>NC_054385.1:86380252-87645252 GCF_017654675.1 Xenopus laevis
TATATATATATATATATATATATATATATATATATATGTATATATGACAAACTGCAAGTCACAGGACAAACGTAGTTCTTTCATTATCATACTAATTAACCTAGAATTGACTTACATGACTAGTAATCAAATAAATAAATAAATTAAGCCCTGATGCTCTGTTGCCTTCAGAGTAGTGAACAAAATAGTGAAAAAAATAAATAAAATATTGGACTAATTGTTTTAAAAAACACACACAAACAACCCTCCTTCCCCCATTTAGTTGACCAGGATGTTAAAGGCACACAATGTTAAGGGCTTGAATTAGTTTGGGCTGAATCCTTAGTGGTAAATTTACTAATGATCTGAATCTTGACTGGGGATTTTTTATGTATGCTCACATTTCTTTTCCACGGAATCTCTCCTTCAGGAGGCAAGCTTTAAACTTGGTACAGTGCTGCCACCAGAAGGCAGGAGATGGAAAAGCATGGACTTACCTGCTCACAAACACAGTCTGAGAAAAACAGCAAAAGAAATGGACTACAACAACTGTGGAAACTACACTTAACACAAATGAAAGAGGGATTAAGATGGAACTGTTTCTATATGGGATTATCTAATGGAGACCTGTTCAGAGGTAAAGTTTCCATTTAAAGGTACAATGGACAGGTTTACACTAACTATTGATCTTCACTTTGGTATGGCTGCTGTATAACATAGAATTTTGGGTGTTCCAATAGCAATTTACTTAATACAGGAATTAACAAGTATGTAAAAGTCTATGTTTTCTGACTATTCCTGGCATGCAATCAGAGGGAGCTACAGGGATGGAACTAGGAGCCCATGTTAATCATAAACAGGCACAGTATGGTACTAGAAAGCTTTCATAAGCCAAAACCAGTTATCCATAGCTACACAAAAATCAACCAGGAACAAGGCAAAATAAGCAACAATTCAAACTCAAATCAAAATCGAAGCCTTCTTGCAGAAAGAAACGGATATATACAAACACTGCTTGTTGCATGTCTGCACAAATAGGAAGAAACACACATTGGAGCATTTTAATAACCCCCCTGCACTAGCAGCATTAATTTAGCTTAATTAAGCGGTTAGGGCTGTGACACACAGGACATTGTGGGGCAGATTTATCAAGGGTGGAATTTGTTGGTTTTTTTTTATGGTCAAACCTGTCAAATTTGACTAGGGAGTTATCCAAATTTGATTTAAGTTTTTTTAAAAACAATTCATTTTGGGCCTTTAATAATTTGAGTTTGACTATTTGCCACCTATAAAAACTGCCGAATTGCTGTTTATGTCAATGGGAGAGGTCCAGGGATCCTGCCTTCTTGGCAAAGTGCCATCTCAGTGGACAGAACAAATATGGTGCCAGGCAGCATACTGTTTATCAAATGTGCTAATAATAATTTAGGCCAGTAGGTGTATTTATCATCAAGCTTCTCGGTAGTGTAAAGAATTAATGTCAGGAAGAAATTACCTTAAATCTACAGAAATTGTACAATGATGTTGTGGTTATAGGGAGACTAAATAACTAAAGTATAACAAAATGCCGCTGATGAACAATGTGCATTTCTGATAAAGATGGTTACATTTCCATTTCATGCCATAAATGTATTATTATTATTATTTTACCCAGCAGTAAGTCTACTTCTAAAATCTTCCTCCTCTTCATCCTCTTCTTCATTTTGTTCTGCAGATGCCTGTTCAGCTGCCTTCTCTAGAGCCATTTCACTGAGCCGCTGGGCCAATATTAGTCTTTTGGAGCGAGAGGCATACTTAATAGCCAGGTTCATCACGTTCTGAGTCATGAACTCAGCCAGCTCCATGCACCGGAATTCACGCTCTAGTTTGCAAGACAGCTTTAGGAAAGAGAATGGAGAAACAATGAAGGTTTGGAGAAACACTTTTTTTTTTTTGCACAAAATCTGCATTATAGAACACTTTCTGTTAAAGAGGTGGGGAAGGAAATTACTTTCACTTTCCATTCAGCGCTTACTAGATGTCACTGCACTCACCACATTTCCCCATTCTCTTTACCATTTAATTATATAAACAGTGCATGAGGATGAACATCAGGTCCCTCGTTCTGGTGCACAAACAAGATTCTGAGATGATGCAAGGGTTGCATTAATTATGCTATAATTATGAATTGCCAGACAGAAGGAAATAAGATTCAAAAAACAATTATATAGTGTGATTGAAGTTCATTTTGTTTGACTAACATTATAAAATAGGATTTGGACTCCTCCCTTTCTACCCTTTTCTTACCCCCCTTTATATGTTCTCTGATCAGATTGCACTATACTAAGATTGTATACTTCTGGCAGCGTACCGAAGATAGATCTGTTTGTTTTATGAAGAGATACATTGCTTAGCCTAATTTTAGGACTTTTTGTTCTTATGCAAGCCTTGATAACTTTAGTAGCAACGTAAGTAATGTGTTTTTGACATGTTGACTTTTTGGCTATATCTTTAATGGCTATGTGCAATTGCTGTAATGTTTCTTTTTTGCTTGACAAAAAATAAAGATTTAAAAAAAAAAAAAAAAAAAAATAGGATTTGGAATAATTTTTTTTTGGTGACAGGTCCCCTTTTAGCAAGTCTTAAAAATGTACTATACACAATTTACTGCAATGTGATAATTGTCTTAACAAATATTACATTGCGACATACTCATTTTTGTTATTGATGCAATTTTCTTTTGTGTTTGTGACATTTTATTGCATTTCCTTGTAAGTGTTCAATTTGTGGTACTGCCCAGAGAGCAAACTGGGAGCAGATGACGGCAAACTTTTCACCAGCGGGGCTTCAGTTTCCAGTTAAAGGTAGAGTGAATGGTCCTTTTTTTAGGTTAGGTTACACACTATTATAAACTGCATTCTGCTCTGGCTTTAGTATGCACTGGCAGGTACAGCATCTGCCTGTCAACGCAAACATGGGGTAGATTTTAGCTTTTCTAAAGCACAGTTAATTGATAAAGTAAAAATAATGCATCTTTACATGTAAGATGTTTAAGATTTTAATTAGACTATTCGCCACCTAAAACCTGCCAAATTACTGTTTAAGTCAATGGGAGAGGTGCAGGGATCAATTTGGAGATGTCTGCAGCCTTCATGACATTCGTTTTTTTCGGGGGGAAACTTGAATCGAGTTTGATCTTGAGCTTGAAACTTGATTCGAGTTTTTGGGTTGTTTAAATTAGTCCGAATTTAAAAAAAAATTGATTTTAATAATGAAGACCAATTGAAAGGTTGCTTAAAATTAGCCACCCCTGAACCACCCCTTTAAACACTGCAGCCCTACCTGAAATACCCTCTACTGCGGAGTTGTGTGTGTGTCTGTGTCTGTGTGTGTCTGTCTGTGTCTGTCTGTGTCTGTGTGTGTCTGTCTGTGTCTGTGTGTGTCTGCGTGTGTCTGCGTGTGTCTGCGTGTGTCTGCGTGTGTCTGCGTGTGTCTGCGTGTGTCTGCGTGTGTGCGTGTGTGCGTGTGTGCGTGTGTGCGTGTGTGCGTGTCTGCGTGTGTGCGTGTGTGCGTGTCTGCGTGTGTGCGTGTGTGCGTGTCTGCGTGTGTGCGTGTGTCTGCGTGTCTGCGTGCGTGCGTGCGTGCGTGCGTGCCTGCCTGCGTGCCTGCCTGCGTGCGTGCGTGCCTGCGTGTCTGCGTGCGTGTCTGCGTGCGTGCGTGTCTGCGTGCGTGTCTGCGTCTGCGTGCGTGTCTGCGTGCGTCTCTGCGTGCGTGCGCGTGTGTCTCTGCGTGCGCGTGCGTCTCTGCGTCTGTGTCTCTGCGTCTGTGTCTCTGCGTCTGTGTCTCTGCGTCTGTGTCTCTGCGTCTGTGTCTCTGCGTCTGTGCGTGCGTCTCGGCGTCTGCGCGTGCGTCTCGGCGTCTGCGCGTGCGTCTCGGCGTCTGCGCGTGCGTCTCGGCGTCTGCGCGTGCGTCTCGGCGTCTGCGCGTGCGTCTCGGCGTCTGCGCGTGCGTCTCGGCGTCTGTGTCTCTGTGTGTGTCTCTGTGTCTGCGTGTGTGTCTCGGCGTCTGCGCGTGTGTCTCTGTGTCTGTGTCTCTGTGTGTGTCTCTGTGTGTGTCTCTGTGTGTGTCTCTGTGTCTGTGTGTGTGTCTCTGTGTCTGTGTGTGTGTCTCTGTGTCTGTGTGTGTGTCTCGGCGTCTGCGCGTGTCTCTGTGTCTGTGTCTCTGTGTGTGTCTCTGTGTGTGTCTCTGTGTGTGTCTCTGTGTGTGTCTCTGTGTGTGTCTCTGTGTGTGTCTCTGTGTGTGTCTCTGTGTGTGTCTCTGTGTGTGTCTCTGTGTCTGTGTGTGTCTCTGTGTCTGTGTGTGTGTCTGTGTGTGTGTCTCTGTGTCTGTGTGTGTGTCTCTGTGTCTGTGTGTGTGTCTCTGTGTCTGTGTGTGTGTCTCTGTGTGTGTGTCTCTGTGTCTCTGTCTCTGTGTCTGTGTCTCTGTGTCTCTGTGTGTCTGTGTGTGTCTCTGTGTGTCTGTGTGTGTCTCTGTGTGTCTGTGTGTGTCTCTGTGTGTCTCTGTGTCTGTGTGTGTCTCTGTGTCTGTGTGTGTCTCTGTGTCTGTGTGTGTCTCTGTGTGTCTGTGTGTGTGTCTGTGTGTCTGTGTGTCTGTGTGTGTGTCTCTGTGTGTCTGTGTGTGTGTCTCTGTGTGTCTGTGTGTGTCTCTGTGTGTCTGTGTGTGTCTCTGTGTGTCTGTGTGTGTCTCTGTGTGTCTGTGTGTGTCTCTGTGTCTGTGTGTGTCTCTGTGTCTGTGTGTGTCTCTGTGTCTGTGTGTGTCTCTGTGTCTGTGTGTGTCTGTGTCTGTCTCTGTGTCTGTGTGTGTCTCTGTGTCTGTGTGTGTCTCTGTGTCTGTGTGTGTCTCTGTGTCTGTGTGTGTCTCTGTGTCTGTGTGTGTCTCTGTGTCTGTGTGTGTCTCTGTGTCTGTGTGTGTCTCTGTGTCTGTGTGTGTCTCTGTGTCTGTGTGTGTGTCTCTGTGTCTGTGTGTGTCTCTGTGTCTGTGTGTGTCTCTGTGTCTGTGTGTGTCTGTGTGTGTGTGTGTGTGGCTGTGTGTGTGTGTGGCTGTGTGTGTGTGTGGCTGTGTGTGTGTGGCTGTGTGTGTGTGTGGGGGTATGGCTGTGTGTGTGGGGGTGTGGGGGGCTGTGTGTGGGGGGCTGTGTGTGTGGGGGGCTGTGTGTGTGGGGGGCTGTGTGTGTGGGGGGCTGTGTGTGTGGGGGGCTGTGTGTGTGGGGGGCTGTGTGTGTGGGGGGCTGTGTGTGTGGGGGGCTGTGTGTGTGGGGGCTGTGTGTGTGGGGGCTGTGTGTGGGGGCTGTGTGTGTGGGGGGCTGTGTGTGTGGGGGGCTGTGTGTGTGGGGGGCTGTGTGTGTGGGGGGCTGTGTGTGTGGGGGGCTGTGTGTGTGGGGGGCTGTGTGTGTGGGGGGCTGTGTGTGTGGGGGGCTGTGTGTGTGGGGGGCTGGTGTGTGTGGGGGGCTGTGTGTGTGGGGGGCTGTGTGTGTGGGGGGCTGTGTGTGTGGGGGGCTGTGTGTGTGGGGGGCTGTGTGTGTGGGGGGCTGTGTGTGGGGGGGGCTGTGTGTGGGGGGGCTGTGTGTGGGGGGGCTGTGTGTGTGGGGGGGGGGCTGTGTGTGTGTGTGGGGGGGGCTGTGTGTGTGTGTGGGGGGGCTGTGTGTGTCTGTGGGGCTGTGTGTGTGTGGGGCTGTGTGTGTGTGGGGGGCTGTGTGTGTGGGGGGCTGTGTGTGTGGGGGGCTGTGTGTGTGGGGGGCTGTGTGTCCAAATTCGACCCTTGATAAATGTGCCTCCAAATGTTATAGCTGTTTGTCTACCACCTGGAATAAATATACTTATAGGGACCATACTGGAATGTCATTAAATAGAGTTATGTTGTTGTGGGACACATCCAAACAAATTTGACTGCAATTCTCTTCATTGGGGAGTAGAGATACACAACATGTTTTGGGCTATGCCCTTTATCAAGTGTTATATAGTCCGAAACATACATCTCTACTCCCCAATAAAGAAAATTGCAGTCAAATTTGGGATATCATGCACATGATAACCCGTGGGACAAGCCGATAAGAATATTTGGTGAGCCACAACTGCTTTTCATTTACCATACTGGAATGGTTTTTATCTTGAAGGTGTGTACAGATCCATACATTACATTTCTCTCCTGTATCATCTAAGTAGTAAGGCTCATGGCATACAGGGTGTATTATCCTCCAGCATTTTTGAGCTGGTGAAGCAGTGCCTGAATGTAGCTAGGCAGCAGGTTGTTTGAAATAATGTAATTCACCCTTTTCACAGCCAATTCCATTAATGCAAATGACAAGCTGAACTATAATATTTGGCCATTTTTCAGCCAGAGGAAAATAAACCTCATATGTCATGATCTTAAAAACATTGTATTCTAGACAGATTATCTGCAATGCAAATGTAAGCCTTAAAACACAATTAGAACTGCAATTGCATCCTCCATTAGTATACCGTATCTTATTAATGAGCAACACTACATCGTTTGAAGCAAACATGTAATTTATACAATTGTAGGGTATCTGTAAATTATATTTAAATGCATATGAAAATGCTCTAAGATGCCCTTTAAATTAACATATAGCAGGTGACAACGCTTTTAATATAAATGTGGAATGCTGAAAGCATACTTAGAAAAAGCAGTAGCAGAGGGGTTGCATTAATTCACTATTGCTAAGCCAATTGAGCAATGGGTAGGACCAAAGGGCATTCTAAGCATTTTCCTCATTATGTACGTATACAAACAAAAATAAGAATATCATGATACCCATGTTTTAAATCTCATTTGCATTCTGGTCATTACTCCTTTACTGTTCACTGTATACATCAAAAATATAGATACCGATTAATTAAATGGCATCAAAGTCTACACCACATTCATTTTAATAATGAATCTACTCACAGCAAACATCTTCATTAGCAGCTCCTGCTGCATTTTCTGTGCTTCAGCTTTAAAATTCTCATCACATTCATAACCATGTTTAGACAAATAATCTGAGTGATTACTAAATATCTGAGAGCGCCAGTACTGTTCCTGAGGAGAAAGAAAAATACACACAAAGTATGGGTTAAACTCAAAATATATTGTTCACGTGCTTGTACATATGCATTTTTGTATGTACAGACAAAAATACAAAACATTTCATGAGTGGCTAGTAACTATGGAACTATGAAACCGTTTTAAAGGAATTACAATATATTGTTTCCCTGCACTTGTAAAACAGGTGTGTTTGCTTCAGAAAGACTACTATAGTTTATATAAACAAGCTGCTGTGTAGCCATGGGGGCAGCCATTCAAAGGTGAAAAAGGAGAAAAGGCATAGGATACACAGGAGATAACAGATAAGCTCTGTAGTATACAACAGGATTCTTCAGAGCTTATCTGTTATTTTCCAAGTATCCTGTGCTTGAATGGCTGCCAAGATGGCTACACAAGAGCTTGTTCATATAGACTATAGTAGTGTTTCTGAAGCAAACACACCAGTTTTACCAGTGCATTATTTGATCATTCCTTTAAAACACTTTCATTTTTTAGTGTTAAGTTCCTTTAAGAAAAAAAAACAATTTAAGGCAATATTATACACAATCAGATTTTTAAAACACAGTGAAAAAGTAATCCTTATATTTTAAAGTGAATAAAGAATAGTTCAAAAAGACATGTAACCATAGCATCCACAGATTACAGCAAAAGCACTCAGTGTAAGACTTTCCCAATTTATCTCAGGTTAGGCAAGTAATCTAGTGGATAAGTACAAATAAGCAGGAAGAGAAATCCTATTATATGATTTTTAGCTACTTCAGTCTAAAAATATTTTATCTTGCATTAAATCTACATTTTATAAAAACAAAATATGTTCATCAACGTTCACCATTATATTTAGATTGATGTAGATATTCTGATAAAATTTGATAATTGGACTTCATTTTTTTGAGGTTCTTAATTATTTAACTTTTTGTTCAGTGGCTCTAGGGTTCATTTTACCCTAGCAACCAGACAGTGATTTGAATGACAGGCTAGAAGAAGAGTAAAAAGTAATAGTAATAAAATAGAGGTCATTTATATCTTTAAGTGCAGTTGCACTCAGTTACACATTAAATGACAGGCTAGAAGAAGAGTAAAAAGTAATAGTAATAAAATAGAGGTCATTTATATCTTTAAGTGCAGTTGCACTCAGTTACACATTAAAGAAGAAGGAAGGTCACAATCACCGAGGGTGCCAAAAGTTAGGCACCCCCCCAAAGTTTGTATTTACCTACCTGATACCCAAGGCTGGTGCTACTGTTAGCAGAAAACTAAGGTATAAAATATGCTGTTTGCACTTCTGTATAGTTACACTCCATTCACTGGCCTTCATAATCAGAATAGAGCACATTATTGCCTATTACAGGGGTTGTTCACCTTCCAACACTTTTCTTCAGTTCAGATGGTTTCAGAGGATCACCAGAAATAAAGACTTTTTCCAATTACTTTCTATTTTCTATGTGTGACCGTTTCTTAATATTTAAGTGTAAAGTCTAATTTTTCACCTTTTAAAGCAGCTCTTTGAGGGGGTGGGGTCCCATTTGAGGGGGGTAAATTAATACATTTACTTGATACATTTCTTATATTTGTCCCTGCTGAGCAGAATCCCTGAGTTTTATTAAAGGCAGCTGTTAGAATTGATATAATAGTTGCTAATACAGAGATGTTGCTGGGAAATGTATCAACTAAATGTTGCAAAATTGTAAAAGTTTAGAATCTGCACCTGAATTGCTAAACTGCAAGACTGAAACACCAGACACAGGAACATTAAAGGGGTGAATCACCTTCAAACAACTAGTTGTTTTCAGAAAGATCACCAGAAATAATGACTTTTTCCAATGACTTTCTATTTTCTATATGTGACCGTTTTTCTAATATTGAAGTGTCAAGTGTCTTTTTTCACCTTTTAAAGCAGCCATGGGAGGGGGGGTCGCCGACACTGTAAACTGTTTGAAATTGATACATATAGTTGATACATTTCTTATCTTTGTCCCTGCTGAGCAGAATCTCTAAGTTTCATTACAGGCAACTGTTAGAATTGATACAATAGTTGCTAAGAAATGTATCAACTAATTGTATAAACTAAATGTTGCAAAATTGTAACAGCTCAGAGTCTGCACCTGAATTACTGAGCTGCCAGACTCAAACACCAGAGACAGGGACATTCAACTTTAAACTTAAATTTTGGAAAAACAGTAAAAGATAAATAATGGAAAGTAATTGGAAAAAGTCTTTATTTCTAGGGAACAATCTAAAAACAACTGAAGTGAAAAAAAGTGTTTGGAAGGTGAACAACCGCTTTAAACTTTAAACGTAGATTTTAGAAAAACTGTAAAAAATGGAAAGCAATTGAAAAATGCCTTTATTTTTGGAGAACAATTAAACTGAAAGTGTTTGGAATGTGAACAACCCCTTTAATACATAGGATACCTGGCTCCAGGGTTCCCTGAGCGATTTACGTCAATAGGTGCAGCTCATTATTTATTTATTTTTTTATAAGATTACCTCCATTTGTCCTTTCTCTGTTGTGATTTGACAGTATGGAAGGTTGAAGGGCAGGACTGCTACTGCTGGACGAGGCAGTGTTGGGGGGAATCTTGAACCTTTACATGGAATACATCTGTGTATACAAGGAAGATAACATGTAAAAGGTCTACAGGTCACTCAATTTATCTTTACATAGGGGTTTCTGTACAAATCTGTTTAGCCTGGAGCACTCCTGACAATGACTTGATCAGATTTTTTCTGTTACTTTTGAAGCAAAACAAATGATTACAAAGGGATGGGTAAAAAAAAAATGTGAAACAATTTTACATTCTTCCTGGGTTTTTGCAATGGGTGTGTTGCAACTACAGAAAATGTATGTCAAGATTACTTGATGTAAATCAGTCAGTTAGGCTATTACAGGTATGGGATCTGTTATCCAGAAAGCTCAGAATTACAGAAATGCCATCTCCCACAGACTGGATTTTATCAAAATAATCTAGATTTTTAAAAATGATTTCCCTTTTCTTTTCTCTGTAATAATAAAACCATACCTAGTATAAAGATCCAAATTACAGAAAGATCAGTTATCCTGAAAACCCCAGGTCCCGGGCATTCTGGATAACAGGTCCCATGCCTGTATTTCATATAAACTATAATGGACAGAGATTATTTCAAGGGTTGACATATCAAAAATGGATATGTATAAAACTGAATACCCCGAAAACTTTATATCATGACATGCCCTTATAAATATAAAATGTGATGTGGTTGCAACAATCTAGCCATGCACAAGGTGCTATAGGACAGCACACTACAGGTATGAGACTAGGTATACAAATGGGACCTGGGGTTTTCCAGATATCGGGGCTTTCAGTAATTTGGATCCCCATACCTTAAAGGAGAAAAAAAACCTTAAAAAAAAAATAAAAAAAAACCTACCCTCCTGCCCTACATAGACCCCCCTCCCTCAGCCTAGCTGCTACCCTGTGCAAATGCCCTGAACGCTTTACTTACCCCTCAGTGCAGATTCTGTCCAGCGGAGTTCACGGGCGACATCTTCAGCAGCTTTGTAAATCTTCGGAATGAGACCGGCGCTTCGGCAATTTTCGTGAGTTTCGGCGCATGCACAGTTTTTGCAAAACAGAAAATTGCTCCAACTGTGCATGTACCGCTCTGCCGGTCTCATTCCGAAGATTACAGAAGAGAAGAAGATGGCTACCGTGAACTCCGCTGGACAGAATCTGCACGGTGGTGTAAGTAAAGAGTTAGGGGCATGTGCCCGGGGTAGCAGCTAGGCTGGGGGTCTTTTCTATTAAGGGTTTGTTTCTCCTTTACGTCTACTAAGAAATCATTTAAACATTAATTAAATTAGGATCGATTTGCCTCTAGTAAGGATTAATTATATGTTAGTTGAGTACAAGCTACCGTTTTATTATTACAAAGAAAGGGGAAGTTATTTGAAGTTATTTGTAAAAAATTTAATTATTTAATTAAACTGGAGTCTATGTGAGATGACCTTCCCATAACTTGGGAGTTTTCTGGATAACAGGTTTCCAGATAATGGATCCCATACCTGTATATGGTGACCACCACAATCAAACTCTTCATTTGCAATGCAATGTGTCTTTACTGGCTTTGATAGCAACAATAATGGTTTGCTGGCTCTCTCATTTTTATTTAGGTAACATCATATCACACACGCATATCATATGCACACATACATATATAAACAAAATACAACATGTGCTCACATCTCACTTTGTCGCTCCCAGAACTAGATTATACCAAACAAAATCAGTATTATTCTATATATAAATAGCATATGTGGAAACCAACATTGTTGATGAATGTTTTAATTATAAACAGAAAGGAGATTTGATTTACTTTTTGGAACTTGAGTGCTCAAAGGATATCTTGTCCATATGCTTTACTTCTTGTGCTTTCTCAGACAACTGACATGGAGGTCATTAGAGTGCATTTTTAAGATTTTTGATAGTGAAGGAGTTATGGACTAACAGGTCAGAGTCAACTGTGCATACACATGGACAGAAAATATATAGTATTTCATACTGTATAAGTATCATGCTTTCATCTACTTTGGTCTTTTATTCATTGTTATGAAAAGGTTACTATTTTAGTTACTTACCTCACTTGCTGAGGGTTCTCATGGATACCAACAACCCAATAATGATCTGATTTCCCCTTACAATGCTCCCTGGTGTTACATATAGGGACCCATGTGTCTCCAAGGCTTCGGTTCAGCAACCGCACTATGCCTTCTGAATCCACATAACATGGGCTACCTGAATAAAGAAACCCAGAATGGAATATTAACGCAAGGCAGAAATAGTTTCAAGGCGTCAAACAAGCAAAAGGTCATGTGTAGATTTAGAATTTGGTATGCGTTGCTTTGATGAGTTTGTTAAAGGACCAGTAACATCAAAACATTTTTTAAAAAATGTATTAGTATACCACGAAAAAAAAAACACCAAGACAAATTAAACTTTTAAATTGCACAGCCTTTATTAAGAAATAACAATGAAACTTCGCTTGCGCTCCTCTTCAGAAAAGGTGATCCATCGCGCAGTGCTCGATTTCTCGCCCCTGCCTTCCTTATAGGAGATAGCCAGGGGAGGAGAAATTGATGGTTGCGCGATGGATCGCTGCCATGTCACCTTTTCTGAAGAGTTTCTGTAAGTTATTTCTTAATAAAGGCTGTGTGATTTTAAAGTTTAATTTGCCTTGGTGGTTTTTTTTTTCGTGATATACTAACAAATTTTTTTTATATTTTTTTTAAGTTACTGGTCCTTTAAAGAAATTTTAAGAGCATAATGGAAGAAAATTAGCTATAAAATTAAAAGTGTTCAGAAGTCATATACATGGACCAACACAGCAAAAAAAAGTGACATGACTATGGGTCAGCAACAGTTTATGTACCCTCTCATTTCTAGTAAGTACTTTGTATTTATTTAGTTAATTTAATTTAAATCGCACAGGCTGCTCAATATTTATTCTAACGGCAGAGTGTATGGCACTGAATACTCCACTGATTCAGAATTCGTCACTTTATTCAAGTCCTAACTTAAAAGCCAGCAAATCACCCAACAAACCATAACACTACCACTACCATGCCTAACTGTTGCTTTTAAACATTGAGAATGTATTCTCTTGCTTGGTCACCTCATACAAAAACCAGTGTTAAAATAATACAAATATCTCTAAATGGGAACTACAAAGTACCACATTAAATAAGAAAGCTTTGTAAAAACACCAGATTTAAAAATATATATAAAATATAATAATATGCTTCAAAAAATATATATGAAGCAGGTTATAACTTCCATGAAAAAGTTATAGTTGATATTTTGCATTAGAGCAATCTAATTTTCCCATTATTCTTTCAGTTGAGAAATGAAGTTTCTTTAATGAGATTAAGAAGACTTCCTCTTACTAAAATAAAAATTTAGACAAAGGTAGGTTAAATGCTTTTACGCATCAGAGTAAGGTCAGAGATCTGGACAGCAAATGTTTTTGTACAAAGCTTATAAAAAGAAGGCAGCAAAGAAATGAAAGCAATCCAATCTTCTTTAGATCTGGCCTTCGCACTAGATTAATGTACTATGTCTATGTGCCAGTTGAATCAAGTATGCTTTTTTTTTTTTTCTTTAGAGATTTTTTAAATCACAATAAAAATTCAATGTGAATTATTTACAAAGCAGGGCTAGCAAACAAAGCATTTCTTAGAAACTGCAAACCGACAAAGAAACTGTTTTGAATATGTCTTAATAAACATCTATACAAACGATACAGTGTTAAATCTGAATTTCTTCAATGTGACAGTTGCAAAAATGTTAGAAGTGTAATACTTTACCTTCTGCAGTGAACCCAAGCCAAGAAAGATAACTTTTCCTAGAGAGAGGCAGTGGATCTCCATGCAGGACTTGTTTCTTTTTTTTACCCAGCTCCAGTAACTGTACTCCAAGGCACTGATCTCCATCAAATCCCATACCTATAATTAGATTTGAAGGATTATTACCAAGACCTGGAATAAAATGCACAGTAAGAAGGGCAAGCACATACCTGGTTTTATTATTACACATGTATTATAAAGCAGCCACACACAAGCTAGTTTTCAGAAATTAGGCTGAGAAGATGCAAGTTGTATAATTTGGATGAACAGATGTTCGGTCGTATTGGCAGTGATTTTCTTGTTCAGCTGATTGAGAAGCAGAAGTAAAAGGGTGGTAGAGCCTGTTATTTAAGGCATTTGAATAATTGGTTGTTTGAACGGAACAGACAATGCTCAAAGGAGGAAATGGAGTGGACAAATTATACTTTTTTTTTAACAATTCTTTTATTGTGCAATTTGTATCAATACAGAGAAAAAAAAGGTACTTTCTATGATAGTATTGCATCTTTTTTTCTTTTAACCAAATAAAACAATCTTTACAAACATTAACCAGCATGGTGTCATCTTTTTCCTTCAGATTATTATTACAACTCAGGTTTATTCCAGTTACATATATATATTAAATTCCAGTGTTACATACACTTATTTCCTAGGGCACTCATCCCTTATAGTTGGGTTCATTTTATTAGCCTATAAGGAGTAAGGTATACTCTGTGCAGTTAATTCAGCTGGGTCATTCTGTCCTTACTGCAGATGACCCCTTCCAAACTCAACTCTAGGATCTTCTCCCATTCCTCTGGGGCAAGCCCAGGAATATCCTGCTGCCATCTAGTCAAGAGTTTAGTAATTGAGGGGCTACCAGCCTTGGTCAGTTGAGCATAAAAGACAGTGGTTTCTAAAGAGCCTCCGTACGTATACCTATTTCTACCTTCCTGGGGGTAGTATCAATTGGGCCATTCTTAAATTGAGTTTCTATGGCATACCTCAATAACAGGTACCTAAAAAACATTGGGTTAGGAAGGGAGAATTTTTGCTTTAATTAATGAAATGATCTGAGGTTTCCATCTGACATAATATCTGACAGGTACTTAATTTCATATTGTGCCCACATCTGTGGGTCTGGGATAGTGCAAAGGTGTTGCAGTTTGGGATTACACCACAGTGGGGAGAATTCTGAACAGTGCGGATGAGGTTTGGGATAAAATTGTGAAATGGTTTGCCACGCTTTGACCGTGGTGGACATTAATGGTGACACATTCTTTATAAGAGAGGTACCCCTATATAGTAGATTCTTTAAACCTTCCCGCCAGTTGCGCTTCTATAAGCGTTGCTGCATTTGTGTGCGACAGAGAAACTCAGTTTCTTGCCACCACCAATTGTGAACCAAGGTAATACCAGTAGAGGTTAGGAGCCACCAGACCGCCCTAGACAATAGGGAGTGCTCAGAGCTAATCTGGGTGGAGCGCTGTTCCAAAACAGGGCCAACATAATTCTCTTGAGTTTGGTAAAGATAGCTTTGTGTATGCCAATCGGGGACTGTCTAAATACATATGTGCGTTTTAAACAAGTTAATTCTACCTAGTAGGGTGAGGGGGGAGATGTACCCAAGCTTCCCTTTTTTCCACTACGTATTTTAGTATGGGTTGTATGTTCTGCTCAAAGAATTTCTTGAGATCAATATGTATCCATATCCCCAAGTATTTAAAGGTTTCTGCCCACTGAAGGCCATGTACGTTCTGAGGTAGATCCGGTGGGAGGGGGTCAATGGAGAAAATCACTGATTTAGACCAATTGATCTACCGCCCTGAGTACCTTGTGTGTGCGTTTATTATGACCAATGCCCCGGTGAGAGCCTGATGTGGGTTAGGTAGGTAAAGGAGTGTGTCATCTGCATACATGGAGATAATTTCCCTTCTTGTACCCAGTTGTAGTCCCTGTACCTCCTGCGAGAGTTTAATTCAGCAGGCCATTGGTTCCATAGCAAGAGCGAACAGGAGAGGGGACAGGGGGCATCCTTGCAATTTATACATTTTACACAGGGACTGTTTTACCTGCAATTGCTTTGTTGCTTTTAAGTATATAACTCCCACATGGTTGCCCTTTAACTGGCCACCACTGGGATGACCGGACTGTAGTTTTACAACCATCTGGGAAATCTAACCTTGAAAGCAAGCAAGTTGCAGGTTAGTTCCTGTGTAAAATGTATAATGAAGCAAAAGATTTCATAATGAATCAGATGAAAGTGAGGGTATGACTGGCCAGAACAGGGATGACTGACTAGTTGGCCAGCATGAATATTTTACCCTTTTTAAACGGTAAGGCATTTTTTTTTAGCAGGTTAAGGCACAAAATGTCTCATTGTCCTTAATATATTTATAATGGGTTGAGTGCAGAGGACCTCTTGTATTAGTCTGTAGGTTTTTGGATAATTTCTGGTAGGAAAGCCATAGTAAGCATTATTAAATATACTCCAATTGTATTGTTTTTAAACAACGATTAATCCCAGGGGGTGTATATAGCAATGTTTCTGCCAAGGAACACCAGATCAGCTGAATACTTATGAATAAAAGGGTGCAGGTCAATCTTCTGCTGGGCCAGGGGGAGAAATTGGTTAGAGGACACAGCTGGGAGCGGAAAGGGACTACTTTCAAAGGAGACAGTGTGCATGTGTTTAATCAAGCTACATGTGATTTTTTTTTTTTTTTAACTGAAAGAGTATTACGTTTTCCATTGAGTAACGCAAGATCATTTAGATACATAAAATGGCCACAAGGGAAGCATTTATTTTTACAGAAGGAGAGGGAGAAGTAAAATAATGGGCTATGCGTGTAGAAGATCTATGTGAGATTTTTGAGGGACACATTGTCAATATTAACTGCTGGAAAAGTGTTGATTTCGACTAAGGTAAATGAAAAAACAGTATCTAGGTCTTTTTAATTTTAATATTTTTCTGTCTTTTTTTTTATCTTATTAAAGAATTGTCTTATACGATATTATTTCTTTCTTTTTTTTTTTAATACAAGTACCTTTATCAGATCTGTGGGAATCTGAACAATACCATATCTATCCAGTCGGTATGCAACAGCTATATTGCAACGGACTGCAATATTCCTACCCTTCCACTTACAGGGTTAAATCAACTGCTTTGCACAATTCAAGCTCCAATAAGTGAGCTGCTCCATACAAACACATTTGAAGTAGTTTAGCTGCTCCAGGCACTTTAAACACTGAATACCCAAAGAGGAAGCCTGCCCAATAAAATAAAGGCTCCCACATATAATAAACGTGGACAAAATAAATATACAGAAATGCTAAACTAATATGTGTATTAAAATACATTTAGCCGACTATAAACATTGATAAAATATTCACACACAGACAGCACGAGAAGATTCACTTTAAGTCCATTGAATGAGCAGCTGCCCACCACAAGAAGTTAGGGCACAATCAGAGAGCTACAACAATTGGCCAGAACAACACACAATATACACTGTTCTCAGGCTCACTCTAACAAACGTAAACTGTTTTTCTGAGCTACAAATTCAAGCATCTTTAGCAAGCTATTGGCTAGCTTCTTGTGAACGTATCATTAGATATTAAAACAGATATAGACAGATATTAAAAGTAAATACTGGACTAACCTCTATGATAGACCACAATCAGCTGTTCACCATGGCTGGCCATGCAGACAACAGGGCCAAAAAGACTGATCAGCTCCTTCTGAACACCTCCAACTGAGAATATACGGATTAAGAGTGCACTTGTGGCACAAGCCACCCAACCCTGTCCAAGGCAAATGGCTTGAATGTTTTCACCCTTTGGCATGTCCACCATCCACTCCTTACTAGTGTCCCAGGAGCTGAAGTGTAGGCACTGCAATTTGCTGCATTAAAAATAAAAATCCTTAAATACAGTTTGCCATAAAAATTTACTCCACTTCTTGAATTATATATTATTTTTTTTATTCCAGTAATATGGCACTTTACTCTTAATAATTACTTACCTGGCTAATTCCTCTGTGCTCTCGCAAGCAAGAAGAACTGCTTCTTGAGAAACATCAGCTAGGGTATGGTTTAGTGAGTTTGTCAGGTGAATGGCATGATGTATGGAAGTGTCATGAAATTCCACATCAATTGCATTGTCTTGTTCGTCATTATAACATCGGATAACCCCAACTGAATTCCACACCTAGGATAGATTATCATAAATTGTCCTGCTATATGCTCATTTAGGTTTTAGTTTATGGAGGCAATCTGATCAAGGCCAATGTCACACTTGCTACAACAAATTTTTTTGTAATTTCCTCCAATGTCAACAACATTTTTAATACCCCAAAACACCTTTAAAAGTCCTCAAGGCTAAGGCCATGCTCTCAGTCTGTATATTTTTTTTAAGGCTGAAAGAAGTGGATCCACTCAGTGCAACATCTCCATTGATTTGAATAAGATGCACTTGTGTTTCTGGGAACTAAAAAGTAAAAAGGTCATATATTCTTACAACAGTTAAATAGTCTAAATGTTGGGATATGGATGGGCAATTTAGCAGTAAAAATCATTCCCAGTTTTGCCAGCAACAGCAAAATGGTGCATCCCTGTCAGTTTACTATTACGTTTATCTAGACTACAGTGGCAAGAGTGCTGAAGGCTGATGTCTGGTTGCTTTTTAATGCACTTCCCACTGTATAGTCCACCAAATGGCAGAATCCAGAACTATTAATATAAGTCAGGGGCTGAAGTGAACATATCCCAACTGCATAACGTAAGCAAATTTTCTAAACTGAAGTTTTAAGTTTAATGTTCCGGTCTCTGGAGTTTGAGTCTGGCAGCTCGGTAATCCAGGTGCAGATTCTGAACTGTTACAATTTGCTACATGTCTCAGCATCTTCTGTAGAAATTAGCATCTGTTTTATTAACTATGACAGTTGCCTTTAATGAAACTCATGGATTCTTCTCAGCAGGAACAAAGATAAGAAATGTATCATCTTATGTATCAATTTACAACAGTTTACAGATTCAGCAGCCTGCTTCCCAGAGCTGCTTCAAAAAGACATAAGAAGGTAAAAAAATTAAACTTAAAAAGTTCGATAATAGAAAAATGGTCACTGACAGATAATAGAAAGTAATTTAAAAAAGTCTATTTCTGGTGAACTATCTGAAAACAACTTTACAGAAAAAATGTTGGATGGTTAACAACCCCTTTAAATAACACTAAAAGATTAAATAGCAACATGCACGTTTTAGTTAAAACATTTTTAAATCCTATGTTTTAAAGTAAACTGTCTAGATTATGTGATCAAGGTATCTGAAATTTACCATGAATCTGTGCATAAGGTGCACAGGGGTAGAGCCAGACTGGAAAGGCTTTTGTTGAGGTGTGGGCATGGGGCCATTATAAGAAGGCTTAACTGAAGCAACAGATGTAAAGTTTTGCACACTACTAGCTTGATCATCCTCCACTACTGGATTTTCATTACCAACTAGCTTTAGAGATGGAACATCTAGTAAAATAAAAAAAAAAACAGAAGAAAATATTAGCATAAGTAGAAGTATACAGCCATTAAATCACCATGTAACAAATGTTATATATTCAAATGTTATATATAAGTACAGAAGCTACAAAAGTACACAAACATAATTAGCTAGCAATATGGGGTCAGATTGAATCTTTGGAAAATCAAATAGTACAAAATATGGATTCTTTGTGTTCAGAATTATCAGCAAACAATAGTTTAGTAGCCCTTTTGTCATTGTTTTATATAGTCATACTACACTGTATAGCACTCTTTTTATTGAACTGTTAATAAACTGGGACTATGCTTCATGCTTCGGTGCCTGGGAGGCGAATTCTTGTCCATATAACACCCACATGGGGACTGCATCACAAATATTAGTCTAGTACAGGATTATCTGGAATGCATGGGATTTAGGGATTTCTGGATAAAGGATCTTTCCAAGTCTGCTTAAAATTAATTTAAACACTAAATAAACCCAATAGGATTGTATAGCCACCAATATGGATTCATGCAACTTTGTTACTATCAAGTACAAGGTGCTGTTTTATTATTTCAGAGAAAAGGGAAATTCATTTTAAAAATTAGATTTATTTAGAATGGACTCTTTGGGAGATGGCCTTGTCATAATTTGGAGCTTTCTGAAGAACGGGTTTCCTAATAAGGGATCCCATACTTGTAATATATCTTTGGGCGTATTATATTTGCGTTGATCAAAGATTCACCCATTACACGTTTTTGGATTGTTTTTACCCTCATATTTGGTCTGTCCAATTACCTAATAAGTTCAAGTAGAGGGAGAGGTTTTACAAGGTAAAAGCTGGCATAAATTGGTAGTTCACCTTAAAATTTACTTTTAGCATAATTAAACAATGGTACTGTGCACATGCCTTTTACGTTTTTCCGATAAGGATTAAGTTTTATTTTTCTGTAATAATACTGTATTTAAAAGTATTATATAGATCTGAAATTCCTTTAAGTTGAATAAGATACAAATCACTGAAAAACAGACCTTAAAAAATGGTATCTGCTCTGTGCACATCTATATCACGAAATTTCTCAATGATTGGCAGTCGTTATTCATTTACGTGCCATCTTATTACTTTTTGCAGCTTACCTACACAAAATTGAAGATAACTGAGCAAATTCTTATTAAAAAAAAATAATAAATTGACTAAACACCAATCAGCTGTTTTCTACCTGATGAAATATCATCATCAAATATTGCTCCTCGGTTTCGCGGACGTCCAGTTAAGGCTGTGAAATTGTCATCATCATCTTCATCATTTACAGCCCCTTCATGTCCAATCATGTCTCCATTAAGAAAATCTTCATCATCATCACCATCAAAGAGTTCATCATAATCCTTGGTTTCTGCACTTGAAACCTAGAAAAATTGCGCACATTTTGGAATAAGGAATATTGAATGTCTAAAGCACAAATAGACTGAACACTATAAACAGTATAAATTATAAAGCTTTCCATGTGTTTAGTATAAGAAGACTTATACCACCACTGCTCAAGGGAAAATATCTGTAAAATATAATTTAAGGCTAAGACAAATGATCTAAAAATAATTTATAAACTTTGCTTTGACCAAGCTTTACAGTCTTCATTAACATTATACAACCATTGCATTAAATGGGTTGTTCACCGACAATTTACAATTTGTTTTCATTTTTTATTAATTGTGGTTATTGAGTTATTTAGCTTTTTATTCAGCAGATCTCCAAAAAAAAAAAAGTCCCAATGGCATTAAATGTGTAACCTTACAAAGCATTTCTTTTTTACAGGGGGTCAGTGACTCCCATTTGAAATCTGGAAAGAGTTAGATGAAAAAGGTTGCTTAGTATTCAATAACAAACTAAAAGTTAAAGGTGAACCACCTCTTTAAACTACACAAACACTGTCATTGATATTTCTGTTTACTACCTAATGATTCACTAAGGAAACATCAGAAATATATATCAGCTGAAGGCTTCTGTCACATCCAGCTGCAATGGCAATTATAAGCATTATGACCAATGTGCTTGCAATGCATTGTAAGTGAAGTACAGTGCATTGGGAAAAATGACAGGTGAAAACCTGTAAATGAAATGTTATTAGAACGGAGCTAATTATTTTACATGCCCATATTTGTAATCATAATGAACAGACTGACAGCACCATTTTGAAGTTAATAAAGCAAACGTCTAGCCATTATTAAGGTTAAAGATTTAGTGAATTATCAGTTATTATTATTGTTATTATTGTAGAGCTAAAACAATTGCAATGCTATCTAAGTGGATTTTTAACAGATACTTGATAGAGCATAACAAATACTTGAAAGAGCATAAAACATGTGTAATAAGCAAAAGCAACATAAATCGATGTTCTGTATTCAAAGTGACAATTTGTTAAACTATGCCTTTACTGTGACTGATTTAAAATACCTTCATCAGTCCAACACATCAAAGTTGGCTTCTTCAGGCAAATGACAGCTAAGATTTAAGTAAACTTGAACTCAAAAAAATGAATTTTGCTTTATTAAAGACAGCATAATTCTAAGCAACTTTGCAATATACATTCATTACACATTTTCTATGGCTTTTAAGTTATTTGTATATGTATTGCTACTGAAAACAGTGTTTGTCCCTTTCTATTCTCTGCCCTGATGGCTCAGACTGTTGATACAATGTAATAATGAAATTTACTGGGGTAGGGGATAACGAAAAAATCCAATATTGCAAAAATGGTGAGTAGTAAGGTACACTTACCAATACTAACAGGGGGTCCTGGTGCTCAAGCCCCAGACTTTCAGCTTGGGGGGGGGGGTAGTATCAAACATGTAGAATTCAATGGTAAGCTGGCGCAGAAACTGGACTTCACTCCAAAATAGATGCAAATAAAAAGTTTTATTACGCATCTCTGAGATGTTCCTTTTTGCGTAATAAAACTTTTTATTTGCATCTATTTTGGAGTGAAGTCCAGTTTCTGTGTCAGCTTACCATTGAATTCTACAATGCAAGACAAGCCAGCTGATTAACAGATTTGACTTTGCAGGGGAACTAAGACTTTTGCAACATTGTTTAAATAGGAGTTAACACAAATGCTGCTTTCAATAGCAATTGTCTTTACAAATAACTTTAAGAACACTGAAAATTTGTAATAGATGTATATTGGAAAGTTACTTAGAATTATGTATTTTTTTTTATTACCCACATTTTTATTTTGGGGTTGACTTGTCCTTTAATGAAACCTATATGCTTCCAACAGGGGATGCGGGCTTGTGGGAATCAAAATAGCACTGAACAGCAATTTTATATGGAAAGTGACCTCTCAGTTATGTGCACTTAAGGGGGATTATTAAAATTGCTGTCCTCACTACTACTATTCAGCAAGAAGTGGGTACCAGAGCAGAGACATAAGAATAATACAAATTTCCAGTGTGAACATTCGGTTGGTGAAGTTACTAATAAGCAAAGATTTACTGGCCAACAGCAGAAAGACAGAGGTTTCCAATTATCAGTTGACTCATGCTCCAAGCAAGTAGGTGTCTAATTTTATTTGTTATTATTTACACTCACTCTACTTTATATGACCATCTTATTACACCATAATTAAACTTCTTAAATCATTTTTTTTCTAAAGAAAACAAAACACCATTTTTGATTAGACCATATCATTAAGCCGACTACTGCCACTATTTGGTAAAGTTATTTGTATTAACCAAAGGGGGTTATGAAGAACTGTGTGTTACAAGTTATATTGTTCAAACCACTGTTTCCTCTAACGTGAATAAATTAGCAGTGTCATTTCATTTGATAGTACAGCTGCAGAAGGAAGTTTAATTATAAACAATGATGAATACAATACTTTGGCACTGGGCTGTTTTACATCTCCTTGACAGACATCTTCCAGTAGTCCTAGGTTCCCTTCATTGTCTGTATAGGCAATCTGTGGCAGATGTGGATGCCAGGCAAGAGCACAAATCGTGTAACCTTTTTCATGTTTAATTCTGTCAAAAAAAAAAAAAAAAAAAAAAAAATATTAGCAACATAAATCACCCACTATTCACAAAAAGAGTCAAAAGCTTTAATTCTTGTGTTCTTATGCCAAAGATGAAGGAAGAACCCCCCACACACCTGCGCAGATAGCCTAAAGAAAATAGTGAACTGCTGATACCAAGGAGGGAAACACTAAATTACCTTTCCAAACATGCTTTGGTTGCTATATTCCAGGCCACAATACAACCATCCACACTTCCAGCCACCAGGTACTGTCCACATGGAGACCAGGCCACAATGTTAACGGGCTAGAAGAAACAATTATATTATCAGTAATGAGAGAAACAGATCCAAACATTAAAATGGAATTAAGAATATGGTACTAATGCAGGAAACAAATACTGAACAGTAGCTGTGACAACTCAGCAACAATTTCCCCACATATTTGAGCCTGTTTTTACATCACATAGGTAAATCTATAAGGCTAGCAAAAGGCATCTGTCTTTGAAATAAGTGTTTCGTTTCTTTACCTTTAACTATTCTGATTTGCAGTAATTCAGTTTTTGTGAGGCATATCACTTTTTGCTCTAATTATTTATATTTTCAGTCATATTTGGAAGAAACTTTTCAAACAGTCTGAAAATTCCAATTTCTTCACAAAACAGCATGTCCCTTTACAGGGTTATAAAAACGACTACGTGGTTGCTTTGCTGGTACTTTTTGTACGCTTCTGGTTGACCAAGTCTGTTGGGCTTAGACCCCAAGCCTACCAAATGTGTGATTGGCTATTTAGTAGCTATATTTAGCTATAGACTTGTCTTCATGTCTCCAAGACTTGTCAATAAAACAAGAATTTAAAAAAAAGAGCACTTGAACTTACCTGTGTTATAAAATCATCTGATAGGGTACAGATATTCTTTAAACTGTCTCTGTCATAAAGATGGACTGCTTTTCCAACAGGAATGGCAACAAACTGTAAGGAGGACACAACAAAAAAGTTTTAAAAAACTAGAAAATAGAAAACTAGAAATGTTTAATAAAATATGTTTTAAGGATATTTTATAAAAAATCTTTGCAAGTGATATATATTCCAGGGTAACCTGTCTGTAGTCACCTTGATATAGTTTACAGCTTTCTTAAACATGCTTTATTGATTGTTTCTTATACCCATCTTTGAAGTCAGAAAAGTTAGGGATTGGCAGACATTATAAAACATCTACATTATTATAGCTTTTACAGGTGTCTAACCATTTTAGCCTGTAAAGAGTAAACCCAGTCACAAGTGCAAGCCTTCAATTTGCTCACTTCCTGACTCTCTCCTTTTCAACTGTATACAAGTGTTAAACCACAAGTAAAAGGAATTTAAAATACTGAGCAAATTCATTGGGGTGGAGCAAGTCATCAGCAAAACTCCCATAACTTATCAGCAAGATAAATTGACAAACACTAACTAACGAATCTGCTGCAACTTACATAGCCCCAAAACATTCACGGTAAGGATACTCTATAGTAAGGTTTACCAACTGTATAAGTGGTGTTAAAGTTGCAACACTATGGAGAAGTTATTAAAAAAAAAGTTTTTGCACTGACACAGGATTAATGGGTGTAAACAAGGGTAGCATTCAGTCAAGTGTAGCCATATAAAAACTGAACTGACCACTAAATGGAAGGATGCATTTAACTTAACATTTTTAATTAAATATATTTATTGGTTCTTTACCTCATTATTTTATCAACTTTATGTTGATTTATATTGGTAAAGTGCAAAAATTTAATTGCCCACCTTTCCACTTTTAGGTTGCCAGGCTAGACGACATATAGACTTTGCATTAAAGACATCGTTGCACTTCTCTAACAGAGGCAGGACTGCTTCACAGGTCTAGAGAAGGAAAAGCCAAGAATAAAAAACAATTTTTAATAACTCTCTTATTCATATTTTTGCCACCAAATGCCTTTACAGCACTGCAACTATTCTTACAATAAAACCTACTATTTTAACTATTTCTTTTAATCATGAAATCAAAACTGTCTGCAACTAAGACAAATAAATGAAGACATACTAACATACAAGTTATTTTGTAATAAAATAAAGCAATGGAAGAAGGAACTTAAAGTGATACTGACACTAAAAAAAACGACTTCAAAATATGAATGTACATTAAAGGCTACCTATAGGTCATGTTGATCATTTTTCACCGATAGGTCTGCTTTTGTAAGTAATTGTAGATTGAAGATACTAAACCTGAATGTCCCTTATCACCCTGTCAAATAGAATTTCTAATGAGAAAGGACTGATGCACAAATTTCAGCCCCCTCATGGAGGAACATGGGGATCAGATCGCTAATGTAAAAACATAGAACAAATCCTTCTATAGCAAAATTATAAATAACATGAAAATACAATGTTGATGTAAAGAACGGTTTAATTCTGGTATCAGTATCTCTAAGTTTTATAGTTAAACAGTAAAAGTAACAAAAGCCTAGAAGTAACCATTCGACACTGTGTACCATTTACTGCATTTATACACCTCAGTCATACCTGATCTGAGATTTTCCAGATCCTCACTGATCCATCACAACTTGCAGATGCCTTGTAAGAGGAAAAAACAAAACACACAAGTAAGTTAAAGATTTCACATCTATCTCATATTTTGCAATAACACTCATAACATTTGAAATTTAAGACTGTCACTATCAGTGAAATCACTTAAAGGGGTTGTTCACCTTCCAAACACTTTTTTCTTCCGTTCAGTTGTTTTCAGATAGTTCCCCAGAAATAGACTTTTTTCAATTAATTTCCATTATTTAATTTTTACAGTTTTTCCAAAATCTAAGTTTAAAGTTGAATGTTCCTGTCTGTGGTGTTTGAGTCTGGCAGATCTGTAATTCAGGCAGACTAATCTGTTACAATTTTGCAACATTTCATTGATACATTTCTCAGCAGCATCTCTGAAGTATTAGCAACTATTAGTATCAATTCCAACAGCTGCCTGTAATGAAACCCAGAGATTCTGCTCAGCAGGGACAAATCAGAAATGTATCAACTAAATGTACCAATTTAGAACAGTTTACATGGTCGACGACCCACCTCCCAGAGCTGCTTTAGAAGCTTACTTAAAAATGTTGGGACAAGATACTTTTTTTTTGCCCCAAACCTTTTCAGGAAGAAATGCCTCAATTTATCAAAACAATCAATACTACTGATTAAATTCTTTAAACCCAAAACATGACCACTTCATATGGTAGAACTATCCCTCAAAAGATATGTTTTCATTCCAATGTCATGCGATTACATATACATCAAAATCCTAATTCTGTGATTAATGTGACAACAGAAGGACTTTATATAGGAGTTTAAAAAAAAAATTATATATATATCATAAATATATTATTACCAAGTAGATATCCTTTGGATCGAATGAAACACTTAATACAGGTGCACTGTGCCCTCTGAGAGTTTTTTGCTGAGTGCTGTCCTCCACCTGCAAAACCTTTACCAAGAAATCCCTTAAAAAAAAAAAATAATAAATAAATGAAAAAAGATCTTCTATCAGAAAAACAAAAGGGATGCAATCTAGTACCTGTATAATAATCTTGGCCAAGAACTATTTTCAGCAATAAAGACAAAACATCAGTCAATTATATGGGGGTTATTTACTAAGCTCCGAATACCCGAAAAATATGTGATTTATTTTATAAAATCGGACTATAAAAAAAAATCAAAATTTTTTCGGAATTTATTAAACCCGAGGGCTAAAAAGCCCAAATTTAAAAACACGACATCTCAAACCTGTCGAGGTTGCATAAAAGGAGATTTTTAGTATAACTTACCGTTAAATCTCTTTCTCTCTAGGCATCGGGGGACACAGGAACCACGGGGTTAAGCTCCTCCTCCAGGAGGCAGGACACTGATAGCAAAGCTGAAACTCCTCCTTCTCCCTCCTCTATATACCGCCTGCTTAACTCCCCTAAATCAGTTAGATAGCAAGCAGATAACAAGAAACTATATACACGCAACAAAAGTCAAGGCCACGGGAGAACCTTTCCCATGTCTGGCCAACAATCGACCTGTTTCAGGGTGGGCGTTCCTGTGTCGGGGGACACAGGAACCACGGGGACTTACCAAAGCAGTCCCATTAACTGATAATTCAGGGAGGGAAGAACAGAAACCAAATGCCTGCTTCAGTCTGAACAAACTACTGATTGCAGGACTCTTCTGCCAAAACCCGCTTCAGCAGATGAAAAGGTATCAAAACGATAAAATTTAGTGAAAGTGTGTACTGAGGACCATGTGGCAGCCTTGCACAGCTGATCAGCGGAGGCCTCATTCCTCCAAGCCCAGGAAGTGCTTAGGGCCCTAGTCGAATGAGCTCTGACCCCCTCCGGGGGGCTCTTGCGGGCCGCTATGTAAGCCTGCCGAATAGTCTCTTTGATCCACCTTGAAATGGTGGCCTTGGATGCCGCTGTCCCTACCCGAGGACCTGAGGGAATTACAAACAAAGATTCGGACTTCCTGAACGAAGCTGTTCTCTTCACATATGTAGATAACGCCCTGACAACGTCCAGGGAATGTAGACGAACCTCCTTCTCGTTCCTTGGATTCGGACAAAAGGATGGAACCGCAATAGGCTGGTTGACGTGAAATGCAGACACCACCTTGGGTAAGAAGGATGGTACCGTTCGCAAAACGACCTTGTCGGAATGAAAAACCATGTATCGTGGATCTATGGAGAGAGCACTCAACTCAGAGACCCGCCTGGCCGATGAGATGGCCATCAGAAAAATGACCTTCCAGGTCAACACCGGGAGCTCAATCGACCCTATAGGTTCAAACGGAGGATCCTGAAGGGCTCTCAAAACTAGGTTGAGATCCCATGTCGGAACCGGTCGTCTGAAAGGAGGCACTACATGGGCCGCCCCCTGGAGGAAAACACGTATGTCGTCCTTTAGTGCCAATCTCTCCTGAAAGAGCACTGATAATGCGGAAATCTGCACCCTGAGGGAAGCCAACTTTAGACCGCCCTCAAGACCCCCACCGTAGAATCACTACCAGTAGGGCCTCCTAGAGGCCTAGTCCCTACCTCCTTGGAAGCAGGACACTGAAAAAACTGATTTAGGGGAGTTAAGCAGGCGGTATATAGAGGAGGGAGAAGGAGGAGTTTCAGCTTTGCTATCAGTGTCCTGCCTCCTGGAGGAGGAGCTTAACCCCGTGGTTCCTGTGTCCCCCGAGCCGTAAGAGAAAAGTTAATCGGAGCTGTTCCCGCAAAGCAAATTTTCGGGAAAATGTAATAAATAAGCTTTAAAAACCCGAGCAGGTTAGATCGGAGTTTGTAGCAGCCGATACTGAGATAAATTCGGACCTTGATAAAGTGTGTGTGTGTGTGTGTGTGATCCAAATGCTCATAGATAAAACCAAGTATGGAAACAGCTAGCTCATGTGTTTACATGTGCTACAAAAACTTCACATGACCTGTGACTAAAAAAGTTTGCAGCACAGTCTCTGCATTTGGTGTACCTTGTTTGCACATGTGCTATTTTTTATGATAATATAAGCGTCAGTGGGGACAGAAAGAATAGTGAAGGTACAGGAATTTTCGAAGATATTTTGCAACGGATCAAGTTCTTTTACAAAGCTTTAACAGCAACCAGACATTTTACATTTCAGCCTATAGAGAAACAGATTATAACAAATTATTTGAAAAAAATAATACGGTATATAATAAAAAATAGACAAAATGCAAACTCTCTCAGGATATCAGAATCTACATTAGAGGTCACCCTTTTTGGATTCAGGTCCCATCCTGTGGTCCAACATCATCTAATAAAGAGGTTACTGGGCAACAAATAAGCATTTATCCATGTATGGGTCCCACTGCTCTACCACTTTTCAATGCACTCAACTTTGAAGAAGTGGCAGTGCTTTACTGTAGAAGGATACATATATGATAACCCAGTAAGACTATTTTAGGGCTTATGAAACCTACCCTGAACCTGCTGCTATCCTGGTGCCATCAGTGTTAAAAACAACATGATTAGCATTGGTTGTAAAACGGGTTAGAATTCCATCAGGTTCTCCATCCGGAAATGTATGCAACTGAATTGCGTTGTTAGAGGCAGCTGTGACTACTTTTCCATTCTACAAAAAAATTAGGGAGAGGCACGAGGTCAGAAACAGAACAGAGCAGACACATTAACTTGTCCATATAGTTATCTATGCATAATACATTGTTATTTCATGTTAATTGTGGCACTCTTTTATGGAAACTAGACACACAGAAGTCCACCTCTCATAGTCCAATTAAAGCAAATAATTTTTCAAAATTACTTCCTTTATCTCTGTAATAAGGCCATACACTGTACTTGATCTAAGTAAGGAAGCATTTATACTAGCTGCAAAACTATTCCATTGGGTTTAATTGTTTCCTTTTGTTATTTTTATTTTTTTTTAAAAGTAGACTTTAAGGCAGGGTCATCCAAATTACAGAAAAAAACACATTATCTGGAAAAAACTTGTGTATTAAAGGAATTGTTCAGTGTAAAAATAAAAACTTGGCAAATAGATAGTTAGTTAGCCAAAAATGTAATGTATAAAGGCTGGAGTGATTTGACTTATAACATGTCAGTCAGAACACTACTTCCTGCTTTTCAGCTCTCTTGGTTTACACTGACTGGTTACCCTGGTTACAAGGCAGTAACCAATCAGAGACTTGAGGGTGGGCACATGGGTCATATCTGTTGCTTTTGAATCTGAGCTGAATGCTGAGGATCAATTACAAACTCACTGAACAGAAATGTACCATGTGGCCCCCCTTCAAGTCGCTGACTAACTCAGAGTTATAGAGCTGAAAAGCAGGAAGTAGTGTTGTAGCTGTTTTATTAGACATCTGTTCACTCCACAGCCTTTATACATTACATTTTTGGCTAACTAACTATATTAGAAACACTTTTTATTTTGCACAGCCTATCTATTTACAAAGTTTTTATTTTCACAGTGAACTATTCCTTTAAGTATTCCCATACCCGCACCCTTATCTTAGCAAGTTTATACCGTGTTACAAACATGATTCTGCCCATGCACGGTAGCTGGCTGGAACTCTTCCCATATGTCTTTTTAGCTGAAAATGGTGACAGTCCCATGTATTTGAAAGAAAATTCCTTTATGGAATCAATGCTGTGAGAAGAAAAGCCTAGTGATATTGCTCTGCCTAAATTTTTTTTGAATAATTAAGACATTTCTCTGGCCAGTTCCAAGCGGTGCAATATCACAAGATGTTCCTTTTCTTACAATTTTCAACTGACTGTAGCCAGATGAACAATAAGACCAGCAGATGGCTCTGTTGTTTTAATTTCATTATACAAGCAGTTAAACAAAATCGATAATACAATGAAACCTCAATTTTACATGCTTTATTTTCCTGCATTTTTGTGCCCGCTCCCCCATATAGAATGTATTTCTATGATTTTACATTTTCCCCAGATTTTTTTCTTGTCCCCTTAAAATCATTAAATGGGGGGGGTGGTTTCTACTGAATCTTAAAAAATAGGAAAAACTATTTATGGAAATCACAAACGTAAGGGCCCTGAACAATTTTATTTATTTGATTTAGGGTTTGCATTTCCTTTAAGGTGGTATACAAGCAATATGTAGCTAGAGGCCTGCAATTATAATTGATTAGAGCCATTAACATGTCCCCTGAAAAATGTAAAGAAAATATACAGCCTGGATGCACTTAATGTGTTAAGAGAGAGCAAAATAACCAGATATTGATGGAAATTGTTTTTTTTTTTAAATAAAGTGAGCTTACTTTTAAAGCAAATGAATAAGCCTTTTCACCAATACTAATTGACTTGGGATCATCATCATCTAAACTTTCCCAAATTCGTATATCTCCATCACTGCCGCAAGTTACCAGAAAGCTGGAAAAAAGAACAATTATGAAAAAATTACAGTAGTGTAGAGATATTTTTTATCATTCTCAATCAATAACAATGCTGAGCAGTTCAACTTTGAAGTTGCGCACTTGTGGGGGCACGCATTACATCATTTCCATCACCCTATGTAGTACTTGATTAGATGCTACCAGCATGTTTGCTATCTCTTTTTTGAAAAAGATCCCACAAAAGATCCCACATGCAGAGAGCCTAAAGAATTTAGAGGAAACACTGATTATATCATGCATTGTGTTAATCAGACAGGCCATTACATCAATATTCTCACTACAGAGTTGTGTGTATGTCATTTATCTCTCGGAATCCCATATGAAGGAACTGTATCGCAACAGCAAGTTCATTTTAAATATGAGTGCTAAATTTAGTCAGACTGCACAGAATTTGCAGTGTAAACAGGGGCAAAGTTAAAAAAATTGTATTCTGCTTCTATTCAATTTTTATACTGGAAGAAAACCAGTTGTCTAAAACTGAAATATAGAGAAATAATGCTTACTTTCCACTATCATCAAAACAGACATCTGTATGCCCCTCTGGATGGCCATATCGCATATTCTTCTTTATAGCTGGCATCTTCTATAAAAAAAAACATAAAGCAAGTAAGTATTTTAATGGTATTCCCTATTATAAATCTAATATTTTCATCCCAAACATCCGTTGGTTGCTATGGGCAGATACCCATAGCAAACAATCAGCAAAAAACATAGTAGCACAGAGCAGCTGGCAAGCACCTTGGTCTTCTCTTCCTAGATAACTTTTGCTCATGTGATCCAGTTTTGGGGAGGCACAAAGAAGCAGAACCTCTCCAAGGGCACTATCTTATAAATATGCCTAATTCTCCTTTATGTCACTTTACATAACAATGCCTTGTACACTAAATTTTACAAATTTCTTTTGAGTAGGTTTAGCTACTATTTTTGTGTTAATTTCTTGAACTGAACAATCTTAGTTTTGCTTAAGCAAAGCCTCAACACAAAGCCTCATTATGACAGCAAGTGAAGTTGTGCTAAAATTAGGGATGCACCGAATACAGTTTTTTGGATTCGGCCGAACCCCAGAATCCTTCGCGAAAGATTCAGCCGAATACTGAACCCTAATTTGCATATGCAAATTAGGGGTGGGAAAGGGAAAAATTTTTACTTCCTTGTTTTCTGATAAAAAGTCACAATTTCCCTCCCTGCTCCTAATTTGCATATGCGAATTCAGATTCGGTTCAGCCGGGCAGAAGGATTCGGCCGAATCGTGCTGAAAACGGCTGAATCCTGGATTCAGTGCATCCCTAGCTAAAATGGACACAATAGTGTGTTTGTTCACACCAGTTACTAATGGCACTTGCATTCATACAGATCCCTGCAATTCTTTATATTGAGAAACCATATCTGGATACTAACTTTGGTCTAAGCCCAGGGTAGCAATAATAAGACAGACAATAAGAAATTTTCTCCTTGATGTTTATTTTTAAGATGCATTGTCAAAATGTATACTTTGCTGTATTCCTGTTTTTTTTCACTTTCACAATAAATCTTCTTTGAGCAAAATAAAAAAAGCCATTTCATCCATCCTTCCTTTGCTAAATTGTGTGCACGTGTTCCTATTGACAATGTGGAACCCTTGAACTACTGCTACCCTGAACATGGTGGTAAATCCAGAGTTCCCCCAGCAGGTTGCATCAATAGTTGCACCAGACTTGACACCAAAAGAATAACAAGCTAATGCAGTTTTAACACGATGAGGGAAGTGACAAAATTCCCACTCTGAAAATTTTAGTTGCAACTTTTACCCAATTTGCGAATGCACAATTAAGGTGGCCATAGATGCAAAGATCCGCTTGTTTGGTGATGTTGCCAAACGAGAGGATCTTTCCCCGATATGCCATTAACAGGCATGGCTATATCGGGGGTAATCTGATTGTTCGGCCGTATGGCCGAACAATCAGATTACGATGTGCCATGAGCTCCAGCGGGATCGGTTGGGTCAAAATCAAACCTGACCGATCGACCAAACGACCGATCTCCGCCGGGCGAAAGATGTCGGCACACGCCACACACGATCCGAAAATCGTACGAATCCTCGATTTCTTACAATCGGATCTGTCTGTCTATGGCCACCTTTACATGTATTTTGACACATCAAGCGCAGTTGTGCAGTAGCCCAGTGGCTCAACTCTGGAGTGGGAATCTTTGTATGTAAATTAAATGCAGGGGCTGAACCAGGGAAGTATACTGAAGAGGGCTGGAAAGAGGACATTAATGGTACGAGTGGTTCTCATATGTATGGATTTCATAGAAAAAATCTCAGCTAAGAACTTCTCATGCTTGGTCACACTTTCTGCAAGTCTGAAGACACTCTTTGGATAAGTTGACTATAGTTCAGTACTATTGACATTTTTATGCAAAAAGATGCAGAGGCAATGTTCTGTGCAGCAAGCCCACTCATATAACAAAATAGCTCTTCAGACCACTTTTGTAATATTACAGATTTTTTCAGTTTTTCTATTGCTAAAAAATGTTACATGTGCACCCTCTGTTGTTATGTCCACACTGGGGCTGGACACAAAGGCTTCATTTAATTGACTGATGCAGGACTCCACGTAGGACACTGGCCTGCTCAGTTCTATCTCTATTTGTGTGACAGGAGAAACAGAATTGAGCAGAGCAGCTGCATAAGCAGTTTACTAATGTCTAGCATCTAACCATGCCAATACATATGTCTATCTATAGAAAATGACGCCACAAAACGGGTGAGGTGAGATGTCAGTATTTAACATGTCCATTACAAAAAGATTATTAAAAGACAACTGATAATTCATTAAATATGACATTTATAACGCAGATCAGGCCATGATAATCTGATAATGCTTTAGACAATTACAATTACTTTACATTACTGAAATGAGCTGCACTTACTTGGATTACTGTCAGTGTGCTGTACACAGTCCCGGCAAGAAACTTACACCTCCCGCCAAACTACAGGCTCCTAGACAATCCCACCGCCACAAGTCTCATCACGCGAGACTGGCGTCACGACCACACGTAGCTGCCTTGTGGGAGTGACGAGTCGGCGTAACTCAGCGTTGCGTGCTCAGAGGGAGATGCTGCTGTAGCTCTCTTCCCAAACTGTGTTCGCGCCAACTCGCCAGGCCTCCGCTACCTCAGCTCCAATTTTTTTAGAAGCCATTCAGTTTTCTGCTCAGAGTTGTGTCCCTGTTCCAGGGAACTAAAAAAAAAAACATTTTTTCCTGGTTGCTAACAGTATCTGCTGCTATGAGATCACTTCACCCAATTTTACCAAAAAGAACGTTTTTAGAGCCAAGTGAAATTGTCATTTTATTTTATTTTTTTTGCTCCACATCTATTGTACATTGTCAGCTACAGTAGTGATGTCACGTACAGATCAGCCGTGCGTCATGAAGCTATTAACGTCATAAAGTCCTTTATGCTTATGTATTGTATAGTAACATTTTTCTTTTCCAATATTTATTGGTATTTTGAATGGACAATAAGAGCAAAAACAGCAAGCAAAAGTTCATCATAGCTGTTGTCACTTTAGATAGTAAGAAGAAAAGAATTATTACATCATTCATTACAAATAAAACATCAAATAACGAATATTCATCAAGAGAAATAAAGTTATACAAAATAAGATAAAATAAGATCTTCCTCTCTACCAACCAAATAAACAAAATATATACCAAATTAATGGACAAAGTTATCACATCTTCAATCAATCTATCTCGGAACTTCAATGTGTATGCAAGGAATACATACATAACCTTCTCAATAAAGACTCTATCCTCAAACTCCAGAATTTGAAAATAGGGAGACCAAAGCCTTAGAAAATTCTCTCTAAAGCCCATGTTACCATATCTAAAACCATATCTAAAACGTATTGCTTCATCTATGCAAAGAGACTTAAGATAAGATAAAATAAGTAACGTTTTTCTCAGAGAATCATTGGCGAACAGATTAATACTTTGATTAACCAAAAAAGAAAATAAATGAAAGTAGATATTACGTCTGTTAATCAAACAAAATAATATTTGAAGTGGTTCACAAGCAATTCATAACACACTTATAAAACTTGCTGGTGTTTTCATTAGCTGGACTGGACAATTTGTTGTATTATAATTATTTCCACAAATTGCACTGGCTAGAGATCATAATGGTCTCTCCAGGGGCACCAAACTGTGTTACATTCATTATATTAAAGCTGTGAGTTCCTCCATAAGACATTTAATTTATTACTTTAAAGCACCAGTAGTATGGGTAAGCTGCGCCCATGAGGAGAGTTGAAAAACTCACCGCAGGCGTCAGCGACGAGTAGGTTACCAGGGATGACAAAAAGTCTCTCCTGGTACCCTTTAAAGCCGAATTTCCATTTTTTAAAAAGTAAGTGCTGGGGGCAAGTGGGGTCAGCATTGCAGGACCTTGTATCAAAAATGCCACTGCCAGTTACACCAAAATATATTAATTCTTAATTCCCCCCAAACCTTAACCGGACATTAGCTTCACACACTACACCTTTAGCACCTAAGATTTTTATCAGCGTCTCTTATGCTCACAACATTAACCCCAAAGCTGTCTGAAGGAATAGAATATAAGGATATTGCTGAATTCCAGGCAATGATTCATCTGCGAGCACAGCAGCCTCACATTTTGCTAGATCATAAGGCCTCTGATATCTGTGTTGTTACACATAGATACCAGCAGATATTCCATACATATTACATATACAGTAACAGAGGCAACAGGCGGGATCACTGTTGTGTTCCATTTCTAATATTGAAAGGCAAGGATAGCATATTATTGAAACATACTTTTGATGCCCATACTAGTTTTTGCTGATTTAAGAAAGTCCCAATTGACTTTATCAAACTCCACTGCATTCATTGACTGGAGCAGAGAATGTGTTCAAAGTTTTATTTTCTCCACATAATCCAGTTTAAGACAGGGACCAACTCGGCCCCTGTGTATGCACCTTGGGGAAAGTGGCTTGAGTCTCTGAGCAAGTATTTTTATGTAAATCTTTAAATCTAAGTTTTATGCTGGCCATAGACATGCAGATTTTATCCTTACGTCCGACAGATGATCCTTTGTTGCAATTTCCCGACCTACAACTAACCATTCAGATTAAATAAAGTAGTGAAAAGAACAAATCACACAATGTTCTGGCCATTAATTGACATACAGCAATTGTATGAAAGTTATATCCGACAAATAGTAATGACAGTCACCCATTAATATCATCAAATATATTATAGATGTTGTTCCTTCTGGATAGAATTAATGTAACTTATAATTTTCATTTTTCATTAGAAAAAGCATAACGTAGTAGCATGTTCTGTACAATCTTTTCATTTGTTTCTAAATAAACACTATGGAAGTTTGGTTACAGGCTTATGTACATTGCTTAGTATCATGTCCAAAGGTATATGTGGTGGACTGTACATAGATCAATTGATAAGTAAACATTCAAATAAAACTCAACAACAAATGAAAAGAAAAAGAAGGAAAAAAGAAGGGGGGATAGAACAAAAGTGGTAAAGAAATACAGAATGCTGAATATAACCATCACTGCTTAGCCATTAATGTGGTTATTTTTTAAATTTTATGAATGGAGCCAGGGTGTAACCAGGTCAATTGCTATATTAAGACTATGGAATTCCATAGCACTAGGGTTCAAGTAGCTAAAAAATAAGTTCTGCTGAGATTTGCCATTTACATCTGAATCCCATGGTCTACTGTGTACTGTATTCCAGGACCTGCTCACCTGGTTGACTCAAAACATGCTCTTTTAGCATTTATACATTGTCGGTTTAAGTGGGTTTATTGTTAGCTAGTTCAGGAAATTCCATTTGTTAGTTATTTTATTTTTATTATTTTATGTTACTAATGTAGATGAACTTCATTATACAGTAGATTAGTTAACAACCTGAGTTAGTTTAAGGAAATCCTCTTTGTTGTTTTTTTTATTTTTTAACTTTTTGTAGTGGTCTAGTGCATGTGAACAATTGAGTTAATGGTTGGGTTTTGTATTGATAATTTTTTTATGAGAACTGATCAAAGCATTTGTAGTACCATTGAAGGAGTCATAACATTCACAATTTGAACCAAAAGTCTGCAACTTTTGTTTCGTGTTTACACAGAACTGCCATTTCCGTTAGTCCTCCACTTGGGAAGTTTGTGAGAGTGTTGTATTGTTCTTACTGTGCATGTGTGAGTGGTATGCTGGTATGCTTGTAAGTAAGTTTGGAAAGTAGCTTTATAATTAGCTTATGAAAACCTTAGAGCTCCAAACAATTATGGCAATGATAAAAAGCCCTTATGAGGGGGGAGAGGTTGAAGGGTACGACAGATCTAACAGAGCTCTTTGTCTCTATTAACTATTAACGTTTGCTGGGTCCATCTCTAAAGGAATGGATCATTATAAAAATAAAAACAGGGTAAATAGATAGTCTGTGCAGCTATATAGTCTGCTTTTCAGCTCGCTGGTTGGTTGCCAATCTGAGCTGAATGCTGAGGATCAATTGCAAACTCACTGAACACTTATGTCCCATGTGACCCGCCCTTCCAGTCACTGACTAATGCAAAGTTAGAGACCTGAAACGATAAGTATAAACTGGTGTTATGTGAAAAACAATGTAAATATTCTCATCCACAGTAAAACTGCAAGAACAAAACAGCTGTGTATCAAACAAAATAAGAAGCGATGTCTGCCTTCCAGTTAGCTGTTACACAGATCTTTTCCTGTCGTCACCGCTCACTCAAACATTTAAAATGCATTCTGTGGGTGGGACAATAGGAAGGAAATGAATGCATAGAGCTGGGTCTATAGGTCACATGGGAATTAAATCTAAAGAAATATAATGCCCACCTAGCCTGCCAAGAATCTTTTGGTACTGTGTTGATATTCAAAGTTTCTGTGGTTAGAATGGACAATAAAATGAAAAGCTCCTTCCAAGAAGTGGCACTGCTTGATTGCTAAGAATTCTCAGTCTCCAACATAATGGTTTCTTTCAGAAGGAGAAAGCTTCCTGGAGAAAAAGTCTACTGTATTAAGACATACAAGAGAACCTATTCTTTGTGAAAGGATTGCCCCAGTAGCAATCTCAGAAGCATCCACTTCACTGTTGAGAGAGGTCAGGGTATATTCTAAGATAGATGCAAATGTGAATCTCTCTTTGACCATTTCAAAGGCAGTTTGTACTACTGAGGTCCAGAACCATTTTCTTGAATAAAAGTTAGCAAAGCCAATAATTCCTTAAGGCACTCTACAATTAGAAGGTTCTGGCCAGTCCAGGATTGAACAGATTTTACAAGGATACAGAGAAGTACCTCGGACACAATGAACCAAGAAATTCTGTTCTTTCAAACATGCACTTCTTAAGCTTAGCATAACTGATGAGTGCCTCGCTTAAACACTTTTTGGAGATGACTATGATATTCTGCTGGAGAAGAGGAGAAAATTAAAAACTCTCTAAAGATGTCATTCAGGAAGTGTTGAAAAGTAGCAGGGTCTTATGGGGAAACATGGCAAATAAACTTTTCCTCGAATGCTTTAACTTTATCCACTGTCTCATAATAGCTATACCTCTACATAAATATTTTCCTAGAATTACAAGTTTAGCTGACAAAACTATACACCTGGTTGAGTTGCTTCTCCACTCAGCTGTCAGCCTCTAGTACTCTCATTTAATACACATTTTGGGACCTCAACAGCATCATCTAATCGTATGCCAGCTTGTATCTTTTTTATGTTCATGCTAACTGTCAACACTTTAATTTTTTCACTTTATGCTCTCTTTTTAATTTTTTCCAACCCAGAGAAACAGAACTGTTTTTTTCTTCTTCTATCCTTTTCTTTTTCCAACAGATATGTTATGCATATATCAGTTACATTTTATCTACTTTGTATAAGTTGAAAATGCAAATAAAAACTATTTAAAAATAGCAGGACATAACATATGTAGTCCAAAAGGCATTACTATGTACTCATGCCCATAGCAGGTGCAGGAATCTGTTTTCCAGAATTAGAGTGGATAACAATTCGTAATCATGACTTTATAGAACAATCAATAATCAATGCAAGGATGGACTGCAGCATCTTCCTTTTTGACAGAGATGATCCACAAGCTGAAGAGGTTGAAAGATCTAGTAAAAGAAAACCAACCAATTAACTATTTTAATACCTTTAGTTCAGGTTCCAAGAGAGACACAATTGATTTTGTCCCAAACTCACTCTCCTGACTGGGCTGTTAACTGTGAGTGACAGAGTTACTGGTTTAAATCAGGGCTTACAAAATGTAGGCGAGTTGACATATCTGCAGGCCGTCTAAAGATAATTAGGATGAAGGCAGACTGGCAGTGCAGAGGCCAATCAGGACCATAAGGTAGTGGCACATCTTGGTAAAAAGGACCACTGGACCAGCTTAGGGTCAACCAGGATTTTTCCTGATACAGTTCAACTCTGGCCAGCTTTAGACTGAATATCATATACTTTGCTAATTTTTGAATTCAGTCCCAATTAAATTTTAAATAAAGGCAGGCAAGTTTTAGTAAATATCATATTTTAAGTTTTCCACAGGGAGCTAGGAGTCATCACATTGCTTCCTGGAATAATTTCTACAATGATTGATACTTATATAACATTTATTATAGTATATTCAACGTCTGTCGTAAGCATACTGTATATCCAGATATGGGGTCAGTTATCTGGAAGCTCATTATCCAGAGAGATCCAAAAAAATGGAAATTCTATTCACCACAGATTATGGTACAACTTTAAGACCATAAATGCTATAGAATATAAATTCTTGTTAAAGGACAAGGAAAATGTCATGTCCCCAGCCAGAGTGCTTATCTATATATATAAAAAATGAACCATTCTGGGTACCATGCTAGGGACCGCAGGCAAAGTCATTTTAATTGTACTCCAGTGTCTTCCTTGTGCAGGTTTGGGGTAGGCTGTACTCCTCAGACTTTTTCCTCTGAACTCCTAGGTCAACACATTCTGGTACATATTATTATTATTATTATTATTATGTATTAAACCACCAACATATTGTGAAGTGCTGTAAAATAAATGTGTTTATACAAAGAAATCACACAAATTACACACATAGAACATACAGTGTTACATACATAATGACCAGTACTGGTACAAAATGTGAGGAAGGCTCTCTGCAAAAGAGCTTGCAATCCAAAAGGGGAAGGGAATGAGAAATAAGTTGCGGAAATGGGCAAGATCAGAAATAAGCAAGGGGAGAGATGTATGCAGGGCAGCCATCGGGGGGGGACAGGGGGAAGAGTTGTAGGGGGCCCCCGAGGGTAAGGGGGGCCCCGGCCATGCCACACTTCTGACTGACTTTGGTATGGCATGGACGTTTAAGGGGCCTTGGCCACTAATTTTCTCATAATGTGGGGGGGGGGCTGGCCACCACTTTTTTTTTCTCATGTGGGGTCCTAGCCACCAATATTTTTTAATGGGGGGGGCCTGGCCACAAATATTTTTTTGGTTTTTTACTGTGTGGTGGGGGGCAGACCTGTGGTGTGTTGAGGGTGGACCTGGAGGTGGGCCCAGGAAATGTTGTCGTATGGGGCCCTGCGATTTCTGATGGCGGTCCTGGATGTATGGTATTACATTTGGTAGCTAAATAGAGTGAGGGTAGGCTTCTCTGAATAAGTGTGTTTTAACAGATCTTTTGAAAGCAGAAAAGTCAGGAGAAAGTTGGACAGACTGTGGGAGGGAATTCCAGAGGAGGGGTGCAGCCCTTACAAGTCTTGAATGAGAGCATGTGAGGAGGTAATGACAGAAGAGTTGAGGAGCAGGTCAGTAAAGGTGCATAGTAAGCGGTTGGGTAAGTATCTAGAGATGAGTTCAGAAATTTAGGGTGGGGAAGAGTTATGAAGTGCTTTGAATGTCCTGTTCATTATTTTGAATTTTATTCTCAAAGGTAATTGAAGCCAGTGCAGGGATTGCCAGAGTGGTATGGCAGAGGAGGAACGTTGCTGAGGTGTATAAGCCTGGCGGCAGTGTTCATTGTGGACTGAAGAGGTGACAGTCTCTGGCGGGGAAGGCCAATTAATAGAGAGTTACAATAGTCTAGATGTGATATGATGAGAGATTGAATAAGAATTTTCTATGGCATTTTAGAGTAGCCCCTCTGGCATTTGCCACAATTCACAGATTGCCAGTCCAGGCCTGCCCCCTATACTAAAATATAATAATATTGAGTTCTATCATCTAAAGAAGCACAAGGCCAAAGGCTATGTGGGACATTCACTAAGATTCGTTCACTAAGGTAGCGTTCAGAATAATTTGAGCGTCAGTGATTTGCGTAGTTAAGTCCGTTGCGCAAATTCGCCAGGCGCAAGGGTGCGAAGCAACACTAGCGAATTTACACCAGCGTCCGTTAGTGAATCGGCGAATTAACGAAAATGCGATACGCTGGCGCATTCACGCTAGCGTTCGGCGCTTCGTCGTTTAGTGAATTTGCCCCCAAGTGCTTTTATACAGGTCATGGAACTCTGTGGTACTTTTTTGTGGATTGTTAACAGAGCCAGGACACCGGGAAAAAACCTGGTCGGCCCCGACCTGGGCCCCCGCCGTGCCAGACTCCTGACATTCAGTTTTTCCAACCGAGCATCGCCTTCGCGTCACAATAGGGTCCCTGGACAGCAGTCCCGGTGGGCCCCCCAGTCCGACCCAGAACAGAGCTGTGAACCCTCTATTTAGCTGATTTAGCGCTCTGTCCCTACCGTCTCCCGTTACTCCTAAGCATTCCCCCAAGTTTCAGAGATTTTCCACAATTTCGGATGATATTTGGGCAAAAGATCAGATCAGCAAGAGAGATGTGCACATGTACAGCATGAAATCTGTGGCTTTGCGATGGGTCGCGCACATGTGAATGCCGTCACTTCTGTGCCGCAGTATCCCCCGACCACGCAACTTGAACGTTTGACAGCTCTGCTTTTAATATCCTCATATTTGACAAAAGAAGGTATGTTATTTATTATAATACACAAGTAAGTAATGTGACGGAACTTGCATCATTGAGCACCGATTTTAACTAATGACAACACTAAGCATCATTTATGGGGATATAATGTACAGGATATTTTGGATCTTGTGTAATCAGGCCCAGATTTCTGGAAAGACCATCAAGGCCCGGGCCTAGGGCAGCAGGATTTTAGGGGGCGGCATGAAGCCCAACCATACCCACATTGGTTTGGACGCTCTGGGGCTGATCATGAGATACAATCGTTTTTAAAATTTGCCATGCTCCAATCCCCAGTGCTCACGACCAGGGGCGATCCTGCCCAATTTGCCACCCGAGGCGGCCCTTTATTTTTGCAGTCCCCCGCCTCCCCATCACACTCACCTTGAGAGCCGTACGGGGGTCGGGGGGTCCACGTCGCAGTTGCGCTCTCTGCACTAGTTTTCAACCAGGAAGTTCAGCTCTTAGTTACCAGGAGTGGCATTTTTGCTGCCCCTGGCAACCAGGGGGGCGCTTTCGCCTGAGGCGAGTGCCTCAACTGGCCTTATTGGCGGAACACCCCTGCTCACGACCGGATGATGAAAATTTGTGCATATGCACAAATGAAAGGGAGGGGACAGGGGTGACAGCAGCGGGGCTAGGGGCGTCCGCTATGTAAATCCAGCCTTATGTGTAATATGTATGTAAACATAAACGTACTGATTTATGAACATGGATGTGGAGTTATTTGTGGGGACATTGTCTGCAAATAAATTAATTTTACATTCACAAGTGATAATATTCCTTTCCCCATAAGTGAATTGTTTGCAGCTGAAAAACTCATTACATTGTTACCATCTACCTACCCCTCCCCATTGCACATGCACCACACTAGGGAAACGCTTCATGAAAGCAACACTATTCTAATTACTGATGGTTTTTATTATGTCTAGCGTTCTTCTATTACATCCACCCCAGCTCCTCCTCCTCCCCTGACCCTGGCTCTTCTGCTGCACTGGAACCAGAATGCGCTGAAAGAAACCAGAGCCTGCAGCTCGCAGAGTGACTAAGGAGTTAAGCAGAATAGCCGCTGCCGTGCATGCCGGGAAGTGCCTGAGTCTGGGTAATGTAGTTGTGCACAGGCAGGAAATGGCTGCTGCCTGCTCCGACTTCTGCTACTTCTCCCGTTCTGCTGCCACAATTAGCACTTTCTTTCTTTCGATGGCTCCATAGAATCGGTCAGGATTGCCAGGCTCTGTCCTACTGCCAAGGAAAGGTAAGGAATGGCTCCCTCTCATGCCTGTCAGTGAGTCCTTTTCTGGGCTATCTTTCCTCCCCTGCTCCCTGGGAACACAGCTGGGCTCGGTCCTTTTGTGCTGCAATTTCCTTTGCCTTAATTATGTCCGTTCTGTTCGGATGTCGTGTATGTCTCATTATTGTGGATTTTAGCCTATTTTTATGTATATTCTCATCGCCAGCAGCAGTGCTTCTTTGTGTCCCAGACATGATCAGTCATCCCTACAGCTGGACACTGGGTAGATAAACATTATCAGACTACAGAATATATTATAATATAAATATATATATATATATATATATATATATATATATATATATATATATATATATACAATCACAAATTAAAAGAAAATCACTCTACAGTTATACTAGTTGATCTTGAGGTTTTATAGTCAATGAGACATAATCATCTCTGGCAATACCCAGAGTTATGAGTCTGATAATATCATTACTTTCACTTTGCTGGGAATAAGCAATTGCACTTCTCTTATTCTTATTTCTGCTGTTTGTGATAGAACTACAATATCGTACAGGTTTGGGATTCCTTGTTCAGAAACATTGTATCCACAAAGCTCAGAGAAGTACATCTATTTTCAGCAGTTTATTAAAATGCTTTATTTTTTTCTCAGTAATATTAACACAGTACCTTGTACTTGATCCTAGCTAAACTACATGAATCATAGTAGCCTTACGGTATGGTGATCCAAGTTATGGAAAAGCTACTACCCCATTACCCAAGCATTCTGAATAATATATCCCATACCTGTATTTTGTACTTAGTTAAATAAAATTGTCACTGTACATTATTCTGATGTAACTGATATATAATGGATGATAATTACTTCAACTCTGGGTGTCTTGCTCTCTCCAGCTGATTTTTATTATTGAAATCTCACCATATCCTCTAAATAGCTTGCATCTGAGGGTACATATAACTAGTTCAGCATCAGGGTTGCAGAAAATATAGATTCCAGTCACATATAGGGCCCTCAGGAGGACCTCTATTAAACTATATATACAATGAATACTATACATTGCAAAGAAATCTGCTGATGTCATTATGCATACATAGTAAATTGTTATGGTTCAGCTGTAAATAGGAATTTATTTTTTACTGCAACAGTATTTGCCAGTCATATTCTGTGCCCCACTAGTGGGGAAATAGATGAAAGTACACAAATGGTTCAGAATGTGTACCAGAGTTTTCCTGCGCATCCCTCAGGGATATGATGGACTGTTATGTGACTGTAGATATTCAGGAGAGAATGTATTATGCAGAAGCTGGAAGATGTGCTCCTTGGCAGACAGAAAGTTTCTGAGCGTACTTATTTTAATTGATGAGTATTACTTAAGGTGATCAGTAGTCACCACACTTCATTCAAGATAATGTCTGAGCTGGCGAGTCTTCTAGTTCACTTGGCACTTATCATGAAATCGATAGACCTCATGTTTGCTGATTGTAATTTAAGAAGAGGGTAGTACTGTATTAGCAGTATAATAAATAAGAGAGTTAAAAACTGCCAGCTGGCAATGCAAGGGCCCATTTCCATGCAAAGGATTGCTTGCACTTAAGCTGGCCATAGATGCAAAGATTCGATAGTTCGAATCTTCGAACGATCGGACTTCCCCATCTCCTGACCTGCCATTAACCATTCAGATCAAATAAAGTAGAAAAGAACAGATCAGCTGATGTTCTGCCCCTGACAGCAATCGTATGAAAGTTATGTTCCGATAAAGCTGGTGACAGTCTCCCACTGAAAATCGTACGATCAGCAATACATGCAGAGGTATTATAGTCAGCCGACAGAAATTTTCTAACCTGTCTGATCGACCAAATGACCGATCTCTGTCAGACGAAAAATGTCGGGACTCGTATGATCGGATCTTTGGGTCTATGGCCAGCTTTAGGCCATCCACATACTGTAGATGCATCAGATTGCACAAATTAATTGCAATAGAAAGTAGAAGAAAAGTCAGTTGCTCCAAAGGAGAAATGTTTGGCCAATTCAGTTATTTAAGGGCTATTCATCTACAGATGTCATGATCTATGCAACATTTCAAGTGGTCTTTTTTTTTTTTAAATTGATTAGGCATCCTCTGTCCTCTTTACAAAAGCAGCTATCATAAACACTTTGACTGCAAGGCTTTCATTTTTCTTTCTGTTCATACTGTCTCCAATTTATCTTCCATTCTGCCTTCCAAATTCTGCCTGGTTGCTAGGGAAATAAGCTTTAACAGCTGGATAGCAGTCTTGTACTACTACTTTTTCAACTACTGGATAATATAGTAATCTTAATTTGCACACATTCCTGTTTGGCTAGCCTCAAAGTAGGGGTTTGTCATCTATTGCTCTCCAACTGTTTATGAACTACAACTCAGAAACCTGAAAGGATCAGTTTAGAAACCATTCTGTTCTCTGCCCTGGTAGGTCAAACTTTTGAAACAATTTAAGACAAGGAAGCTGATAACAGACCTGTCTTTGCTGGGGAACTAAGACTTTTGCAACATTGTTTAAAAAGTAACAGCCAGGAGTTAAAGGGGTTGTTCATCTTTAACTTAACTTTTACTATGATTCAGAGAGTGATATTCGGAGAAAATGTGCCCATTTGTTTTCATTTTTATTTGTGGGTTTTGAGTTAATTAGCTTTTTATTCAGCAACTTCCCAGTTTGCAATTTCATCAATCGGGTTGCTAGGGTCCAAATGACCCTAGCAACGATGCATTGATTTGAATAAGAGACTGCAATAGGACAGGTCTGAATAGTAAGATGAGTAATAAAAAGTAGCAATAACAATAAATGTGTAGTCTTACAGAGCATTTGTGTTTTAGATGGGGTCAGTGACTGTCAGAAGAAGATGGCAAATAATTCAAAAACTATAAACAAGAAAAAATTAAGTCCACTTGAAAAGTTGCTTATCGTTATTGTTCTATAGTGTAAAAAAATTTAACTTAAAGGTGAACCACCCCTTTAAAAAATTGGGTACATGCATATTGGAAAGATGCATCTACCTGGACTAAGCTTACTTCTTGGTGTAGTTTTGATATATGCACAGAAATACACTCCTCTCCCTCTTAAATTAAAACACGTATTTATAAAGCGCAAACATATTCTGCAGCACTGTACAATAAATGGATGTAATCATTGGTTACTTAAAAACAATAGCCAGTACAACTGGCAAAGAGGGCCCTGTCCAAAAGAGCTTACAGTCGCATGAAGACTTAAGATAGGAATTGTTTCATGGCCATGGCTAATGCAGATATTAAGCCTTTAGGTGATAATTGTTTTTGTGTGCTACAGGGGTGTAACTACAGAGGAAACAGACCCTGCCACTAGGGGGTATAGTGGGGCCCACGAGGCCCTAATTAAAAGCAATTTCAACATATATTGGTAAAACAGGACAATCTCTGGATATGTCCGGGGCACTAAAATTAATTTGCTCTGGGGCCCAGTAACATCCTGTTTCGTCATAACCACCGTGTTGGCAGTATTTTTCTCTATACTTTAAATACTGTCAAACTAAGTTCACTTCAGAAAACAAGTCTGTAGTTTCCACAATGAGTCAATTTGCTCTATCTTTTTTTAGAGCTATATGGTGCTACTACAGTAGCCACAGTTTATGGTAATTGTAATTTTATGATAAATGTATTTGTAGAATCAAGCAAGAGAGCAGTTCCGACTCAAAGGTATGCAGGTAAGTTTAGAAGGATTGTTCTTTTACATATAATACGCTATAGCAGGTTTATGCATCCTACAAGGATTTTACAGGGTTCCTTCATGTGTTGTAGAGTTAGAAACCTACAACTTATTGGATAATGTTTTCAGAATTGTAGGTCTGCTATATTGAAACTTTGGGCACCACAATGTATTCTGAAAAGTACTAAAATAGTTTTTTGGATTATTAGTCTCCCTCTCTTATTAATCTCCCTATTCTTTATTCTTCATAGACCTAGCATGTAACTGAAATGGTTGTTTGGGGCAAGTAACCAAAAAAAACATTACATTTTGCTGCCCAGTTGCTCTAGATTTACTTCTACTAGATATACCATGACCTGAATAAATGGAAATCTTCATAGACATTTTTCTGTTCTCCATATTGATATTGGTTATTATGTTATTCAGCCTCTCTCTTCGTCCATTCTGATTTCTTGACAGTTTGTGGTTGTTAATCTCTATCAACAAGTCAGCAAATTATATTCTGTTTACTGATGCAGCACAAAAAAAGTAAATAATTAAAAAACAAAAAACAAAAGGAGGACTGCAGATTGTATTCTGTCTACACCAGGGTTGTAAAAGTGAAAGCTTATGTGCCAGTGATTTTTATGCCCCCCAGTTGTTTAAGGCCTATATACCGAGTTTATTTTAAGATGCGCTACTCCATAAAGTCCTCACAATGAAGTAAAGTGTCACTTTGGCTTAGGTAAATTCTTTTCATTGCACGGTATTCATCTTCTCTTACATTTTCTTGAATAAACTGACACAGAAGGATTTCTAACCAGTTATAAGCAGCTGTTTTCTAACCTATCCCAGAATCACATGCCAGCTTTATCATGACAAAGCCTAGGGAATCTAATGGATGTTTCCTCTCGTTCTTTAATACACTGGGTAATATCCAATAAATACAGGAACATGTCAAATAGATCAGCAGGTTTAATCTTTCCTAGCTAAACATAATAGTCAGCAAAAAGCAAAAAAAAAAACTAAAAAAGAAAAGCTAAAAACTCTTAGTTGATTAAAAACTGAGGCACTAAAGCAGTTTGTTAGAAAGCTGATAATGGATTGTGGATTTATGAATGAGCTCAGCTCTTAGTAATATTTCATGAGCTTTCTATACTTTCAGAGGATTTGCGCCACAGTGCTGAGGTGTTGATTTCATTAGCTTGAAACACAATATTCACTCACAAGGTTATTATGGAAACAAGTTTGCCCATGCCCGGTTTTTAAAACACACCTACCTTAAATCACACCTATGTTATCACAAGTGAAAAATTATTGTAGGCAATAATGAATAATATATAGTATTGGTTTTACTTTGGGCTGTAATATTATATTGTCTTCAAAAATGGCCCTATAAATTTGCTACTGTCCCTGTTTGTTTCAAATGAAGGGTGGGCGTGTCCTAATAGTTCCTGCAGAAGCACAGTAGGCAGGGTTAGCCAATCACAACCCTGCAGTCACACAAGCAAAGACAGCCTTCCGTTCCCTATTAGGTCAGCCTACAGTGCAGTGTGCGCCATGAATTCTGCCGGCTCCCCTGCAAACCCAGAGAATTCAGCCAGCAGGAAGTGGAACAGAAGGGTGGGACTAGTAGAGTGTTTGATTCAATTTTAAATCAATCCAAAGCATATTCCTTCAATATTTAAAAGATTATAATACCCTGGCACATTCTTGGTTTTCACACAATGCAGTGTAGGGCAGGCAGTGCATGGCAGGCACAGACCGAGTAGAGCAGGAGACAGGGATACCTATAAGCCTCCCACTGAATATTTACTTGTCTGCTTTGCCCCAGTTTGTCCGGGTTGAGAATTTGATGTGGAGACTGGTGAATACTGCTGTACTGTATTATAGTATATTCACCAGGCCCTTTTTTGCTGGGCCGAATCGCATGGCTCCCACCACGTTCTCCATGTTAGAAATTTTCATCTCAAATTCATTAAGACTGCACACTTTATTTGCAGAAGCACTCCTATTGGCTTCTGTTAAAACTGCGATAATTGGAGAGGTGGAGGAGGCACATATTTTTGCCTGCTGGCTCAATTTTTTTTCTCTGCTTGCCACTTTTTTTTGTGTGTGTGTGTGTGTGTGTGTGTGGGGGCATTGTGTATTGTGAAGCCTGCCATCAATAAAAAGGTATAAAACCTAAAAAACATAGCAGCTAAAGCATGATTTTTGTGCTGGCTGTGATTTATTGGTTGTTTTGTATGTAATTTGTGTGTTTATTGTACGCCCATGTATAGTACAGCACTGCTGAATATGTTTGTGCTTTATAATTACATGTTAATAAAGGGACATTATTACAATTCATTTTTGTGTTTAGAAGATAAAATGGCTAATTTGCAGACATAGCTGCTAAATTATACTTGTGCAAATTAGCTTTTAAATATTGTATACATTGTGGATGTGGATCAGACTTATGTTGAAGGCAGCTATGGAGCCTGCATTATTAATAAATTATAAACAAGTAATGTTGGGTAAATGTAGAAAATATAAAGTTAAAGTATGTAAATATGTAAAGTATTATATCAAATTACATTCTGGATGTTCTCTTTCCAGTTCCCTAATTGAAACTAGAGCAGAAGAGCAAGTTCGCCATTCATCAGACGGGAAGGTCTCTTGGTTTATCATGGCTGAAAATATTGAGGATAAACTCAATGATCTTGATGTCAGGCCAAAGAGCAGCCGCAGTCGAAGTGCAGACAGAAAAGATGGGTATGTCTGGAGTGGCAAGAAACTTTCTTGGTTGAATAAGAGTGCACACTCATCTGATGGGGATGCCATAAATGTGCTAGAAGATGAGGATTGTTCCTCTCGAAGCCAAGAAAGAAAGCACAGCTGCACTTCTATTGAACTTGATTTGGATCGATGTGGACATAAAATGTTAGGGCGGTCTCTGAAACAAAAGTTGCAGGATGCTGTGGGACAGTGTTTTCCCATCAAAACTTGCAGCAATCGACACGCCTCTGCTCTGACTTCCAAACGAAAAATTCACATAAGTGAGTTGATGCTAGACAAGTGCCCCTTTCCCCCCAAGTCAGATCTGGCTTATCGATGGCATTTAATTAAAAGACACACAGCACCAGTGAGTCAGAGTAAGGAGGAAAGGGTAATCAATGATGGCTTCGATCTTGATGGCAAGGAAATCCAGGTTCAAGACCAGAATTCCGATGGTGGTGCGGACTGTTTGTTAGATGGACATGCCACATCTTGTATAGTGAACATTGGTAATGTAGAATCACTTGCTACCAAAGGTGCTAGAAGCATCAAGGAGGACAGTGACCTTGATTCAGATGATGAAGCTGTCACATTGTGTTCTAGTTCCAGAAAAAGGTACAAGCCAAAGTGGGAAACAGATGATGAGAGCTTTCAGGCAGAAACTCCTCCAAAATACCATACCCAGATTGACTATGTCCATTGTCTTGTCCCAGACCTCTTTCAGATCAATAACAATCCATGTTATTGGGGCGTAATGGATAGGTATGCAGCAGAGGCTCTCTTGGAAGGGAAACCAGAGGGCACTTTTTTACTTCGAGATTCTGCACAAGAAGATTATTTGTTTTCTGTTAGTTTCAGACGCTACAGTCGCTCATTACATGCTCGGATTGAACAATGGAATCACAATTTTAGTTTTGATGCTCATGATCCATGTGTATTTCATGCTCCCAATGTTACTGGCTTGTTAGAACATTATAAAGACCCAAGCTCTTGTATGTTCTTTGAACCTCTCCTTTCTAGCCCTTTAAACAGAACTTTTCCCTTTACCCTTCAGCACATATGCAGAGCTGCCATCTGTAGCTGTACAAGTTATGATGGGATTGATGCTCTCCCCGTCCCTTCTTCCATGAAACTGTATTTAAAGGAGTACCACTATAAGTCCAAAGTGCGGGTTCGGCGAGTGGATGTACCAGAACAACGAAACACGAAACGATTTTAGAGCTTTCATAAGCAAATAACACGATGTATAAGAATATATTATCTTCATTTTTTTAACCCAACCCTGTTGCCAAGGTAGCCTGTGAATGCTGGCTTCCAAAATAGCAAATGGGTTTATTAAATACATTTCTCGGCCTTGATGGAACTCTGCTTTGCAGTGGTCTTCCCATAATCCTTTGTAACTGCTACCTTATTTTAATACTGAACTCTTATTTACCTGAATGGTAGTTAATATGTTACTCAAAACTGAAACCCTTTTTAGAGAGAGGGACATGCAAAATATATTGTTCGTGTCTTTGTTAGCAAATGTATAGATTATGAAAGACACTGTCTTAGTTAGTTACCTTAGTTTACAAATCGGACTTGTTAAGAAGCTGTTTTGCACTGTCCATACAATGTTCTTTTCCAATACCTATGCACTTTAATTTCCAGTATCCACAGTTTCTATACATGGTGATGCATCAACACAATAGCAGTGTATAACATATAGTTTTCCAAAGCAGAACAAAATAAATAATCTCAACATATTTGTGTTTCCTGACAATTCATCTTGTTACTGGAAATTATTATGGATTTTTTTCCAGCTCCTTTTGTGATTTTTGAAAAAACACAAATTTTATTTACACAAAATGTGTAATTATTGTTTTGTTTATATAAGAAAGAAGCTGCTGCAAAATGTCCTTGGCACAGATTTGCTAACATTCAGAAAACTCTTTTTCAGAAAATGTCTTTTTCCCCCAAAATTTTCAGTCCTGAGCATGGATTATAATTTACCCCTCCATCAGGGCAGAAGAGCAAAACCCAGACACAAATTTGAAAAATTGTAAGAAAATTAATAGTGTGAAAAAAAAACAAAAAACCACAAGGAAAATTGCCATTATTGCTCAGATTCCTAAGGGGAAAAAATCAGCATAAAAGTTTTTCATGAAAAAAAATGCAGAGGAACTTGGCATAACAAGGATGAGGTTTGTAGCTGGCTTATTAAAAGGATTCTGTCATGGTTTTTATGGTTTACTTTTTATTTCTAAATTACACTCTTTACATTTCAAACAATTCACTCTACCATTTAAAATGTTATTCTTTAACCAACAAATGTATTTTACTTTAGCTATAATATTGGAATGGGGGCAGCTATCTCAGTGCATTGAGCCTGATTCTGAGCTTTGAGAAGTAGTCGGCACTTCAGGATGGAACTGCTTTGAGTCAACTATTTTGTCTCCCCTTCGCATTGCATTTCACCACAACCCAAGTCATGCTTCCTACCCCACATAGTGGTAGACATGAGAATAGCACCCAAGCTGGAAAAACTACTTTTTCTACTTTTTATCAATGCAAACTAATCCTTCAGCAGAGGTGTCAGCTGCTTTCTGGTTATCTGCCATTGTTCTGTTGAGGGGGGGAGGGGTGATATCACACCAACTTGCAGCGTAGCAGTAAAGAGTGACTGAGGTTTATCAGAGCACAAGTCACATGGTTTGGAGTCACCTGGGAAATGGACATCATGTCTAGCCCCTTGCCAATTTTTCAAATTAAATAAAAATCTGTTTGCTCTTTTAAAAAAAAATTCAGTGCAGAATTCTACTGGAGCAACACTATTAACTGATGCATTTTAAAGTAGAAGGAAAGTGATATTGCACTTGGGGGTGCCAAATTTTAAGCACCCCCAAGTGATTGTATTGACTTACCTGAAACCCCGGGCCGGTGCTCCTATCAGCAGAAAACTGCACCGGCCTGGGGTTATACCAGTGAGCATCACAGATCGATCCACTTCCGTCTTCCTCGGATCCCTAATATGCAAATGAAGATTTTAGTTTAGGATTTAGGACAAATCTATAAAAAGTGGATTGTGTGCATTCCTAAAACTATGTAGCCTTCCTCTACTAACGTATGCAGTTATGCTAAAAATATTCTTCATTTAATGAAGATGAACCTAATCCTAGGTTTTTTTTATAGCACAGTTCATCCAGTCCTCTGCTCTTCAACCCATCATTCTCTGTGGGACAGAGCTGTAGAATTTAACTTAGGGCAGAATAATAGTTTAATGATTTATAAAACGCCCACATGTTATAATAATGTCTAAAGGAAGGAATAATTAAAAAATGCTTATCTAATTTTATAGCTCCAACTCCTTCTTCAATATTATATGTGAGAAAAGCAGCAGTTGTGAAGAACTTTTTGACATGGGCTCATTCAATTGGCTTTTGTTAAAAAAAAAATGCATAAACACTATCTCAATTTCCAAATATAAATAAAAATGTTTCACTCAGACATACCTAATTCCACAGATTGAAAGGAAACCATGATATGATCTCTGTTCTCTGGGACCAGTCCCCCACCCTTTTAGGCGCACAATGTAATGCTCTCAACTTGTTCCATTGTGAAGTGATAGATTCTGGGACCGAAGTCCCTCTGCTATCCAAAAGAAAAAAAAATATGTGCACAAAATTTATCACTTAACAATAGACCAAGGTGAGAAAAGGGTTGCATTACACTGTGAGCATAGGGAGGATGGAGAACTGGTACCAGTGAGCATGGATCCTCACTGGTTTCCTTTCAGTTTGTGGAATCAGGTATATCTGCGTAAAAAAAAATAATAATATATAAATATATAGATTTATATTTATGTAGATTTATTTTTGCAAGTTCAGATAGTGTTTATTTGCCTTTTCTACATAAAACCAACTGAATAACCTCATTTCAAAGGAGTAGTCATATTTTCCATCTAAAGTACAAGAGGGTTGTGGGAGCATTCTAGGGGCTTAATAAAATATTGTGGGAATGCTATTGATCTGCATGGCCCATGCTTTTCTAATTATGATTTATTTGCTGTGAATTTTTATAGTTGAGAGGCCTCCAAGACCAATGCACATTTATAAAGACATTAATTTGGGAGGTGCTGTAACCCCATGGTGTTATGACATGCATCAATTAAAAAGCCTCAGGAGGGAGGATCAGCCACTTTTCACAAGATAAAGCAACCAGACAAGAGGTGCCAACCTATAAACAAATAACCAGAGGCATTTTCTTGGGAACTTATGGGGTTTGCCTTGACATGGATGTAGTGCACCCATGTAGTATCATGAATCTGTTTTTTTAAAAAAACAAAAACATTTCTTTTAAATGGTATGCACCTGCAAATAATGAATTACTTACTACATGGGTCCTATCTGAAAAAGACATGAATCACATAACATGAAGGAATTATGTTGTTTATACCACTGCAAGACACCGCATTCAGTAAAGTGCTGTAAGAAGTCACTTGTATGACAGGGCACTCTGGGAAATATATTGTACCTTGCTGGGCATTTTTATGAACAGAATGCTTTGTGCTCCTTTCATATATTAGCCTAATATATATCAGTGGGTGTATGCGACTGAGATCTAGATCCAGACTGTAATAATGCATTGTCTTAACATTGTCACATATAGTTATTCAAAAGCATGTCACTTTGGCAGTAATGCAATAAAATTAACAAAGTTTGACCGTTTCCAAGCCTTTATAAACCTTTTGTCTAATAACACTAGACCAATAAAATAAAAACATTTGTCATTCTGGGCTTCTAGACCTTAATTTTGCCCATGCTGCCTCAAAACCAAGTATACAGCTCCGAATTACAGAAAAGCTGTCTCCCATAGACTCCATTTTTTGTTTACATGATTTTATAGTAGACAATGTATGACGATCCAAATTAAGGAAAGATCCGTTATCCAGAAAACCCCAGATCCCAAGCATTCTGGATAACAGGTCCCATACCTGTATCTTGTTTCATCAGGGATCAGGTGATCATAGCATGGTTTTGACAACTGTCAAATAATCCACATAGAAAGTACCTATCCCTTTACAATACATTATTACAGGCTGTAATTCCTTTGCAATGAAATGTTATTTTAGGATGATAGAGAGGTGCCTAAAACTAGTTCTGCCACCTTTCACTGGCGTCAGTGGAAACTGCCTGTTACCGCTGGTGCAGGTAGTTCACAGTCCGCGCATTAGAGAATTTTTAGTCCATTTTTTCTCTACTACCAATGTCGGCTAGTAAAAACACTTGGAGAAAAACCCTATAGCACTTATATATGTATTTGTAAAAGGATAAATGATGCCGCCTACCTGATTATGGTACCCCGTGTTGCTACACATTAAGAGCACTGAAAGAGTGCCTCGATTACGTGTACCTTGGTTCCTTTATTCACAACAGAAATGTATTCTCAAGGATGAGGCTCAATGAATTTGACTGGGATGCAATCTATAAATGAAATCCTATAGTCCAAAAGAAGGAAATGCACAGTGTCCCAGAGCAATGGATTTATTGATCCAGTGAGCAATTCTTTCCTGAATTTAAACCTATTAAGCAATTGTGGCTTTTAAGAATGATGTCTTTGTTTAATGATTTTAAAAGGAGTTGCAGCTGTTGTCCATCAGAGAGGAAACAAGTCTGGCTTACGTCACAAGCCTTGTCTCAGACAAGATGTCTCTGAATGATTTCTAAAAAGTGGAAGCATTGCATTTCTTGGATCCTTCTTTTAGCTAGAGACAAAATCAGTCCTTTATTAATTGGCATCATTTTGATGTTTACTGCAAAGTGCAGAATCCTGATGATATGAAAGAGTACAGATCAGGGGTGGGCTGTCTATAGCCTCCATGACAGTGGCGCAGCTATAGAGGAAGCAGATCCTGCAGTCGAAGGGGGGCTCCAGACTGCACAGTCTGCTTCCTCTATAGCTAAGAAGAGCCCCCTCTTACCTGCAGCAAGTCGGCACGAGGTGGTGAGTGGGTGGAGGCAGGGTGTGAAGTTGGCGGGAGGGTTTGCATAATGGAAATCGGAGTACGCTGGGCCCCTCTGAAGATCTTTTTGCAGAAGGGCCCGGTGCACTCTAGTTACGCCACTGCTCCATGATGTTAAAATAACCTCAAGACCAATCCTTTGTTGCTGGGTATCATAGTATATCATCATAGTATATCTTATCAAGTGCAATGCAGACATCAGGATTATAGTGTAAAATATTTGCTCACCAACCCATTCACTGTTGCTCCCAATTGCTTTAAAGTAGGTGTTTATTTTTTAATTCCTGGATTGAAGGCACGCTTTAGATGCAGAAAAACCATGAGTGTTGCCAAACAGAACTGCCTGTAGGCTGACAATCCACATTGAGTCTACCAATAGCCATTCACAGCCCAAAATCGGCAACCCCTAGCAAATTTACTTAATTTGCTCTCCCACTCTCTTTTCACATTGGAATGTGTGTCACGGGTAACAAAAGTTCAGAGACCCCTACTGTAAATGCTGGAAAATGGCAGCTTTCTCCAGCTGAGTTCAAGAGTTGAATTATTTGTAGTTCTGCAGGAACCAGAGTCCAAAAATTGCCTATACTTGGAACAAAGTAACAAAATGACTTTGAAAACTACTAGAAGCTGAATCGCTTTTTCTAAATTACAGATTTGCAGCCTGATATTTTTTCTCTTTAGTGTGCTTTAAACTACAGTTTTTAGCATGCTCAAGATAGCGGAGAATTGTGAAGATTGTGTAAGGGGGTCTTTTGGCCACAAAATTACTTCAATAAAAATACATTAAACACAAAACACAAACACTTTCATTAGGCTAAAAGAGTTACATACATTTGCAAGTAGTCTAATCAGCTTTCAAGGGGTTGTTCACATTTGAGATATTATCATCTGATGATGTAGACTGTAGAGAATGATATTCTGAGATAATTTGCAATGGTTTTTATTTTTTGTGGTTTTTGCATTATTTAGCTTTTTATTCAGCAGCTCTCCAGATTGCAATTCCAGCAATCTGGTTGCTAGGGTCCAAATTACTCTAGCAACAATGCAATAATTGAATAAGAGACTGGAATACTAATAGGGGAGGGTCTGCGTAGAAAGATGAGTAATAACATGTAGCCGTACAGAGCACTTGTTTCTTAGAAGGGTTCAGTGAATCCCATTTGAGAGCTGGAAAGAGTCAAAAGAAGAAGGCAAATAATTGAAAAACTATTAAAAAATGAATACAAATTGAACAGTTGTTTAGGACTGACCAGTGATTTCTATAACATATCAAAAGTTAACGTTAAGGTGAGCCACCCCTTTAATGCCATGGATTTCCAACCTCTACCCCTTCATTAACAAACTATAACTTCTACGATGCTTGTTAGTGCATTTAGTTCTCAGCAATTGCTGAGGCCCCAGGTTGAATATTACTGATTTACCCAGTTGAGGAGGGTGACATTTGTGAATGGGGAGGCTACCAAAATTTCTTTCCATGAGAAAACTTTTAAACTTATATATTTAAAATGCTCTGTGCATTCACAAACTATAGTTTGCATTACTACTTGTACAAACAATAGAAAATTATACTTGGTGCTTTATAAATACAGGTATGGGACCTGTTTCCAGAGTGCTTGGGACCTGGGGGTTTCCGGATAACAGATCTTTCCGTAATTTGGATCTTCATACCTTAAGGGCCAGATTTATCAAGGGTCAAATTGAAAATTCAAATTTTCGAGTTTTTTTATGGTCAAAACTGTCAAATTCAACTATGGAGTTATTCAAATTCGATTTAAGTTGTTTTACAAAATTTCGGGTTGATTCTATTCATCCGAGTTTTGAAAATTCTATTTTTTTAATACATTTCGATTGATTTAATAAATAATACTTTTTGATTATATTAATAAATTTCGATTGATTTAATAAATAATACATTACGTTTTGTTTGTTATACGACTTAGGGTCCAGAAATTTAAATAAATGTGCAGTGTCTGCTGTTTTAAATGTGCATGTGTTGTCAGAAAGCTCAAATTTCCTGGTGTAGCGTATACCCCAGTGGGGTTGTTAGTTGGCAGTACAGGTTTATCCAGAATCTTGTAACCTGGGGTTTTCCAGATAATGGATCTTTCCATAATTTGGATATTCATACATTAGGACTACTTGAAAATGAATGTAAAGATTAAATAAAACCAGTAGGCTGGATTTACCTCCAGTAAGGATTAAGAATATCCTAGTTGGGGTCAAGTACAAGACATTGTTTTATTATTACAGAAAAAAAAGGATTACTTGGATAAAATTGAGTACATGGGAGACGGCTTTCTGTAATTCTGATCTTTCTGGATAACGGGTTTCCAGATAAGTGCAGTATGGAGAATACAAGGAACATAGGAGAATCAGTGGAGCAGTTTCACATCTGCTTCAGGGCTATACTTACAGATATGACAGACCGTTGTCTGTTTCTAATAAGTACGGAAGCCAACAGATATCTTCCATAGACTCATTGAATGTTCTTTCTCTTTCAATTGTTTTACAGGAAAGATAAATAGCCTCTGCAATTATTTATTTATGAACCACTTCCATTAGGATGATAAATCAAATTATCAGCTTCCTGGCTTGCCACTGCTCCACTCGTTTTTATAGATCAAGTAATGTAATGACAATTTCCTTCCTGTGAAACAGTGACCTTTAGAGACCTTGCCATTGCAAATGTAGGCAGATTTCCTTTCACCTCACAGCAGGCTCATGTTATTTTTCTTTCTGACAATCCTATCTCTAATAATCCATAGAGACAAAGCACTTCTATATTTCTATAAGCTTTAAAACATTTTAATATTCTGAAGAACATTGACATTTGCATTTGATATGGAACAGAGATATAGAAACATCCATGTAATAGCTTGGTATTCTATTTCATGATTAAACTGTTTTCAGGAGATAACAGCTATGTTTCTATGATTGACATAAGAATTGTAGAACATTATGGTTTGAATTGTTTGTAAGCAATTGATACAGTTTATAAAATTACTCTTGCACTTTTTTCCCTATGAAGTTAGAGCACATTGAGCACAGATGCTATGGGTAGGTATTCCTTCACCTTGGCAGGCAGGACAGAATAAGTAAAACTACTCCTCCCTTTATATAAGTTGAAGTTCGCCTCAACTCCTCAGTTGCTTTACTGTCCTGTGGGGGGAGAGAACAGGAAAAATAAATAAATACAATTCATTTTATTTTATGTGATTTGATTTCTGCACAGCACCTTCTTGCTTCAGGTCTGCAACTGTGCTACGACTAACCCTGATTTCATGTTCTGACAGTCTGCATCACTTCTCAGGACTGGCTTGGCTTATAAAGGATACAATGTGACTTTAATGAACAGCCGCCTCTTAGAGCCAGGGACTCAGGTACCCACTATGGAGTCAGAGCAGGTATGTGTTGTCACAGAGACTGTATGTAGCCAGGGGATAATAAGTGCGCATGCCATTACCATACACTTCAAAAACAAAGAGAAGTTCCAGTCAAAGCAACTTTGCGTCTGATGTCACTTCCATCCACTCCCCACTTGTTTAGGAATACTTCATCTATGTGCCTGTCTTTACTTCCACGTACTTGATACCTGGAAACAGAACACTGCAATTGACATCACTCGTCTCGACTTTCATACAGCACTTTCTGCACAGAAATAATGCAACTGGCTTGCATTACAGCTATAGAAATAATAAAATAGTGCAACTGGCTTGCATTACAGGGACTGACCAGTACACACTATCTATTTTACACTGTTGTGCAACCCCCCTTGTGTGGCCCCCCACATAAAAGTCTGCCTGCTGTGTCTGCTTACCTTGTGTAAACTTTAAAGGTATCAGTACAGCGAGTAACTGGCCCCTGCATTGTTTACACCTCAAATTCAGATAGTAATCCAGTGTATTGTTCACACATGTAATCCCCCTGCATTATTCACATTTGTAATACCTCTATTGTTCACACCCCTAAAGCCATGTACTGTTCACACCTCAGACCCAGATTGAAACTGCCCACATTGTTCACCTGTTAACACTCATTCAAACTGCTGAAGGGGAACCAGCACTGTGTCATTGTACGTAGTACATCTTAGAGTGGTCCTGATAGGTTTCCCTGTCTCCTGCTCTGTTCTGCTTTCCCTTTGTGTGCCATACTCTGTCTGCCCTACTCTGCCTGTATGTGCGATACTCTGCCTGCCCTATGCTCCCTGTGTGTGCCATACCCTGTCTGTAGTATGCTCTATGTGTGTGCCATACTATGCCTGTCCTATGCTCCATGTGTGTGCCATATTCTGCCTGTACTGTGTTTCTTGGGTGTGCCATACTCTGCCTGTCCTATGCTCCCTGTGTGTGCCATACTATGCATATCCTATGCTCCCTGTGTGTGTGCCATACTCTGCCTGTCCTATGCTCCTTGGCTGTGCCATACTCTGCCTGTCCTATGCTCCCAGTGTGTGCCATACTATGCCTGCCCTATTCTCCTTGGGTGTACCATACTCTGCATGTCCTATGCCTGCCCTATTCTCCTTGGGTGTTCCATACTTTGCCTTCCCTATGCTCCCTGTGTGTGCCATACTTTGCCTGTGTGTGCTCTGCTCTGCCTATGGAATATAAGCCTTGTATTTGTTATGGGGGTTTATTAGCATTTGAAAATTATTGTTAGGGGCCCTTAAGGTCCAAAATCCCCCTATCAAGAATATGACTGACTATGTTTTCACATATCTGTTATCAAAACCATAATTTGGACTGTGGCAGGGAGTAAGGGCTTGAATTCACAAAGTCTCTGAGTACCTGCTGGTCTATCACTACAAAAGTTTATTTTAGTCAGGAAGAAACACTGATAAGGAAAGTAACAAGGATTATGACTAGGAGTTAAAGGAGAAGGAAAGGCTTGCAGCACTTGGTGGTGCCAAATGTTAGGCACCCAAGTGATTGTAGTTACTTATCTGAAACTCCTGACCGGTGCTCCTATCAGAAGAAAACTGCACCAGCCCGGGGTTATATCAGTGACAAACGCATGCGTGGAGGAGGAATACTGAAGAAGATCTCTCCTTGGTGCTCAATGGTATAACACTGGGCCGGTGCCGTTTTCTGCTGATAAGAGCACTGGCCCGGGGTTTCAGTTAAAGGAAAACTATACCCCCCAAACAATGTAGGTCTCTATTAAAAGATACTGAGTAAAACAGCTCATGTGTAAAACCCTGCTTCATGTAAATGAACCATTATCATAATAATATACTTTTTTAGTAGTATGTGCCATTGGGTAATCATAAATAGAAAATTGCCATTTTAAAAAATAAGGGCCGCCCCCTGAGATCGTAAGATTCACTGTGTACACATACAAACCACATGTAAGGTCACATGAGCCAATTAACAGACAGAGTTCTGCCTTTTGCTTCCTCACTTCTTCCTGTTACAGTTAGTGTTGTAGTATTTCTGGTCAGGTGATCTCTGAGGCAGCACAGATAGAGTCACGAAATGGTGGTTCAAGGCAAAAGATGTAAAAGGGCAATATTTATGTAACTATATATTCCAGTTTGGTAAGATTCTTTAATATGTCATTCAATTTGATATAAACTATCTGTTGCTTAAGTATTCATTTTGGGGGTATAGTTTTCCTTTAAGAAACTACAATCACTTGGGGGGGGCCTAACTTTTGGCACCCCCAAGTGCTGCAAGTCTTTACTTCTCCTTTAAGTATGACAAGGGTTAAGCATTTCAGCATTAATGTTACACTGTGGGGGGGGGGGGGCAAGACCTCTGTGACAGTCACATGCACAACCTAAACCAATAAGTGACTGGTGCATGGCTGTATGAAGTGCAGACTAATTGGACTTGACTATTTACAGACAGAACCAAGGCAAAATATGCATCTGCCTTATATTTTAAACCTTTTAATTTCATTAATAATAACATTTACAGAGGACAAACAGTTATTTTTGGGAACATCAGGACAAAAGTATGGTATACAATCTTAGAAACAAAATCAGGGAAAACACCCACTTAAATGCATTATACCTTTTTAAAAGAATATACTTCAGGATATACTTCCTTTTCCTCTAAACTTAAATTTACCCGGTCTCTTTTGTTCCAAACCATCCCTTAACCACTACCCACTCCACCCCTAACTTGTGAAAATAGACTCATCTGTATCCTAGTAATTCAGGTTTTTCTTGTACTGCAGTGACATCTTGCAGTTTTGTAATGTAATTGGGAAGTAAATGATGTAACATTCTTTAAAATAAGTCACCAAGGACAGGTGAGCTGTTTTGTAACTAGCTGTGTTACAGCAGACCCGATGCCACCCCAGTCACCCTAACCCACTCCAAGCTTATCTCTCCAGTGTTCTGAGCCGATCGAAGGGGGTTGCATTGCTTTTGTAGAGAGTACAATTTAATTGACAAATATTTATAAAACCACCAACATATTCCGCTATGTTGTACAATAAATGGGTGCAGCCATGCAGTAAATAAACAAGAATACATATACAGTAAAAAGAAACAATAACCATTACATGAAGTAAAGAGGACCCCTCAACAGCACTAAACTTAGTCTTGACCTATTTTTTTCTGCTTTCATCACTATTCATAGTTCTGGGTTGCCATGAGGTGGAGTGCATAGGGCAAATACATTCACAAGCCCTTGTGATTACATATCCTTAGCTACTAATAAACTCATATGAACCCTGTACTGGTACTAGCTTTTTTTAGACTGCTCTATAGGTTTTGTCTACCTTACAACCGTCAAATCAGATATTTTTCTCTGATTTATTTATGTGAATGGAAGAAATAGAAAACTTAATTGTGCGAAGGCATGCAAAAGCACAACAGTTTAAAGATTACATAATATAGTTGTCAGAATACCTCTCTTGCACGCCATTTTGTAGTCATATTTTGTCCCGCACTGACTGATTGGTTTGACCCTGGCCAGTTCTTTTGACTACCCATAACTTCTTCCCCGTTACTCGAGTGCCAACTTCCGGTTCCCTTGTCAGCCCAGAATTTTCACCTTGGTTCTCCCAATTTAAGACCTGGCATCATCCAAGTAGCAAAGGGCACCTCCTGACTTGAAAGGTGGCAGTTATAGGCAGAAGCGTAAGCTGTGACTGGAAGCTTGGCGTTTGTTCTGGGTTTGGGATACGGAAAATGTCAACAGTACAGGTATGGGATCGGTTATCCAGAATGCTTGGGATCTGGGGTTTTCTGGATAATGGATCTTTCCTTAATTTGGATCTTCATAGCTTAAGTCTACTAGAAAATCATGTAAACATAAAATAAACCCAATAGGCTGGTTTTGCTTCCAGTAAGGATTAATTATATCTTAGTTGGGATCAAGTACAAGGTACTGTTTTATTATTATAGAGAAAAATACTTTTAAATACTTTTTTAATACTTTTTAAAAATGGACAACAGATCCCATACTTGTATTCATAGTTTTCTTTTATTTGCTCTATATATATAATCTCACACAATTGGTTAAATGTGTGTTGCAAAAACAAACAGGAGAAGCTAAACGAGTTGGGGGGTCCAGTTGGTTCTCTTCATTTCCTGCAGGATCTGGTTCATTTAGATAAAACCACATTGTGTCAGAGAAGTGTTTCATTTCCAGACTATACTATACTTGCTGATATATTGGTCAGATTTTGTTGAAAGTGGAAATAAGGTTGTATGTGTTTTATCATCCCACTACAGAAATTACTCAGGGGGCAATTATATGTGACTGTGTGCAGCATTTTCAGTGCCCCACTGGGAATCAAGGGTCTAAGCAACTAAAATAGCACTATATGCCACTGGCATAACTTAAGGTACAGTACATGAAGTTGCACTCAAGGTGTTCCAGAAATACAACTTCCTACCATTACACAACCAGGCATAATGTTCTCATTCTACAACAAGTGGCATCAGGTTGCTTTGTATTGTTGTATATGCATTTGAAGATCAGTGGTCAATCAGCCTTAGCTCCCCTACTGTTAAGTCCATGGAAACCCAGATCGCCGCCTCAAGGAATTTAGTGGTCTTCACTGAATTTCATTTAGAAATGACTGTTTGCTTGAGAAATCAGATTCAAATGGCTGCATCTGTACCTAGAAATCACATTCATTCATTTATGCTGGGATCAGATGAGATTCCTGTATACAAATTAAAGTTTAAGCTTGCATTGTTTCAGTAAATGAATTCCGCAAGTGGTGACAGTACAAGTCAGCTTGCATGCAATTACACAAACTTGGATTCAAAATTCAACAGACATGACTTCTGCAGTATGGCTCTAAGCAGAAGGATGTTCAATATGAGTGGTCTGTCTGAATGCACTTAAATGGAAAACTCTGTGTACAAAGCCTTAATTGCCTTTCCTTGATGATCCATTACCTTCCACATTACTCTGTGCTAACCATTTACATTTTCAAGCAATCTCCACAAAGCAAAATCCGTTTGCACATGTATTACACATTTAATAACCAGTGTGAATGAAGACTCGGCACAGAAGTTTATTTATAATGTAAACTGCCATTGAGGATGTAATAATAAACTATAGCGCATAAACATAGTAGTAACATGAGCTAGGTACAGCATTCTCCTATAGCAAGAAAAGGAAATAGGCAATGTACAGTTATGGGACCTTTTATCCAGAATACTCGGGACCTGGGGTTTACCAGATAACGGATCTTTCCATAATTTGGATCTTCATACCTTAAGTCTACTAGAAAATCATATAAACATTAAATAACCCCAATATGCTGGTTCTGCTTCCAATAAGGATTTGTTATATCTTAGTTGGGATCAAGTACAAGTTACTGTTTAATAATTACAGAGAAAAAGGCAATAATTTAAAAAATGTTGGATTATTTGGATAAAATGTAGTCTATGAGGGAAAGCCGTTCTGTAATTTCGAGCTTTCTGGATAACGGGTCCAATACCTGTACTATTAATTCATCTTAATTAACCTAAGCATAAATCCTACTTTAGCAACTATCTGCACTCATTGAGGAGACCTTTGGAAAGCTCTTTGGCTTCTCAGCCATTTGTCTAAATTAGGGGTCTTGAACTACCTGCTATCCGGCTTCTTAAAGCCAAAGAATGTGCAGCAGTCAAAATGCATTGTGGGTCATATCCCTATGAACCCCTTAGTAGTACAAGAGGCATAGGATCTATTATCCAGAATGCTCGGGACCTGTTTTTTTTTTTTACAGATAAGGGGACCTTTCCGTATTTTGGATCTCTATACCTTAAGTCTACTAAAAGATGATTTAAACATTAATTGTACACAATAGGATTGTGTTGACACCAAAAATAATCAATTATATCTTAGTTAGGATCAACTACAAGATACGGTTTGGGCTATTCCACACGAGGAGATTCGGGGAGATTTTGTCGCCTGGCGACTAATCGCCTCGTCTTTTGAGCGACTATCTCCCCGAACTGCCTCAGCGTTTTTCCCCATAGGTTACAATGCAAAGTTGCCTGCGCTAATGCACATGCGTCGATGCGTTTTCAATAGTCGCCCAAAGTTGCCTTGAGGCTCTGGCACTGTCATAGACACCAGACCACCATCTGCCCCGCTTCACAAGTCGGTGCATGTGCTGATTGCAAAAAAGAGGGGTACTGCTCCTTCCACACAGCTGTTACCAGAAGTGACTGCCTGGGGGGAGTAATTTATTTCTACAAGTGTTTTTATGTTCTATAAATGTACCATTGGGCCATCCCCTAAAGCTGCCATGTGCCCTTGGGTGTCAATATACATTGTAGAATCCCTCCATTCATTTTTGTACCTCACTTTAAACACTACAAGGACTGAATACTATACATATGTCTGCAAGACCCAGTGAAGCATACTTAACCATAAAGTCCCAAATTATACAAATAAAGATAACATTTATCAGTTTCAGCCTCCTATGTAGAATGTAGGTCTCCACTAGAGGGCGTAGGTCAAGGCTCTGAACTCTAGGGAGTGCTTGCTATACTTGGAAAGTGCTAACGCAGGTAAGTGATATTTTCCTGTGTTAAAGAAAAATGTATGAGAATTCTCTTCTCTGTGATACCTTAGTTGTCACAGGTTGCCAAGTCCTAGCTTACATAATATATTCAGCAAGCTGCACCCAGCAGGGGCTGAAACAGTCACTACCTGGATAGGGGAGGAGTGAACAGGATGGTGTCAGCTCGACAGATTGCATCCTACAATTCTGAAGTAGTTATACGAGTCAGAAAATAATAGGACAAATAAATAAAACTGTGTAAACTACATATAAGATTCCAACTCGATGCACCTGTTGGAAGGGAATGCTGCCTGCTGCGTCTGCATCCAATCTCCAAATCTAACGGTGTCTTTTTTCTCATTGAAATAAATTTACTGTCAGATGCATGAACAAAACACACCATTTGGTTTTATCTGATCCAGTTAACATTACAACAGTGGGGATCAGATTTTGTAGTATGACACTAAAACCAGTGCTTATTTGTGCTGTTGCTTAACAAGATTTTTACCTTGACTTTATCTGACCCACAAACTCTGATCAATATGGATAGTGCCCTGGTTCACTTAGGACTAGGGATGGGCGAATTTGACCTGTTTAGTTTCGCCCAGAATTCGCCACTGGCGAAATGTCGCCCGACGCCCATTAAAGTCTTTTTTTTTTCACGCGCGTCTTTTTATTTTGACGCACAACACCATACAAGTCTATGGGCGTCATTTTTTCGGCAAAACAAGGCGAAAAAAATGTGCCCATCCCTACTTAGGACCCCAGAGCTGCTACACTGTAATTCTTGGTTGCTCGTAAAGGACAAGGAAAGCCCACTAAACTTGTATTCTTATATTAAATAACTTACTGTAATACCTTCAGGCCATGAGCACAAATAGGTACGAAACATGTTAGACTTCCTTTATGTACTAAATAAATTGTTCATTTTTATGACTACAGCCATTTTGACTTTTTTAGATACATGTATTTTTCTATATGATTCTTAGTAAAACCATCTCCATCTTTACTCAGTCCTGTGATAGGATTACTTATACACTTTAAGTGTACCCTAACAGAGGAATTTAACGTTAAATGCTGGCAAAATCTATAAAGGCTGAACTGAATCTTACTGGAATGCAGAGAAAATATTTATATAATCAATAGACCTTTGGTTTGTGTATTTGTAAACCCTTGTTGTTGTTGGATGGTGTAGTGATGTGCAGGTCGATGAGTGGAAGAGTTGAACCGGAACCCTCACACAATCGCAAACTAAGTCATCCCCACCCTGTCGACCCACAGGTTTCAGACTGGCCCGCACATCACTAATGGGCAGCATCAGGGCCAGACTGGGAGTAAAAAGCAGCCCTGCAAAAAAAAAAAAAAAATGTGCAACATTGTCGACCAGCCTCCCCCCCCTTCAAATTAAAAAAAAAACAGTGGTGGGCAGGCCCCCCCCCATAAAACTAAAAAAACAAAACATTGATGGTCAGGGACCAACACAGAAGTAAAAAAAAACCTTGGTGGCCAGCCCACCCCAAGTTAAAAAAAACATTGGTGGCCAGGGTTCTCCCATTAAAGTAAAAAGAAAAAAAAGACCATTGGAGTTCAGTGGAAACTTACTCTTAAAATTTGGCAGGCGGTCTTCTTCCTTCTAGACAACATAAGCTTCTTTGTTCTCCTCTGCGACTTCTTCTTCTGCTCTTTTCAGAAGCTTTGGCTCCTATTCGGCTTAGGCTCCCTTCAGCTTCAGCTCCCGTTCGGCTACAGCCCACTTAACTACAAATGGAGCAGCCCACCGGGCATTTGCCTGATCGGACAGATTGAAAGTCTGAACCTGGGAAGCATAGCTTTTGCTACAAGCAGTTTGCGGCAAAATAGTTTGTTTCCCCTAACTGGAGTGGCTCTTTTAACCCACACCTCATGTGGGGGAACAATTTTCATACATGGCATTTAAATTTAAAAATGCTATGTGGAGTGTTTCTATGGCAAGTCATTGTGACAACATGCTTGCAGTTAGATCCCAGCCAACTGTTATGGAAGCATGTTTGTATGGTCACACTCCTATTGGTCTTTCAGTAGTAGGCAATATATACATTTGGCTGTAGACACAGAAATAAGCTTTTGTGCAAATCACCTAACCAGGTCAGGAATAGAGTGCAAGGAGTTTTACGTATGAAAACATCTGGAAAAAGACAAAATATTACAGCAGATTATCTTTGTGCCTGTTAAATCATGCATAGCAGAATACTAAAGGGATTTATGACAAATAATCTCACACATGCCAGTACTACAGTACATTGGGCTTTTTGAATTATTGCAAACAAAGGCCAGCGGTACAGTGATAAATTGACATTGACGTTACCAGGGCCGGAACTAGGGGTAGGCAGAGTAGGCATGTGCCTAGGGCGCAAAGCTGGGGGGGCGCCAGGCACGTACCTCCTCTGTCGCCTACCCCAAGTCCGGTTCCCTTCTCTGCCCGACTCTCTGGTTATCGCATCTTTTCAGCTTCTGCGCATGCGTGCAAACTCCATTTCATGCACACGATCGCAGATTCGTTGCATGCGCGCGCAGATTCACGCATGCGCACACTAAGCAGGCGCAGGTACTGTCCGGCTTGCCTAGGGCGCCTGGCCAGCATGGCCCGGCTCTGGACGCTACACGTAGAACCCTTTGTAGTTCAGCAGAACAAGTGCAATGCCCACCAGAGCTGTTTTGCTGTAAGGCAAATGCCTTTCTGGAGTAAAGTATTGTGTTAAGAGAAAGTGCTGGTTAATAAATAATTTATGCTAAAAAAATACTTTTCACTAATTCAGTGTAGGGGTATCTAATGGTAATACTGACACTACAAATTAAAATATTAAAGGAGACATATAGGATAAATGAAAAAAAAACTAATTTTGTAGGCAATTATAAGTAATATATGGTGTTGCTTTTACATGGTGCTAAAAATTAATATTATACTTAAAAATAGCCCCTTTTTTGGAGTTCCCTATAGATAGTCGCTGGTCCCCGTCTATTTCAAACGAGGGGTGGGTGTGTCTGCCAGAAGCACAGCAGGAGGGGGACAGCCAATCCCAGCCCTGCAGTCACACAAGCACAGACAGGCTTCAGTTTCCTATCAGGTCCTGTTACCTGTTGATTGGTTCCTGTCCTACAGCACAGTGAGCTGAGAGACACCTGCTCCCCTACACAGCCTGGGAATTCAAGGAGCAGGAAGTGGAAGGGAGGGATTATTTGGGGATTTTGCAGAAATATTCAATAAATCACCCTGAATCACTACTTTTTTAAGCACAATTCTTCTATATCTAAATGAGTATAATGCACTGGTAATTTTTTTTTTTTTTTTTACACAAAATGTCATAGGAAAATATAGTTTCCTATGTTAAAGTAGACCCGTCACCCAGACACAAAAATCTGTATAATAAAAGTCCTTTTCAAATTAAACATGAAATCCAATTTCTATTTTTTATTAAAGCATTCATAGCTGCTGTAAGCTCATTTAAACATCTCAGCTGTCAATCAAATATTGTCTGCCCCTCCTCTATGCCAGTGGCATAGAGGCAGGGCAGACAATTACTTTCACTTTCAATTCAGCACTTCCTACATGTCACTGCTCTCCACACATTCCCCCATTCTCTTCACCATTTAATTGTTTAGCCAGGGCATGGAAATGGACATCAGGTCCCCCATTCTGGTGGACAAACAAGATTCTGAGATGATACAAGACTTGCCTTAAAAACAGTGTCCACAAAATGGCTCCTGCCTACTTGCTATCATTTTGAATTCCCAGACTGAAGGAAACAACATTCAAATAATTTATATAGTGTAATTAAAGTTCATTTTGCATGACTAATGTGATAAAATAGGATTTTGAATAATTTTTTTGGGTGACGGGTCCCCTTTAAGGGAATACTGCAGCACAGTGATGGCAGCCCCTCATAGAGGAACACTGGGGATCAGACAGGTAATGTAAAAGCACTGGGCAAAAGAAACTTGTATGGCAAAATTACAAATAGCTCGCAAATGTTATGCTAAATATAAAAAAAAAAAAGTCTGGTGTCATTGAAGTCCCCACAGATAAAATCCCCAAAACTGCTAGAAGACTAGTTAAAAATCACATAACAAAAACATGCTCCAAGAAGCCATTTTTGTTAAAAAGCCTGCTGTGAATCCTCCCCCTCTCTCTCTCCTATTCGTCACTATCTGTTTTGCAACTGTTCCTTATACTATTACGTCTGCAGGAGTGTATGAATGAAGTTCTGTTGCTGGCAGGCCGCGCCTTGAATAACAACATTACTGCCGCGAAAAGTTGGTCGCACCCGACGTTTTCATTTCAAGCCTCGCCCTTTATCCCCACCCACGTGCGTACGCTCCGTACGTTCTGCCTCACTGTCTTGTCCAGCCAGCGCTCCGCCTCCTTCCACGACGTCAGACGCACGCAGCTACGCACTTGGTCCTGGCAGATTGGACGCAGCCGCCAGCACTAGTGCTCGGAAGTAAAGCAAGTGTGAGGTAACAGTCAGCGGAGTTCACTTATTAGCCGCTGCAGTCCGAGCGCTGCGGGTTACCGGGTCGCATCTCGGCACCATTTATTTGTATGGTACATTTTGACAGTTTCTGAGTTTCTAACGCCTAGAGCGTAAGCACGTAAACAGTCTATACTTTTAGCTGTGTAATATGAGATGTAGCAGCTGACGTCTCATATTTGAATTTAAAACAACATCTTAAATCTGTTTTCCTTTTGGTTTTCAGAACCATGTCTGCAGATGACTTTTCGGTAAGTTATGTTCTTCCTCAGCGCTTAGTATTAGTGTTTATGTCCTATAATCACATTTACTTTACAGTGGTACGCAATATGTTGGCGCTATATAAATACATGTTAATAATAATAAAATAATAATAATAATTCCCAATCCTTCGAAATGGACAACCTGAATATTCAAGATACTCTGGAAGTTTTACATTGACAGTGCCACCTGTACAGTGAAAGCGATATAGACAGAGTCCCTGTACCAAACTGGTGCTGCCATTAGAAATCACAGGGCCAGCTCTGGACTGAGAATCAAAATAGGCCCTGACATTTCAGGTACCCAGAGGCCCAAACAGCCCCCCACCAGCCCACTAAATACTGAGTGTCTATGGCATCTTATGGCAACCTCTCTGGCATTTGCGAGAACCCACAGATTGCCAGTCTGGGCCTGCACAGAGCCCTGTACAATGATATTATCATGCCCCCAGCCCAGTCTAGAGGTTAAAATCAAAACACACATTTGGGGCCATGCGTCCTAATTTACTCTGATTAACCAGTCCCCCTGCTGTCAGTGAGCTGCAGACTTGAAGGGAGGGCAGGTCAGGTACCTGCATGGGGTTTCCCCTAAACATCTTTCTCTATGCTGGTTGTTTTTTTGGGGGGGGCTTATGGAAATCCAAAACATGCTGCACTTGGATTAGCTGAAACCCCCAGATGTCAGTGAGCTGCGAACTAGGAAAGGGAGGGTGCCTGCATGTCCCTTCCTTTACACAGCTGTTTGTATGATTGTTTGTCACTCAGGGTAGGGATTGGATGTATTAACGATTAAATTTGAACTTCCTCTCCAGCCTAGCCAATCCCTCATGCGGCTAACCCCTATCCCACCTAGACCCCCTCCTTCCTCCTCCCCCCAGCCTAACTGCCCCCCCCCCCCAGGGAAGTGCCCCTAACTTTTTACTTACCCTTCGCACAGATTAAGGCATCGGAGTTCACCGCAGCCATCTTCCGGGTCTTCGTGTCTTCTTCCCGCGCTACAGCAATTTCCATCCATTTTGGCGCTTACACAGTTGTCGCGAACCGGTAAATTGCTCAAACTGTGCATGCACGGTCTCCGTCGAAGACCCGGAAGATGCTTGCTTGGAACTCCGATGCCTGAATCTTCGCCGAGGGGTAAGTAAAAAGTTAAGGGCATTTCCCTGGGGGGCAGTTAGGCTGGGGGGAGGGGGGTCTACGTGGGGCAGGGGTAGGGTTTTTTTTTTTTGCTAAAGGGTTGAATTCTCCGTTAAAGCAACAGTAACACCAGAAATAAAAGTGTTTTAAAGGAATGACAATGTAATGCACTGGTACAACTGGTGTGTTTGCTTAAAAAAAAAAAAGACTATAGTTTATATAAACAAGCTGCTAGGTAGCCATGGGGGCAGCCATTCAAGCACAGGATACATAGTAGATAACAGATAAATTCTGAAGAATCCCATTGTATGCTACAGAGAAATTCTGAAGAATCCCATTGTATGCTACAGAGATTATCTGTTACCTGCTGTGTATCCTGTGCCTTTTCTTCTTTTTCAGCTTTGAATGGCTGCGCCGATGGTTACAGAGCTTGTTTATATAAACTTTTAGAGTTTCTGAAGCAAACACACCAGTTTTACCAGTGCAGCACGACAGTACATTATATTTCTTTTAAACATCTAGTTGGTTTCAGATAGATCACCAGACCTTCAAACAACTAGATGGTTTCAGGTAGATCACCTGAAATAACTACTTTTTCCATTGACTTTCTGTGTGTGACCGTTTTTCTAATATTGAAGTGTAAAGTATCATTTTTCACCTTTTGAAGCAGCCCTGGGAGGGGGGGTCGCTGACCCTGTAAACTGTTCTAAATGGATACATTTAGTTGATACATTTATTATATTTGTCCCTGCTGAGTAGAATCTCTGGGTTTCATTAAAGGCAGCTTTTAGAATTGATACAATAGTTACTAATACTCCAGAGATGCTGCTGAGAAATGTATCCACTAAATGTTGCTCACCAACCCCATTGATGTTGCTCCCACTGGCATCAAAGCAGGTGCTTATTTTTTGGAGGCAAGTTTTGGTTGCATAAAAATATATTTACTGCCAAAACAGAGCATCCTGTAGGCTACCAGTTCATATAAGGTCTACCAATCAGACAATCCCAGTCCTTATTTGGCACACACTGGAACTTTTATGCTTGTATTGCTCTCCAATTCTTTTTAAATTTAAATGGTTGGGGACCCTTGTTTTAGAGTCTGCACCTGAATTACTGAGCTGCCAGACTCAAACACCAGAGACAGGAACATTCAACTTTAAACTTACATTTTGGAAAAACAGTAAAAAAAATAATTAATGGAAAGTAATTGAAAAAAAATCTTTATTTCTGGGAAACAATCCAGTTGAAAAAAGTGTTTGGAAGGTGAACAATCCCTTTAAAGGAACAGTAATACAAAAAACTGAAAGTTTACCAAAGTAATTAAAATATAATGTAAAGGAGTGCACACAGCTGTAAGAGAAAAGAAGATGCAGGTACCAGAGATCCCGCACTCCCAGTCTGCAGCCCACACACAGCAGGGGGCCAGGCTAATCTAGTAAATGCAACATGGCCCCTTAAAACCCAAAAACCCACTGGACCCAGGAAGACTTTACCCCCTGATGGTGGCCCTGGGTGTTGGACCAATAAAGATATCCACTATTTACTAAGATAAGTGGCTTCCCTTTTTATGTGAAAAAGTCTGCAGATCTTGTATAAATATATATTTTAAAATATTTTACTACCTGGGGACACCACAATTTGCACCATCTCCTTCATTGGGTTAAATGGCCATTAATATTTATTGAAGATATTAAATTGACTGATCCAAGAACAGAGTGTTGAGGTGCTTCACTAGCAATATGGTTTTAACTAGAACATGCCATATTTATTACCACTTCATGAGCTATTTTTAACCCATTTAATATGTAGGTGCCTGTATTTATCCCCCTCCTGTGCTATTTACCTTTATATTTTTGTATGTTTTCTCAGTTGGCAGATGCTTTAGGGGACACTACACCAGCCAAGAAAACAGCTCTAAACAACCCAAAAGGTGCCCAGCAGCAAAACAGTTGGCCAGGGTCTAATACCTGGGGTTCAACCCCCAGTTCCGCACCGGGTTCAGGACCTCCACCTTCTGCTCCTGGTGCTGATCCATCTCATACACCATATGGACAAGCACCAGGAGGAATATACCCTGGTTTGCCTACAGGACCCCAGCCTGCCACACCAAATGTCCCTTCAGGCCCAACTGCACCATATTCAGGGGCTCCTGCTGGAAATTACCCAGGAGCACCTGCTGGGCAGTATCCAACAGCACCAAATGCCCCAACTGGACCAGCTGGTCCCTATCCAGGAGCACCTGCAGGTCATTACCCGGCAGCACCAAATGCCCCAGCTGGACCCTATCCTGGAGCGCCTTCAGGTCAATACCCGGCAGCACCAAATGCCCCATCTGGCCCAGCTGGTCCCTATCCTGGAGCACCTGCAGGTCAATACCCGGCAGCACCAAATGCCCCATCTGGCCCAGCTGGTCCCTATCCTGGAGCACCTGCAGGTCAATACCCGGCAGCACCAAATGCCCCCTCTGGCCCCTATCCAGGAGCACCTGCAGGTCAATACCCAGCAGCACCAAATGCCCCAACTGGACCAGCTGGTCCCTATCCAGGAGCACCTGCAGGTCAATACCCAGCCGCACCAAATGCTCCATCTGGACCTGCGGGGCCCTATCCAGGAGCACCAGCTGGTCATTACCCAGCCGCACCAAATGCTCCATCTGGACCTGCGGGGCCCTATCCAGGAGCACCAGCTGGTCAACACCCTTCAGCACCAAATGCTCCTTGTGGACCTTATCCAGGAGCTCCTGCTGGACAGCACCCAGGAGCACCTACAGGGCCTTACCCAACAGCACCTTCGGGCCAGTATCCACCTGCATCCTATCCTTCAGCACCATCTGGAACGCCAGCACAATATCCAAGCCCTGCTGGTGTCTCTGGCCCAACTCCTACCCCTGGTGGTCCATACCCTACACCTAATATGCCCTATCCTGCACCTTCTGCTCCATATGGTCAATCAGGTCCATCACCTGTTGGACCTTGGGGGTCTGGCTCATGGGGATCACAAGGTGGGCAGTACCCAGCACCTCCAAACTTGCCATATCCAGCAAGTGGGCCATATGCATCTCCTGGCCAAGGTTCTGGTGCTCTGCCATCAGTGCCGTGGGGAACTGTACCTCCAGGTCAGTGGGGACCAGGCCCCTCTGTTCCATTCTCTGGAGCTCCTGGATCATACCCAGCTCCTGGCTCATATCCCTAAAGATACACATGCCCCAGTGTTTTTTATGGACCTCTGGGACCAGGGTGTCATTATTAAGTAAGTAATTTCTTTGTAACATTTGTTTTTCATGCCTGTAAGAAACAGGACGTACAGCAGGAGAGACAAAGGGATTACATTGTTTTATTTGTATGTTCAATAACACATTGCATATAGCCATAAAGTATTGCACAAATATATCTAATGGTGAACTGTCAATTTTAGTTGTGTGTAAATAGCTTTTATGAAAAACAAAGTTGATTGCCATTGTTTGCAATTGAAATCATGTGGTTTTCTATTAAAGGGGTGGTTCACTTTTAGTATTGTGTAGATATTGATACTCTACAATTTGCAATTGTTTTTCATTTTTTTTATACTTTTTGTTTTTTAACCTTTTGTTCGTCAGCTCTCCAGTTTAATACATCAGCAGCTATCTGGTTGCTAGGGTTTTATTTACCGTAGCAATGATTTGATAAAATACTGGAGTATGCATAGGTAAATGAATGAATAGGAAGATAAGTAATAAAAATTAGTAATAACGATAAAATTGTAGAAAGCATTATTTCTTTTTGTCTGCTGGGGTCAGTGACCCCATATGTAAGATAGAATAAGGCAGAAGGCAAATAATTAAAACATTTATGTATAATCTAGACCGATTACAGAGTTGCCAGGAATATGGCATTCCATAACCATATTAAAAGTTAACTTAGAGGTGAACCACCCCTTTAACATCAGCTAGTGAGACTTTGGATCTAGTGTATGCCTAGCACACTCATGCTGTAGAGTTTTCATATGCAACCAATTTAGAATTCCAGAGTTACAGTATATCTAATTTAAATTAAAAAATCCTAAAATAGAGGTCTCCACAAAGGCACAAACCATGCACTAATTTTCAGTGGAAACAGCCTATCACATGCCAGCTTTTTTTCATAGCTTAATCTCTATAGGCTTTAGTATTGGCTTATTCCCTTAAAAGTATTTGCCTATCTAGTTCACTCTGGTTTAAAGTTTCTGATGAATGAAATATATGCTTTCCTAGAACACATTCTGTGTGATTGGTGCCATGCTTATCCAGCAGTTATTTTTATCAGGCGTTTTGTGCTGAGAGCCCAGAATCTGTCTAGATTTCATGACAAAGTGCCTATAACTGAGAGAACAGTAGGAGATTGTGTGCCTTCTTGCTATTAAATCCATACATGCACATTCATTTGATTAACTTTTTCTTTTTTTTTTTAATAGGTCATCTTTATTTAATCAAGAAATGCTGGAAGAACAGAGTGCCTAATCAAGGATTCACGTTTTATTCAGAAACATGTAGTAGCTTCTTTATTCTACCACTTTGGGATTTGAAAGTGTTTGTATTTGATATTTTACAGAGCGTTTGGCTTTGAAGATTGAAGAGGAATAGTCAACCAATTGACCTCTGTTTCTAACCTTTCTTTTGTGTAAAGAAGATAAACCTTATGTGAGATTTTGTATTCTTGGCAAGACGCTGTTTACGTGCACAGATTTTGCTATGCAATGCACTGTTCATTTTGATTTGTATAGCTGCTTTCTGGACATTTCTGCTTCTGTTGCATTCTTTTCACAAAAGATGGGAAATATATATTTTCATAGTCGACATACTAAAAAAACAGTTTAACAGCATGCCTTGTAATATTAAAGAATTGCTGGCACGGCACTAAGTGTTTATTTTTTTTCTTATTTTTGGGCTGGTTTATTAGGGAGTATGCAAAAATGCCCCAACATAATTTGCATAAAAAAAATCTGCAGCCCCTTTTGCATGTATAGGATTTTTGAGTTCTCTTGCAGTGAATCTTGTAGTTAATGCTCTGTTAACCCTTTGATAAAATATGAGCTGAGTTAAGTCTTGTTTCCCCCCAAAATGCATCTGACCTAATGCCAAATACCTAGTTTTTAAACCTGTCTTCAAGGCCTGCCCCTGCTTTTCTTTATAGCTATAAAAAAAACACTGATGTTTCATGGACCCTAAACCATAGTTTAAATTGAATCTTTCTAATGGAAATAATAGAAATACTAATATTAATTTATAGTGATATTTGCAATAAAATGCAGTTGTTTGCCTGTAGTTTTGTAATCATTATTACAACCCTCCTGTCAGTCAAAAAAAAGTCTAAAAAAAAAAAAGCATAAATTTAGTATTCCAATAGATTGGCGAGGAGTGGCAAAATGAACAAACACAAACAAACGCCTTTAATTTGGTAATACTTTTTGTGCCAAATATTGCTTCTCATTCACTTGAATGGGAAAAGCTCTGCTTTGATGTCATGTAAGGAGGAAACTGTTGGAAACATTCACAATTACCCCTCCTTTCATTACCTGCGTTTCCAACCTTTCCGTTTTTCACCCTTGAGTTAACTTTTGGTATGATGTAGAGAGTGATACTCTGAGACAATTTGCACATTTGTTATTATTTGTGTTTTTTGAGTAATTTAGCTTTTTTGTTCAGCAGCTCTCCAGTTTGCAGTTTCAGCAATCCTAGATTCAGAATTACCCTAGCAACTATGCACTGATTTGAACGAAGGGCTGGAATATGGATAGGAGAAGACCTAAATTGAAAGATGACTAATCAAAAGTAGCAATAACAATACATTTGTAGCTTTACAGGGCATTTCTGTTTTTAGATGGGGTCAGTGACAGCCATTTGAAAAAAATATATAAAAATAAATAAAGAAGACTAATTGAAAAGTTGCTTAGACTTGCCAATTCTGTAACATAGTAAAAATAACTTCAGCCTTTTTTTCGTGCCAAACAGTGCATCAGTTTTTCAGATATGTGCTGCACTTCCAGTTTAAGTTCCAAAAGGGGTTAAAAAGTACCATGATCCAAACCCTTATTGCAAGACTCAACATGCCAAGGTCCTTGCCAAACCAAACTAGCTTTAATTATTAATTAGCTATAAATATTGTTAGAAAAAAAAAACCATAACACGGTTAGCAAATGATATATCTCCTTGGTTCTTTAAGTGCCACCTGCTGTAGAATCTACAGCACGAGCAAAAATATGGGAGTGATAGCTTTGTTGTCACCTTCACTCCATTCAGTCTCTGTCTTTGCACCTGCCAAACAAATATATTATTTTAGTCTATTATGAACTGTTAGCCAATGAGCTGGTTTTGGAATATACTACACTGAGTGAGCACCAACAGAAACAGGCTGCCTCAACCTAATGAAAATCAGCAATATCTTATTGGCTCCAATTCATTATTTAAACAATACTAAAATATTCTACTTTACAATTGTGCTATGGGTGAGGAAGTCATGATAAAGATTTTAAGCTGAGAAATGTGATAAGAGTTTGCTACAGTTAGTTTTTGGGATCTTCATTTCTGTTTATTTCAAGGGATTGATTCTTTTTCACCCACAATCAGCAGTTAAATAGCTTCTTATTAAACATTGTGTATGTGTCATGTCTGAGCACTTGCAAACTGGCCTGCTGGGTTTTTGTTGCTAGTTGCCCATGATGCAAAGCAATTTGAGACAATACATAGTGATCTGTTGCTGCCATTTGTGCCATTGCCCTTGGAGTAAATGTGAATATTCAAACCTGTTCCCCTCAGTAGCAGCAGCATGCTTCACATCTGTGTATAGATTTCTCATACAGTCTACTATTACAGTATGTTGCACTGCATCTAATGATCAAATTGAAATATCCAAATATATTTCTGTATAATTCAAGATAATGGACAATACTTTCCTATGTATGTATAACAAGTTAAATAGTTATAAAGTTATTTTGTAAATGTTATTGCTGTTAAAAGCAGTATCAGTCTGTCCATTGTTGCACCACTGGTTCTTAAAGGGATTGTTTTATATTCAATTTTGAAATCTGACATGGGGCTAGACATTTTGTCAATTTCCCAGCTGCCCCTTGTCATGTGACTTGTGCCTGCACTTTAGGAGAGAAATGCTTTCTGGCAGGCTGCTGTTTTTCCTTCTCAATGTAACTGAATATGTCTCAGTGGGACCTGGGTTTTCACTATTGAGTGTTGTTCTTAGATCTACCAGGCAGCTGTTATCTTGTGTTAGGGAGCTGCTATCTGGTTACCTTCCCATTGTTCTGTTGTTAGGCTGCTGGGAGGGGGGGGTGATATCACTCCAACTTGCAGTACAGCAGTAAAGAGTGATTGAAGTTTATCAGAGCACAAGTCACATGACTTTGGGCAGCTGGGAAATTGACTATGTCTAGCCCCATGTCAGATTTCAAAATTGAATATAAAAAAATCTGTTTGCTCTTTTGAGAAATGGATTTCAGTGCAGAATTCTGCTGGAGCAGCACTATTAACTGATTTAACTGGAAATGTTTTTTTCCCATGACAGTATCCCTTTAAAGCTTCAAACAGGGCAGCAGAAACCAGCTGGTTAACAGATCTGGAAAAGAAAGAGTTCATCTACATTGTCTCAAAAGTCAGAAATAGCAATGGGTGGAATAAATACTGTTCTCAGTTGAAATCACATCTACAAATAACTTGAATACCACTTTAAAACCATTGTTTTAATTAATGAATATTGGAAACGTGAAAACAGTTTTTCGATTGGGGTCCCCTTTAACAGTTTATATAATTCATCCTCCTAGCATGCAAGGTTATTGTTAGAAAGTGGTTATGACCTGAAAAGACTGTATTAAATGTGTGCCAAGACTGCAAAACTGTATTTTACCTTTTTTTTTAAATATTAATAAAATATTTTTGGGGTTTTGACCATAAAACGAATATTGGTTTCATTTTTAAATGTTGCATCAAACTACTGAGTACATTTATTGCTGGCCCTCTTTTAGATCACACAGGGATGCACATTTATCAACGGTCGAATTTCGAATTCATGTGAGTTTTTTTTTAAATGCCCCTAAACTCCCATAGATTTGAAATTTGACTAATCGAAATTGAATAAAATTGAATTATTCAATTTTGGTAAAATTTCTCCAAAAAAACTTGAATGTCAGGAAGGCTACAAACATTACCAAATTGATCCCTGGACCTCTCCTATTGATTAATTCAGCAGGTTTTAGGTGGTGCATAGTCGAATTTTGAGTTCTTAAAAGGGCCAGAGTATGATAAAACTTGAAATTTGAATACGAATTAAAACTCATCGATTTTGGATGATTCACAATTTAAATTTGAGAGTTTTGACCAAAAAAAAATAATTTGAATTTGAATTTTTACTTTGAATTGTTCAGTGTAAAAATAAAAACTGGGTAAAGAGGCTATGCAAAATAAAAAATGTTTTGAATGTAGTGTATAAAGTATGGAGTAACTGAATGTGTAACATAACGGAACACTACTTCCTGTTTTTCAGCTCTCTTGGTTTCCACTGACTGGTTACCAAGCAGTAACCAATCAGTGACTTGAGGGGGGCCACATGGGCCATAACTGTTGCTTTTGAATCTGAGCTGAATGCTGAGGATCAATTGCAAACTCACTGAACAGTCATGTCCCATGTGGCCCCCCTTCGAGTCGCTGATTAACTCAGAGTTAGAGAGCTGAAAAGCAGGAAGTTGGATTCTGTTCTGTTAGACAGCTTTTATTTTTACACTGAACTGTTCCTTTAATAAATCTGCAGCATATTGTCTATGTGGTGTAATAATTGCAATGAGCATGCAGCTAAGTTGCTAATTTCCTACTTGGAGCCTCTTACTATCCAAGTCTGTACACCCCAGTCCCTGCACACTAACATTAGTGGGATTCAGTCCCTGTAACTTCCACATGGGCTCCAGAATGTAGAGAGACCAACAGCCGCTTTCAAAATATGTTTGTGAAACAGGTCACCTTCCTGGAGTTTTGGAGGCCCTATAGATATGCAATAAATCAATATTATGCCATGCTGAATATTGCACCATTTAACCACCATGGAGAATTGCAAATCCCATAGCATGCTAAACAATGTAAAGTCTGATCCTGATTCTCAACCCCAATAGTATAATTTAAAAGGTATATATGGAAAGAGTATAAAGCTTTACTGTATCACACAAAAAGTTTAACTACAAGGTTATCAACATAGCAGATGTTTATGATGTTGTTCTGCTTAGAACTGACCAGAGAATTGTCAGATGACTCCTCTCTTCACACTAACTTCAGTTTCTAATCAGAGTAACATCACTTCCGTTTCACAGAATATCTAATGACCAGCAGATGGCAATGTTGTTTCCAATTCATTATATTAGTTTAAAAAGGTTAATATCCAGACAACGAGAAAAAAGTGTAACTTTCAAAATGTGCTTAGACGAATGCTCAGATCAATTTTATATGAATTTGTCTTAATGGTTGACATTTCCCTACATTCTAGAATGGCTTGTATAATGACATTCTGAGGACAACATGCAACTTTATCACAAAATTCTAACGTGCCAATATATTCCACAGCTGACAAATTGATTTACATAAAAAAATTGCAATCGCTAACAGCTACAGCAGATAAATAGGGCCCTGCTCAAGAAAAAGCTCACAGTTCTATTAAAATTTCCCCTTCCCAGTTTTGCATTTAAAGGGATTGTTCGCCTTAAATTAAACTTTTTGTATGCTGTAGACAGAGGATGATATTGAGTAAATTTTTTTTTGTTTGTTTTTTTTATTTAGCTGTTTGTTCTGCAGCTTCCTAGTTTGGAATTTCAGCAGCAATCTGGTTGCTGTAATACAAATTACCTTAGCAACCAGGCAGTGGTGTGAATAAGAGTCAATAAGATGAATAGGAGAGGGCCTGAATAGAAAGCTAATAAAAAAAAGTGACAATAACAATAAAATAGTAGTTTCATGGAGCAAAAGTTTTTTTGTCTGCGATCGAGTTTTTAAAAATTATTGCGACTATATGTATGTATATATGTAAATTATGTATATATGTAGGTTGTTGTCGTTAGATGATCTAGTAACCCAGGCTCAGCCCGGACTGGCAATCTGTGGGTTCTGGGCTGGCAAATGCCAGAGTGGCTGCTGTAAGGTCCCATAGACAGTCACTATTTAGTGGGCTGGTGGGGGACTATTTGGGCCTCTGTGTACTTGAAACAGCAGGGCCTATTTTTACTCCCAGACCTGACCCAGGCCCACTTGAGCGGAGAGGAGCCTCCTAAGTACTATGGGCCCCTTGATTTCTAACAGCGGGTCTGCCCTGGTAGTGACTGGCTGCAAAATAATTCTGTAATACAGAACTGTAGTCACATGACATTAGGCGCTTGCATTTGGTACAAAGAGCGAGCCCTGGTGAGAATGGCAGAACAGCGATGAAGATGGGGGGTTCAGCCACAGGCAGAGATTGTACTGGGGTTCAGAAACATGGTCTGCCTGATTCAATGGACTTCATGAGGCTGTTAGGAGATCATTTTATTCCCAGTCATTCCCCATTCGTTGGGATTGCCATGTCCTATTATTAAATTAGACAGACAAGCAGTGGTGTAACCAGTTGCTATTGGGCCCCAAAGAAAATTACTTTTAGGACCCCCTCCCCCTAAATATCCAAAAGTTTCTGTTTTACCAATATATATTGAAAATGCACATTAATTATGGCCTCCTTGGCCATAGTAAGGTCAGCTTCCTCTGTAGTTACGCCCCTGCAGACAAGGAAGTCTCGCAACACCCCTCATTTCAGACATGGTACAGGCACCGTGCAACACGTGACAGGACAGAGCCAAGTAGACAGTGACAGCTCAGCTACAGAGAAATTTAGCCTCTTTCCTTCCTTCCTGCGCTGCATATTCATAGTGTGATTTCCCAATATACGTGATAATAATGCGCTAAGTCCCCGTCTCCGCCAGCGGCGCGTATGTGTTCACCAACACGTACCAGGCTGGAACCATTCTGACTGATCAAAAATTGCTGCTCGCAGGCCCCGCCCCTACGCTTGCAGGCGGTTCCGGGTATAGGCGGCACAGTTGTGAGTGATGGTGAGAGAGTGCTGCAGGTTAGACATGAGCTCGTACGGCTCTGTGTTGTTCCTTTTCTCCCTGCTCGTATGGGGAACCAACGCTCAGGAGGCACCGGCCTCTGCTGCTCAGAGATGCTTCTGTCAGGTCAGTTGTCTGCTGCTTTCTAGTCTTCTGTGCTATAAATGCACGTTGTATTGGCTTCTACGCAGCTGAATGCAGCATTCCCACTCAGCTTGCAATTACACCATCTCTAAAGGCTCAGCTTTATTATTTCCATATGTAAAGCTTCAAATCATCATCATTTGTGCTCTGGTATGACACACACACTTGCTGGGGTAACGACCATTGCAAACTTTATTGAAATGAGTTGCCCCTCTGAAATAGGCAGAGAATAATGAGGGATTAGAGAGGCTGGAGCAGCTGCCCTATATTGTCATAGAACTGTAGCCTCCCCAAATAACAATGTTACAGCAGTTATAATACAATAATAATACAACACAGCCCAATGTTGGGCATTTGCTAGACATAGCTTCTTTATAGGCTAATAATCAATAACTGTATATCATTGTAACATATCAGTAATTGTATGATCCTAATGAGAAAGGCCTGCATCTTATTCACATAAGGGTTTGATAACAAGTAAATTAACACAACAAACCAATTCTGTCCATGATTTGTTGTTTACTTGCTTATTTGTTTCTTAAAGAGATGGTGGGGTGGTTCGGCTTTAAGTTAACTTTTAATATCTTACAGAATGGCAACTTTTCAATTGGTCTTCATTATTTATAATTATTTGCCTTCTTTTGACTCTTTCCAGCTTTCAATTAGGGGCCCTTCTAGAAACCAATGCTCTGTAAGGGCAGGGGCACATGGGCAGATTTGGGGAGATTTAAGCTCCCCATAGACGCGACGATTCTAATTGCCGAACGACCGATTTTAGGGAAGTCCGACCAATCCTTCGAAATTATCGTGCGGTTAGTGGGATTCGAACGATCATACATCTTATGATTTTTCGGCCGACGTCTGTCAGGAAATTGATCGGCCAGGTCAAAAAATCTTTGTCGGTCCCAGTGCAATGTATCTATGTTTGCAGGGCCAAGCAGGCAGCTCCCCTTTGTTTTCCTGGCAAATTGGTCTTTTTAGTTGATGGTAAATTTGTACGATCGTTCTGAGAAGATCGTGGTCTCACGATCAGGATCTGATCTTTTAAAAATCTCAACATCTATGGCCAGCTATAGTCGCCTCTTCTTCCTTCCATCTGCTAAAATGAAAAATCACCTGCGCCAACGTACTCGCGGCGCTTAGATTTCCGAAGTTTCCTCGTGAGGCGACTTCGGAAATCGAAGCACCGCGAGTGCAATTGCGCTGGTGTTTTCTCATTATAGCATGGGGAAGGCAGTTCGAGGAGATTTGTCGCCCCGCAGAAGAGGCGACTAAATATCCCCGAATCTGCCCGTGTGTTCCTGCCCTAAGGCTACAAATGTATTGTTAAGGTGGCCATACACGGGCCGATAAAAGCTGCCGACAGACCGTGTCGGCAGCTTATTGGCCCGTGTATGGGGCCTCCCGACGGGCTTCACCGATCGAGATCTGGCCGAAAGTCGGCCAGATCTCGATCGGATGGGACAAAAAATCCCGTCGGATCGCGGCCGCATCTATTCGTTGATGCGGTCCCGCGATCCGACCGCCCGTTAGGCATCGTTAGGATCCGATCGTTGGGCCCTAGGGCCCACGATCGGATCAGCCCGATATTGCCCACCTCAAGGTGGACATATCGGGGAGAGATCCGCTCGTTTGGCGACATTGCCAAACGAGCGGATCTCTGTGTATGGGCACCTTTAGTGCTACTTTTTATTACTCCTCTTTCTATTCAGGCCTCTCCTATTCATATTCCAGTCTCTTAATCAAATCAATGCATGGTTGCTAGGGTAATTTGGACCCTAGCAACCATACTGCTAAAACTGCAAACTGGAGAGCTGCTGACTAAAAAGCTAAATAACTTCAAAAACCGAATACCACTCTTTTCATTGTATTAAAAGTTAATGAAGATGAACAGCCCCTTTAATGGCAGATAGGTATAATGTGTGTGTGAAAGTATAGCTTTGTTTTTATAGAAAAATTTATATACACCGTGATCAACGTTTTTGTAACATATTTGTTGCACTTACGCTTACTCACCAAGTGTTTTCAGTTTAGTTTTTAATAATACACATTTTTGGCAGGAGACAAGCACAGCTGAGATTTATGTTTAAATAAAATATATCATTCTTGCTAGAAATTATGCAGAGATGTCAATGGCGTAGTGCAGAACTGAAAATATATAATTGCATTAAGGGCATTTTAAGTTCTTGGCATTGTCAGCCCTTTAAAACTTCAAATCAATGTGTGTGTGCGTGAGGTCTGGAGTTTACAGCCTCAGCCCTCCAAACTAATATTTACTCTGTACAGTGTAGGTCACGCTTATGGTTTGAATTGAAAAAGCAAAATACTTAAAATGGTGCACACATGAAGTCCAGTTAGGATGACTGATAAGTAAATTGCTGCCATTCTCAGGGTGATACACTGGCTTGGTTTGTCTGTGTTATCCGCTATACTGGGACATGCACCAGAATGTTTACTTTGCCTTTATGATATTTCTATTTTCCAGGTGACAGGCTACTTGGATGACTGTACTTGTGATGTAGAAACAATTGACCGCTTCAATAATCATGGGCTGTTTCCTAAATTACAACAACTGGTGGCAAGCGACTACTTTCGTTACTATAAGGTAATTTTTACTTTTTGTGTAAAATTATAAATTTTTAGAAAAGCCATAAAGTCACTTAGTGCCTCAGTGAGCACTGTATTTCTGTTACTCGTGTCATGCAGAGGCTTGTTTACTTATTTGCTAACACTGGCCAACAAGTTGTGCAGTAATCCAGAGCAGCTAGTCACATTTTCTTTATGTTCGACTAATTAAAGATAATTGATAGGGTAGATGTAGCCAGTCTTAGTAAAAGTTCTTCCCTCTATCTAAAATTAAACGTCCTGTCATAATTTCACAGCATTGATTATATCTGGGTAGGATTTTGATGTCCAAACATAGCAAGATTGATATAGTTGAGCAAATTGTACAGTGCTTGTAATAACTGTGATAACTGCATCAGTCTCTACACCCATAGTTATATAATGTAGAAAAAGCAAATCTATATTATATATTTACTATGTATGTATGTGAGTGCCCCTGGGTTTCTTGGATGTTGAACACTAGATCGTTAAACATAAATAAAATTCAACTCCTGCATTCTTATTGTTCTAATTACTTTATGGTAGAGGCACACTAGACTATTCTGCCCGGGTGGAGAAAGGGTAGATCAGCTTTGTTCCCCTCTGTGTTCTGTATGCAGGCAGACGGGCTTTTGAAAATGCCCAGTGTGCCACTAGCCTTGAGCTGGCTATGCATGAACCACTCCTATTTGATCCATTTGGACTGGGGGACAATCTCTAGTCGCCAAAACCAGTAATTCAATTTTACCCTTGTGTAAACAAATAGACACCAGCAGTGAGGTAGTTGCCATTAGTGGACAGTAACAGGTGAAGAAGATACTACACAGACCATGAGCCTTAAGGTGGTCATAGACGCACCAATAATATCGTACAAAAAAATTTCCTATGATATTTGTTGCATGTATGGTTGGAGACAAGCTGACGGATAGACTTGGGTATCAGACGGCTCGTCTTTCCTGGAAAGATTGTAATTGTACTGTCTATGGTCACCTTTAGACTTCGCTTAGATTTTCATCTTTTGTGCAGTTTCCTTTAACAGAGGTTTTAGTCTTCATAGTACAAATCGTAATTTATGGAAATTCTGTTAGATGTGACTAAACTTTTGGGTTTTATTTTAGGTTAACTTAAAAAAAAGTTGCCCGTTTTGGGAGGATAACTCTCACTGTGGTGTCAGAGATTGTGCTGTGAATCCATGCTCATCTGTAAGTATTTACAACTTATGCTTCACTGAGATTCATCTTCTGTGTGTCTGCTGCACAAACTAATTTTGGATATATTTAGCATTGTTTAAGAAATGGGAATCTTCCCGATATTACAGGAACATTAGTACACATTTGGTGGGACTGTCCAGTTGCACAAACCCATTGGAACTACAACATTCCCACTGAACCCATGGGAATTGCTGCACAATCTACCGATAAAAAATCCCAAGCAGTACAGACAGTTAGCTAAACATTTGCTTTCTGCAGCGAAATGAACCCTAGCTATAAGTTGGTTAACGCCAAACATAGTCTGGCAACATACTCTGAACAAAATTAATATAATTTACACAATGGAGCAGCTATCAGCCCGAGTACAGGACAAAATGGAACAGTTTGTTAAAATTTGGAAGCCATGGTCTAATTATGTTGCCGCAAAATAGCTTAACTTTTAATAATAGTAAAGTGTTAGGTATAGGTCACATGCAGTTTATACTAATGCCACAATGAGAGTGGGGCATTTCACCTTCCTTCTTGTTATCCATTCCTTCAAACTTTTTTTCCTTTGTTTTAATTACTGATGTGAAGCATATTACTGTGAATGTAAGACAATGTATGCTGTGCATTTACATGTTTTCCTTTTCTTGAAAATAAAAAAAAAATGCATGCTTTTGTTGTACTGTCCCACTTTCTGAATATTATGGCAATGACAAAGTTAAGACAAGATTTTACATTGAATGTTATTGTTTATATTAAGAATTTTAATACAGTTTGCAGTAACCCTACTACACAAAATCCCTAAGTGAGCCACATCATCTTCAGCCCACTGGTTGGACAACCTGCATGAAGAAAATGTAATCGCTGAGTGTTTATTTAATTGTGCATTAGGCATGTTTAGGTAAATTTCCTGTTAATTTGAGGCCTTGGGCCCAAAGATTAACAGTCCTGTAAAGAAACAGAATCTCAGAAGTGTGCAAGAAATTGTGGGAAATATAGTCTTAGCTGGTGGGGAGCTATAATGTTGAATAGGTTGTATTTTAAATATAAAAGTTTTATATATAGATAATAAGCAATGGTTTTTTTTTTTATTTAAGTACAGGTATGTTGTTAATTTTCACCAAGTGGTTACAGGGTGACAAAGCATGATTGTTGTATTGCTTCAAATTCTGAGGGGTGGGAGATGAAGTTCCAAGTGGACAAGGGGTCAGGAGTGCTGCAAGCTTTCATATGCTGGTGCCACTATTTACACTTGTACTTTAGCTTGTCACAGCTCCCTTAGCTCAGTATGTGTTTGGGAAGCATGCCCCCACCTGCTTCAAGTAAAACGTAAAGGAAAAAATTACATTATGGCTTTATAGCGCAATGTTCCCAGTCATTTAAAAGGTTGTTTTGGTGATATTCCTTTATTTTAACTTGACGTAACTGTACTTTTCCAGGATGAAGTTCCAGGATTTAAACCTCCAGGATTTAAGGTATTTGCCTCTTGTTTTCAAGCAGAGTTAACAGGCTTGAAAATCCACTTCATCTTTTGTACTAGAGCAACAACGTTACTTTAAAGAGGTCTTGCAACTGACGGACACATTATTCTCCAGCATTGTGTGAACTTTCTAACAGAAAATAATCTGTAATTGATTGTGCTTTCCCTTGGACTAGGGGAATGTAAAGGGAAACATTCACAGTTGTTCTGCACAGTGGCAATGATCCCTTGATCTACCACATCTATTGTGGTTTATTTTTAAGCATAGATCGTTCTAATATAATATAATAATAATGTACAAGCAAGTAGCAAAATTTGTAGTAGCATTTAGGCCAATGTCATAATGCACGACGTCCTAATGGTAAGCATTTTCTCCCTATGTTACATGATACACTAACAAGTGTCATCCACAACAATTGTTGGTTGTTCTTGGTGACAATGGACACAAACAGCCTTGTTGTCACACGCAGAGATATGTTTTTCAGAGAGCTTTCAGTTAGATGGATTGTACCAGGAAAAAAATCGTTATCTCTCAAGGCCTGGCCATATATCTCATATTGATGTATGTGCTTTAATACACTGTGTATATTTATGTACATGCCTTTCTGTGTTGCAATAATCTACTCATTAGGAATATGGAGAATCCAGTAGAACCTCTTTATACAGAAGGCTTTTTTTCAGTTTACGTGAATAACAATTCCTTTTGGCCAGTTGGCAGCAGAACGCAGTCACCCTGTGAGAACCATCAGTTATGATGACTTGGGGGCTTCTCTTCTGGCCTGCTTTATACATGTCTTCAACAGTGCAACCTGGTGAGACTGAGTGCATCAGCTCCACAGGCCTGTTGACAAGATTTGTGCAATTGTATTATCTGTATAAATTACCAAACCACACAATTCTGCACTACTTTGACAAATGGGTGAAATGATCCACATCTTTTGAACCTGGCTTGTGTGTCATGCTTATTGTTTACTTCTGAATTTATAAGTGTTGATACAACTGTCAAAATGCGGTATTTGTTATTTGTATTTATTTCCAGTACACAGAAGAAGCAAATCATGTGCATGAAGATGTAGATGACTGTGAAAAGGAGAAAAGACTCAGTGCTGTTGATGAATCTCTAAGGTAGGAGACATTGTATGAAAACTCTTCGTGTGGAAGAGTTTTTCTGAATCCTGCTAAACATGTGTGTGTTCTCTCTCTTCACAGTGTGGAGACTCAGGAAGCCATGTTAAAGTGGAATCGCCATGATGACTCCTCAGATAACTTCTGTGAAGTAGATGGTATTCAACTTTTATTCCCCTTAAGAGTTGTGTTTTTGAGAGTAAAGAACCATTTTTATTATCCAATTCCTATTAACGAGATACTGACACCAGAAACTATACCTTTTTATTACATATATCCTAACATTGTCTTTGCATGCTGTTCATAATTTTGCCATAATAGTTCATAATTTTGCCATAATAGTGTTTGCCTGATGCTTGTACTTTACCCATCTGATCCCCCATGTTCCTCTGTGAGAGGGCTGCAATATTTGTGCTGCAATAATCCATTTACATTTGAAAATCTGACAAGTTGAGAAGGGACCGTCAGCTTTGCAAAACAGTCAGGTTTAGGAACTTCACGTAACATTAATGTACATTAATATTTGAAATTTGAGTAGTTTTTTAGTGTCCGTATAACTTTAAGCATTTGCACATAATCATGTATTTATGTAGTGCCAGCAACTTAGCAGCACTTTATAACAATTTTTACATCCGACAAGGAGATTAGAATAAACAAGAGGGCCCAACCTGTAAGACAAGTAACATGAGAGACAGCACATTATCATATATTATAAAGTTATTTGGTTACGAGTGCTTGTGGCCTTAGAAAAAGGAATTCTTTTGTGAACATTGTTCCCTTTGAGTGGTTAGCGCAGCAGAAATATGATTGGACATAAACTCAGCGATAAGCTGTACCTGCATAGCAGCTGTGTCCTCTTCCATTCATGTGGTTTTGTTAAAATGCCCCTAGTGCAATGTGCAAATGCAGTGGGTGGAAAGAGTTAATGCAATGTAATACTTACATCCACACACTGTTCACATTTACTGTGAAGTACTGGCGCTCATCACATTCACAAGCAGAAGTCCACTACAGTACAAAGAAGATATGGCTTACATATACACCTGACAACAGGGCCCTCTCCAAAAGTCTGTGTAATTTTCCTTGCATTCAAGGAATAAATAAAGTAGGGTTTTTTTTTTTGACAAACTAAAGATTCTTTTGCCTCTGAATATTAATGGTGTCCTAACAGCTAGTTGTTGAGAGTAAACAAAACACAGGTTCATCAAGTTTACCCCTCAGCATAGACCATTCCATACCATTACCTACTTTGTAACTGAAAGGCCATATAAAAAACTGCAATTTAACAAGTCATGTGATCTACATTGTTACTTTATGTATTATGCCAGCCATCATGTATTTTCTAACTTGCTAAGCAATAGGTCTGTATCTAAAGACTTTGTATTTAACTATGTACAAATTAGGAATACCTGCTTATAACAACTGTCCTTCACTGATTTTCCAGATATAGATTATACTATGGGGCAATATAGAGTACAGCTAATGATGTCTGTTTTTGTCTTGCAGATGAAGAGTCTCCAGATGCAGAATATGTAGATTTGCTAAAAAACCCTGAACGCTTCACTGGTTACAAGGGAGCCGATACATGGAGGATTTGGAATAGCATATACGAGGAAAACTGTTTCAAGTATGTGTGAGATGTATATCTATAAAAATTACTTTTCTGGTTCAATCTGCCTACATGCAACGGTATGTGTTAAGTGGGTATTATTGTTTATAAAATTCTCCCAAAAATAGTCCAAAAACTAATTCACTGGTGTAGGCTCTTGGTACCAAATGTTTTGTAATGAGTTTTCTTTAACAGGTTAGTGGGTGATGCTAGCGGGACTACAAACTAAGTTACACATTACCTTCACTTGAATCAAGTAAACATACTTTTGCCTGCAGCAAGCACCTGAATGTTTTGGGTATTAAAGCCAAATCCACCCTGGTATGTGGGCAGATACCATTCCTGTGAGTGACTGCACACACAAGGCTGCATCTGGCACAGTTGTAACCATAACATTTATAACTAATGACTATTATATTTTTTTCCTTTTCAACAGACCAAAAGCTGTTCAGAGACCTTTAAACCCACTGACATCATCTCGAGGTACGGGCCCCTGATTATTTACTGTTAGTATGTTTGTACAGTGTACGATTAAATCTCAACATAAATAAATATATTGTATGTTGTCACAGGGGGTCACCATCTTGGAAAGTGTCTGTGACACTCGCATGGTCTGAGCAGCTGTTGAGAAGCTAAGCTTAGGGGTCATTGCAAATTATCTAGCAGAAAATTATGTTAGCCTGTTATATAAGATGATGCTACAAGGTTGATTATGAAATTCTGGTGTTAGTTGCACTGGTTTCTGTGCTGCCATGTAATAATTATCTGTATTAATTACTAATCAGCCTTGTTTAGTGAAATTTATATTCTATGTGTACTGTATATTGTGTGTCTGTTCCTAAGCTCGGTGACAGCAGCACAGAGCATGTGCAGTGAATCAGCAGAAAAGAATGGGGAGTTGCTGGGGCATCTTGTGGGGCACAGATCGTTCTGTCTAAAGGGCTTAGGTTGCCTTGGGCTGGTGAAGAAGCCCAAACGTTAGTAAAGTTTTAGTTTTCCTTTAAGCAGCTTTCCCCTGCTTGGAATGTTGCACAGAGTCCAGAGAAACAGGCCACATAACTGATATGTACTAAGACCATCATATTATAGCATTATCATGTAGGAAATGTGTAAAATTGCCTGTGCATAAGGTGCACTTTTTCCCCTGCCCTGTGTACATTGAGTGGACTCTGATTATCTCTGAGTGACAGTAATGATTTTATGTTCAGAATAGCTTTTCCTTATTTCCTTCTGCACAGGCATTGCACAACAAGCCCCAGCCTAAGCATTCTGTAAATACAGAAGAACAATTCGTCCATGACAGTGCAAAGATAGGGCGTTTTTTATATCTGGAATGCAGTGTGGCACTAGTTTTGGGGTTTGGACATAGAATGTTCAGTTCCATTAGACATGTCTCTATCACATATTTTCAGTGATCCAATTATAACGTATCACGTATTACTTCCACACGTTTTTGTTTGTTAAGTGGATTAAGGATTAAGCATTTAATAACTTATAATAAATTTCTTCTTGATCAGCTAGTGGTACTACAGACTGCTAAAAAGGTGAAAACCCAGGACAACGATGCAGTCAATTCAGTTGTGGGACTATTGGTGGGATTGAAATGGAATTAGGTTTTACCTTTTGCCTAAAAGTATTGTGTTTTTAATTGTTATAACCTAAGAGCCAGGAACCAAAAATGATTCTCCACATTGTTTTAAGTCCTCATAGTCTTATTTCATTGCATCAAAAAGTATATTTTTAATGCACACATTTAATGCACACATTTTGTTTACTTTGCTTTTAGCAAAAATTAGTGCATACAGCATTAAAGGGGTGGCTCACCTTCAAACAACTAGTTTGTTTCAGATAGATCACCAGAAATACACACTTTTTCCAATGACTTTATATTTTCTATGTGTCACCGTTTTTCTAACATTGAAGTGTAAAGTGTAATTTTTCACCTTCTGAATCAGCCCCGGGGGGGGGGGGGTGCAGACCGAGTCTGCACCTGAATTACTGAGCTGCCAGACTGAAACACCCGAGACACGAACATTCAACTTTAAACTTAGATTTTGGAAAAAACAGTAAAAAATAAATAATGGAAAGTAATTGAACAAAGTCTTTATTTCTGGGGAACAATCTGAAAACAACTGAACTGAAAAAAAGTATTTGGAAGGTGAACACTAATGCTGGAGGTGCACATGCACAGTAGAGCAAAAGGCAGAGTTATAAGCAAGAAGCCATCTTGTTCACCCTACTGCACATACATTGGCCTGGGGCCATTGAAGAAGAAGCAGAAAAAGATTGTTTCATGGTGCTGGCTGATAAGTACCCTGGTTCGGTACAGTTTTTTGCTAACCAGTAAATGATTATAATCCATTGGGGGGGGGGCCCTAACATTTGGCACGCCCAGTGATTTCCCCTTCTCTTTTAAGTCAGTAGATAAACTCCTTTAACAAATCTAAAAAAAGCTTAAAATGACAATGTTTGCAACATGATCTGACTTTGATGTATTTTTGTTTTCCTTACAGGAGAAAATGAAGGTAAGAGCTTTATATCTTAATCATTTCTAATGTGCTTTATGGTGCAATTTTCTATAGCAGCCCTGTTGAGCACTTTTATTTTAAAACCCTTAAAAATACTTAAATAAAAATGTAAACCCAAAAAACTTACTGTAAAATAGCTCCGCGTACATTAGCAGTGCACATGAATTATTTTTCTCTAGTTTTGAAGGGATTGGCTACATTGCCACCTGCTGGTCATTTTGGCAGTTAGATTATTTTCCCGAGGAAAGGCACATTTTGTAATAATGCTCTTGTTTACATTTCCTTCAACTAATATATAAGGGAAAGTTGCTTAGAATTACATTTTTATTTCATTATGCAAAAGAAACAGGTTTTGGGAGATCCCTTGACTGCTCCAATATTACTTTGATGTGTTAAAAATAATCAAGACCTAAACAGCACAAAAGGCCCACTTTGAGGAAAATGTTGACATTCTGTATTTGTTTCCCTAACACTTATGTTCTCCATGCATGTGCTATTACTTGTTCCTGTTTTCTGGCTCCACCCACAGCTTTTCTTAGCTGGTTATATGAGAAATGAGGTTAAAAACAAGTTTACATTGAGGGTGTGTCTATAATATATTGGATTATTGTGTGGTGTAGACCTAATTATCCCTAAATTCTAGTTTCCTTTTATAGATGATTCACACCTACTCCTTGGCAAATTTGCTATTGTAACTACAATTACTTCTCTTGTTTGCAGGCAATATGTTTTACAACTGGCTGGATGGTAAGTTGTTTTTTTTTTTTGTTTTTTTTTTAATTATTTCTTTCCTGCCTTTTAGGAAAGGTACACTATGTTTAGCAGGCTTTGCTGCCTCTCATATGAAACATTAAACTTCCTTTATTCCTTTGATTAATTCGTGCAAATTGTTATTTCAGGTCTGTGTGTAGAGAAGAGAGCATTTTACAGACTTATTTCTGGATTACATGCCAGCATCAATATTCATCTGTGTGCAACATACCTGCTGAAAGGTAAAACATTATATAGTGTTATTATATAGTCCCACTCAGCTGTGGCTGCCACAATGTTGTAGGGTTGTGGAATCCATGGCACTTGCAAAGGCCTCAATATTTCTAGAGAAGTTTAAAGGAGAACTAAACCCTCCCTCTGCCTCCATCTCCCCCCTCCAAGGTCCATTACACTGAAAACTGTCTCTGTATGAGCGGATGAAAGCCAGGTGAATGGCTGCGGTTTGTGGGAGGGTTTAGTTTTTCTTTAATATGTGGAATTGCTTATTCCTGCATGTATTCTCCACAGCATTTCTGAATCCTGCATTTTTCACTTTCATGGGGAAAAAAACTGATTTTATGCAAAGTATATCTACCATTATGTTTTTAGACACTTGGATGGATAAGATTTGGGGTCACAATGTCGCTGAATTTCAGAAGAGGTTTGATGCAACCCTCACCCATGGTGAAGGCCCAAAGAGGCTGAGGAACTTGTATTTCATCTATCTAATAGAACTGCGAGCCATATCTAAGGTCCTTCCTTTCTTTGAACGTTCTAACTTTCTGCTGTACACTGGAAATGAAACTAAAGACAAAGAAACCAAAAAGATACTGTTGGATGTCCTTCAGGATGCCAGGTACGTTTTAAGTTAATAAACTTGAGGGCAAGAACTAATACGATCATAGTTCATTATGATAGCTGTAATCAATGTCCTTTTCCATTTCAGTGTTTTGCTGCCTTACATGCAACAGTAACCATGAATAAAGTGGTACTGATTTGGCCACCTGCTAATCCATGTGTGATTATGTATGGGACCTGTTATCCAGAAAGCTTTGAATTGCAGTATGGTCATCGCCCATAGACTCCATTTTATCCAAATTAAATGTATTTCTTTTTTTCTCTAATAATAAACAGTACCTTGTACTTGATCCAAACTAATACACACACACACACACACACACACACACACACACACACACACACACACACACACACACACACACACACACACACACACACACACACACACACACACACACACACACACACACACACACACACACCCCCCCCCCCCCCCCCCCCCAAACCAGATCGGCACTCCGTTAGTATAGATGATGCAATAACCCGGGTGCTGCTCCGAAAGAAAAAATGCATAAGAACGTAGAATCGGATATAGCACTCCTGGGATTTTTTTTAAAAAGTTCAATTTTATTTCATGCTTAAAAATAATCAACGTTTCGGCTACTGTCTAGAGCCTTTGTCAAGAAACGTTGATTATTTTTAAGCATGAAATAAAATTGAACTTTTTAAAAAAATCCCAGGAGTGCTACAGTGGTGTGAAAAACTATTTGCCCCCTTCCTGATTTCTTATTCTTTTGCATGTTTGTCACACAAAATGTTTCTGATCATCAAACACATTTAACTATTAGTCAAAGATAACACAAGTAAACACAAAATGCAGTTTTTAAATGAGGGTTTTTATTATTTAGGGAGAAAAGAAATCCAAACCTGTGTGAAAAAGTAATTGCCCCCTGAACCTAATAACTGGTTGGGCCACCCTTAGCAGCAATAACAGCAATCAAGCGTTTGCGATAACTTGCAACGAGTCTTTTACAGCGCTCTGGAGGAATTTTGGCCCACTCATCTTTGCAGAATTGTTGTAATTCAGCTTTATTTGAGGGTTTTCTAGCATGAACCGCCTTTTTAAGGTCATGCCACAACATCTCAATAGGATTCAGGTCAGGACTTTGACTAGGCCACTCCAAAGTCTTCATTTTGTTTTTCTTCAGCCATTCAGAGGTGGATTTGCTGGTGTGTTTTGGGTCATTGTCCTGCTGCAGCACCCAAGATCGCTTCAGCTTGAGTTGACGAACAGATGGCCGGACATTCTCCTTCAGGATTTTTTGGTAGACAGTAGAATTCATGGTTCCATCTATCACAGCAAGTCTTCCAGGTCCTGAAGCAGCAAAACAACCCCAGACCATCACACTACCACCACCATATTTTACTGTTGGTATGATGTTCTTTTTCTGAAATGCTGTGTTACTTTTACGCCAGATGTAACGGGACGCGCACCTTCCAAAAAGTTCAACTTTTGTCTCGTCGGTCCACAAGGTATTTTCCCAAAAGTCTTGGCAATCATTGAGATGTTTTTTAGCAAAATTGAGACGAGCCTTAATGTTCTTTTTGCTTAAAAGTGGTTTGCGCCTTGGAAATCTGCCACGCAGGCCGTTTTTGCCCAGTCTCTTTCTTATGGTGGAGTCGTGAACACTGACCTTAATTGAGGCAAGTGAGGCCTGCAGTTCTTTAGATGTTGTCCTGGGGTCTTTTGTGGCCTCTCGGATGAGTTGTCTCTGCGCTCTTGGGGTAATTTTGGTCGGCCGGCCACTCCTGGGAAGGTTCACCACTGTTCCATGTTTTTGCCATTTGTGGATAATGGCTCTCACTGTGGTTCGCTGGAGTCCCAAAGCTTTAGAAATGGCTTTATAACCTTTGAAATTGAACTCAGGTGTGATAAACCACAGTTAAGTTATTTTTTAACAAGGGGGGCAATCACTTTTTCACACAGGCCCATGTAGATTTGGAGTTTTTTTTCTCCCTTAATAACGTAAACCTTCATTTAAAAACTGCATTTTGTGTTCAATTATGTTATCTTTGACTAATAGTTAACGGTTTTTGATGAGCAGAAACATTTAAGTGTGACAAACATGCAAAAGAATAAGAAATCAGGAAGGGGGCAAATAGTTTTTCACACCACTGTATATCCGATTCTATGTTTTTATATATATGGTTTATTTAATGTTTACATGATTTTCTAGTAGTCTTAAGGTATGAAGATCCAAATTATGGAAAGATCCGTTATTTGGAAAACACCAGGTCACAACCATTCTAGATAAAAGGTCCCATACCTGTACTGCCAACTACCAACCCCACTGGGGTATAAGCTACACCAGGAAATTTGAGCTTTCTGACAACACCTGCACATTTACTACAGCAGACACTGTGTAGGTTCTGTATAGTGATATGCGGGATTAACAATCAAAACATTTTATTGGGGCTGTCCTTTAGAAAATGTGACTGTTCCACAACATGCAGATATGTGACTCGACTACTAAATGTTTATTGGCCTGTAAAGCTTTTACACCTGCACATTGTGTGCATATTTTTCGTATTTTAATAAACGCATTTATAGTTTTATGCTATGAGTATGCGCTCCTCTGTGTATTTCATAAATACTTATAATTTTCAACGTTTACATAGTCATAATCATCACTAAAGCTGTTCCGTTCATATGCTGAAATGGATTTTATGAACAGTACTTTTTTTTTTCCCCCCCTTTAGAGATTTTCCTTTGCATTTCGATGAAAATTCCCTTTTCTCTGGTGATAAAAAAGAAGCAGCCAAGTTGAAGGTTTGTGGCTATAGCTTTCAGTTGAAAACAATATCCACCAGCACAGTAGGGTTAATGCCATTTTCTCTGTTGGCATAAAAACCACCATTCTGCCCTGATCCATCCTGGATCTAGCCTGAGTATTTACTGAGCATTTTTGGGATGGATCTGGGCAGATTGGTGTTTTCTCTGCTATTTTGACACTGTTATAGAAAGCACCACATATTGCATTAGCCTTAATCTTCCTATACATGCTAGGTCCTAAAATATATTCGTATTTATTTATACAATGCTGACATGTTCTCCAGCACTTCACAGAGCTTCTAAATCATCCGTCCCTGTCTGAGTGGATCTTAAAAACTATAAACTTTGTATTCCTTATGGCATGGACCAGAGAACGTTTATTGGTGCTATAGATGTTATTTATAAAGTACCATGGCACACATACATGCTGAAGGCTGTTTATTTTAAAGTGAACCTTGAACACCTCTTTTTACAGGAAGACTTCAGGCAACATTTTAGAAACATCTCCAAAATAATGGACTGTGTTGGCTGTTTTAAGTGTCGCTTATGGGGCAAGCTGCAGGTGTGTATATATGAAATGGGATAGTGTTTTTAAAGATCACAGCATCATCCCGCTTGTAATTCCTTCTATTTATAATTTTACATGTCTCCTTCAGACCCAGGGTCTGGGCACAGCTCTTAAAATCCTGTTCTCTGAAAAACAAATCGAGAATCTGTCTGAGAGCAACCAACCTAGTGCATTCCACCTGACAAGGCAAGAAATAGTGGCACTGTTCAACGCATTTGGAAGGTTGGTATATTGTCTGCTCACACTCAAATTCACTTTGTATTTTAGTTTGCTTTTAGTCATAATCAGAGAAAATCTTAACCAAAAAAAAAAAAAAAAAAAAATTATATATATATATATTCAACTACAAGAGGTCCTCTGCACTCAACCCATTATCAATATATTTAAGACAGAGACATTTTGTGCATACTGCTCCTAAAAAATGCCTTACCCTTTAAACAAAACAGGGATTGTTTGTCCATATATTGCAATATATTTAAGCTGGCCAACTACGTCAAAGTCATCCCATATCTGGCCAGTCCTATGCTCAATTTTCATCTGATTCATTAAGAATTCTATTGCTTCATTATACATTTTACAAAGGGATGACTACGTTTTACCTGCAACTTACTAGCTGCTTTCAAAGTAAAACTCCCAAACTTGGCTGCCCTTTTATTAGACACCAGTGGGATCACCTGACTATATCTATATATATCTATATCTATCTATCTAAAATATTTTTATCGGTGGGGGGAGGGAAGTTGTCATTACTGTTGAGGCATAGCTAAAACACCTCATCTGCTATTTCATTGATATGCATGAATAATATCATGGTGAGGTTTGCTCTATCCTATGCAAAGATTCAGAGAAGATAAGCCTTACTCAGGCATTGCTTTAATACTCCCATACACAAGAATTAAGCATCTTTTAAGGGTGGGACTCCATGGGCGATTTCGGCGCAATCTGACGCGCTGAGCAAAAGCACAGGCGTCGCGTCGGATGCGACAGAAATAAGGTAAGTAATCGCATTGTCGGATGGTGTTGCATCGTTGACCCGACACCACTGTCTGATGCAGATGTTGCATCTGCATTAGACAGTCGTGTCGCATTGTTGATCCGACACAACTGTCTGATGCAGACGCTGCGTCTGCATTCGAAAGTCGTGTTGCATTGGATCAACGCTGTGACTTCATTCGACGTTTTCATCTCTTACCTTATTACCGATGGAATGCCTGCGTTTTTGAGCAGTGCGTCGGATCGTGCCGAAATCGCCCATGGAGTCCTACCCTGAATGTGGTTCTTCCCCACCCTAATGCTGAATTGCCACCACCTCTGCATCACATTTGAAGCACTTGGATGGGTAAGCCTCTGATGATGCAAGTAAGTGCTCAAGCATTGCTGATCCTAGAACATGCATCAATTGGTGTTGAGTAGGTTTAGTTTCAGACCAAATAGTAGAATTGTACAGCAGCCATAGCCAAGCCTCTCGCCCAGATTACTGGTTAGGTAATGGAGCAATACACAGGCTTGTTGCTGTCTGACCAAAAGTCAAGATAATGAATAATTTATCCATCCACATGAGAGGCTTAATAGCATCAATTGGGTATTATTTGTCAAACAAATGGATCACTGCTTCCCAACCACAAAAAAAAAAATTGGCTTTTTTTCAATGATAAAATAACCAATAAAAATGCAGGATCATCAGTTGAAACTAAACCCTCTAAGGCATCTTTCATACCCCCAAGGTCAATAGAAAGGTTAAAATAAACAAATGCTTGACTTTACCTGGATATACATGTCACTTACATTTGCTCATAGGGATATGATAGAGTGTAGGTATCCTAATATACAAGACATAGTTCTGCAGGAAATTGGAGAGAAGCAAAGTGACTACAGCTTAGAACTGTTCAAAACAATTCACTAAACATCCTTCTTAATCTTTCTACAGGATTTCTACAAGTGTTAAAGAACTGGAGAATTTTAGGAAGTTGTTAGAGAAAGTTTAAAGGCGTTTCAACCTCCCTGAATTCATTGGCAAACACCTGGGTTACCACATTATTGGCACTACTGAGAGACTATGCAATAATGAATAAAAATATCGGCCCTCGTGGGAAGGGGCATTCTGGTTTCCAATGTGCTGTAGATACGGGTACTTTTTTAATAAACCAAACCAACTATGTATATAGGTAAATAAGATTCTGAATATTTTGAATTTGTGGTTCTATAGTACTGAAGAAATCCTGTAATTATTTTGGAAGAGCAATGTAATGGCTAGAAATGATGTATCTAATACCAAAAACCCACCTCTTGGGGAGGAGGTTTTGCTTCTGGTATCAGGTTCAAGTATGCAGTATCTTTATTAGCCCTTACAGCAGCCTAAAACACAGATACAATGCAATAATGAAGGAAATTGATTAATGATAAATATACAGCACCTTGCATAAGTATTCACCCCCTCATGAACTTCTTCTGCAATTTGTTGTGCTACAGCCTGGAATTACATTGATTTTGGAGTTTTACTGTTTCATTTGTGTAACTTACTTTTGAGGTGCAAAATGTATTTTTATTGTGACACCAAATGAATTCTACAAAATAAAGCAGACATTGGCTGGCTGAGTACTTTGTAGATGCGTCTTTGGCTACTGTTACAGCTTGTCAGCCTTTTGGAGTAGGTTACAGCATACAAACTATGCTCACTCGTTGGGAGTGTCTACATTTTGACAAATTCTCAATCGGAGCTTTGACTGGGCCATTGCAAATCTGCCACTGTCAAAATATGCCATAAAAAGAGAAAAGAAGAATGGGTGGTGGGAAAAGAGTTGTGGGAGAAATTTTGATCTTTCAACAGGGCCAAATACAAGGCCAAAAAAAAATATAGTGGCTCAAGCACAATGACCTAATCAAAGCCAAGATCTGTTTGTGTAGCTGGCGAAGTGGGTTTGTTCTATGTAATGTGTTCATGAAGATCTCACATAGCTTCATGGTCTCTTGCACCGATGCTGTTCTGCTCTAAATATGTGGTGAGTAGACTCAAGACTATCCTGGCCACCAAAGGGAGGTAGATGGTGGTATAATGGTGCAGGCCTTGTTAACTGGACCTGTCCTGGTTTGCCTGATAAAATAAAGGGAATTAGTGACGTAATGGGCTTCAGTTTCCCAAGCAAGGGGGATGCAGACTGAGTGGAATCTTTCATGTGATCACATAGGTTTTCATTGAGTACAAGGACTGCTGTACCAATAGTCTTCATATTACACTGGCAATTGGACTGTGCTTGATAAGTGTTAATAAAATCATTTAATATTTAATTTCTGTCTGACTCTTTTTTTGGGTTTAGCCTTTCCATTATTATCAGGCTACTGTGAGTGACGTATTCCAGTAAGTATGGTGGTAGGGTAAACATTTAAAACAAAGATCTTGCCGGTGGTTTGCTTCTGGGGGTTAAAAATATATAATAATAATATGCTTATATTCAGGGTGTTAACCTAAATAATGCCTGGTAGACCAGCTTGCAGGGGGGGATGTCACAGTCTAACTCTAACCTGTGCCTTATAATAAAGAGCATATTATATTACTTCACAGATCCTTTTTACTTTGCATACAAATTGCACTTTATTTGAGGTGTATATAGATATGTGCTTGCCTTTGAGTGCTGCTAGAGAAAGTCCATTCCATGGTTATATAGGCAGCCCCCCCCCCCCAAAGGTCAGTGTTTTATGATGCAAATCAATCAATCCAGTCTGAGTGCAGATAAAACTTTATTTTCAAATGGTAGTGCTTCATTACAGTTTAGTGAAAGTGTGTACATTCATTGGCCAATTACATTTTGATGCTGCATGTTAAGTACCAGTATTTGCTGAATAAGAACCACCATTACCCCCTACCTATAGTTGGAATTGCAGTTTAATAACAGCTAGGGACGCACAGTTCATGCTGTACCAGTGTCACAGCCCCAGTGTGCTTTGAGAAGTTTAGGTTTGGCTCTTGGTAGAGGTGAAACTCTTGCCAGTGACTGATGCATGCATTGGAGAAAACCAGCTGGCAGGCAGATACGGAGTTAGTGGGATGGCACCAACAACACTCATAGTGACAATATTCAAGATTATTAACACAGTCACATCTGCTATGGCTGGAGTAGCACCCTTTTATATTCTAAACACTGCCTACCAGAAAAACAAGTTTAATAGGGCAAATGACTTCTGTTCTAGAGATTTTTAAATAAAAGTAAAGCACTGGAGCAAACTCACCTCATTACAGGATGGAAGAACAACATATTCAGAGGTGCAAGAGGCATTCATGCCATTTTTTTTTATTCTTTCTCTACCATAAAGTGCACCTAGTGCTTTAAGACAAAAAAAATCACTTTTCTCTTTTGTACTCTTTGGTGAAGGGAGGACGAGCTCTATGTGACTAATGAGCCAGGCAAATCGCTTGCTTGTACGGCCTCACAATAGCACAAACGAGAGGATCTAGGCCTCTCTGGGCAAAGGAATTATTTGTCAAGTAAAACCTCATTTGAAAGTTTGGGATACAATATATTTCCTTTGGGAAGCAGAAACAAAATATATTGCTGCGTATTAGAAGCAGACAGTTAACAATGTCAACTACAATTTACTAATGAACCTTGTTCTCACACTTCAGTAGTCACACAGTAACTTCCCATCTTTACTGTGTAACCATCAGTCTCTGACAAGTGCAAATAATAAAGCAGTACGTTGAATGCCAACCACATTTGTTTTACACAATAATGCAGCACCCTAATTTGTGATGATTTTGTACCTCTATCTGTTCCCGAATAGTAGATTCGTCACCAAAAGTATCCATTGTGCTTTCTGAAAAAATCTTGTGGGTCTCACATTTTCATTTGAAATATTAAATTGGACAAATGTAAAAAGCAGCACACTGAAATATTGCTCAAGTTGGCCTGATTGGTGGAATAAAATCAGAGCCAATAATAGAAATCATAACACGGTCAGCAAATATAAAATTCACGAGCCAAAATGTATTGAGAGTCACAAATAGTTTACGTGAGAGACTTGCATTAATACTGACAGTAATCTTTCTGGAGGGGGCCTCATATTTCTCCAGTATAAAACCCAAGCCAGCACCAGAAAAGGGATCTTTGGGCAAGTACAAAAAACTAGAACTGCAATGCATGCACATTTATTCATTTATTACACTAGAAAAATCAGCATAAACTGATGGGAAGCCTGTTTGATGTGTCTTGCCAGCAAAACATCAAGCGACAGGCTCTCTGGGCATGCCAGCATTGCTGGCTATCTCACTAAACTAAATGGTATGTTTTCACAGGTTATATAAAGACCATTTAAATAGCCTACAACCTGCTTTTTTTAACTATTACTAAGAGGACCATTTCCAAACCCTGAACCCCTTACGAGTAGTTTTAAGAAAGAACAAAAGAACTGTGCACAGTCCCATTTAATCTGTAACCACCCATAAATGGGTAAATCCAGCGAGTACGGATTTCCCAGAATTCTTCAATCATTGAGCAGGGAGGGAATTTGTTTTGCAGGTTTGTCAAGTACAGTAATAAAATGTCATTAGACTGGATGAAGACCAGGTCAAACTATAAGCTAGAACAGCACTTTTACAGACACTAGCAGCTTAGCTAAGGGAAAGGGGAGGTAAATGAAGGGCAATTTGTCTAGACAGTAATCCACTGCCATAAGAAGAAAACAAACACAGTCAACCCTTATATAGTTTGCAAACAGCAGTGGTGATGGGAAAAATCTGCTGGTTTTCAAAATGTAAACAATAGAGATGTAGGGTTTTCTAGATTTGCAAGTGATGGGACAAGCTAGCGTCTCAAACAATCACGCACCTGCTTTTTCCAGAGATGATGGATATATAAGACCACAGTCCATAGAATTTCTGCCATAATTCTCCTTACAACATGCATTTTCTACAAGGCTGTCTGGGGATGGAACAGTTGAGATATAAAACAATATAGCAGAGCACACAATCCAGAATACTTAATGCTTATTTTAGAAAATCATGGAAATCTTTTATAACAGAAAACATCAGCACTATTAAAAAGGATGCACCGAATTCAGGATTTGGTTCGGGATCCAAGTGCCCGGCCGAACTGAATTCTTAAAATCATGAGACATTTTGTCACCCAAACAAGGATGCAAAACATTTTTTAACCTATGCTTCTCTTTCACCCTTCCTTGCTCTGATTTGCATATGTAAATTAACGTTTGGATTTCATACGATATTCGGGCAAATATTTCACAAAGTATTCGGGGTTTGGCCTGATCCAAAAATAGTGGAATCAGCGCATCCCTAAACTAATAAAGAGGAAAGGAGGGAGGAAGGAAGGATTATTGTAAAAAGTGACCAAGCAAAGTATTTCAGGATCATTGCGAGTCAGTGCTTGCCTTTCCTTTGCACAAATGAAGATGAACAGATTTTAAGGACTGTTTTTAAAAGGAAAGTATCACATAAAATGTGCAAATGTAAAACAGTTTAATGTTTTAGAAGCAAAGCCTAACTATTTCCCTTATTAGTTCCCATGATTTGGACCCCACAAAGTGTTGAAGAATGCACCTGTGTAGTCCCCTCAGTTCTTGTTGGTAGCACAAGTAACTTTTGTGATACTTTCCGTTTAATAATTCATTATAACTGTGCATCTTCTATAAACAAGGCACTCCATGTAAGTAGTCAGATGTTACATAACTTATCTTACTGAATTTTAGGTGAGAGGTTCTCTTCAAAAACAGCAGTGCAAACAAAAATGAAGTTCTATGGTACGAGTTTTGCCAATTCTCTAATACTGAATGTTGAATTAGAGTGAAAAGGTCACTTTGAATAAATGGCAGATATGTCTTAAAATAATAAAAACTTCCTTGCATTACAGAACAGAGGGCTGTTGTTGTTTGCAGGATGACAGGCTTCATGTACAAGAGGAGAGCTGCTTGAAATGCTGAGATTTGACTCCATCTCTATTGGTTGGATTGCTTGCTTGTAGAACCTAAGCCTGTTAATGGGAAACACGCGGGTGCAAATACGCAGTAATGTACACTTTCATAGGCAAGAGTCAGTGCCTTGAACAGTGCCACGATTGAGTCTTGAGCTTATTAGTAACAAAAGCTAGGTTTGAGCGGCCTTGGAAACGGAATGTATGTGCCGATGCAGTTACTTTTTAAACGTAAACAAAAACACAAGCTGCCTGTTGTCTCAGGGTAATAGACAGCTGAAAAGGTGCAGTCCAATGGTGTGGTGAATAGCCAAAGCTATGCCAGTGTTTGTGCTCCACATGTAAACAGTATAGGAGTCCCTGAAGCAGGTCCATTAAGCAGAGGTGGTGAGAGAGCACAGCCATTACTTGGACATATTGCTCCATACCATGCAGAGGTTTTGGGGGTAGATGACAAACTTGAAAAAGAAAAAAGAAAAACATTGATGGATTTTATTGTGATATATATTATAACAGTGGGGTTACAAGTAACAAGCACTAAGAACTAATATGTATGGTTTAGATCACATCTGGGATTCATAATAGGCTCTGGCATTTCAGGTACACAGAAGCACAAACAGTCTATAGAATTTCACTGCCAGAATCAACAGATTTCTAGTCTAGGCCTGGTTTAGATGGACAAGTAGCTTCCTAAGGGGGGGGGGGGGTTATTGAAGCAAAAATTGAGCTTTAAACCTTTTCCCTGTCCTATGAGGAAACCCAGACTCACCCACAAGCAATGGGAGACATTGAACAGAGTCTGCATGGAGCCTTTCCCTTTTAAAGAAGAAGGAAAATGACTGAAGCAGATTATTGCCAATAGATTAGCCACAATAGTGCAAGCTATAACACTATATTTATTACCCGAGTAAACAGCTCTAGAAGCTCTCTCGGCTTGTTTAGGATAGAAGCTGCCATATTAGCTTGGTGGGACATCACTTCCTGCCTGAGTCTCTCCCTGCTCACTCATAGCTCTGGGCTCAGATTACAGCAGGAAAGGAAAGGGAGGGGGAGAGAAGCAAACTGAGCATGCTCAAGCACAAGCCCTGGAGGTTTCAGCTGAAAAAAGGAAGTCTGATACAGAAGTGTACACAATAGAAGGAGAGAAATGCTGTGTTTCTTTTTGACAGAGGTCTCAGAGCAGCATTAGTTTGAAGGTTTATGGTAGAGACATGTGAAGATTTGGGTAGATTTAGTCACCCAGTGACAAATCGCTTCTTCTTTAGGCAACAAATCTCCCCGAAAAGCCTTCCTGCCTGCTAGAATCTAAATTGCCGGGGGGATGGCACTTGGAGCGCTTTGTTTTCCGAAATCGCCCTAAGTTGCATCACAAGGAAACTTCGGTAAACGAAGAACTCAAAGTGCCATCCTGTCGGCGCTCCGCGTGCAATCTCCCCAAATCTTCGGGTGTCTCTGCCATTTCTGGTGTATTTATATAGACCTTTCTGATAAAGCTTACTTCATTTTAGCCTTTCCTTCTCCTTTAACCTATCAGTCATCAGCAATGATATCCTGGGGGCTGCTGCGCAGACTTTGCAAACTGGGGTTTGCGCATCAATTAAATTGCCCAAGCAAATGTAAACCATATTTTTAGTTGCATAGACTGCTGGAATATTTGGGCCAATCTTTTCCACCTCAGAAGGGGCAGATAATTATCTTGCAGATTAGATTAGAATATTTTCAGAGGTATCTTGCAAATCCCTCACTAATTTTGCACAGCATTACCTTCCTCGTTCTCCTCTTGCAGAAGCAAGCCTTGGCAAGTCATCATCACTATCGTATCTCCGGGGATTATCAAAAAAGTATGCTCTGGATCCAAAACTGTGACTGTTCACCATCCCTGCAGCTTCCTGTATAGGAGAAAGCATAGTAAAATGACAAGGTAGAAATTGTGTTTTCAAGAAAAAATTTTACACAAAAATAAACACCCACCAGGTTTTGGCTTAATCTTTTTGCACGGAAGAAATACACCATCAAGCCCATTGGCAGGAGTTCACAAAACAGAATAAGAATTCCAAACAGCAGATATTCAAGACCAATAACATCCTCTGCAACAGCCTAAAAAGAGAGAGAATATAGTTCATGTTGATACACATTTGAATCATTAAACAATACAACCCTCTCAGAGAATGTGTCTCTAGGAGTAGGAGTGTTTCACTCACATAAATTCCTGAGACTCTATAAGCAACACTCTCATGCAGAGAAACAACTAGTGACTGGTAAGGTAATATGTATGAAAGCATGAAACTGGGTTTGACAAGAGTTGAAAATTATGGGGAACTCCACCCTAAAAAAAAAAAAGAAGCTTATTCAATGTACCTTAATTAATCAATCATTGCTGTATCAAAAATCACAAAATTGTTTCTAAAATCCTAATGTCTCGAATGTACCCTAACCTTTACTTTGTAAACTCTAATATGTAGGGCCCATCCTATTGTATTCTGTAACCCTTGAGGGTTATCCACCATTTATTCCCTGTTTGATATAACTAAGGTAAAGCACTGCGTATCATGTCGGCGCTATATAAATAAATGATGATGATAAAAATGGTCACTAAAGGAAAGATAAAATTCTATGCAAATTTCCATAATCCTTAAAAAACCGGAGGGAGTAAAATTGTGCACTTTTGTAATTAACAAAACATTAGTTTTGCTATTTAGGTTTTAATTAGCTGCAAATGTAATGAATTTTGTCATGACAGTGTCAGCTGCTGGTCAGTTCCCGTAACTGTACAATCAAAGACCATCAAATTCCTTCAGAAGGAAAACAGTGTGTTGATGATGCTCTTCCCAGGAAAGATGCTCTGAGTAGCCTGAGAAAATTTACATCACATTTTTGTTAATGTTTAGGTATCCTCTAAAACCACTGAAAATATTCATTTGTAATTGCTTTTTATGGGAGTTTATTAGTGATGTGCGGGCTGGCCAGATACCCGCAAGACCCATGGGTTTACACGCGAGTCGATCGAGTTCGGGCCGAGCTCTTCCACCTGCTTTCCCGCTCGCCATCTTCAACTGAAGACTTCAGGCTTTACAGCTGTGCGCCTGCTCACCCCGCCCCTTTTGTGATGTCATTGGCAGGGTGGTGCAGTTCTATAAAGGTAATTGGGCAGGCATGGGTGGAGGGAAGGCAGGTGCGGATCGGGAAAAACCCGACCCTCACATCACTAGTGTTTATATTCTCTGCACTCCTGGTTTGGATTTCTGAAACCATGAAGCAGAAACCAACTGATTAACAGGCTTGGAGGAAAACAACTCCTGTTACATTATAGCAAAGATCAGACCCAGAGAAAATAATAAAAAAACACTGTTTTCAATAGCCATTTCATTTACAAATAACTATAAAAAAAAGAAAACATGTTCTATAAGTAATGTGTATTAAAAAGAGTGTATTTTAACAAGCAATGCGAGTAAATGCAGAAAGTGCTTACATTTAAGTTAGGGTATAAAAACAACTTCCTTAAGCTGGCCATTGACGCAAAGATCCGATCGTACGAATCAATGTACGATCGGACTTTCCCATCTCCCGACCCTCCACTAACCATTCAGATCAAAGTCTTTACCATTCCGATCAAATAAGAACAGATCAGCTGATGTTCTGCCCCTGACAGCAATCGTACGATACTTATGTCTGACAACACTAGTGACAGTCTCCCTCTGAAAATCGTACGATCGGCAATACATGCAGAGATATTATCGGCAGGCGACAGAAATTTTCTAACCTGTCCGATCGACCAAACGACCGATCTCCGACGGACGAAAAATGTCGGGACTCTCCACACATGGTCCGAAAATTGTACGAATCCACGATTTGTACGATCGGATCTTTGCGTCTATGGCCAGCTTAAGCCTCAGATAAAGAACGGTCACAGCATGGCAATTGTCATTAGCAGTCGGAGTCGCCAAAAATATACCGACTACTAATAACTACTAAATACAAGCACTGAAACTAATCAAATCAGATTTAAGAGCTTCTATGAAGGAGGATATGGCAGAAGCAATTCTGTTTCTAAGAACAATACTTTAGTTCATTTTGGATTGTATTTAACAGCTATTGTACAGCTAAATACCAGGTTCAATTCAAGGGGTTTGTTCACCTTCCAAAAAAATTTTCAGTTCAACTGTTTTCAGATTGTAAACAAGAAATAAAGACTTTTTTCAAGTACTTTCCATTTTTAATTTGTTACCGGTTTCCCAAAATCTAAATTTAATTTCCCTGTCTCTGGTGTTTCAGTCTGGCAGCTCAGTAATTCAGGTGCAGATTCTAAATGGTTACAATTTTGCAACATTTAGTTAGTACATTTTTTTTAGAAACATCGCTGGAGTATTAGCAACTATTATATCAATTCTAACAGCTGCCTTTAATGAAACTCGGATTCTGCACAGCAGGGACAAAGATAAGAAACCTATCAACTAAATGTATCAATTTAAAAGTTTACAGAGTCTGTGACCCCCGCCCAGAGCGGCTTTAGAAGGTGAAAAATGACACTTTACACTTCAATATTAGAAAAACTGTCACACATAGAAAATAGAAAGTCATTGGAAAAAAAATCTATCTGAAACTATCTGAAACCAACTTAACTGAAAAAAGTGTTGGTTGTTCACCTTTGAGAAAACTTTTACTATTCTAAGACAATTTGCAATTTGTTTTAATTTTTTATTATTGATGTTCCCGCTTATTGTTAGCTGGAATATGAATTGGAGAGGCCTGAATAGAAGGATCAGTAATACAAAGTACCAATACATTTGTAGCCTTACAGAGCATTTGTTTTTTAGAAGGGAATCAGTATAAAACTCTAAAAAAATAATGAAAACCAATTGAAAAGTTAGAAATGGCCGTTCTATAACATAATAAAAGTTACCTTAAAGGTGAACCACCCCTTTAATATAGAAGTTGTTTTAGGTTTCAAAATTGTGTTTGGTTTATGTAGTTTAACTTTGCTTTTGTTTTAGAATTACCAAAGGATATGGTTTATATTTTTGAGCTTTGGCAGTGATAAATTGCCTTGTATGTTTGTGTATTTCTTTCAATCAACATGGAAATTACATTAGGAACAGTAACACCAAAATGTTCTCAAGTAATTAACATAAAATAAATGGTTAGCATGCACTGGTAAAAGCAGTGTGTTTGCTTCAGAAAGACGACTATAGTTTATATAAACAAGCTGCTGTGTAGCCATGGGGGCAGCCACTGAAGCTGGAAAAAAGCCACAAGTTACATAGCAAACAACAGGTACGCCCTGCCCAATATAATGGTGTTTTATCTGTTATCTGCTATGTAACCTGTGCCTTTTCTCCAGCTTGTTTAAATAAACTATAGTAGTCTTTTTGAAGCAAACACACAGTATTTACCAGCGCAGAGCAACAGTACATTATATTTTAATTACTTTGATACACTTTTGGTTTTTGGTGTTACTGTTCTTTTAAAAATAGAGGAGTTGGAGGTACCATAAAGGCAGGAGTCCCAGTTGAAGGATTTATGTTCCAACTCCACAGCCCTGGTATCTTAAACAATACACCACAATATTTCATTTGTGCTTTCATTATTTAGGTAGTTATAGCCAGTTGGCAAAATAGTATTTAGTACTTACATGATCAGAGACACCGTTCCATCCATAGCTAAAAGGGCTTGGCTTATTCTCTGGCGATATAGAAATTACAACCAAATTGTAGCAGGCCCTCAAAATATAGAGTAAGCTAATTACAGAACCCGTTACAACTGCTTGATGCCCAGATGTGCCCTAGATGAAGGGAAAAAAAAACATGTAAAATCTCATTGTCTCATCAAACCTACTGATATAGTGCATAGAATCTGCAGGATTAGTGTAGGGCTTTCCCTGTGGTTTAAAAGCAGTAGTGTGCACCTTCTAAGGGAATGTATTCAATCTTAAACATCATTGTTTTGTCTGTAGCCTCTCCACAGGTTGTAGCATTGTTCGGTTACGTTATAAGGAAGGTAGGTGCCAGAATCTACAAATAATATACAGTAGCACTGCAAGTTACATGGATTTCTGAAGAGGCATCTCTCAGAAATTTCACATATGTGCATTTTAAATCACTTGGGTAAGCTCTAAAACATGTGTTGCTGCAAAGAAGCGAATACTTTACCTTCATGAATACTTATGGCATATTGCAACTGAAGGAAGCTAGCAGGGAGGGTTGTTATCTCATATGCACGTGACATTCCAAGGCACTGGCTAAATCTGGGAATTTCTCTAACCACAAACTCCCAGCATATCCTCAGAGAGGGTAGAGTTAGTATTAAAGCGGTGGTTCACCTTTATTTTAACTTGTAGTATAGAACGGCTAATTCTAAGCAACTTTTCAATTGGTCTTCTTTTTGTCTTTTTCATAGTTTTTGAATTAGTGCCTTTATCTTCTGACTGTTACCAGCTATCAAATGGGGGTCACTGACCCCATCTAAAAAACAAATGCTCTTTAAGGCTACAAATGTATTTCTACTTTTTATTACTCATCTTTCTATTCAGCCCCTCCCTCCTATTCCAGTCTTTTATTCAAATCAGTTTATGGTTGTTATGGTAACTGGAACTCTAGCAACCAGATTGCTGACATTGCAAACTGGAGAGCTGCTGAATAAAAAGCTAAATAACTCGAATAATAAAATGAAGCCCAATTGCATATAGTCTCAGAATATCAATCTCTACATTAAACTAAAAGTTCATTTATGAATAAATAAATAATGAATAAAAAGCGTAATAACTCAAATAATAAAATGAAACCCAATTTCATATAGTCTTCATATAGATTATAGTTTAATCTCTACATTAAACAAAGTTAATTTCAAGATGAACAACCACTTTAAAAAGTTTCTTATAGCAATTTAAGACATTTTCATGCATGGCGAACATGGTCTGTCTTAGTGAACGGAGAAATACTTGAAAGCAAAGCAATAAGCAATGGGAACTTGGTGGTAGTATCTGCCTTCTTTGGAAGTGCTAAAGTTTTCCATAGGGATGCACCGAATCCAGGATTCGCTTTGGGATTCGGCCTTTTTCAGCAGGATTCGGATTTGGCCGAATCCTTGTGTGTGGCCGAACCGAATCCTAATTTGCATATGTAAATTAGGTCTGGGGAAGGGAACTCATGTGGCTTTTCATGTCAAAACAAGGAAGTAAAGCATTCTTTTCCCACTTTTTCCTTTCCTGCCTCTAATTTGCATTTGCAAATTAGGTTTCTGATTCAGTTTGGTATTCGGCCGAATCTTTCACAAAGGATTCGGGGATTTGGCCAATTCCCAAATAGTGGATTCGGTGCATCCCTAGTTTTCCACAAGCCAAATATACTGACGCTGGAACAGACTATTTGTAAAAGGTTTTGCACACGTATCAATTGCCAGTTTTGATGGCAGAATGTTAGTAACATAAGTAATGTAAGCACCTCAAATGATTCTCCAATACTGGAGAGCAGTCATCAATGGAATTTCCACTTAAAATATAGGGAAACTACCTGTTGCTATTCCCTGTGTTTTATCATTGTGGCTTTTAAAAAGCAATGTTACCCTAAAAGTCAATAGCCTGAAAAATTAAAGACTCTTTGAAATGAATTTGGTTTTTTTGAGAAGGACAGTGTCAGGTTGTTGCTGGCCGGGAATAGAGAAGTATTAACTTCTGGAGGTAAAATGATCACAGATGTTTATATAAAACTAGCAACACATATATAGTTACAAACCTTAGATTCTAGGTAGACATAGGCCGGGGATAAGTTTGCAATTTTGTAGGTGTTCTTGGCCAACGTAATTGAACAAGCTGCAAAGAGACAATCACTAACTATCGTTCTTGTCATGGTTATCCATCCTTGCTGGTCAGCCGATACACTGTCATAAGTAAGCAGGATACAGCACAGGTTGACAACCAGAAAAGCAAGACACATGAATAGGAATCCCAAACGAAGCGGAGTTCTGCAGGATACAGGGAGAGAAGTTAGAAAACTGCAAAGAGAGAGAGAGATTTAAACATTCTAGGGACTGATTTCTAGCCATGCCCAAGGCAAAATGAATCAAAACATATATCCTAAAAATAAACACAATCTTGGTTACCGATATATAATGAACACATGCCAGATAATAGTAATACATCAGCTTGATTCTGGGTATAGTCCATTACTTACTTGTATTTGTTAAACTCTGGAGAACACCTGGCTTTAAAAATAACCTGAGAAGAACAAAACAGAAAAAAAAATAAACTCAAGAAGAATAGATTTTGCACAAAAGTCACATTATGTTATATGACATACAATACTTTTACTTCAAATGGAAATGCAACAACATACATTTAGATTTATTTAAAATATTCAGTAAGTCTAATCCTTAAAACTATAAATGCAGATGAACTCTGACCCACTGAATATGTCCATTGCCCTTTTACTGAAACTGGTTTATATAGCCGGGAGGATCAATCACAGTGGTGCAACTATGGGCAGAAGAAGGCGGACACAGGAGAAGAGTATGATCTTGCCTGCCCTTTGGTGGGACCCACAAAGAGACCAACTGCAGTGTTATTCAGTGGAGAGGGCAAAGGGGTATATCTCTAGTTATGCTCATTCAATCCATAGCTTTTTAGATGTATCCATACATGCTTTGTAGTACATGTATCTACTGAACCCTAAAATATCTTTTTCCTTTCCTCTGAATAATTCTTTCTTAAAGGAGACTCACCCTAATCTTTTAGGCAATGATATATAATATATGGTGCTGGTTTCACTCTAGGCTAAAAACAAATATCTTTAAAAGTGGCCCTTTTATTGAAGCTCCCCGTAGATCTGCTATAGTTACTGTTTGTGTTTCAAATGAGGGGCGGGTGTGAGCTAATGGTTCCTCTCAGAAGCACAATAGTAGGGGAATAGCATGCACATTCCTGCAGTCACACAAGCAAACACAGGCTTCGGTTCCCTATCAGGTCAGCCTAGCTGCTGATTGGTTCATATCCTACAGTGTAGTGTGCCGAGGAAAGAGCCAGGAAAATCAGCTGGCAGGAACAGATGGGAGGGGCTAGCAGGGTTTTTGTAGAACTTTTAAATAAATCAGCCCAAAACTCTACTTTTCTCAGCACATTCCTTTAAAAAGAGTATAATACACTGGCACATTCTTGTTTTCACACAATATATCTCCTTTAGCACTAGTTTATCACCACATAAAGTCTCCCTATTATATGTCTCTCAGATTTCAAAATGAGTCACAGGACACAATGTACCATTGTGAATTTACCCATGGAATCATAAATAAATAAATATCGAAAATTACTTTTCTATTCCGAAATCCCTAATAGTTTTTAGTGGTAGTCATGAAATCTGGCTTTTGACAAAAACAGTTTTTGTTTTTTGTGTGTATATATTATATATACACACATAGCATTTATTTTTAACATACATGAGAGGCAAATATTTGAAATTTTATTAACAAAGGAATTGGGACACAATATATAGTGGTTGAGAGCAAAGGCAACAGATTTGGTACAGCAGAGTTCTCTGTGCAGGGCTGGTGGCCCACAGGTTAATCCTAATATCTGCCTGTTTCTGGGAATATTAAACAGTGGGTAATAATGAGACAGAAACAGAGCATTGGGAAATTGTAGGATTGATGGAAGGACTATATAAAATATAGGAAGAATAAGCCGAAAGATTTATGGACGGATGTGTAAGGCAAAATGGTGCTCTATTTGGGCCTGGAGTATATTGGAGTTCCTCCTGGAGGTCCCAATACCCTAAATCATTTAACACAGTTAATGTTTTAGAATATAGAACACACTGAGAAAACAATGTTTACATACTATGTGTCCTAAAATATTTTTATATTGCTTGGTTGTAAAATTACTATACACAGTTGAAAATGATTTCCAATGACTCCAGTGATACGACTGCCAATACTGTAACCAATCCACTTCAGGTGGTACAGGGAGCAGAAGCTGACGGCTTTCTTTGGCAGATGCCCAGTCAGATATAAAAAGTAACAAGAGACTAATATTTTTCCATAGCTCAGAACTGCAGCTGAAGAAGTAATTAAAGGGGAACAAAACCATGCCCAGGTGTGTTACCTCCAGGGCACAGTACTACATGCCAGTTCCCCACAAATCTGAACATGTTTTTCGCTAAACATGAGTGGTGTAATGTCACCATTAAACAGATTATTTAATTCTGTTCATTGGCCCTTGGTTACAAGCAATATATAAACCACAGTGCTAGAATATTAATACCGTCTCGCATTTAAACATCATGTACTGTTACACTACACTAATGCAAACTTTGTGTTTGCTTCAGAGACTCTTAACATATATGAAAATAAGCTGCAATGAAGCCATGGGGTAGCCTTTTAGAGATATAGGGCACAATATAAAGTAACAAAAAAGCAGTGTACAATACATACAAATCATAGAACTATTGAATGGAATGATTATTCTAGACATGTGTTGTCAAGAAAGAGTTTACTTGTAGATGCTATATGAACAGATAAGGGTTATTTATCAAAGGTCGAATGTTAGAATTTTTTTATACCTCAAATTAAGTCACAACTCGAATGGTTTCTTATTTAAGAAAAAACTTGAATGGAAAAAATGTGATTTTTGCGAAACCCGAAAACTCAAATTGATCAAGTATTCCAGCAGAAAGAAAAAGCTCAAAACGCTCAAATTGATCGGAAAAAATCTATTATCTTCAAATGGTTCAAGGGACCTCTGCTATTGACTCCTACATGACCTCAACAGGTTTTAGATTGTGTATTTTCGAATTCAAACAATTTCCAAGGTTGGGGTATAATAAATCTCGAAAAACTCCTGAATGCTTCCATGTTCTGTGTCAGTTAGTTAAGTGGAATAGGCCTGTTACAAAAGGATTGCATTAATCTAAATGCCAGACTGTTAAAGGAGCTGCACCCACAACCAACCAGGCACCTCTGAATAACTCCTAAAGACACCACTGATGAAGTGTTTTCAGGCAAAGAATGTTTCCCAATGAAATTAAAGGAAGGCAGGAAGGGTGGTTTGGCTCTATGTGCCATAGCTCATTTTTTTATTTATTTTTTTATATAACTTATTTGCCTTACTAGCCTTAAGTCATCATCCTAAAATGTAAACTACCTTGTTGCTAGGATCACTGACCCAAGAAACATAGGACAAGTACACATACAACCATTGCAAAGTTGCAGTATTCCAAGTTACTACAATTACAAGTCTGTTTAAAGGTAAATGCCCCCTTTAGGTGCTTCTTGTAGAGGGAAATGCCTGTACTGTACATAGTGATGCATCGAATGCTCCGCAAAATATGTGGCGTATACAGAATCTAATCTGAACCCTAAATTAACCATTTGGTTAAAGTAAATTCATTCAAATGATTTAAAGGTTCTTATTCGGTTCAGCTGAACACTTTCGGGCAAATGTACTTATGGTCGAATATCGAGGGTTAATTAACCCTCGATATTCGACTGCAGAATTGAAATCCTTTGACTTTGAATATCGAAGTCGAAGGATTTACCACAATTCATTCGATTGAACGAAAAATCGTTAGATCGAACTATTAAATCCTTCGAATCGTAACAAAGCCCATGGGGACCTTCCCCATAGGCTAACATTGACTTCGGTAGATTTTAGGTGGCGAACTAGGGGGGTCTAAGTTTTTTTAAAGAGACAGTACTTCGACTATCAAATAGTCGAATGATTTTTAGTTCGAATCGTTCGATTCAAAGTCGAAGTCGTAGTCAATTGTCGAAGTAGCCAAAAAAAACATTCGAAATTCAAAGTTTTTTTTCTTCTATTCCTTCACTCGAGCTAAGTAAATGGGCCCCTTAGGGTAGAACTCCATAGGCGATTTTACCTGCGATGCCTTCGGTTGCGATGAGACTGATCGCAGGCGTAACGTCGGATGCGCAGAATATGTGCAACATTTGTATTATTTACATTAGATTCTGTGAATCTGATGTGACGTCTGTGATTAATCTCATCGCATCGGAACTGAAGGTAGCGCAGGTAAAATCTACCCTTAGGGGTCTCTTTATCATGTTGTGTAAAAAGTGGAACATTGCCGGTGATGTTGCTCATAGCAATCAATCAGATTTGTTTTTGAACTGTTTAAATCTAATTGCTGATTGGTTGCTCTGGGCAACATCACAGATAATGCTTCACTCCATTTTTTATACAGAATGATAAATAGGCCCTTATTAGTATTCAGTCAAATACTGCAATTTGGTGTATCCATGGTTATACAGGGGAAGTGTAAATAGTTACAGAACCCCCAACCCATAGTCTCACTTATTGTAGGTTGATATTTATCATGACAATGACCCCAATGATTTTACATCACTATCTGAGCCTTTCAGGTTAATTAGTATCACGTGACAAAATTTGACACTTCAGATTACAGTTTAAATTTGCATTTAGGCAAACTATGGTCAATTTAAGCAAGACCCAATTAACATGGCTGTATGTTTCTGTAGAGTGGGAGGAAAAAAAACCCACACAAAAGGAGAACATACCAACTCCTTGCAGGCATATGCTTGGCATAGGTAGTGAACACTCTGATGTGCCGCTCTTCTTTCAAAAATTTGATTATTCTGCAAGCCTGTAACTTGTTCACTAACCTAACCACAATGAAAATGAGGATTTTCAGGCACAGCAAACTAAACAGTGAAACACAATGATCGCTCACTTATTTCAAACATCCCTTGAAATGTCTAAGTGCTCCAGGTGGATGTAAAGGTATGGTAACGGTTATCCAGAAGGCTTGGGACCTGTGTTTTTTGGGATAAGGGATCTTTCTGTAATTTAGATATTCAAGCTACTAGAAAATAATGTCAAAATTAAATAAACCCAATAAACTGGTTTTGCTTTCAATAAGGATTAAATTATATTTTAGTTGGGCTCAATTAAAATTTGGATTATTTGGATAAAATGTCTATGGGAGATGGCCTTTCTGTAATTGTATCTTTCTGGGTAACAGGTTTCTGGATAACGGATACCACACCTGTATATGCAGTTGAACTACTGCTAAACTCAGGCCAAATCTATCATCCATTCTGTAAAAGGGTGCCCTGTTCATTACACATTCAATGTGTTTTTACCACAATTATAAAAGCATCAGGCAAATGCATGGGATACAAACACTCTGAAATATTACTCCTTAGTGAATGGAACAATAGCTTTGTGCTTTTAATACATTAAATTATTAAGAAAATATGAACTTATATACTTGTCATTTTGCATGAAAAAACTCTTCTTTGTATTTATGCTACTAAGTAATGTTTAACAATTAATAAGGGATAATAAATACAGCATTGACTGGATTATACATTTAGATATTAAATTAAAAAGGCTGAATTTGCTGAAGAATGGGCAAGTGATATTTAACAAGACTACGTTATAAACATTCTTTGACACCAAAAACGAAGTACTGCAAAGAAGAGCCGGCTCTGTATAACTGGTAAAAACAAAACAAGTACCAGACTTGGGTCATATAGACAGTCACCTGGGTTAAAGGAGACAGCAGCAGATTTGCTGCAACAATAACAGAATACATACTGATGATGTAATCAGCTGGTGACATAACTGGGAGGACTAACGTTTACTCCAATACAGGATCAGTACATTAGGGATGTGCAAGAAGCCCTCCAGTTGGCATCACTAAACTATTCAGTATATACATCTTGCTGGCCATCAGTGTCCACCTTTCATTACTAAAGCCTCATATCCTTTATCCCTTAGTCACCACTAGAAAACAAGCCACACTTAAGATGTGATAATTAGGATTTTAAGATTTTTGACGTACAAGCTAAGTGAAGCAGAGAGCTGCTGATTAACTAGATAAGCTCCCTACTTGCGTATGTATATATAACTATTTGTAAAGCACTGTTAGGGAGCCACAGTGCCATACAATGCATAAAGAGCAATATATAAAAGTACAATATATAATTCTGTGTCACTTGTATGCTTTCTCTTAACAGCATCTGCGGCTTGTTGGGATTTTGGAGTAGCACTTGAATGTGTAAAGCATCCTCAAATAGAGCCAACATATTCTGCACCACTGCACAATATAAAGTATTAGTATTAACGGACACCCGCTGGGAGTGGAACAACAAGCAGCTGAAGGGCAGCAGGTAGTATTTGCCTGATGTAGAGCACTGCACAGAATTAATGATAATCAATAAAAAGTAATAGCAAATGAAATGCATTTAGCAGAGGGTATAGTTTTGTAAAAGAAAGTCCAATGATAAAAGTAGTAGATTACGACAAATGTAGGAATTCCTGGCAAGAAAAGCTGCGGTAGCTATTAAGGGCTATATGGGGCCCCAACAATAAGGGGAAACAGCACTGAAACTAATTATTAAATAAACATGAGAATTCCAGCCCTACCACATTTAGTGGGACCAAGTTTTTAACCAGTGCCTTAAACTAAATATGAAATCTGCTTTACTACTTTCTATTTAGGGTTCTTTGGGGTGCAAGGCTTTCCAGGTATACAGTCAGCACAAAAGGTTTTACAAATGAGTGAACTGCCAATGAAATCATGTGCTGGGGAAAAAAACCACAAGAATTTATGGAATAATAATACAAACACTTTTAAATATTCTACTTATATTTGTAGCCATGGTTAGAAACTGATCAAGAAAGCTTGGAAGGGGGCAAAATAAAGGCCTTGTCTACCCTGAACCCCATCCAGGACATCACTGTTGTCCAAGGCATTTTATAGATACTAGCATGCACAATTAAGGTGAGAAATTAGGGCTAGCATTGATATTAGGTCCAATTTGAAACCCAAAACTGTGATCCAACAGATGCTGAACTACAGTTTCCTGTGAGAGACATGGCTCTCTGGCCTATCAAAGTGTTGCTGGGAGTTGTAGTCCATTAGCAGCTGTTTGGACATATGTATTATACACAATATAAAAAAAAGCAAGAGGAGGAGAGGGGTTGGGAGGCTGAAGCCAGAGACAGGACAAACTGCCTGCTTGCTCCCCCTACAGTCTCAACTGGCTGCTTGCTCCCCCTACTGTCTCACAAGATGCGTGGGTAAGCAAGCGGTTAAAGAGTGATGTCACCCACAAGTGAATGGTGCAAAAGCAAAGGGAAAAGGCAACTTACCTGCGAAAAATAAACATTAAGTAGACACAAAGTGGAGAACTGCAAACACACGGGGCTGCAATACAGGAGCCAGCTGGGGAAAGGCTGCATGTCATTGGACTGGGCACAGTTTTTAAGGTAAAATGAGAAGAGAACGGTCCTAAAAGATGCCCACAGGAGGCACAGGTATAGGAAGAGGCTCTGGTAGCCGAACCTCTTCTGTTTGTAGTGTAAAAGCAGCCAGAGCTGCACGTATATGGTGAGGAAGAGTGCACAGCAAAGCACCGTGTACAGCACCGTCAGTCCCAATTCCACTGCCCAGGGGACGGCCGCTTTCATTGTCAGCCCCGGGGAACTCTCTCAGACAGATATTAACATTGGAGGGCAGGGAAGGCACTAATGTTGTCCGACAGGGGGGCGTGCGCTAGTCCGTGACTCCTATGGGAATAAAAACAAAGAAACGAAAAAAGGCCACTTTAAAAAGCTGAGCTAACAAGTGACGTTCAGCCAATTAAAAGCAACAAAGGAAGCAATTCGCTTTCCTTCCCCTCACTCTCTCTGTCTCTCTGACCCCCTATCCCCTTGTCTCCTCTCCTCCTACTGCTGCAGTTTTCTTTCTGTTCAAAACAACTCTGCTGGAAGAGATCAGCTGAGCCAGACCATTTGAGGCGCTCGCCATTCCTATTGGCTGCGCTGAGCCCCGCCTCGCAACAACTTGTGTTTTTCATAGGACGTGATTGCTGTCACTTCGAAACAGGATGAGCCGTCCTTTGTAGCCCTGCCTAATCGGCTGCGTTGATTGGAGGGGGATTGACCTGCTTAGAGCACAATTCCACGTTCATTGGGAGGCTTAAACGTCTGTCAGTTCTTTGTCTAGTCGCTAGTGATGCCTACTTATTTATCTTCATTTCTGGGAGACTGAGTGATAAAAAGAGGTCGTGGTTGTAGATGTTGTTGTTGTGCTTGGCCACTCCTAAAGTGTAGTTAGCAACCAAAGGGGCTCGTGACGATGAACACAGGGGAAGTGTGTGGTACAGGCATGAGACAGGCGGGCTGCGCACGCAGTGGGGGGGGGAGAGCAAAGGGAAACAGGAAGTACAGGCAATAGGATGCTTTCAGAGGAAAACTGGCCGCAGAATATGGACCTTACCCTGGGATGGTAAGAACTGTAGCCATTTATGGTGACTGGGGACCCTCTGTTATTTAAAGAAATATTAAAGTTTGTGGCCAAATAGGTCCAGTTCTGTAGCCTATAGACACATGCCCTCTGTTACTTGTTCATTACTGCTTGGCCATCATACAGTTGCACAGTTAAATAGATGTACATTATTTTCTCTAATGTTTGCAGCAATATTTTACTTGGCCAGTAGCTCTTCCATAATGTTAAATCCTTAATGTCCTCCCACAAATACCCTGTTTAATCATCCTGAATTCAGGATAAAAGAATGAATTCTTGTTCTACACCGATTTGTGTATAAAAGATACAAACTCTCTGTATGAAGGCTAAAATCAAAAGGGAATCATCATCATGACTTGTCTTGTGTGAATAATTGGACCAGCACACAAATCCCAACTCTTGTCATCCCAATAGCTCCTTCCCCGTCTCAATCATAGTTGCCATTTTTTGAAAAATAGGAATAGTACTGGCTATGGTGCAGAGCGAAACTTTGTAAAGGAGCAAAGCACTCAGAAGGCTTTACCTAATCTAATGTGTATAAACAATATCCTCAGATCTTGTCAAATCAAGTGCATTGCTTCCACACCTTGTGGACTATATACAAATTTTAAAATAAATAAATATATATGTATATATATATATATATATATCTCTCTATAAATAAAAGTGCTGTTGCTGTCCACACTCAATTCTTTATGAGACAGATGTGCACGATCAATATGTTTGATACAGAATGATGAAAGATCAGCACACTTTAATTCTTGTGAATGAAGTGTTTATTTGTAACACAGCATTGTATCCGACGTGTATTTATATATATATATATATATTTATATATATATATATATATATATATATTTATATATATATATATATATATATTTATATATATATATATATATATATATATATATATATATATATATATATACTCTCTCTCTCTAGGATAAAATAAAATAAATCACTTGAAGAAAAATCCTGGTGTGCGTCAGCATATTTGAGGTATTCGTACTTGCAGTGTGTGCCCGAGCCTTCGCATGTGTGTATATATATATATATATATATATATATATATTTATATATATATATATATATATATATATTTATATATATATATATATATATATTATATATATATATATATATATATATATTATATATATATATATATATATTATATATATATATATATATATATATATATAGATATATATATAGATATATATATATATACATACACACACAGAGAGCTTAGAAGGAAAATTGCTGCCCCCTTTATCTTATTATACAATCCTCCTCTTAACAGTATATGAAATGAAATTCTTGTAGTGCTGTAGTCAGATGTTGAGGTCTTGGGCAAGGGTTCTCAAACTGTGGGGTTGCCCCGTGAGAGTTTGCTTGGAGCAGTGGCTGGGATCAAAGTCTGAAGGGCAGCTTTGTGATATTTGGGAGATATTTTATTTACTCTTGTAGATACAACTGAAAGCTGAGATTGAAAGTCAATTACTGTAAGATTTATGGTAAAAACATAAAATACCAAGTTCGAATGGTTTCTAACGTAGATTTTGGTTTCTCTGATATGTCCTACATGCTTACTAGTTGTGCAGGCTGTACCTTTTTTTTTTTTTTTAATTTAAAATTTTTATTGACCTACATTTCCAAATAAAGAAAACCGGTACAGCATTGATGCAAAAGAGTATGCAAGTGATAGTATCAGCTGTTTCATAACAGAATATAACTGTTCAATTAGCTCAATCAGCACATATGTACCATAGCATGAAGATAAGCATTGCAATAACGAGAAAATGAATCCTCATGGAAATGAAAGGAATTTAGTAGAAAGGTAATGTCAAGACCGCCGGGAGCGCGAGGAGTCGCGTCCGCTCCCGGCGGCGAAGAATTTAAGATGGCGGCGCCCAGTCAACCCACGTGGGTTCCGACGCCGGCGCCGTGACGTCAGCGCGGCGCGACGGTCGCAGGCGCGCTGGCGCAAGGGCGCCAAATTCAAACATAAAAGGACGCCTGAGACGCCAAGATGGCGCCCGAAAATAGGATTCTGTTCCCTGAGAGTTTACTGGGTTCCCTTGCTGTTTTCCCTACTTATATCTGCCTGATTCCTTGTTGTGACCCTTTGCCTGGACCTGGACTTCGCTGATTCTCTGCCTGCTATTGACCCCCTGCCTGGACTTTGGACTTTGATTATATTCTGCCTGCCTTGTGACCTGTAGCCTGAACCCGATTACCCTTTCTGCTTAATCCCTGGATACCACGATCCTGATCCCTCCTGAGGGGCTTCCTCCTAGATCCGGACTACTCCCCAGAGGGGGCTCCCGGCTCCCTGACATTATTTTCGGGCCCTGGATCCTTCTGAGGAAGCCACACCTCATGTCGGACGAGCGCTCCGCGGACTGGCATCCCGCATGGAGGACTACGAAAACCAGCAGGTTCGCATTGGGCAAGCACTCGATGTCCTGCTAGCTCAAGTGCCTTCTGAGCCTTCCACTGCTCCACCTACTGGAGATCCCCCCATGGCGGCAGCCCCTACGAACGCAAGCTACCCGACAGGTGAGCCTCGCATTCCACCTCCCCCTCGCTTCAGTGGGGACCCACAAGCCTGCAGGGGGTTTGCCACGCAATGCCAAATTCAATTTGAGTTCCAACCCACACAGTTTCCTAGTGAGCGTTCCAAGGTGGGGTATGTGATGTCTCGATTGGAAGGCAAGCCACTGGAGTGGGCAACGTCTCTTTGGGAGAAGAATTCCCCGCTGACTTTTGATGTTAAAGACTTTCTCCAAGCTTTTCGTTTAATCTTTGATGCTCCCGGTCGGGTTACGAACGCCCCTGCCCGTCTCTTGCAGCTCCGGCAGGGAAGCCGCAGTGTCAGTGACTATGCTATAGACTTCCGAACACTGATGGCGGAGACTTCCTGGTGTGATGACGCTTACAAGGCTGTATACTACCAAGGCCTATCCATCCGCATCAAAGATGATCTCGTCTCCAGAGAGACTCCTGACACCTTGGAAGGGCTGATCGCTCTATCCATTAAAGTGGACACTCGTCTCAGAGAGCACCAGGTGGAGAGAGAGCGCAGCAGACGATTTTCTCCCTTGTTGGCCCCTCGCTTTCAAAGGCCGATTCTGCAAACACCCGCTGTTCCTGTGACTCATGTGTCGACGTCCCCCTTGGAGGAACCTATGCAAGTGGGGAAGACTCGCCTCTCCGAGCAGGAAAGACTCCGAAGACGTATGGCAGGTCTCTGTTTATACTGTGGTGGGCATTCCCATTTTGCCAACGCCTGTCCTGCCAAAGCCAAGAGTTTTGTACCCCGAGGTATGTCTCAGGTTTCTCATGTAGGGGGCATCACTCGAGGTCCTCAGGAGAAGTATCAAGAAAGTTCACGCAGACTTCTTCTTCCTTTGCAGATTCACCTGGCAAGTAAGTCTATCTTCGAAAGGGCCTTCCTCGACTCCGGAGCGGATGGCAATTTCATGGATGCCTTTTTTGCCGAACGCATGAAGATTCCCCTGCTTCCATTATCTTCACCCCTGCGAATTACCGCCATAGATGACAAACCCCTGGAGTTTGAATTCGTCACAAAGTTCACGGCGGAACTATCTGTACAAGTTGGGGCGCTGCATCAAGAAAAACTTTCATTCTTCATCATCCCCTGTCCTTCTACTCCAGTAATATTGGGTCTTCCGTGGTTACGTCTGCATAACTCCACCATAGACTGGTCCACTGGGCAGATCTCTCGTTGGAGTTTATTTTGCCTGCAACATTGCCTTCCGTCAAAACCCCTCGAGAAGGTGAATGTCTCCTCTGCGGAATTAAAGACTTTTCCCTCCACTTACAAGGGATTTTCCGATGTGTTTTGTAAAAAGTCGGCAGAGTTCCTTCCCCCACATCGCTCCTACGATTGTCCGGTTGAACTCCTGCCAGGAGCTATGCCCCCCAGAGGGCGCACCTACCCTCTCTCTCCTGCAGAGACTACCGCTATGAAGGAGTACATCCAAGAAAATCTCCAGCGGGGGTTTATCCGCCCTTCTACCTCTCCTGCAGGGGCTGGGTTCTTCTTTGTGGAGAAGGACGGAGGCCTTCGGCCTTGTATAGACTATCGGGGTCTGAATAAGATCACCGTGAAGAACAGGTACCCCCTGCCCCTGATTGCCGAGCTCTTTGACCAGCTGAAAGGGGCAAAGATTTTCTCCAAGTTGGATCTCCGGGGGGCCTACAACCTCATTCGCATCCGGGAGGGTGACGAATGGAAGACGGCATTCAACACTCGGGATGGGCACTATGAATATCTCGTTATGCCCTTCGGCCTATGCAATGCCCCTGCCGTCTTCCAGGAGTTTGTTAATGATGTGTTCCGAGATCTCCTAGGAAGGTTCGTAGTCGTATACTTGGACGACATCCTGATCTTTTCCAAGGACCTTGAAAGTCATCGCTCCCAGGTGAAGGAGGTACTCTCTCGTCTGAGGAAGAACTCTCTCTTCGCCAAGTTGGAGAAGTGTGTCTTCGAGGTATCCAAGATCCCCTTCCTAGGATACATTATCTCTCCAGAGGGATTTGAGATGGACCCCGTGAAGGTGTCGGCCATCCAGGAGTGGCCTCTCCCACTGAGTACCAAGGCAATCCAGAGGTTCATCGGATTTGCTAATTATTATCGACAGTTCATCCGGGGGTTCTCTTCCCGCATTGCACCTATCCTGGCCCTCATCCGGAAAGGGGGTAAACCCAGCCTGTGGCCTCAATCCGCCATAGAAGCCTTTCAGTCCTTGAAAGAGGCCTTCACGTCCGCTCCTGTTCTCCGACATCCCAATCCTGCACTACCCTTCTGCATCGAAGTCGATGCTTCTGAAGTCGGAGCCGGAGCTATCCTGTCTCAGAGACACTCCACTGATGGAAAATTGCACCCCTGTGCGTTTTTCTCCAAGAAGTTCTCATCCGCAGAGCAGAACTATGATGTCGGAAATCGAGAACTCTTAGCAGTCAAGCTTGCCCTTGAAGAATGGCGTCACCTCCTGGAGGGCTCTGAAATTCCTGTCCAGATTTTCACAGATCACAAGAATCTGGAGTTTATACAGTCCCTCAAGAGGCTAAATCCCAGACAAGCCAGGTGGGCCCTTTTCTTTTCTCGTTTTAACTTTGTTTTGACTTATCGCCCAGGTTCCAAGAATCTGAAAGCCGATGCCTTGTCTCGTAGCTTCACTCCGGTGGATCGTGACCCTGAGAGGCAGGAGCCAATCATTCCACCAGTCAAGATCATTGCCTCTCTGTATCCCCAATTTGCCGACCAGATTCTGGCTGGGCAGTCCTCGGCTCCTCAAGATACTCCGATTGGCATGGCCTTCGTCCCTCCAGAACTTCGCCTGGCCATCCTGCAACAAACCCACTGCTCCAGACAAGCTGGACATCCTGGTCCGGCCAAGACCCTTGAACTCTTGAGGCGCCTAGTCTGGTGGCCTGATATCCGCAAGGATGTAAAGGACTTTGTGGCTGCTTGTAATGTCTGTGCCACTTCTAAGCCTAGCCATTCCCGCCCCAGCGGGTTGTTACAGCCTTTGCCGGTTCCCTCTCGTCCGTGGACGCACCTCTCTATGGACTTTATTGTCGAACTTCCTCCCTCCGGTGGGAATACTGTGATCTGGGTTGTCATTGACCGCTTCAGCAAAATGGCCCATTTCATCCCTTTGAAGAAGTTACCCTCTGCGGTGGAATTATCCCAACTCTTTATTAAGTACATCTTCCGCCTGCATGGTTTCCCGGTGGAGATCGTCTCCGACAGAGGCACCCAGTTTACCGCCAAGTTCTGGCGTTCTCTATGTAAAGACTTGGGAATAACACTTAAATTTTCATCTGCCTACCACCCGCAGACGAATGGGGCAGCTGAACGTGTGAACCAAGCCTTAGAACAGTTCCTGAGGAACCACGTGTCTCTTTGCCAGGACGATTGGTCTGACCTCCTCCCGTGGGCAGAGTTTGCTCATAATAATGCATGTCATTCCTCCACAGGAAGGTCTCCATTTATGGTGGTGTATGGACAGCACCCTCAAGCCTTTCCTCAGGACTTCGTGTTGTCGGACGTCCCGGCTGCAGATGATCTGACAGCCCATATGCTTGCTATTTGGGCTGCAACCAAGTCTAATCTGGAGAAGTGTGCTCTAGTCCACAAGACTTTCGCGGATCGCCGTAGAAGGCCCTCTCCTCCCTACAAGGTGGGTGATAATGTCTGGCTCTCTTCCAGGAATATTCGCTTGAAGGTGCCATCTCCCAAGTTGGGTCCGAAGTTCCTGGGTCCGTTCCCCATCTTGGAGATAATTAACCCCGTAGCCATCAGACTTCAACTCCCACCAGAGATGAGAATCCCCAACGTGTTCCACGTCTCCCTGGTGAAGCCCACCGTCTCCAACCGTTTCTCTGGTGTCCAATCTCCTCCTCCTGCTGTCTCTGTGGAGGGTCAACAAGAATTCAAGGTGGAGAGAATCCTTAATTCCAGAATCTCCAGAGGGTCCCTTCAGTACCTCATCCATTGGAAGGGCTTTGGCCCCGAAGAATGCTCTTGGGAGGGACATCGTGATGTGCATGCTCCTCGTTTGGTAAGAGACTTCCACTCCAAGTTTCCCCAGAAATCAAGTCCCGGTGGTCCTGAGGCCCCCCGTGAGGGGGGGGGTACTGTCAAGACCGCCGGGAGCGCGAGGAGTCGCGTCCGCTCCCGGCGGCAAAGAATTCAAGATGGCGGCGCCCAGTCAACCCACGTGGGTTCCGACGCCGGCGCCGTGACGTCAGCGCGGCGCGACGGTCGCAGGCGCGCTGGCGCAAGGGCGCCAAATTCAAACATAAAAGGACGCCTGAGACGCCAAGATGGCGCCCGAAAATAGGATTCTGTTCCCTGAGAGTTTCCTGGGTTCCCTTGCTGTTTTCCCTACTTATATCTGCCTGATTCCTTGTTGTGACCCTTTGCCTGGACCTGGACTTCGCTGATTCTCTGCCTGCTATTGACCCCCTGCCTGGACTTTGGACTTTGATTATATTCTGCCTGCCTTGTGACCTGTAGCCTGAACCCGATTACCCTTTCTGCTTAATCCCTGGATACCACGATCCTGATCCCTCCTGAGGGGCTTCCTCCTAGATCCGGACTACTCCCCAGAGGGGGCTCCCGGCTCCCTGACAGGTAAACAGAGAAAAAGAAAAAGGAAAGTAGAAAGATAGACAGGTCTGACTAGATATGGAAAGGTAGGATAGTCAGATCAGTGCACAATACCTCGAAGTTGCAAAGTCTCCAGGTGTTGAGCCCACGGATACCACTCCAGTTCCCCCTCATAACTTCTATCCTGAAGTCTGTTCCGTATGGATTCCATCACCCTAATCCAATTCACCTTTGATATCAGAATTTGTAGGCTCGGAAGTGTAGGTTTCTTCCAATTTGCCGCCAATAATGATCTTGCTGCTGTCAGGATATGAGTAGCTAATGTACGTGTTTGTTTCAAGCGTATGGCCCTAATCTTCATTCCCAAGAGAAAAGTGTGTGGGGAGGGCTGTATAACGCAATGTAGAACATCGGAGAGCAAGGTTGCCACCATCTTCCAAAACACCTGAGCTACTGTACAGGTCCACCAGGTGTGCAGGAAGGAGCCCCTCTCCCCACAGCCCCTAAAGCATTGCGAGTGATCCGGGTTACCGCTTAGTGTAGCAATACGCGTTGGGGTATAGTACCAGCGAAATATTATTTTATAAGCTCTCTCACTAGAGGCTGCACATATTGAAGTGCGTTTGGCTGTGTCCCAGATTTCCGACCAGGACTTTTCAGAAATCGCAAGGTCTAAATCCTGTTCCCACTTCTGCATATAAGGCTGACGCGTGACTGTGTTGTCAGTCGCGAGGCTCACATACAGAAGTGAGATAAGGTGTGTTGGGTATGTGTGGCTGCGACACAGCTTCTCAAAATATGTAAGGGTGGAAGACGTTTGGGACTTACAAGCAGTGATCACGTAGTGCCGAATCTGCAAATAGCGATAGAATTGCGCATGGGGAATACTATATTCTTCCCTAAGTTGTTGAAAAGATTTAACAGTCCCACCAGTGACGAAGTCTAATAGGGTTGTCAAATTCGCAGATATCCATATTCGAAACTCTATGGGAGAGCCACCTGGGGGGAAGTCCTTATTGTGAAAAATAGTTCTGTATTGTGTGGTAGTGTTGCTTAATCTCATCTTGAATGCTACAGAGTCCCAAAGATCTAATGCTTGCTGTGACGGGGGGAGGAGGTGTGGGAGGGAGACCCTAGCTGACTTAGGGATCCAAAATAAATGGGCGAGTTGTAACGGGGCCGAGTAGTGATTTTCGATGGATTGCCAGGGTTCCTCAGTTGGTGCATGAATATGAACCATCGCTTCCAACCGACTTGCAAGGTAATATCTGTAGAGATGGGGTACTCCCAAGCCTCCCAATGATTTCGGTTTTGTCATGATAGCGGCCTTAATTCTGGGCTTCTTGCCCTCCCAAATGAAGTTCGATACAGCTTTTTGAAGTGAGAAAGCTACTGATTCGGGGAAGTGTATTGGCAATGTTCTAAAGAGGTATAGTATCCTAGGTAATAGCGTCATTTTAATGGCCGCTATCCTACCAAACCAGGAGAGGTGATATGAGCGCCATTTGTCCAGATCTCTCTTGAGATTGGCTGTACCTTTTTTAAAGCTGCTTTTTGTGCTTATGTTTCAGATGCTGATATTTGGGTTCACTCTTGAGGCTATGAATCTGTGCATCTATGCCGTGTCTACATGAACTTGCTTACCAGAATCCTGCATAGTGAATGGACTCACACCTGTCATGCTTAGTGTTTTCACTTTCCAAATGAACAGCTTTGACCAAGTAAGTGTATTTATACACAGAAGAAATTGTGCATCTCTTGAGTTGTTAGATGAACAGGCCATGTCTTTGTTGAATAGACTTTGATTAATGGAGAACTAAAGCTAAACTAAAGAAGTAGCTAGAAATGTTGGACATTGTGTTTTAGGTTTCTGTACCAGCCCAAGGCAACCACAGCCCTTTAGCAGTAAAGATGCCCCAGTAGCTCCCCTTCTTCTTTTCTGCTGATTCACTGCACATGCTCTGTGCTGCTGTCACTTACTAAGTTAAAGGAGAAGGAAAGCTAGATTATTATTTTATTTTTTATAGCAGTTTGTAGCAGTTTATTGCCAATAGATTAGCCACAATAGTGCAAGCTATAACACTATATTTATTCTGCAGAATGCTTTACCATACCTGAGTAAACAGCTCTGGACGCTGTCTCTGTTTGTTTAGGATAGAAGCTGCCATATTAGCTTAGTATGACATCACTTCCTGCCTGAGTCTCTCCCTGTTCACTCACAGCTCTGGGCTCAGATTACAACAGGGAGGGGAGGAGGGATGGGGGAAAAGGGAGGGAGAGAGGAGCAAACTGAGCATGCTCAAGCCCTAGCCCTGGAGGTTTAAGCTGAAAACAGGAAGTTTGAGACAGAAGCCCATGTGTACACAATAGAAGGAAAGAAATGTGGTGTTTCTTTTGACAGAGGACTCCGAGCAGCATTACTTAGAGGTTTTACTGGTGTATTTATATAGATCTTTCTGATAAAACTTACTTAATTTTAGCCTTTCCTTCTCCTTTAGGGACCCACTCACAATATACAGTACATGTAGAATATAAATGTCACAATATAAGGCTGGTTAGTCATTAATACAGATAATTACTTCATGGCAGCACAGAAACCAGTGCAACTAGCATCAGAATTTAATAATCAGCTCTGTAGCATCATCTTATATTACAGATAAACCTCTTGATAATTTGCTACAACCCCTAAGCTTAGCTTCCCAACAGCTGCTCAGAGCCCACCCTAATGTGAGTGTCACAGACACTTTCCAAGATGGTGACCCCCTGTGACAAGTTCAAAGTTCTAGATCATTGCTGCTATTGAGAAGCTGAAACTTTAGGCTGGTGCAATTAGTTCAGTATATAAAATATGGCATTTTTAGCCACATTTATTATTGGGGTTTAGTTCTCCTTTAAGGACACACAGAATAAACAAGCTTATTTTAAAGCTTGTAACTTGGATCTTTAGTATCACCAGATGTTATATGTGTAGTAGAGCTAAAATGAAACATAAAAAAAATGTATATCACACCATTCTATGATGTCAACAACACATTATAATAATGATAATTTTAAACAAGGTGCCCAGAAAGACTACCAAGATATTTCATTTGTCACGGACTATAGCTGTAAATACTGAGATAAGGCTTCAACACTATGCACATTTTTTAACCACCCAACCTAGTTGGTATCATCACTTAGGGTACACCAACATAAGAAATCGTTGACAATTAAGAACATATATAGATGTGGAACAAGTTTATTCAAAGCCTGTAAGGTCATCACAATGGATGCAGAATTTAAAACAAATTCTACAAGTTTACAGCAATAAGCCAATATTAAATGGCAATATACTAGTTGCTAAACTTATAAATGTCTTCTACCTAATGTAATGCAAATCAAAAAAAACAGGATGTAGGACGCACTACGCATCATCTAAAAGATGGCTAAAAAGAGGCTACATGGACATATGAATTGAACTGGCAATGTTCTGTATAGGACGACACTTGTCTTATGTACTGAAAGTGTCAAAAGTTATTGAACAGGTGAAAATTCAGCAGTCTGTATCTTTACCCTTGAGACGTACAACATTTACATTAAAGATATATGTTTGGAATTTTTGAAATTATGGACCTTTCAATGCGATTTTGGGCAATTCAGAATATATTTACAGTGCTTTTTTTCTATGTTGGACTAATTAGATACTAAATGGGATGAGTAGCTAATGGCTTGTATAATGTGTTAAATTCTTAAATAATGCTATTGATAGTTTTGTATGTGGATTCATCACAAAACGTTTTCAACTGTATAATATATTTTTACACATGTAATGTTTTAATAATTCACTAGATGGTGCTAACCCTTTTAATTTATATGCACAACTATTTATATCTCGCACTATGCCTATGATTAAGGGCGAGTACGCCTGAAATGCATAAGGCCACAATCCTGAAATTCTTTTTTTATAAATTAATGTTTTTAATGGAACCTGGAGTTGCCACCCATCTTTCTATTTTTTTTTGTGACAAGCATATATGTATATATACATTTCATCACACGATTACTCTGTGCAAGCAATGGGTCCAGTGTATGTCTGGTGTCAAACATGTTTTTCTTTATACCATGTAACTGCAGTCAAATGTGCAAATGCCACCTTTTTATACATGTCTTTAAATATGTAAAATATTTTAGGCTTCTAGTGGTTCTGTGTCTGTTTTGAGTTGCAACTGAAAACATGATTATTTTTAAAGTCTTTTTTAGTGGATGAGAAAATTCCTGCTTCAGATACATAGTCTCTGTCACCTTGGTGAAATCACTTGAAAACATGGTAAGAATGTGTCACTGCCATGGAAGTATCTCTTACTGTATTTAGCTGCCTCTTGTTAACTCAGTCTTTTATTCCCAGCATATATTTTTCTACTTAATAAACTCAGACCTCAAAATGTAGCTCAGTTTATAGAGACACACACACACACTCACACTCAGAAAAGAAAATATATGTACAAGCATGTATGTCAGGTACTTGGATATCTATCTATCTATATATATATATATATATATATATATATATATATATATATATATATATATATATATATATATATATATATATATATACACTCCAAAGGAATCCGCACTCACAGGTCTTAAATAAAGTTAAAAATATTTATTAGAACAGGAGGTGTTGTGGATAAAATTATTGTTTCTGCACCCAGGCATACTAAAATCGTTTTTTGTGAGTGCCGACACCATGGTGGATATATATATATATATATCCAAGTATCTGACATATATATATATATATATATATATATATATATATATATATATATATATATATATATATATATATATATATATATATATATATATATATACCAATAGCAAATTGAAGTATATATATACAAATATCAGCTCTGCAAGCTATATTGATACATACACAATAAAAAAATAAAAAGGCCCAGGGCTATAACTGTGTACAAAATAAATGACTGTGGGCTATAGATATGAATACAGAGTGCAAGCTTAGTGAAAAATTACAGGTCACCAAGCACATACAAAGAACAGGCTTTTGTCATGTGCAGATTGCGCAGACATACAAGGAACAAAGGGATAGCACTCACATAGGAAGAAATATTAATAGGATTATTTGGGCAGTGTGTTACAGTATATGAAAATTAAAATTTATTGGCACTATTTTCACCATTTCATACCCTTGCAGTCCTGCTGTGCTTTATTGTGGTCTCTAACTTCTAATTCCTGTGACTCCTTTTTGTCTTTATGCTAGTACTTTTTTTTAAAATACTGTTGACAATTTGTATAGACTTTTCAAGCCTTGGTTTTCTGGTTAGGTCCCAAAAAATGAATCATAACCCTGTTAACCCTTAATAGCAATGTCTTTATGGTCACACTATTATTGTTCTTTCTACTGAAATATAACAAATGAGATTCAGACTTTCATATAACACAGTCTGCCACAAATCTCATCAGTGGTCAGTTGCCTTTTGCTTTAATTGGGATTCTTGACTTGGGTCAAATTAGTGTGTGTCTGCATCCTTTGCATTGTGATCCCTCAGCACCAGTGCTCAAAATGGTAATGGAATTGTCTTGTTTGTTTGTCTGCATGTTTTTTTGATTTAACGTTTTTAATATACGAGAATGGACTGTTTGTTTGACCAATGTTATAAATGACAGTGAGCTGTCTACTTGGCAGCTGATGCTATGTGACTGCTGTCTGTGACCTGTGTTTATTTATATGTTCATTTGTATTTTTCAGATGATTCCAGCTGATCCAAACTGCTACTTCTAATACTTTTCTAATTGTAATAATGGCTGGCCTGATCCATTTAGTCACTTTTATGTGTGTAAATTGTATGTTTATGACAAAGGCTAAAATGATTTTGGAGGAACTCAGATCAGATGCCTATTTCAGTTCCCTTATGCCTGGGAAAACATCACTACTTTATTTCACCAATCCAGGTAAACCATCGAGTATTCTAATACTAAAATGTTCAATGTGGTACTTGAGGAGGGAAATGGTAAAGGCTGCGCAAGAATGCAATATTAAAATGTTGTTCCTGAATTATGAAAAACAGCATTATCTAGTGATTCTGTTTAGGGAATGTATTGGAATAACTGATAGGATATTCTTTTGTAGTGGTAGAATTTACTAAAATATAATATATAATAATGCATAATTATGCATTTTTCAGCACCTTCTCCTGTTTCCGTGCTCTACTTCCACATGGGTCACACCGACAGACCAAAAAATGTGCATAAAACAAAAAAAACCTTTTGTTTGTAAACTCTCACATGTAGGGCCCTCTAATCCTATTATACTCTGTAAATCCTTGTTTGTTATTCACCATTTAGTCCCCGATTGTTATAAATTAAGGTAAAGTAGTGCTTAACTTGTTGGCACTATAAATAAATAATGAAGATGATGAAAAAGGCGGAGGTGCATACTGCAGACTCTGCTGCAATAAACTTTATTGTTCTCACAACATGTTTCAGATCGCACGGACCCTTTCTCAAGAACTAATAATATATATAAACATATTGGGTCAATATTCACCTTGCTTTAAAATAAACCAAAAAATGAAAAAAAAATGTTTTGTTTTTGTTATATTATATTTTTAGCTAAAACATGGCATTGGAGACTTCCTTAGTTTGCCACTATGGGGCTGATTTATCAACGTTCGAATTTGGAATTTTACTACGATTTGAATTTTTTGCTCTAAAACTCATGAATTTTAATTAGATTTGCAAACTCATTTTAATCAATAAGCAAACATTAGAGTTTGTTTAAATTAAAAAAAAAAATCTAATTTTGATAAATAAGGATATATAATTGATTTTACCTTTCAAACCATTTCAGCAATTCAGATATTACAGTGAACATACTGAAATAGACCACAAATCATGACATGCAGATTTGAAAGGATTTCCTGATGGCTGTAGCTTGCACAATGTGCAAATCTCAGACTAAATGTTTGGAAGCAATTAGCTCAGTTGACTCTTTAAGCATTTCTAGAAAAAGTAATTCTGCTAATTTGCTTGGTCTGCAGTCTAATTTAATAAATGCCCTTAAAATTGGATACACATGTATCTAGATAGCCACTCAAGCAGGATGTTCAATATTTTAAGGCTTATGGCACACCTCCAATACCCCCCATGCCTTAGATATAGAGGCGGGACAGACAATTACTTTCAATTTCCATTTAGCACTTCCTAGATGTCGCTGCTCTCCACACATTCCTCCATTCTTTTCACCGTTTAATTGTGTAGCCAGGGCATGGGGATGGACATCGGGTCCCCCATTCTGGTGCACAAACAAGATTCTGAGAAGATGCAAGGCTTGCCTTAATAACAGTGTCCACAAAATGGCTCCTGCCTGCTTGCTATAATTATGAATTCCCAGACTGAAGGAAACAAGATTCAAATAATTTATATAGCGTAATTAAAGTTCATTTTGCTTGACTAATGTTGACCACTGCCCTAAATGAGCTTGCTCCTATAAAAACTAAATGTTCTAGACCCAAACCACTTCACCCTTGGCATACTGCTCATACAAAAGCGCTCCAAAGACATTCACGTGCACCTGAGCGTCGCTGGCGCAAATTCCGTTCAGAATCAGACTTTTGGAGCTACAAATCTGCCCTGTGCTCCTATAACACCAGCCTCTTCCAAGCCAAACAAACATACTTTACTTCACTCATTAACTCCCTTTCTAAAAAAACAGCACAACTTTTCTCCACCTTTAACACTCTCCTTTCCCCTTCTCCACCCCCTCCATGCACATCTGTCTCTGCCCAAGATATTGCTGAGCACTTCAAAAACAAAATTGACACTATCAGAAGGGACATTACACTACTCCACCCCCCTAGACTTCCACCACCCTCCCTCCACACTCCCCAGTCTCTCCTGTGCGCCTTCACCCCTGTCACTGATGAGGAAGTCTCAAAGCTTCTGGCCTCTTCTCACCTTACCACCTGCCCACTTGATCCAATTCCCTCAAAACTTCTCCACAATACCAATCCTTGTCTAATCAAAGCCTTAACTCACCTATTTAATCTTTCGCTCTCAACTGGACTGTTTCCTTCTCAACTAAAACATGCTCTTGTCACTCCCATTTTGAAAAAACCCTCTCTTGATCCCTCCAATCTTGTCAACCTCCGACCTATCTCTCTGCTACCTTTCATCTCTAAACTACTTGAGTGCCTAGTCTACAACCGACTAACCTCATTCCTCTCTGACAATAACCTGCTGGACCCCCTACAATCTGGTTTTAAGCCACAACACTCCACGGAAACTGCCCTGACTCGACTAACTAATGACCTTTTAACCGCTAAAGCCAACAATCATTTCTCACTACCAATACTGCTTGATCTCTCAGCCGCATTTGACACTGTAGATCATCCTCTCCTCGTCCAGTCCCTCCATTCGCTTGGCCTTCATGACACAGCCCTGTCCTGGTTCTCTTCTTACATCACCAATCGTTCCTTCAGTGTCTCCTACAATGGAGTATCATCTTCTCCCCTACGTCTTTCTGTTGGAGTTCCTCAAGGCTCTGTCCTGGGACCATTACTATTCTCCCTCTATACTTCCTCCCTTGGCAAATTAATCAACTCGTATGGTTTCTACTATCACCTCTATGCTGATGATACTCAGATCTATCTCTCATCTCCTGATCTCAACCCAGAACTCCTAACTCGCGTCTCCTACTGCCTGTCCGCTATGTCTACCTAGATGTCACAACGCTACCTTAAATTAAACTTCTCTAAAACTGAAATGGTTCTCTTTCCTCCAACTAACACCAGTAACATCCCGGAAGTATCCATCATAGTTAACAATTCCACTATCACCCCCTCTCCCCAGGCCCGGTGGCTTGGGGTTATCCTAGATTCTGCCCTGTCATTCACGCCTCATATCCAGTCACTTATTAAATCATGTCACTTCCACCTAAGGAACATATCCAAAATACGATCATTTATCACCCAAGGTGCTGCCAAAATTCTTATTCACTCTCATCATATTGGGTCTAGACTACTCATCTTTTAATTGGCCTTCCCCTACAGAGACCCTCTCCAGTCCATAATGAACACTGCTGCGAGGCTCATATACCTCAGCAACCGCTCCTCCTCTGCCTCGCCATTCTGTTAATCTCTGCACTGGCTTCCATTACCTTTCAGAATCAAATTCAAATTAATGACACTGACTTTCAAAGCACTTCATAACTCTGCCCCACCCTACATCTCTGAACTCATCTCTATATACTCACCCAATCGCTTACTACGCTCCTCTACTGACCTGCTACTCAACTGTTCTCTCATTACCTCCTCACATGTTCGCATTCAAGACTTTGCAAGGGCTGCACCTCTCCTCTGGAACTCTCTCCCACGGTCTGTCCGACTTTCTCCCAGCCTTTCTGCTTTCAAGAAATCTCTGAAAACACACTTCTTTCGAGAAGCCTACCCTCATTCTGCTTAACTACCAAACGCAACACCACATACAATACCACATTTCTCACCCACTTAATTCGATCTTGCCCACTCCCACACCTTGTGTATTACTCCCTTCCCTTTAGACTGTATGCCTATGCATAGGGCTTTCCTCACCTTTTTGTACCGGTATTGATTGTGATGTATGTAACTCCATATGTTCTATGTATATAATTCATGTGATTTAGTTGAATAATCACATTTACTTTACAGTGCTACGCAATATGTTGGCGCTATATAAATACATGTTAATAATAATAATAAAATAATAACATAGGATTTTGAATCATTATTTTGGGTGACGGGTCCCCTATAAAAAGTGCACAACAGCTTTATTGTTATATTACACTTCTAAGTTCGATATCATACCCTTAGGTCTTACAGTGTTTGCTTATGTCTATAATCTATACATGGAAAGCACTACAATATAATGGCCTTTATTTGGTAAATTTACATTTTCCTTTTTTGTTTCAGATTTCCCCACTAATATTATTTTATTGGATGACCTGCAAAAGTCTGCTGCTGCACTTCAAGACTATGGCATTTCTGTAGCTAAGGTAATATTGCTATATTAAAAGGATCCTGTCATCGGAAAACATGTTTTTTTCAAAACGCATCAGTTAATAGTGCTACTCCAGCAGAATTCTGCACTGAAATCCATTTCTCAAAACAGCAAACTGATTTTTTTATATTCAATTTTGAAATCTGACATGGGGCTAGACTTTTTGTCAATTTCTCAGCTGCCCCTGTTCATGTGACTTGTGCCTGCACTTCAGGAGAGAAATGCTTTCTGGCAGGCTGTTTTTCCTTCTCAATGTAACCAAATGTGTCTCAGTTGGACATGGGTTTTTACTATTAAGTGCTGTTCTTAGATCTACCAGGCAGCTGTTATGGGAGCTGTTATCTGGTTACCTTCCCATTGTTCTTTTGTTTGGCTGCTGGGGAGGATGGGGGTGATATCACTCCAACTTGCCGTACAGCAGTAAAGAGTGATTGAAGTCTATCAGAGCACAAGTCACATGACTTGTGGCAGCTGGGAAATTGACAAAATCTGTTTGCTCTTTTGAGAAATGGATTTCAGTACAGAATTCTGCTGGAGCAGCACTATGAACTGATTCATTTTGAAAAAATTTTTTTCCCCTGACAGTATCGCTTTAAATGTACCTTCAAATGTACAGAACATAAGGTAGATTGTTCAGATTCTAAGATCATATCGATGTGATAAATGTCAGTGTCCCTTTAAAAATCTCCAAAGTTTTATGAAATGTTAGCAGTCTCAGCAACCCTAGGTTTAACTGACTAGGCAATATGGTTAGTACTTTATAGGAAGGCTGGTATAAACGTGTGTGGGCAGATTTAACTTTGTCTGAAACATGTCGTATACATTACTTGTTCAAATAAACAAAGCAAAATAAATATTTTATTTTCTGCCCTGTGTACAGCTATAGTTATATTAACAGCTTCTGTGCCTGATGTGGTCTGTGTACAGAAAACTGCAACATAGCTCTGTACTCACATGTAGAAACCCCTGTGTATAAAAAAGATAGTTTTTGATGTACAATACCCTGAAACAAAATAGTGTTATGCTACATCTTTTATGCCAAAACATACTTGCATCACTTTTCTAACATTAAACAGTTGCATTAAATACCTGTAACACCATGTGAGCTATCATGTGATACAATTTAGCCCTTTAGTGCTTGATCCCATTCATAGTGAATTACATGAATCCGATAATTCATGAAGAAAGGAAGAATCCCTTTAGGAAAATTCATTGCCTGCAATAGGGGTGGTAACATAAGAAAACAGCTGTTACAGCGCAAAGAAGTATGGATAGAAATATTAGATTCCCTAACACCTATGTGATAAAATGAAAGTTTTAAATTGAGATGTTTTTTATAGTATGTAACAAAATCTTTTATTATGCTACAATTGTGGAGTTACTAATTGAAGTGGTTAGTTTCTCAATTGTACTGTACTTTTTTAAAAATATTGATACAAATACTATTTGATACAAGAATATCTTAATCTAGTTATTTATATTTTTTATTCTTATATTGCAGGCAATGAATTTTCCTAAAGGGATTCTTCCTTTCTTCATGAATTATGGGATTCATGTAATTCACTATGAATGGGATCAAGCACTTAAGGGCTAAATTGTATCACATGATAGCTCATATGGGGGCACATTTATCAAGGGTCGAATATCAAGGGTTAATAAACCCTCTAATTTGACCCTCGAATTTAAATCCTTCGATCGATCGATTCCTTCAAAACGAAAATTTTTAATCGATCAATCGAAGGATTTTTCTTCGATCAAAAAAAGGTTAGAAAAGTGATGGGGAAGGTCCCCATAGGCTTACATTGTACCTCGGTAGGTTTAAACTGCCGAAGTATGTAGTCAAAGTATTTTTTTAAAGAGACAGTACTTCGACTATCGAATAGTGGAACGATTTTTAGTTCGAGTCGAAGGTTGTAGTAGCCTATTCGATGGTCGAAGTACCCAAAAAAATACTTCGAAATTCAAAGTTTTTTTCATTAGAATCCTTCACTCAAGCTTAGTAAATGTGCCCCATGGTGTTACAGGTATTTAATGCAACTGTGTTCACTTGACTTTTATTGCACCTGAGGAAGTGGTTGACCCCGAAAGCTTGTGCCAACTCTGCTGTGATAAATGTTCTAAAAGACAAAGCCAAGTGTCCGGTGTGCTTCCTCCCTATGGGAATTCATACAACTTTTATGCCACACATCTAGAATGCATGTGTTGTACACAATATAAATTGTAAAAACTGTTTTAAATCATAACATTCGAATAACTATTTTTATTTTTTAGGTTAATTGTATCAAAGAAGACCTACAAAAGTACTGTGGTGAAGAGAATGCATATTTGTTTAGGTGTGTGTGTCGCAATTTTTAATCATTTAAATAAGTAAAGCACGAAAGTGTTGCGGTCTGCTTCCCCCGTATTTAAATTGAGATAAACACTCTAAGCCAAAGTATATTTTACCACTATATGTTCTTACCAACTGTTTTACAAGAAATCAAGGTAACAAGTTAGGAAGTACAATTTGTAAATAGCTTACTGACACACAAGGGCCAGTCTGGGTGTTAAAGAATTTTTTGGCTGAGCAATGCATACATGGACTAAGAAAAAATTTCAGTCACAAGGAATCATTTACAAATATTACACGTTTCACTACTTATACTACTTATGAATACTTATACACGGCAATGTTTGTTAAAGGAGAACTAAAGCTTAACTAAAGAGGTAGGGCAGAAATGTTGTACATTATGTCACTTACTGAGCTTAGGAACCGATGCACAATATACTGAATATATATAACATAAAGGGCACAATATTAGGCTTATTAGTAAATAATTTTAATTATTAATACATGGCAGCTTAAAAACCAGCACGATTAGCATCAGAATGTAATAATCAGCCCTATAGCATGAGCTTATATGACAGGCAGACCTCCTCATCTGCTTGATTTTGGGACAACTCATAAACTTGGCTTCTCAGCAGCTTTTCAGAGCACAGAGCATGTGCATGTATCAGACACAAAATTCAAGTCGAGAATCTCTGTGACAACTTTGAAGGTCTGGATCATTACTACAATAAAGATGCTGAATATATAAAAAATGGCATTTCTAACCATATTCATAGTTTTGTTCTCTTTTAAGCATTGAGAGAGCCCAGATAGCTGAGATCTAAGCAGGCCTGCTATTATTATACTTATACTTCTGGCACTACTTTCTAGGCACAGTACTGCTGCTGTGTACCATTATACTTAGGGGGAGGTCTATCCAAATCTGAAAATTCTTCTTGCTCTTGCTGAATCTTTCTCGTCAGAAATGTGAAAAAAATATTCAAGATCAAATAAAATTTCAATGTCAGCCTTTCATTAATTGTAAATTGTTTATACTGGATGGGGGAAACAATAGTATTTTTCCTCTCCTGGAGCAACGATCACAGCACTTGACTGATTAGGCAGCTTATCTGCCCATGTGTGTGGGCTCCCGATGGGTCCCCCCGATCAATATCTGACCAAAAATTGAGCAGATATCGATCAAGTTTGATTTTTTTCTACGATCCAGGACCACATCGGCTAGTTGATGTGGTCCTGCAATCCATTGGCGCCCATTCATAGCATTGTAATCAGATCCTCGGGGCCAAACGTTCAGATTCACCCGATATCGCCCAACTTTTAGTGGGCATATCGGGTTAAGATCTGCTTGTTTGGCGACCTTTCCAAACGAGCAGATTTTATAGTGTATTGCCACCTTTAGAAAAATGCTATTGTTTCCCCCATCCAGAGTACAGGCCCTGTAACGCTACACATCCAGGAAGGAATCTGTTTTTATCTTTGCTACTATCGCTCGCTGCATATTGTTACTTGCATATACTTTATACCAGTGTATATACCTGTGGTGCTGGCTGTGACTCTGCGAATGCCTTAAAGCAGGGATCCCCAACCTTTTTTTTACCCATGAGCCACATACAAATGTAAAAAGAGTTGGGGAGCAGCACAAGCATGAAAAAGTCCCTTGGGGTGCCAAATAAGGTCTGTGATTGGCTATTTGGTAGCCCCTATGTGGACTGGCAGCTCCAGCAGACTTCTGCACTGTAATCCATTTTTCAGCACATGACCTGAGATGGCTGCCTACACACCAATATTATAACTAAAAAAAATACACTTATTGTTTCAGGAAATAAATTTCATAAAGTGAATTATTTGCAGTTTAAACAGTGTAAATTAGAAATAAAATCTACACCATAAAAATCATGACACCTTTAATGTTTTTGAAAAATGATTTTTTTTTTTTTACAAGCAAGTATTTGCCTTTTAGGATGAAATTAAATTTGTGGTTAATACTTATTGTCTTTGCAATTATTCATGTCCTTGTATTAGGGGTACAAAGTTGGTAAGAGAATTCCCAGCAGATGCACTCTTTGATGTTGATTCTATCGTGGCCAATGTCTTATTGTAAGTAAATTATCTTTGATTACTGACTGTTAAGTTATTCAATGCCAGATATGCAAAAACCTGTTATCCAGAAAGCTCCAAATTAAGATATAATTATTCCTTATTAGAAGCAAAACCAGCCTATTGGGTTTATTTAATGTTTACAGGATTCTAGTATACTTAAGATATGAAGATCCAAATTACGGAAAGATCCTTTATCCAGAAAACCCCAGGTCCCACAAATTCTGGATAACAGGTCCCATATCTGTACCTGTATGACCTGTAGTTATCACCAAGCTTTAGCAATGCAAATAACTAAGAGCTATTTTTCTTTCAGTGTTGTGCTTTATAATGAAGTTAAATACATAACCACCTCTATGGAGCACAAAAATATTGAAAATGCTATGAAAGGCAAACGAGACCTCATTTTTGCCTATGTTCAAGCAATAGGAATACCAGGTAGTGTAATAGTTTGGATTTGGTTTTATTTGGGGAACGTGCTGTTTGAAGAGTGATGTAAGAAATGTGTTATCCTGTGTTGCACTCCATGTATCTACACAAGCACAGTCATGTATTGAAATCTAATATAAATATGGTGTTTTTAGAACCACGGCACATAGAGCCATTTTTTGCAGGCTGAGAGGAGCAGATCTGCTCAGTGCTGCAGTTCCATTGATCTCCACAGAAAAGTGCAGCTTCCAGTTGGCCTGGAAATGCCTGCTTTCTCGTTTTTGGATTGACCTTTGCTCTGCTGTGTATGCCTGCATGCAAACAGAAGCTGTGCAGCTCAAGGGGGCTAGTGCAGGGAGAGAACCTGTTTCTCTTAGCCTGCAAGAAAAACAGGCAGAGGTGCCAAACACAGGCTGAGAGCAGTGGAACCATCACTATGTGTTTCCTCAGCCTTAAGAGGTTAGCTGATAGTACTCTGTACCCACCAGTTTCTAGACTTTTATGTCACTACTAGAGTGTTGTGAAGACTTGTGACATCCTTGCGACAAGTAATTTGCAGACTTGCTGCTTTACCCTTGTTTTCCACAGAACATAGATCGGTCATGGAGACTGCTTTTGTGTATGGAACCAAATACCAATTTATTTTAACCACAGAAACAAAGTTATTGGAAAACATAAGGTATGTATTCCAGAACTCCTTTTGGTGTACTATATTAAAGCTACCTTTTCTAAACACAGGGGAAATTTTATTTTACCAGTGAAAGACTGCCTTTTAGTTTAGAGGTGTTGTGTCTCTTTCTCCAAAAATTACTTATTTACATTTTTATAAATGACCAGTTTAGCAAAAAGGGCTTTTGACTTTTTTTTCTCCTGTGTTTTTGTGGTTGATCAAAGCTGTTATTCCCGCTGAAGATACTGTACAACACAGGATAAAACAACTACTGGACACAGTTTTAGTGTGCAATAAGGTACAGTTCTTAATATCTGGGACCTTAGTGACTATAGTTGTCCAAAGATTCTTTTTACTCATTTGTAATATGCTTGTTTTTTTTCAATATATTTGTATATTATATCCAGCAGAGGGCACTCCAGTTTTATTCTGTGAAGAACAGCTGAAGAATAGTGCAGTCTACTTCAGTTGTATTCCACATTATAAACTTGTCACTAGGACCATAGTGTTGTATATTATGTTTGATACATATTTTATACTTCTGTTATAAACTATGATTATGCTTTCCCCATTTTAACCATAAATATGTATGTTTGCCACACAGCACCAATGTTGACAGTGCAAAGCTGTTTTTTAGCCACTGCAGAAGAATAACAGCCCACTCACAGAAGTGTCCCAGAACAATGATGGAACAGGAAATGACTATAGTAAATATTCATCGCTTTCTGAAACTCATGGATGCTCCTCTTGTGGTATGTCTCATGAGGAGGTGGGGCCCAGTACAGTTTATACTCTTTCTTGCATGTAGTTATTTTCTGCTCCATGTAATTGGAATACAGCCGGAGGATTGGCATGTAATGAGTCTGGAATGTATGTTTTATGTTTTCTTCTCTTTATGTATCATAGATGGGAAAGTTTTCTAACCAGATGGTACACTGTCTACATTTCTTGCTGGTTGACCCATGGTCCATGCTTCCTGGTTATTCAAAGAAATGCTCAACTGAATAGGTGTTAGAAGTGACTACTGTTCATTACAATGATTCCAAACTAATTATAATCTTCATGCCCCAGTTTCATTGCTTTCAGTATTAGCACAAACACGGGGGAACTTTGTATGTATAGGTGCAAATTTGCAACAGAAAATTGATGCAAGAATAATTGTAAGTGCACAAAATGGTTAAAAAAGAATATTGGTTTAGAATGTTGTGTCAAGACAAACTTGATAGTAGGGATGACATCACCGGGTCAGGAACTGGGGAAACCAAACTTGAATAAAATGAATAAATCTTTATTGATCCATATTAAAATACAGAAATATAAACGGGTAGGAGAACCAGCTTTACACGTTTCGTGACTGAGCGTCACTTCATCAATGTTGTTGATATATTTTAGTATTGGATTTTTTTTTAATTGAAGGCAAACTTCTTCTTTAATTATAATCAGAGTAGAGCACTGTTACACCCTAACTTGTATGTCTGAATGATGTGTAAATTAGGGGGCTGGATGGGGGGCCACATTACATTCGGTGCCACAAATTGTAAATAGCCCTTATAATTCTACCGTGCTGGAATCTGTTTGACTATCTCATAAACTGCTGAATTTGACAGTTATGGTATTTATATTAGTTGTGTTAGTATTACACATTTAAAACTTATAGGGACAAATTCACTAAGATGCGAAGTTGCGCCAGGCGCAACTTTGCCGCACTTCGCCAGGCGTAGTTTCACCAGGGCTACGCAAATTCACTAAAATCCGAAGTTGCGCACAGGGGTAGCATAAGGTTGCGAAGTTGCGCTAGCGTTGATTCGCTATATAAAGCGAAGTTACGCTAGCGAAGGCTAATTTGCATACGGCGCGAAATTCAAATTTCAATGGATGAACACGTATCTGCACTACAAATGCCTAGAAAACCTTCAAATCAGCAAATAAAATTTTTATTTTGCCCTACACATGTGCCCACTGTCTAGGTAAGTTGCCACGAGTCAGGAAATGTAGGGGGGAGGAAGGGGAGCCCCAAAAATTTTTCGATCTTTTTCAGCCTATCAGCCATCATGTAGAAAACACGCCAGCGTTTTTTGGGACTTAGAAAAAAAATTGACTTTTTTTTTAAACAATCCCTATCTACTCTATTGCGCTTCGCCAGGTCTGAGGTGGCGAAGGAAGTCTAGCGTAAAAGGTAGCGTTCAGTACACTGCGCAAGTTAGTGAATTTGCGTAGTTTCGTCGCTAGCGAAAATTCGCCTGGCGTAAGGTTGCGAAGTAACACTAGCGATACTACGCCAGCGTTCGTTAGTGAATTTGCGCAGTAGCGAAAATGCCAAACGCTAGCGAATTAACGCTAGCATTCGGCGCTTCGCGGCTTAGTGAATTTGCCCCATAGACGTGTACTTGATGTGAACTTTAATCTACAAACTACACATCTGTTATCTGCCCCTTTCCTGTTGTAGGGTTGCTCAATATTTTGTTCTTTCTCCTTCTAGACTGAAATTTCTGGAGATCCTGAAAAAGTTACAAGTGTTCACCTGCAACTTGGCTTGCCAATGGTTTTCATTCTCAGTCAACAAGAAACCTATGAGTTTGATAGAACAACGGCAGAGCATGTGGCCTGGCAGCTGTTGGGAAAGGCAGGGATAGGGATACTGCTGAGGTTTGTTTTCCTATCTGTAGCACAACAGGAAAGCTTGCAAATCCACAAACTTGTTTCTAAAGGTTTTTTAGAGAGAATGCTAGTTTGACAGGTTGAATTGGATGTAATTCTTTTTAAGGGAGAAAGAAACTGTAGGGTTCCTTCAGAGAGTTCCCTCATCCCAAATTGTACCACTGGAGACTCAAAAACAATTTTGTTCTGGTTTGATTCTGCCTAGACTGATTAAAATTTTCATTTCATTCAATTGAATGTTGTTCTTACAGGGAAAAAGCTTCTACATCAATTCCAACAAATTGTAACGTGGCAGTAAAAAGACCAGAAGAGGTGAGTTATTTTGCTTCGCTCAGCAATCAAATGTATTTCTTATAAAGAGAGGTGTAAGAGTTGCAGTAAATGTTTATGTAAAATCAGCAACTAATATTGTACAAGCTTTACAGCTTCACTAATTTCAATATACCCATAGGATAGCCCCGTCCGATACATGATGATGGAAGAAACCCAAGACATTCAAAATATTATTGAAAAATCTAACCTGGAGCAGTATGAAAAATCTGAGGAGACAGTTGGTTTTGTTGACCAAGGTAATGAGGATCTCCAAAGATTATAGTGTTTCTGATTATTTATTAAATGTAGTACGAAAATTCCTCAATGGAATAATTATGTTTATATTTATTAGTAGTTTATGGATGCACCAAATCCACTATTTTAGGATTCTGGCAAATACCGAATTGCATCCGAACCCTAATTTGCATATGTAAATTGGGGGAAGGGGGAAAGAAAACCGTGCATGCAGCGCATGGCTCAAAATTTTTTACTTTCTTGAATGTGTGATGAAAAGGCACTTGATGTTTTTGGATTTGGTTTTGCCAGGCACTTGGAACCAAATCCTGGGTTCGGTGCATCCTAAGTAATGGTTAGTGCAATGTCTTTGTTTAAAACAGCAACACTTGATTTTTGGCTACAATTAAAATAAAGATAAATAACTATAAATATGCTAGTGTGACCAGCTGTATGGAGATCTCCGAATTAAGTTTATTTTGGCCATGATATGCAAATAGACACTTAAAGGGGCAGATTCATTAAGGGTCGAATTTCGAAGTTAAAAATACTTCGAAATTCGACCCTCGAATTGAAATCCTTCGACTTCGAATATTGAAGTCGAAGGATTTAGCGCTAAACGTTCGTTCGATCGATCGAAGGATTTTTCGTTCGATCGAACGATTAAATCCTTCGAATCGAACGATTCAAAGGATTTTAATCCAACGATCGAAGGAAAATCCTTCGATCAAAAAAAGGTTAGCAAACCTATGGGGACCTTCCCCATAGGCTAACATTGACTTCGGTAGGTTTTACCTGCCGAAGTAGGGGGTCGAAGTTTTTTTTAAAGGGCAAGTACTTCGACTATCGAATGGTCGAATAGTCGAACGATTTTTCGTTCGATTCGTTCGATTTCGTTCGAATTCGAACGAATTTAACCAATTCGATGGTCGAAGTACCAAAAAAATACTTCGAAATTCGAAGTATTTTTCATTCGAATCCTTCACTCGAGCTTAGTGAATCGGCCCCAAAATGTCACAGAAGGATATTTAAATCACTTGGTGAAGTTCACATATCTAAATTAAAATCATGGATAGTCAAACATTTACTTTATAATCCACCAAAGGTGAACCTGGAAGTGTTAGCCACCTTAAAATCCAGAATGTGCTGCAGTTTGGTGTCTAGAAAATGTGCACTGTGAGTAAGAAAATCTCACAATCTCATCAATCTCAACACTGGACCCTCTCACTCACTTGTTGGAGCACCAGTGACACAGTTTTGGAAACCCCTAGTGTATAGGCACTGAATGGAGGAGACTAGGTTTGTTGCTGTGGGTGGGTGGCATTTTTTGCTGTGGTAAACCATCAAACAAACTTGCAACTTAACCTTACAGATAATAGTAGGGTCTGAGATGCTAAGCCTTTACACCATGGTAGATGGAAAAAAATAATCTGTGTAATAGTTTGTGCTGGATAGGATTAGGATTGTATTATGTGTTTTGATTTGTCTGGGAAAGCCTTAAAATGAATCTGGCTATGGGCCAGCTGAACCTTACTGAGTGGGCTTGCCATTATTTTGGGTGATTGCAAGAGTATGCTATGGTCAACAGCCCCAATACACCACATTCACATTACCTGAATTTATTATAATATGGAAAAGCTACACTTAGATATTTTTGCATATTTGGCTTACATGGCCTGTTGCACTCTGTGGTTCTTCTCTTTACACACAAAGAAACTTACATTACAGACTCTTTATTTGTTTAAGTACATATGTGTATACATTAATGCAGAAATATTTAAACTGTGCATACTTTCCACACCTACAGAAATTCAAGATGATGAAGTTGCAGAAGCTGTGTACAGAGACAGAAAGCGGACCCTGCCCCTCCATCTAGTGCCCTCGTTGACAGAAGAAACTTTCAAGCAAGTGTTGTCAAACACCACCCTGTCAATGGTTTTATACTATGCAAGCTGTAAGATTTCTGTCCATTTACACATTGTAACATTTTGCATGCAAGAATATGCAAGGCATTGTGGGAGCTCAAGTTTAGACTTGAGAACAGCTGACTACTGCTGCATTGTTATAGTATTACACGTAGTCTATATCAGCTGTGCAAGAAATAGTAAAGTGTAAACTAATACTGTTTTCAGAATTTGTTTGTACATTTACAAATAATCCGTAAATCAATGCTGCCTTTGCAGTCCTAGTCATGATGATGATGCTACGTGTCTGATACAGCCTTTTAGGACTGAAGGAAAAAGTCGAAGCCTTTGTTTACATTATATCTCATTTGTTTATGAATGTTTATTCCCTTATTATACATTTTTTATTGTTCAACTTTTAGTATTCCCTGACATCTGTCTCTTATTATAATAAATGAAAGACTGCAAGTTTTACATCCCCAGTTTAAGTTTGAAATACTACTTGTTATACCTGGCCATCGAATTGTGTGGCAAACCATTCTACTAGACAACAGGTCAATTTGGAACAATGGACTTGTCTTTAGCCAGCCTTTACAATGACTTAAACTAATACACACTAATATACACATTAAAGGGGTTGTTCACCTTTAAATTAACTTTATATTATGATGTTGCCTGTGATATTTTGAGACAATTTGCAATTGGATTCCATTTTCTATTTGTGGTTTTTGAGTTATTTAGCTTATTATTCAGCAGCTCTCCAGTTTGCAATCTCCACAATCTAGTTTCTGGGGTCCAAATTACCCAAGCAACCATGCATTGATCTGAATAAGAGACTGAAATATGAATAGGAGAGGACCTGAAAAGAAAGATGAGTAGCAAAGGAAAGCAAGAAAAAGTAACAGTAATAATACATTTGTTGCTTTACAGAGCATTTTTTTTTAGAAGGGGTCAATGACCCCTATTTGAAAGTTGGTAAGAGTAAAAAAATTTTTTAAAATTTATAAACAAATAAATAATGAAGCCCAATTGAAAAGTTGACTAGAATTGGCGATTATATAACATACTTATAGTTAACTTAAAAGTGAACCACCGTTTTAATCTAAGTGGGTTAGGCATTGCACACATTTTGGCAATTTAAATTAATGGTTTAACAGACCAGAAATATTTGTATTCCTTCTTAGCTTGTCTGTTTAAGCAAAACCTGAGACTGGAGATGCCAATTATGTATGTTTGTGTGTAGTCTGGAGCTGCAACTGCATTGCATTTATATCTTTGCCGAGTCTGGAACTTTAGCATCAAAGTGTATGTGTTGTGCCAAGTCAGAAGCAAGGAATTTCTTCAGTGCTGAGTACCTAAAATGGCTTTGTGTCTTAGTAGCAAAATCCCTTTTGCTGCAACTGCAAGACATTTTTTGTCTCTGTGTGTTTCTGCCTACAAAACATCTGTGTGTGTGTGTGTACAGTCAGTTGTAGCTATACATTAATGGTCAGTTTAACTATAAAGTTCATTATGTTTTCTCTAGGGGAAGCAATATCATTGACTCTGCTGCAAACATTTGTGCATATGGCTGAAAAGTATAAAGGTATGGCTTCTTTTCTGTGAAGTTTGGTAACATTTTTACTTGAAATAGTAACGATCAATGTCTTGCTTCATCTTTTTAGTGCTGCTATACTAAAGGTATTAGGGCAGTGGTTTTCAGGTCAGAGCCCCCTTAGTTTAAAACAAGGATACAGATAAATGAAAACACTGTGAAATAGTTTGGAAACCACTCTCTTAGAAAAATGCTATACAACGTGCTTAATGGATGTGAAATACAACTGTATTTTAATTGGATTCAAAGCATTTTAAAGGAGAACTACAGCTTAACCAAATAAGTAGGGTAGAAATGTTGTACATTATGTTTTGGGTTTCTGTACCAGCCCAAGGCAACCACAGCCCTTTAACAGGGAAGATCTGTGCCTCTGAAGGTGCCCCAGTAGCTCTCCATCTTCTTTTCTGCTGATTCACTGCACATGCTCTGTGCTGCTGTCACTTATTGAGCTTAGGGACCAACTCAAAATATACAGTACACATTAGAATATAAATGTCACAATATAAGGCTCATTAATAATTAATACAGATAATTACTACATGGCAGCGTAGCAACCAGAGAAACTAGCATCAGGATTTAATAATCAGCCTTATATAATAGACCAGTGGCTCATGAACAACATGTTGCTCACTAAACTCTTGGACGTTGCTCTCAGTGGCCTCAAAGCAGGTGCTTATTTTTCAGTTCCATGCTTGAAGGCAAGTTTTGGTTGCATAAAAACCAAGTTAATGGCCAAAACAGAGCCTCCTGTAGGCTAACAGTCCACATAGAACTAACAGATATATGCTTTATTTGGCACTCCCATGAACTTTTGTCATGCTTGTGTTGCTCCCCAACTCTTTTAACGTTTCAATGTGGCTCATGGGTAAAAAAGGTTGAGGACCCCTGTTATAGACCAACCTCATTTTCTGCTTGATAATTTGTGACGAACCCTAAAGCTTAGCTTCTCAGCAGCTGCTCAGAGCCCACTGAGCATTCCGAAATGGTGACCCCCTGTGAAGTTTGATGCTCTGGATCATTGCTGCTATTGAGTAGCTGAAACTATTCACTGATACAATAAACACAGTATATAAATTATGGCATTTTTAGCCATATTCATTTTTAGGGGTTAGTTCTCTTTTAATAGGCGATTACAGTTAATTTCCTGCTTTTGATTCCTCTAAATGATCTTCTGATAAGAATTAGAATGAATCCAGTATTGCATAAACCATTTATCAAATGAATATATTTGCACTGTTGTTTTCCAAAGCAAAGTCTTGCTATAATATTATGTTACACATGAAAGTAACATGAAAGAATATACTAGTCTTGTGTAAATCCGGAGTTTTACAAACAGAGAGCTTTAAGGCACTGTAATTGAATGCATCTATGCAGTCTTTAGTATGATTCTGCAGCCAGTTTAAACAGAGTAGGTTTTCACCTGGCGAAACAAAGACTTGGGTATGAATCATAACTCATGCATATCGTAAGCAGATATTGAAGGCCTTTAGGCCAATTTCCGCCTACTCCAGTATTTCTGTAATTGCTCAACTAAGCATGCAATATTGTAAAAATACGTAAATATATCAGCAAGTCCGTTTAAAATTAAATACAGCTACTGGTGTGTTTACAAAGTGAAATTACAATGTCAATGCTATGGGAGAAACCATACAGCCTAATACGCTAGGTATATCATGTATTAGATGTTAAAAATGTGTAACACTCACTGATGCTCATCCACGTATATTGCGTGCAATAATCACTGAAGAAACTATAGTCTGCTACTACTAGTTTATTCATTTTTCCAACTATTATTTTCATCGCAGTGCTGAATAGGATTAATGTTTTATAATTATTGTACTACTCTTTGTGTAGGATTCATTTGACCCGTTGTACCCTAATACTCTTTGCACCCAGAACCTTATCTACTGTCCCTGTCTCCTTAGGTGTTATCTTTAGAATAGTAATTGCCCCTGAGCATTATGGTGGAATATTTGGAAAATACATTAAAGGTAACAGGCGGTCATAAATTAAAGGCTATTAACTTCAATTATAAAAAGATGTTGAAGCCAAGTAGATAACACAAATATCCTGGCTTCAGTGCAAAGCTAACAATAGAGGTGGGAAAATATGTAGCCTACCAGCAGTAGGAAGCCAACCAAGAGATCAGACAGGAGATGAGTGGTGGACAAAATCCCTGGACAACTGCCTGTTGTTAACTTATAAAAACAGTACTTGAAGTACAGGGCCTGGGGCTTAATGAGATCATGTGACTTAAATTACACATACGCTAAATGTGCCTGATTGTAAGCATATCAGTGATCAGAGTAAGCAATAAATACAGAGTTAGGTGAGTGAAGCAAATTTCATGTTAAGGAGATGGACAGTCCAAAAGTGTGATGCCCCTTTAAATGACTGTATTTATTTTGAATAAAATGTGCTTTTACATTATTCCACCGGAAAGAAAACAGCCCTGACATATTTATATATTATATCTCTTTATATAATCTATTGTATTTTTGTAAAGATTACAATTAATAATCCTACTGCTTTCAAAAACTCAACCACTACCTTTTCATTTAAAAGGACTTGAATGACTTATTCTGCCATATTTCTTTAGAGCAATGTAGGGAATCTGTACAAAGAACTTCAGTGTTGTCTCTTGTTTCCTGCAATTATCCTGCCTATTTCTGTTAGATCCTGTGACCTTTATTCTGTATATTTTCTATCACTCTACAGACAAACTGGATATGACTTTAACCAGAGTTAACTGTGCAGATTGGCCAAATATTTGCAGTGAGCAAAATGTTAGTAACATCCCTGTGGTAAAGATCTACCATATGGGGAAGGATCCATTGGAATATACTGGTATGCTGGGTGCTGAGGAACTCTTCAGATTCAGTATGCTGTAAGTATTACTGTTAGTCTTTTCTCACACTGTGATGCTGAATATACACAATCATTTTGATAATCACAGGGAAATTCTTCATACAGTTAAAATTGGTCTTACAGGGGCTGTACAGATGTTCTGATGTCTGTTCAGAAATGGAGATTTCCAGTTTGCGCTGAATTAGCTGATGGGCTCAGACACTTCTTTTTAGTGCTTTGGCCCAATAGTGTCTGAAGTTGAATGATGACAGGTTCGATGCAAAAATGATAGCCCTATATTGTTTTGAATTGCCAGATGAATCTGTACAAGTTTAGATTGCTTGCGCAATTGCACCAACGTTCAGATGGCCAAAACACTATTTCATACCTCCCAACATTTTGGAAGTAAAAAGAGGGACAAAAAAATTTTTTCCGCACGTAGCGCAGCAATTTTTTTGACCACACCTCTTTCTGTGGCCACCCCCCCTAATTACCATGTTCGTTTTACAAAATTTGGCAGGTTATGAAAGTTTGAAAATATTTCTCCTTATCTAAACTGTGTTTTTGTGTCTCAAAATTGTTACAAAGTATCTTATTTGCACCTGTTAGCTGTTCTGGGCTCTCTGCTAAAAGCCAATTAAGCGAGAAACTTTGTTTCTTTTTCTGGCTGTTCAGTGCAGAGAAAAGAGGGACTTTCCAGTACAAATGAGGGACTGCGGGTTGAGCTGTCAAAAGTGGGACTGTTCCTCCGAAAAAGGGACAGTTGGGAGGTATGCTATTTTGGAGGCCTTGCACAGATACTCACAAACATATAGATCGTTTATTGGGGGGCTCCAAACATGGAATGATAATGGTATGAATCGGGTGGAATAGTATGGCAAAATCAGTTGGTGTATGACAAGACTATATGAAAAACTCGAAGTAGTTAGGAACACTGTTTTCTAAAGTAATACAATTTGAACAACATTTTGACCTGTAATTTAATAGAAAACATATGTTAAAAATGCAACTGCATTTTAATTGGAGTAAAATAATTTTAACAAGTGATTACAGTTAATTTCCTGCTTTTGATGCCTCTTAATGATCTTCTGTTGCTTGGATTAGAAGTGAAGTCCAGTATTGCATAAACTTATAATATAATAAACAGACTGTGTGGTCGGGAAACAGCAGTTCCTAGAAGAGAATGGCATCTGGCTTTTTTTTTCGGTTCACAAAGTCAGCTTGTTTTTTTCATGAGAACAGAAGCCCGTATTCCTGAGAAAAATTTGGTTTTACTGAACTTAAAGAGGAAGTTGTCCTGAATGTAACTGTTAGTATCTTTTAGGCAAAAGCAATCTAAGTTACTGGTGTTTTTATTTTGTTGGCTTCTGAATCAATTGCCTTCCTCTTTTGTCTCCAGACAGCAATTTAACTGCTATCTAAGATCAGTGGTGCTTGACACCAGAAATTTTAAAGGCTAGAATTTATTACTAAAATGTGTACTTTAGCATTTTTCTTCTATTTAGACCACTGATTCTTTGTTTAGTCAATTGCAAACTTCCTTACAATATCATAAATAAACATCCGTTTTCGTTAAAGCTTTTATTTGTTTCCATAATGGAATAGTAGCCCAAAAACTGTATACTATTTAATTGTATTGGCATATAGGGCTCATTTATAAAGACTGGGCACATTTGCATCGGGGCAGTAACCCAAGTCAACCAATCAAATGTTTAACTTCTGCCTGAAAACACCAGTCATTAATTGTTTGCTATGGGTTACTGCAAAATTGCCCAGTGTTTATAAATAAGCTCCACAGTTTAGTACTTTAAAGTGGTTTAACTGAGTACAAGTGAAATTCGTTGTACAGGTATGGGACCTGTTATCCAGAATGCTCGGGACCTGGGGTTTTCCGGATAACGGATCTTTCCGTAATTTGGGTCTTCATGCCTTAAGTCTACTAGAAATTCATTTAAATGTTAAATAAATCCAACAGGCTGGTTTTGCTTCCAATAAGGATTAATTATATCTTAGTTTGGATCAAATACAAGCTACTGTTTTATTATTACAGAGAAAAAGGAAATCATTTTTAAAAATTTGGATTATTTGGATAAAATGGAGTCTATGGGAGACAGCCATTCCGTAATTCGGAGCTTTCTGGATATCGGGTTTCCGGATAAGGGATCCTATACCTGTAGTGCATACCTCCCAACTGTCCCTTTTTCGGAGGGACAGTCCCTCTTTTGACAGCTCAACCCGCAGTCCCTCATTTGTACTGGAAAGTCCCTCTTTTCTCTGCACTGAACAGCCAGAAAAAGAAACAAAGTTTCTCACTTAATTGGCTTTTAGCAGAGAGCCCAGAACAGGTGCAAATAAGATACTTTGTAACAATTTTGAGACACAAAAACACAGGAGAAATATTTTCAAACTTTCATAACCTGCCAAATTTTGTAAAACTAACATGGTAATTAGGGGGTGTGGCAACAGAAAGGGGTGTGGTCAAAAAATTTGCTGCGCTACGTGCGCGAAAAAATTTTTTGTCCCTCTTTTTACTTCCAAAATGTTGGGAGGTATGTTAGTGTGCTCATGAATATTGTTTGTGTCTTTTGGTCTATTTTATATAAAAACAACCACCCACTTAGTCTCAGGGCACGTCTTCCATTAGGCTAATGTCACAGTGAGAACCTGGTTTATTTCATAGCATTTTCAGGCCAAAAAGCACTCAAGCCTATGCTGTCCAGCTGCCTTGGTTTATATAGTGGTTTTTATATGCGTTTTGTATGAAGTCAGCAGTGAACACCAGGTTACATGAACCTTTATATTGTCAGGAAAAGAACAGTATTAGAAACCACAGAAGTAAGGACATTAGGGCTCTTTTGCATCACCCTGTGTCCAAATGCATGGACTGCCATTGGATATTTGGTTGATGTGCATTATTTCCATAATAATCTTAATATTTTTAAGAAATCACTGTACGGACAATGGCATAAGGATCGATTTCTAGGCGTTTTGCCACACTTATGATTTCCAGTAAGGTAGCCCAACGCTCATTCCTCTCCCTTAACCTAGATGGTAATTGCTTGGAATATGCTGGTGCACTCAGAGATCAAATGATTAGCACTCGGAAACAGACACTTGTGCAATAATTGCCTTATCTGCAAGTAAACCAGTGAGGTCTAAGCAAATACCATACAGGGCAATTGAGGGCCAAATGCTAGCCTAACTGAGCTGGCAATTACATGGGCCGCAAAACGAGCTCAGTCACCCTATATGACAAAGCTCTAAGGGTGGTGGCACACTTAGTGTTTTGGTTAGATTAGTCGCCCAGTGACAAATGCCCTCTTCTTTAGGCAACTAATCCCCCGAAATGTCTTCCCGCTGGCTAGAATGTGAATCGCCGGCAGGATGGCACTCAGATTGCTTTGGTTTCTGAAGTCACCCAAAGTTGCAATTGAATTGAATATTCAAAATTTATTATACCATGACCCTGAAAATAGCTTGAATCCGAAAATACACCACCTAAAATCTGTTGAGGTCATGCAGAAGTCAATGGCAGAGGTCCCTTGAACCATTTGAAGAGGTTAACTTTTGGAGGGTTTTGCCTGAAAACTCAAATGAATCAAGCAATTCTAGTTTTCGGGTTGCAGGACTCAAACGCACAGAATCAGGTTTTCACATTCGAGTTTTTTCTTAAATAAGATACCATTCGAGTTCATTCAAGGTATAAAAAAACTCTTAACACTCAACCTTTGATAAGTAACCCCCTAAATGTGTCATTGGAAACTGTTGGATAACAGAAATACATCCATCTCTGCTAATCCAACCTAGAGAATATATCAGAGTGGATGGATAAAACCAAATGCAAATCCATAGAATTTGAGATTATTAGCACATTTTTCTAAATGAGTAAATAGCAAAATAGGTTAGTAGTCTTGGAACCATCTATCACTACATATCATTCAGTACAGTAACACCACCCATAGAGACAGCTGTGATATTTATATAAACCAGGGGAATGACAAATCTACATCACGTATGTCTGAGATAACCTTATCATTGACCAGATAATAGCAACATTAAAACATAACTTTTATTATCCTGTTATAAAATTGGGGTATAAAGTAATTCAATTCAAACCTTATTTATTCTTCGTGGCAGAAGATTTATAAAAATCTAGAAGCTTAACTATAAATATCGAAAAGAAAGTGATCGCTGGAGAAGTTAGTGACCTTTGTGAATGTCACAACATTCCAGATAAGCAGATTTTATATGACCTATATTATGTTTTTCTTTGCAGAGCCAAGGTAGACTGCCCTTTAGAGTTGTTTTCTTACGGGGAGGCGGAAAGTTTTCTCAGTGGGAATCGTAATCCGTTCCTGCTGCCTTATCATAATCTTTCAGTGTTGGGAATCTTTAAAAAAAATATGAAAGAAGGTAAGTGTTCGTTTAGCAGATAATCATAGCAGCATTACAATGTATATTTTGGTTAGTAAATGCTTCAGTTCTGAAACCGTTCTGCTGACAAGGAAAATATGCACGAGGTATATACATTTGAAAGCTTTGAAGCTCTTATTTGACCTTATTTTAATAAGTGGATTAGTGCAGCAGCTCACAGACCACACAAACCTCTATGTATATCTGTATTATGATGGTTAAACATTGCCTTGTAGGCAATAAGCGGGTACATATATAGGATCCATATTTTGAGGAATTAAATGCCAAATGCTTTCTGAAAGAAAATTACTGAAAGAAAGGTTAAATCACTGGGGAGTGCTAAATTTTAGTCACCCCTCTGTGATTATAATCGATGACTTGATACCCCAGCCTAGGGATCTTCTGAGTGAACACCACATTGCAGTCTTCTTCCCGCTTCTTTGCATGGGTGCACATGAGCATTATAGTGGCAAGCTAACTATAAGCAAAAAAAGACATCCTTTTCACTCTACTGCGCATGTGCCGCCATTGAAAAAAGAAGAAACAGAAGATGGTCACACTGTGGTGCTTGCTGAAAATTACCCCAGGCCACTGCAAGTATCAGGTAGGTGATTTTAATTACTGAGGGGGGGGGGGGTTGCGTAACATTTGGCACCTCCCACCAGTGCTTTAACCTTTCCTTCACCTTTAAAGGATATATAATCATATAATATAATATTCTACTGAAGCTTTGCATACAAAATTCCAATATACTATAACTTGTCCAATCACCTTTACAGCTGTCTCCTGTGTTATACATTCTTTATACCTGTTTCAATGCACAGTTTCTATTGTCTTACACAGTCTTGAACTGAAACCAACATTTTTAATTTCTTTCAACGCAACAGTCGATTCATATTTTGAGGCTTGCAAACATCTCCGGGGAATTATAAGCTTGGGAGTCTACTATGAAGATAATGCCATGATCTTGTGAGTCTTTACATTCATATTCCATTCATGTTGCTTTGTGCTGCAGAGTAAAGTATGTATTCAGTTTGTACTTTAATGCCATGACATCTAGAGGCAACGTAATCATAATATTTTGCTAACTAAATGTAGCTTTATGCAGGCTGATGTCTGGATATTCAGCCTAAAGGCCCCATGGGCTGCTTTGTTTAAATACTTATTTGAATACTGGCAATCCACATGGATATTATATTCAGGTTTTTGCCAGATGTAAACAGAAGTGGTACACAGTAGCTTTAATAATTATTTACACAGCCAAAAAAATGCCTGATAGGGCACAACAGTATGGGGCCTGTTTATGAAGCCTCAATTTTTTTCTGGTTGAATTTTTAAATGGAAAAAGCAAATTTTTAGAGGAAAAAAAACTCACATTTTTTGGAGCTTTATTATGCCCCAAGGCTGTTAAAAATGAACTTCCATTCATTTATGAAGATAAGTTAGAATAGAAAATATATAATAAGCCTGCCTCTAAGAATGTGTTATGTATTTGTATGATTGGCATGATTTAACTGTTTAGCATGTTACCTGCCTGCTGCTACAGACTGATCTGCTGGTTTCCTCTATAATACTGCAAAAGTCTTTGGTGACACTACTTGGTTCATATTCTTCCAGACTTCCATGCTGCAATACAGGAAACAGAAGTTACACACTAAGGGGCACATTTACTAAGGGTCGAATACTGAGGGTTAATTAACCCTCGATTTTCGTCCATCGAAGTAAAATACTTCGAATATCGAAGTCGAAGGATTTACCACATTTACTTCGATCGAAGGAAGAATTGTTCGATCGAACGATTAAATCCTTCGAATCGACCGATCCGAAGGATTTTAATCCATCGATCGAACGATTTTCCTTCGATCAGAAAATGCTTAGAAAGCTTATGGGGAAGGTCCCCATAGGCTAACATTGGTGCTCGGTAGGTTTTAGGTGGCGAAGTAGGTAGTCGAATTTTTTTTGTAAAGAGACAGTACTTCGACTATCTAATGGTCGAATAGTCTAACGATTTTTAGTTCAAAACGTTCGATTCAAAGTCGTAGTCGATGGTCAAAGTAGCCAAAAAAAACTTCGGAATTCGAAGTTTTTTTCATTCTAATCCTTCACTCAAGCTTAGTAAATGTGCCCCCATATGTTGCTTGGGCTCATTGGGATGATTGGGTCTGGTTGTCCACATATCTAAAACAATATGGCCATTTGTGATAGGGGTCACCGTTATATGGCCATACCTATTAAATGCAATTGATTTTTCATCTCAACCTGATGTTTTGTTAAGTACAATCCGTGGATAAATGGTAACTCGATCTGTATATCTGAGATTGCATTGTTCAGTAGTAAACAAATAGGTAAACAAAATACCAGTGCAGTTCAGAGCACTGAATTTAATTTCTTTTGGAGAAAACAGCAGAAAGTGTTATGTCACATTTTGAGAACTAGAACTCTGTGATCATGTGTTAATTTCATTCAGTTCTTTCTTTTTGAATCCACAAGTACAGATGTATTATTGTTTACTAATGCCTCTTTGCTGTTATTGATGTGAATGGTTGGTGTCATTTATTTTTGGTTATTAAAATACCATTTTTCTCTTCTTGTAGGTCAAAAAAGTATGGCACAGCTCCCCCTGCTCTACTTTTTGCCAGGCATAACAGTAACCAAGTACACAGTGCTACACTCCAACATACTGCCGAAAGGGACATCGTTCACCGTGTCAAATTGGAATTACTTGGAGAGTTTGTAAGTAATGTGTAAATAAGAGAGATTTAGAGAATTGCCTGTCCTGCCCTGATTATTTGAAGTGAACATGAGCGATCAGTCCCTTTTATTTAAGCATTTTTCTTTTGGAAGACAAATTTCAGTCAGTTATGAATTCACCTTTTATATTAAAAGTTACAAAAATACTTTTGAATGTAATGTTAACAAGGCTTGTAAATAACATGAACAATAGTATTGAAATTCTTTGCAGATGGTTTCTGAATTATATAATAGAATAGTAATTGGGGTTCACATGTATCTTTATAGGTGAAGGGGGAAAGAAATCCTTTTCTAGGAGTGATCTTGCCCTAGTTTCTTTACCTGCGGGTCAGGGATCCTAAAAATATCTACTAACTAGAAAATTGCCACTCAGAATTATAGCATTAACAACTTTAATTGTGTAATCCCCGCCATTATTACCTGCCTTTTAATTTAACCCTAGATGGAGTAATTAAGTGACATAGCATATATGAATTAAGCGATACAAACTCATTTGCTCACTGTAGTAGTGCAGTTCATATGGGTCACAGCATTGGGTGAAAATCTAGTGTAGGGTCCAAGATTTCATGTAGGTGAATAAGTGTTTTATAGTGTGGCCAATTAATAAAAGAGTTATTGCTACTCTCATTTAGCATTAAAAAAATCCGCTATGAATCACTTAGCACCTAAACTATTGGATTGGAACATCTCTCCTATAACAACAATTATTAAATAGCCAGTGATAGGCTGAGCTGAACTCAACATTCCATGATTTGTATTGATTAAAAATGTCCTTATTACTTAAGTAAACAGTTTAATGGGAGAAATGGATCCTATCTGTTTTGATTATAGTGCAAATAATGTGTTTGATGGACTCCCAGAACATTATTATGTTGGTGCAGATGTGTAAATTTTGTATAACACTAGGCACAATTAGTCAGTATCCTAAGAATCAATGAGATCCAGACTGAGCTTAAAAGTATTAAGTTACCCTGCTTATACAGTCTCAAATTCAGTTGTCTATCTAATAATGAATAGCATCAAAGCATAATGAAAACAAAATGCTGCATACTAAAATTAGAAGCAACAGATGGCTTACATTGTGCTATATTTAAATAATAATTGAACATTTATTTTTATTTTTATTTGAGCATTTTTATTGCTTTTCAAAAATGATAGGTTAAACAGCTGGTAATGCTTATAATTTGGTACATATAATCGTATCACAGTGACTTTGTATATCACAATAACACAGTTTTATACAGTGAGTTATTGAGACATTTAGGGGCAGATTTATCAAAGGTCAAGGTGAATTTTCGGATGAAAAAAAAATCAAATTTAAAGCTATTTTTTGTGTACTTCGACTAGGGAATAATTTGAATATCGAAATTTATCATGTACTGTCTCTTTAAAAATTTGACTTTGACCAATCGCCATCTAAAACCTGCTGAATTGCTTTTTCAGCCTATGGGGGACCTCCTAGAACCTATTTGGCATCAATTGTTGGAAAAATCAAAGTTGTTTTTTTGATTGAAATTCCTTTGTTTCGTACGATTCTAATTCGGCTGAAAATGGACCTTTTCGGCCAAAAAAAAACTTTGACTTAATTTTTTTATGCAAAGAATTTGCTTTTCTGGTAATGTACTTACAATTTTGTTGCATTTGCTATTATATATTATATTTGCCTAGTAGAAATCTAGTATTACACTTTTTTTTACAATTTTTTTTTGGTCTGACTTAGTCATGAGACAGATTTGGTTGGATTTGCTTCTTGCCAAGCCCTCTCTAAGTAAGATGAGGCCATACCATCATCATTTGTGCCATGCCCTCACCCGGCGTATTTACTCACATACTGTATTTGCCAATAAGTTGGTAGTAGCAGCCAGTCAGGTCTTTGCTTTTATTATCCAGCTTGTAGTTGATTGTTACAAAAATATTTCTGCCTATATAGGCTATCCTTGTAAGGTATGAGGTTCATCATTTCAATTTTGTTGAAAATGCCCCGACTAGTACTTTCCATTGATGTATTATATACAGAAATACATCTGAAGCTTTATGTGCCCTTCAAAGAAGAAAATACATGTGTTAAGATTTATGTATTTATTTGTTTTCGGAATTGTATTTTCTGATGTGCAAAAAAAAAAACATTTTTACATTTCATATAGACAAGTAGTTTATTTAAAATGCAAAGATGTGTTGGCATAGTAATCTTTAAGTCTGAAAAAGGCCACACAGTACAACTTTGTGCATTAAATACTCCTGTGTGTACATAAGCTAAATCTTACTCCTGTTGAAATGGAATCATTGTGCCAGCTAAAAACAGTATCAACTTTCTTGCAGAGCTCAAGATTACCTGAACTTATTCATGAAAGTTATTTATCTATCATGCATAGATATATAAAAACAATGCACTTGAACTGCACTTTTGTGAGGTTATTGTTCCTACGTTGGCGTATTAAACATCGTATGTGGCCAAATGTTAAGGTCTTAAAAAGGATAATGTGATAATTCTCCTTCACTTTTTATGTTACAGCCAGAAATCACAGTGGACAATTTCCCAACATTCTTCATGCAAAAGAAGCCTTTACTGGTTTTATTTTCTGATTCTAATCCAACCCAGAGTGATGAAAAGCACATTTTGAACTTGGTGAGAGGAAAGTATCTGGATCAATATTTGACTTGCTGGCTAAACCTGTGAGTAACAGTCAGTGTAAGAAAACTGATTCCCACCTAACCTGAAATAGTACATGTGCCCATGCATGATTGAGTATTATAACAAGTTGTAATTAGGGTCTATTTTGATATATATTCTCCCACCATCACATAATAATCCATTAGGGGGTATTATTCATTGTATGCCCTGATTATCACCTCTTTGCAAGGTATTTATTTTTCTTTTCTTAATGAGTATTGAATTTGGCAGAGGAAAAACACCTAATACATGCTAAGATAGAGCAAACATATGGCCATACAGACACCTATTGTATTTGTGCCAACCAATCAATGAATCAGAGTATAGTATAATAATGGGCAGTCGTCTCCTGGCACTGATTGAGAGTTAAGCAAAATGGGAAAGTTGTTCTCACTACTCAATGAGGGTGTGATTACGCTGACTGAGCTTAGCAAACCAAGGGTGTTTCCCTGAATACCAATATAGTAATTAAACTACTGCCAGTAATTTCAAATGTGCTGGGTTTTTTATTTTCTGTTCTGTCACGGTAGATCATTCAGTAATTGCTTCTATGTTATTGAAGGTGATAATGGTGCCATGGTTTACATTACTTTTACGTAGTTCTTTGTACACTTTTCGTTTACAAGCCTTTGTATTTTTCCAGCATGCAAGACTACACATGTACATGGCATGGCATGCCAGGGTGGTGTGGTCAACTAAGTATATTGACAGACATGCACACACATACATTTTGTAAATAGACATTCAACTAGAAGGTAGTGCAAGGACTATACAATAAATTGGCATAGGTTAAAACCTTTTTGCTATCTTCAGCTGATATATTTCTCAGAGATCACTCCTAATGCATGTTATAAATCTTCTGCTGTTGGGCTTCATTTGATATTAATTAAGTACTGGTTACGTTTGGAATCGCATTGGTTAAGGTGGAACAGTGACTCGGTGGTTAGCACTGCTGCTTTCCAACTCTGGGCTCCTGGCTAAATTAACTGTTGTGTAAATGTGCTAGGAACATTAGATTGTAAGCTCCAGTAGGGCAGGGAACAGTGGTACTGTATAAATAAAGGAGAATAATCATAGCATTATAATTATAGCTAAGCAACGTTTCGAGCTTTTCCAGCCCTTTATCAAGCTTGATAAAGGGCTGGAAAAGCTCGAAACGTCGCTTAGCTTGAGGCACGAATAAAGTACCAATTTTTTCACCATAATCGGAGTGCTGCTGAAGTATTTTCTTATGCGTGAACTAGACCTGGGCAGACAGGATCACAGACGGCACCCGACGCTGCAAAGAGCGGTGAGAGTGTGTGTGTAGCACTACTTTGTGTTTTTTTGAATCATAGCATTTTGATTACTTTTCTGGTTTTACAGATGTTTTACAGGTGCGCAACTCTTAAAGGTGGTGCATAGTAAAAGAAAATTTATCAGTGTAGTGTAATTTAAAGTAGAAGGAAAGGCTAAAATTAAGTAAGCTTTATCAGAAAGGTCTATATAAATATACCAGTAAACCCTCAAAGTAATCCTGCTCTGATTCCTCTGTACATATGGGTTTCTCTATCAGACTTCCTGTTTTCAGCATAAACCTCCAGGGCTAGGGCTTGAGCATGCTCAGTTTGCTCCTCACCCCTCCCTCCTCCCCTTCCTGTTGTAATCTGAGCCCAGAGCTATGAGTGAGCTGGGAGAGACTCAGGCAGGACGTGATGACGTGAATATGGCAGCTGCTATCCTAAACAAACAGGGAGAACTTCTAGAGCTGTTTGCTCCAGTATGGTAAAGCATTCTACAGAATAAATAGTGTTATAGCTTGCACTATTGTGGCTAATCTATTGACAGTAAACTGCTTCGGTACCTTTCTTTCTCCTTTAATACAATGGAAGAATTGTTGGGGGGTATAATTCATTTCAGTTGACTTTACATTGGATACACAATAAACACAATAAATATGAGAAGCTTTCAACATCATCTATTGTGCATGAGATGTGGTATGTAAAATCAAGATTTTTCCAATTATAATAAATAAATCCAATAGCTTTCTTTAAAATACAAGAAATTGATTCAGTTCTCACAGTTTTCCTCAGAATGCTAGCATCATTTAACCTGCTACAAGTTTCAGTAAAATTTTGAATTTGTTGCTTATGTAAGTGCATGCTACGCTAAAACATTGGGATATAAACTTTCCTTACTTGTATATATCATGCAGGTTGCACCCACTACAGTGTGAGCTTTACAGTGGCAGGTTACACATGAATACTTATATGGTATTGAATGGAAATGCACTAGCAATGGAAAATGGGACTAACTGCCTGGTCAGTGGCAACTGCAAAGTGCAGCCCTGTCACATTTTAATAAGCACAATAAGTATGTTGGCACTTGGCCCAAGCATTTGAAGGCAGCTATGTGACAACTGTTCTATCTAGCCATTAATATATATGTAATCTATATTTATTTTTATATAATACTCATCTCTTTATAATGTTGCATCTCCTCAGTGACAGCAGCCCGTGAGCAGTTTAAAGCAAATTGTAGCCTAGCAGCAAAATAATTTATACTTTCAAATTGTTATAACAGTGTGATTTAATTATGTGACTCAGAGGCATGTGGATGCACTGATCAAAACATATAAAGGAAGAGGAAATTAGAATTCCTTTTATAAGCCTGTTAAAGATTATTTTAGGATACTTATTTACATAATTCATGCCTGGGAGAAATAATACTCCCAAAATATGTTTCCACTCATGCCTGGTGTTTGTGAAGAAAAACAATACTTGTGTATTCTTTTAAAAGGTTGTTGTCATATTCATTATAACGTTATTGGTTTAACAATTTTTCAGAACATAAACAGAAAAATCAGTTGCGCATTTAAAGGGGAATATGACCAAATAATGAACCAAGTGTCTTCTCATATTTTTAAAATAACTAAATTCACTCCCATACTTACATTATTTTATTGGGCAAATATAATCTGTTGCAGTAGCAGATATTAGAAGATTTATACTGTTGACATAAAAGTTCTGAAAGTTAATTAAAGTGGAACTGCCTCCAGTGTTAATAGTTTGCTGGCATATGATATATGGAGAAACCAGACACTGGGCCAGATTAAATGCCGTTAGAAACAGGTTTATTGCATAAAAATTCATGAATCAGATGCAATTTGAGATGCAATTCAGTTCAGAAAAACGTATCTCACCTTTAATCACCTGACAAAACTGAACTGAATTAGGAGAAAAAGTTTTTCTCTTTGAATTGAATCTCGTCCAAAAGTTGTCACATGATAAACCACAAGATAACTTTTTCTCAATCTTGCCCAATATTTGCTAATCTGATGCACATTGTTCTCATTTAAATAGATGTAGTTCTCTGTGTAACAGATGCACAAATCGTGTCTAGTCCATATGGTATAAGGAATGGTAAAACTGAACTGAATTAGGAGAAAAGTTTTTCTCTTTGAATCGAATCTCGTCCAAAAGTTTTCACATGATAAACCACAAGATCACAGAATTGAATCTTGCCCAATATTTGCTTATCTGATGCACATTGTTCTCATTTAAACAGATGTAGTTCTCTGTGTAACAGATGCACAAATCGTGTCTAGTCCATATGGTATAAGGAATGTAGCCTTAATCCTAAAATCTGCTTGCTAGGAGTTAAGGGATATCAAGTGACAAACAAATTTGAAAGAACATTTATGCTGGAGGCACATTTCCAAACCAAACGCTCAATAGAGAAGATCCCCTCTAAGCACAGATGCAAGATCCTACTAAAAATGCTGTACTCTGCATTAAAAGAAATCTGATATATGGCAAGATATGGTCATGGAGGATTAAAGTTTTCACTTGAGGAGTTAAGATAAATATTTGGTACAGTTTTGGTATTGTACCTTCTAGCTGAAAAACAGTGACAATGTTCGATGCATAAAGAGTCCTGTTTATAAAAGTGCATTTTATACTAGAAAATCATTCATAATTAGGAATGCAACGAGCCCTGCTCTTTAGGGTTCAGCTGAATCTAGGGTTACAGATTTAGCCAAATACCAAACCGAATCCATACCCTTTATCTGTGCAGTTAAAGCCAACATACAGGTGGAAAAACCTAATGCACATGTGAATCGCCCACAGATTTTTTACAGCTGTAAAGGGCTTGGATTTGATTCAGCCGAATACAATTCCTGATAAAGATTGATTTTGCCTGAATCCTGATCCAAATCCAGGATTCGGTGCATCCCTATCTATAATCGAAGTTTACCATGTAGTTTCACAATGTTTCATAGTTCAGATCAAGCATATTTCTCACAGTATCCTCCTTTTATATTTTTATAGGAAGAATACTCCAGTGGGCATTGGAATACTGAGGCGGTACTTTGGCGCAGTACCACGTTTACCACAGTTTGTACTTATTGATTTTGATGCCTCAGGTCAAGTCTTCCCATTTCCCTCAGATCACCATCTTACTGAAGTAAATATATTGTATTGGTTGGAGATGATTAAAGCAGGAGAGGAAATGCATGTCTGTAAGTACAAACACCAGCAAATAAAATTGCAACTTTGAGCTGAAAAAAAATCATGAAGATCTTTCCCTATCTTCCATCCACTTCCAATGACCCAGATCCAAAAGTGTTTCATGTAGGATTGAGAATTATCCCCAGCCCCTGTAAATGTGTCCCTGTTGAAAGGAAATTCTGTGCCTCAGTCTTACGGACTTGACTAAGATTGCTAGATAAATTATAATCGAGAGAGAGAAGAACAAGGCTAATAGATACAGCTAATAAAGTACATTACCTATGCCAGAGAGATTATTTGCTTAAACTAACAGGGTATTGAATACTTATGAAACACGTAATGGAAGCAGTGTAAGTAACAATGATCAAATAGATTAATAATAAATGAAGCCTAATGTTTTATTGGAACTTGTTTACTATGTGGAAACAGTCAGAAAACTGAGGCGACAATAACAGGGAAGTATTAAAATTAATGAAGTTTATGATGTCAGGCTTAAAGTGGCTTTTCTTTGTTACACAGGATAGCAATACATGATACTGGATCACTTTATATACTTACACCATACAAAGGCCAATAAAAGCTGCTGACATAGCCCCTGTGTAAGGCCCTCAGGACTGTCTGCCAGAACTATATCTGGCCAAAAGCTGGACAAATATCAGGCAGATTTTCAAGTTCCATGGGATGATTTGAGGCGTCCCTCTCCCTAATAATGTCAGTAGGCCCACAGAATGATTTGTTCATTGGCCCCCTGGCTTTATCATTGAAAAATTCTGGACTTTTTAAGAAATATCAAATCAAGTTAGTCTTCGGTACTCTCCACAACCTGTCACTCTTTATTCTCTCTTCATGCTGTGGTCTGGGTCAGATTTTCAGTGACAGGTAGGTCTTTTAGGGGGACTCTGTTTCTTAGCAGAATAACTCAAATAACAAATTCCAGCACAAACAAAAGGTAACAAAATAACAGACTCTGGCAAACACCCTTGCATGCAATGAAACACCCATCAGACCCGGTTATGTTTAAAGTGTGAACACCTGGGTTAAGGGGGCAACCCCCCAAAGGATGTATTAGACCTAACTGTCTCCACCTACTGCTTGAAGACAAAACGAAGAGAGATGGTTTGCTCAGAGGGGGAGAGTGAAGAGTAACTTGAATTTATAGAAATGAAAGTGATATAAAATGATGAGCTACATCAGTTGTTGTCCAATTGCATCTTTTGTTCATATTTTCAAAAGCTGAATAGCAGGGTGACTGTTGTGAATGATGAACTCTCTATCTCTGTAAAGTGCTGAGTAAATGTGCTAGTGATTTATAAATAATCCATTCCATAATAAATAAATGGCTTGGCTTAACAGTTGTATGTAATAATCAATGAATTTAGTGAACATAGTTGTCAAAACAGTTGTAGGCAGTCATTGCAGTCAGTGTATTGGTTGATCTGCATGATGGGAAGAATATATTCAGGATCCAAGTAATTTAACTACAAAGTTACTAAAAGAAGAGGTGGAATGAAACTTTTGCCTTCATTCTAGACAAGAGTCAGTTTAACGTGTTTTGGTATTACTGATATTTTTCATTGCATAAATCTTTTTTGTATTATTTGCTGTTTTTCCAGTTATTTTATTCCTATATATATATATATATATATATATATATATATATATATATATATATATATATATATATATATATATATATATATTTTATTCCTATATATATATATATATATATATATATATATTTTATTCCTATATATATATATATATATATATATATATATATATATATATATATATATATAGTACAGGCAATAGTACATATTCAGCACTATAGACATCTTAACATTTTATATCATATAACATTATTGAGTCAATCATGATAGGGTCAGAAAAGAGTAACAGTATCTCCCTGTGTGCTAACATACAAAGTCCCTTTGCCCATCCCATATTCACAAAATTCATATTTACATAAATGCATACAAGTCGTATTCCCTATTGAGACCTCTAGGATGCAGTGTCTGTAATGCATGTATCCAAAATTTCTCCCTTCTTTGGAGTAACAAGAGTCTGTTGCCCCCCCCACGTGGGGGGGCAACAGACTCTATCACCAAAAATCTCAGGCTCGCTGCAGTATGTTGTGCACATTGGAAGTGAAGTGGAACTGGTAATTTCACCATCTCTTTGCGTATAGTAGATTTATGTTGGCTGATCCTATCGCGGATCGGTTGTATGGTTTCACCAATATAAGCCAGCCCACATGGACACTTCAACATATACACGACATACTCCGAATCACAAGTGAAGTGACCCTGTATGTCAAACTTCCTTCCTGTATAAGGATGCGAAAAGGCATTGGTGCGTATCACACTAGAACACTGGGTGCATCTACCACACGGGTACATGCCATTCCTAAGTGGAGCCAAGAGTCTGAGGACTCACTTTCGCTGTGCCCAAATCTGACTTAACAAGCCTATCTCTCAGATTGCGTGGTCGTTTATACGACATAAGTGGAGGTTCCAAGAACTCAGAAATATCAGGATATGCCCTCCTTAACAACGGCCAGTGTCTATGTATTATACGATGTACCTTACGCACACAAGGATGGTAAGTGTGCACAAACGGAATACGCTTCCCTTCTCGCTTCACTTGTGTTTTCTCCTGAATAATTGCTCCGCGGTCCAACGTTTGGACCCGTGTCACCTCCTGACTCAACATCTCACTGGGGTACCCTCTCTCAACAAATTTAGAGGTCATATCTTCCAGTCTGGTGGTCAACTTCTCTTCCTCAGTTACTATCCTCCTGACCCGTAAAAATTGTGACCTGGGGAGAGAGGAGATATTAGCTCTTGGATGTGCACTCTCGTACCTCAACAGATTATTGCGGTCGGTGGATTTCACAAATAGATCAGTAAACAGATGTCCTCCTTTCCTGTATACCCTAGTGTCTAAAAACGTTATAGACTCCTCACTGTACTCCAATGTAAATTTAATAGATGAAACACAGTCATCCAAGTATGCCTTGAATGTCTGCAGGGATCCAACATCGCCCCTCCAAACCACCATTAAATCGTCAATATAGCGCCACCATTTGACGCAATGCTCCTTGAAGGGATCCTGTACATACACATGCTCGCTCTCAAATTGATTCATAAATATATTGGCGTAGGTGGGGGCGACGTTAGATCCCATAGCCGTCCCTTGTAACTGCAAAAAGAAGGTGTCCTGAAAAAGAAAATAATTCCTCTGTAAAACCAACGTCAGTAGTTCCATAAAAAAGTCAACCTGTTGTTTCTCATACTCAGATCCCTCCAGCACCTTATACACTGCTCTCAACCCCAAATCGTGGGGTATCGATGTGTACAAACTGCTCACATCAAACGCTGCCAATAGAATCCGATCCTCACCTAATTCCAATGTCTGGATGGCACGCAAAAAATGGGAGGTATCTCTGATATAGGACATACCCATTGGTACAAACGGGGCAAGAACTTTATCAAGGAATGTGGCTATAGGGGCAAAAATCGAATTTACTCCTGCAACTATAGGGCGCCCTGGTGGGAAATGTAGATTTTTATGGACTTTGGGCAGAGTATAGAACACTGGGATACAAGGAAAATCCTGTGTTAAATACTCCTTTAAGCCTTCATTAATCACTCCACCCTGTTCATACCGGTTCAGTATCTCACCTATTAGGTTCTTATATCCCTGTGTGGGGTCCCCCTCCAGAATGGCATACGTGGATGTATCGCTTAATTGGCCCAATATTTCCTGTATGTAATAATCGGTATCTAGGACCACCAATGCCCCTCCCTTGTCAGCTGGTTTATATACAACACTCTTATCACTCATCAACTCATTTAATGATATACGTTCCATTTTAGACATATTATTGTTAAACCTCATTGTTTTTAGGCTCTTCGGATCCTGCACCAATCGATCAATGTCCCAGGAAATCAGGCCAATTACTGTCTCAACAGGGTGTGATGAGGTTGGAGGTAAATACCTACTCTTTTTATGCAACCCAAATTGTTGTATGTTAAGCGAGTTAGTCACAACTGGTGTGGAACTTTTGTCCTTAAACTGCACCTTCAATCGTAGGAGTCTATAGAATCTCTGTAAATCAATGTCCAAAGAGAAAGTATCTAACTTTGAGGAGGGACAAAAAGAAAGACCCTTCTGTAACACACCCACTTCCGATTCAGACAGTACCTTTTTAGATATATTAATCACTAGCGACTCTGCTTCTTGTGCGCCGTCTTGCCGCCTGTCCGCGTCTGCTGTATGCTGGTTGCTGCCACTGCCCCGCCGTCCTCTCTTGCGGACCCTTCGCGCTCTCCGCTGCTTGATGGAGCACTGTCCACGTCTAAAAAAGACGACCCCCGACGTATCGGTGTTCCTTTGTTGCGATGATCCTCCCGAAGCGCTGCGTGACGAATCCTGCCGTCCAACCCCCTGTGTGTCACGTGGTCCGCGCGTCGGGCGTGCTTGTCCTCTCTGAGGACAAGTCTGGGGGGGCAACAGACTCTTGTTACTCCAAAGAAGGGAGAAATTTTGGATACATGCATTACAGACACTGCATCCTAGAGGTCTCAATAGGGAATACGACTTGTATGCATTTATGTAAATATGAATTTTGTGAATATGGGGTGGGCAAAGGGACTTTGTATGTTAGCACACAGGGAGATACTGTTACTCTTTTCTGACCCTATCATGATTGACTCAATAATGTTATATGATATAAAATGTTAAGATGTCTATAGTGCTGAATATGTACTATTGCCTGTACTAGCTAATTGTAGTTAGTACAGCGAGGGTTAAATCTTGTGAGACTTGAATTCACCTGTTGAGTGTGTTAATTAGTTACCTTTAAAAAGGAAATGATGACATAATGTTATGTGATGCTTGACAAAGAAGCGGGAGCTTCGAAACGTTGCAGCAATTTTTTGCACATAAAGGACTTTTTTACTTGCAATTGGAGTCTGGACTTCTTTGTTTGGATATATGTTTTGTCCATTATTTGGACTAAGTCGCGGACTGGGATACCGCTCAACATCAGTTTGTACGGATATATATATATATATATATATATATATATATATATATATATATATATATATATATATATATATATATATATATAATATACTGTATAGTTAAAGTTAAATCAGTCCCTGACCTTTTTTCCCCCTGTGAGCTACAGTACATCAGTTGTAAAAAGCATCCTAAGCATGCAAAAAGTTCCTGGGGGGTGCCAAATATGGGTTCTGATTGGCTATTGGTAGCCCATATGTGGATTGGGAGCCTACATGAGGTTCTGTTTAGCAGTACAGATGGGTTTTAGACAGCTAAAGCTTGCCTTTAAGTTAGGAATTAATAAGCACCTGCTTTGAGGCCACTGGGAGCAACACCCAAGGGTTGGTGAGCAACATGTTGCTAACAAGCCACTACATAGAGTTAAATAGATCATCTGGATTGGTAGACTTTAACCAGTGAGTAAAATTGTCTTGCTATTACTAATTTATTATATTGTGTGCATTGCATCTAATCTTTATGCTGCTCATTTGAGCTTTTCCCTCTTTCCCACATTTCATTTGTGTTTCTAATAGATGAAAACACTAGTTCATCTAGTCTAACCACTAAAAATTGTATTTTAACAGTATTTTCTGTCATTCTAGATAGTTTATCCAATGAAGACTGGAAACCACCACTTCCCGATTACAATTTCCTGGACATGATGGATGCAGAAGTCCCAGACTTTGCTGCACAGAAAATACGTATTCAAATGAAGCCCAGTAGAAGGCAAAAAGCAGAAGATTCCACAGAGGGAGCTGAAGCAGAAGAAACTGAAGTCGAGGAATATCCGCCAGGCTCAAGTTTACGTGGAACTGTGCCAAAGTTTATAGAACAGGGAAAAAAGTTCAGAAGTCACACAGAGTTATGATCTAAATGGCGTATGGATCACAAAATATATTGTGGAAAATTCCTAATCTGAGCAGTTTTCTTCTACTTTTACATCATAGACGCCATTATGGAAAAATGTTCAGTTTTCCACTTTTTTTATTGTTCAAGTCTTCATGATTTTTTTATTGGATGCTTTTCTGTTTTATTTCATGTTGAGTTTTTTTGTTTTGTGTTACTTATTTATAAAATCCTTTGAAAATATTCAGTTCTTTGCAAATGTACTCAAACCTTTGACCTATTCTTTCATTGTCCTGATTAACAAATACTTTGCTTTTTATCTAACCGATTTTATTTTAAAGACCCAACGTTGCTTTTTATTATATGACTGCTTATTTTTATTTGGGGAAAAATTGTCTTAAAAATAAATAATAAAAATCTTATACAGTTTGCAAAAGTATTTCATTCCCCAAACTTTTCTTTTACAATTGTTTTTATTAGCATTTTTGAATAAACAAAAAGAACAAAAAGCAGCAAAGCAATAGCTCAGCAAAACATTTGTCAGTTTCATAAAAAGAAGAGAATTATTACACAACAATTCATTTCTAACCAAACATCAAATAAAGACAATAACAAAATTCATCAATGAAAATAAAATAAGATAAAGTAAGATAAAACTGTGCTCTCTACCAACCAAAAAATTTACATTCCCCATTCTTTAAAGGAACAGTAGTAGCAAAATAATAAAATGCAATTTATATAAATGATCTGCTGTGCAGAAATTCAAGTTGAATTTGTTTTCTGTATAAACTTGCAAAGCCCTTTATATATTTCATTTTCAAAGCATAAATTGAGTAAGCTATATTAGGAACATGCTGTAGAACTTTTTGTGCAAGGACCAAATATTTCACAATTATAATTCAGCACACATATTATTTATTACATTATTTTATTGTTTAAGAACATTCTGTTGTGTTTTTGGTATCATCAATTATACTGTATTATTTTAATTAATTCTTAATTAATTTGGTCTTTCCTGCTGTTCTGTATAACAACCTAATTGAACAATTTATTGATCAGATGGACATCTGGAGGAAGCCATTTAGAGCTCATTGTCACATCGTTGTAGGGAAGAGGAATTTACTTCCACCAAGTAATAAGCCATTGTCTGTTGTACTTATGGTATCATGGCATGTCATATAATAATCTGTTCTCCTCATAGTATAGGACAGAACTGTGGCAAAGAGCCACTTGGAAATTGTTACAAGCGCAAACCTAGGAGTTTGTGAATAAATATACCAATGGCATTAAACAGTTTCTTTTTATGTATAAAGGTAATCTATAATATATTACTTCTATACTGATATAGTGCCCGTGTATATTATAAGCATAAATATGAAATTAAACCCCATGGAGTATGCAATCAAGAAAAACTTCATTAAGCATGTGTCCATATAACCACCTTTAAGTGGTGGTTTAAGTAGCAGCTAATCACTTTTCAATCTAAAGTTCATGAACTGCATATCCAAATGCATTCATCCATTATAAAAAAAACACACTCCCAACAGGAGTGTTCCATTTTAACAATGCATAGGGGGTTATTTATCAAAGGTCGATTTTTAGAGTTTATTTTATACCTCGGATGAACTCACAACTTGAATGGTTTCTAATTTAAGAAAAAGCTCGAATCAACAACCCAAAAACTGACTTGAGTTTTCAGTAAAGAAAAACCTCAAATCGCTCAAGTTTTCATGTGAAACCCTCCAAAAAAAATTCAAACATCATGAAGGCTGTTAACACCTTCAAATGGTTCAAGGGACCTCTGCCATTGACTTCTACATGAGCTCGACAGGTTTTAGATGGTGAATTTTCAGGGTCGCGGTATAATAAATCTCCAAAAATTCACGTTTTTAACCAGAAAAATCTTAAGTAACCTCGAAAATTCGAATTGTTTAGTGGAAAACACAACCCAAACCATAATAAATCTGCCCCATAGTGTTGCATGGCCAGCAGAAAGTTGGTATATTTCAACAACTCTCTTTTAAGCTCTACCAGTCATAAATGTGTTAGGAAAATAATTGGCAACTATTGCTTTCGGCACCAATATGCGTCACACAGGCAGTGGTGATGTCTGTGGTCCCCATGACTGAAGATTCTTATGACATACAGACAACAGCTGCTTTATTTAATATTTTTATATTTCATTCTCACCATGTTGCTATCTATGAATAAAAGAACTGTCAATACATTTTTTTAATGTTAGAAAACTTTCATCTTGTGACCTAAAAAGGCTGTTATGCCATTCCTTATCATTTCATCATTGTATTATAAAAGAGATCATTTACTAAAGAGTACACCCAAGTCTTGGAGTGGCTGTGGCTGCTATCCCTAGAATGAGTATTTGTGTAATAGGCCTTGCTATGGGTAGAACATTTGGCACAAGGTACAGAGTGGAGTGCTCAGTGGTACAAGGGAGTTGTTCATCTTTGAGTTATTTAGTATTATGGAGGAAGACCATTTGCAATTGGCTTCATTTTTTATTATTTGCGGTTTTTGAGTTATTTTACAAATCTGGTTGCTAGGGCACACATTAACCTAGCAATCATAAATTGATTTACATAAAAGACTGGAATATGAATAGGAGAGGACCTGAATAGAAAGATGAGTAAATAAAATAGCAATAACAATAAATGTGTAGCCTTAAGGTGGCCATACACGGGCCGATAAAAGCTGCCGACAGACCGTGTCGGCAGCTTATTGGCCCGTGTATGGGGGCCCCCGACGGGCTTCCCCGATCGAGATCTGGCCGAAAGTCGGCCAGATCTCGATCGGATGGGATTAAAAATCCCGTCGGATCGCGGCCGCATCTGTTCGTTGATGCGGTCCCGCGATCCGACCGCCCGTTTGGCGAACGCTAGGATCCGATCGTTGGGCCCTAGGGCCCACGATCGGATCAGCCCGATATTGCCCACCTCAAGGTGGGCATATCGGAGGGAGATCCGCTCGTTTGGCGACATCGCCAAACGAGCGGATCTATCCGTGTATGGCCACCTTTACAGAGCACTTGTAATTAAAAACTATTTATATATAATAAAGACCAATTGAAAAGTAAATTATACTTGGCCACTTTACAACATACTAAAAGTTAACTTAAAGCTGAACCATCCCTTTAACACCTTTCTTTGAGCAGGTTGTAGGTGCAGTGCTAAAGCTGTCCCTTTCACCTCCTGGCAATCTTTTTTTTTTTACTGGTTGAATAAATTAGGTGTGCAAGGGCATTCACATTTTCTGCCCACAGTGACCATTATATGTTGGGCACAACTTGGTTTTTATAAATATTTTGCATCATAAATGAGCCCCAAAGGGTCTGTCTTGCAATTCCTTATAACAATTGTTGTTTTTTTTGCAAGGGGAAATGCAGTTTCCAAAACTAAACTGTGAAATATATTCGGAATACTGTTTAGTGCTGATGCTCTGGACTTGCAACCATAATATTCAGTTTCACACAAAATCACACCTACAGTGTCTCACAATATAAACTTTCCAAAAAGCTGTTTGGCGACACTGAGGTGTACTCTTTGGTAAATAAAGTGCCTGATGAGTGGCTACGATCTCTTTTTTTGAAAATCTTTTGCAGTGCAATATTCTCCTTGATCTTTTTCTTGAAGTCCTCTTTCCCTCCATGTTCCTTGTGGTTTGCAGTTTTGTAGATAGCAGATTTTGGGATATCTCCACACCCTTTCGATTTTCTAATTGCATATCTACTTTTAAAATTTTTTAATATCAACAAATTAAAAATCAATGCAATTTAGTAATTTGTTTATAATTTATCTTTCCAGGTAAGACCTTTAATTTTTGAGGTGTTATTTTCACTTTTTTTTTTTTTTTTTTTACTCTCTTTGTTTGAAATCATAGGACAAGATCAAAACAGGTCTGTATACATGGCTCTGATATAGAAAGTTCTATAAATTCATAGGTTAATCTGTATAAATCTTTATAACTTGCTGATGCTGTATAATAAATGTTGATTGTGACGCCTCATTTTTGGTTTTGAGGCAAAGAGAACAACATTCTGTTCTGAGAAGACGTTAGTCTTTAACATACAACAGAGGTCTTTTTGGCTATGTTTAGCCCACTGATTAAAATGTAATGGGTATTTCAAAATCTGCCATCTGTTTTGTTTGCTCTCTAGTTAATTTTCTTTTTGTTTCAGTTTTTTTTAAAGCTTCCAGCTTATCTCACACTTCTCCCCAGTGTACCACTGGATAAGGGCCTCCTCTTGTGCAGTTTCTATGGGCTATAGCAGTGATCCCTAACAGTGGCTCTAGACAACATGCTTCTCACCAACCCTTTGGATTTGCTTTCAGGTAGGTGCTTATATTTGAATTCCAGGCACATTTTGGTTGCATAAAAACTTAAAGGGAAAAATGAAAAAAATATGACAATTACATAGCCAATATATCTAATAGGGGGATTTCTTTCCTAGTAAATGTATTAGAGCTTAATCAAATAACTGATTCCAGTACAAACAAAATAACTGCCTTTTGCACAAATTCTGCATGTAGAGAGACAGGATTACTGGTGACTCCAATAGAGTGAGCTCTAATACATCTTCTAGGCAAAAGGAGCCCCCTATAACAGTGTTTTTCAACCTTTTTTGAGCCAAGGCACATTTCTTTCATTGAAAAAATCCCGCGGCACACCACCAGCTGAAAATGTGAAAAAAAGCTTAAATTAACAATATAAGTGCTATTGTTAATGTAAGCTTTTTTTTAAACATTGATGCATGAGGCAGAAAGTTGTCAGTAAGAAAGTAGAAGGAAACATATATGAAAAGGCCAATTGAACTTTATTATATCATCTGCAGTCTTTTTACCTGATAAGATTTTCCAAAGCAGGGTAGCGCTGCCCTCTATTTAAGCTGGTTGGGGCAATAGTTCTCTCACAAACACAGAGATTAAATTATTTTGTTATTGTGTTTTTTGTAATAACACTCCCCCAAATATTTTATAATTGCTGCCAAGACCGTTGGGGTTTTATAAATAAACAATACTGATAATCAAATCTCAAATCTAACTAACTAGATCTGGTGCTTCAGCTAGCAACTGTGCAAAGGGAGAAGCAGGTCACTTATTATTATTTTGTTATTACAAAAAAACACAATAACAAAATAATTTAATCTCTGTGTTCGTGAGAGAATTCTCACATTCATCATTCAAGGCCAGGGTAAGCTTGCTATGCCGGGTACCCACGCTATTGCCCCTACCAGCTTAAATAGAGGGCAGCGCTACCCTGCTTTGGAAAATCTTATCAGGTAAAAGTTCAATTGGCCTTTTCATATATGTTTCCTTCTACTTTCTTACTGACAACCTTCTGCCTCATGCATTGCAGCCAGACAGCTAGAAATATGGTTCTCCTTATTACAGCATGGCTAAGCCGCAGGGTCTGCTTCCTTAATATTTTGATAACAGCACTAGCCGTTCACCTGTCAGTCCGTGCACTTCTGCCTTCTGCCTTCACATCGAAGCTGCGCGCAGTGCAGCCAGCGACCTCCCTGATCAGCCAACCCAGGCACGGCTCTTCTGCCCGCTCAGGTCACGTGACGTCACGTGAAAGGTCCGCGCACTTCGGCCTTCAAATTGATAGCGGCACACCTAACATTAGTTTGCGGCACACCAGTGTGCCGCGGCACACAGGTTGAAAAACACTGCCCTATAAGATATATTGAATCTAACTGTCAATGACTATCTGACACCCAACTCCTGTATGAAGAGAGAATGAAGAGAAACAGATGCTGAGAGAGGGATTGTGATTGATTGTATTTTGAAAGTTTCTTATTTCAGTATGATGAAGCTTATAATTATACTGCTAAACAGAACCTCCTGTAGGCTGCCAGTCCACATAAGAGATACCACAAATAGCCAACCACAGCCCTTATTAGGCACCCCCTGGAACTATATTCATGCTTATGTTGCTCCCACAGCTCGTTTTACATTTAAATGTGGCTTATGGATAAAAAAGGTTGGGACCCCTAGGCTAAGGGCAGCTCTGACAGACCTTCAGAATACTTGATTGGTTTGACTGTAATATATTGAATACTCATCTTAATGGCAATAGCATTTTATTACTGAAGTATTAATAATCATTACATTACTAGGATTTACTGAAGTTATACAATATCTTTTAGTCCTTCCCTGGGTTAGCTACAAGCCTTCTTTAGTTTTTACATGCCTTCTTGTAATTCACTAACTGGGTTTTACCTTGTTAAACTAAACTGGCAGTAGAGGGTGAGCTGCAGAGGACCCATTGGGCCTCTTTAATGTTATTAGTGAAACTGTAAGATGCTCTGTTTTTCTACATGATTTTGGGAAATGACGCTCATGTCAATGTCCCAGTCTCTACCTCAGTAGTGTGCATTAAATAAAGCGGCCCTGGAAGAAAATTCTTAGTAGATTGGTGTGTATATAAAGCACATATGCTCAATCTCTTATATATCAATTGCACATGTTCCACTTTTTCACAATTAGGAAGAGCCACATCCATGAAGTTTGAATGGTAGAACTTCCCAATAGTTTTGTGACTGCAGCTTGTCATTCCTTTTATTTTCCATGTGACACAAGTGTGTTTAAAACTGGACTTGAGGGATAAAGCACAGCAGTGGGAAAACTTGTGAACTCTGCCATCATGGGGATTCCACAAACAATTTTCTATTTTAAAAACAATTTCTGTTTTTATAAGGATTATTCCTTTCCACATCTTGTTTTCTTAGTCGAAGCAAACAGATTTCAAAAAATACACACAGCTTATAGTTCTAGATTCTGTGGAAACTTTATATTTGTTATATAAACAGAGTAATGTAATAAAAAGTCTTGTGTTTGCCCACATCTAGTAACTTATAGCAGACAATCACATTTTTGTGTTTTAAACAGCTTAATGCTACCTGACTGGCTGCTGTGTTATTAGACCAGTAGTGAAATGAAGCCAATTAAAACTTACCCCATCAATCAACATGGTCAGGAACAAGTGAAAAATGGTGTTACTTATGGGCATATTTATTAACACTGGAGACCAACATCACCAATGATATTGCCAATCAGATCTTTGCTTTTCTAATTTATAGGTGACTGTTCAAATCAAACTGCTGACTGGTTGCTATGGCTAATATTAGGGGGCAGATTTACTTAGGGTCGAATATCGAGGGTTAATTAACCCTCGATATTCGACTGCCGAGTATTGAATATCGAAGTCAAAGGATTTACCGCAATTCGTTCGATCGAACGATTAAATCCTTCGAATCGTTCGATTTGAAGGATTTTAATCCATCGATCTAACGATTTTTCTTCGACCTAAAAATTGTCCAAAAGCCTATGGGGACCTTCCCCATAGGCTAACATTGACTTCGGTAGCTTTTAGGTGGTGAACTAGAGGGTTCGAAAGTTGTTTTTTTTTTTTTAAAGAGACAGTTCTTCGACTATCGAATGGTCGAATAGTCGAACGTTTTTTTTTTTTAAAGAGACAGTACTTCGACTATCGAATGGTCGAATAGTCGAACGATTTTTGGTTTGAATCGTTCGATTCGAAGTCGTAGTCGAAGGTCGAAGTAGCCCATTCGATGGTCAGGATAAAAACATTATAATTTCACTGGAAACATTTACAGTTTGGATTAGTTTGTGGCAGTGACAGCAACTTGTGTTAATACAGTAACTCGGGGAAACAGGATACTTAGGTCTCTAAATTTTAAATATTTATTTTTATTTGTTATCCTGTTCATCAGTCACATACGATATCAGTTGCTTCTGGACATGCAGTGCCCAGACAAGTTGCTGATGGAAACCAGGCCGGTGGCCAGAGATAATTTAGTAGAGATTTCTTATGTTGTTCTAATTATAAATACTAGATATTTGCTCAGTTAACATATAAATACACAATGATCAGCCACTGCAGATTGTATGTAGTTTAACAACAGCTGGAGAAGTGAAGGTTGCTACCCCAATATACAGGGGCAGATTTATCAAGGGTCGAAGTGAATTCAAAGGAATTTTCAAAGTAAAAAAAATTCGAAATTCGAAGTAATTTTTGTTGGATACTTCGACCATCGAATAGGATACTATGACTTCAAATTCGATTAGAAGTAAAATTGTTCAAATATTCGACCATTCGATAATCAAAGTACTGTCTCTTTAAAAAAACTTTGACTTCAATACTTCGCCAAATTAAACCTGCCGGAGTGCTATGTTAGCCTATGGGGACGTTTTTGGAAGTCAACGTAAAATCTTTCGATCGATCGCTGAAATACTTCGAATCGTTTGATTCGAAGGATTTAATCGTTCGATCGAACGTTTTTACTTTGACCACAGGATACCCAAATTCGATGAAAAAAACTTGACCCTTGATAAATCTGCCCCACAGTGTCAATATTTATCAAGGAGCTCCTGCAGTAGACATTATTCAGTCACTAACCCATCTTTTTTTTTTTTCTTATCCATCACTTTTATTCCACTTTTTTTTCTTTATATAATTTTGGGATGGACCATTTAACATTCATTTTTTACCTCTGAAAAACTATGATTTATATCTTTTTGGGTTTGATCATGTATAATAAAATATTCTGCCTGAATTGCTACATAATTATTAGGTGCCAGTTACTTGGCAACACTGAGCAATAGGACAATGTCCTTTGTTGCTTAGGCTGGAGCATATTTCTTTGTATTCAGTTTCCCATTCTGGCCAATAATATATGAAGTAATTTAGAAGCATGGGGAAAATGTTGTTACATTGTTATCAATACATTTGGGTTTAGTAAATGAGTCCTTCCAGATTACTGGTCCCTGACTCATGAGATGGTGGCAAGAATCACTAGCAAACTCAGTCCATCATTTCTTCTTTGTTCCATATTAAACTGGGTTTGAGGCTGAATTCTTCTGTAAATGATCCTGGGTCATTTGCTTGCACCCTCAAACATGAGGAGAATCCACCAAGATGATTCTGCATTATTTAGCATTTACTTAGATCAATGGGGCAAGATCAAATAAAAGTAATTTTTCATCCCTAATAAATATTCAATTGCAGGAATAAGTTATAAGGCTACATTTATATGACTAAAGTTATATTAGAGTAAGCATAACAAGTGAAGCACCCACTCTTGGGATCATGACACTCTTCTGTGTCTATACGAGTAGTTCTTTCCTAATGTGCAAGCTCCTAGAAGAAGTAGAATATCTCTTTTTCCAAGCTTATTACTGCATTTGCTCTCTGCCCTTTCTTGAACCACAACAATGATATTAGTAAAATATTAGTGATATCCATTTGATGTCATTATAAAGTATGACCATATCTATAATAAAGGTTGCTGGGAGACTTTCCCAGTACTGTGCTGTAGAAGTGAATCTGGATTATAAGCACATTTAATGCTCTCAGACTTTACACTGTATTTATTTAAAAAGGTAATATTTTTCCTGTCCCTTGTTCACACAATTATCGTTGACCCTGCTGGCAGTTTGCAGTCTTTTTCTTGTGTAATTAATTAATCAGTATGCCATAATAGGCGGAGATGATAATCTAAACACTAGCATATTGTACAGATATGAGATCCGGAATTCTCGGGATGTGGGGTTTTCCAGATAATGGATCTTTTCGTAATTTGGATCTTCATACCTTAGGTCTACTTGAAAATCATCCAAACCTTAATTAAACCCAATAGGCTGGTTTTGCTTCCAATAAGGATTAATTATATCTTAGTTTAGATCAAGTACAAGCTACTATTTTATTATTATTATAGAGATAAAGGAAATCCTTTTTAGAAATTTGAATTATTTTGATAAATTGCATTATTTTTGATTCCGTAATTTGGAGCTTTCTTGATAAAAGGTTTCCGGATAACAGATCACAAATCTGTATACAGCTGTTACGGTTGATGCTAAAATGAAGAAGTTGCAATACTGTACTTGCAATGAAGTACTGCCAGCAACTAATATATTTTCTCATGAAAGTTCTGCTTGGTATGTGATTTGGGCTGTCACAACTTGGACCTCTCTCTCTCTCTCTCTCTCTCTCTCTCTCTCTCTTTCTCTCTCTCTTTCTCTCTCTCTCTCTCTCTCTCTCTCTCTCTCTTTCTCTCTCTCTTTCTCTCTCTCTCTCTCTCTCTCTCTCTCTCTCTCTCTCGTATTATCATTTTACTATTTTATAGCTCACATACAAAGTTCATTAATTGTTATCTTTATGCGTTATTATGTAAATACACCTATCAAATAAACACACCTTGTACAACTGAGAACACAAAACATAAATCAGTAAGAAACATGACTATTTTTTAACCCTCTCTGTTTCACACAAACCAGGACCATCAGAACACAAATATTTGACAACTTCCCTGCATATACTGTGAAAATAGGCAGCCAATGTTATCTATGTCTCTTCCTAGTGATTTCCCAGATTGTATAAAGGCTTATCAGCCAGTCTGATATTATAAATATAGGCATCTTGGTTTAGTGTCCAGCTTCAGAAAAGGATTGATTATGCTACACCTTGTTAAACATAGTTTTGTCCCAGAGGAAGGAAAAATGATCATTGTGAAATATCAAATTCGATGAACTTTTGCCAAAAACAAATATGATACATTTTGGTAATTTCACTACGTCCAGGCTGGTATACTACATTACAGCAGCTACTTCAGCAAATCAATATCTATGTCTTAGGGGGTTATTTATCAAAGGTCAAGTTTGTGAGTTTTTTTCTACCTCAAATAAACTCACAACTCAAATGTTTGCTTATTTATGAAAAACCCCAAATGTAAAAACTCGAATCAATGCTGTCGGGGGGGGGGGGACTTGAATACTCAAATTGATCCAGTTATCACAGAAGAAAAACTACAATTGATTGAGTTTTTGAGTGCAAAACATCAGAAAAAAACAAATTTCATGAAGACTGACCTCTGCCATTGACTTCTACTTGACCTCGACAGGTTTTAGGTGGAGTACTTTCAGATTCGGGTTTTTTGCAGCTTCGGAGCATAATAAATCTTGAAAAACTTGAGGTTTTTTTATCGAAAAATTTGAGTTTTTACTGAAACTACCCTCAAATAACTGTAATTTAATAACTCGACCATTAATAAATAACCCCCTTAACTAACATGCTAATATTCCACATACAGTATGAGCTTAAATACATCCAATTGTAGTAGAAAGATCATCAATGTAGAGTAGTGGCCCAGGCATAGGCTGAGGGTGAATTTTTTTGGGTAGGCTAAGTCTAAAGTTTCTTCACCTGTGCTTTTCAAATGGCCGAGAAACAGCTGATTCAGCCCATATTATAATTATTATAATTCACCTGTCTGAGCACACAGGGTGGATTTTTGTCTAAAATGCCCTACAATCTTAAATCTGTCCCATAAACGGGCTGACTGAAGCGCTACTAGGTCCAAAGTCATTTTTCACTTGACATGGACAAAGCTCAGACTATGGAAAATATTATGCAGCATAGCACTCTTTTATTATCAAAATTATAGAAAAAGTACAGTTCATCCACATTACTGGAAATCAGGGCTAATGATTGGCTTGTTTAACATTAAACTATGTTTATTGGTCTACTTTCACATAAAACACAAGGGATATGTTAAATGTCATTTATGGGACATTTAAGTAAAATGCAGATATATTTGTACCCCTTGCAAAAACAGTAGCTGCTCTTTTACTGCAGTTTCAAAGTAACACAATATAACAGTAGATGAGGTTGAGAAAGCACTTGCATTCAGCCATCAACACAACATTTGTGCGTAAGTGAAAGTAGCTGAACTGATCTGTTAGCTTTTCCAGAGGAAGGTGAATTGAATTGATACAATAGTTGCTAATATTCCCCTAATACTGCCAAGAAATGTTTTAACTAATTGTATCAACTAATGTATCAAATTGTAACAGTTCAGATGCTCCTGGATCACTGAGCTGATCTTATCAGAAGCCAACCTTTTAGAAGCAATGGGTTACATGCAGAGTTGCAGTACAAATCTCCATTACATGTCCAGTCCAATGCCCAATCTTGAGCCACTTTCCTGTCACTACACAAACTTGCTATGGAAACAAGATTTTTTATATGATACAGTCAATATGGAATATTAGCTTAGCCTTTAATGTGTTTATATGGAGTGATCCAGTAGAGTCCTTATTGCCACCCTGTAAGGGTTCTTTCTCCTTTTTTAAAAAAAAATAAAAAAAATAATGAAAGCCCTGGGAAGTAGTAAAGCAGAAATAAAATATTGTACCTTAAATCAAATGAATGGCAATATTATTTTATAGTCATGGGATGAAAACATTTTAAATAAATCTATTCAGACATGTCAGCTTTAGACTTTGATCACTATTACTAGATAACTGATTTTCCTCTGATAACCTTAAGTTTAGGTTGCCTATCTACAGTATGCAGCATTTTCTGATCAGATTAACATGTTTTAATCTGAAGATTGTAAAAATGTCACTTTTGTTTCAAGATTTCATGAGGATATTCAAATCGAAAAATGAGCTTTATTCTTTGTTATGCAATAAATTTAGTCCATTTAGAAAGCACCCGTTTCCATTCTCCAAATAATATTTGCTGTCACACAATCCAGCTCTGCTCTTGCCATCTCCCATGAATCAGAGCTTCCCCATTTCTATCTGTTGTTCTCTTTATGTTTCCTTTTTTATTTTAACTAGTGATATTTCTTCTTCCCTGTTCTTTCTTTGGTAATGGAGACCAGCGGCTTTCCTGCCTCAGCTGAAAACTTCCCTACTGTCCAATTGGGAAGCATTAAAATGTCACAATTTCTATCCAGACAAACAGACAGAAGGCAATGCAGTGACATAAAACAAGTTTCTTCAATGTTTGTTTCCAAAAACATAAGATGGAAAGTTTCTTTGATGATTTTCTGTAATAACAGGAAGAAGGCTACAAACTTGTGCAACGGCTACTTCAGTGAGGGATCTTAGATTAATGAAGTGATGACAGAGATTACATTTATGTACAGATGTTAGAAACTTGCTTATACAGATTAAACTGCACATTCATGTAGAGAATTAGCTGCAGGCAACAAGTTACTTAGGGTTGCTGAATACTGAATGCTAAGTATACAATATCTCTAATTCTCACACCCCAGCCTAATTCTTCTTTCCATTTCCACTTTCTTACAGCATAAATGATACTGTTATTTAAAGTGTCAGTGGTAGAATTAATGTAAATAATTTCTAGTGAGTGATCATCTTCTGTTCCCAATAAATGCTGTATCAGACAAAGTCCATTAAGTAAATCCATTCTGCTGGGAGAGTTCAACAACTATGGTCATGTACATGATTCCGCAGAATAACAGAGGATTTATTTATCTCAGATGGGCAACCCACACTTCCCAGTTACTCTCACTGGCCAGTTCACAAAACCCTGGTTGAACCGTAATTCAGCACAATCTCATTGTCCTTAAATTCAGAAGAAATTCAGATTTTGAAGACATCCTTGTTTTCCACTTTTGGCAGAAAAGCTAGATTTAATTTGAATTATGTCACAATAATACTTAACATATACATGCATGTTTAAAGGAAAACTAAATCCTAAAAATGAATATGACTAGAAATGGCATATTTTATATATCAAACATACTGAACTAGCATATCTATAGTAGTAATGATCCAGGCTTTCAAAGTTGTCACAGCAGTTTCCCATCTTGGGTTTTGTTAGGAGTGAATTTTTATTCAATAATCACTTGTGCATTGAATACAAATTCACGCCGGAAGTTGCCGGCAAATTCACTAACCTCCGCAAATTTGCCAGCCACTGCTTCACTGACAGCGCAACACTTCGCCAGGCGTAGATTTGCCAGGACAACGCTAATTCACTAAAATGCGAAGTTGCGTCCAAGGCATCAAACACTGGCGAAGTTGCGCTAGCGTTGGCTAATTTGCATACGGTGGGAATTTAAAGTTCAATGGACGGATATGTTGCAGCAAAGAGGTAACGTTCAGTAAAATCCGCATCTTAGTGAATTTGCGTAGTTACGTCGATTCACCAGAGCGCAAATTCGCCAGGCATTGGGGAGCCAAGTACCACTAGAGTCTATCTCCTTCGCTAGCGAAGTTACGCCAGCGACCGATAGTAAATCAGCGAAGTACTGGCGAATTTTCACCCGCGTTAGTCACTTCGCCCTTTAGTAAATTTGCCTCTTGGTGTGCTGGCCCACTTTGAATGATTGCATACATATAAGTAACCTCAGAGTTTCATGACCTGTGTAAAAGCACTTGGCCTTCAGTTTTTTATTTGGTCTCGGTGACTTATAATATCCTTATATTTTACAATAAGGGGTACTTTATTCACTATAATATATATACAGTATCTTGTGTTGTCGGTCCCTAAGCTAAGTAACTGAAAGCACCTAGAGAATTTGCAGTGAATCAGCAGAAAAAAAATGGGGTGCTACTGGATCATACAGATCTTAACTGCTAAAGGGCTGTGGTTGGTACAGAAGCCCAAAACATAAAAGTACAACATTTCTGTCCTACTTGTTTAGTTAAGCTTTAGTTCTTCTTTAAATATTCATAGAGATAGAGGAGACTGTTTCACTCTTGGTTGCAGCATATTGTATGCAGTATTCAGTAGACCTAGGAAAGACATCAGAAGCAGTCGTTTTCTAATTTCTTGAATGTACAGTGATCTTTTATGCACAATTTCAAAAAGTTGTGTACACAGATTCTAAGAAAGTTATGTATACTTTGTTTATACAAACTTACTGTTTATGCTAGAAATTTGTAAAGTGTCTTACGCTCTGTCTTTGATTAATTTCAGTGTAGGTACATCAATCCTCGTCTGGGTTACTACCATCCCGATAGTTAATCTATCAACAGTGGTTGAGGAGAGCACTCAGAGAGCAGGACTGCTGTGATCAAGTTTTTAATTCAGGACTACATAAATATACAACATATTTTGGGCCTTACCTGCCCCTTCTCAAGTGAGCAGGACTGCTCTCTGAGTGCTCTCCTCAACCACTGTTTATAGATTACTGTTTGTGCTGTTCACATTTTCTGGGCTCAGACTTGGTATTAATCAACAGCTGAGTTGTACTTTTGACAGTTTTACCTGTGTTATTTTAGGTGCGGATATGAAAAAAGGGGTTCTAAGTGCATCAGACTCTGAGAGATTTAATAGATCCATCTGCCATTTGATATCTAAAGCTGTCCATACACTGGTCAGTACTATTGACTCCCTTCCAGAACAAACTGGCAACAGACCAATATCTGGCCGTATTAACAATTAGATTAACCTTAGACTATTGCAACCTTCTAATAACCAGTCTCTGACTCCCTCCACTATCCTTCAATCACATAAAACACTACTGCTAGAATCCTCCTGCTCTCAGAAGGAATCTGCTCATCCAATGATAAAATCTTAATCATGACTACATGACATTAATCTTGACTTACAAAATCCTTTTGATAGCAGTCAATGCCCTTTACTTCTTTGCTACAATCTGCATTTCCTCATGTGTCTCCTCATGTATATTTTTGGCTGTCACCTCCGCTTTTCAATGAGCAACCAGGGTTCAACCAGGGTTTTGTGAACTGGCCAGTGAGAGTAACTGGGAAGTGTGGGTTGCCCATCGGAGATAAATAAATCCTCTGCTATTCTGCGGAATCATGTACATGACCATAGTTGTTGAAATCTCCCAGCAGAATGGATTTACTTAATGGACTTTGTCTGATACAGCATTTATTGGGAACAGAAGATGATCACTCACTAGAAAGTATTTACATTAATTCTACCACTGACACTTTAAAAATTCTAATATACTGTAGGTAGCTAGCCAAAAATGTAATCTATAACGGCTGGAGTGACTGGATGTCTAACATAATGGAACAGAACACAACTTCCTGCTTTTCAGCTCTCTAACTCTGAGTTAGTCAGTGACTATAAGGGGGGCCACATGGGACATAACTGTTCAGTGAGTTTGCAATTGATCCTCAGCATTCAGCTCAGATTCAAAAGCAAACAGTTATTACCCATGTGCTTCCCTCAAGTCACTGATTGGTTAATGGCTGGTAACCAGTCAGTGGAAACAGTGGTGTAACTAGAAATTACCGGGTCCCACAGCAAATTATTTTTCAGACCCCCAAAATGTCTACAGATTGACCTATTTTACCAATATTTATTGAAATTGTATACAATTGTAAGATAAGCAGGTCTCTTGGGGAAACTGTGACTCACAGCTTAAAGGGCGATTCACTTTCATAAGCAAAACTGTCTTAACACATAAAACATGGCCCTAAAACCCCCAGAAATGTGTTCAGACTTTCCATAACCTGCCAAATTTTGTAAAATGGACATGGTTTTTAGGGGTGGGTGGCCACAAAATGGGCAAAACAAATGTGCCGCAATATGTGTGCCAGAACCTTTTGTCCCTCATGATTTTTCAAATGTTGGTGGGTATTTAAATTGATGGTCTAATAAACACATTTCAGACTAAGTTAGCTAGTGGCCTTCAGAAACAGGAATTTGGAAGCTTTCTATGTTTCCAAAGGGTGGTAAAACCTTGGTTGAGGACCGTAGATACTTGGATATTACTAAGCATAAAAAGTAATTGAAGAAAAAAGTAGAAAATGTAAGGATTGGTGACCAACAAAAAGTGAAAAGATAGACATGGGTAGCTTGCGTTCAGTGCCATGTCAATGGCTTATTTTATAAAGAGGTGTTATGGAAAAAATGCAGACTTTTGTTGCATCTAGGCAAAGCAAGCTGTTTATTTTATAAAGGCCATGAGAACTATCTGAAGACATTTCCCAGTGATCGCAAATCTCTATGGATATCCAATGATTCTTTCTCTAATGTACAGTGCCAACATCAGACTATATCCTGAGAGCATATTGCATGTGTGTAAAAAGATGGAGCATTCTGCATACAGCTGCCTTCTGGCGCTAGGGAATGATTCACTTGGCAGGGGTTCTGGATTTTATAAATTACATTTCCTGTAATATACACGCAACATTTCTACAGACTATATTCTAAGAAAATGAATCTCTTGGGTCAATGTGTCATAGTAATGTTATATTAATTATTCGATTTCAGTGGGTTTTGTCATGCATGCTATTATTATCTTTTATTTATGTAGTACTTTCATGTTAGACTGTACCTTACATTCACATGTAATGCCCATTGGAACTTACCATCTCTGGTCCCTACCGCACACATTATGATCTGTTTCATAAGGAGGCAATTAATTGTTTTTTTAATGCGGAAGGAAACAGGAGTTCCCAGAGGAAACCCACACTAGCATGGAAAGAACATAGATGCATTGTACCCCAGTTGGAATTTAACAATAGTTGGCTGTTTTTTCATTGCATTCTCCTATATGGTTTGGCACCAGCACATTGGGGACTGTCGCTTTGTTTGGACGTGCAACCATTTTTGCAGATATATATTGTGACAATGTGCTTGGAAAAAATCTGTCTGGCCTAGGTATGGTAAATAATAAGATTACCAGTGCACAGATTATCCCCCCCCCAAAAAAATAATGGATTCCTTCTGACAAAACAGTCACAACAAATGGTGAAGCGAGAGAGAGAGAGGTTATGTAATAATAATCAGAGTATTTACCTCACAAGGACCAAAAATTGAGTAGCTTCAATTTCCCTGTTTGCACTGTGTCGCTCAAGAACATACTTTTTATTTGTGATTAAAACAATATGCAAAAATATGTTCAGCACAAGCCCTATTCATTGCACTCAGGTTGAATTAAGGAGTATAATTCCCCTTTAAATAAATGTATAAACCATTTGAAAACTGTATCAGGAAGGGCACAATTACTTTGGACTTTTTTGTGATAAAGACAATAGGCAAAATATGTGCGGCGCAAGCCCTTTTCATTAAACTCATGTTACGCAAGAGAGTATAATACCCCTGTAAAAAAAAAGTCATTTAACCCTCATATGACCCATGTGAAAATAAACGATGCCCTTAGTTACTCAACCAGTTGACTAAATGAAGATGCCAATTAGAATCAGCTCATTGAACCGATTGCCATCAGCCCAATTGAATCTAAACCTCACGATATATATACTTTTTACCTTACCTTGAAAAGTAACCAAGTTTCTACAGAATGGTTCACCACAATCAAAAAGAATTTAAGATGATAGATGAGAACGTAAGTTGCTAAAATATATATATATATTATATACAGTATATTTAAAGGGTTACAAAGCCATTTCAAAGGCTCATGGACTGTGTCTTTATATGATATTCAGATGTAGAAAACACAATAGTGAGTGGGCAGCCTGTTAAAGTATTTAAAAAAAAAAAATGAACTGCAGGTCTCTGTAGCCTTAGCATCAGTGTTTGCATTTTCACAACTGGCCAAAATTGTGATTGATGGGAGAATAGCAAGGTGGAAACTACTGTTATTCAAAAGTAACACCAATATTCATATCACAGTTACAGAAGCACACCTGGATTATCCCTAATCCTTTTGCAATAATGGTTTATGGGAACAGTCTAAACTTGACATTTTGTCTGGCATCAAGCAAATCCATAAATCCATAGTAAGGACATGATATCAACAGTCAGATACAGTGGTGCTAATGGGAATAGCGATGAGCAAATCTGTCCCATTTTGCTTCAGTGAGAAATTTCTTTCTTTGTGGAAGTTTTTCTCTTGAGTTTTTTTAATGGTAAAAATTTGTTCATGACCAAATGCTGAATTTTGCCACAAAGAGGGAAGTATATTCGATTTAGAGGCTTTATTAAAAAGGGAGCACATTTTGGGGAAAAGGACCGAAGAGTGCGCTCTTTACCATTCAATTGACAGGCTGTCTGGACCCAGCGATCAATAAACTAATCTGTAAAGGAAAACTATACCCCCAAACAATGTAGGTCTCTATACAAATATATTGCATAAAACAGCTCATATGTAAAACCCTGCTTCATGTAAATAAACCATTTTCATAGTAATATACTTTTTTAGTAGTATGTGCATTGGGTAATCATAAATAGAAAACTGCCATTTTAAAAAATAAGGGATCCTACAGTTCAAGGTGCACACAAACAAACCATACATGTTAGGTCACATGAGCCAATTAACGGACAAAGTTCTGTCTTTTGCTTCCAAACTTCTCCCTGTTACAGTTAGTTACAGTATTTCTGGTCAGGTGATCTCTGAGGCAGCACACAGACCATCACAAAATGACGGTTCAAGGTAACAGATGTAAAAGGGCAATATTTACTAATATGTATATTCCAGTCTGTTAAGATTCTTTACTAGGTCACTTAATATGATATAAACTATCTGTTGCTTAAGTATTCATTTTGGGGGTAAAGTTCTCCTTTAACTTGCTTTAGGTGGTAATTGCTTGACTCAACATTTTTATTTTTTGTGTTCCCACGCACCAAATATTTAATAACCAGTAACCCTTCCACAAAGCTAGCTGGGATTTCCAACTTTTCCAAACATTCATCAGCACCTATCACCTTACAGGAAGATCATTTTCATTTATAATATAAACAATACCACAGAAGTGAATTAAAAGCATAAATTAAATGTTAAAAGTGTAGCTTGAGATCATTTCATTAAAGGAAAACTAAAGTCTAACTGAAGAAGTAGCTAGAAATTTTGCACAATATGTTTTGTTTTTCTGTACCAGCCCAAAGAAACCACAGCCTCTTGGCAGTAAAGATCTGTGTCTCCAAAGATGCCCCTGTAGCTCCCCATCATCTTTCCTGCTGATTCACTGCACATGCTCTGTGCTGATGTCACTTACTGAGCTTAGGGACCCACTCACAATATACAGTACACATAGAATAGAAATGTCACAATATAAGGCTGATTTGTAATTAATACAGATAATTACTACATGGCAGCACAGAAAGTGAGACAAATGTTACTTGTGAGAAGATCTCCTTCAATATTCCAGCCTGGCAGGAGTGTGGTTATGGGTGGACCACATGCAACACTCCAGGTTGGAGCAGAGAGCATTAGTACATGTTTACGACTGCTCCAATTGTTAGGCACATTCTCCCAAAAGAATTGCTGTGTTCTTGTTTTTTATTTGTCCAAAAGGCCTGTTATGGCACATTGGTAGAATAGGGCACACAGGGTATGGCACACATGGGGAGCATATGGCAGACAGAATATGGCACACACAGGAGCATAGGGCAGGCAAAATATGGCACACACTGGGAGCATGGGGCAGGCAGAATACGGTACACACAGGAAGCATAGGGCAGGCAAAGTTTGGCACACACAGGGAGCATATGGCAGACAGAATATGGCACACACATGGAACATAGGGCAGGCAGATTATGACACACCCAACCCTAACCTGCAACATTTTGGTTACACCTGTACACACACATTCTGTACACTACTTCTGTGCTCTCTTCTGGGTCCAAGACACAGAATCTTCAGGAGCTGTGCAAGAATGTAGTTTCCCAGTCTGACCTGAACCCAACCCTAACCCACCCTGATTAGCCAAATTTCAAACCGAACCCTCCCAACCAGTGGTCAATCCACAGGTCAACCTGCATATCACTATTAAGGACAGCATTTAATAACGAAGCAATCAAGACCATATGAATGATTAAGCTTATGGCAACAAATAGTCTCTGGGCCCCACAAAAAAAAAGTTTAAGGCCTAAACTATTTGTATTACATATCCTTTAATTATATAGCACAAACATCATTATGCATCACTTTTGAAAAATATATTTAACTAACTTCATTGACACAAACACATATCAAAATAACTTATTGTTAAGGGACCCAATGGTCTCTCTACATGATGATGCCCTCCCCAATGTCTTCTTATGTCCCCATTGAATTCATGCTCACAAATGTGTATTAATTGTAAAATCATTTATAGTCACAAACAAAATACAATATGAGGAAATTACATTTAAAGTGCTTTTGTAGGGAAGAGATGCCAAGCTCATGGCTCTCTAATGCAATTCGATTAGCATCCTCTAAAAAGCGAACTTTAAAGGGATACTGTCATGGTAAAAAAAAAATTCCAAAATGAATCAGTTAATAGTGCTGCTCCAGCAGAATTCTGCACTGAAATTAATTTCTCAAAAGAGCAAACAGATTTTTTTATATTCAATTTTGAAATTTGACATGGGGCTAGACATATTGTCAATTTCCCAGCTGCCCCCAGTCATATGACTTGTGCTCTGATAAACTTCAATCACTCTTTACTGCTGTACTGCAAGTTGGAGTGATATCACCCCCTCCCTTTCCTTCCCCAGCAGCCAAACAAAAGAGCAATGGGAAGGTAACCAGATAGCAGCTCCCTAACACAAGATAACAGCTGCCTGGTAGATCTAAGAACAACACTCAATAGTAAAAACCCATGTCCCACTGAGACACATTCAGTTACATTAAGAAGGAAAAACAGCAGCCTGCCAGAAAGCATTTCTCTCCTAAAGTGCAGACACAAGTCACATGACCAGGGGCAGCTGGGAAATTGACAAAATGTCTAGCCCCATGTCAGATTTCAAAATTGAATATAAAAGAATCTGTTTGCTCTTTTGAGAAATGGATTTCAGTGCAGAATACTGCAAGAGCAGCACTATTAACTGATTCATTTTGAAAAAAAATTTTTTTCCCATGACAGTATACCTTTAAGGTGATGCTGCGAAATTTTAGCTCAGCAAGTACTGAAGAGTCATATTTTAAAGTGCCTTAGCTTTGTTTTTAATTTTGCAATGCTTGCCCTAAAAGCTGCACGCTGTACAAGATCTTTTGCATAGTTATCTGTTAACCGTAGTAAAGAGAGGAGGGTGCCTCAAGAGGAGAAAATGACCCTCCTAAAAGAGTAAAGTCATACGAAAATGTTACACTGGTAGGTGGAGGGGGCAATCAAAAGAAAAAAAGTGGCAAGGGAGACTGGAAGAAAGAAAAACTAGAAAAAATTGTATGTATCCCATAACGAATAGTATCAAAGATTTAGGTTAGATCAAAGGCTGAGAAAAAATCTGCACTTTACTCACATGATTTATACAGTCACTCGACTCCATATTCCACTGCCTCTAGGAGGCTAGTCCTCCATGTACGAGTCCATAACTGCAAGCAACTGCATTTCCCAATTGAATGTTAAGTCCTCTTAGAACTTCAGACATAATTACACATGTGCATTTTTAGTGTTTCTAGTTCCTTTGGGGATTCCTCTTTCGAAACAGTGAAACATGGCAGGAATAAAGTATGACAAGAATTTTCTCAGTATGTCAAGCTGCACATTAAATGTGTATTAATTTTTCCACTTGAAATGTTCCATATGTTTTAGGCAAGGGCTACATGGGGACTTTCACACTGCTTAAATACTGTGAGAAAGCCTCCAGAAAGCCAGAACGGTCAACTGAGATACAGTCTTGCACATGCTGCAGAGTTGGTATAGTACCACAACTGAATTGCCTGTATGGCCTTCCCAGTCATCAACATCAAAACATTAGTATTTTCTTTACGATTTTTACAGCATGGTAACAGTATTGCATGGTTTATATTTGCCAGCACATGTGTTGAAAATTTTATTATTATATCCCATTCATGTAATAAATGCGTACATTGTATTTACATAGCTTGATTAAAGACTTGAACTTCCTCTTTCTTGTAATAAGATGTTAACGATATCCCTGAAGACTCATAAAGCAAAAGTTACCCAGTTGCTTAAAGAGATAATTTATCCATAATATAAATATATATATATATATATATATATATATATATATATATATATATATATATATATATATGGATTTTTTTATCCAATACTGTGCATAGCATATTCAGTAAATAAAATTGCAACTTTTTAAACAATATTCACTGGCATAACAAAGGGAAAAAACATGCAGTTAAACTTAAAAACAGCAAAAAAATATTGTGATTCCTGAGATGAATCAAATAAAGGGTGAGGTGTTTCAATGTTATGTTGCACACCAAAATACATTAATACACATTTAACATACATTATAATGCTTTGCAAAATACAACTAGAAAGGGAAGTTTAAAAATAAGCTTCATGTTGGTTTGAAAAACATGTGAAGTCAATGAATGAAATCTGATTGGCTGTTGTTGGCTCCATTCAGTTTTTCTAACCCAGTGACTGAGTTTTATACATTTTGAATACATTTATATAGTTATGTGATTTTCTAGCATATGAGTGAATTTATTGACTAGTTGAGGTTACCTTTTCAGAGTCTTTTTTAGATCCCATGAGCTTATAAGCCCCAGTGTTACTGCCCTGGATAAACTGTAGATATTTATAGGTTTTACCTATTATCCAGAATGCTCGGGACCTAGGGTTTTCCGCATAATGGATAATGCTGAGCAGAATCTCAGGGTTTCATTACGGGCAGCTGTTAGAATTGATACAATAGTTGCTAATACTCCAGAGATGCTGCTGAGAAATGGATCAACTCAATGTTGCAAAATTGTAACAGTTCAGAGTCTGCACCTGAATTACTGAGCTGCCAGACTCAAACACCAGAGACACGAACATTTAACTTTAAAATTAGATTTTGGAAAAACAGTAAAAAATAAACAATGGAAAGTAATTGAAACAAGTCTTTATTTCTGGGGAACAATCTGAAAACAACTGAACTGAAAAAAAGTGTGTGTTTGTCTACTAGAAAATCATGTAAACATTAAATAAACCCAATAGACTAGTTTTGCTTCCAAAAAGGATTAGTTATATCATAGTTTGGATCAAGTACAAGGTACTGTTTTATTGTCACAGAGAAAAAGGAAATCATTTTTTAAAAATTTGGATTATTTGGATAAAATGTAGTCTATGGGAGACTGGCTTTCCACAAGTCAGAGAACGGATTCCATACCTGTATATAGAAAGAAGATTTATATAGAAAATCAACCCCTTTCAAAAGCCAATTGTGACTGCTGGTAGCACTTGCAGAGACCGAATCTAGTTTTATGAAATGAATACAGGGAGACATATTGACTAGGGCATTTCTTGTTTATCATCTTTTAATAGAAATCCTTTGTTCAATCGCTATTTGAATCATTCGATTCAAACGATTTTTATTCAACCGCAGGATTACCAAATTTGTTAAAAAAAATGTTGAATTCGAAGTTTTTTAAATCGATGGTCGAGTTTCGAAGTTTTTTGTACTTCGAAATTCGACCCTTAGTAAATCTGCCCCTTAGTGATGTTGTCCCATTATGATCTACATCCATAAAAGCATTGTTAGCATTCTGTTCCATGGAATACATTATTTAAATATTGATTTTATGGGAAAATATATATTGCTATATTTAACAAACAAGTATTTCTTATGTAACCTTAACAAAATAAATATCTGAATGAAAAGCACGAAACAGGAGGGTGATTTTGACAAGCTGTTTGTTGACAGTGTCTTGAGATCTACTGATCACCAGCTAAAGGTCTATTGGTAGAACCCTGATTTCCCTTTTGGGCACCCCTGTTTTAGCCCTACCATAAATACATACTAATTCCTCACCGAAACACAAACAATATGTCACACATTAAACCATGGGTTCCACATGTTTTTAATTTTGCTCAATAATAGCCTGTTACTAAAAGCTATTGGATCGCTCCCTTTCCTGTGTGGCAGAGGGCTTACAACTCCTCTATTTATCACTTATTGCAGGAGCACAAGCAAAATAATTAAGCTGTTTATCAACCCATGCAACAAGATGTGTAATAGAACTGGCACACGTTTTTGTTACAGGATAATAGCTGGCAGAAATGTAGGGTCATCCTGTGAAAGGATAAGCTCTTCTAAATATTATTACAGGGAGAACATTACACCTTAAAATATTTCACCAGGAGGGGTGACTAGAGCTTTACATATTATGGGCATGCAGCTGTTTGAGGCACCATGTGGCAAGTCCTTCTCTGTGCATGTAGAACATGCTGTTCTTTAGAAATTTATAGGCCAGTTTTTAAAAGACTTTTTATGGGTTCAAGTCTTACCTTTGTGGTTTACCAGGGTAAATCACTCCCTCTTTCTGTCATTGGTCTAAAGGAATAGCGTTGTTTTACATTATGAGTGTTTGCAGGGATTACACAACATGACCTTAATTTAGCTGCACGCTTGGTCCAGGTTAGTCTTTTGGTCCCCTGAGCAGTTGAAGAACATATTCATACGCCCTCTCATTCATCAGATAATTATATTTACACACGTCACATCTGCTTGAACACAAGGGTGGACAGTTTATTTACAAATGGTGGTCGGTGGACGGCATGCGTGCATCTAGCTTGCATGTAGTGTTATGTTGTATATTAATGAATAAGAGAACTTAAGGTTCAGGAAAGTTGGAACTGATTTGTGTCTCCCCTACTTGTGACCTTGGGCATGTCATCTAATTGCACTGAACATTAGGCACCAAAACTTGAGCTATGAGCTCCGCAAGGCATGGACTCAATGTGCCTAAATTATAATAACATGCATAACTTTTCCTTGGATACAAATAACAACATATGCCTTTATTTAGTTAAGTCTGTTCTGGATGGGCAGCCAAACCTACTAAAATATATCTGTTGAATTTGATACTTGAAATATATATTTTACATTCTTTAGATATACGGAAGTATAAAAATGCTATAATATAATAAATATTGCGTTATTTTCTGCCACCTAAAGGCGCTCAAATTCGTCCCAAGTTCAATATGTTTTTTTTAACTTTGTAACTTTTCAAATATTAATTTGAGTGCAAAACATCTGGATGTTCTTAACAAATAGTTTGGCTTGTGTTTATTAAATGTCTCTCTCTAAATAGATGCACTATAATTCAAACTAGCTTTTTCCGATTGTTTCTCTTTCATGCCAAAAAGCCATTTAACGATGTGTTTCATATACGCTAAATGCATTCATGGGAATTAAAGCAAATAGAGTTTGTTTTGATGCACCAATTGAGTCCATCATGATTGGTTGGATGTGATCAGTTACATATGTGGAGAAGAATACAATCTTTTGAATATTATAACAATATACAACTCCCACACAGACAGGTTTTGGATCCAGAGCATTTAGGGCACATACGTCTTTTACACATTTTTGTCACTTTCAATAAATGAGCTTGCGCCTCTTACTCTGCTCAAGAGGAGACAACCTTTCAATTGTATTTTGTTAACAGACTGTATTCTGAAAGGAAAGGAAAGCTTAGCTCACTATTCAGTTGTTAGCCCAATCCTCTTATTACAGACTGGAATTCAAAAGGAAAATATCCTCTCAAAATCCCTACTGCTAAGCTACATAATAAAGAGACAAAGAGCAAACTGCTCAATAAAAAGAGGATGAGAACAAAGAGAAGTAATGCCAACAAATAAAGCAGAATGGGTGCTTTAATGACTCTTCATCATGCTCGTGCTATGTTTTGGTGCATATATGAAAAGCTACATAACTTGCTTCAAGCAGTTAGACTGTCAGATGCAAAACCCCCAAAAATAAAGAATGTCATGTACAATATGTCTGTACATTTGTTTGAACCGTGGCGCAGACTGCAGGTTGAGAATTGGCTAGGTGTATGATAAAAATCCCAGCTCCAAAATTGAGGAGGCCCATTTATCAGCATTCTCATTTTAGTGGTTTTAGAGGTTTTTGAAATCACAAATAAACTAATTTTAAACCACAAATGCCATGTCATTTATTAAAAGACCCAAATATAAAAAGTACAAATGAAAAAGAAAATGCTAAACGATGCGCAGTAGGATACAGTGTTGTCCACGTTTTTAGGACAATTACTAGCGACAAAAAAAATCTGAAAACTTCTAAATCGATGCAATGATCCAATAGGATTATCACAGCTCCCACTGACTTCTATAGGCCCTTGACTACTTTTACTTTACATAATTTTGTATTAGGAGTTTTTCGTGGTTTTTACCACAATGATTTAAAGTTTTAGAGAATTCATTATATGTATATATATATATATATATATATATATATATATATATATATATATATATATATATATATATATATATATGGGAAAGTTGTGCTCACCACTATTTTTTAAAACCATTAGGCGGGGGTGCAATGAGGCTGTGACCACAAAATACATATAGTCAAATATGTATTTGCACTCAACCCATTATCAATATATTTAAGACAGCGACATTTTGTGCATACTGCTACTAAAAAATGCCTTACCCTTTAAACAAAACAGGGTTTGTTTGTCCATATATTGCAATATATTTAAGCTGGCCAACTACGTCAAAGTCATCCCATATCTGGCCAGTCCTATGCTCAATTTTCATCTGATTCATTAAGAATTCTATTGCTTCATTATACATTTTACAAAGGGACTAAGTTTTACCTGCAACTTACTTGCTGCTTTCAAAGTAAACCTCCCAAACTTGGCTGCCCTTTTATTAGACACCAGTGGGATCACCTGACTATAGCTGGGAAGGGTGGGAGCTACAACATGGAGCTGGTCACTGCTCCTGTATAAACTATAACAAACAAGGGAAAGTTGTGCTCACCACTATTTTTTAAAACCATTAGGCGGGGGTGCAATGAGGGTGTGACCACAAAATACATATAGTCAAATACAAAAGTCCTCTGCACTCAACCCATTATCAATAGAATGAATCAGTTAAAATTGAGCATAGGACTGGCCAGATATGGGATGACTTTGACGTAGTTGGCCAGCTTAAATATATTGCAATATATGGACAAACAATCCCTGTTTTGTTTAAAGGGTAAGGCATTTTTCAGTAGCAGTATGCACAAAATGTCGCTGTCTTAAATATATTGATAATGGGTTGAGTGCAGAGGACTTTTGTATTTGACTATATATATATATATATATATATTTTATAGAAGAAATTGAAATTGAAAAGTTAGTAAATCAGCCCTTTAATAGGAAAACTACACTTTTTCAGTACTTATCCAGAATCATTTTTAGAAACAGCAGTCTGACATAAGAAAACAGAAATGTTTTACCATTTTAGAGCTTCTCTTTTTACAAAATTAATTTCCCTTTCAGAGGTACAAAGATGAAAATGGTAATGTATTTGCAGTAATGGAGTTTCTTTTAAATCTACCAAGAGGAGAGGGTCAACAGAAATCCAATTTGTGACTATTCTTTTCTTTATTTACAAACAGATTCTGCAATACTTTACAGAGATTATTTATCATCCTCATCAGTCCCTGCCCCAGTAAAGCTAAAAAAAATATTTATAGAGAACATACAGTCATATGAAAAAGTTTGGAAACCCCTCTTAATTCGTTGGAGTTTTGTTTATCATTGTCTGAACTTTCAAAGTAGCAACTTCCTTTTAATATATAACATGCCTTATGGGAACAGTAGTATTTCAGCAGGGACATAAAGTTTATTAACATAAAATATGCACCATAACAAATTAGACAGGTGCATAAATGTGGGCACCCCAACAGAGATATTACATCAATACTTATTTGAGCCTCCTTTTGCAAATGTAACAGCCTCTAGACGCCGCCTATAGCCTTTGATGAGTGTCTGGATTCTGGATGGAAGTATTTTTGACCATTCGTCCAAACAAAATCTCTCCAGTTCAGTTAAATTTGATGGCTGCCGAGCATGGACAACCTGCTTTAAATCATCCCAAAGATTTTTGATGATATTCAAGTCCGGGGACTGTGACGGCCATTCCAGAATATTGTACTTCTCCCTCTGCATAAATGCCTTTGTAGATTTCCAAGTGTGTTTAGGGCCATTGGCCCCCCTGTGTAACTTCAACTTTGTGACTGATACTTGAACATTATCCTGAAGAATTTGTTGATATTGGGTTGAATTCATCCGACCCTCAACTTTAACAAGGGCCCCAGTCCATGAACTAGCCACACAGTCCCACAGCATGATGGAACCTCCACCAAATTTGACAGTAGTAGCAGGTGCTTTTCTTGGAATGCGGTGTTCTTCTTCCGCCATGCAAAGAGCTTTTTGTTATGAACCAAATAACTAAATTTTTGTCTCATAAGTCCAAAGCACTTTGTTCCAAAATGACTGTGGCTTGTCTAAATGAGCGTTTGCATACAACAAGTGACTCTGTTTGTGGTGTGAGTGCAGAAAGGGCTTCTTTGTCATCACCCTGCCATACTTAGTGAATTAGCATAGTGTTAGCAAATTTGTGCCTGGCAAAGTGGTGTGATGTGTGAGAAGCATTCGCTGGCGACAATTAGAACTTTAGTAAATCTTGCTTATGGTGTTGCCAGTGATCAGTATTGAGCAGTTACATGCATTCACATTAGCAAAATTACAAGGGTACCCAAATTTTCACATAACCAGTTTTTCACATTTGATTTGATTTCATACTACTGAATACGGCTTCACTAAAATTTTTGTTCAGAAAACACCCCAGTATGTTGTTCCTGGGAAATGAAAGACATACCACCTTTATCTTTTTTTGTTGAAAGTGGAGTCAATTATTATGCAGGCTGACAGGGGTTCCCAAACTTTTTCATATGACTGTATAAGGTTCTACCCTTTTACAGGTCAGTATGTTAGGTTCCAACAGGGCAAAAATACTAATTGCACTTTGTGTCACCTTAGGCACCTTCTATTTACCAACATATACACACTGTTGTGTTGAGTAAATATGATTTTACACACACAAGTGGGGCCCCTTTTTCCCTCTTAGGATATACTACCAAGCTCTAGATTCTGATACTAGGTTCTACGCATGTAAGAACAGAGGCAACAAGGCTAAGGCTGTCTGCAGGTGGTCTTCTTTCAAAAAGCAACAATATTTAGTATAACTATAGGAATCCTTCCCATGGTGTTGAACCTTTTTCCAGTCCAATAACTGTACTCTAGGGTGACCCTAAAGTGCCAACTGAAATGAATGTTTCATACCCAGTATTTCATCTGGTGCTCACCTCAATCTTGGCAAAGTAGTTGATTAATCTTTAAATGTTTAATGTAGCTATGGTGAGACAGCTACAAGGATAAGGGAGGAAGCAATGAGAGTGGTAGTTTGAAGACAGTAAGAAGTAATTAGGTTTGCAAGGCAAGAGGAGTAGATAATAACCGTGACACCCAAAAGCCAGAGCTAGCTAACCGGACAATGAACCAGAACAGGAGGGTGTGGACATTACTTACTATATATTTCCAAGTGCCAGTGTTAGTATTTTATTGTAGGTTGCGATTGCTAGGGCCGTCATCAAATAAGTTGACCCCTATGTTTCAGTGATTAGAGGAGTTGATTAAATCTATATTGATTAAATCTATCTCATGCTTATAGATGGGTTTGATGATCATGGTCTGCTCTGTGCTATCCTTCCTTGCCACAAGTAATTTGGTGATTGATACGGACTGTTAACAACATGAAAAGAACAATTGCTATAAAAATAATAATCTAGCACATTAAATACTAGCTTTCTCAGACCAGTTTGTTCTTTGGAGCCTTGTGTATAGCAGGGCAGACCTTGCCCTCCACCTTTAAGTTCACTTTTTGAACATAAAACAACAACAGCTGTAAGATGTCATGATGTTGAAGGTATACTATCTCAGAAATAATTAGCATGTCATAGAAAATAATATAATTTATATTATAATATAATATGATTGCCTCCTGCATTTACTCTGCATGTCCTAAAATTCTGCATCAGTCCAAGAGAGCATGATATTTTTGTTTTAAGGGCAACTTAACCCCCTTCAGAAAACTTTGTGAATAATTGAGACTGCATATTATTCATAGGATTACTTTACACTGCCTGGGACAACAATGTCTTCTGCTTCATAGCTTTTTGCATGCCTCCTGTTTTGTAAAACCCTCTGCTATGGCCATGTATCCCTTTGCAGCAGGCTTATTTGGTAAGGGTTTAGTACCTAACCATATCACTTAGCCAGTTAGAGGCTTGTATACACGCTATTTCTGCTGCTGCTACTGCAAAGAATTTGGATTTGGAGACCCTGTATAAATGAATACAACAGACTGTAATAATTACAACACTGCTCTCGTCACTCAAATAAACACAAACTGAGGGTCCATTTCTTTTGCTGATTTGGTCAAATTTGCAACACCTTCTGTCCTTCACCTAATTAGTATCACATGTCACAGTCACACTGTATTGCTGCGAATTTCCTAAGGAAAGGTTGTGATTGCACAATATCATGACATTATATGCCTACATTTGTAGTTAATGGACACTGCAGTGGGTATGACACACAGACACAAGCCTTGCCTGTGTTATGTTTTTGAAGAATGATTTTGCAACCACAGTAGGAAGCAACCCATGAAAACCTCTGGCAGTTCCAAGAGAGGATGTGGAACAGAGAATGTCAATTATTGCACACTAGGCCATTCACCCACATTTTGGAACTTTTGCACAGAAATTTCTGGCACCAAAATGAGGGGAATCACAAAGACACAAAGGCGCAGATTTACTAAAGGGTGAAGTGGCCATCGTTAGTGAAAATTTGCCCGAAATCCAATCTGCAGGGACATTGGCAATTTACAATTTACGGGCATAGAGGACAATTGGCTAGCATTACATCGCTATAGAATTTTCGCGCTCTATCCCCAGACGAATTTTCACGTTACTCTGCAAATTCACTAAAGTGCGAATATTACAGAACGTTACCTCACCAGAGTTTCCTTCACCAGCTTAGACCTGGCAAACTGATAAGATGAAGCTACATCCTCTTGTATCTTATGTCAGTGACATCATATCCTGTATGCTGAAAAGCCATACAAGCTCTAAAAAAGGCTGGCGTTTTTTTTCATATTTTAAAGCGGGATTGTCTTTAAAAGTTGTAACTATTAATATTTTTTACCATTTGATGGGCATGCCACATTTGTTTTAGGGTGGGCTCATGTCTAAGGCATTAGCGGATCTCTTTTGTCTTTACTTTGCTTCCTTGGACATTTGTAATATTAAGTGGCCACTTTAAGCATTTCTCTAATAAAGTCATATATATGACCTATATGTACCCGCCCTATTCAAATTGACCTAATTACAAGAGTACTAACAAAGTTTCGCTAGGCAGAAACGAATATTAGCGGAAGTTCACTATGAAATGCTGGCGCTGACAAATTAACACTAGCAAAACTTTGCCAGTGTTCGGCTGCTGAGACGCAACTTTGCATTTTAGTGAATTAGCATAGTGGTAGCAAATTTGCGGCTGGCGGAATGTGGTGAAGCCTTCACGGCTCTTAAGTGAATTTGCTCCAAGCAGTGATTTATTATAATGTGTCATTTTTCTCAAAGTGGGGTGAATTGCCTTGGTGCAATTATGGCTTCTCTTTGTGGGGTAATGTTTATGTGTATATTTTCCATATATCTATCAACAACATCTGACCATGTTCTATATGTTTGTGGATAGCACTGATATGACAGCAATAGGTTATATAGGATGTGTCTATACTTTGAATTTTTCTTCTTAAATTTTAAAAAGTTAACAAACAAATCTGACCCTTTTCAAGACATAAATACAAATATAATCCTGAGCACAGTGGATTTAAGATTGCACTACAAGATGATAACAAAGTGCATTAATACATATGTTATACAGTGGTAATGCCCTTCAGGAAAGCCCTCTACCCACTATGTTCAAAGCTTACATACAGGCATTCCCGAAAAATGTATGTGTTGATAAGTCATCACAATCAATTACTGCCTGGTAACCAATCAGTGGAAACCAAAAGAGCTGTAAAGCAGGAAGTTTTCTGTTCTGTTAGACATCCAGTCACACCAGCCTTTATACATGACATTTTTGCCTAACTAACTATATAAGAAACATTTTTTATTTTACACAGTCTAACTATTTGTTTTTATTTTTATACTAAACAATTACTTTAAGTTCAGTGTGGTCTGTATTTTATTTGTATTTAAATGTATTGTATTTATTTGGAATTAAATGTGTGGCACAAATGAATTGGTAGCGTGCACTGTGTATATATATATATATATATATATATATATATATATATATATATATATATATATATATATATATAAATATATGTATTGTATTTGTCTATATATATATATATATATATACATATATATATATAAAATTATAAATCAAAAGCCAGCACCAAGGCTCTTGCAGTATCAAAAAAAGAAATAATATTGCATAGTACTGTATGTACAACCATTTTTTTTTCTAAGGTACATATATATATACACCAAACTCTCACTTAAGGGAACAGTAACACCAAAAAATTAAAGTGTTTTAAAGTAATAAAAATATCATGTAGTGTTGCTCTGCACTGGTAAAACGGCGGAAATCGAAAAAAGGCTATATGGCATAGGTTAAATAGTGGATAACAGATACCATTATGTTTTACAAAGCTTATCTGCTTTGTAACTTGAGCCTTTTCTCCTTTGAATAGTTGCCCCCGTGGCTACACAGCAGCTTATTTATATAAACAATAGTAGTGTTTCTGTTGCAAACACTGCAATATAATTGTATTACTTTAAAACAATTAAATTTTTTGATGTTAGTGTTCCTTTAAATAGCCTCCACCCACACAGTATAAATGTGCCAGTGTCATCACATGTAGGTTTAACCCATATATATATATATATATATATATATATATATATATATATATATATATATATATATATATATATATGTGTGTGTATATATATATATATATATATATACACACACACATACATTTAAATAAACACTTAACCAAGTGCATAAATATAGTCCTAAAAACCTTTTGAAATATACATGATATATATATATTAATCAGAAACACACAAAGCTCTTTAGGTTTTCATTTTTTTTATTAAAAAACATAACACTTTTATAAAACCTAATTAAATAACATGTTTAATATACACAGAACTGATAAAAGATTGCACATTAAAGTTGATTTATTACTTTTGATTACAAAGTATCCTTTGTGCAATTTTCTTATACAGGTATGGCATCTGTTATCCGGATACCCATTATCCAGAAAGTTCTGAATAATGGAATGGCCAGCTCCCGTAGATTCCATTTTATCCAAATAATACAATTTTTTTTTAATTATTTCCCTTTTCTCTATAATAATAAAATAGTACCTTGTATTTGATCCCAACTAAGGTATTATTAATACGTATTGGAAGCAAATCCAGCCTATTGGGCTTATTTAATATTGATATGATTTTCTAGTAGAATTACGGTATGAAGATCCAAATTACAGAAACATCCGTTACCTGGAACACTTCAGGTCCAGAGCATTCTGGATCAGAGACCATTCATGCAGTAATACTAAATTAAAAGGGAATTGTTCTTATAGGTGTCCTTTGACTGGCTGACTCAAGCAACAGCTTGGGAGTCCATCATACAATGGAATTATACATACAAACACACACACACACACACACACACACATATATATATATATATATAGCACACAATTGTGTATGTTGAAGGAATGAACAAATTGATGAAAGCACCATACATGTGGCAATGAAAGCCTTCAGTTCTTTGAGATAAAGCAGGTAGAGCTTTTTTCTGCACTGTTCTGATACTCATGAAACCATGTTTTAGCAATAGCTGCTTCTATAACTATGGAAACATATATGGATTGAACCTGGTGATTGTGATACCACAATTCTAACATCATAATCAGAAGTGCTGGGCATTGGCCATACAGATCCATTACCAGTGGGCAAGTATTGTTTGTATGTTCCCTTTTATATTTTCACAAAATATCAACATATTGGAAAAGGATTTGAAAAAGTCCCTACTCAGTAATCCAATTTTTGCTAAATTGTGGGTCAGGGATCTTGGATAAAACAGTATCTGTACAGATTCTATAAAAAGGCCATTATGATCCTCACAAAAAGCCATTTTTTTTAGGAAAAAAAACATCTTTCATTTGTATCCCATGTTTCCAGATATATATTGTTACATTCTGTGAAGGTGTCAAAACATACATTTGATTTTTCTTTAATCAAAAAAAAGGCTTTAATTCTACTATGTAATTTTCTTTTATACATCCCATAGGGCTTACACTGTGTACATCACTACAGAAAGTGGAACAAGAAAACCACATTTCATGTAACCATAAAACTGCACTGCAATTTAAGCCTCTATACAAATAAATAAAGCCATTTTATTATGAATAATTATGATTATAGTGTCCCTTTAATCGATACATTCAATTACAATTTATTTACATCTGCTATGAAAGGTGAAATAAATCATCTATAGCATGATTTGAACAGTGATAATCAGGGTAAAAGTGAGAAAATCTCAGTTTTGCAAAGAAAATGACCCTGTTTTGGCCAGTTAATCAGTACGTACATATACACACACACACACACACACATACAGTACACTGATTTTTTTGGTTTCCTGTTTTAATTTAATAGTTATGCTTAAATGTTACAATTGCTTTTTCACAGCTATGGCTGCACCCATGGACATGTTAAGGGTTGTTCCATTATGGTCTCTATGGCTCTTTGATAGCATCTTAGGTGGACAGGATTTTTTAAACTATGGAAAGACACAGCGATTGTGTGGGGACCATTTTCTTTAAAGGGGTGGTCCACCTTCAAGTTAACTTTTAGAATATTATAGAATGGTTAATTATAAGAAACTTTTCAATTGGTCTTTATTTTTTTTACATTTTGAATTGTTTTCTTCTGACTTTTCCCATCTTTCAAATGGGGGTCACTGACCCCATCTAAAAAACAAATGCTCTGTAAGGCTACACATGTATTGTTATTGCTACTTTTTGTTACTCATCTTTCTATACAGGTCCTCTTCTATTCATATCTCTGTCTTTTATTCATATCAGTGCATTGTTGCTAGGGTAATTTGGACCCTAGCATCCAGATTGCTGAATTTGCAAACTGGAGAGTGGCCAAATAAAAAGCTAAATGATTCAAAAACCACAAATAACTAAAAATCAAAATCAATTGCAGATAGTTTTAAGGATATTACTCATAACGTCATATTAAAAGTTAATTTAAAGGTTAACTACCCCTTTAAATGACTTGATCAGTGGCGTAACTAGAAGTAACAGGGCCCCCCTGCAAAAGAAAAATTATGGGCCCCCCAACTGTGCAGCTGCTGGGACAGAATGCACTGTTATACAGATAGCTAGAATCTCAGCTGCCATAAAGCGAGCAGGACTGCTGCTTACAATGGGGATCAGATAGGATCTGTGCAGCCACTGGGACAGAATGCTCTGTTATACAGATAGCTAGAATCTCAGCTGCCATAAAGCAGGACAGGACTGCTGCTTACAATGGGGATCAGATAGGATCTGTGCAGCCACTGGGACAGAATGCTCTGTTATACAGATAGCTAGAATCTCAGCTGCCATAAAGCAGGGCATAAAGCAGGGCAGGACTGCTGCTTACAATTTGTAGGTAGGGTTGGCATCTGGTTGGTATTTTACTGGCCTGGCCGGTAAAAATAATGGTTGATCTATCATCTAAATGTTATTAATAGGGAATAAAGATAAATATATATGAAGGCCAGTGATATGATCCCAATTTTATTAATAGGAAACCAGTTATTAATGATAATGATTTTCTCTCCCTTTCTACAAAACCCCTTTACCTGTTTAATCTCAGTTCCTTTTCTGTTAAAATATCTCTATAGCACTTTTTTATACTGCTCCCCTTTTGTGTTCTATCTGGTCTCTTCTTTCCTTATGATTTATTACTTTTTACAATTTTTTTTTTTTTTACAATTTTCCATTCCCCAATTCTCTCCTCCATCTGTAGTTTGGTTTTCAAACTTTCAAAAATCCCCTCAAAACTTTGACCCTGCAGCATCGTATTCCCACACATTTTATTAGGTATACAGTACAGACAGACACAGCCAGCACCATCCACAGTCACACACAGGTACAAACACTGGGTCAGGGGGGGAAAGTGGGAACCGTACGGTACGTACTCGTCTCCACTCTCTGTCTCACATGCACAGCAGCAGCAGCACAGGCAGCTCCTAGTCCGACCAGCCCGCCCCGAGTCCAGCAGTCACGCGGTGCCAGTGCAGGCAGGCAGCCTCTGCCTAATCTTGCTTCTTCCGCTCTCCCTGCCTCACCTGCACCGTCTGTCACGTGACTCACGTCACAACGTGCGACGTCCACACAACGACACAAGAGGAAGAGGGAGGGCGAGAGGCGAGTACAGACGTCAGACGAGCAGAGAGAGAGAGGGCGGAAGTAAGAATGAGGCGGACTCGGGAGCAGTGGCGTAACTCGGGAGTATGCCTGGAGAGGAGGTAGGGCCAGTGGCAGTGGGGACGGATGACGGATCAAACACCCGATGCGATGCTGGCTGCATTCATCAGCCAGGAGCCAGGAGGACATCAATTTCGGCCGGGCCCCCTCTCCTCCCGGGCCCCCCCGCAGCTGCGGGGTCTGCTTCCTCCCTAGTTACGCCACTGGACTTGATCCATTGACGGATCTTGCTATGTATCTGCATTTATATACAATAACCCTCATTTCTAATTTGGAATGTGTTGGCCCTTGCTGAATCTTAATCTCCTCCCTTTTGACCAATTAGCTTATGCTGACACAATAATTCACAAACACCCCAAACATCCTGAAGTTCAGTGCACAAATAAAAGCATCCTCAAGGGCCAGTGCATTACAATACACACAACACTACTGCATAATTACCAATCTTGGGGAACTCACTGCTCAGTCCCTGTAGCAGACTGCATATAGCCCTTAATGACCCTGTAGTGAATTGTATTTACCCTCTAAGACAGGGATCCCCAACCTTTTTTACTCATGAGCAACACAAGCCTGAAAAAGTCCATTGGAATATCAAATAAGGACTGTGATTGGCTGTTTGGTAGCCCCTATATGGACTGGTAGCCTACAGGAGGCTCTTTTTGGCAGTTCACCTGGTTTTTATTCAACCAAAACTTGCCTCCAAACCGGGAATTCAAAAATAAACACCTGCTTTGAGGCCACTGGGAGCAACATCCAAGGGGTTGGTGAGCAACATATTACTTGCAAGCTACTGGTTGGGGATCACTGCTTAGCCAAGTCAGTCAAACTTCACTGTTCACATGCTGCTCATTACACTACCCCATGGCCCCTGCATGTCCCACTATATACATTGCCTTTTATATCTAATCCTCCCCTTGCGCATTCTTACAGCCTTTTTATGTCACAATATAAATCCCCAGTTTACATATCCTTCTCTCTTAACAATAACAATGTAGTACTTCTCCCTAAATCTTCTTTTAAATTGAATACATTCAGAGAATGTATTTATTTTCCAAAATTACTTTGTTGTAATAAGAAAATAATTTTATAATTGTTTGCCATTTTGTTACTATCCATTAACAAGAACCCAAAAGAAAGGTGGTCTGTTTGACAGCATTATGGGAATGGCCATCTGAGCCATTAATGCAACATGGCATTGCAGGAACATTTCACGATATTTTCTCATATACTATATTGAAAAATACAATGGCAGCATAGCTATTCCACCTGTACTAAGCCCCCTTATCCAGTAAAATATGAGGGGAAAATAGTCCTTTACAAAAAAAAAAAAAATAAGGTCTGTGGGTGTTTTGTTAAAAGCCACCAGTGGTCAGTAGATTTCACCAGTCCAGTGTAACTTGATTAAAAAGCAAAGACCTTGCTATGTATTTCTGGACTAAGGTTACCACTGCTCTTGTTACCACACATATACAGTATATCCTCCTATAGCATACCTCCCAACATTTTGGAAATAAAAAGAGATACAAAAAAAGATGCCCATTTTTGTGGCCACATCCTCTAATTACCATGTTCATTTTACAAAATTTGGCAGGTCATAAAAGTTTGAACATATTTCTGTGGTTTTTTTCCCCACAGTTTTGCTAATGAAGTTGAATTGCCCTTTAAGCTGTGAGTGTAACTTTTCCCAAGGGACCTGTTATATTATATTGTTACAATTACGTATTTGCTTATCTCGAAATTGTTACAAAAGTTTCTTATTTGCAGCTGTGGCTGTTCTGGGCTCTCTGCTAAAAGCCAATTGAGTTAAAAACTTTGTTTCTTTTTCTGGGTGTTCAGTGCAGAGAAAGTCGGGACTTTCCTGTACAAACGAGGAACTGTGGGTTGAGCTGTCAAACGCGGGACTGTCCCTCTGAAAATGGGACAGTTGGGAGGTATGCTATAGAGTATAGAGAAAGGTATATGTGAATGTTATAATCTACTTTAACCACATTAACAATGTATCTTTAATCTGTAAATTTTCATGAAATATACAGGTTTTAGCCTTTGCAGTATATCAAACATGTATACTTTTAAATTGGTAAGGCCAACTGGATTTCATGTTTGTGCATAATATGCCCATATCTGTTTTAGAGACTGTGCCAATTGCCCCTGAGTATGCATAATGTAAAATCATAGAGTTTTTATATACATAAATATAAGTCTGCTTGTCCATTATTCTGTAAAGAATTAGAATTTGGCTTCCATTAGAAGTGATGCCACAGGGAAGAAACATGGCAGCTGAAATATACTAGTAATGTGGTGAACGTCGGGTGGCAGTTTCTTTATCTTATGAATAAATGCTTAAAAATTATGGAGATTTAAGAGAGAAGAGTAGGACCTACTGTAATTATTCTGGATATGTTTCCGTCTCCTTTAACAATGAATATCAGATGTTCTGGAAGCAACATTGACTACACTTTCCGCTCAAACATCTGCTGAACTATATCTCTCTTTGAGAAATGGTATAAAATGGTTGAACCATTAGTTGTTCATGGAAAATGCTGCAAGGCCTGATACTGTGGGTGCCTCTACAATGCAATCAGTAATAGTTCCAATGATATAGCAAAGCCCCAGCAGCAGTATCAGTACAATAAGAACTGTAAGTGGCCCTTTGATGACTTAATATTGACACTTTTGAATGATACAAGTAGTAATAATAGCTTCATTCTAGTGGTCTAAAAACCTAGGGCAATATGTTGGCCTTTTTACATTTACCTTGCCTGAAATCAGAACCAAACAGTCACATTCAATCTTTGTCGTAATAAGTCCAGTTGGACAATGTTATACCCTTAAGTGTTCTCTCCATGTCCATCAGGCTGATTCTTCTGAGCACTTCCATATTTTGTGTCCACAATGGTCAGCTTAGTATTTGATAGTCGACTGGTCAAAGATGGAGACTTGGCAATTTCTTTTATTTTCAATGGCTTCTGACAGCACAAAACATAACGTATAAGCCTAAGAACAGGAGGTCTTAAGATGGTGAAGACCCAGGGGTCAATAATTGAATTGACAGAGATAAATCTTAGAGCTAGAAGGTCCCTCTTGTCATTATGGCGATCCGGACAGAACCTATTCATGTATACCTGGACCTGCAAATTAAAGACAAAGATGATGTTATAGTGCAGTGTCTGCAGACCTGTGAATTAAAGAAAGCAAATCATAGGGTACTTTATCTACTTCAATGTTATGTTTGAAATGTCAATAGCCTAGAAATTCTTGCCTTTGCAAATTGCTAATTTTCTTTATTAACATATTTGACCCCAATTCCTTAAAAAAACCCTTAAGTGCCATAGATCCAATAATGTTCATTGTGGACTCTCAATTTACAGAGCGTCAACCCAGTAGCCATTTTTCGAGATATAGGTTATTCAGTATCATAATGTGAATTGCTTGGCAACTTGTCATCTTACTCATAATATAATTGTCTCACTTGCAAAGGGTTAAAACAAGGAACAGCAGGTGAAATATACGTCTTTACTGCAACGAGAAATCAAGCACACGTGATTGATTGCGAAGTAACCGGGGGGGGGGGTGCAACAGCCCTTACTTTCAGAAATTTTCCATGCTAATTGATAATGGCTAATTTGGAATCCTTTATCGAACTACTTGGTGATACACCGTGGAATTTTACCCTTGTGCACTCTTTATTTTTAAGATATTATGGCATTCTGTTGTAGTTAGATTTGCCACCATAACAAATATTATAAAAGGCAGCAAATTGATGAATAATACAATTGACCCCCAAAGTGCTACTGGAACTTGAACGGCAGCTTGAATTAAATGTAGCTGCCTTCTGTATTGAAAAAGCCAGTTGCATTGACTTACTACTATAGCTATACCATGACCTGGATGAATGACAACCTTCACAGACAATGTAGCTGCCCATTTTATATAAAATTTATTACAGCTTTTAATGGAGAAACAAACCCTTAATAAAAAAAAACCCTACCCCCCAGCCTAGCTGCCCCCTTGGGAAAATGCCCCTAACTCTTTACTTACCCCTCAGTCCAGATTCTGTCCAGCGGAGTTAACGGGCGCCATCTTCAGCCGCTTCTGTAATCTTTGGAATGAGACTGGCTCTTCAGCAATTTCACGTGAGTTTTGGCGCATGCGCAGTTATTGCGAGACACAAAATTTCTCAGACTGCACATACGCCGCTTCGCCAGTCTCATTCCGAAGATTACTGAAGAGAAGAAGTTGGCGCCCATGAACTCCGCTGGACAGAATCTGCACGGAAGGGGGTATGTAAAAAGTTTGGGGGTATTTGACCGGGGGAGCAGCTAGGCTGGGGGGGGGGGGGGGAGGAGAGAGGGGGACTATGTAGGTTAGGGGTTTTTTTAAATTAAGAGTTTGTTTCTTCTTTAAAGCTAAAGCACAGTTTTTACCAATGCAGAGTATATTTTATATAAATGGAGAACACTTTTAGCCCTTTCACCCTCTTGCTGGAAGCTAAAGGGCCAAATGTAATAGTTTATAAGAGAAATCAATTTGTCTGCAGCCATTAAAGGAAATAGATATACCGTATCTATATCCACACATATTCAGTAGGAAAAGTTGTGTAGCTCCCATCACATATAAAGCATTTAAATATGAATACAGCAAAGGGATGTTCTATGGGATGAGCTGTGCCCACATCCTTTACTGGAGACAACTTATTACAATATGCAGTTCATTTAATAGATGATAAGAGAACAATCCAAATTATTCTTTATGTAAATGTACCATTTAAGTGAAAATAAGAAAAGTTTGCAATGCTAATGTTACGTTTACAGTTACAAATTAATAACTCAAATGAATAACTTCCCAACCAAAGTTTGGTTATTGATGTAGCAAATAACTAATTTTATCCATTCCAAGTTCACTAGTGGACTCACCCAGGATCTATTTTTTCCTGTTTTTCTAATTCAGGGACATTTACCTTATTTTAAAAGCATTTGAAGCAAACATCTCTAACAACTAGGGGTAATACTAGTTTTGTTTCTCAGTCTACACATTGCCATGTCTGATATTACCACAATGTATTGGTTTTTTTAAAGTTCTCTCCAAATGGATCACGTGTTTATAAAAACTCTTCTGTGCTCTGCAAGGAGTTTGTATTGTCTTCCCTTGTCTGTGTGCGTTTCCTTTGGGTACTCCAGTTTTCTCCCAGATCAAGCAAGCAGATTCATTAGCTCTTGATAATACTGACCCCATACCTCCCAACTGTCCCGTTTTTTGGGTTTGAGTCTCAATTTTGACAGCTCAACCCACAGTCCCAGATTGTTACTGAAATGCCCTGCCTTTCCCTTTGATCTCCTGCACTGACACCAATAAAAGATACAAAGTTTCTGAAACTTAATTAAATAAGAGGCTTTTGGCAGAGAAACCAGAATACTCAGCACCTGCACTAAGATACAATTGTAACTATTTAAGGTAAGCAAGTCTCTTGGGAAAACTATGACTTGCAGCTTAAAGGGCAATTCACCTTCATTAGCAAAACTGTAATAACACATAAAACATGACCTTAAAACCCCCATAAATGTCTTCAAACTTTCCATAACCTGCCAAATATATTTATTTAGTGGTTTGGCCATAAAATGGGTGTGGTGCATTACGCACAGCCAAACTTTTTGTCCCTCTTAGCATTTTTCAACTATGTGGGACGTGTGTGTCATAGGGACCTTAGATTGTAAACTCCACTGGGTCACAGACTTATGTGAATAATATATAATCTCTGGAAAAACACTGTTAAATATATATTTTTGCTATATTAAGCATAATAATAATACCATCAAAATAATATTCTCATACTGGGAGTACAAATGTCTATGTTTATTAGTAAAGGAACAGTGCAGTGTACAAATAAAAACTGGGTAAATAGATGGTACATGCAAAATAAAAAAATGTTTCTAATATAGTTAGTTAGCCAAAAATGTAATGTATAAAGGCTGGAGTGCTTGGATGTCTAACAGAACAGAACAGAACTTCCTGCTTTTCAGCTCTCTAACTCTGAGTTAGTCAGTGACTTGTAGGGGGCTACATGGGACATAACTGTTCAGTAAATTTGCAATTGATCCTCATCATTTAGCTCAAATTCTAATGCAACAGTTATGACCCATGTGGCCCCCTCAAGTCACTGATTGGTTACTGCCTGGTTACCAATCAGTGGAAACCAAGAGAGCTGAAAAGTAGGAATTAGTGTTCTGTTCTGTTAGACATCCAGTCACTCCAGCCTTTTATACATTACATTTTTGGCTAACTATATTAGAAACATTTTTTATTTTGCACATACTATTTATTTACCCAGTTTTTATTTTTACCCTGAACAATTCCTCTAGCAAAGCTATTGTTCTGACATTTTTCACAATTCAGCCACCTTACAGTACTAATTTATTAGAATCTATGAATCTATTTCCCATATACTTATTCAAAATACTAGTTTGGCAACACATGAGTAATTATCCAATGCAATAAAATAAGGCTTCCCTTGCAGCTAAACCAATGCCTGTGTTATTAGAGTTAGTTCACTCGAGGGGATTTGGGGAGATTTTGTCGTCTGGCGACTAATTGCTTCTTCTTCTGGGCTACAATCTCCTCGAACTGTTTCCTTGTGTCTTCCCATCCGCTAAAATGAAAAGTTGGCGGCGCTGCGTTTTCAGAAGTTGCCCAAAGTTTCCTCGTGAGGCAACTTCGGGCGACTTCTGAAAACGCAGTGCCCAGAAGAAGAGGCGATTAGTCGCCAGGCGACAAAATCCCCCCGAATCTCCTTGTGTGAACTAACCCTTACTATATTAGATTATTAGATTATATCAGAGGGTTACTACCTTCACTTCCCTTTTACCTTGGGCCCGCCTGCAAATAAATGGGGGTTCCCTCCACATTAATTTATTGTGAGCCCCTCCAGTGGCAATAAGCAAATTGAACTGATAACACAGAAATACAACAAACTATACCTATACTGAGAGCACAATATAATTTCCTAAAAACTCCGAAAGCAGAAGCCCTGGCTTAATGGGCAAACACGCATTAAAAACCTGTAGCATGAATCATGCTTGTGAATGTTTACTAGAAAAAAAAAGAAGACAGAATTTTTGGCAGGGAAAGCAAAAATAATTGTGATTTCCCAAATATGGGTTTTGTAGCAGAAACAGATGACAAGTGTTTAAGTAACTACTGCATACTTTATTGAAGATAGCCTGAGGTTAGTTGGTTATATAAATGAAATTCTAAAAGCTTTTGTGTTTGTACACAGCTGACGAAAGTGCAACGCCTACATTAATCTACACAAGTAGAGTGAGGGAACAGGAGAATGACTCATGGTTTTCGAGGGAATTTACAGTAGCTGCAGATCATTTGGTTGTACTGGTGCATAGTCACAATAGTACAACTGTGTTATCAGAACTTTCCAAATAATGGTGTGCAATTGCTCTTCGTTTGTTGTTATTTTTGTAATGAACCTTATGGTTCTGCACTTTGGCGTGAAATTGCTATGTGCTCAGAACCATTGACACTTGCAGGCAGTTGATTGTCTGAAAGGGAACTAAGAAAGCCTGAATGTAAGATTTGTAATGACAATACAGACCTTGCATCACACTGACACCAAAAAAATGTATCACCTTCACAGAACTGATTCCTTAATGAAATTTATATGAGAACTTTTTTTTATTTGGGATTTTTCCAGCATTTTATATTATGATATACAAGAAATAAGGACATGACCCCGAATATGAGACCTTTTAATGGATAGGGTGGCCATATATTCTGCTTTAGGAAGTAAAGTCCTACTTTTGAGGACTCTGTTCTCTCCTCTGTGGCACCTCAAGCAGGACATGAATTTGTCCTTTTTGGGACCTGTCTAAAAAGAATTAAAGCCAACAGAAAACTCCTGGAGATGGCAGAAATACAAAAACTTGAGTAATGAGTTTGCTAACTACTATAATTTGTTAATTGGTGATTCTGCTTACTATAATATAATGCAGTAAAATGTATATTATATAAATATATAATTTATATATAATATAAAACTATATCCTAATTAAGGGCAGACTTTTGAGTTTGAAGAAATAGCAACCACAAATATGTGGGTGGAAATAAAAAAAACGAGACAATACTCATAATTTTTTTTCCGCAGCTGCATGTTTTATTCTCAAGCGCTTGCGTAATATATGTGGGGAAAAAAACCGAGACAAAACTCACACTTTTTTTTCCGCAGCTGCATGTTTTATTCTCAAGCGCTTGCGTAATAAAGAAAAAGCCCAAACAGAATAGTGGATTGCATGTTGTCAAAGAAAAAAGGTTCTTTTTCACATTCATTTTCAGTAAAACTAAAAATTTTAATTGTTTTAATAAACTTGGAAAAAATAAAATAAAGCTGCTTGAAGTATTCAGAGACAATTCCCACTGATTTCAATACAAACTTGTTAAAAAATATTCTTGAGTATATTTGTGTTTAGTTTTTTTTCTCCCAAATCGCTGAAAAAGTCAATCTTGAATTTGGATAAATCTTTCCGTAAATGTCATTGATCCATTTTTATTTTACGTACATGGTGTCCTATAGTTATTTTATTGGATACATTTCACATTAATACAATATGTTATTTCTTGGAAGAGCTAGATTTTTCTTTAGAATATTAATACGTTATTCTGATTTCAACATACTAATAAATTGATTCTGCTTATAAAATTTAAATGAAGACATTGATAACATTAGGAACAATTATCCAAAAACTGACTATTTTTGTTAAAAAGGTGTAGTTTGCATTTTAACAGGCTGTAATTAACGTGTAGTAAATGCTATTTCGAGAAATGTTGCAGCTGGTCTTTTGTGAGTGCCTGAACAGAAAGTTAGTTAAGAAAAATGTACTTTTTGTCTGCTTGGGTCAGTGTCCCCCAATTGAAAGCTAGATATAGTCAAAAATGGACTTTTAAATCAATTGAATAGTAATAGTTCACTGCTAAAGGAAATGTTTTAATGAATTTCCGATTCTTAGCAACTCTTTTGTTTTTCATTTTTTTACTTTTTCTGTATTTGGAACACTTTGTCTTCTTTGCCTTTCCAGCTTTCGTACGGGGGGTCACTGATCTGGCAGCCAACAAACTATTACTTTGTTAGGCTACAATTTGATTGTTATGGTTACTTTATATAAATGATCTTTCTAATCAGCAACAAAAATTGTGACTGTTGCTGGTGCAATGCCCTATTAATGCATTTTCATGCGAGGAAAGTTGTTGCTGGTCCCTGACTAAGGTACCAAACTGGTTATTTCAGAATAAGAGAAGTTAAAAAAATGAAAAATATTCACTTGTAGAAATGCAAGTTACCCATGCCTGCCTGTAAAGATGTTTTATCTGAAAGCAAAGTACAGACTTTTATTGATGTGTGTCTCCTCTTACATTATAAATATGTTTGTTCTTTGTACATAAAACCCACACACAGCCTCTGTCTAACTAGGCCAAGAGTTCAAGTAGAAAGGAGAATATCTACAAAGTGAAAGTAAAAGTACTGTTAACTAAAGATAGATCTTGAGAAGAGATGGCAGCATTTACATTATGTATACAGTAAATGCATATCAGTAATATATTTTTATTGTAGGTTATTGACCCTTTTAAAGGGACATATTAAATGTAAACTTTCCACTGTACAAGCAGTAAAATATAAGGCCAAAAAAACTTTTTGCATCCATAATCTGTTATGACCACTAGGGGCAGTGCAGTTAATGTATGGGAGTACACAGAGCCATTTCAGCCCTGGATTGCACTTAGAGAAATTGTGGAATATGATACTTCATAACAATGTGCAACAATCTGCTGCCTCTTCCCAGCAATAGAAAAAAAGTACCGCTCGGAGATAAACATGGGTTCAATGAATGGTGGAAACAGCATGACATATAGTTTAGTTCCAAGATTATTGCAAGATTTCGAATGGGCTACAAATGAAAAAAATATTACTTTTATTTTTGACCTTCTTTGTCATACAATATGCAAATAAGGATCTGTGATTCATTTAGTTTGTTATTGGAAAGAACTCTGTAATATTTATAAATCCTTCATGTCCCTGATGGTGCCGTTTTTTTTCCATATGTAGAAATGACAAGAAAAGCTCATGTTAGCTTCGGTGGAGTTCAAGGCTGACGTACACTGTGTCTTGTACAACAGTCCTGTAAAATCTGAAACACCAAAACTTTAAGACACATTTTCTTACATTGAGCAAAGTGCAATTTGAGCATTTTTTCCACAATGTATCATTTTCCCCTCTAAGCATTTCTGCATCAAAAGGATTCAACTGCATGTTAACTTCCTCTCAAATCAGACGCAGTTGAAATAAATATTTTTAAAGTCTGTCTGACGCCATTGCCAGTGTTAGGTGAGCTGAGCTTATTGATGAAGGGAACAATGGGAACCCCGGAGCTACCTCCTGGTCTGGTGGTGGTGGTATCTCCAGGTTTCCCCGGCACCAATAGAAGTGGCAGCGCCACGTTTGCAGAGGAAGGCACAAAGGACTGAGCATGTGCCAGGAGTGCTTTTTGTAAGTTACTTAAATGAAAGTGGTTTTAGGCATAACTCATTGCAAGGAAAAGGGTAAGCTGCCCACTGCATTTGCGGGGGTGTAAATGAGTACTTATATGTGAGAGGTAGTAATGGGGATGGCACTTAGAATGTAAAGTCAATAAAAGCTACAATCCATTTTAAATATATTTATGTATATGTTTAGGACATAAAATAATACAATGTAAAATGTGGAGGCAGTATGCAGTCTGAAAATGGCACAGGACACCTGATCTGGTGGACCCTGGGCAAAGTCCCCATTTGACTTTTTATTAAAGCAGCCCTGGTGTGGATGGAGGCATAACCTCCATCCCAAAAGCCAGAGGATAGGAGAGAGCAACTATTAAAGGTAACAATGTGGGCTGGAATAAGATCACTGTATCAACTGAATACACCCTTATATTACACTGCTCCTTTTCTTTCAATCCGAATCAACAGGAAGCAAGGCATGGCTTGATGATCTGCACTGTGATAAGGTAAAAGAATTCAACATATCTTGGCAAATCAAGGCGCCACTGAGGCAGTGATGCATGTCCTATTTACTCAGGTATTATCTGCTGTATAGAATACATACAGGCACCAGCATGGTCATCAAAACCTACATGCCAGCTAATGTAGAATAAAAAAAAACTTGCACAATCTGCTATTTGCCTTGATTGACTAATCTCACTTTAAAAACCACAATGCTTTGTCAATCTGTCCGAGGACAGATGATTAATATAGACAAATAATAATATAGACTAAATTCACCTAGAGAGACACATGAACCTACATAAACTGCTTTACTGTATATGTTAACTCTCTAAATATAAAGTGTTGTGGCTGATGCCTATGGTTGCTAGCCTGCAAGTACTAAAAGATAAATGTAGTCCAGTCCAGATATGCAGGGAAACAGTTGTATAGATTATTCGGACAGAAGCATTACCAGCTTCAAAATGGAAGGTTTGTGTGTGGGTGTACAGTAGGTTGAGTATACACATGTACTCTGATTGTAGTTATATATGGCTGTATGAATTTACAATATAGGTTATATGGGATAAGGGAGCGGTGTCTACTGCGTTATCACATGTTAAGCAAAAAAAAGGGTGTTGAGCTATTTTATTAGAAATGCTGCACTGTATATATATTAACTGCTTGTGTCCCCTTGAGTGTGCACTGGCTCTTTCTCTATTTGGTGTCAGATTTAAAGTGCCAGCTGGTGAAGAGACTGTGAACTTACTGGGACTTACTGGCAACTATTTAAATTTAGATCACATCCACTGCCATCTATTATGCATAAAACCTTACTGGCACAAACTTATAGTATTTTGCTCACCAAAATCAAGCATTAAAGGAATTCTGTCATGATTTTTATGGTGTCATTTTTATTTTTAATTTACACTGTTTACACTGCAAATAATTCACTCTAGTGCATAACATTTTATTTCTCAACCACCAAGTTAGTTGTAATATTGGTGTGTAGGCAGCCATCTTATGTAATTTTGCCTGGTCATGTGCTTTCAGAAAAGAGCCAACACTTCATGATGGAACTGCTTTCAGTTAAGCTATTCTTTCTCCAACTCAATATAACTGAAGGAATCGCAGATGGACTTGGATTTTTACTATGGAGTGTTGTTCTTTTATATACCAGGGAGCTGTTATCTTGTGTTAGGTAGCTGTTATCTGGTTACCTTCCCATTGTTTTGTTGTTAGGCTGCTGGGGAGGTGTGACATCACTCCAACTTGCAGTACAACAGTAAAGAGTGACTGAAGTTTATCAGAGCACAAGTCACAGGACTGAGGGCACCTGAAAAACTGACAACATGTCTAGCCCCATGTCAGATTTCAAAATGAAAAAATCTGTTTGCTCTTTTGAAAAATGATTGGAGCCGCACTATTAACTGATGCGTTTTAAGTAAAACTTTAAGTAGAAATGGTTTTGGGAACATGTGATACAACATTAACACTAAAAGCTTAAAGGGAAACTTACCCCCAAAATGAATACTTAAGCAAAAGATTTATAGAGTTTATATCATATTAAATGGCATATTAAACAATCTTACCATACTGGAATATATATATATATATATATATAAATCTTCTGGTGACAGCACTCTAAGTAAAGTAAATAAAACAAAACAGTTAAACTAAAGCAGGTTTATTGTATCCTTTCCCTGATGAAGATTCTGAGATAGAACCGAAACGTTGGATACAATAAACCTGCTTTAGTTTCACTGTTTTGTTTAATTTACTTGGAGTGCTGTCACCAGAAGATTTCTACATTAATAAAAAAAACAGACTGGCACCCAGGCTTTGATTGAACTTTTGGTGTGCATTCCATTGGGGACTATATATATATATCCTAAAAATTGAAGTTTTTTTTGTATTACCCAAGGGCACATACTACAAAAAAGGTATATTATTATGAAAATGGTTTATTTAGATGATGCCAGGTTTTACTTATAAGCTGTTTTATACAATATATTTTTATAGAAACCTACATTGTTCAGGGGTATAGTTTTCCTTTAAGCTTCTCTCTCAGAGATCCATGCTAGAGAGTTGTGTAAAGCAGAAAGCCTGTAATACGAATATGTCTCTGGTATCAGAAAGGAAAGTGCAGTATAATACAGGAAATAAGTGCTACAGCAGATAACTGTATGTAATTATGTTCATTTCTGAAACTAGTCCACAGTGTGGTTTAAGAATTGTACAGTCAAAGAAGCCATGCAGAGAGGTGCTATTCACAAGTTACTTCCTCAAATAAAAGTACATACAAGCCATTTGTATTTTAAAAAATGTAGGGATATATTTCTCTATAAGGGTCTCTACACCCAGAGGAAAGGCTGGGACAGCTCAGTTTACATCGATGTGATGGCAAAATACTGATTCTGAACACTAAAATTTTCCCTCCTCTAGTAGCAATGGACTAACAGTTAAAGTTAAGAAGCAACTGTATTGCGTTATTAAGTAAAAACTGGAAATTATATTGATTTGGTGGTTATATTGTAAGGTAACAAATTATTGTGAAGCATTGTGTAACTTGCTGGTGGTTTATAAATTATAAAGATTCTGCTGGCTTGTACAATGATCGATTAACAACGATAATTTTCCACTTTGGCTTGCCACAACAAACACATGTAGGTACAAACGGACTACTAGTAGTCTACTATGTGGCTGCTTCTAATAATTCCTGAACAGATTCTGATTTGGATCACTGGGACAGTTTAATCCTAAACATCCAATTTGCCAAGCAATTTCTTTTGTAATTTTAGTTTTAACATTTCAACTGCCAAAGGTGCATGACTTGGCTTTATATGACTAATTCTTCATAGCTAATTGATTTAACAGATCTCTCCCCAATCTGTGACCACTAATTCAAGTTTTTGCATTGTTGCTTCATCCTGCATAGTAGCAGACACAAATGGGAGAAAGTGTTCAGTAAAAGCATGCATTCTAATCTAAACCAACACTCAATTGAATATTAGAGGTTTTGATCAAAGCATGTGGGTCTGCTGTGCGAAGGTGGAACAACATCTGAAATCATGTGACTAACAAATAATACATAATTAAATGACAAAGAAAATATTGGGAACAAGGCATATGACAAGCTAGTAGCATATGGTAAGGACATGAAAAAGACATGGCAAAATGTATAGATAGAAACTCAACGGAGGTGCTATTAAAGCAGAGTGCAATTATGTAAACTCATCCCCTAAATGCATAATGTGTGTATCTCTAAGAGTGCATGGAGTAAGTCTAGATACCCTTCTCTGACGGCTAGTGTAATGGGACCAGACCCATTACACTTATACATTTACAGTAACTGTGGTGAGTTATACTAGAGCGCTGAATTAGGATACCTTATTAATAAATAAGTCAAGAGCTGGAACCTAAATATTTGGATCATCAGGCCAGGTAGGAAATCACTCTACTGAGTTATACAGAGATTCCTATAAAACTCTGGTTAAAAGGGACCGGGGAAAGAGCAGGAGCGACAGAGGGAGACTGTGCAAATGTTTGGAGGCAGATGGCCACTTTGTGAGAAGTAGTAATCCTGCCAGGTCTGTTGAGATGTATATGGGCTCAATAAACCACTTTTGATACAACTTTAACAAAAACGTGTGCATCCAGATTTTTTGCAATGGCAGGTCTGTTGAAACTGACACACATAATAAAATGACATCAATATATAAAGGGTGGCAAATAAAAGCTCTTGGGACTGCTCTCAGATTTGAAAAAGCCAAGGTTGGTATTAATGCTCTGAAGTGCATACATGTCCACCTCTTTCCCTAAATGATGCAGAGGAACTCAATTTGAGACACAGTGCAGTTAAAATGAAACAAGCTTTTTGTGCACATACAAAGCCTGCTACTAGTAATGGTATTAATGGCAGATTATCTCATTTAGTACCAATATGGCACACCCAATTACTAATCACTACAAAAATATGCAGAAATATATTTACTCCCCTATACTGAGCCAGGGCGATAAATGTTATCTAGGAGAAAAAGCAAGAAACCCACAGCTACAAGGCTAAAAACAAGGCAAGTGTGTGAAGCACAGATATATATATATCACATGATGCATACATACAGTGTGGTGAAGTGAAGTGACAAAGGAAATGAAGGAAGCGTGAGCAAGGTGGGTGGGATCTGCATATGAGAGAAAAAAGTGCAAGGGATTTTCTAGCACAATTAGCAAAAAAGCAGCACTTACAGGAACTCATGAAACGCACACAGTCTGTTGGTGACACCAAATAGCAGGAAGTTGTATGTTAGTCAGACTCACTGAGGTCACTGAGTTAATCAGCAAGATGAAGCAACTCAAGTGTTTCATTTTGCCCCTAAGATAAAGCCAAGAAATATATTCTGATAACTTTCAGGTCACAAACCTCCTTATTTAGACAGGAGGATACCAGGTGTTATCACTTATTAACAACTTTTGTACTTCGACACATTTGGAATATCGTGTTACCTTCCAACATTTTGGAAATGGAAAGAGGAACAAAAAAGTTTTTTGACCACGCCCCTTTTTGCGACCACACCTCCGAATTACCATGCCCATTTTACAAAATTTGCCAGGTTATGAAAGTTTGAACACATTTCAGTAGTTTTTATGTTCTATTACAGTTTTACTAATGAAGGTGAATTGCCCTTTAAGCTGTGGGTCTAACATCTTATCTGTCACGATCGCCGCCCGGAGCAGGACCAGGAGTTCCGGGCGGCGCAGCTATTCCTTCCGACGCCGCTTCCAAAATGGCGGCGCCCATGGCCGCCACGTGGGTAGCGGCGCCGGCGCAGAGACGCCTGCGCGCAAGTGCGCAGGCGCGAAAACGTCACAACGGCGCGACGGATGCAGGCGCAGCGCGTCGGTCGCAGACGTGCTGACGCCGACGCAAGGGCGCCAAAAAACCCCTTTAAAAGGACGCCTGAGGCGTCAAGATGGCGCCCGAAAATAGGATCTTGTTCCTGATTAGATTCCTGGGTTCCCTGTTGCTGTTATTCCTGTGTATTCGTTTGATTGATCTCTTGTTGTTGACCCCCTGCCTGGACTTTGGACTCTGTTGATATTCTGCCTGCCTTTTGACCTGTTGCCTGAACTTTATTACCCCTTCTGCTGAATCCCTGGATACCACGATCCTGATCCCTCCTGAGGGGCTTCCTCCTATATCCGGACAACTCCCCAGAGGGAACTCCCGGTTCCCTGACATTATTTTCGGGCCATGGATTCCTCTGAGGAAGCTCAGCCAGATTTCGGCAGGGCCTTTCGGGGCCTGCATTCCCGCATGGAGGCGTATGAAGCCCGGCAGAATTACGTGGGACACACGCTGGAGGCGATCTTGGAAAAGCTCTCCTTGTTGACACCAGCGACCCCCCTGCCGGCACCTCCTCCGCAAGCGGCTGCTGCCAAGGCTACCCAGCCCCCCACCTCTGGTCCACATATTCCTGCTCCGCCTCTCTACGATGGCGATCCTCAAGCCTGTCGAGGATTCGTGAATCAGTGCCAGATTCGATTTGCCCTACACCCCACTGAATTTGACTCTGAACGTGCCAAGGTGGGGTTTGTGATTACTCGTCTGGCAGGGAAAGCTCTCGAGTGGGCATCTCCACACTGGGAGAAGCAGTCCCCACTGATGGATGACGCGGAAGCATTCCTCAAAGAATTTCGGATCGTTTTCGATGCTCCCGGCCGGGTGACATCCGCTGCTTCCCGTCTGTTCCAAATCCGCCAAGGGAGTCGCAGTGTAGCGGAGTTTGCTATTGAATTCCGTACACTTGCTGCTGAGACTCGTTGGAACAACGACGCATACCATACTACATTTTATAATGGTCTCTCCCTCCGCATCAAAGATGACCTGGTCTCCCGGGAATTACCCACGCAAGTTGAGGACCTTATCGCCTTGGCTGTTAAGGTGGACACTCTTCTGAGAGAGCATCAAACCCTGAGAGATCGTGTCAGGAAGTTTCAACCCACGTTGGCACCCCCGCTTCCAGAGGCCTCTCCTGCAGGCTCCTGTCACCCCGCCTGCCCAAGCATCCAATTCTCTCCAGGAGGAACCCATGCAAGTGGGAAGAACTCGCCTCACTGAACAAGAGAGACTCCGCAGACGGACGTCAGGCCTGTGTCTGTATTGTGGCGGACATTCCCACTTCGCTAATGCCTGTCCTGCAAAGGCTAAGAGTTTTGTACCCCGAGGTATGTCTATGGTAACTCATGTAGGGGGCACAACTCAAAAGATTGGTCTCAGGGGAAGACCCAAGGAAACTCACACAGGTTTCTCCTTCCCTTCCAGATTCGTCTGACTGATAAGACCATCTTCGGGAATGCTTTCCTCGATTCCGGAGCCGGGGGTAACTTCATGGACGCTCTCTTTGCTAAGTACATGGGAATCCCCCTATTTCCTTTGCCTTCTCCCATGAGGATTTTCGCCATAGATGATAAACCCCTGGAGTCTGTACTCACGATGACCACTGGCGAACTACTTGTGCAGGTTGGGACCCTGCATAAAGAGAGACTTTCGTTTCTTATCATCTCTTGTCCCGAGGTTCCTGTAGTTTTGGGTCTCCCCTGGCTGCGCCTGCACAATCCCACCATAGACTGGTCCACAGGGCAGGTTTCTCGTTGGAGCCCATTCTGCTTACAGCATTGCCTTCCTGCTAAACCCCTCAAGAAGGTAACTATCTCCTCAACCGAATTAAAGTCTCTTCCCTCCTGTTATAAGGAATTCTCCGATGTGTTCTGTAAAAAGTCTGCGGAATTCCTTCCTCCACATCGCTCCTACGACTGTCCTGTCGAACTCCTGCCAGGAGCCATGCCCCCCAGAGGCCGCACTTACCCTCTTTCTCCTGCTGAGACTACCGCAATGAAGGAATACATCCAAGAAAATCTCCAGCGGGGGTTTATCCGCCCTTCTACCTCTCCTGCAGGGGCTGGGTTCTTCTTCGTGGAGAAGAAGGACGGAGGTCTTCGGCCATGTATAGATTACCGGGGCCTGAATAAAATCACTGTAAAAAACAGGTACCCTCTGCCCTTGATCGTAGAGCTCTTCGACCAGCTGAAGGGGGCGAAGATATTCTCTAAGTTGGATCTCCGGGGGCGTACAACCTCATTCGCATCCGTGAGGGTGATGAATGGAAGACGGCTTTCAACACTCGTGACGGGCACTATGAATATCTCGTTATGCCCTTCGGCCTTTGCAATGCCCCTGCCGTCTTCCAGGAGTTTGTTAACGATGTGTTCCGGGATCTCCTAGGAAGGTTCGTAGTCGTGTACCTGGACGACATCCTGATCTTTTCTAAAGACCTAGAAAGCCATCGCTCCCAGGTGAAGGAGGTACTCTCTCGTCTGAGGAAGAACTCTCTCTTCGCCAAGTTGGAGAAGTGCGTCTTCGAAGTGTCCAAGATCCCCTTCCTAGGATACATTATCTCTCCTGAGGGATTTGAGATGGATCCCGTGAAAGTGTCTGCCATCCAGGAGTGGCCTATCCCGCTGAGTACCAAGGCAATCCAGAGATTTATCGGATTTGCTAACTATTATCGGCAGTTCATCCGGGGGTTCTCTTCCCGCATTGCACCTATCCTGGCCCTCATTCGGAAAGGGGGTAAACCCAGCTTGTGGCCTCCATCTGCCATTGAAGCTTTTCAGTCATTGAAAGAGGCCTTCACGTCCGCTTCTGTCCTCCGACACCCCAATCCTGAACTACCCTTATGCATCGAAGTTGATGCTTCTGAAGTCGGAGCTGGAGCCATCTTGTCCCAGAGACACCCCGCTGATGGGAAGTTGCATCCCTGTGCTTATTTTTCCAAGAAGTTCTCGTCCGCAGAGCAGAACTACGATGTCGGGAACCGATAACTCTTGGCTGTCAAACTTGCCCTTGAAGAGTGGCGTCACCTCCTGGAGGGTTCTCTGATTCCTGTTCAGATCTACACCGATCATAAGAATCTCGAGTTCATCCAGTCCCTCAAGAGGCTAAACCCCAGACAAGCAAGGTGGGCTCTCTTCTTCGCTCGATTTAATTTTATCTTGTCTTATCGCCCAGGCTCCAAGAATCTGAAGGCCGATGCCTTGTCTCGTAGCTTCACTCCGGTGGACCGCTCTCCTGAGAGACAAGAGCCAATCATTCCTCCAATCAAGATTATTGCCTCCCTGTATCCACAGTTTGCCGACCAAATCCTGGCTGGTCAGTCTTCTGCTCCTTCTGATACACCCATTGGAATGGCATTTGTTCCTCCTGAGTTGCGTCTGCCTATCCTGCAACAGACCCATTGCTCCAGGCAAGCCGGACATCCTGGCCCAGCTAAGACTCTTGAACTCTTACGACGCCTGGTTTGGTGGCCTGATATCCGCAAAGATGTGAAGGACTTCGTTGCTGCTTGTAATGTTTGTGCCACGTCTAAGTCAAGCCACTCTCGCCCCAGTGGGTTACTACAGCCTTTGCCGGTTCCTTCCCGTCCCTGGACCCACCTGTCCATGGACTTCATTGTCGAACTTCCTCCCTCTTGTGGGAACACTGTGATCTGGGTTGTCATTGATCGATTCTCCAAAATGGCCCATTTCATCCCTTTGAAGAAGTTGCCCTCTGCGGTGGAGTTGTCCCAGTTATTTATCCAGTACATCTTCCGCCTGCATGGTTTCCCGGTGGAGATCGTCTCCGATAGAGGCACCCAATTTACTGCCAAATTCTGGCGTTCCCTATGCAAGAACCTGGGAATTGTTCTTCAGTTTTCTTCTGCATACCATCCGCAGACGAATGGGGCAGCTGAACGTGTCAACCAAGCCCTGGAACAGTTCCTGAGGAACCACGTATCCCTCTGCCAGGATGACTGGTCAGATCTCCTCCCATGGGCGGAATTCGCTCATAATAATGCTTGTCATTCCTCTACAGGAAGATCTCCGTTCATGTCGGTGTATGGGCAGCATCCTCAAGCTTTTCCCCAAGACTTTGTACTATCTGACGTCCCGGCTGCTGACGATTCCGCAGCCCATATGTCTGCTATTTGGGCTGCTACCAAGTCGAACCTAGAGAAGAGCGCTCTTGTTCATAAGACTTTCGCGGATCGTCGTCGAAGATCCTCTCCTCCCTACAAGGTGGGTGATAATGTCTGGCTCTCTTCCAGGAATATCCGGTTGAAGATACCATCTCCCAAGTTGGGTCCAAAATTCGTGGGTCCATTTCCCATCTTGGAGATAATCAACCCTGTGGCTGTCAGACTTCAGCTTCCACCAGAGATGAGAATCCCCAACGTGTTCCACGTGTCTCTGGTGAAACCCGCCATCACCAACCGGTTCTCTGGCGGTCAATCTCCTCCTCCTGCCATCTCTGTGGAGGGTCAACTCGAGTACGAGGTGGAGAAAATCTTAGACTCCAGGATCTCCAGAGGGTCCCTTCAGTACCTCATTCAGTGGAGGGGCTTTGGTCCTGAAGAATGCTCCTGGGAAGGACACCGTGATGTTCACGCTCCTCGTCTGGTGAGGGATTTTCACGCCAAGTTTCCCCAGAAGCCTTGTCCGGGTGGTCCTGAGGCCCCCCGTGAGGGGGGGGGGTACTGTCACGATCGCCGCCCGGAGCAGGACCAGGAGCTCCGGGCGGCGCAGCTATTCCTTCCGACGCCGCTCCCAAAATGGCGGCGCCCATGGCCGCCACGTGGGTAGCGGCGCCGGCGCAGAGACGCCTGCGCGCAAGCGCGAAAATGTCACAACGGCGCGACGGACGCAGGCGCAGCGCGTCGGTCGCAGACGTGCTGACGCCGACGCAAGGGCGCCAAAAAACCCCTTTAAAAGGACGCCTGAGGCGTCAAGATGGCGCCCGAAAATAGGATCTTGTTCCTGATTAGATTCCTGGGTTCCCTGTTGCTGTTATTCCTGTGTATTCGTTTGATTGATCTCTTGTTGTTGACCCCCTGCCTGGACTTTGGACTCTGTTGATATTCTGCCTGCCTTTTGACCTGTTGCCTGAACTTTATTACCCCTTCTGCTGAATCCCTGGATACCACGATCCTGATCCCTCCTGAGGGGCTTCCTCCTATATCCGGACAACTCCCCAGAGGGAACTCCCGGTTCCCTGACATTATCTAAAACTGTTACAAATGTATCTTAAGTATATATATTTTTTGGCTGTTCGGTGCAGAGAAATCGGGGCTTTCCAGTACAAATGAGGGACTGCGGGTTAAGCTGTCAAAAGAGGGACTGTCCTGCTCAAAACGGGACATTTGGGAAGTATGAAAACTAGGGATGCACCGAATCCATTATTTTGGATTCGGCCGAACCCCCGAATCCTTTGTGAAAGATTCAGCCGAATACCGAACCGAATCCAAACCCTAATTTGCATATGCAAATTAGGGGTGGGTAGTGGAAAAATTTTTACTTCCCTGTTTTGTGATGAAAAGTCACCTGATTTCCCACCCACCCCTAATTTGCAAATGCAAATTAGGATTCTGTTTGGCTGGGCAGTAGGATTCGGCCTAATCCTGCTGAAAAAGGGCAAATCCTGGCTGAATCCCGAAACTAATCCTGGATTCGGTGCATCCCTAATGAAAACTGGCATTTGCAAGGCGTAAAATAAAACACACCATTCGCCATTTATTTTACCGTTTTTTACGCCCTGAGACACAGAGTAGGCGCAACATAGTCATTCCATATGTAGCTGGAGTGTCAGAGAAACTCATATCCTTGTGTTTTTCAAACTTGGCAACACATTGAGACAAAAACCGGTACACCCGAAGGATTCAACACCAAAAGAAAAAAACCCAATGTGGTATACACAGTTCACTGTAGTGAGGAGTGCACAGGTCTATATATTGGGGAGACAAAACAATTGCTCCCCAAGCGGATGGCTCAACATAGGAAGGTGAACGCTACAGGGCAAGACTCAGCTGTCTAAGGCGTGTTAGACAAGACAAGGGACACTCCTTTTAAGAAATCAATGTTCACATTTTGGACAGAGAAGACTGCTGGTTTGAACAAGGCATAAAGGAGGCTTCTCATGTTATAGTAGAGAAACAGAGGAAGGCGACTTCGACACGACCTGTCTGCTACAAAACATCACACGTCCATTCATGCAACTCTCACAAGTAACATCTGTCTCTTTAAGTTGCATGACACATTGGTAATCCTATCACAGTAACTACACAGCATTCACAACCTATGTGAGGTTTCCGTTGTCACCTCTCTGGATAGTTACACTGCACCATTGTGATTGGATTATTGGAAGAGTTTAATGCCGAGAATTTCCCATACCAGTCAGTTGAACCGAAGAAGCTGCTTGAAAGAGTAGTGAAACGTCTTCAATGATTACTCAGTAAAGGTGACCACACACATAGAGATCTGCTCGATTCCGCCAAACGAGCAGATCTCTCCCCGATATGCCCCTTGAATTGGGCGATATTGGGCTGATTTGATGGTGGGCCCTAGGGCCCAACGATCGGATCATAATGTATGGCATACAGGCAATTGGATCGCTGGACCGCATCAACAAACAGATGCGGGCCGCAATTTGATGGGATTTTTGCACCTGCCTGATTGACATCTGGCTGACTTTCGGCCAGATATCAGTCGGGAAGCTCGTTGGAGGGCCCCACACATGGGCCGATAAGCTGCCGACTCGGGCTGTCCGCAGCTTTTATCGGCAAGTGTATGGCCAGCTTTAGTCCAGTTGCTTTAGATTTACTTCTACCAGATATACTATGACCTGGATGAATTAAAACCATCACAGACAGCATTTTACGCTGTTTTTGTTTTACACAGCATGATAAATATGTCCCCACAGTGTAAATGTACACTGTACACCCTGGAACTACTAGTAATCTGGACATGGCAATAATTCCAGGGCCAGGTTCCCCTAGCAGATTGTGTCCATGGACTTGTGTCTAACAAATCCAATACTAAAGCCAGTACTGACACCAAATGCATTGCAGCCCAGTAAAGCTGGCCATAGACGTTCAAATTATAACAGATGTCAGACGAACTATCGTCTTTGCCAGCTTTCCGACCTGCAACTAACCATTCAGATAAATATAAAGTAGTAAAGAGAACAAATCACACCATAGTCAGGCCATTAACTGACAGGCAGCAAACGTCGCAAGTTATGTCCAACACATAGTAGTGACAATCTCCTATTGCTATTCAGATAAGCAATACATGCAGAGATATATTATCATTATTCAATATAAATCTTTTAACCTGTCCAATCGACTGAACAATCGATCGCCATGATATGAAAAACATCAGGACACTCCATACATGGTCCGAAAATCGTATGAATCTTCGTTTCATACAATGGTATCTTTGTCTATGGCCAGCTTAAGTGACTCCATCCCCACATGATTCATGAAAGCAGGTGACAACTATGGGAATAAAAGGCTGCGTTGTGGGTAAATATATTGATTTGCACCACAAAAATGACATATATATATTTCACATAAAAAAATAAGCCCTACAGTGCTGTAAATTCATGGAATACTGAATACTTTGCCTGACTTCTTTTCTGACTAGTGATCTTACTAGCACCTTAGCAAAGCTGATGACTTAAATCAGACTCTTTCAAGGAAAAAAATGTCGTAATTTAGAAGAATGTTTGCAATCTGTGATAAGACTGCACACCATCTCTGTTACTGGTGTTTATTTCCTGGGACTTTGCTCTCAAAAGGCTGTGGTTTATAGACAATTGTTCGATTTGCATGAATTTGTATCTTCGTTAGTTTTGCCAATAACTAGGTACACAGATATTTGGGGTGATTTACATAAGAGAACACAGCACAGAAATTGTGTTGCTCCACAAGAGCTGGAAAGCTGCACAGTTTTCTGTACCACTCTAAAATATAATATAGCTATATATCCAACTATAACTCCCAAATCTCTCAACAGAGCTATCAAAGGATGCATGGCGTTTCAGCGTAAGGGCTCTTACACACGGCCGTTCCGACCTGCGCTCCCCTGCGTTCCGTTTTTTGGCGTTCAGCCGCAGGGGAGCGCAGGAATAGACGCAAGTCATTATTTGAAATGGGGCTGTACTCACTCAGGCGCGTGTAGGCGCCGAACGCAGGAAAAATGCAGCATGTTGCGTCTGAACCTGCGTTCGGCGCCTACACGCGCCTGAGTGAGTACAGCCCCATTTCAAATAATGACTTGCGTCTATTCCTGCGCTCCCCTGCGGCTGAACGCCAAAAAACGGAACGCAGGGGAGCGCAGGTCGGAACGGCCGTGTGTAAGAGCCCTAAGGCTAATGTTGCTTTGTTCCTAATTAGTTGATGAAAGAATCTGGTGCTCATTAACCATAAGGCAAAATCATTTGTACCAGATGATTGAATAGGACTATTAGGGTCACATAATTAACCTCTTAATGGCGATATAACCCATCCATTAATCTCTCCTACTGTGCCCCCTAGGTTTCAAATATAGGTGGTCCAAACTTTGTTACACATGCAAAAGTTTAACCGATAACAATCCTGGTTACCAACACCAGGTGCGTCATCTTGCTGTTATATAACTAAATGAAAGTTCTGGCTTCCTTTTCTGTAATCAGACATCAGAATGTTCCATTGTTTCCTGCTAGAAACCTGTCTTTAATTCTTCCAGATTAATTTACGGGAACAGAGAGCAAGGAGCCAGGCAGGATTCTTATAGTAGGATTTTCTTTAATTCAGTGGGCTGCTGGCCCTGAAGAGTGAAAGAAAACGTTTACTGAACAGTGTTTCTTGATTTTACTACAGCTCCCAACTTGCTTTGGAGCATGTTTGGATTTGTAGTCTAGTAAAATGTAGGCACAGTATGGATGAACACCACTGTCTACATAATTTGGCTTTTTATAGAGCGTTAATTTTTGCCTTACATAGCAATCCTTTTTACATGAAATTACATATGATCTGATAAGTGTTCCTTACACTGCTGATACCCCACAAACTGTGTAAAACCTAGTCATCATTTAAAATGATTGCACAAACAAATATGACAATATGGGCCATAAAACACACAGGCATAGAAAAGACTTTCTCCGTCAGAGGACATAATGGTTTCCTGTTTATCATGGCAAGTAGTAAATGTCTGTCCTTCCCATGCTCTACATTCAAGTGAGTCTGAATTATTATGAACAGCTTACTTATGGCTTAACTTTGGCCTCAGCGCCCAAAGTGATGAGAATCTGGAATGTACTTTATACATACACACACTGCTTGTGATATTTCCATGTATGCTGCATAGAGATGTGTGCAATTACTTTGGTGAAACAAGCTAATATATATTGATCTGATTTGGCACTCAGTCAGAGATATGCACACACACACACAGTTTGTAAGATCCTTTAAAATCTGATCCCCCATAACTATAACGTAAAGTTGGATCAGATAAAATCAGATGGTGTAGTTTGTTCATGCATCTATACAGCATGGGACTGGGGGCCCACCACCGCTGCCACCTCAGGAGCCTGAACACCCCCCCCCCGGCCCCCTGCTAAAGCCGCAACCCCCATTTGTCCCTGGCACCCTTCAACCAAAAAAACAAAAACATTTATACAACAGACTGGAAATTATTATTTTTATTGGCACTGAAGATTATGGGTAGAAATGAGCTGAGCGACCATAGACCATAGTCCATAGCTAATGCCCAACATTGTTTACTGGGACCAAAGCCTTGGCATCGGTCAAACCAACAAAGTCACGTTAGTGAACAAGAACTTTGACTGGCAGCAAAGATTAAAAATAGGTAATAGGAAATTATGCAATTTTTAGCATGCTGTTGGAACTTATTTTCCCCATTCTGAATTTGCATCTTACTCTCACCATAAGGTTGGCCATATACACAACTGCATGCTTTTTTAATTCTGCTTTTGTCCAGCTTAAAATTCAAAAGGCCATCTGGTTGCTGGGGACACTAGGGCTGTATATATTTTTGTTATTTTTCTTGTACTATTACTTAGCTTTCTATTATCTCCCCTATTCTCTCTACTATTATCTAGTCTTATATTCAAATATGTCCATATTCAAACTAGTAGCTGGCTGCTAGAACCCGAGGAACCCTAGTAACTAGGCACCAGTTTCAGTTCCAAACTAGAGACAGTCAAAGCCAAGAGATAACTAGTCAAAAAAAATGCAAAACAAGTAAGAAAAATCCAAAAAATCCCCATTAAATTGCTTATTTTTCTAAATATAGCATGGTATTCCATACAACAGTGACTTTCTTTTATAAATTCTTTTCCCTTTTAAACAGGTTTTGCAAGTTTTCAGTTTCTCCAGGTGTGTATAGAGGTAAGCAACACTTTCACATCTTCAAGAATCAGTCTCATCTACTTTAAATATCTTTTTCTATAGTTACAATGTAATAACAGGTGCATAACAACTATTCACATCTGTTAAATGGCTTCCCTAGTAACAATGCAAGTGAGGACGTATGACAGTTAGTTTTGATTCCTGGGCCGGTTTATTATGGCCTTGGGCAAATCACCTGTGCCCAGGGAACTGTTCTATGACTTTACTTTAAAGGGGTTGTTTGCCTTTGAGTGAACTTTTACTATGATCTAGAAAGAGATATGCGGATACAATTTGCAGTTGGTTTTCATTTTTTTTAATTTGTGGTTTTTGAGTTATTTAGAAGTTCAACAGTTCTCCAGTTTGCAATTTCAGCAACCTGGTTACCAGGGTCCAAATTATTCTACCATGCATGCATTGATTTGATTAACAAACTGAAAAGGAGAGGGCCTGAAGAGAATGACGAGTAATAAAAATTAGAAATAACAATAAATTTGTAGCCTTACAGAGCATTTGTTTTTACATAGGTTCAGTGACCCCCATTTGTAAGTTGGGAAGAGTCAGAAGAAGAATAATTTTAAACTATAAACAAATTAATAATGAAGACCAATTGAAAAGTTGTTTATAATTGGCTGTTCTATAACTTATGGTATCTGGAGTCAGAGTCGACAAAAATGTTCCGAGCACTGAAAATATGGAGGATATGGCAGCAATTCTGTTTCTAAGAACAATACTTTAGTTACTTTTGGATTGTATTTAACAGCTTTTCTAAAGCTATATGTCAGGTTCAATTAATAAATAAGTTGTTTTAAGTCTTCCAATATGTAGTTCAACTTTACGGTTTATATTTTTGAGCTTTGGCAGTGATAACATGCCTTGTATATTGTCTACTTAACTTCTTTCAGTCAACATGGAAATTACATAAGGAACAGCAACACCAAAAAATTTAAGTTTTTTAAAGTAATTAATATACATTATACTTTTAGCATGCTCTGGTAAAATCTGTGTGTTTGTTTCAGAAAACTACTATAGTTTATATAAACAAGCTGCTGTGTAGCCATGGGGCAGCCATTCAAACTGCTGGAGAAAAGGCACAGGTTATATTGCACATAATAGATAAATTCTGTCCAATAAATGGTGTTTTATCTGTTATGTGATATATAACCTGTGCTTTTTCTCCTTTTTTCCAGCAGTTTGAATGGCTGCCCCCGTGGCTACACAGCAGCTTGTTTTTATAAACTATAGTAGTCGTCTGAAACAAACACACAGATTTTACCAGCGCATGCTAACAGTACCTTATATTTTAATTGCTTTGATACACTTTCAGTTTTCGGTGTTACTCTTCCTTTAAAAATAGAGGAGTCGGAGTTGGAGTCAGAGTCCTAGGTACCATAAACTAAGGAGTCTGAGTTGGAGTGGAAGGATTTATGTTGCCCTGCGTACAACCCTGACTATAAGTTAATTTAAAGGTGAACCACCACTTTGGAGCAGGGGCTTCCAATGCCTAAATAAAATTGTGAACTATAAATTAGTAAGCCTGCGAAAAATGCATTTTTAAAAAAATAAAACAACTGAATAACAGCAGTTATGCAATTTATTGTATTAGTTAAAAGATAATATAGAATGTGAGTAACTTTATCTAACCCCTTGCAAGGTAAAAGGAACAAATGGACTTACTGTGAAGGGCACAGAGCAGATAAAGAAGATGATAGTCATCAGGGAGAGAAGAATAAGATGGTCTATCTCCTCAGACATGGACATCCTCTCTCGCTTGGTCACTGTGAGAGAGCCAAGTCTCCGCGCTTTCTGGCGCTTGTGCATCCTCACCAGGCTGATGATGACTATGGAGTTGCAGGTGAGCACTGCAATGATGAGTATGAGCAGGAGGGTGGCATACAAAGTGGAGTAGACGTTGCTGGTGGAGCCGTCTATGTGCTCGCCTCTCATGTTGATGAAGCACCAGGTTCCAGGGCAGTACTGGATGTATTCCCCAACCCCCATGGCTGGGAAGAGGCAGAAGAAGACGCAGAAGGAGTAGATGACAGGGAATGTGACCAGACCACAGCGTTTACTGATGAACTTCTCATAGAAGTAAGGGTGCCCTATGGCCATTGCCCTCTCCAGCGCCATGGCGAACAGGACCAGCATAGTAGCCAGGCTGAAGAAAGTCATGGCAAAGGCAAAATAATGACAGACAATAGGTTTGTCACTGCCCCCCAAAGCATTGAGGGTCAAGTTCCTCGAGTAAGAAGCCAAGACTACAGGGCTAATCATGCAGGTGCCCATCAGGTCAGTGATGACCAGGCCAGTGGCCAGGATGTGGAAGAGAGAGATTTTGCCCCTGATCCCCCTCCTGCGATTCTCCAGCAGCACCAAAGCGATCAGATTGCCCAGCACCCCGGCAGAGAACATCACGGCGCTGGGGACCGGACTCGCCCCTGAGTTTAGGTGCGAACTGGACTCACACAAGTCACTCATATTGTCCCTCATCCTCCCGAGCGTCCCACACTTCTGTCAAAAGTGCCTCAAACTTCAACCGCCCCCAGCCCGTCGCGTTTCTCTGCCCACTCTCATGACAGGGACTCCGCGCCCGCACCACCCGCCAGCTTGTGGCTTCTCCCGACTTAGGACAGTGGAGTCACAACGTGGGGAAGCTCTGACATCAGCAGCGCCGCTCACCCCGCCCTTTATTCACATGGACTTCAGCGCGGGCTGCTCCGACCTCTCCTTTATCACCGTCCAACCTGCGTCCAACTGTCAGTTTCCTACCCGTGACCCCTCAGCTGCCACTGGGCTCCATGATACTTCCTGACTGGAGCAACCAAAGCAGTGGAGAGGGCAGGGCGGCTCGGGGTTGTTACATTTCATACTAACTCCGCTGCTGTAGCTCAGAGGTATCACACTTGGTATCACACACCTTTAGCATGAAACGCTGAGTCGCTGTCATTCCCCTCTTACTTATTACATAATAGGTATAAAGAGACAAATGGAATGCTACCTTCTGTGCGTGTGCTAAGTAAATACCGCAGTTGCGCAACTTTGCGCTATAATAACCTTTCCCCTATTGTTTGGCCTCTATTCATCAGTGCCAGGGAGTGTATCGTTACAGCTCTCATGTGTTACTGCTGTTATGTGAGTCCAAGGGCTAGTAGGTACAAATCCCATTGAGAGACTGGCAGCCTAACAAAAGCCGGTGTTCTACACTTTTGCTATTCACTGTCCTTTCTCACTTTACCCTGTTCATAAAGAACTTTGACATCCTCTGAGTAAAATGTCAGATGAAATCTGTTGCTCAGCCTAGACTTGGCAACACGTTGGGGCAGATTTACTATAGGGCGAAGTGGCCGACGCTAGTGGAAATTCCCCAGAAATCCAATCTCTTTTATCTTTATTTAGCTTCCTTGGACATGTGTAATAAAAAGTGGCCACTTCAAGCATTTGCACCAACAGCTCTAGAAAAGACGTCCATAAGACCTCTATGTACCCACCCCAATTCAAGTTGACCTAAGCATAAGAGTACTAACAATGTTTTGCTCGCCAGAATTGAACGCTAGTCAAAAATCACTATTAAATGATTGTGCTGGCGAATTAAGCGAAACTTCGCCAGCATTCGGCTGCAGAGACACAACTTCGTATTTTAACAAATTAGCGTAGTGGTAGAGAATTTGCGCCAGCTGAAGTGTGGCGGAGCCTTGGCAGGCGAAATTTGCCCCGTTGTCTCCTATGAGAAGATAAATAATCCTGTTAAAGTAACTGAAATGTTGTTTTACTACTTGGACAATATTGCCATTAATACTTTCACAGCTTCCCTTAGACCTTTCAAGAAAGTTCAGGAACAGTAAGACTAAAAAATAAAAGCGTTTTAAAGTAATTAAAATATCCGATTTTAACAATCGCTCTTCTCAGTCCCTATCAGACGCCTGCCTAACCATTAGCTAAAATGCGCCTGATGTGCGTTTCACCCGCCAGTTGCGGGCTTTGTCAAAGGTTAGGCAGGCATATGATAGGGACTGAGAAGGGTGATTGTTAAAATCGGATCGGGAGGGGACTCATGGTGGGTGAAGGCGTTGGAGACTGTAATGATCCGAGGGCTCTGTTACTTTCCGGTTAGATGTGCCTGAGGCACACTGCAATATACCGAATGTGCGTCGCATTAATATGGCTTCAGGTCATCGATACCTATTAGCTTAAGCTGTTCAACCTCACACTATATGGGAGGGGTCCTGAAGTGGGTGAAGGGGTTGGCACTGGGAAGTGCATCCTTGGCGTACCTCGTCGACGTTCACACTTATTATGGTGACAATTTGAATGTACTATTTAATCATCATTGACTAGCAGTCACTTCTTCAATATAGAAGTGCAATAGCACATTACCCCCTAAACCCACTAATTGCCTGGTCAATCAGCCTCCTGTGCCTAACCTTTAATTTTAATGTTGCATACTAGACTTTGACTTTAATGATATATTAAAGGTTAAGTTTTACTTATTACTTCATATGAGTTTCGGAGCCAATGGATGGGAAGGTGCAGTTGGATGGGTCAGCTCTTTCATTTCTCTCTGCTGTTATACATTAACTATTTGACCTTGCACACCATACCCTGTGTTTGATGGGCGGTGCTCCCCAATACCCAATTTTTTCATTTATATAAACTATAGTAGTCTTTCTGAAGAAAACACACCAGTTGTACCAGCAGTGCAACCGTATATTTTTATTACTTTACACTTTTATTTTTTGGTGTTACTATTCAATAAGGTGTATGAATAAGAGATAATATCAATAAAAATATATATTGAAAAATTGGTCAGAAAAACTCAACCTGCACCCGACCCTGAGCCAGCAAAATATTGGATCTAGGACCCGACCCATACCCACATCTTCCTGCTCTGTGTGTGTGCCACAGGTTCCAAGACAGGGAATCTTGGAAGCAGTGGAGGAGCTTACTTCCCCAGTCTGATCCAAACCATAACCTGCAATGGTTGGCCAAACCTATCCAACAGGGATCAACCTACAGGTCATCACGGATTAAGGGTGGTGGCAGACAGGGATATTAGTCGCCAGCGAAAAAATTTCCTCTACTGTGGGCCAATAATCTTCCCGCACTGCCTTCCCGCCGGCAAGAATATGAATCACTGGGGGTATCGCTTCGAATTTCCGAAGCTGCCTCACGAGAAATCCTCTGTTTCATGAATTATGGCATAATAGAGATATATACCTTTAATGTTCAAACAATGATGATTCTACCTGAGTAGATCAAAAGAGTGCCTGAAAAGTGGATCACCTGCGTTCATACAATTCAATGAGAATAATCACAGCTCTTTGTTTCCTCTTTCTTCTACTCTGTGTGATGTGTGTCATAGCCATCACCTAAATCCAAAACCAAGCAAATACTACCAGTGACAGCTATTACTGTCATATATATTTTTTGATGAGACCATAGCAAGGGTAAAGTTTGCAAACCAGCAAGATATGGGTAACAAATCCTATATATAGTTAACCATCTACTATTTTTCTTGTTGACATCCAAAATTATAATTTATTATCACTTTACGGCCAAGGTCAATGGCACATTGGTATTTGCATATATATATATATATAACAAACAAGGGAAAGTTGTGCTCACCACTAATTTTTAAAACCATTAGGCGGGGGTGCAATGAGGCTGTGACCACAAAATACATATAGACAAATACAAGAGTCCTCTGCATTCAACCCATTATCAATATATTTAAGACAGAGACATTTTGTGCATACTTTCCATTTATTTGCAACTTTTTGCGATTGTGCATCTATTTGTGAATTTTTGATCCTTATTTTGTGCATACTGCTACTGAAAAACGCCTTACCCTTTAAACAAAACAGGGATTGTTTGTCCATATATTGCAATATATTTAAGCTGGCCAACTACGTCACAGACATCCCATATCTGGCCAGTCCTACGCTCAGTTTTCATCTGATTCATTAAGAATTCTATTGCTTCATTATACATTTTACAAAGGGACTAATTTTACCTGCAACTTACTTGCTGTTTTCAAAGTAAACCTCCCAAACTTGGCTGCCCTTTTATTAGACACCAGTGGGATCACCTGACTATAGCTGGGAAGGGTGGGAGCTACAACATGGAGCTGGTCACTGCTCCTGTATAACTAGAACAAACAAGGGAAAGTTGTGCTCACCACTAATTTTTAAAACCATTAGGCGGGGGTATATATATATATCCCGAAACCCATTATCCAGAAAGTTCAGAATTACGGAAAGGTTATCTCCCATAGACTCCATTATAATCAAATAATCCAAATTTTTAAAACTGATTCCCTTTTTCTGTGTAATAATAAAACAGTAGCTTGTACTTGATCCAAACTAAGATATACTTAATCCTTATTGGAAGCAAAACCAGCCTATTGGGTTTATTTAATGTTTATATGATTTTCTAGTTTTAGTTGTGAAGATCCAAATTACGGAAAGACCCATTATCCGGAAAGCCCCAGGTCCCGAGCATTCTGGATAATAGGTCACATACCTATATACTGTATATATATATATATATATATATATATATATATATATATATATATATATATATATATATATACACATATATATATATTAAGGATCATCAATAGTGCCAGAATCAGAATTAAATTATCACATACTCTAGTACTGTTTTGCAAAATGGCAAATTTGAGATTGGTGCATTAAGGACAACCAACTTTTTATGTGCATCTCCTGAATGGATTTCTTCCCCAACTTTCACTCCTATCATTCTTCTTTATCTTTTGTTTTTCAATCTTTTTTTAATCCGTTTTTTATTGGGGTTTTCAAGAAAGAAAATGACAGTGTATCATTAGGATAACATGGATACAGTTAGCAAACAAGTATCCTCAAAGAGAAGAAGGAAAACAAAATGTATGAAAAATGAATGAATAATGGAGCAACATTTTTTTCAATCATTTAAAATAAAGGATAAACTGAGAAAGTCCTTGAGAAAATAAAAAATAGTTTCAGATTACTCCTAAAAATGCTATAAGTGGCAGATTTATCAACATTAGAAATTAAGTTTTTTTGTGCAAAAAAATAACAAATTTGAGTTTCTGAAACTTAAGAGTTATTCAGTGCAAGAAGCTTGAAAGCATGAATACAGAAATTTGTCATCTACAACCTGGTGAGGTTATGTAGAAATCAATGGGACAGTACTAGTGGAATTTGCAAAAGTTGAGCTACAGTATATGTCATTTTGAGTTTCAAATATGAATTCAAAATATTAAAGATTAATGCTAAAATAAGGGATAGTATTGCATTCCATTTCGTTCCAGTTGTTTTTTTTTCACAGTTTTAAAATTTAAAAAATAGCTCATGTTCAAGGTTTTTGAGTTTTTGTAATTTAAAATAAAACTCTAAAATTACAATTTGAATAAACCTTCCCCTTTGCATGTTTATGCGTTTTAATTATAAACAGACAAGTTTTCTAAATTTGTAAAGAGCAGTAACCAATAACAAACCAACAGGGGTTCACCTTGCACTTGGGGCAACCAGAAGAAACTAGTGATGGGTAACTACTCTCAACTACAATTACTGCAATGTGTAACCACCCCAGCTTTGTCTCTCTCACTTTCACTGTAGTAAAACCAACTTTATACAGTGTTTCATGTCAGTTATGGTAGTTGATTAATGGAGATGGTAATGTTAGAGTTTATGAGTTGGGGGAGAGATTAGTAATGCGAATGTTATGGTGTGTGTTTGATTTCCATAGCCTGTGCAAGTGCTTCCACTATTTGTCAGGGAGCTGATGTGTTTATGCATGCCTTGTGCTGGCACTGTAAAAACGTCACAATGTCCTAAGAGGGTAAAGTGATGAGTCTAGAAGAGAATATGAGTGTTTGTTAGAGTAAATGCTTAAGGTAGACTAACATAAAGCATGTCATTTTGAAGGAATTCTCTCATCTTGTAGCATAGTCATTATTTTTAAATTGCACTGTTTACCCAGCAAATAATTCACTCTACCATATCAAATTTTATTCCTTAACTAAGTGTATTTTTTTAAGTTGTAATACTGATGTGTTGGCAGCCATCTTACGTCATCGTGGCTTATCCTCTGCTTTCAGAAAGAGCCAGCACTTCTGATCTGATTACTAATATAAAAACCTCAAAATCCTCTAATTTTTTTCATGCAAATTCAAACAAAAAAACCCCAAAAACCTCTAAAACCTTGCAGTAAAGAAAGATTTTACAACTGGAAAAAGACAAATCCCATTGACTTCTTCATGACCTTGACAGCTTTTTTATTAGTGTTTTCTATTTTGTTTTTTTTTGTTGTTTAAAAAATTGTGAATTTTTTGTGGTTTAGAGTAATTAGTATAATCCAAATTTTTGGCACTAAAAAATATGATTTGTAAAAATGAATGAAATATGAACATTAGTACATGGGTCCCATAATTACACATGTTGTGATCATGGGTGTGTGTGATTAAGGGGCAGATTTATCAAGGGTCGAATTTAGAGTCTATGGGAGTTTATAAAAACTCCCATAAACACCCATAACCTTGATTTTCAGGTTCCAAATGGCCAATTGCAATTTTTTTCAATTCGGTGAATGGGATCGATCCGAAAACTGGAATCGAATTGGAATCAAATTTGATTCACGTTTTTTCTCAGACAAAAAACTTGATTTTCAGAATGCCACCAAACAACTCCAGATTGATCCCAGGACGTCCCCATAGGCTAAAACAGCAATTTGGCAGGTTTAAAGTGGCAAATAGTCGAATTTGAATACTTAAAGTGCCAGTACATGATACATTTTTTTAGAAACTCGAATCGAATTTTAATTATTCCCTAGTCGAATCACACTAAAATAAACTCGAAAATTAAAATTTTTCAAATCCAAAATTCCACTTCGACACTTGATAAATCTGCCTCTAAATGTATTGATGTTTAGTTATCAGACTAGTCCCTGGATCAACTTGTACTATGAGCTATCTTCCATAACCCTGTATTCCCTCACTTGCTAAAAAGCCATCCAACCCCTTCTTAAAGCTATCTAATGTATCAGCCTGTACAACTGATTCAGGGAGAGAATTCCACATCTTCACGGCTCTAATTGTAAAAAACCCCTTCCGAATATTTAGATGGAACCTCCTTTCTTCTAATTGGAATGGGTGACCTTGTGTCAGCTGGAAAGACCTACTGGTAAATAAAGCATTAGAGAGATTATTATATGATCCCCTTATATATTTATACCTAATCATCATATCACCCCTTAAGCGCCTCTTCTCCAGCGTGAACATCCCCAATTTGGCCAGTCTTTCCTCATAGCTAAGATTTTCCATACCTTTTACCAGCTTAGTTGCCCTTCTCTGTACCCTCTCTAGTTCAATAATGTCCTGTACTGGAGACCAAAAGTGTACGGCATATTCTAGATGGGGCCTTACTAGTGCTCTACATAGTGGAAGACTAACCCCCTCATGATCCTCATCCCACAAATGTGATCCTTTGACAAGACTTCAAAAAATTTGCCCACTACAGGTGTCAAATTTACAGGCCTATAATTGCCAGGCTGATATTGTAATCCCTTTTTAAAGGAATAGTTCAGCGTGAAAATAAAAACTGTGTAAACAGATAGGCTGTGCAAAATAAAAATGTTTCTAATATAGTTAGTTAGCCAAAAATGTCATGTATAAAGGCTGGAGTGACTGGATGTCTAACATAATAGCCAGAACACTACTTCCTGCTTTTCAGCTCTCTAAAGGTGGCCATAGATGCAAAGATCTGCTCGTTTGGCAACATCGCCAAACGAGCGGATCTTTCCCCGATATGCCATTAAACAAACATGGCTATATCGGGTGTAATCTGATTGTTCGGCCGCATGGCCGAACGATCCGATTACGATGTGCCCTGGGTTCCGGCGGGATCGGTCGGGTCAAAATCAAACCTGACCGATCGACCAAACGACCGATCTCCGCCGGACGAAAGAAGTCGGGGCACGTCACACACGATCCGAAAATCGTACGAATCCTCGATTCGTACGATCGGATCTGTGTGTCTATGGCCACCTTAACTCTGAGCTAGTCAATGACTTGAAGGGGGGCCACATGGTACATTTCTGTTCAGTGAGTTTGTAATTGATCCTCAGCATTCATCTTAGATTCAAAAGCAACAGATATGACCCATGTGGCCCTCCTTCAAGTCTCTGATTGGTTACTGCCTGGTAACCAGTCAGTGGAAACCAACAGAGTTGAAAAGCAGGAAGTTGGGCTATATTCTGTTATGTTAGACATCCAGTCACTGCAATCTTTATACATTACAAATTTCGCTAACTAACTATATTAGAAACATTTTTTATTTTGCACAGCCTATCTATTTACCCAGTTTTTATTTTTACACTGAACAATTTCTAAATATTAATAATATTAAATATTGAAATTACATCAGCTTTCCTCGAATCCATAGGTACCATACCCGATTGTTCACATTAATTTTTATTAAAGCTTTATAAACCATATCCTGAGTCAGCCACCGACTAGATTGAGCTGAGCCAACAGTTCAGCTACGAAGTCATCCTGGGAACTTTGACTTCTCTGTTGTATACACTGAAAAAAAAGAACTGATTTAGCACATTTGCCTCTTCTGTATCTGTTATTAACAAAATATCCCAAATAAATCGGATAGTGGAAAAACTCAATAAAATCTAGCGAAAACCCGAATCACTCAAATTTTTTCCTCGAATCGCTCATTTTTTTTCAAATTTTTTGCTACACTCATCTCAAACCACGATAACTTCAAATTGAGATAGGTGCCTCTCCCATTGACTTATACAGGACCTCGACAGGCCTGAGATGGCGGATTTTAAGATTCAGGCTCTTTGCAGCATCAGGGTATAATAAATCTCGTCTTATTTTTCCACGAAAAATTTGAGTTTTTGCCCCAAAAAGCCTGGTCAGAAAAATTTGAGGTTTAGTAAATAACCCCCTGTGTGCGTGTATAAAACTACTGTGTTTTTGAGAATACAATTGACAATGTGTCTGTTTTAGTAGGAAATTGAGTCTCAAAATCTGCTGTATTTAGAGGTTAGTGTTTAGTTAGAATAAGGTAGTGAAACAGTATGAGAAAACAGCAAGTTTAATATTCTAATAACATGCAAAGATGTGAGTATGTGTGTTTGCTGGCTGAGTGTATGCAAAGTTGAATAATCTCTAAAAGGCACTTATTTAACTGCCATTAGAATACAATTTCCACAGAAATGACACTGGCTGTGTCTTTAACAACTGAAAGCCAATATACTGCAAGTCCATGCTCTACATTTGCTTTATCTATTTTAAATATGGCTTCCTCTCTGTCACACTATTTACTTCTTCAGAGATGTATCTATATTTATTTCTACCTAGCTAACCTTGTCAGTTATTTCATTTCATGGAGTAAGACTAACAAGGTTCCCTCTCAGTCATGTGCTCACATACACATATTAAATAGTAAAGCACTCGTACAATTACAGTATACAGTAAAGGTATGGGATCTGTTATACGGAAACCCGCTATCCAAAACACTCTGTATTTTATCCATTATCCAAATAACCAACATTTTTAAAAATGATCTTTTTCTTTGTAATAATAAAACAGTACCTTGTACTTGATCCAAACTAAGATAACCAGCTTATTGGGCTTATTTAATGTTTATCTGTTTTTCTAGTACACTTAAGTTATGAAGATCCAAATTATGGACAGATTTGTTACCTGGTAAAAGCCAGGTCCTGAGCATTCTGGATGTCAAGTCCCATACCTGTATTAGCTATATTGTTAATTATAACAAAACACCACACACATTAATTTAGTTTTAGTGTAAAATAGCCTGGAAATAGAAGCCAATACATATATTAGTCATAAAAAAATTGGCATACAAAGGGGCGTATTTACTAACGCTGGTCAAAGTTGCCCTGTTGCAGTAGCAGATACCTTACAATTGATGATTTTACAATAACAATTAATGATTTTCTTCCCATTGTTCAACCTGCAGTATGCAAATCAGTAATAATTGCTGATTGGTTGCTTTAGGTTATTGATTTAGGGGGAATAACCTTGTTTTGGTAAATAAGACCAATGCTGGGTTTCATAAATGAATCCATAGTTTGTAAAGTTTCACAACCACCTGTAACCATCAAACCCACCATCCATCCATAGTTATATCTATAATTATGTTCTTGAACTTTTCCTCTAAACATTCTTCATACCATCCACCTGCTCATTCCTGTAGTCTTCTCTCCAGCATTCATCCGTTTGTCCATCTCTTTCTCTCTCCACTTATTCTCTAATCCCGCCTTTCCATTCCTCTGTCTATGTGTGCATGCATCATCCATCCAAGCTTTTATATTTCCATCTATCCTTGTATGCATCTTTTGAACACTTATATTGGAACTGTGCATCGGGCAGAGGCTGTTGCCTCTGCTGTCATGCCATTGATTTAATAAACTTTTATTGCAATTCCTTTACAAAAAAAAAAGAACTGTGAAATAAATTGGGATTACAAAGAAATGAAATAGGTATGTTTTTTCACACACAAATATGAACCGAAAACTTTTTATTCCATATATTTATTGAAAAAAATGGAAGAAGAGAATGCTAGTAAAAAAATAGATTCTTCAGAAAACAATTTACAATCCAGTAAACTGACATTATAAAAAGCAAAAGTTTACCCACAGCAAGCAACAGATTTTATTTTGGGGATTTCAAATCTAAAACATATCATTCAGTTTTAAGATTATTGGCTAAAGTCCCAGACTGCTACACATGAATAGCATTTTGTAATTTTCTGCTTCATAAAAGATTGTTGTCTCTTATATGAGCACATTTCTTATGATTCCTATTAAACAGCTGCCACAAGATTAAGCAAGGTTAAATCTGAGGGTTAGCTCCCCTTCAAAAATGAACTTGTGTATAGATAGCTGTGTAAATACTTATTTTCACATTAAATACAGACGCTAATTTTGCAGGAAATTCGTGAATTATTCGGTGAGGCGAAACGCCACCGATTCGCCCATCACTAGTCGACTGTAGATGTACTGTAAATGTTTCTGAACATTAAATACCCTACGAGTACGCTCTAGAATATGCTGACTCTGTGTCCATCATTTCTTCTGTTCCTGTCATTTCCTTTTGGCCTCTTATAGTCTTTATATTTCTTGGTTTACCTTGTAACTTCACCATGTTGGATTTTGATGGTTAGATCCTGCTCAAGCCATGTTATTTATTTCTTATTTTGACCATTACCTAGTTTTGACTGTGTTACCTTGCCGCCTGCCTGCCAATTTGCCCATTTCTCTTAAAGTTTGTTGCACGTACCTCACCTGTGTAGTCTTTTGGGTTCTTTGTCAGGACTGTCACAGAACTTTACAAGCCACTTAAAGGGCGTTGACACAGAGGAGAGGGTCCAATTGCAGTTGTCTGTTCAGGACTCCAGCTCTTTCCTTCTATTATGTTATTATATCTTTCCTTACAGGGAAACCAAGTGCATACTCCAAACACCACAGAGACACACACAATATTTTGTCTTGTGTGTTCTGATTTCAGGGTTGGTACTACAGGTAACAGAGGCGTTGCCTAGGGTGCAAACATTATGGGAAAAGTCACTTTGTCCTAGGTTAATTTCCAGCCTGGTCACTATCCGCAAGGAGTTTTTATGTTCCCATGTGCTTGCATGGGTTTTGTTTCACATCCCCAAAAAAATATAAGAAGGTTAAGTGACTTCTGATAAATCTGACCATAGTATATATGCATGTGATAGAATAGATTGTAAGCTCCGTTCGGATTGGCACTGATGTATAAACTCTCTAAAGTGCTGCATACATGAGTCAGCACTATATAAAGATATAATAATAATTACAATAAGAAAGAAAGTATTTGTTGATTGTTGTTTATTTAGATTTTGTTGTCCAAATTCAGTGAACAGCATTTTGTGTCTGGCACTTACTCTGCCAAACTGCAGATAATGGTGTGGTAGTACCATGGGGGGCATAAAGATTGCCATCCTTGCAATAACTGCCATGGGTTCTCTGCCTAGTTTTTTTCTTTTGAGATCCAATTGACACCCAGAAGTAGTATAATACTGTATATAATTCCATTTGGTGGGACTGAAATGTGAAGAATATACCGAGACCCTGTTGCAAGGTTTCAATCGTTATGAACTATGCCTAATACAGTACAACTGTCGACTGCAGTTGCTTAAATAAACAGTAGAATGGGATGTTGAGATCTAAGTATTGCATGGGTCAGCATTGTGAGCGAGGGACTGAGACAAGAAAAGGGCAGCCCTCATAATCAATGTTTTTAGTCCCCCATAAATACACCTGTGTTTATAGTATAAAGGAAACTATTTTTAGAATGGGATTTCTCTCAGAAAAATGGGAGCTTCAATCATTTGCTTACCAGCCATTTCCTTTAAGTGGGAGCAATAGCTTCCAGACAATTCACAATCCTTCACTGAATAAACAGGAGCCAGAAATGTGGATTCTGCAGTCTGATGTAAGCAAAGGGAAGAAACATTGTGATTCCATCAATGATCATATATCTTTGATTATGGGAAGGTGTTTGCTAGCACACTTAGGGTGTTATTTATCAAAGGTCAAGTTGACTTTTTGAGTTTTCTAAGGTAGTTTCAGAAAAACCACATTTTTAAAGATTTATTATACCCTGAAGCTGCAAAAAGCTTGAATCCGAAAATACTCCACTAACACCTGTCAAGGTCATGCAGAAGTCCATAGCAGAGGTCCCTTGAGTCATTTGAAGATGTTTTTAGCCTTTATGATTTTTGGGGGGTTTTCGGTGGTTTGTGCTCAAAAACTCAGTCAATTCGAATTATTTGTTTTTTTTCCCACTATACCTCGATCAATTAGGTTTTTTCATAAATAAGCAAACATTCGATTTGTGAGTTTATTCGAGGTAGAAGAAACCTCACAAACTCAATATATTTGATAAATAACCCACTTACAGTAATTTCTCTTGAAAGTAAAAATGTAAATACTGGAAAGCAGTGGACCTGAAAGAGATTTGTTGGAAATGATGGTGATATTGTGTATATCTATCCAGTATTAGACTGTTGAATAGAAAACTCCAGAGAAATATGTATATTGATGCAGCAAGTAAGGCTGTGTACTGGCTCAGGAAAAGCCAGATAAATGGGTCGCTGGAGTGAATGGAGAAGAGCAGTGTGGGCCTTCCATTCCATGCTCCATTGAGTGTTTTCAGCAGTACACAGTTAGAGGTAGCGAGGTTATTAGGCTGCAGGTGGGCTTCAGATAAAAAGAAGTGTGGGCCTACACCTCAGTGCTCCCCTGGAGACATCCTTGTGCTAGAGGAGGGTGAGTGGCCTGTGGATTCCTCCATATGCTGGAAGGTGAGTTTGTGAGTAGATAGGAAAGATACTGTTTCCCTGCTGAGCTGAAGTGTTGGAGAGAACTCCAAGTGACTGGAGAAAGAAAGAGACACCCCCTCCTAAGAGGCTGAGTATTAAGTGTGAGTCTAACAGAGGATTCTGGGACTTGTGATGTCCAAGGCTGAGTGCTGTAAAAAATCAGTTTTTGTAAACACCAAAGTTGGACCTGCTAATTAATATATGAACAAGAGTGTTGATATGATGTGATTTTGTGAAAAATAAAAGCCAGCCAAGCTGCATTGAACTCTTTAAAGGTGGTGTCAGACTTCATTTCTACTTAAACTGTGCCGTGGCTATGGTCTCATCTAACCTGAATGTCACAGTATCCAAACTGTTTTACTATGAATAAGTGGAAAAGTGGTGGGTATCTGACTGTATTAGCCTTTTCTGTAACTGATTCCCAATAATGCTTTTCTAACCCATGTGTGTTCTCACAAAGACTTCAGTTCTTAAACTGTAACACATGGACACTTAATCTGGGAAAAAAATGAACTGTGCAATACATACTGAACCCCATTATACAAAAATACATTCTCTGAATTTATAAAAACATGGGTTCTCTTTGTGTCATATTTGATTTATAAGAAACATATGTGTCGCTGTAGTAAGTAAATTGACATCTTGAGTCTTGAATTTTAAACCTACTTGTTATTCATTCAACTGCATGCAGCTCTTTGGAATTTGGTTGCTGCTATGGTAGTAAACAGTAATAACAATAATCCACTACTGGAAATACAATTTCCATAATATAACAAGCAGATGTTTTTACAACAAAAGTTGTTCATGATAGGGAATATCTTGCTTTATAAAATAATTCCATAATCCCTTTGTAATAACATGTGAATTCTGTGACCCTGAAGCCCTTGAGGTCATAGTTATTTTAATAATAATATTATCATTTTGATTTATTCATAAAGTTAAAAATATTTACCCAGCACTATATGAAAACGTAACAAAAATACAAGAGGACTGCATACAGATTAGGAAGCAGGGAAAAAACAAAACCACTGGAACATCTAAAATATATGGTATGACATTTTTGTTAAATTCTGTGTTTGAAGTGCACCAGAAAAGGGGCATAGAAGGTAAATGCCACATGTAAAGCACTGTCCATTATGCCAAAATTGTTCCAAAGTGGAAAAAACATTTTTTAATATGCAAAGTTGTCATATTTTTAGTAATGTTTCACTCCATAAATAGAGGCCCCAGCATGTCAATTGTGACCCCAGCAATTTATGACACAGTGATCCCAGCATTTTAAAAGAAAGTGGCCCCAGCATTTCACAACAAATTGGCCAGAACTAAGGTATCATCACATTGGGCTCATTTATCATTTTATATAGCTCTAATTTTAGTTAGTTTATTTATTTTTATATAATTTTTATTTAGTTAGTGGTGTTATATAAGAATTCAGATATTAACTGCCTAATAAAACATGGCTCTTTTGTTGTATCACCAATTTTGAAGTCTTGTTATTTTAAATGCCAGACCCGAGACCCGAGACCCTCTAAAGGACACAGCCCTTTCTAAATGTTTTTCTCAAAGTTCCAAAAAGTACCGTGTTGATACATATAGTTTATTCTCTTATTTTATGCCACTCTTGGCTTCCTTCGGATGCCTCCAATCAAGCTCCAACTTTAATATGGTTAATATTTTTTGTTTACTTTCTCCATTGTAGGGTGCCTTTTGACATTTCATTTTATCTTTCATATGGATTGCTTTCATTCTAGCTTTATTTTCTAAATATTTATGGCGCACAAACATTGATAAAGGAATCATTAGTATTACAAGCAGTAGCTGAGATAAAATATATTGAACATATCTTTCTAATTGAATGTGTTAACTGACAGCTTTTTTTCTAATCTGACTAATTGCAAATGTTTCCATATAATATGCTGTATTTAGTGCTGATAAAGGAATGGTCAAACAAGCAAGCACTCAATGAAAGCGCTGGACTAAAAGTCCATCAATGATCTGCAAGGGAGTCATTGTTTGACTTGGATGCTTACCAGCCGTCTATGAAATGTCAGAGGCTAGAACTATAATTTCCTCCGTGTTGATGATGATATAATTTAGTGTCAGAGTTGTTTGCTATAGTAATCTGAACATGACAAAAGAGGCAGCCTTTCATTTATATCCCTCAAGTAAATGCGGGCCACAGGCCATAATAAACTGTTTCATAACACATACACACAGCTATGTGAGTGCATGCCAAGCAATTATTTTGTTTTTCCCATAAATGTTAGGAAATTTGGGTTATTCAACCAACCAACCAACATATTAACCTATTACAAAACACAGTGACTCACAATGTATCTCTACATACATCATACTGTCCTTTCTGCATTCTTGGATCTGTTAGCAAAGAACGCCTGTTGAACAAGGGATGGCAGGCAGGGGTCAGACTATTGTATGCACCGCTGTACAATATTCCAGAGGAAAAAGGCATCATTATAGAAAGCCATTTTTTCAATTAAAAGGAACCTCTCAACCTGATCCAATTTTTAGGACATAGCAGGTTTACCAGATTGCTTCCGTAACAACATAGGGCAATGTATATGCAATTGCAGACCTAAAAATGCCTTAACTGCAATATAAGCCTGCCTTTGCATTGACTCCAGAGAATTTCTGCTAAATTTCTCAGTTTTTAAACAAATTGCTGTGGTTTTGTGAACTTTTACAAAAAGAGAAACATCCAAAGGTCACACATCACTGATAATGTGCTAAAAATCCATAAAGTTGAATCATTCAATTAGAATTCAGCCAATAGTTGTGGCTACTCTTTCCTGGGTAGTGTGGACCCTTCTCATTATTTAAACCGCTTGTATAGTTGATATATAGTACACACTGTACACACCAAATTTGAAATGTGGCCTGGGTACTCAAGCCAGAGCCCAGCGCTTGAGATCTTGTCAATTCCTTGTCTCTTGGAGGCTTTGTAGACAAATTTCACAAACTTCCAATACACTCGCCGGGAGCTTTTTGTGACCCAGGTGCTGCAGCCTGAGCCCATAGCAAGGGGGAAATTCCAACATCGTATCCTGATCGGTGTGCATTCACCAGACCACCATCCAAAAAAATATCCTGAACATTTTTACGTGATATTCCTATAGATGGTGGTCTGGTGAATGCATACTCATCAGGATAAGATAGTGTGGACCTTTACAAAACAACAAATGCTATTGTGGTTAAGAAAATACATAGATAAGTGTATTAATATTATGAATATGTTCAGTACAAACCCTTTATTAGCTTAAAACAAATAGTGGGCAAATAAAACAAATAGTGGGGCATTATAGAAAGATGATACAGGTATGGGACCTGTTATCCAGAATGCTATCCTCATATTCTGTTCAATATGGGTACACATTGATTTTGATGATTATTCTCATCAATGCATTACTCCTTATGGCGGTGCATTCCAATCTGCTGCATTGTAAAAATTGTTTACTAAATGAGTGCTGTAAGAATGTGTTACAGTCCACACAGATGTATGTTCAATTGCAATCCTCATGTGCAAGTCTATACAAATTGTGTAACCCCCATGGCCACTACACATATCTGTCAATAAAATAAATTTCCATAATAAATAATTATGATTTCAAACATATTTGCTCCTATTTATTGCAGCATATTTGTAGGATTCTAGGAACACCTACACAATTGTCTCCCGGTCCCCAGGACTGAACCTAGTCATCTATAGCCAGATTATAGACAATCTGATACTTTGGAATAAAGAGGATGTTAAATTTAAAAATACATTGAATAATTGCAATAATATAGGCATATCATTTATATATCAATATTCCAGAAGTGAAGATCACTATCAGGATTTCAGCCATAAGTAGTCATATACTGATAAGTTTAATGAGCAATATCAATGCATACCTCCCAACTGTCCGTTTCTTTGCGGGGCAGTCCCGATTTTTACAGCTCAACCAACAGTCCCGGATAGTGAAATGTCCCAACTTTCTCTTTGATCTAATAAATAATTATGATTTCAAACATATTTGCTCCTATTTATTGCAGCATATTTGTAGGATTCTAGGAACACCTACACAATTGTCTCCCGGTCCCCAGGACTGAACCTAGTCATCTATAGCCAGATTATAGACAATCTGATACTTTGGAATAAAGAGGATGTTAAATTTAAAAATACATTGAATAATTGCAATAATATAGGCATATCATTTATATATCAATATTCCAGAAGTGAAGATCACTATCAGGATTTCAGCCATAAGTAGTCATATACTGATAAGTTTAATGAGCAATATCAATGCATACCTCCCAACTGTCCGTTTCTTTGCGGGGCAGTCCCGATTTTTACAGCTCAACCAACAGTCCCGGATTGTTAGTGAAATGTCCCAACTTTCTCTTTGATCTACTGCACTGAAGAGCCAGAAAAAGATACACAGTTACTAAAACGTTATTGGCTTTGGCAGAGAGCCCAGAATACATAACAGGTGCACTTTGATACATTTAGAACAATTTAAGATAAAGAAAGATACAACTGTAACAATTTAAGATAAGCAGGTCTCTTGGGGAAACTGACATTTGCAGCTTAAAGGAGAAGGAAAGGCTAAAATTAAGTAAGCTTTATCAGAAAGGTCTATGTAAATATACCAGTAAATCCTCAAAGTTATGCTGAGTCAAAAGAAACACAGCATTTCTTTCCTTCTATTGTGTACACATGGGCTTCTATATCATACTTCCTGTTTTCAGCATAAACCTCCAGGGCTAGGGCTTGAGCTTAAGCATGCTCAGTTTGCTCCTCTCTCCCCCACCCTTTCCCCCCTGCCTCCTCCCCTCCCTGCTGTAATCTGAGCCCAGAGCTATGAGTGTGCAGGGAAAGACTCAGGCAGGAAGTGATGTCACACCAAGCTAATATGTCAGCTGCTATCCTAAACAAACAGAGAGAGATTTTAGAGCTGTTTACTCAGGTATGGTGAAGCATTCTGTATAATAAATATAGTGCTATTGCTTGCACTATTGTGGCTAATCTATTGGCAAGAAACTGCTTCAGTAGCTTTCCTTCTCCTTTAAAGGGCAATTCACTTTCATTAGGAAAACTTATACACAAAACACATAAAACATGACCACATAAAACCCCATAAAAATGTGTTCAAACTTTTTTACAATTTTGTAAAATGAACATGGTAATTAGGGGCTGTGGCCATAAAATGTGCATGGCTAAAATATTTTTGTCCCCCTTTCTATATTCAAAATGTTGAGAGGTATGTCAATGTGTATCTTTAATGAACTAAATGCAGTGATCCTTTAGCTAAAGCTGGAATTATTTTACAAACACATATCTGTGTTAAGTGTTCAGAAATTGTATTGGCCAATACATAGGGTATAACATACAAAAGGTTGCTACTGCAGAAAATCTTATTTATTATATATACAATTTGATCCTATGGTACAGGTTTATAATGCAGCAATGTAAGTATTATTTTAGTTATTTTTTATATAGCAGTTTTTAGATTATTAAATGTTTAATGTCCCTTTATTTTTTATATTAGAATCTGTTTTAAGCTAATAAAATAATTATCCTGTACTTATTCTTCAAATATATTCGCTTACCGATTTTTTTACTTGACCACCATAGAGCTCTTTTGTATTTGTGTTTTTGCAAGCTAAAAAACTCAGCAACTCAGACAGTTTGTGTTTTGTATGTAAGAGTAACTGTAATTAGCATCCTACCTCTCTGAATTTCTCAGGGTATTTTAGTATCGCTAGTATGTTACTCAGGCTGCGGAAATTTTTTATCTGGTTATGATTTCATATATTTATTTAATGACAAATGAGTAGAAATCACAAAAACAGCCAGTTAGGGTTTCATGCTGAGTTCTATAAATATGTGCACAGATTATAGGGGCCATTTATGACCTCCTAGGCCAAAATTGCTGCATGTCTCTGCAGGTCATTTCAGAACACAAAGGGCACATAGACACCCCCACTCCTGCCCACTACCCGTCCCTTAACTTTCTTGTCATTCAGTCGCACAAGTTCAAAGTGACAGAAAACCCAGGCCACTATGGGGCCCTGCCCTTACCTGTGCACAGGGCCGGCCTTAGGCCTATTGGACCAATTGGGCCCAATAGGGCCCCGCACCTCTGGGGGCCCCGCACCACAGGGCAGCACAGATAATATTTCCCTCAGCACATGATGCTGCCTGGCCTGCCCCCAACTTTGAGAGTCCAGCCCATCCCCAAATCCATAGGTCCTTCAAACCCCCAACTCTGATAAGCCAGCCTATCCCCCAACTCCATAGGTCTAGCCTGCCCCCAACTCTCATAGGCCCAGCTTTCCTCCAACCTTGATAGGCCCTGCCTGCCCCCAATCCAACCAAGCCTGCTTCCAAGCTGAATCAGCCCAGCCTGCCCCAAACTAATTGGCCCAGTCCACTCTCCTATTTCCTCCCTCTCTCTCTTACCATGTGTGCCCCTATTATGTGCCCCTATTTCATCCCTCTCACTCTCTTACCTTGTCTGCCCCTTTCCTTTCTATTTTGTGCCTGTATGCCCTTATTTTCCTAAATACTTGGTGTGTCAGTAGCCAGCAACACTTTGCCCCGCCAACATGGTCCCAATTGGGCCCCACATTTGATAGGATCAGCCCTGCCTGTGCATTCTAAAACTATGCACCTCACACAACTTAGTGCACTCTTGCATGGTTATAAATTCCCCCTTATATGTGTATAGAGAAGTACGTCCCTAAACTGGAACAATCCCAAGATATCAGAGAAGGCATCAGAGAATCACTTCCGGCCAACAATGACGCATACAGCAGATCGTTCTGCAACTTTGTGGTCTGCAAACCTCAAGCAGGGATTACCCAACAATTAAACTTACTTAAAAACTAGAGAATGCTACTTTCTATGTTGCAAACAACTATATGGCCCACAATATGTGAGAGTATATTAAGCACAAAACATGAATAAATAGATCACCTGTTTTAATGTATTTTATGAGGTTGGTGGATGATGTTTTTTGAGAAAGTTGTCAGAATTCGATTCGAGTTTTTGGGTCAGTGAAATTCATCCGTGTTTTACATATTTGATTTTTTTAATAACTAATCGAATATTTGAATTTCGAGTAAAATCTAATTTGAAATTCGACCCTTGATACATATGCCTCTTAACGTTGGTTTCTCATATTCTGCTTTCTGTTTGTACAGAAATGGGTTTCTTCCACAGGGTAGCCATTATTGATTTAATCACGTCCTTTCTCTTCTGGTTTTCTTAAAGCGTACTATTCATAGCTACAGTCATGTGAAAAAGTACACTCCATGTCAGGTTTCTTTTTTAACATATATTGGCATGTAAATTAGTGATTTGCTGAAGCCTGCCAGCTGTAGTGATAGTGAGCTGTCCAGGACCTGATGCCTCATCTGTCCAGAGCTTATTGTTCCATAAGGTGGTCTTGGGCAAACGTTAGTCTTGCCTTGATGTTCTTTCAAATGGTGGTGTCAGGTCTGGCCATAGTTGAGTGACTGACAGGTACACACAATGTTTAATAATCTTTTTAAATCACTTCTAAGACTCATAGGCAAGCTATAGCCTTGCTCTGATAACTTTCTTTAAGCAACTTTCTAAAGGTCTCAAAGAGGTCTTTTGATTTGGACATGGGGATGTTTTTTTCCTGCATTTCTAAGAAAGTAAAAAATAAATAAGATGTGAATTTCTTTTAGTAGAGGATACAACATAGGGACAGGTTAACTTAATGTAAGATAGCTGTTTGTCTAATCTCCATGACAGATTATTTAGTCAAATAGAGATTAATTTAGATTTGCAGGAGTTGAGGAAATTTGCTTTATTCCACAAGGGCCAACTGGACAATACAACAATAGCCTGTTATCTGAGCAAGTAGGGACATGAAAGTGACATTACTTTCATTATATAAATTACTTATAATCTAGCAAACAGAACCTGGAGAATAATGTTATGAAAAAAGATATCACTTCACCAGAGATCTTGGCTATGGCAGATAACACCAACTTCCATATTGCTTACTTGATTGTTGGCAGCCAGAGAAAGTCAGCTGCCTGCCGATGGTCTATCTTGATTCTTAAGATACTCAGAAAAACATTTAGTACAAGTCGATTAAAACTGCAGCTCAAAGGGTTATCTTTTATGGCTTGGGGATTAAATGCAGATCTTCTACAAAAAGTCATTTGTTGTCTGTTAGGAGAATTACATAATATTTGCCCGCCCTCAGATACTTCAGTTCCTTTATAAGGACTTAAACAATGTCCTGTCAAGAGTCCAATCACATTCTATTCATTTCTATGCGATAACTTAAGCTGGCCATAGACACACAGATATAATATAATATGATTTTGGACCATTTGTGGGCTCAGAATAATCATCGCAACAATTTTTTTACCAGAACAACTGATTGTTTAGATAGGTTAGATAAAGATAATATCTTTGCATGTATTGCCGGATGATATCAGTGGGTGACTGTCACTACTATTTCCAGACAAGGGAAAGTTGTGCTCACCACTAATTTTTAAAACCATTAGGCGGGGGTGCAATGAGGCTGTGACCACAAAATACATATAGACAACTACAAGAGTCCTCTGCACTCAACCCATTATCAATATATTTAAGACACCCACCCTTCCCAGCTATAGTTAGGTGATCCCACTGGTGTCTAATAAAAGGGCAGCCAAGTTTGGGAGTTTTACAGTCTCTGTCTTAAATATATTGATAATGGGTTGAGTGCAGAGGACTCTTGTATTTGACTATATGTATTTTGTGGTCACAGCCTCATTGCACCCCCGCCTGATGGTTTTAAAAATTAGCGGTGAGCACAACTTTCCCTTGTTTGTTATAGTTATACAGGAGCAGTGACCAGCTCCATGTTGTAGCTCCCACCCTTCCCAACTATAGTCAGGTGATCCCACTGGTGTCTAATAAAAGGGCAGCCAAGTTTGGGAGTTTTACTTTGAAAGCAGCTAGTAAGTTGCAGGTAAAACTTAGTCCCTTTGTAAAATATATAATGAAGCAACAGAATTCTTAATGAATCAGATGAAAATTGAGCATTGGACTGGCCAGATATGGGATGACTTTGATGTAGTTGGCCAGCTTAAATATATTGCAATATATGGACAAACAATCCCTGTTTTGTTTAAAGGGTAAGGCATTTTCAGTAGCAGTATGCACAAAATGTCGCTGTCTTAAATATATTGATAATGGGTTGAGTGCAGAGAACCTCTTGTATTTGACTACTATTTCCAGGACATAACTTTCGTGCTATTGCTGTCTGTTAAGTAATGGCCAGAACATCTGCTGATTTGTTATTTTTCCTACTTTAATCCTACAAATTAAATCTGAATGTTAGTTTTAGATTGTGGCATTGAAACAAATGATCAATATCTAAATGTTTGTTGTACAAGGAATACAATCTGAACATATATTGCCAGCTTTAGGATCTAATAATGCAGAAGTTTACCCAAGCAGTGGTAATATTAAAGTTTTCTTGGCAAGTGACTTAATCTTTTGTTCTTTGCGGGAAGACCATTTGAAGGAAATTAAGATTTCCCTCATTAGAAACTCATTTTGTTTCTGCTGCTTTATGAAAAAGAGTTCTAGATGAGGCATCATGAAGAGTCTGAAATCTAGCTCTAATCTTTAAACCAGCACTCCACAGCTATTTTTATGAAGATGAATATCTGACAGTTGCATTTGGAGTTCTTTTATACAGTAATAACCCAATTTAATATTTTTCAGGGTACCAGGAAAAATGGTATAAAATGTAGGAAAATGTAAAATCAGCGAGATGCATTATATATAGAAAAAAGTTGAGGTTTCGCTGTATGTCCTACTTCTAATTATGGTTTATCATCCATTACTTTTTCTTTAAATAAGTATTGGGGCAATGAAAAATTAGGAGATAAGTCACCCTGTGATTAATCTCCTCATTTGTCATTGCTCTTAGGGACATCATCTGTCCTGTGATACACACAGCATATTATTTATTCATGTTTTAGCATTTCTGTAGCCATACAAATTAGTATGCAAAAACAAAAAAATGATAATCATGGATAAGTTCACAGAACTTTATCATAAAGTAAACTTGCTTTTCCTGATTTCACAGTATGTTTGTTCTATAGCAAGCTATGTTTATTATACTTGTAACGGAATGCAGTTGGAGGCAGATGAACCTTATATATCACTGAATATATCACTTACTGGTCTAACTATAGGATCTTTGCAAGCTTAAAAATACCATAAATTTGTCCACACTAGAGGAGATTAAACAAGGGGTGGCTAGTCTCCTCATTTGTGAAAAGTTGTGAAAAGTTCAGGAACCTAAAAAAGATTCCATTTTATAATTGTTTTCATGTTCTTTTCCAATTAAAATTCCACTCATTTTGTATAACTCACCATTTCTCTATGTAGTGTTAAAGAGATACTGTCATGGGAAAACATGTTTTTTTCAAAATGCATGAGTTAATAGGGCTGCTCCAGCAGAATTCTGCACTGAAATCCATTTTTCAAAAGAGCAAATAGATTTTGTTATATTCAATTTTGAAATCTGACATGGGGCTAGACATATTTTCAATTTCCCAGTTGCCTCCAGTCATGTGACTTGATCTGCTCTGATAAACTTCAATCACTCTTTACTATTACTGCTGTACTGCAAGTTGGAGTGATATCACGCCCTCCCTTTCTCCCCCAGCAGCCTAATAACAGAACAAAGGAAACGAGATAGCAGCTCCCTAACACAAGATAACAGCTCCCTGGAAGATCTAAGAACAGCACTTAATAGTAAAAGCCAAGTCCCACTGAGACTGATTCAGTTACTTTAAGTAGGAGAAATAACAGCCTGCCAGAAAGTAATTCCATCCTAAGGTGCAGGCACAAGTGTGTTTGCTCTTTTGAGAAATGGATTTCAGTGCAGAATTCTGCTGGAACAGTATTATTAACTGATGTGTTTGGGAAAAAACATGTTTTTCCATGACAGTATCCCTTTAAACTATCTCAGTGTGGCAAAATTAGGAAAGCAAAATAAAATCCTATTCATTTAGAAATGTATTTTTGATTAACAGAAAGTTTCAAGATGGAGGGCACATATCTGCCTAGATGTTAGTTTTAAGACATAGGTGAGGTGAACCACTGATTAATCTGGTCTGACCTCGATCAGTTAGGAGCTTATGGAATGTAGCAGGAACTGTTTGTCTGGCCTGCTAGGGATGAAGAAGTAGGTATGGAATCTGTTATCTGGAATACTGGGGACCTGGATTTTTCTAGATAAGGGATCATTCCGTAATTTGTATGACTTTACTTTGTCTACTAAAATCATTTAACCATTAAATAAACTAAAAAGGATTGTTTTGCACCAATAAGTATGATTTAAAGTACATGATATTGTTCTATTGCAGACAACATGGCAATTAAAAATGTTAATTATTTGTATAAAATAGAAGATTACAATCCCATAATTCGGTGCTTTCTGGGAAACAGGTTTCCTGATAACTGGTCCCATATCTGAATCATGTAAATACAGTAATACAATAACCTGTCTGCACCAGGAACTAGGCAAACAGCAGTCACTTTTTATTGTTTGTCTTATTCTAGGTACAGATAGCATCAGTTAAACAATAGGCACCTGAAAACACCCAAGTGTTTAATCCAGTGTATAATCCTTTTATTGTTATTCTAGAAATGACTCTCTTTCATGCAAGGTACACATTTGCATCTTCATATTTCTTGACTGACAAAATAATGTCAATCAGCATATTATATCCAGCCTTAAAATCAATTATATAAACAAAACATTGGAACATAAAGACATAACCTGCCTGTAGCTGAAGCAATGGAAATAACTTCTAATGCATATGACAATGCAGCTACAGTTACTTTTGCTAAAGTCATATTCAGTGTTGCTGCTTAAAGAATGCAATACAAGGAAACCACAGATCTAAGCAGTATTACTTATTTATTCACCAGACCATTAAAATGATAGCAGCAAATGCATTCATGTCTGTTTTCTGTCAACACTTCAGTACTCATAGCATCTAAAGCATTATCCAATTCAACCACTATTTTGTGCAAATCTCACCTCTCTACCCTGCTGAGAGCAATATGTTTATGGGCATTGGATCACATTTCATGGGGCAGAGGCATGTTCTGAAGATTCAATTACATAGCATTCTTTTAGCCATACTAGGACCATCCAGCATGCACATTTTCTTCCTGACAAAATGGGATCAATCTCTGTAGAACCCTGTAAAGTGCATTATGGATTTGCTGGATGAATTGAGTGATGAGGATTAAAGAGTATTGATAGTTTGGCAGATATCTAGGTTTGTTTATGGTTGTGAGTGCATTTCCTGTAAATATAGTTTTTAGTCCTGTGAATAAATGAACAGTACTATCTAACTGTGGCTTCCCATAGTAATGCTGGCTTTGTGGTCGAAATTGGACATCAGCATCTTGGAAAGATGAGGTGGGTTGTTTGTACTCTTGTATCACTGTGGTAGCGTTTATCACTTTTTATCTTATCATTAGTTTGTAATCAATCAACACACACAATTATCATCAGTATCTGTCATGGAAATGTAACCCTATCTTGGCCACCACCTGTTTATAGGATATACATCATTAATATCTTACCATACACAGGTCCTGAATCCCCTTTGCTAAATGAAAGGGTACTCAGAATTTCTTGGCAGTGCCTCCACCTAGTAGGATCTGGGGATACACCTATGGGTGGCCCCATTAGGAAACAAATAATACACACAATGCAGTAAAACAAATAAAACTTTATATAACTGGCAGAAAAGAAAAATACAAATACACAATGTTAATCAATAACACCCCTGTCCTGAGGAACCTGTGTGGTAGTCCAACCCTGGCTCAGTCCTTACCAGGTAAAGTCCCACACTCCACCCCTGGTGGATAAAGAGAGTCACAGTCCCTTTTTCCCAAGAGCTTTTAACTTTCCCCAGGTAGCACTACCTGCCCAAATACCTCTCCTTTTGGACAGAGGTAGTTGCTCCCACATAGCAGGCACGTGGATAATACCTGTCTTTACACAGGGGACACATGCTGGAGCCATTCTAAATACCCTTTCCTCAGACAAAAACTTGTTGAGGGCTCACATAGAACTGGTACAGGCATCCACAGTGTTTTACAGAAATCTTCAGGTTGACTCCAACACTCATTTGGAGTGTGAGCACATCCCAGTCTCTCTCATAGGAATCAGGCAGCTTCTGTCACAGTCTCTCTGCTGCCTTGAGGTTCTAGACCCTCCTGGTCAAGTTCCCCAGGCTTGGGGCCCTGCACCCCAAGCACTTCTCAATTCCTTAGGCCCCTGCATCTTGGCTACAGTCCCTGCACTCCCAACTGGAGTGAAACCAGGAAGTAGCATGAGCACATGACAGCTCAGCTTTATGAAGAAATCTAATATAAGTAATTCTTCTTGCTGAGTAATCATTGAACACGTTTCACTACTCACCCAAGCAGCTTCTTTAGTTCTCGGATGAGTAGTGAAATGTCTTCAATGATTACTCAGCAAGTCCAGTTGTTTTAGAATTACTTAGAGATGTACCATGACCTGGATGAATAATAATCTTCATAGTCATACTTAATGAAGAAATGGCTCAATAGCTCATACTGCACAGGGTCAAAGGACTCGCTCCCCCTCCCTTATCCTATTTAGGCCCTACACTTAGCTGGCCACAGCAGGGAATTTCCAACCATGTGGGATTTTGAGACCATAGGGAGAATGTAGCCCTATGGATCCCTACAGAAATTTGGATTCCTGAGGGTTTACCAAATAAAACTATGATTGGCCATTTGGAAGCCACTATGTGAAGTGGCAGGAGGGTCTGTTTGGCCATAAACCTCGTTTTTATGCAACCAAAACTTGTCTCCAAGCCAGGAATTAAAAAAATAGCCACTGGGAGCAACATCCAAGGGGTTGGTGAGCAATATGTTGCTCCCAAGCTAAGGGTTGAGGACAACTGATGTAAACCCTCAAAACAAACTAATGTGAAATTGCTCAGAGGGCTTGTCTAAGCCCTTTCCCAATTTACATTCTTAAGAGATATGTACCATTTTTACACATTACAATGAATAGTCAAGAGAAAAGTCATCTGAAAAATGTCCTCTTCTTCTCAGATTTTTTCTGTTTTGCAGAACTGAGCAGCAGGTGGCACTGTTTCATTATATTAGCTGTGTAAAATTGCTAATATCTTAAAATATAGAAAAATAATATTGTAAACTGCAGGTCAGGACCGGACCAAGCCGGCCAGACAGCCACCATGCTCCCCCCCCCCGTGTGTGAGCTTAGGGGGGAGAGTGGAAAAGGGGAGGACAGGGATGGAAGGAAAGTGTGGCAGAGGGGAGGGAGGGGGAAGTGACATAGCGGAAGGGAGAGAGGGGAGAGTGGCAGAGTGAAGGGGTTTGACCTACATAATTGTCGGATTTTGCTGCAAAGAGCCTTTAAATGACCACGGCATTTAGAAGTTCTACAGATGATGAAAATCCAAGGATCAGTGTAGAATTTACAGACAAAAGTCTCAAAACTGTACGATCAGCATATTCATTTTTTTCAGCTTTAAATGCTCCAACATAAACCCGTGCCTATAGGACGTGATCACAGGAATTAGCAGTGCTAATGAATGGTTTTGTCATTGTATAAAGCACATCATCATGACCGAGCAGCATAGACTGGAGATTCCCCACTGACCATTTGGTTTGTGAAAGAGAAACAATTACTGTTTAGAATTAGTTTAGAAAAAGTTATTTAGAAGCAAAAGTTAATTCCATTTTGTGTACTTTATATAGACAGTCAAGAATGGAGCCCTACTTTAGGTCAGTGCTCATCTTCTATTAGATGGAGTCACAGATGTTGGAGGGGTGATTATAACTGGGGAAGTGTTTTATGTTCTATGATGACAACAATGGTGTTTATTATGTTTTAATTTAAACCAACCACTGTAAGGGCACGCTTGAAACGATTAGTCGCTTATGACAAATCTCCTCTTTTGCAGGCAAAATGTTCAAATCCACTCCTACTGTTAAATAAAGTGTACCACAGACTGTAAAACATATGCGGCACATCGTTCTTCCAAAAGTCGCCCCAAAGTTGCCTTGAGGAAACTTCGGCTGACTTTGGAAAAACAAAGAGACTCATGCGTTTTACCACTTCAATTCACTTTATCACTGGTGGAAAAGCATTTGGAGGAGATTAGTCGCCCACAGAAGAGGAGATTTGTCGCAGGCGTTGTCCTAAGGGTCACTGTGTACTGTCTGATATTCATAAAGAAAATGGCAAAAGTGTTTGCAGTTTAAGCATTGCTCAAAGATTGGACACCTACTCATTTTATATGAGCAAGTAATTGAGCAATATGTGATATTGCTGAGACGGTGCACAAATAGTATGTTATCATTGGTCAGCATTTGTGGCAGATGGTTGTTAAGTTGCAGAATCAGTTCTTTCAGCTACTGGGCAGAACATTCCCATGATGTGGCCTGCACTCTTCCCTCCCTGCTGGTGCAAAATGCATTAGGCCAATCTGAGCTCTAAAGAGGAACTGCAAAGTGAGTGTACACTGACCCAATGAGCTCACTTAAGCTATAATGGTTCTAACTCATGACAGAATCAAACTGCTCTTTAAACTGGGTCACTGCTTGAATGTTGCTTCTGTGGCTCCATTTGAATTGGATGCAAAAATAAGCAACAGTAACATTATGTTAGTGAAAAGCTTAATCTGAGCACATCTAAAGTTCTAGATGTTTCTTTTGACATGTATATCAATTATGACATGTAAATGCAGCATTTAAGGACTTTTCATAGAATTAATCAAAAAGCAATAATACAATTAAAAAGATTTTATAAAGCTAATTTGCTGCACTTTATCTGGGTGAAGGTGGATCAGACAATGAAGCAGCCTGTAACTCAACATCAAGTTTATTACCACTCCCCACCATAATACGCACACAGCCCCCGTTAAAAAGCTTTCAATGCTAGATAAAAAAGAGCCTGAAGCTGTAGGTAATTGTAGGGCAGAAAATAATATTACCTTCAGTAACTACAGCTATACTAGAACCTGCTGCCACTCCTTTGAGGTTTCCAAGACACAACAGACAGTTTGTGCTTTGCCGAGCATTTTCTATTGAAAACAGATTATTATGTACCAAAAAGGAGTATGTTTTAATATTGCAGTACCTAATTTCTAATCCTTTAAATTAAAAAGAGAGTGGTTGAATTGTAAAGCATGACTATCCTGCAGATGCTATATTTTGTGCCCTCTTTGTATTCATAACTTATTGTTAAAAAGGTTATGTTATTTTGGTTAGTAGCGCTAGCACTCCAAGATCATTTAATAAAAATGGAAGCTTAAAATTCATTGTTACAAAGTTATAAAACGTCTACGTATAGTATTTCATCAAAATCAGAGCAGCAGTTTTTTGCCATATCTTCCTGGTCTAGAGGTTAATAGCAGAAGGCAAGAAGATGATGCTGTTGTAGGCTGGGAATTATATATATATATGTATAAATATATGAATGTACTGTATATATATGTATGTGTGTGTGTATACATATATATGTACCACACCCTTGAGTGCACGTTAGCTGTGTGTATTGTATTGTATGTACATGTGCTTGTATTGTGCCACTGACCCACATGTACCTGAGCAACTCCCTGCAACTCCCGGTACCTTGGATGTTCCTCTTGGTAGAATGGAATACAGTCACAAGTATTTCTTTGCAGCAATAACTTGTTTATTAACATCAGAAAAGTCCAATAAATGAAATGAGCTGTCCCTCTTTCAAGGCAAAGTGTACAAAACTGACATCTCCTGCCCAGAGATGAAGCCAGCAATTAGTATTAATTGCCATTCGCTCAAGGCATTTCCTCCCTGTGGGCAGAACACTTTGCAGAGGAATCCTCAGCCTGGGGTCTTGTATTTTTGCACCCTACCAGGTCCTCAACTCACGCACTGAAATCCCTGCACTAGTGGTTCACACAGCACGGGGTCCTAACCCCACTATTCCTCCTTGTTGGAGCGTAAGATGCTCACTATTATCCTTGAGCCTTCCTCTTGCTCCTCGGGCAACTATGACAAAACTTACTAGCACTAGATAACTCTAACCTTTACCAAACTGCAGCCCTGGGCCTGTAACACCTCCCAGAAAGGTGAGGTCCCAGAAAAGACCCTGAGCACATGGTGCTCTATCCTGTCAACAATATTCTCCTGCCATCTACTAGCAAACCTTGAACTGCAATGGACCCAGGAAAAGGGGCATAGCTGCCTGGGTAATCAAAGGACCACTTTAGTTGTCTCAGCTAAATGGGAAACTGTCTATGTAAAACATTCCTAGACCTCACGGTCTCTACATATTTGTTTGCTTGAACTTCAGTTCAAGGATAGAGAGAAGCAGAACTTACTACAATAGCTCCAAAACACTGACTGAAAGAGACCCAGGGTTGAAAGATCCCAGCCTAGCCAAGTTCTAAGTAAACCAAGGAACAGTAATGACTGGTGGAGAGCTGCATCACAGTCAGCATACCCAAGTAATTCCAGCTACAAGACCAACATTCACCAACAGTGAATGAGCCTCAAAGGTGCATATAGTACTGTGTAGGAATGTATTCACAGTAGACTTGACTTGCCCATGTGCTATGGTAGGTGTTAAATACAGGACCCAAGAGCACTGCACTGTGCTTCTTGTGCTGGATTTTTGATGCAACCGAAGGTGCAGTAATTTGCTAGTTGCTAATATTGCCTCAAGTGCTATTTTCTACAGCAGAGCTTTCTGGGCAAGCCTAAAAGTGGAACTCACGTATTAGCCAACAACTTACTGTGAATGTGGTGTGGACCATAAAACGATGGTGTAAAATCCAGGAAATGTGGAAAAGCAAATTACACTTCAAAGAATGTTTAAAATAAATAAATAAAAGGGCAACAGCAGGGAACCTTTTCTAAGTGTAGTGATTAATTTACTTTGTGCCCGATCCCCATACATAACATGCACTTACAAGATTAATATAAATAACTGCATATATAACTCTTATTTGTCCTTATCCTTCATTAACAGCTTCTTTTCAGGTCCAGCCACTTCTGTGTGCCCACAGCTTTGGTTTACTCCATCTTTATTCTCATAGAGATATTCAGTCACTTAGAGGCACATTTACTTAGGGTCGAATATCGAGGGTTAATTAAGTCGAAGGATTTACCGCATTTTCTTCGTTTGTACAATCGAAGGAAAAATTGTTAAATCGAACGATTAAATCCTTCGAATCGAACGATTCGAAGGATTTTAATCCATCGATCAAACGATTTTCCTTCGATCAAAAAAAGCTTGGAAAGCCTCCCCATAGGCTAACATCCCCATGGGCTAACATTGATGCTCGGTAGGTTTTAGGTGACGAAGTAGGTGGTCGAAATTTTTTTAAAGAGACAGTACTTCCACTATCGAATGGTCGAATAGTCGATCGATTTTTAGTTCGAATCGTTCGATTCGAAGTCGTGGTCGAAGTAGCCAATTCGATGGTCGAAGTAGCCAAAAAAATACTTCGAAATTCGAAGTATTTTTTATTCTATTCCTTCACTCGAGCTAAGTAAATGTGCCCCTTAGAGAATTTGGACTCTGTGCCCAAGATCCACACAACTCCAGGAACACTTCTTTTTTTCCAGATACACAGACTTTTTGAGTTCTTTTGTCCAACTCTTTTCACAAACACCAGCCTGCTTTCTCAAGGACTCCCCATTACCTCACTTCCCCTTTTTATTCCCTCTGTAATTAAGACCTCCCTTACCTCCATACGTCACTTTATTAATTACCAAATTAAAACTCCAACAGTTAATGAAATATTTCCACCTTAAAACACACAAAACACGATAAATTATTCATTATATGAACTAACCCATAAAATTCACATAACATGATAAAATACATAAAAAAATACCTTATATTTCATGCTGCTAATATCAGTTGCGTTCATACCATAAAAGCTGCCAGATCAATATCTGCATTTAATCCACTTGTATACATGTATACATCCAATAAGTCTCTTGTTTTCTCAATTTGTTTAATCTATCTCCACCTCTACTATCCCTCTTCTCTACTTCTATATCTATGATCTTTAAGGGAGAGGTTAATTACAGTTACAATAGAAAGGGGAAGTGAGGTAATGGGGAGTAAGTCCTTGAGAAAGCAGGCCGGTGTCCGTGAAACGCGTTGGATTAAAGAACTCAAAAAGTCTGTGTATCTGAAAAAAAGAACTGTTCCTGGAGTTGTTTGGATCTTGGGCACGGATTCCGGATTCTCTAAATTACAGAATATCGCTATGAGAATGTAGCGCTATAGTAAACTGCCTCTTATATAGCAGTTATAGCTACTTTCCTTTGTGGACTCTCACCACAGATGAGCTCTCTTTCTCAGGGGCAAGCCCTCGCAACGAGGTGGAGGAAGGATGTAATGCAACTGTAACTCGGTGCAATAGCACAATGATGGGCGCCAGTAGTTCTTTAACCGTAAACCAAAAGAATATTTATTGAACAATAGAGCATGAAGATGATCAGTACAATTATCCACAATGGAGCATCAAATACCACAGCAGCATTAAAGGAGCTTATACTCACAGCACGCATAGGCTGAATCCCCACAGGCCAGGGAATAACAGCAGAGAGTAGTTGCAACAGGTGTGGGTATTAATATATCTTCAGTACTCAGGAACTCCTGGTTGCTCTTAGGGGAAACCTACCATCCCTAATCTCAACACTTTAGTCCCTCTCTGGGTCAGTATTACCCGGGAATCTTAATCCCACTAATCTCCTCGTAGGAGCCTTGAGCTGCTCAACTAGTTAACCTCTCTATCACTCCTAGAGTGATCTATGAACAAGTATAGCTATCTACTTACTAGGATGCTGGGCTCTAGGGTCAGCACTACCCATTCCCTTCCAGCCTGCTTGGTTGGGCTAAAGTAATGGACCTAGAGCACATGGCTCCTAAACCTTTTATACTCTGGCACAGCGCCACTCAGGTCACCGTGTGAATTGCAAGGGTTACATAAGACAGGAGCACAATACCCCTCCCAACTGTATTTTAGGACCCACTTAGGTATCCAAATAGCTAGGGATGGGCCTGTCAATAAAGTGTAAGGGTGTCTAAGATTTTCACATCCCTACATTCTCCCCCTGGTGAATTCCTTCCGTCCCGGCAAGGAACCTTCAAAGAATCAATACTGAAAATATAGCAGTTAAGGCACATCATGCAAGAAACCTTTTCAAAGAACACATTGCATTACTACACCATTACCTTATAACCTCTTCGGGGTAACTCTCCTGAGTAAACCCAGGTACAATGCATAACTAAAAGAAAACATATCAATAGCACAGTTTCCTTCATGAACAGGTAAACTTTTATTGGTACACCTATAAAAGAACACAAGTTAGAAATACTGCAGTTCAAACACAATCAGTATTCTAGTCCATCAAACATTCGAACCCACAATCCTTTTTGAAAATGCACTTAGGAGAAATTGGATGAACCTACCAACGGACAGGTATTACCTAAAACAGTCCTTGGGCATAACTCCAACTGAAGTAAAACGAAAAACAATCTTCCCCTGTAGAAAGTTCAGTACCTTGAAGGGACAGGAAAATAGGCAGATAGCTCAAAAAAAATAGCTACAAACAAACTCCCAATGGAGTATCAGCAGATTAAATCATGTGAAGAAATCTTGCCTTGGTATCTTCATAGGGGATGTAGTATTTGGGATGGGGTTTGTCCACCCACTGTCCATCTCCCAAATAGACTTCCAAGTTGAAGTACTTGGTGGGGTTATACTTGCCACAGCTTTTCACGGCATTCTTTAAAATGGTGCGGCCATACCACCATTCCCTTTCTATGGAACGCAGATACTGCCAATCCTTCTCTCTCCTCACTTTGTCAGGATTGGTAAGGCAACTGTGGTGCATCTTTTCTTTGCGGAGAATCTCATCTATGAGCCAATTTTCATAAGATGCCGCCACCTTCTCATACACCCACAGTGGTGCATAGGGCATGAAATATCCCCAAGTTCTATGAACATGAAAATTTATCACCCTCTGTACTCTGGATACAGAGGTGAATACATTGGGGTCTGCCCGTCCTGGCAGCACCCAAAAATCTTTTTCCTCCTCAGGGCCAATGATGGGAGGTGCAGTGAAGCTGGAAGGTCTCTCTATAGAAGGTGTTGGCTCAGACACGGCTTCGGGAGTTTCCTCTTCATATTCTTCCCATCCAGGGGCTCTTTTGAGGATGGAGTCATCAGCAACAACAGGAATGATAGCAACCAGTCCTTCCTCCCTCTCTAGGGATATCTTACCCCACTCGTGATGGTACAACTCCGACACGTGAATGCTCTCTCCTGGCTCACTAAGAGTTTGAAACACGGTCACCTTGGGGCACACATTCTTTGTTGGCTCACTAGCCACAGATCGTCGGCTCTGACATCTGACCTGAGCCGGAAGGTCCAATGTGGAAACTCCATCACTGTCCACACTGGCAGAGATCCACTTTTCTAACAGGTCCTCCTCATCCTCCAGGATTGGAGGATCTCGGATGGTTGGTGCAACAGGCGCAATAGTCCCCAACCTGCCAAAAGAAAACTTCCTCCATTCCACATCAGAACTAAGGACTGGAAGTGGTGCAGGAACAGCTAGGGCTGTATAGACAGTCACTGTTAAATCCCCATGAGGTCCCATGCCACTGAGCAATACTTTGCGGGGCAAAGGATCATCTTTGGGGCAAATCGTCACAAGAGGCTCCTGGTCAGTTCCAACATTCTCCTCTGCTGAGGCATGGAACAATTCAGGATTTGAATTCACCTCCCACGAAACATCAGACTCAGCATAGCTAGATATGAACGGCTGAAACATTTCCTCCTCTGAGGATACAAGAGCAGCTTCAGGCCTGCAAGCTGCATCAGGCTCTAACACGTGCCACACCCCTTCTGGAAAGTTCTCTTGGGGTGTGCCAGGGACCCAACAGTCAGGATCCTCAACTGTTAGTAAGGGATCCAAATCTCCCCCTGGTACATCTGAAACTGGGGAAGACACTTTAAGAGGCAAAAGCGCAGGACACGCCAGAATATTTTGTTCACCCTCGGACTTTAGCAAGGGGGTAGTAGGAGTCACATCAGCCGCCCGGCAAGACGGCACTCTTTCGTGACCCGCAGTGGCGATCACAAGTTCCTCTCCCCCTGGTAGAATCAGATCAGTCTGCGAAGCACAATCGCACATGAGCTTAACCTCACTGAGTTTTAAGGCCGGCACTGTTGCAGACACTGAGACAGACTCGGGCATAGACACAAAGTCCATAGCAGGCTCAGGGACCGGTGTAGGGACAGGCTCTGGAGCGGAGTCGGAGACAAGCTTGGGTGCAGCTCCAGATATGGGGCCCGCAGCCGCTGACACCCCGGGGGCACCCTCTATCTCGTTGTAGATGAGAATAGTTTTGCCGCTCACCTTGTCCCGTATCCGGTCCACCAAGGGGGATTGATCAGCCCGCTTGAATGGTCCCATCCACAGATGAGCTTCACACTGGAAACAAACACTCTCCGGATCTTCCAAGGCGTCGGGTGCTTCCAAGTCGCACACTCCACAGCCCGGAATCATGGTTCCCCATTCACTTGGGGTAAAGGTTCCTTGGTATATATACTGCCACTCAGCCTCCACCCGGATAGGAACGGAATCAGCTCTCGCTCGAGGGGGCAAAGACTCCATGGGCAACTCTGGAACACCGGGTTCGGAAATCGGCTCCATAACAGAATTCAGGTCCCGGTCTACTAGCTCCGAAGATCCTAGCAGCATGAACGGCAAACAGGATATCCCAGCCAAGCTATCTTTTAAATTAGGACGTCGCGACATCTCCTCAATAACGCCTCTTAGAGGTGAGTGAGCACGCCCCTTCTTTCTTCGCGGGCTTTCCGACTTAACCCCTTCTGGGCAGGTCAAGGACACAGGGTGTGGCGCAGCAGAAAATTTCTTAACAGCCACTTTTCCTGTGCGAGGGGGAATAGGTGGCGGTATAGCAAAACAGCTATCCACCAACGAGTCTTTTTCCTGGGCAATATTAGGACATTCCTCAACGGGCAAACTGTCACTACAGTCCTTGACATCATCAGCTAGGAACGGATTAAGCCCAGGGGTAGACACATTAATCTCATAATCATCAGACACTTTAGTACTGCAGCCCTCTTGTTCTCCCGATAAACTCGAGCAGTTGAAAGAGTCAGTTACACAGTCACTAAAAGGAGCTAGCGGAAACCCAAATGGAGGGAGTGTTGGCGGGCTCTGGTACCGACAAGGGCACCCTTCCTTCTGTACTCCCATCGGATAGACTCTAGAAGGCCAGGTGCTTTTCTGGGGCACTGCAGGAACCCAATATAAGAGCCGAACAAATCCCTTCTTGTCTGAGGGTTCTCTAGCTACATAAGCAAACGCATCAAATATAGAATTTCCCATTAGCGATTGATTCACAACGTCTATGGGACATTTCTCAGGTACATCATCGACCATAAATGTGTATTCAGGATCCGCTCCCATATCCAGGGACCAATCCCACATTGCAGCTTCAGATAGGGGAGCCATAATGTTTAATAAGGACAGAACCAAGCAAACAATACACTTCTCACTGAAATCAGTATGGCAGCACTGGGGGAATAAGAACTACAGACTTTCCCCACAGTAAGGTGCCTTTTTCCTACTGGGTCCGCACACGCAGCGCCTGTCACACTAGGCTGCGTGCAGTATAACAATTAATGGTTACAGTTAACCCTTTAGAGCCCCACGTTGGACGCCAAAATGTAGCGCTATAGTAAACTGCCTCTTATATAGCAGTTATAGCTACTTTCCTTTGTGGACTCTCACCACAGATGAGCTCTCTTTCTCAGGGGCAAGCCCTCGCAACGAGGTGGAGGAAGGATGTAATGCAACTGTAACTCGGTGCAATAGCACAATGATGGGCGCCAGTAGTTCTTTAACCGTAAACCAAAAGAATATTTATTGAACAATAGAGCATGAAGATGATCAGTACAATTATCCACAATGGAGCATCAAATACCACAGCAGCATTAAAGGAGCTTATACTCACAGCACGCATAGGCTGAATCCCCACAGGCCAGGGAATAACAGCAGAGAGTAGTTGCAACAGGTGTGGGTATTAATATATCTTCAGTACTCAGGAACTCCTGGTTGCTCTTAGGGGAAACCTACCATCCCTAATCTCAACACTTTAGTCCCTCTCTGGGTCAGTATTACCCGGGAATCTTAATCCCACTAATCTCCTCGTAGGAGCCTTGAGCTGCTCAACTAGTTAACCTCTCTATCACTCCTAGAGTGATCTATGAACAAGTATAGCTATCTACTTACTAGGATGCTGGGCTCTAGGGTCAGCACTACCCATTCCCTTCCAGCCTGCTTGGTTGGGCTAAAGTAATGGACCTAGAGCACATGGCTCCTAAACCTTTTATACTCTGGCACAGCGCCACTCAGGTCACCGTGTGAATTGCAAGGGTTACATAAGACAGGAGCACAATACCCCTCCCAACTGTATTTTAGGACCCACTTAGGTATCCAAATAGCTAGGGATGGGCCTGTCAATAAAGTGTAAGGGTGTCTAAGATTTTCACATCCCTACAAGAATAAAGATGGAGTAAACTGGAGCTGTGAACACACAGAGGAGGCTGGATGTGAACAGGAGCTGTTAATGAAGGATACGGACAGAAAAGAGTTCTATATGCAGTTATCTGTTTTAATCTTGTAAGTGCATATGTGTGGGTATCCGGCAGAAACAATTAATTACTACACTTAGAAAAGGTTCCCTGCTGTTTTTATTTATTTTTTATTTTGTATTTTATTTTTCACATTTGTATGTGTGGAGAAGGAGTACTCCAATAATAAAGCAGCAGAGTGGGGAAGTGACTATAAAGTCAAGGGATGATGGCCGTAGGAGATGCAATCTAACTGGAATTCACTATTTACCACTTGCCAAAAGCCTGTCGGCAGCTTATTGCCCTATGTACGGTACCCTCCGACCGATAACTGGGTAAAAAATGACCAGATATTGATCAAATAGTTTTAAAAATCCAGTTGGAGCAAGGACCACATTATATTCATTTATTAAGGACTTAGTCAACATCTGCCAGGTGTTATTTTTAGACTAATTAGAAACAGAAGATATTAAAATGTTGCATCCCACCAAAGAAAAGGATTTGTATATTTGGTAAATCTGGGAGGTATTTTTCTTTGAAAAGAAAGCACAGGCAATGGTATCCTCAAAAAATTTCCACGGGGGGGGGGGCAGGTATGCTAATATCACATAGGGTAGCATCTCACTGAACATTAAACTATTCATGACAATGCAGTAGAATACCTAAATGTGCATCATATGGTAATCAATTAATACACTCCTACCTAAATTAATTTTCATTTATAAAACCATTTACAACAATTATTATTGTTTAATGCTATTCTGCTCTAATCTGCATAGGTGGCATAATTTTTACATAATTCAGTTATCAGGAAACACTTTCTCCATCTTAAGTCCTCCCACTAACGTAACAGCAAATGAACACTCCCTACTGACTGCATGTTCTTAGCTCAACCAATCCCCTGCAAATACTACAGGTAAGCTGCTGCCTACCAATTAACTTTATTACTACTGGCACTGCAGGCTTCCCTTCAAATCCTCCCTAGTACCTTCCAGTATCACTGTGTGAATAAAAGATGATTAAGGCTTGCTTTGGGATAGGAAGTATAAAACATATTTTCTTCAGCTAGTTTCTTGGAACTAGCTGAAGAAGTCAGGGTGGGGAAATTGTCCCCTTTTGCCCCCTTCTACGGACACCCATTAGGAAATTGTATCACAGTCTGTGCAATAAAACCGCATATTTATTTTATTGTTTAATGGAGTTTTTCTGAGTTAAGATATGAAGAATGAGCCATTTGGCTGCTTAAAATGACTGGACAGTAATAAAATTCAGTCTTTGAAATATGGAGACTGAGAGACTGAAAGATTTAGATGTAGACAATTGAATTGAAAGGATCTCAGATTGCAATAATTGGCAAATGGACATATAAAATTGCAGTGGTTTAAAAGGATGTTGCACAAAGGAAATAGGAACAAGGCAAAACATGTCAGTTGTGACAGGCCGGTGAGATAAGATTAATGCAAATGACTCATATAATAATAACTGCATACGGTAGTGATTGAAATTTTGTGAACCATTTTGAATATTTATTGTTACATAAATATGACCTAAAACATGATCTGTTTGTCTTACAAGTCTTAAAACAAATTAATGTCAAACCACTTCAAGAAATAAGTCAAAAACATGAAGCTTGTTCATTTATTTATTGAGGAAAACTATCTAAAGTTACATATTTCTGTGTGTGAACCTCTGGGATTCTGGAGAGGCAGGCGTTTGAATCAATAGGATGATAATAAGATGAGTGAACACAGGTTTGTGGAAGTGTATCATGGCTCAAACAAAGGAGATTTCCAAAAAACAGTTAGGCCCTATATATGCAGAAATATGGAAAATGCAAAAGCATTTGAGACCCTATATGCAGCAAAAGCAGACTGCACTCTGCACCTTGTGCCATATTGAGAAAGAAGCCCTGCACTTGCAACCTGCCTTGAGCAAAATATTGGCCTTTGTATGGCCAGCATAACACTTCCATTCTGGCAAACATATCATGGTGCACAGTTTTTAATAGTAACAGGCTGAATTTCCCCCTAATGGTAGACACCACAATCACAGCTAAAGAGACTTATTTAAATGCTAAAAAGGAATAACTGTTTATAATATACAAGAGCCATAAATATCCTGTAAATGATATACTTATAAATGGTGCTTAGTGATGTCATCAGTTATAATTGATGCCATTTATGTCACTGAAACTTGTATATTAACTCACCTTGAAGTGTTATGACCTATATAAATACATGCCGTCTTTGGCCTTGTGCTTTTATACGGTCATGGAACTCCTCAGTGACTTATAAAATTATTATAGTTTACAATAGGGAGTACCTTATTCACTACATATATCATTTGAATGGTGCTGTCTCCAAGTGGGCCACTAGATGGCAATGTTCTTTGTGTGACATCATAACCTATGTACCTGGCTGCACTATGGAGTTGTCAATGTTCCCTCTAAGGCATGCACGTGCACACACATTTTGACGCCAGCTCAAACTGCAGATTGTGGTGCACACAAAAATTTTGTGTAAAAACACAAACTTTTGTATTAATTCTGACCTGAGCACATCGTTTTTAAAAACTGCGCACACAGGTTTAAAATGTGCACACAACATAAATTTTTTGTGCATATAGCTGAGAAGAAATTAGAGGCAACATTGGGAGCTGGTAAAACTTGTTGAAAGGGTTTAAATGTTAGTTTGCTATTATCACTTATATATTCAACTCAAGACTGGTTCGACTGAAACTTAGTCAACATCTGTTTAGACTAATTAGAAACAGAGGATATTAAAAAGTTGCATCCCACCAAAGGAGAGGATTTGTATATTGGGTAAATCTGGGAGGTTTTTTTATTTGAAAAGCAAGCACAAGCATGGGTATCCTCAGAAATTTCCCAGGGGGGGGGGCAGGTATGCTAATATCACATAGGGTAGCATCTCACTGAACATTAAACTATACATGACAATGCAGTAGAATACATAATTGTGCATAATATGGTAATCAATTAATACACTCCTACCTAAATAAATTTTCATTTATAAATCTGGAAGATGATCGATTCGTGGTACGGGCCGGTGCAGTTTTCTGCTGATAGGAGCACTGGCCCAGACTATCAGGTAAGTAAATACAATCCCCTAACATTTGGCATCTCCAAGTGCCAAATGACTTTCCTTCTCCTTTAAAACATGTTTCATGTATGCCTCCCAATAAATTGATAATGATAAGTGATATTAGTACTTACTGTTACTGGAAGTGAACAGATGGCAAACAGAACAGTCATAATAACCAAGAGAATGAGATGTTCTAGTTCCTCCATGCCTGCAGGCTCTTGTTGGTTTGGAAAGTTGGCACTGAGGATGCACGTTTGACTTTCACTTTTATACATTTGATAGAGGTGTTTCATAATCATCATATTCAAAACACAATAGCTATTATCAGCAGACCCATGGTAGTGCCATATAGCATAGAATAAGCAAGGACCCCTGTAGTTGATTCCTCTGCCATCATTTGTATGAAGCACCATGTCCCAGGGCAATATTGTTTATATCTACCAAAGCCAAATAAAAGGTAAAGAGCAAAACCAATAATAAAAACATACACGACAAGTGAGACCACCAGAGCCAATTTCTTTGTGATTTTGTCTTCATAGAAAAATGGGTAGCCCAGAGCAAGCCAGCAATCAACTGCCATAGCCAGGAGAATAAACTTTTGCGCCAAACTAAAGAATATCATAAAGAAGCTAAAGACTTTGCATAGATGTAGGCTGTCAGTCATAGCAACCAAAGACTGATTTTTGAAATAAGCAACTTGAACCACAGGACAGAGCAGAATCTTCCCATCAGATTGGTTACTGTTAGTACAGTTACCAGGACATAGAAAACAAAAGTCTTCTTGGCATGTAGTTTGTGGAATGTAAAGGGTGATGAGATTTCCCAGGAGGCCAGCAGCAAATAGCAAAGAGCTGGGTACAATGGAATTATTGCTTTGTATTATTTGGCTCGTGGAGCAAGGGTTTAGCTCCATTTGGAAAAGTATTAATGCAGAGCAGAAAACAAAAATAAACAGCTTTTCTCCGTTTGCCTCAGATCAGAACTGCAGTCGCTTCCTCATAGGATGGGCTTTAAAAGGTGGAGAAAAGCATTACAATTTGGTTTAATCAGTTATCTTCCCTTCCATGCTATCATGGAAAAAAGCCATAAAAGTGGTTTTACCAAGGAACTTGTATTTGGGTCATTGTAATTAATTATACTTCTGTTACGAGAATTAGAATGGCTTTTTCAATATCTGAGAACCCTTACTGCAATGTCTGGCAATGTGACATTTGATTGCTTCACAAAATAAGCAGTACTTGATCTTGCTGCATCCCTCAGTGCTGGGGCTTCACATCCACACATTGTGTTTGATTGCTTTGGTCCCTCTGGGAGAATTATAGGAATCAAATAAAGTCACCTTTGACCCCTGTCAACTACGTCACAACCAGACGACTGAAACCCCCTCTGTCTATTGCCATAAGCATAATTCAGTGTTGTCTCGTGATACCCATGTTTATGGAACTATACAGAAACAAGACCATAAGCTTTCCAGTCGAATTCAGGGAAACAGCTGGTTGGACTACTACCAGTTCTCCCTGAAAGGAACAGTGAGCAAAATAGCAGCTGTTAGTAAGGCAACGTTAGAATTTTATCCTAGAACAGAGGGCAATATAACTTTCTATAAGATTACACTAAAATTAGTGGTGTTTGAAGCCGTTGTTGGTGAAAATAAAGAACACACCTTCTTTTTTGGAAGCACCCTTTAAAAACCCAACCTCCATAAAGTGTGTCTTCACAAGGTTTTATTGCTTCAGAGCTACATTTGCTCAAAGTATAATAGCTGTATAAAAGAGGAAAATAAATAATACACAAATCCTTATTTACATTGTATGATTTCTTGCAGTAGGATAGCGATCAGTTGGGATAAATACTGTGGGAGTTGCATGCAGAGGAGTCATATTGTGAAACCGGACAGCTGTATAATGATTTAATTCTTCTGAAATAAGTACACATATCTGAGCCATATGGTAGCCCAGTTCTGGAAATACAAAACATGCAGAAATCATAACCACATTAATTCTTTCATGGAGTGAATCTCTTCTCAATAAAAAGCAATAATAATGATTTATAGCCATGTATTTGTAGCACTATTTAACTCCAGATGTTCCATTTACTAGAGCATGAAAGTGCCTAGGTTATTGCTGCACTGTGTACCCTAATGAAAGATAAGAGCACAGGGCACAAGAGCTGTGGGGCTCTTGTGCAGGGATGATGGATACCATCTTGTTCCACAAGATAGACAAGTTTACGGGTCCCCAGTGGTGAGTTTAGGGAGGGGGCACCTATATGCCTTCCCCCGCCTGCTCCTCATTAAACACATTGCTTCTTCTTGCTCAAGGACAAGGAGTGTTGATTGTGGTGCAGGATGCAAATTGTGAAAAACAGGCCACCTTGTACCTGTTCTTTATATTCTACAGGCTGTCCCACCAAACAGACACGACCCTCAGGTATCAAACAGTAAAGCAGATTCAAACCGATTTAGGGGCTTTTATTCATCTTGGATTAGAAACACTGTAAATCCGATTCTTTACTTGATTGGAGAGTATATACCCCTACATTGTGTTTGACCCATAAGAGTCAGGCTTTCTGAAATATCCCCAAAAAGCATTCTTTATTTGACTGGACTGTATCAACCCCTACATTGTGTTTGGCCCATAAGAGTCAGGCTTTCTGAAATATACCCAAAAAGTACATTTAATGGCACTCTATTTAAAGCTTCCACATTTACCCCAGATCAAAGAACCCATAGCAACCAATCCATTTACCGATCATCTATTTCAAAGAAAACATCTGATTGGCTTCTATGTGTTACTACACCTGGTGCAAATGTTGAGTGTTTTATTACATTACACCCTAAGAGTTATAGTTGTAGAATAGAAGCATCACATGGCACATAGCTATGGCTGTTGAACTAATGACAAACCAGGCATTAATATCTATGCACTACAGAGCTAAACAGGTTCCATAAACAAATTGAAATATATAATTGTGTTAATGTGAAACATAACTATACCTCCATATACCTCTACCACTTCTTCATTGCACTTTGATAGATGGGTATTGTGGCAGACCGATGCTGGAGGTTAAAGTCCCAATAACAGATTCAGTATCAAGCATTCCCTAGCTGTGATTACTGCAATGGTGCATGAAAACCAAAATGACTAAAACAGGCACAAATGCATAGAATTTTGCATGAAAACCAAAAGTACATGAAAGCAGCAGCTGAAATTAGTAAAAATAATTAACCCATTTGTCTGCCATATTTTATACATACCATGAGCCACAGCATTAATAAAACAAGTTAAGTGCATTTGTATCAGTCAGATATGTATTTTTTAACTGGAGTTTTATTAAGCATTTAATCTTACATAACAGCATACACCATAGTGCATAAAGGGAAGGGGATAAAAGGAAGGGAGGAGATTTTAGTGGGGGAGAAAGGGTAGAAACAAAAATGGTTCAACTAAGACAATCAGAAGACACAAGCATTGAAGCTAGGAGTCAAATATTATACTTTCAAAGTATCTAATAGAGGGTGACTGGGATACTTTGTTTACTTTCTAACCACACTCTGTATAGTTTCTGAAGTAATCAAGTTTATCTTCACTATCCTTCTCTCAGCATCTGTTTCTCTTCATTCTCTCTTCATGTAGGAGTTGGGTGTCACATATTCATTGACAGTTTGATCCAATATGTCTTATAAGGGGGCTCCTTTTGCAGAGAAGATGTACCAGAAAACATGTCTCTCTACATGCAGAATTTGTGCAAAAGGCAGTTATTTTGTTCGATTTTGTTTGTACTGGAATCTGTTTTGTTTGTGCTCTGAGCCCCCCTATAAGATATATTGGATCTAACTGTCAATGACACCCAACTCCTGCATGAAGAGAGAATGAAGAGAAACAGATGCTGAGAGAGGAATAGTGAACATAAACTTGATTATTTCAGAAATGATGGATAATTTTTAATTCACTGTATTTAGAAAGTTTCTTATTTCAGTATGATGAAGCTTGTGTTAAATTTTCATTTTCGCAATAGTTCTCCTTTAACAATAGATTCCTTCCTACTGGAACAGATAAAGTAGTGCAGAGAGCGCTTAATGGAACAATTGCCTGTTGAATGGAAAAAAACAGCTGGCACAGAGCCATGGAAAGTTGTATCCCTGACTAGCTAGGCTTGCTAAGAATTTTTTGTGCAGTTATGTAGTACATTTCCTTCATTGAGAAATGGGATCATTTACATGATACTGCTGTCTGGGTAATTTCCCTCCAGGACCACCAACCTGGCAGTGAATTATGGCCCAGTAAAACATAAAGACTAGTGTATATATATATCGGTCATAGACTTGTGATATGCATCTGCACATTTTGTGGAAAGATCATATTCCAGGTGCTTACTCCATTTATTTCTCCCAGGGAAGTACCTCCTTTATTCATGTACCTCCTTCAGTGGCGTAACTAGATATTACTGGGCCCCACAGCAAATTATTTTTCAGGCTCCCAAAATGTTTTGGGGTTGACTTGTTTCTCCAATATTTATTGAAATTTTATATATTGAATTAGGGCCTCATGGGGCCCCTATACCTCCTGGGCCCCCCTGCAGCCGCAGGGTCTGCTTCCTCTATAATTACGCCCCTGACTTCCTTTATTTCAGGGAGGTATGTGCTTATCTTTACAATTTACAAGAGAAATGTTTACTAGTTTTCACACCCTGAAGACCCTGACAGACGAGAAGATAAGCTGGCCCTGAATTCTCACCAGCATTTATGTGAATCGGCAGTGGGAAACATAAGAGTCACTTCGACTTTCTGAAGTCACCCAAAGATGACTCGTGAGAAAGCTTCTGACGACTTTGCAAAGTCAAAATGACTCCTATGATTTCCCACTAGCGATTTACATTACTGCAGATGGGAAAGCATTCAGAGAAGATTAGTCACCTGTGCTTGAGGAGATTAATCATGGGGCAAAAAATTTCTTTGTCTGTCAGTGACCTTAAAGGGAAGGCACTACAGTGCTGTACAATATTATGAATAAGTCTTCTTCTTCATACAATATGGCAATATGGACATTTTCAATCTATATCTGGTAGGGCACATGCACTGATATTGCCACACCGGTGACAAGATTTTTTCTAGTTCACCCAACCTTAAATGTACGTACCTTAATACCAAACTTTTTATGGTTAGAAGTATGACATTTAATATTGTCAGTATGTTTTTTGTTACCCACAATGCAACTTTTTGTCCCATAACACGCATGATGCAATTTTTGCTGTGATGCAAATTGTACTATGTGCTGTTGCAACTTCTGCTTGGCCTCAAAATTGCAGTGTTCCTAAATCTGTAGACGCAAGAATGCTGCAACTTTTGACACAGGCCACTGTGGAAATGTATAATTCCAAGTTTCCCTAGGTCAATAGATGCACTTATGCTCAGTTTGCAATAGGATGTGGGATGGAGGCAGCAGCGCCAATCACAACTATACAGAAGTGCAAGGCATGGCTTTGGATGCAGATGTGCACAATGACTGTGCCCTTTTCCCCATGGCATCTGCAGTTGCGGTCATAAATAGCTTTGGTTGCATTTTATAACTGAACATGGCTGCATGTTACAAACATTGCAATGTGGTACATACTTTGAATATTTCTATACTCATTGCTTCTCCTACAGAGCATGAATTGGTGACCTTTTATATAAACAACAAAGAAATATCTAGTTTGTCATTGTTGGCAAGGCTGGAGGAACCTGTTTTTGCTTTTATTTTCTTTACTCTGCTATATATATATATATATATATACATAGTTAAATAGGTGCAGTTGAAAAAAGACATAAGTCCATCAAGTTTAACCTTTTTTTCCCCAAGTAAATCCTACTTGCCTTATATGGATCTAGAGCAGACATTTCCAAGCTGTGAGGCTGGCTCTCCTAACAGGACATAGACCTGAGGCTGGTTCCCCTAACAAAAGATAGAGCTGAGGGTAGAGTCCAGCCTGTAGAATAGTTAGGTTGAGATTTGGGGATGGTGTTTTTTTTTTTATCTCTGTTGATACTCGTGGAAGCCCATCTTGAAGTTTTATTAGGCTATCTTGAGTGAACACTTATTTTTGCCCTAGATAGTTTTAAAGTATGGTTGAATGGGGCATACAGCAATATGTACATATATTTGTAACCCTATTATGAGCCAAGAGTGACCTGACCAAATGTAAGACCTCCATTGAACTGAATTAAAAAAGAATGGTAGAATGTGATTTCACTGCATTCTAACTTTTTAATGTTTTCAATTGAGTTGTTGAATTTCAAGTTTTTTTTAAGGAAGTGCACAGTCAAGATTTTTGAGTTTTTGAGTTTTTTTCATTTAAATTGTTTTGAAAATTCATAATAATTAGCATTGTATTTTCTCACTTGCTAAATAAGCATACCATATTTTGATAAAACTATGTATCAGCCAGTACTAGGGATGCAAGTATAATACATGCTGTTTGAATTCCACTGTTTAGCAAAACAGTATATCAACTGCAAACAGAATTGCTTTCAACCCCTTTCCTCGAGTAATTACTTGTTAAGATAAATCATCTAAAAAGGTTCCCAAACTGCTTATCTGGTCCACAAGGAGCCGAAATCCAAGGACTAGGGCATTTTGAAAGTAGTTTCTGAATTCTCACCCTGCTATGGCAGGGTGACTGTAAACATAACATTTTATGTATCTCTATCCTTGCTGTAAGCTTATAGGGGTTTGAGCAAAGCATGCACAAAGTGCAAAAGCATAGATGTATTGCCCAAGGTAAGCCAGAACTATTCTACCTGGGCAAGGCAGATAATAAGTACAGGGCTTCTTAGTGCCTTGACATCTTCCACCTAAATATTTCCATAAAGAGCACAACAGGCACATTGGCATCTCTCATGACACCTATTACATGATATAGAAGGGAAGATTGTGCCAAGTTAATATGTCTGCACATAAATATTTAGCATAACTCGAAAGCTTGTAACCATAACAAATTGGGTAGGCTTGAGTCAGAGAGAGCTCATTGTCATAACATTATATCAGGTTTCCAATTTTTCATTCTGAAATTTCTCCTAATCCAGATGGATGCAATTATCATACTGGGAAAGATTTTTTTCCCCACAGTGCAGAAATATAAAAACAGGCAAACTGGCATACTTACAGACAATCATAACGTTATTTTCATTTTGGACTGAATTGTTTCATTGAGCAAAACAAATTTTTACATACGCTGCTGAAATGTAAATGTGCAGATAACATAATGCAGGGAGGCAAATGTTCTTTCCCTGGATAACTCTTTGCCAGCACTTAATGGGTTATCCATTTCCCAATTTCTGCCAAAGAAGCAGAGCAAATTAGTTGTTTTTAACCTAGAGAAAGCAATGTCTGCCAACAAGGTCTGTGGTTTTGGCCATAGGGATTTTTCCTTCCTGAGCACATTAAGTCATATGCATGGGGTTTTCAATCCATGTGCTGAGAGGGCATCTATTGGCAAGTGCTTGTCCCGCAATCCATGTACCTTACTAGCCTTCTCAAAAGGCATGTAGTAGCAGTAGTGCTGCATATTGTCTCTAGTCTAAACCCCTTTTTATATAAATGATTGGTCCATCTAGGGCCTTTCCTCAATGATGGGGCCAATATTTTTCTTTAAATGGAGGGAATTGGGGTTCACAGCAAGTTGCCTCCTTCACAAGTCTCTCCTATGGTTGAGGCCTATTGGTTATTTAGCCTTGATATGATTTTCTATTAGACGTACGATATGAAGATGCAAATTACGGAAAGATCCATTATCCAGAAAACCCCAAGTCCTTTGCATTCTGGATAACAGGTCCCATACCCATTCAATTGTTCCTTAGATGCCTTCCTAAATTGTAGTATCTTCTGAAGCCCAGCTCCCATCAAGCCTCTAAAACAATGAACCTCATATCTTTATTGTGTTGTGCAGAAAGAGGTATACCAGCTGGTGCAGAGCAAGTTATAGCAGGAAGCTTGAACTCCGCTTTTATATGCAAGTAGGATCAAAAGCCCTGTATGTAATTTAATGTACAACCTTGAATAAAGTATAGAACCCTGTCAAGGTCATTTGAAGCTGATAATTCCCAGAATTAACTAGAAAACTACTTTCAATTTCATTATGTGGGATTATGTGGATTTCCCCCCCAAACTGTTAAACGTAAAAAAAAAGTGCTTGGACATGTGCATGCTGGGAGTAGTAACGTAACTAATGTATCATTTATAATAGTTTATAGAGTCGGTGACCCCCCTCCCAGGACTGTTTAAAAAAACATTAGGTGAAAAATGAAACTTTAAACTTCACTTTCATATTATAAAAACGCTCACAAATAGAAGGCAATTGAATAAAGTTTTTATTTCTGGAGAACTATCTGAAACAAACAACTGAAAAAAGTGTTGGAAGGTCAACAACTCCTTAAAAATCTTTTTATATTTTTGCTACCCACATACCCCACCAATGTTCCTGGTTTAAGTTGGACAGTCGAAGGGACCAGACTTGCTGGAAAGTAAGTGGAATTTGTTGCATACCTCCCACCATTTGAAAACCAAGTGTTTGTTGGTTTGCACAAAGAGGATTCCTATCAATGACAGTACAGTGAACACTATAAAATATAAGCAACTTAAATATCTGTATATTAAAGATATGTTTGTAGCTATTGAGTCACTTTAATGTACAAGAACAGTTCAGCAACATATTACAATGTATCTTCTCTTTTTCAAGAATTTGTGATGGCACAGTCCCCCATGCTGTTTGCTGAGCTTGGAAAACAGTTAGATCATCTTGAGTAAAATACTCTTTTCATCCCATGACCTAAATATATTTTTAATCGGCGACATTGTGAAATATTTGTGCAGTACAGTTATAACTTTAACTAAAATATAAATTACAGCATAACGTTTTTCCAACAGTAGTTTTGATTTAATCTCAAGACAGAATATTTTGGCCAATACGTTAAAGTTTGTTTTTAATTGACTGTTACTCTATTGTCAGATGTTATAAACCCCAAAGACTTGATGCATTTTGAAGACACTTTATTATGATGTGTAAGTATTTGATGTTTGGAGAGCCCATAGAATATAAGACTACATTACATTTATCAGTGGGTTACCATCATAAACACCGGTCACTATAAATGTTTGTAACTCTCTTTGACCTTTTGGGAGGACATGAAATGGTAATTAGACAACGTTCAAAAGAATCTGAGAAAATACTCTAGCATAATAAAACGTTTTGGGGCATTTATGTAGGAATTTGTGAGGCATTTTCTCTTTACCAACTGGGGAATATCCCTTAGAGTGATTGGTTAGATTGCCTACATGTGCAGCCTCACCAGGAGTTTATTTTTAAACATATATAAAGTTGTTGCTTTAAAAAGAAATAAGTGACTTAATTCCTATGGGATCTTCCTCTGGAGATAAGCAACTAATTATTCTTCTTATTTTCCTAGAGAACTTTTACAAGCAGAGTTAAACACAGGGAATAAAACTACAACCTTGTTTGTGTCTGGAAGTAGATCAAAGAATTACTCATACCTTTGGTAGTGAAAACAAGTAACAAGGGACCAAGAAATTCCTGTGGTTAAATGGATCTGCAGGCAAGACAACCATGAATCCCACATCATAACAGAAAAGAATAAGCCAGTACATTTTTGTGATGAACAGAATTAAGTGGTTTAAGGATTTGGAGGAAAGGAAACACTTTGGTTCTGCAATGAAAGGGGATAAAAAACTATAGTCACAATGCCCTACAATGTTCTTAAAGGGGACATGTCACCTTAATAAATTGTTCCATATTCTTTTCTATTGGTTTTAACAATCAAAATAAACTTTACTTGCACTATATCATTTTTTAAACTGTTGTTTTCTTCTGTCTTGGAATTCACAATCACAGAAAACAGCCATTTTGAAAACAGTTATTAAGGCAAGCTTTGTATTTTCACAAAATCTTAATTATGTGCCAGAATGGGGGACCTGATGCCCATTACCATGCACTGGCTACACATTTAGATAGTGAGGAGGGAGGGGGGATGAGAGGAGTGCAGTGTCATCTAGGAAGTAAAGTGAAATTAAATGTCAGCCCGCCTCTATGTCTAAGGCATAGTAGGGGCAGGCAATATATGATTTACAAATAGCCTTATTACAGGTATGGATGTTTTAATAAAATAAAAATGTGAGTTTTATGTTTAATTTAAAAAGGATGTTATGTTTAAGTTAAAAATTGCTTTTTTATAAGTGGGTGACAGGACCCCTTTAAGTGCAGGCAAAACCCTAGATAGCTGCTGTGGTGTTGTGGTAAAAGGTGAGCCTGGGTTTTCTCAATAGTTTGGCCTGGCACCACCCATTTTTAGGTTTTGTTGCTAGTCTGAAGATGCACACTAAGTGAAATAAACAGGTTAAAAATGCAACATACATTTCCACTGTGATGAATAGAATGAGAGGTCAGAACAATCTTCTTTAGTGAATTGTTTGCTGACCTACACTGAAGTAATAGTGTAACACTATACAACAACTTAAATATATGAATATTCGCCAAATAGCTCAGATCTGCAAGAGGTTAAATTCCTGACAGGAAGAATCACTTGGACTGCACCAAAATACTGACTAGGAGTGCAGGATGTAAATTTGAATGTTTTACTCTTTATTAGATTCTAATGAGGAAATAAATAGTTTCTAACAGAGCAGCTAACTGTGGGAAAAAATCATAGCCACACACTGAGCAGAATCTTTGCCAGACTATAATCCTTAATGGACTTTCCCTTACCCCCATCTATATCCTATCATTTGGTCTGGCGCCTCCTTATTGCTTTAGCTCCACAGAAAAGGTAAGGTGTCTGCTACTGCTCTAATCACTTCAAAAGTTTTACAGTTGACTTTAAGGGTTATTTCTTTGCTGAATCAACTTTACCTCCAGCTATACCAACTTCATGCTTTTAACAGTTTAGTAGTGTGTAACATGTTCCAAAAAGTGTGTCATGGAGACAGGCAGAGCACATGGGATCTAAAATGTCTGCCATGGGAAAAACCTGTATGCTGTAATCCTCACACTGTCACCTCATTGTTATAAACTGCCTATTGTACAGTGCTGAGGTTGTTATATGGTAATGTGTCATGTATATTAACTATGCTGCTTTTCCTTACAATCTTATAAATCCTGTAATATGTCAGTGGGGATGTATTGAATTAACTGCCTGTTGTAATGTAGGTGGGCTGGTGGCCTGTGATGTACCTGAAAGTGGCAGTGTTCTCCTTACTGTTTTACAGGTATGTTTATACTTATGTTAAAACTTCTCTGTTATGTAAAACCCACTATATGATCACTGTTCTGTTACTCAGTGCTTTAGCTCCACAGAAGAGGTGGGCTGGTGGCCTGTGATGTACCTGAAAGTGGAAATGTTCTTCTTACTGTTTTACAGGTTCCCAGACAGGTGCACACCAATACAACATTATAAAGTAATGGTATATCTGCCTGTGTTCAAGTCCTTATACCTGCTGCAGTGACTATCCCTACACTGGTGGAGTTACAATAGCAAGAGAAGGTTACAATAGCAAGCCATATATAACCGAAGCCTAATATATTTTGCTTACGATGAAGTGTCTTCTCTGATTTTTTTATATTTATTCTCTTGCTGTCGACTGACTACAATACATGGACCCTTAAAGGAACAGTTCAGTGTAATAATAACAACTGGATAAATGGATAGGCTGTGCAAAATAAAAAATGTTTCTAATATAGATAGTTAGCCAAAAATCAAATCTATAAAGTCTGTACGTTTCTTTAAAGGTAAAGTTATCAATATAGGTCTTCTACACCACATATGTGGTGTATAAGTGTAAGTTTGCTATGTATGACAAGAAAGTATCATGACAATGGCATCAAGATTTTAAGTAGGGTGAGTAAGAGTACGGGGTTACTTATAGCTGTCCTCCCCAATTCATAAAAGTCAGGGCTCACATGTGATGGGTCTGGCTACAGGACAGTGCTGCAGGTTAATATATGAGCAATGCAACTGTAAATCAAATACCTTTAATGAAGAAATAAAACAGTAGATCCCCAGTACATATACAGGGTGATTTTAGGGACAGGAGTACACTGTCACACAGCAATGAAAATCCAAGTTGTGCTAAGGCATAAGTAAAAAAAAAAATTGTAAATTCCTAGAAATTTTGCAGAAAGGGGAAGATAATGTTAGCAGATAAAGCAGATTGTCTTTCTGAACAGTTGAAAGAAATTTTACAGACAAACGGGATATCCAAGTTGCACATCAGTTGATAAGGAGTGGGCACATAAGATAAAGACAATGTCAGTTATTTGAAAGAAAATAAGCAGAAAGGGTACCACAATCCAAATACGATGAAAGATAGCTTGTTGTAATAGATAAGAGAGAGCCTGTTTAGAAATTACAAGTAAGTAATACTTTGTCATTTCAGTGAACATCAACAGCATGGGGCAAACAAAATAAGTTTAGCAAGAAAAGGCAAGCTGCTACCTGTCCACTAAGCGAGTTAGCGGAGCAAGCACAAAACACTACTATGTCAAATGAAAGAAAATCAGTAGAGCAAGAAAGATTTAAATATCTTTATCTGAGTGTTAGAGCCATTATATACAGAGCACATTCAACGTCATCATTCAGGCAGGTAGCAGCTTGTCTTTCCTTGCTAAAGGAATATACTTCTACCATTGAAAGTGTATTAAGAAAGAGAAAAAAAAAACAACAAACTTTTTTGCCTAAGTTTATGAATCGGTGTCAGGTAAATAGAATTTGCACACCTTTATATTACAGGACTGTTTCTTTTTATAAGAAAAATGCTTTTCAAAAGTTGACTATTAGAACTGACCACTGTATAGCAGCTTATCTATAACTTATATCAGCACTGGGTGGTTTAACAATGCCTGACTGGTGACTAACAGGTTGGGTGCAACATAAATCATTGCTTCAACAGATGATCAAGCCAATATAGGTTTGTTTTTGTCTTTTTTTGGCTTGATACATGGCATTCCTCACCAATGAGCAAACATGCTCCAATAGTTCATAAAATTAGTATTACCCTTTATTTATAAAGAGCTGACACATTTATGTAGGGCTTTAGGGTTTGTTCATCATTCATATCAGTTCCTGCCACAGAGTCCAAAGTCCCAACCACACATACATATTGGAAGCACCAAAAGCCATTTAACCTGTGTATACTTAGACTGTGGGCGGAAACCTGTGAAAATACAGGGAGAACATCCTTTCAAATAGTGCCCAGTCTTGAGTTGAACTCAGGAGCTCAGCACTGCAAGACTGGGTGCTAACCACTGAACAATCATGCCTCCAAGTTTGGATGCAAGTATCGCAAGGAGCTCAGAAAAAGGTGTTTATGTGTCTTAATATAAATTTTTCCCAAGTTACGTAAAAAGGCAAAATACATATACTTGTATAAGCACAGCAAATACCGTATATACTCGAGTATAAGCCGACCCGAGTATAAGCCGAGGTACCTAATTTTACCTACGAAAACTGGGAAAACTTATTGACTCTAGTATAAGCCTAGACACGACTACAGCCCTGTCTCCCAGCAGCGCATATTCTGCCAAAGCAACCCCCCCAGCGATCAACCAGACTTCTTTGCAAAGTTGATGGTGACAGAGAATTGCCAAACGGATTACTGTGTGCATTGTCCCACTGTCCCACTACCATGTGCAGAGGGTGCTGTGTGATATTGCAGTCACTGTTATTCTTTCATATAACCAACAGAGGGCGCTGTGTGATATTGCAGTCACTGTTATTCTTTCATATAACCAACAGAGGGCGCTGTGTGATATTGCAGTCACTGTTAATCTTTCATATAACCAACAGAGGGCACTGTGTGATATTGCAGTCACTGTTGTTCTTTCATATAACCAACAGAGGGTGCTGTGTGATATTGCAGTCACTGTTATTCTTTCATATAACCAACAGAGGGCGCACTGTTATTCTTTCATATAACCAACAGAGGGTGCTGTGTGATATTGCAGTCACTGTTATTCTTTCATATAACCAACAGAGGGTGCTGTGTGATATTGCAGTCACTGTTATTCTTTCATATAACCAACAGAGGGCGCACTGTTATTCTTTCATATAACCAACAGAGGGCGCACTGTTATTCTTTCATATAACCAACAGAGGGTGCTGTGTGATATTGCAGTCACTGTTATTCTTTAATATAACCACAGAGGGCGCTGTGTGATATTGCAGTCACTGTTAATCTTTCATATAACCAACAGAGGGCGCACTGTTATTCTTTCATATAACCAACAGATGGCGCTGTGTGATATTGCAGTCACTGTTATTTTTCCTAAAACAGCTACAGTAAATGTTGCCAAGTTACAATCCAAATATTACTTGTTCAAGCTATTATTTTTGTCACATTAAAAAGATAAAGACAGCAAAGATGAAACCCTTTTTCATCAATCATAGTATGTCTTGGCATACTATTTATAATTTTGCCATAAAATATTTGCCCAATGCTTTTATATTACCTATCTGAGCCATATCTCCCAACATTTGAAAATCAGAAAGAGGGAAAAATTTTTTTGCTGTGGTAATTTTTTTGACCACGCCTATTTTGTGGCCACACTCCTTAAATACCATATCTATTTTACAAAATGTGTTGTTATGAAAAGTCTGAACACATTTCTGGGGGTTTTAGGGTCACATTTTATGTTATTACAGTTTTGCTAATGAAGGTGAATTGCCCTTTAAGCTGTTAGTCTCAAGAGACCTGCTTATCTTAAATAGTTACAATTGTATATTTGCTGATCTTAAATAGTTACAAATGTATCTGTGCAGGTTCTGCCAATAAGCCTCTTATTAAGTTTTAGAAACTTTGCATTTTTTCTGGTGTCAGTGCAGGAGATTAAAGGGAAACTTGAGACATTTCCATAAAAAACTGGGACTGCAGGCTGAGCTGTCAAAATTGGGACTGTCCCACGAAAAACGAGACAGCTAGGAGGTATACTGATCCCCCATATTCCTCTATGAAAGGGTTGCCATATTTGTGCAGTAGTAGTCTGTTAGCATTAAAAATTCTGACAAGATGAGAAGGGACAGTCAGGTTGGAAAAACCGGCAAGTTTAGGAATTTTAAGCAACAATTGCTTACAAAGCAGACCTGTCGGCAAAAAACATGACTTATAGGTAATTTTTAGGGGTCCATTTATTAAACTTCAAATTTATCTGGTAGAGTTTCTTAAGGGGAAAACTAGAATTTTAGAGGGAAAAAAACCCTAGAATTTTTAGAGATTTATTATACCCCAAAACTGCTAAAAATTCAAATCCGAATAAGGAAATACTCCATCTGAAACCTGTAGAAGTCAATGGCAGATTGAAGTTGTTCCTTGAAATTGTGATCTACGCTGAATAATATGGTTTCGCCAGATAATCCGATAAAGTTGTTTGCAGCGACAATTAGATTATGCCGAGTGTCAATCGTATGTTTTGAATGCTCAATTTTGTCGCTCCTACTTTTTAGGGAAAAATGATTGATTAATGAGTATAATTTGTGGAAGGGAGTTAGGTCGACTTTGATTTAATAACAAAAATTTGATCAATTCGAGTTTTAGTATATAACTTAGATGTACATTAATATTTTCAAGAGTAGTGCGTCAGTATCTTTTTAAACTTGCCATGCACTTAGAGCTCCACACTAGTTAAAGGAAGACTAAATGCAATACTTTCCATTGACTACATTGGTCCATTTTCCTCTTTAGGTCTGATTCACACCTCTCTCCAATGATGGAGGGGTTATGTTTTTATTGGGATTTTTACAGACAAGAATATTTGGGTGCTGCTGCAGAGAAACAAACAGCATTTTTGTAAGAGGCTATGTATTTCATAATGTACATAAAATATAGCATTATTATAAAGCGGATCTGTTCTGGTTAAATAAACTCCATTTATCATATTGTTAATCGTTATGGGTTCCGCAATGATAGCTGAAGTTACCAGAACAGTTCCAAAACCCTTATACAACATTTAATACTGTACTGCCCATTAATTACTAAAATAAAAAAACTTACTCAGTGTACGTCAGAAAGATTTTAGCCAGCACATAATAAATCAGCATTTTGTTTGGCTGCTATGCCACCTAGTGGAAGACCAGTTGAATGTTAAGGGAAATATGGTAGGACAGAGTTCTAAACTACATGGTGTCAGCCTTCAATACCTCTGCTACTGTGAGTTTCTTTTTCTCATGTAATGTTCCAATGAACACTTGAATAATGTCTCTGACTGAGAAACTGAATATTACGGTCATACAACACATGCCCTGGAAATGGTAAATTCCTCCTGAGACAATGGGGGTCATTTATTAACACTGGGCAAATTTGCCTATGGGCAGTAACCCATGGCAACCAACTTGCTGCATTCAGTGTTCTTCTTGCAGCTGGCTTTAAAAAGCTAATCACTGATTGGTTTCTATAAGTAACTGCCCGTGGGCGAATTTGCCCAGTGTTGATAAATGAGCCCCAATGTATCCAAAGGTTTAAATACTTAACGTGACAACACCTTGAACCTGCTGTTCATCAAACGGGTATGAAAGCTCCAGGTAATGGAGTTCCTGTAATGTGTAATTCTTAAAATTATTCTGACATCTTCCAATAATTCATAGGGAGGTCTCGGTATCTCTAGTAAAGGACAATTGTGCAATTATTTTAATACAATTTTCTCCTATCCCATCCCACATTCAATTATTACTTACAGGTCCAGCACTCAAATATGGCTTAACCTAGCATGGCAAAGGGAGCTGATTTTCAATAAGGACAAAGGATTTAAGGTGGCCATAGACACACAGATCCGATCGTATGAATCGAGGATTCGTATGATTTTCGGATCGTGTGTGGCGTGTGCCGACATCTTTCGTCCGGCGGAGATCGTCGTTTGGTCGATCGGTCGTTTGGTCGATCAGTCAGGTTTGATTTTGACCCGACCGATCCCGCCGGAGCTCATGGCACACCGTAATCAGATTACCCCCGATATAGCCATGCCTGTTAATGGCATATCGGTGAAAGATCCGCTCGTTTGGCAACATCACCAAACGAGCGGATCTTTGCATCTATGGCCACCATTACTCCCCCTCCCATATCTAATTTAGGTCCAACACTTAGCTGGCCACACCAGGGGATTTCAAACCATGTGGGGTTTTTCAGACTATAGTGGAACTTAACCCTACACACCCCAACATTATCTTTTAGCACAATCTTATATTACTTTTTTGTTATCCCTTGTATAAATACTGAACTAACCCTTACCATAAATTATTCACTGCACAGGCAAAAGTATTCATCCACAATCTCATTCCCAAACCAAGGGTATTAAATATAAAAGTGGGTCCTCCTTTTGCTGTTATAATACCCTTGCCAATCCTTTGAGGATTAATGGTAATGATTGTGAATGTGTCCCATTTCACCCAAAAATGGGTGAAACAATGAAAGTTTGCAAAATGCATTGTCATTGGACTGATTTTCATGGCGACACAAGCTGTACAACTTTTTTTTACAATACATTGGAGGCTATTGTTTTTTTTTTCGCAGTGAAAAGAGCAAGAAGGAACAGGTATGGGTTGGATGCGGGTCCTACAATGGCAACATTTTGCGGGTTGGGCTTGGATGTGGGTTGAGTTTTTCCTGCCAGCACATCACTAATTGACATGAAAGGAAACCTGTCACCAGAGTTGCTCCTGCCTTTACCTGGCCAGCACATTACTAATTGACATAAATGAAAACCTGTCACCAGAGGTGCTCCTACCATAAGGAGGTTGAGAAACTTGTCTCAGGCAGCAGTGCCCCATGGTTTAGCAGGGGTAGGGAAAAAACAGCTCCAAGTAACTTTAAGAGCCAAACTTCAGTTTATTAAACTAGGAATTCTGGTTTTCCACTGCAGAGAGTGTAACTTGGCTCTTAAAGTCACCAATGGCAGCTTTGTACTGCCCTTGGTAACCTGCTACTAGGAAGCAGATGAGGTTATCATTTGTTTCTTTGCAACACAATATGTGCGATTATCCTAAAAGTTTCTTAGTGCATTGAGTATTACAGGAAAATGTAACTAAAGTTTTTAATGGAAACAATATGCATAAATTTAATATAGACTTTGCAAACCCTCAAAAGAATTTAGCACTCTCTCCATCAATGGAAAAAAAGATTTAAAATGTTCTAGTTTGCACCAGGGTGCGGGTGCGGGCTATGTAATAAAACTTCTGAAAAAAACAATATATTTGAGCCATAAAATGTCACCTTCAAGCAGGTCTTCAAAAATTGTTAGTGCAGTTACAATTAATTAAGTAATTGGAAAAACTCTCTAATGAATAATAATACAATATGAAATACAAATAATTGTTCTTTTCTCTTTGAGTTGCTTTTTATATTTACAACTTTTATTCCACAAGACAGTGAGGAAGCGCTAGAATTTTCTGTTTTATAAAGTTGTAAATGTAAGTGGTGATGAGACAGTGGTGAAGACTGTTTAGGGACCTATAGGATCTGCTAGGCTCCTATAGCTTTAAATCCCTACTCTTCCTTATTTTCTAGTTACTAGGCAAAAGTCCCTGTATCTAGTTTAAGTATTTCACTATCAGTCATTGGCCAAAGGGTGTATGACCACTACCTGCCACACTTCCATATAGTGTTGGAAAGTAGTGGCCTCTTCCTCTTTGGCTGCTGGTGTCCTATCCAACTGGTTGTGCTAATTGAGCCTGGGTACACCAAGGACCAGTTAAGCCACTGCCCTAAAGGGACCTGTACCTTTAGTGACTATGTCTGGAACCAGGAAATCCCATGAACGAGGTTAGCAAGCACAGGTTATACTCTTTAATTGACTGTCTATTTTTCTGGATTGTATTGGTGTGGAGCAAACACTAGAAGTAACCATTGTGCTAAAGTGTGAGATTAACCAGCAGTAGTGGAGTTCATGGTTTATAGAGAGAATGAATGGACAGTTAAATACACGATAGGAAAGCAGTCCAAATATGTATGGGAAAGATAAACATGGAAATTCCAGCGGGTATATCGCAAATCTGAAGACCTTGGGTAGATATTGTTTATAAAATGGCTGGTAGGAACAATCAATTCATAATCATTTCATAATACTCATGTAATTCTCCAGCCAATTTTCCATTTGTGTACAAAGAGACTGCCACTGGAAAATCCAGTACCAACGTCACTGATATATTTATTCCATCCGTTCCTCTCTGTGTCTCCGCCGTGAACTTTCTGTAGCTATTTTTTTTTTCTTCAGTGAAAAGCAAGTTTACTTTTACAGGGTTATAGAGGGACCACACCAATGATACTTATGCTTTGGCACTTATGTGTTTTCTTTTATGCGAAGACTGCTATATGATTTTTTACTTATGCTTGTAATATTTTATTTTGCACATCAATCTGATTTGTTTGGTTAAAATATAGGACTGTCTCATTGTTAAGGTATTTAATTGAAAAGCAGACTGAAAAAGTAAAAAAAAATCAAATTGCATCTTAATAGTAAAAAAGCTTGAAGCTGACATTGCCTCTGTGTCATTTTAAAATCTCAGCTGTTAATATCAGAAACAATATACTTGTTATCAATGTTTGCTCCTGATGTATATGATGAACCGCATGATTATTTTACCACAGTGAATCCTGTACTCTTTCCAAGGGAAAATGGTAGTTACTTAGTTGTTTGGCCACCACAATGGACATTCCATTACAGCAAGAAAGAAGATCTGCTCATAGGAATGCAGACAAACTACTGTGCTCAACAGAAAAGACTTAATGCATTTGAAGAGCATTGGTACATCTCTCATAGATATGAAACCCCCTGAAGTCTAAGAACCAAAACACGAACAAGAGTGTATATATCTTCCAAGTGCAAAAGAACCCCTTGCAGAGTTTGGCAAACCCAAATTCCTATTTTATGCACCAGTGAGTTTAAACATGTGAGCAGTAATCCTACACAAAGCAGCCTTGCAGATGGTTAATAGCTCGGGTTGTCACCTTTTCTGGGAAAAAAATACCAGCCTGCTTTTTCCCCATTAATAACATTGGCATTAAGCATAATAAGGTGACAACCCTATTCATAGCTGAACCCTAGAGTATAAATGTTTTGTTTTTTTTTAATCTACATTGTTTCCTTAGTTTTTTCTTAGTTATCCTCGTTAAGTCGTTTCCACCTGAGTAAAATTCAATAACTATATAGAACCGTACAGAGCTTTGGCTCAAAATGTTTGCCGAAAATAAATAAGAGTTAATATAAAGAATTTTAATTGATCAAATATGCTCTGATATCCTATGGATTTACTATATATATTTAAAAAGAGAAAAAGAAAAAAAGAAAAAAAGATTTAAGCGTGAAGCAATCTATTTCTCTGTTTTTCAACAGAACTGATTATTATATTACACTATTATTATATCATTATATATGTATTTCTCTTAGGTTATATTTTATTTTTTTTTTATTTTTTTGATGAGCTTTTTTTCAATAACATTTTTTCCTTATAATATAAAGGTTTTAAGATTATTTGTTTAAAAACGGCATTTTAAGGTGCACTACAGCTTTGAAATAGTTAACATCAGGAGTTTCCAATGAATGTTAAATACCGGCTTTGATCGGATTACTAGCGTAGGATGATGTCATTTCCTTAAAACTCCTTTAAAAAGCCGTTAGAAGTCTCTGTGAAATTATGCCTATGACTACGTATCGGATGCAATGGTTTTAATGTATTTTGAAATAAAGCAATAACTTTTACTTACTACAAGAGGTTTCCGGTGTGCTTGCTGACCTTTTCCTAAACTCCATAAGTGCATATACCCGCAGCTACGGGTTCGGGGCGATGCACCCGGACCACTTGAAACGTCGGGTGAGTGCTTTTCCCTCATTTACTGGAGACTCTATACCACAATCTTCATTTATGTGATTGACCTGGGGTTTGTACACCCAGGTCACTGCTGTTACCGGGTGAGATATTTCCCATTACTCATCCAGCGAACATATCCAGTAGCAATTTGCAATTTGTATTAGGACTGTGCAGCTGTTATCTTTTCCACCCCCTGCATTGCCCAGTACTATGTTTCTACTGTATAATGCTTGGAGCTGGAGGACCTAGCACATACAGATCAATTAATTTTACACTCCAAAACAGATACTCTCTAAATACTTCTCCCTTGACCATGCACTTTGAGTTAAGCAGAGGTCAGATACAAATAAACTTTAACTGCACATGCTCATTGTCTCCATTTAGGGAGGTGGAAGAGAGAGCTGCAGAGCATTTAATAATGACAGAAAATCATAATATGGGCTGGCTAAACTTGACCATGAAAGGACCAGCTAGTTTCCATATAACACACATCAGTAAGATGGATATTGTACCATATGGACAAATTTGGATAACTAAATTGCACTAAACTTACCAGAAAGCAGAAAAGAAATTCAAATGGTGCAGTTTCATGTTGGCCAAACCATGCATTGATGGAGAGCATTTGTAATTAATTGTGGAAATAAAGAATAGTTTGATCAGACAGAGCACGTTTCGAAGGTGGGCACACACCAATTTTCATATAGCTAAATTAGAAATTAAAACATCAATCTTGTTTTTTTGCCTTACTTTTAAATACTTTATAAATATGTTGTTGTTTTTTTTTATTCCCAATAATTGGGCCAGACCCTAAATACTTTATAACCGTAATGGAGTAACAAGCTGCTACGTATTTGCATTTTTATGCTTGCCAATGGCATTATATAACCCTTATCTGGAAACCCATTCAATTTAAAGCAAATAATTCCAATTTTAAAACCATTTCATTTTTCTATGTAATAATAAAACAGTACCTTGAACAATCCTATTGGGTTTATTTCATGTTATTTTTTAAAGGCTGATTTTTATTGAATTTTGGTAAGAAGAGGGATAGCTTAAGAAAGGCAGAGAAAAGAAGAGGAATTAGAAGAAGAGCTGTAGAGGGAGATAGTCTTTACGGCAAGTGATTCTAACCAAGGAGACTAGATGTTTTCAAATTTCTTCTGGCATCCTCTAGCCAAGTAGGTAAGTTTATACAGCTCCAACTGCAAGTTGATTAAGATGATCCATTTGCGGAGTGAAGACAGCGATGGGCACATGGGCATAAAAAAGCAGTCTCGTTAAGAGTCTGGTGTTTATTCTGCTATGATTTTGATTTCCATATTAAACAATGACAGTGGTTGGTACGATGAGCACAGAGTGCTTCCGAAAATTATTTAGGTAGGGAGAAGTTCTCAAAGGCATATGCCAGAGTTCCATGTAGCTTGGGGACCATTTCCTTAATATGGATCTGATACCATTCTATGATAAAACCATCTGGTCCGAGGGGAAAGACAAAATAGCTTCAGCTAGTTCAAGCTGGGTAATGGCTAATGGGTAATGAGTCCATATATTTGGTTTGGGCATGTGAAAGTTTTGGTAGTGGTATTGTGTTTAGGTAGTTGTGTAGGTCTGTGTTAGAGTGGGCTATAGATATGTAGAGTAATAAATAGAATTCATCATAAATAAATATATTTAGGGGAGGTTAATGTCTCTCCAGTGGAGGATATCATTTTGGGGACAGCCTTGGTGCTCTTGGGTGGCTTGGCAAGAAAGGCCAGTGGTTTCCAATTTTTATCTCCATAAGCAAATATAGTGCTTTTGGCGTGTGTTTTTTTTTAATTAGTTATATTCTGTGCAAATTAAGTAGTGCAGCTGCAAATTTAGCATGGTTATTTGGGATGCATAATCTCCATTATCTACTTGTAGGATCGAGTAGCAACTCAAGTGAAAGGAACAAAGGTGCATGGTCTGAGATTGCTTGGGGTAAGAACTTAATCTCCCGTTCTTTAGTAAAAGGTCCAGGGAGAGCAGTGCTAGATCTATTCTGTGTAAAGAATGGTGTTTTTCGGAGTAGCAGGAGAATTCCTAACTAGCGGGGAATTTCTAGCGCCATACTCTACTTGGTGTATGACAAAGCCCAGTCTGCTAATTTTGATGTGGTTGAAGCCAGCCCATCCAAGGATGGGTTGAAGCAGGTATTAAAGTCACTCATTTTGGGGCATGGGCAATTGTACGATGGCCTGATAAGTTTCTTGTTATACGGTGCCAGTAAATGGTGGGGGGATGTAAATATTTATTAACAGAAGGGGGTAACCTGCTATGGCACACACTAGTATTTGATATCAGCCTGACCTGTCTGAACGACTCTTTATCAGATTAAATGGCAAGCCTTTCCTAACTAGGAGTGATGTATCTATGGCATATGTAGAGTTCCTTTGAGTGGTGCTCATAGGCGACCCACGGCCTCTGAAGTGCAAGGACTATTTAACCTGTCAACTGTGTTTCCTGTAGCAAGAGAATGTAAGTGCTGTATGACTTAATGTAATAAAAATTAGTGCACTCTTCACACGTCAATTTGAGTTGTCAGTTGACCCACGAAATTCAGTACCAATGTTGTTTACCATACGGTCAGTCATCTCAATGATCCGGCATCCAATTAGAGGATCACATTTAGCATAGGGATGGAAATTGCTGCTCCTATTGAGTATCATCACAGACTATATAGCATTCCAGTAAAGTTTGTGTCCAACATGAGGCAGTTATATACCCACCACAATTGGAAGTAGGAGATGATAAACTACCCCTTATAGTAGCCATCCGAATAAAGTCTATGTGAGTGCCTGGATTGGGGAGTGTATAATTTCCCTAACACCATGTTGTGCGTAAATGTGCAGAGTGATCAAGCTTTAGGTGTTGTCTAACGTAATGGGAAGTCTTACCCTCTTATTATATTGGATGCGTTTAGGGCTTTGTACATGTATGACAATGTGCAGGATACCGTTGCAGAGTTACAGCTGTAACCGAGAACGGTTCAGGGCCTTGGGCTTCTCATTGGTCTTGCCTCGATCCCCTCCAAGGCTTCTTTAGGCGTGGTGAAAAAAATTAGCTTCATTGGCATCGATGATTTTGAGCTTTGCGGGGAGTAAACCAAATTGAGGTCATGCAGTGACTGCAGGTGCGTGGAGTAGTTCGGGTTTAGTGACACTGTTGCCCCGATATGCTCTAGTTGTCCTGCTGCCTGTGCTGCTGTTAGCGCTCCGTCTCAATTACAGGGACGAAGACATATCAGAATGGACACATTGGGACCCCTGGTGGTCTGGAGTGTCCTGGAACTTGGTGTAGTGGGCGGTGAAAGCTGCTCGCGGTAGAAGGTGTTTGAGCAACTGTTCTGCAAAGTCGGTTAGGTTACCAACTTTGAAGCCCTGTGGAAGGCCCACTACACAGACATTATTTCTGCTTGCTGCTTGAGCTGTTGCTGCAGGTCTGCAACTTGTGCTGTAAGAAGAGAGCAGGTCCATCCATCTTCAGGATCTTTGAACCCACTGAGCTCACCGTGATGCAACCTGTTAGTTCGGCATTCAGCCACACCCTCCCAGGTTTATTTAATATTTAAATGATTTTTAGCAGACAATGTATGGAGAGCCAAATACTTATTATACTTCTTATTTGGAAAACACCAGGTCCAAAGTATTCCTTATTATAGATGCAATACTGTTTCTAACTTCTGCAGACTCTGATAAGACCACTAGAGGGTATAGTTGCCTCACCGTGCATCTTTCACTTTTGTTCTCAAATACTTTATTAATGCACTGAGCTTTTTCAAAACTATAGATTCACAGTTAATTAATTCTGAAAGTTTTTTTGAGATTTGAGGAAAGATCCGCTCGTTTGGCGATGTGGCCAAACAAGCGGATCTTTGCATCTATGGCCACCTTTAGTCTTTCATGAAATGCTAAAATAATGTGTTTTTGTTTTCATACTTTGTGGTGTTTTACATTGCTCCAGACTAGAGCACTACAAAGAATAAAGAGCAAGAGTGCTATGTAATTAGACAAGCCTATGTACTTGCTTTTAGCATTGTACAGGAACATATCCTTTGATCTCTTCCTAAGTATTTCTCTCTAGGCACATGCAGGCAGTGTTAAAATGATGATAATTTGGGTGGCTTTGTTTTAAATAAAGCTAAGTGATTAGATCAAGAGTGGCTGGGGGCTACAAAGGAAGCAATTTGCACCCTCGCTTGTTTTATTTAGGTGAAACACTTAAAACAGAAGATGTGCCTTAAGCATGATGTGGACCCTCCTATTCTGTATGTTCACCAAGCAGAACATTTTAAGTATACCTTAAATAAGATGAAATACTTAGCATGTGAAGACCGAAAATATTTAATATCTAATTTTGTCTGTTCATTCTGATTTATATTCTATTTATGTATGTCTACAGTCACTACAGATAAATATAAAAATGGCAGACCACAGATGATATAGAAAGATAGACAACAGATACTGTAGAAGATGATAGTATGCAACGTTAACTACACTCTCCTTAAGTAGGAGTATCTCAGTGGATTGCATATTCCATACTATTTTATATTTAAATAATATCATATGCTGTGTACTGTATTGTCCAATAGATTTACACAAGCACATTCAGAAGGTTAGCACTACTGCCTTGCATTTCTCTGGATCCAGCCAGGGCACAATCTAGAAGGAGTTTGTATGTTCAACTTGTGCTAGGTGGGTTTCTTTTACATACTCGTGTTTCCAACCACATTAACTGGCTTCTGACAAAATTGGCCCTACATTGTGTGAACATCATAGGGACCTCAAGCTGCACTGGGACAGGGACTGATGTTAATGATGTATAATCTCTGTAAAGGGGCTGTAGAATATATTGGCATTTTAATTATTGTATCAGTATCCTTTTAAACTTGCGCACCACTAGCTTACTTTAAATTATGTACTTTTGTTTGATCTGTTTCTCAAGGACTATGGCACATATAGAGTTTTGGTGGTCACTTGTATCAGCCACCAAAATAGCCATAACTCACTATGGGCTATTTCCCAGGGACTTAACCCCCTGATACCCCCACGCCTGATGCCTTCAATGGCACTCACCCATTACTGTGCACTTATAAAAATTTTAGTCTAAAAAATGAGCATTCATTTTTCCAGTCTAATATTAAAAAAGGAATGACAGTTGGATTCCAGTGCCATTAGGATATCTGCTGCACCAGCTATTAATGGTTAAAGGTCAACATGGACTGAACCTTCATTGAAGAGTCTAATTTGCTCCAGAGATCAGCCCAGCTAAATATATAGAAGCCGTTAATGACTACATGTTGCTTCAACCATCCCTTTGATCCCAGCAGTAGTGATGGCTGAGGCTCCAGACACAATGGTCTCATTAGTCACAGCTGCAGTGGTCCCTATGTGACTTTAGAGTCAAATGAGAGCTGCACAATGCAACACAGACCTACTTACTTGTACAGAGATAACAATATGCCTTTAGTACTGATGGAAATGATAACTAAAATATTATTTAGGCTACACAATATTGTATTTTATTTTTACAAATAAATAGGATCTTTACACCATGGTTGCATGCCTGACTTCAAAAGAGGCTGGCACAAGCCTGGGACCCACGAAATAGTAAAGCCGGAGTTAGATAGTAAAAGGTTAAAAAGGCTTACATTTTATTTTTCCAAAAATTAAGAACCAGGGCCTGACACGTTTCGTGTCTACCAAGGACACTTATTCATAGGCTGTACAGCGGTAAGCTCTTTCAACACATCTAAATATTGCATATACTGGTTATATATTTGTAAACCATGGTTGCATGCCCTTGGTTTGTTTGTGTGCACCTTGAATGGTGGTGGCCCTTAGTACTTTAAATTGACATTTTCTATTTAGAATTACAGAATGGCACATACTACTTAAAAAGCATATTTTTGTTAAAGTGGTTTGTTTAGGTGAAGCAAGGTCTTACATATAAGCTGTTTTATGCAATATATTTTTTTATAGAGACCTATATATAGTTTCCTTTAACTAAATGAAAATATCCACATGATTTAATAACATTTAACAAGGCAATGACTGAGAACATTTTATGTATGTGAAAAAAAAAATTTCAAGTGGATTTAAAAATGTTCATCTAGAATTATTTCACATGATTTGCTATCTTTTTTAGCTGTGCTCTGACTGAAATAGTGAAATAATTATTGCTTGCGCAGTGAGTCTTTATTCCCCAAACACAAGAAATGATCTGAAACACCCCCGTTCCATAAGAGGACACACCCCTGGAAAAAATGCGCTGTTCTGCATATTCTGTACAACCAAATTATTCATACAAATTTTGGCCGCATTAATGAATGGTGTTTGCATTCCTTTAGCATGTCTCATACTCTCAGCGTGGTTATTCCAACATTTTCTTCTTTCTCCATCTTCTGGGGATTTTGCTTTTTTTCCCTTAATGATGAAATGTCTTGTTATGACAACCGCAAAACCAGAGAGTGCTTTTTTGTGGCTCTCATGATATTTCAGAGAAACAATGCCAAGCATTATCAGCTTCCAAGGGAACCAGGACTTTTATCTGAACACCAGCTGAAGTACATTATAAATAGCTGCCCCCTTGAAATCTGTTTTGACCAAAAGCTGGAAACATTGTTTAAAGGTATATTAAAACAATAGTGAACAAATGTTCAGTCCTGAATTTGTTGCAAGGCCACAAAGGCCTGGGCCTAGGGTGGCAAATTGTTTGGAGCAGAATGCCGTTTAGCCACTCATTGGGGAGCACTGGCGATGTGTATCACCCCAGTGCTCTGGCGCTTGCACTCATGTGCCTGCGGGGGTGCTGGCAGGCGTTAGGACTGTGCTGTCGCGCACTAGGACTGCATGGCCTAGGGGTGCGTTTCTAAGAAATCCAGCTCTGTGCATGTTTATCTTGTGCTTGGTGGTTTTCCTTTGTATAATCATGTTTCCACCCACATTAACTTGCTTCTGACAAAATTGACCCTACCATGTGTGAATGTCATAGGGACCTCAAGCTGCACTGAGGCAGGGACTGATGTGAATGATGTATAATCTCTGTAAGGGGCTGTAGAATATACTGGCACTATATAAATAAATATTAATATTTCAGCTTTGTCAAAAGTAGTGTAATAGTTTGTGAATGAGCAGAGACTACCCATGGATGACGTTTTCCCATATGGATTAATCTGGTATATGTGGCTCAGTAAAACAGCTGAATGACCCACTGGCGGATGGAGTTCAGCAGCACAGTCTTGTTGAAAAATTCTGAACTCACTCTAAGGAAAATACTATTTTTCTAATTATATTAGTGTATGACATGCACCTGGATTGCTGCTGGGCAAGGAACTTCACAGTTCAGTACAGTATATATTATACAATGTCCCTAATTAGTGATGGGCAAATCTGTGCTGCAAAATATGCGAAATGGCGAAAAACTCAGATGTGTGTCAATTTTGACCGAGCTACAATTTTTATACGTGCAACTATTTGGTCCAAATGCATTAAAGTCAATGGGCGATGTGGTGGATTTTTTGCCGGCGAATTAATTCATTTGCCGCGAAATGCGGTAATTTGCAGTAAATTCATGTCTGGCGAATTTATTCGCCCATCACGATCCCTAATCACCAAGGCTACACATTGTACTACATAGACTTTAGGGGTCATTTATGACCACAGTTGCCATGTTTCTTTAACCACAAGCAGAATGCAGGTGAGATGTCTGACACAATTCATTACAATCCAGTACAATTTACACAATTATATTTGTGCTCTGACACTAATCAGACCCAATTGCTCTTTTCTAATTCTGAATGTCGTCATTACCGATGTGACATGCGTGTGACCTGTGCATTTGTGCTCTCTGCACTAGTGTTGTGCCCCCCCCTCGACCCACTCTGATGTGAAAGGGTTAAGCACTGGGCAGGTAAGGGAGCGGTATCGTAAGATCCCTGTTATAAATAAATGTAAAGCACTGTGCAGCTTGTTGCTTCTATATAGATAAATTATGATCCCCTAAAATTGACCCTGCTTAAATAACCCCTTTTGTTAGCACAGTACTCAGGAGTGGCTGCTCATATAACCTACACATCATACTATACATACATACATAATATGTGTGCACATGATCCGGCCCACATCTCTGGCTAAATCTATTATGAAGTAGTTGAACTATAACTAAGCACATTATTAAGAGACTGCAAAAAGCTAACTGGTGCAAGATTACAGCTAGGAGGAGACATTAGAGCCTAACAATCATATACAAAACTTATAACTGACTCTGAGAGTTTATCAGACATAATTGAAGGGAAATTAGACTATTATAATGATGGGTTAGGCCACAAGATGATGTGCGATAAACTGGCTGGTAGTGGTTTAAATGATTCTGCTGTGTTAGTTCAGCCAAAGCAGCCAGACAAGCACAGTAACTTCTGGACTCAGTGGCATTACTAGATATTACAGGGCCCCAAAATGTTTAGAGGTTGACTACTTTTACCAATACTTAGTGAAATTGTATATGAATTAGGGCCTCATGGGGCCCCTATACCTAGGGTTGCCACCTTTACTGAAAAATATTACCGGCCAGTGGGGGGCGGGCACCAAAAGGGGGCGGTCCATGATGCAAAAGGGGGCGGAGCTACATGGCGTGCCGCAAAAGGGGGCAGAGCAACATCGCAGAGATGTCCACAGCGCTGGAAAAAAGGTAAGTTCTTTGCGAATTGGGGGCAGGTCAGGGGCTTTTTTTTAAAGGGTATTGCAACTGCATTACCGGTCAATTTGTAATACCGGCCCCGGCCTTGGCAGGTGTTTTACCGGCTAGGCCGGTAAAATACCGGCCGGGTGGCAACTCTACCTATACCCCCTTGGCCCCCTGCAGCTGCAGGGTCTGCTTCCTCTGTATTTACACCCCTGCTTCTGGTAGATTTATTACAACATGGCAGGTAGGTGTGGCCTGCCCCATTCTTGCTCTCAGCTTAGACAGGAAGAGGGAAACAGGAACAGGAATATGAGTCATAAGACAATGGCAAAACAGCAGGAATGCCCTTAACCAAAATGCCCACACAAGCATATTACTACAACAAGAATAGCTATATCACCTAAAATGATCATATTTATGTTTTGCATACTTTTCATTCTCTACACTCATTATCAGTGCAGCATTATATTTCTCAGCCATTTGTAAGAACTTCCAATTAGGAACCTGTAGTGTTTAACAGCGGCCCTTTTAAGAAATGTTTGTTCATGTTTCTTACTATGCAGCACAGGGGACATTACAGGGAGCCCTCTGTAGCAGGCCAGATACTATGCCTTAGGGATGATGCAGCCATGTGGAGCAGAGCTGGCAACTTTTCATCTTGTTTGTTATATGGCAGTAAGCTTTGTTCTTATTGGTTCAGGAATGTGACTGACAGTATTGCTTCACAGAATGGATATTTTATCTGTTTTGTGAAACTTAGCTTTCATTTTGTGGAAAGAATGAATCATGTACTATAAAATATTGCTTTCTGTCACAAATATCTATTTTGTCATTTAAATCTAGCTTGACATGAACTAGTTAGTTACACTATTATATATTATGTCCAACTTTTTTTTACATAATTCATTCTGTAAGTAACTTTGCACATAAGTGTGTCCGTTACATGGATTTTATACAATTGTGAGACAGATTAAAATGTACAGAATGGAATTCATAATATAATTATATAATTTTCTGCACTAACCAGATTTTGTTCTCCTTCTTTAATAGAAAGAAATAAGTCTTTTGTATATTTTTTTTATATGTGTATGGTCACACATACTTATATACCATGAGAGACATTAATTCTGTGTATTAGGGATAGTTTTGTAAACACTAGAGGGGCTATAAAAGCCCCTCTGGGGTCATCTTGAGAAAAGTGTGCTCAGCACTTAACATGATTGCAATAAAGATCTTAGAGTTTGCTCTTATAATCTGTTAAAAGTATGTAGCTATTGAATCAATATTTGCAAGTAAGGAGGAAGCTGTTGCCCTTGACCTGAAGAGATGGGGAGTTTTGCGGGTATTCGCTGGTTTGTGTTTCATTCTGTTAAACACACAAATAATGCAGTTTTTTTCCTTCTGCAATGATTAACGTGCCCCAAGGTGACCACCTTTAGTCAAACAAAGCCTCGGTGTTCACATAGTAAATTACCCTTCCTAAAGTTTATTGAATGGTGCAGTGAAGCAGTTCTTCTAAGATCTCACATACTGTAATACTCAGTGGGAGATGAGGGTTTATATAGCAGCTTGTACTGTACTGTTCCTTCCTCTCTATTTCCTCTCCTTCTCTGCTGCAGGAAATAAGGGTTGAGTGCTCAGTGACCTGTTAACTGTACGAGTGGAATGGATTAAATTTTCAGTTACTTTGAGGTTACTCCTTAAAATAACAAACTTAATATGCTGGTCCCTGACCCATGTCACAAATAATTATTTTTATTGGTGGTTTTTGCAATATGGACAGAGGTTGTTAAATGATCTTTGTCCGATAAAATCTCTGTGTTTTGCACAATGACGAGGCAGAAAACTGGAATACATGTGTTTAGCTGGAATAGGCAGATGAAGTTCCAACTCCCACGTATTGCTGCTTTCTCTGCAGAGGGATAAAGCAATGAACTTCTGTACAACAATAGCAAGAGAACCACAGGCATCTAGTTTTATTGCATTAGCCAGTTAGACATGGGCATTAAAAGCCACTGTTCAATACTAGACACTTTAGGGAAATGTAATTTATTTAGGGGCCTATTTATCATGCTGTGTAAAAAAGTGAGTATTAATGGTGATGTTGCCCAGAGCAACCAATCAGCTATTAGATTTCAACAGTTAGAAGCAAAAATCTGCATATGGCACTCTGGACCTAAGCATATGGTCAAAGACATTTTAACATGAACTATTAAAGGTGAAATTTTACTTATTTATTGCTTCTTCTTGGTGCTCCGTGTTTTCTATAATTCTACGCTTGTGGCAGCTTGTTGGGGGGACATGGATACATGTGTAGCACAGAAAAGAGCTACCGGTACAGTAGTGGCTCCCTCAATTGTATTTTTACAGTACACTGTTCTGAAAACCTGATCTGGAGAATTATCATAGAAGAACCTTAACCACTCTGGGTTTCCCACAAAATCACTGGGGGGGGGGTTCCTTGTTGTTAGTCAGCCTAAGAAATTCTAGTCCCTTACTGGTCACCATGAGGTTGTGCCTGGCATTTTGCAAGCAATATATTGGCTGGTGCCTATTTTTGAAGAAGAGGAGCCCGGAGTAGTAGGTAAGCAACTAGAAGCAATTGAGTCATGAGGCACAGGCCCTTGGGGCCTATAATAAGATTCAGACTATATAAGTAGGATAGAATGGTAAGATTCAAAATTTAACATACATTATCTATAGGCCTAAAGGACCAGATGAAGAATTTGAATGTCAGCAGAGAGTTGTCAGTGAGAGATGAGGTAATAGTTATGGGAGATTTTTATATGCCAGATGTGGATCGGAATGTGCCAGTTGCTAAAACTTTGATACAGATATAGATTTCTCACTTAAAGTTTCTTTCACACTGTTGGCAAGACAACCAACACACCATCTAGAATTGTTTAAAGTATTTAAAGTATTTAAAGTAGTGGTGCACCTATCTTTAAACATCTTGGAGGCAGTCACTGCACTAATATTTACATTTTTGTATACGTTTAATTTATTGAGCTTCCCAAATACATGAAGTTTGAGGGGTTTATTTATCAAAAGTCGAGTTCTAGAGTGATGTGAGCTTTTTTACACCTCGAATGAACTCAAATGGTTTCTAATTTAAGAAAAAGTTGGAATGTAAAAAACTCAAATCAAGCTTTCGAAGCTCGAATCGCTCAAATTGATCGAGTTTTTGAGTGAAATTGTGCATCTTCAAATGGTTCAAGGGACCTCTGCTATTGAATTCTACATGACCTCAAGCTATTTCCAGGGTTGGGGTATAATAAATCTCAAAAAATGTTAGTTTTTTTTTTCTAAAAAAAACCTCAAAAAAATAGTTTTTTCTTAACCCGAAAAATTTATTTTTGACTCAAAAATAACCTCGAAAATTCGAATTGTTCGTGGAAAACACAACTCGAACCTTAAAGGGATAGTGTCATAGGAAAACATTTTTTTTTTCAAAATGAATCAGTTAATAGTGCTGATCCAGCAGAATTCTGCACTGAAATCCTTTTCTCAAAAGAGCAAACAGATTTTTTTATATTAAATTTTGAAATCTGACATGGGGCTAGACATATTGTCAATTTCCCAGCTGCCCCAAGTCATGTGACTTGTGCTCTGATAAACTTCAATCACTCTTTACTGCTGTACTGCAAGTTGGAGTGATATCACCCTCCTCCCTCCCCCCCCCAGCAGCCAAACAAAAGAACAATGGGAAAGTAACCAGATAACAGCTCCCTAACACAAGGTAACAGCTGCCTGTCAGATCTAAGAACAACACTCAATAGTAAAAACCTATGTCCCACTGAGACTCCTTCAGTTACATTGAAAGGAAAAACAGCAGCCTGCCAGAAAGCATGTCTCTCCTAAAGTGCAGGCACAAGTCACATGACCAGGGGCAGCTGGGAAATTGACAAAATGTCTAGCCCCATGTCAGATTTCAAAATTGAATATAAAAAAATCTGTTTGCTCTTTTGAGAAATGGATTTCAGTGCAGAAGTCTGCTGGAGTAGCACTATTAACTGGTGCATTTTGAAAAAAACATGTCCGATGACAGGATCCCTTTAATAAATAACCCCCTAAAAGTCAGTTGCTAAGCTCAGTGACCTGGACAACCAAAAAGTAGATTGAGAGGCATATTTAGTATAGAATGAAAAGTGTAAATAGACATTTTCAACAAAAATTCTCTAAAATGTTATGTCAGCTTATTCTTTTGGTTAAATCAATGGTGACTGATGTGCAAATATTGAAAAAATGAATAAAAAAAATTAATATAATATGAATTGGAATCCTCCTCCAGATGCCTTAGTTGCTAAGATTTTTTCATAGCTATTCATTTAAGGGTCACACTTTTTGCCTAGTGATATAAAATGTAATTCTAAGTAACTCTCCTTTCATGAAACATTTTCAGTGGTTTTAAACTTATTGGTAATTTCAGTTCACAAATTTTATTGTGTAAACCCCAAAGTAACCCAAAACACCCTACAATATTCTTCTCATGACAAAGTGATTCAACTGCATCCTTCTTAATTACTGGAGCCCAAAACTGCACTGCATACTCAATGTGTGAGGTCTTACCAGGTATGTAAAAAGGCAAAACTATGTTTTCTTGCCTGGGGTTTTCTATGAAAGACAGTAATTTATTCGCTTTAGCAGCCGCTGAATCACACTGCCTAGAATTACACGGCTTGTTATCCACATGCTTTTCTCCACTAAAATCAATCATATAATTTGAACATACATTAATAAAGTCTTCATCATCTGTGACTGGTCAAGAGTTTTTTTTTCCTTCAGCTGTGCTACTCAATTTCATTTCAATTCATAAAGCCAATTGCAAGAAAAGTTAAAGGATAAAATGAAAAGTGTAAATACTTTAATGACATTGGTGAGACAATGTAGTTTAGTCTAGTAACTAATAACATAAATGTCCATATAAACAAAGGAACAGGAAACTTGAGAGTAGATTTAAAGGAGTGTTTCACCTGCCAAACACTTTTTAGATTAGAGGCATGGAACACTTAAATTATGAGGGTAGACTGTCAAGGTTGGGGTTGTTTTCTCATGAGGCGACTTCGGAAAACAAAGCACTCCGAGTGCCGTCCCGTCGGCGATTTTCATTCTAGCTGGAGGGAAGGCAGTGCAGGGAGATTAATCGCCCAGAAGAAAAGGAGATTTGTCGCCGGGCGACTAATCTCCCCAAATCTGACTGTGTATCTCTGCCCTAAATGTATCAATTTTGAACAGTTTCAGGGTCAGCGATCCACCCCATCCAGAGCTGCTTTAGAAGGCGAAAAATTACACTTAGGGGCACATTTATCAAGGTTTGAATATCGAGGGTTGATAAACCCTCGAATTCGACCCTCAAATTTAAATCCTCCGAATTCGAATAACGATTGATCTAAGGATTTTTCTTCGATCAAAAAAAGCTTAGAAAACTGAAGGGGAAGGTCCCCATAGGCTAACATTGTACCTTGGTAGGTTTAAACTGCCAAAGTATGTAGTCAACGTTTTTCTTAAAGAGACAGTAATTCAGCTATTGAATGGTCGAATAGTTGAACGATTTTTAGTTTGAGTCGAAGGTTGTAGTAGCCTATTCGATGGTCGAAGTACCCAAAAAAATACTTCGAAATTTGAAGTTTTTTTCATTCAAATCCTTCACTTGAGCTTAGTTAATGTGCCCCTTAGTAAAGAATTGGAATAAATCTTTATTTCTGGTGAACTATCTGAAACCAACTAATGGTGAACAACCCCTTTAAGAAATTCCAGACTATGGCATCCTAAAGGATTCCCTATTATCACATTTATTAACACATACATGTCCCTGACTGTCATGAAAGGGTTTTAAGGATCTGACACTGAATATGTTTGACTGTTTTGCACCATTATGCTCTGTCGGGGTTTGGACCTTAAGAGGCAGCTCTGAGCTTTTGCAGGTTGCAAGAGGATATTTTCGATACCATTATCAGTAAAAAAAATGGCCCATAAAAATCATCAGCTAGCATTTATTAAAGTATTGGATGAATATGATTTTCACAATGAGAAGTCTAGATTATTGGCTTAGTATAGACATGGCTTGACAGTTTAATCTGATAGACCTCTGCTGTTGCATTTCTATCTGACAAATAACCTGTTGTATTGGGCTTTATGCATTAAGAAGAGTCCCAACAGCTGTTCTTCAATCTGACATTAAACATCTTTCAGTCTTACATTGTTAACACTAGTTAGTGGTTGTTGGTTTTAACTGATTTACAAATCATACCAAAACAGTCACACACAGCCTCCCAACCATCATTCTTCCTCAGCCTGCCCCTTTTCAATTGGTTCTTTCCTCATGCCTCACCAGATACTCTTTGTACAAAATATGAAACGTAAATGCTGTGCCCTGATATAATCATGTAAAAACTGTGCTTGTGTAATGTATGCACAACTCACTGTTGGTGTTAATAACATGTGACTGCAATTTTAGTCTCTTGATTTACAAAAAAAAATCTTAAAATTACCAACAGTAATTTAGGCATCAAACCAGAATGCATAAATGAAAGGAAAGATAAGAAGAAATTATATAGATTTAAAATTATATAGATTTAAAATTAAAGCTTTCTGCTAAATAACTAATGTCCAGAGCCAACTTTTATGCTTTAATGCTATCCGTTGTCACTTGTTTCAATGTCCAGATGGCAGCAGCCTAGATATGTCAAATCAACAGGACAGTCATTGCTTCATGCACTTTAGCCTGTTCCCACATTCTATATCACCACTATCTATTTATAGAGATTGAAACAGAGTACAGTATTAAACATGTACAGTAATTGAAAGCCATTTGTTTCATTTGTAACAACATTGTTTTCTGAAGGGCACTGAAAAAGCACCTACATTTTTAGTCTTTGGTGGGATGCTTAAACTAGGTGGACACCTACTAGGTAGGTTTTTATCTGGTTGCACAAGAGATTTTAATTTTAACATGCTGTAAAATGTACACCAGGAAACCTTAGATCATGGACCCACTTGCAAAATATTCGTTTTCATTATCCTCTGTCATGGACCTCTGGTCATTCCATTATTCTTCATCACATTCTGTTTTCCTTCTCCATTTTGGTTCCTACTCTGCCATGCTTTATTCTTTGATTCTCTCTTCTCTTCTTATTGTAATTTTTTTTATTAGAATGGATGAACAATAAGACTAAAGAAGAAAAGTTCCCTCTGTGCCATTTGCTCATTTACTGTAATTTGAGTGAAGGCTGTCATGATAGTAGCTTAAAAGGGCAACCATGTTTGGGAGTTTTAATCTTGAAAGCAAGCAAGTTGTAGGTAAAACTTATCACCTGTGTAAAATGTATAACAAAGCAGTCTAATTCTTTTTTAAAAATATTTTCTTTCTTTCAGAAGATAGAAAGACATTGATGAGCAATGCCCTGGCTACCAGTACATATATCATAACTGAGCTGTACACTGCCGTATCTGTTTGTGGTCAGCCAGCCACTTGTCCCATATTTCCCCAAATTTGCCAGGGCATCCCTGGGCCTCATAAATCAACTTGTGCCTTTGGGAAATGTCATCAATCAGCTTAATCCAGAAGTTTAAAGCAGGAGGCTCTGGCACTTCCAGGTCAGTAAGATGGCTTTTTTTGCAGGAGCTGTTGTACGCATTGTCTGTCACCCTGGGATAATGATAGTTCTTCAAATGGCCTAACAAACAGAATGTAGGCGTTCGCACTGTTGGCAGTCCAAGAGATACATTTATAAACCTGAGGATTATGACCCAGTATTGCTTTTTTTTGTCACTCTCAGAATACATGCAGGTAGGTGCCCCTTTTTACATTGCATTTGAGACAAAACCCAGAGTAACCATTAGACATTCGTGCAAGTCTGTGTGGAGTCAATTACACTCTGTTTACAAATTTGACGTGTATAAAACGGTCTTTAACCCTTTCCCTGCCAAGAACGTAGGTACTACGTGCTTGGCAGTTAGGAAAAGCCCTAACTGCCAAACACGTAGTACCTACGTTCTTGCTGTAAAGTGCTCCTCTTTGCATTAGCCGTTTCTGCAGAGGGCTCCAGTGCGCTCCCAACCCCCTTGGAAACGAGCACACCAACCAGAGGGGGAGTTCACATGGGTACTGCGACGCGCTGCGTCTCCTCTCTGTCTGTTCCAGCCAGATCGTGATTCCTGCTGCGTGGACTCTGCTGTTAGGACCCCCATGGCTTTAAAGGACCCTCCTGGACTTCAAAACGGCAAGTGGCCTTTGTTACACTTATACACACATTTACACACAAATTCATGTACACAGTACACATTTTACCAACTTAGCTTTATTTTTTTACTTTTCAGGCTTTATTTTTTTTGCAATTTTGTATTTGCCAAAAATATATGGTTTTGGGGGGGTATTTGTGCTGTTAAGGGGTCTTGTGGCACAATACACAGTCATTGGTCTATTTTCACAGAAGGCGAAAAGACAGCAGAGAAAATTCAAATGCACTAAATTTTTTTGGGATACGCACATGCCAGATGCTTTGGTATATATATGCATATTGGGCACCAAACTGTTAAGAAGACCCTTGGCGTCAATATTTAGGGTGTTTTACAATTGTATGTACGAAATTAGGTGAGATAAATGCGGCCAATTGCAATATTTTTAGACAATTTTCAGAAATGTAATAAAAACCGCTGCCTTTAGAGTTGCATTGCAGTATGGTAGTTTGGCGTAAAAAGACATAATTACCTATTTTGGATTCGTCAGAATTAGGGATGCACCGAATCCAGGATTCGGTTCGGGATTCGGCCTTTTTCATCAGAATTCGGACGAATCCTTCTGCCCAACCGAACCGAATCCTAATTTGCATATTCAAATTAGTGGTGGGGAGGGAAAATCCCGTGACTTTTTGTCACAAAACAAGGAAGTAAAAAAAGGTTTCCCCTTCCCACTCCTAATTAGCTTATGCAAATTAGGGTTCGGATTCGGTATTCAGCCGAATCTTTCACAAAGGATTTGGGGGTTCGGCCGAATCCAAAATAGTGGATTCAGTGCATCCCTAGTCAGAATGTGTACTTTGCAAAAATATATGGTTTTGGCGGTATTTGTGCTGTTAGGGGGTCTTGTGGCACAATACACTGTGCTATTTTCACAGAAGGCGAAAAAACAGCAGAAAATTCAAATGCACAAATTTTTTTTGCTTTGAAATATCTATGCATATTGGGCATCAAACTGTTCAGTAGATCCTTGGTGTCAATATTTAGGGTGTTTTACAACTGTATGTACGAAATTGGGTGAGATAAATGGGGCCTATTGCAATATTTTTAGACAATTTTCAGAAATGTCATAAAAAACGCTGCCTTTAGCGTTGCTTTGCAGTGTGGTAGTTTGGAGTAGAAAGACATGCATACCCATTTTAGATTCGTCAGAATGTGTACTTTCTAAAAATATATGGCTTAATGGGATGAACATACATTTTTGTACTTTAAAATGCTTTAAATGTGCTGATTTTGCGGTATCTGGAATTACAGAACTGATATTTGTTTTGAGTACAAATATATATTTACATTTCGAACTGTTTAGAATCTGTTCTTTCCAATAATGTGTAGTTTTTTAGGGTAAACCTACTGTTAGTGGAATGTTTGGCCTTGAAATCAGATGTATGCAGTTTTGTGGAGCGGTGCTTTGGTAGTTTGCTGCTTCTAGTTTTTGATCTATAGAAGTGAGAAATCTCCATAAAACAATATATATTTGGTATTGACATGTTTGGGAGACACAGAACTTTCCAAATCTGCCATGTTCTCGTGCATAAATAAATTATGTTTCTGATATTTGCATTTGTATCATGCCAAAATGTTTTTTTTGTTTTTTTTTTATACACTTAGAAGCCCATATCTTTTTACAGGAGTGGAATTACAACAAAATTCTAGCATATTTTGAAAGTTTAGGTGAAAAGAGTGAAAGAGCACAAAAAAAAGTGAAAGAGCACAAAATGTTCAAAAATGGTCTGGCAATAAAAGTACCGACTTGACCAAATTGGCTGTAAGTGAAAGGGTTAATACAAATGTTTGAGTATGTCCTCCCAGGCCTCCTCATCCAGCAATAGGCGGTCTTGGACCTATTGTTGACATATATTTTTAATAGGGTCAAATTGGCCTTGTAACAAAATGGTGTAAAACCAGCTCAGGGGCTTTGAGAGCTCTTGTCTTCGCAGATACCACTCCAGGGTCTGTTCAGATACCTGTGGGGTTCCCTCTAGGAATTGGGCATGGAATGCTTGTCGCATTTGCAAGAATCTAAACAACATGTGGTTATTTAATTAAAATCCCATCATTAGTTGAGTGAATTGTTTTAGCTCTCCTTGCCCTTCAATATCCCCTAGGTGTTTTATTCTGGCATTGGCACTGGCGTCTGGTAGATCTTAAATTGCTCCAGACTCTTATTCCCCCATAACGGAGGATATTTAATTTCTTGTAAGCCAGTACTACTGTTTTCTGAAATATTTGGGTTACTGTTTTCATGGGGGGCGTCGGTAAATACACTAACGGTAGCCCTCTGTGTAGTTGGTTTGTTAAAGCTTCAAAGGAGGAAATCACTACGGCCTCTGCCACTGTAGCTGGATTGTTAGGGTCTGGATTATGCCACCACCAGGCATATACAAACTGACTAGCCTAGAAGTACTGTAGAAGATTGGGAAGGGCAAGACCACCTTTCTTAACCGTGGCTTGGAGCATCTGCATACTTTTTCTTGGCCTTCACCTGCTAAAGATGAAGCCTCTAATGTAGCTGTCCCCAATTTTAAACCACCTCTTAGTGAGCAGCACTGGGGCATTGTGGAAGGCATACAAATCATTTTAATTACATTTATACAGCCTGGTAGAGACAGGGGGAAGTCCGACCAGTGTTGTAGTTTGGTTCTTAAGGACCTGACTATTGGGTCTAGATTCAGCTCTGGGAAGCAGTACAATTCTTAATGAATCAGAGAAAGTTGAGTGTAGGACTGGCCAGACCAGGGATGACTGATATAGTTGACCAGCTTAAATTTATTGCAATATATGGACAAACAATACCTGGGGAATGCATTTTTAGTAGCTTAAGGCACATAATGTCTCAATGTCCTTAATATATTGATAATGGGTGGAATGCAGAGGACCTCTTGTATTTGTCTGTATAATAGAAGCCTTTGGCATGGCAATGTATGTAAATGGACTATGCTATTTATTAGGATTTATAACAAACTATAAATACTATACTTTTACACAGTAATTATTAACTAAATCTTCAATTGTGTATCTAGTTGGAAGAGACAAAATGAAAGATACAATGAAACCTCAATTTTACATCCCCTGGTTTTAATTTTTCCCTCATTTTTTTGTGGTCCCACCTATATATTATGCATAATACATTTCCCCAGTAATACATTTTCTTGGATTTTACACCATTTTTTTCTGGTACCCTGAAAAATGTAAAATGGGGGTTCAATTGTAAAAGCAATTGCTAAAACGATGTTTCTGATTTTAGAAATGTTGTAGCATCTATTATTTTTCTTCACTGTTAAATATTATACAACCATTTCTTGGGGTACTGATGCATGGCAGGGAGCCCTGGTGTCAATATAAAATCAATCTAATGATTGAATACCATACTGTCTTTTGCACTGACATAGGCTTGACAGTATGTGAGTAATTAGTCCTTGATAAAACCAGCTGGTGATGCTGCTGGTTTCTTTGCATATAGCAGCCATGTGAAACTGATGCCCCATCAATTGAAAGACATGCAACTCCTATAGTTTTCCAGCATTGTAGTCTGAGAAGGAATTTCTAGAACCTTTTATTTCTGACATAGAGAAACTATTTTATTGTTATTAAGGTGGCATTAGCATCTAGGCTTGGCTTTCCAGTTGCTTACTGTGATAGTGAGACCTACTTCATAGTCTAGGAAACTTCTACGCATCTAGAAAAAGGTCACTAATCTACATAATAAAAAAAATGCCTTTTCTTGCATCTCTCAATGGAAATGAATCATGTTTCACTGCCTGCCCTACATGAATATTCTCCAGTAATAAACTATTTCATTTTGTCACAAATTATAGGGCAGTGGCTGGTTATTTGCTAAACCTTTTTTTTTGCTTATAAAATCATCATTTGTACCACTCAAAATGTTAGGTTCCTGTATGTATGGGTGCATATCTTATATTCATATTCAAGACATGATCTAACCAATGCACAAAGGCAGAATTAATTATCATGCTTACAACTATCTGTCATTCTTATTGTGGATACATTTCTAGCTCTTATTCAACAAATTAGTTTGTCATCTGTAATATATAATCATTACATACAAGGCTATCAACAATATCAATTGGGCTCAGTACTAAACCATTTGGCAATCCGCTTGCAACTTTCATCCATGATGTGATTCATTGAGGAAAAATATAAAAAGACATCAATTAAGGGAAATTAGTTATGAAAAAAAAACATTAATAGTGGTAGATAATATTGGTCATGGGGATCTCATTTTCAGCACAAGCAATTATGAGTTTACTAATCACACAGGGTTTTGTGCCAACAAAAGGTCAGCAATAGTCATAAGTTTGCCCAAACAGGTTTTTTATAACAAAGAAAGACATTGGCAGCTTTTAGGTAAAAAATAAACACATATTTTCATGGTATGCTTTATTTAATGGGCTTATAATAAACATAGATGTATATTTCCTTTTTTAATACATATTCCAAAGTGGGTTGTAAAGCTTTAATTTGCCTTAAAATCATTGTTGGTCTCACGCAGCTGTTCCAGCTACACTCTCATGTTCAGCTCACTTTCCAGATGTCATTTATCTTTTGTGGTATCATTTAGCCATTTAAAAAAAAGGGGTTTCTACCTGACCAGCATTTTACCAACCAAAGGTGGCAATCCTAAAATTAAGCTAACATTTTTACTTACCTGCAAGACGAACTATGTTGGGAATAGTGAGGAACTTACATGAACTCCTTTTGTGAGTATGTTACTATAAATACATACTTTACATGAGTTCTTTATGGAGCAGAGCATAAAGTAGTAGTGTTATATATATATATAACACAAGGGAAAGTTGTGCTCACCACAATTAAAGGGCAGCCAAGTTTGGGAGTTTTACTTTGAAAACAGCTAGTAAGTTGAGGGTAAAACTTAGTCCCTTTGTAAAATGTATAATGAAGCAATAGAATTCTTAACGAATCAGATGAAAATTGAATGTAGGACTGGCCAGATATGGGATGACTTTGATGTAGTTGGCCAGCTTAAATATATTGCAATATAAGAACAAACAATCCCTGTTTTGTTTAAAGGGTAAGGCATTTTTCAGTAGCAGTATGCACAAAATTTCTCTGTCTTAAATATATTGATAATGGGTTGAGTGCAGAGGACTCTTGTATTTGTCTATATGTATTTTGGGTCACAGCCTCATTGCACCTCCGCCTGATGGTTTTAAAAATTAGTGGTGAGCACAACTTTCCCTTGTTTGTTATAGTTAAACAGGAGCAGTGACCAGCTCCATGTTGTAGCTCCCACTTGTGTGCAGAGGACCTCTTGTATTTGTGTGTGTGTGTGTGTGTGTATATATATATACATATATATATATATATACATATATATATATATATATATATATATATATATATATATATATATATATATATATATATATATATATATATATATATATATAGACAAATACAAGATTCCTCTGCACTCAACCCATTATCAATATATTTAAGACAGAGACATTTTGTGCATACTGCTACTGAAAAATGCCTTACCCTTTAAACAAAACAGGGATTGTTTGTCCATATATTGCAATATATTTAAGCTGGCCAACTACGTCAACTGCACAAAATGTCTCTGTCTTAAATATATTGATAATGGGTTGAGTGCAGAGGAATCTTGTATTTGTCTATATGTATTTTGTGGTCACAGCCTCATTGCACCCCCACCTAATGTTTTTAAAAACTAGTGGTGAGCACAACTTTCCCTTGTTTGTTATAGTTCTACAAGAGCAGTGACCAGCTCTATGTTGTAGCTCCCACCCCCTCCAACTATAGTCAGGTGATCCCACTGGTGTCTAATAAAAGGGCAGCCAAGTTTGGGAGTTTTACTTTGAAAGCAGCTAGTAAGTTGCAGGTAAAACGTATTCGTCCCTTTTATAAAATGTATAATTAAACCATAGAATTCTTAATGAATCAGATGAAAATTGAGCATAGGACTGGCCAGATATGGGATGACTTTGACGTAGTTGGCCAGCTTAAATATATTGCAATATATGGACAAACAATCCCTGTTTTGTTTAAAGGGTAAGGCATTTTTCAGTAGCAGTATGCACAAAATGTCTCTGTCTTAAATATATTGATAATGGGTTGAGTGCAGAGGAATCTTGTATTTGTCTATATGTATTTTGTGGTCACAGCCTCATTGCACCCCCGCCTAATGTTTTTAAAAACTAGTGGTGAGCACAACTTTCCCTTGTTTGTTATAGTTCTACAAGAGCAGTGACCAGCTCTATGTTGTAGCTCCCACCCCCTCCAACTATAGTCAGGTGATCCCACTGGTGTCTAATAAAAGGGCAGCCAAGTTTGGGAGTTTTACTTTGAAAGCAGCTAGTAAGTTGCAGGTAAAACGTATTCGTCCCTTTTATAAAATGTATAATTAAACCATAGAATTCTTAATGAATCAGATGAAAATTGAGCATAGGACTGGCCAGATATGGGATGACTTTGACGTAGTTGGCCAGCTTAAATATATTGCAATATATGGACAAACAATCCCTGTTTTGTTTAAAGGGTAAGGCATTTTTCAGTAGCAGTATGCACAAAATGTCTCTGTCTTAAATATATTGATAATGGGTTGAGTGCAGAGGAATCTTGTATTTGTCTATATGTATTTTGTGGTCACAGCCTCATTGCACCCCCGCCTAATGTTTTTAAAAACTAGTGGTGAGCACAACTTTCCCTTGTTTGTTATAGTTCTACAAGAGCAGTGACCAGCTCTATGTTGTAGCTCCCACCCCCTCCAACTATAGTCAGGTGATCCCACTGGTGTCTAATAAAAGGGCAGCCAAGTTTGGGAGTTTTACTTTGAAAGCAGCTAGTAAGTTGCAGGTAAAACGTATTCGTCCCTTTTATAAAATGTATAATTAAACCATAGAATTCTTAATGAATCAGATGAAAATTGAGCATAGGACTGGCCAGATATGGGATGACTTTGACGTAGTTGGCCAGCTTAAATATATTGCAATATATGGACAAACAATCCCTGTTTTGTTTAAAGGGTAAGGCATTTTTCAGTAGCAGTATGCACAAAATGTCTCTGTCTTAAATATATTGATAATGGGTTGAGTGCAGAGGAATCTTGTATTTGTCTATATGTATTTTGTGGTCACAGCCTCATTGCACCCCCGCCTAATGTTTTTAAAAACTAGTGGTGAGCACAACTTTCCCTTGTTTGTTATAGTTCTACAAGAGCAGTGACCAGCTCTATGTTGTAGCTCCCACCCCCTCCAACTATAGTCAGGTGATCCCACTGGTGTCTAATAAAAGGGCAGCCAAGTTTGGGAGTTTTACTTTGAAAGCAGCTAGTAAGTTGCAGGTAAAACGTATTCGTCCCTTTTATAAAATGTATAATTAAACCATAGAATTCTTAATGAATCAGATGAAAATTGAGCATAGGACTGGCCAGATATGGGATGACTTTGACGTAGTTGGCCAGCTTAAATATATTGCAATATATGGACAAACAATCCCTGTTTTGTTTAAAGGGTAAGGCATTTTTCAGTAGCAGTATGCACAAAATGTCTCTGTCTTAAATATATTGATAATGGGTTGAGTGCAGAGGAATCTTGTATTTGTCTATATGTATTTTGTGGTCACAGCCTCATTGCACCCCCGCCTAATGTTTTTAAAAACTAGTGGTGTGCACAACTTTCCCTTGTTTGTTATATATATATATATATATATATATATATATATATATATATATATATTAAATTCTGCAAGTTAACATGAACAAAAGCTTCTATTATCACTACAGAATGGAATGACAGTAATACGATCCCGCAATCTATTTGGACATATGCTGTGCTAGAATCATGCAAAGGAGATTAAATGTTCTGGAAATACAATAGGTAGCAAATGTTTAGTACAATATCAGTCACTTGAAGACAAAGCATATGTTCATGGCTGGTCTCATTTCTCTGTGCAAGTAAATGTTCCTGTGGCTAACTGACATGCTTTAGCATCAAGATAGCTTAGATACTATACCCTATAAGAAAAAGACATTTTGCAATTGGTTCACGTTATTATATATTTAACTGAGCTTATGTAATTTCAACTTTTTGATTTTTATTTAAGTAAAGTTAAGGAATATACACGATTATACACAGAAAAAGGAAGAATCAAATAGACCAAATCATTGTTGCATCTGATGTACAAAAAAGTTTGGGTGTTAGCTGTTTTGTTCTTTGACTTTCTGTCCTGTAGTATGTAAGTAGTACAGAAAGAGTCAGATACCTGGACTCAAGCTTGAAAAACAGACACAAAACAGACACAATAAAAGATGAAAGGGGCCTAGTGATCTACCTTGTAAGCACAAAACATACATAGGGGCAGATTAATCAAGGGTCGAATTTGTGAAACTTCGAAGTTCAAAGTTGGTCAAAAAGACCTACCAAAATTAAGTCAAAGTTTTTTTTTGGCCGAATAGGTCCGTTTTCAATCGAATATATTCGGACAAATTCGAATCATATGAATCGACCTAATATCGAATTCTATCAAATTTTTCAAAGTCCACCAATTGACTCCAAATGGGTTCTAGGAGGTCCCCCATAGTCTAAAACAGCAATTTGGCAGGTTTTAGATGGAGAATGGTCGAAGTCTAATTTTTATAAACCTTTGATAAATCTGCCCCATATAGTAACATAGTAAGTTAGGTTGAAAAAAGACACATGTGCATCAAGTCGGCCAGATCTCGATCGGATGGGACAGAAAATCCCGTCGGATCGCGGCCGCATCTATCCGTTGATGCGGTCCCGCGATCCGACCACCCGTTTGGGCATCGTTAGGATCCGATCGATGGGCCCTAGGGCCCACAATCGGATCAGCCCGATATTGCCCACCTCGAGATACATCTCTCCATGTATGGCCACCTTTAGTTGCACTTCTCTGGACCATCTCTAATTCAATAATATCTCATTTCAGCACTGGAGACCAAAACTGCATGGGATATTCTGGATGGAGCCTTACCAGCACTCAGTGAAAGAATACCCCATCTCCCACGAATCTATACCTCTTTTAATACAGCTCAAGACTTTGTTTGCTTCTGACTGGCATTGCTTACTACAGCCAAGTTTATTATCTACAATAAGTCCAAGGTCCTTTTTTATTATGGATTTGCCTAGTGCAGTCCCATTAAGGGTCCCATGCCCTAGTCCAAGTCCATTAGAAGCCCTTGAAACCTATGCCACTTGGGGATACTAGCAGGAGCCCTTGTAGTTGTCTACCTTTACTCCCATGGAGTAGCTTTAATTTCCCTGATTGCCCTGTTTAGCTTAAACTTGGGCCAGTCCAACACAAGCCTTATACATTGAACTCATATCCAACAAGTGGTATACTGCTTATTGTTAGCTCCCAAAGAAAAGAATTGACGCCCACCCCCGGTTGAAGCAACACAGCCACTCTCTGTCTGACAAAATTGTATGAATCAATGTGAAGGGGATTCCTTCCAACTCCTAAGCATGACTATAAACCCTTTATTGTACATCTATTCGCTAGTCTCTGCTTACATTAATGGGAACCAAGAAAAGAGAAGACATTGAACCAAATAAATCAGCATATACAACAGGAATTATTTGGGGCTTTTGTGTCCAAGGATTATAGGTTTCCTGTTGTATACATTTAGAAAAAACTATATATAGATATAGATATAGAGATAAATATATATTTATATATATTGTATATTTATAAGCACTTCTCAGTAAAAATAAACCAAATGTTTGTATGGAAACATTCGCAAGTGTCAAGGTTTCAAGGGCTGCTAGTGGGCTTGAACAGAACAGAGATATGCTTATCCTTTGGAATGTTTCCCAGATCGGAGAGGAAATATCCACTTAGGCCTTAGACAATGGGGGGTTTACAGACATTTACTGTTCTGAGCCATTGTAAAATCCAGTCTCAGAAAATGAACTCCAGAGAAGTACATGAGTATTTAGGTAGTCTCCCTATCAATGGCAACAGTCATACAGATATCTGATGGTAATAAACTGCACTTTTTTGGGCAATGTTTCTGTGTGGTAGTCATAGTTACTACTCATGATGGAGGAATCTGTACCTTAAAACATCCATGGACAGTACTGTATATAATAAGTAGCTCTGTGCTATCACGTTTTAAAATGAATGATTATCCTTTATTTATAGAGCACTAACATATTCTACAGAGCTTTACAGAGATTATACATCATTCACATCAGTTCCCTGCCCCAGTGGAGCTTGCAATCTAAAATTCCTATAACATTCACACATACTAGGGTCAATTTCAACAGAAGTCCGTTAACCAGCATGTAAGGTATATGGAGAGTGGGAGGAAAACAAAATACTTGAAGGAAACGCAAGCAAGCACTGAGTTAACATACAAATTCTTTATAGATGATATTAGGGCTGGAACTGAACCCAGGACCCGAGAGCTGCAAGTCAACAGTGCTACCTATTGCACCAAAGTGCACAAGTACAACAAATAACAAATTTGGCATTTACAGAATGGCCACTGTAATATGTTATGCTAACTGCTGCATTGTGATATACATTTTTTTAATGCAAGGAATTGAAAAAGTACCATATATTAATATGTACTGATTTTGCAGCAGTGCAAGTATGGTCCAGAACCCCACCCCAAAAATAGTTCCAGTCACCATTTGCTTCTGAAAGGCACTGTAGCTAAAAACGAAAGGGTGTTGCATTATTTCATTTTATGGTGTTGGGCATTTTACTCTATATTTGCCATATTGGTAATATTACAGAGAGAGAGCTGGAGTGGACATATATATCAATCAAAATATGGAAGATAACAAATTTATTTTTAGTCCCTCCAAGTAGCATACCTACCAGTACTCTGGCTATAAAACCCTGAAATAGGATAGGAAATAGGACTTCTAGAAAGCATAACTTACTATCCTATGCACAAAAACATGCCAGAAATAAGCTCAGTATGGTGGGATGTCTGTTCTTTTTTTGAAAGACATGAAGGAAAGGGAGCTCAAGACTTCCTTCCTGTCTTTCTGAGAAAATGTATGAAAAGAACAAAATAATATAAGTATGTGTACTTGTATGATGGTTATTATAACTTGACTATTTTACAGTATAGTAGAACATATCTATATATATCTATATATATATCTATATATATATCTATATATATATATATATATATATATATATATATATATATATATATATAGATATAGATATATATAGTGAATAAAGTACCCCCTATTGTAAAATATAAGGATATTATAAGTTACCGAGGAGTTTCATGACCATATAAAAACACGAGGCCGAAGGCCGAGTGTTTTTATACAGGTCATGGAACTCCAAGGTAACTTATAATATTCTCATATTTTGCAACTGGGGGTACTTTATTTATTATAATACACAAGTTTCGGTGAGTCATGTGACAGAAATGACATCAGAACTCACCATTTATAACTGATGACATCAGAACTCACCGTTTATAAGGATATAATTTACAAGATATTCATGGCTTTTGTGTATTATATATATATATTATGCTTTATAGATAAAGTATAAATATATTTGATATAGTATTCTTTAAAATAGCAATCTGGGTAAAAGTCTAGGTAAAAGTTAGAAGTATCTCACAGCTAAACCCCTGTCTAAGGGTAATAGCTAGTCACCAAACACAAGTTATAGTGTTTGAGTCTTAAAAATAACAAATGCAGTAGTAAACAGTAGTGATTTTTAAAAAAAATAGTTTATTAGGACATGAATAAGCCTAGTGTTTGTTGTGCCAATCAAGACACTTACGTTGACAAAAAGTCTTCCATAGTTTTGGATGTGCAATATTCATAGTTAGATTCTCTTTTGGAAAATCTGTTAAATACCATTTTAATTCAAAAAGCAACTGCTACACCCTTTCTTCTGGGGGCTCAGAACATGACCTATGGCAATGATGGCCACCCTGGCACATCCACATAATTAGTGTAGTAGTAGTGCTATGTACCTTTAGAAGTTATGTCAGCAGAGAGAGAGATGTGCTTAGTTACCACCTTATGACCATAGTATCTCTCTAGGTGAAGTTCTTTCTTTTATGCATGAGGATGTGGCTTACTCTTCACATCATGTCTGTGCAGGGTTCAACTGAATCATTCTGCTTCCTAGTTTGCTCTGAATGAGACCAATACTGGAATCATGGCAATTACTGGTAGCCTTGCTTCAATTGTAGGATGAGTGTGCTCAATATCATTATACTTTATTTAGATAGTACCAATATATTTTGCAATGCTTTACAGATGTTATATCATTCATTCATTCATTCCTGTAGAGTACCACTTCAGGTGTCCAGTTTTGGGACATCATCGTAATTTATCCGAGGTGCTCTTGTACAGTACAACTATATCACTGGTTACAGAAATAAAACGCACCACATTAAAACTTCACTTGAGAGATAAATAGTTATGAGTGATATATATATATATATATATATATAATTATTACATATATCAGCAATATTGATGCAATATTACTATCCCATCATTATCTAGGGATAAGTATGCAACACAACATGTTACAAGATGAAAACACAACGTCATACATGGAAAGTTAAAGCAGATGTTGGTCTTGCTTACAGAAACACTGTGCACCTTTCATAGACCTGTATTGTGAAGTTTGAATGCCTTTACACTAACACGTTTAATGACACAGTGGAAGCAGTTTTATTCCTGCCACTTTATGACTGGGGCTGGTCCTTGCTGTGCTGTCTTCAGGGCCACCATCAGGGGGGGGACAAGTGGCCCGGGCCTGAAGGGGGGCCCGGCAGTGCTGCATTTTTTAAAGAGCTAGGCCCCCCTTACGAGCGCCAAAGCCGTGCGGCCATTTCTCAGGTTGCCATGTGCGGAAGAACCGAAAAGCCGAACAGCCGAAGCCCCAAAGCGGCGAAAAGACCCGAAGTTACGAAAACAGCCAAAGTCCCGAAGCGGCGAAAAGACCCGAAGTCATGAAAAGAACCCAAATTGAAGTCCTGAAGTGGCGAAAAGACCCAAAGTCACGAAAGGAGCCGCAATTAAAGTCCTGAAGCGGCGAAAAGACCTGGAAGTCACAAAAGGAGAAGTTGAAGTCCTGAAGCCTTGAGTTCAATTCTACTGAACACCAGTTTGTGGGGTTTTTTTTTTTTTAATCCCCTGGCCACCAATGTATTATTTTTATATTCTATAGGCCCCAGCCACCAATGTTTTTTTTAAAAAAAATTTTTGGGGGGCCTCAATTTTTTTTTTTACTTGTAATGGGGGCCCTGGCACCAATTTTTTTTAACTTGTAAGGGGCCCTTGCCACCAATGTTTTTTTTTAAAAAATATTAAAACTTTTTTGTAAAAAAATTTTTTGGGGCCCCAATTTTTTTTAACTTGCCACAATGTTTTTTTTTTAATTTTTTTTTCTTTTTACATTTTTTTGGGGCCCCAATTTTTTTTAACTTATAAGGGGGCCCTGACCATCAATAGCTTTTTATAACTTGTGTGTGTGGGGGTTACTTTCTTAGGTGCTGATGTCTGTGTGGTCCTTTAAACTGTGATGTGGAGTGGGCGGGATATGGGGCGGGGCTTGAGCGTGAGGGTGGGCGGGGCTTGAGCGTGAGGGTGGGCGGGGCTTGAGCGTGAGGGTGGGCGGGGCTTGGGCCCCAAATGTTTTGTTGTACGGGCCTGTGATTTCTAAGGGCGGCCCTGGCTGTCCATTAGCCTTACAATGGGTGTTCAGGGTAGGTCCCTGGTCTGCCATGGTGGGAAGGAGGGGAAATTGCTCCCAAACTTCTCACGTTTTCCTTATTATGCAACATGCAAGAAGTGTATGAAACTTAGTTTATTTGGGTTGAAATAAAGACAATTGCCAAGTGGAAGGGGTTAAACTTTGCAGTTAATCTATAATGTTTGTGTGTAAGCAGTCATACTATATATCTTCTTACTACAACTTTGCGATAAGTTTCCATTTCTCCGTGACACACAATACGGCCCGTGTCACCATTTGCACCACACACCCGCCAACTCTAGCTCTATGCCCACAGACACATCCATTTATTAGTCGTGTAAAGTCGAGTGAGGGAATGTAGAAGGAACATACACCACACAGCTGCTACTGTTGCTGCAGAACATGCACATACCGACAGCCATCCCTGCGGGCACAGCTGCAACGGCGCGCAGCAAGTCACTTTTCCCCTCCAATCAATGCGCAAGAAGAGAAGAGCCAGGTGTGATATTGCGTTTAGGTCTGAGTGCCCCGTGCTCCAGTGTCTATTGGTCAGCGACAGCCACGCCCACCTTGGGATCTGCCTTGGGGTCGGATGTGGAAGCTCCAGGGTCAGAACTGCTCAGCACACTGGGGCGCGGTGCATATCCTCTTGCCTTGAATGTGGGTCTAGCTTCCATTCGCATCGTTGCCATGTGGGACAGAACTGTACGTCTGCTCCTGCCCTTGCACTGCCTGCTGGCCTTCTCTGCTGCTATATCCCGCCGTGAGCTCTTCCCCTATGGGGAACTGAAGGGAGATGTGCTCCTGCAGGAGGGGGACGATGAGACTTCTGAGGTGGTGAAACTCTCCCAACCGCTGCTCTTCTATGAAGCCCAGTTCAGCAATTTATATGTAAGTATGGCACCTCTCCTGCCAGCCATTCATTCAAGTCTAGCTATGGCATAGAGTATCTCTTCTATGTTCTTATGCCCTTTACTACACAGTTCATTTGCTTATTATAATAATGACTCAGGTTATCATTCAATCAAAGTGCTGTATAATTCCCAGCCTGTGCAGCAGGGACAGTGTGTTCAGTCACTTTACAGCCTATTTATTTGGAATTAATGTAAAGCTTTTGTATATAATCCCCCCTCTTGCTACAACACAGTTTTTATAATGATAAATGTCACAATGGCCATGGAATTCAGCTCAGCCTGAGAATATATGTGGATGGCATTTCAAAATTTGGAAGGGAACTGTACCGTTTTGAGAGAAAATTGTGTATATATGTATATTTTTATTTAGCACTGTTTGTGCAAGGAAACCTGTACAGGCAAAGGGGCAATAGAATGGAAACCGCACATCCGCTTTTTATTTACTTTGATGGATCAAAGTACAAAATTAGAGCTCACCCACTTTCTATTCATTCCTATGGGATTTTTAGAAGTGTATTTATCAGTGGGTGAACGTTAGAGTTCACCATTTGATTAATAAGCTTCTCAAAATTCCATATGAGTGAATATAAATCAGTTGAGTTTTTCCTGTGGTGGGCTCTATCCTCACATTTGATGAATCTGCCTTGTAATGTACTGCTTTTGTGAAAGCTGATGGTGAATACTAACTTATTTCCCTCAAAAAGACGGTAGAGTTTTAGATTATAGGTATAGGTAAGTGTGTCCTGGTACTTTACAGTTTGTTTGAACACTTTTCTGTGTATTACAACTTTATTTGTATCTAATAAGCTACACTTTATTAATTTACTTTTTAATGTCAGTCAAGCCAAATATCTTTTGATGCTGAACATTGGGCTGCTGTACAATTGCTCTTGTGCTTAACTTGCTGCCACAATTTCAACAAATAATAATTGGCTGCAGTGTTAGCTTCTGGTTAATTGACTCTCCGGTTACCACAGTTGTCAGTTTTAACTTGCCTCCAGGGGGATCTACACATCTAACATTGGGCAGGACAGTTGGTTAAAATCATTCTGTTCAAACAGCTTTAGGTCATAACATGTGGCTTATCATATATTTTCATTGACTCTTTTTAGGGCAGTGGCTGACAGAGAGATTTGTCGCCTGAGATGTTATATGAGCGGCTGTGGGCGTCAACTCCCAAAAATGTTTCTCCATTGCCAATAATTGAAATCGTTGGCGGTATGACCAACATATTGCTAATTCAACCCCCAAAGTTTCCTCCAGAGGCAACTTTGAGTGATTTATCGATATGTTGGTCATACCGCTAGTGATTTCAATTATTTGCAATGGAGAGGCATTTTGGGAGTTTTATCGCCCGCAATCTCGGGTGACAAATCTCCCCATCAGCCACTGCCCTTAAGTGGGAAGGCAGAAACTAGATAAGTCCTAAAGAGGTTATATGCCCCAGACCAGTTTCCAAATGTGCACTTTTCATTCAACAGTTTAAATTGCAATGGGTTATTGCCTTGTTTGAATGTAACACTTGTTGGCAAGTTATCCCCAGTATTTATGCTTTCATACCAGTAGAACCTATTTGGATCTTCTTAAGCACAGTCCCAATTTATTGGGTTGTTTTAATCATTTGACCCATTCATACCTTACCTGTTGTCCTGTGCTTTCTTCTGTGACCCCTATTCTCCAGAGGAATTTCACAGGCCCCTGTGCTGCCCCCCACCCCCAGAAGAAAGGATGTGTGCTTAGTTTGTAACACAATAAACATGACATGCTACAGGATGAGCTCTGTAAACGGATGCAAATTGCAACCTTGTCTCATCCACAAACTCCAGCAATGATACACTGTTTTAGAAAGAACAAATATGTAGCAATAAACACAGTTTGGGAAGTTATATCTGCTGTGCAGACAAAAAAAAAGTCAGATCTGGCATATAAGAAGTACCAGTCTTGCCAGCAGAAACATTCAAGAGTCTTGTTAGACCAGGACTCCCATTGCATACATGGATTCAGTCTGGTATACAGCCCCGTTCTTTGTAACCTTTACCAATAAATTTTATCTGTCATTGCTTCAGTTGTTTACATCTCCAGGTCTTTATGCTTTTGTTACTTGGCAGAAATTCTGTGTTTTTGAATGTATATCTTAGAGGCATTTCTCCAAAGATCTGTTAAATCTGCTTTAGCTCATCCATCTGTTATAAAGTTGATGCCCTATAAGGGTAACATTTATTTGCATGAAATTACCATGCTCACGCCATCGACAGCTGTTTCATCCTAACAAAAGCTGTCCTGTATTGTTATTATCCTGTGTAATCCAAACAATGTGCATGGCAGTTTGATAGCTCACATCCTGATGATCCTCGCAAGGTGCTGAAAGAACATTCATTAAGTTTAATATGAAATTTGATTTAGAGCACATGTGTCAATGAGAGCTGAAACTTGAGTACTTTTACATACTGTCTATCTGTACACTTTAGATATCCAAACCCAAACATATTTCCACTCTCACAGCATAGAGTGTAGAATGGGGATTTTAAGTCAAATACTTTTTTTTGCTAATTTAGTCTGTTGGTGGAAGAGCCCTGACCACAGTTACTAAGGATTAGTCAGATTTCTATTTAGGGGGACATAAAGCTTGGTTTTACACACCCAGCTGCTTTTTCCTCAATGATTTTTTTTTTTTTTTGCATTTAAAGGGATACTGTCATCGGAAAACATGTTTTTTTTTCAAAATGCATCAGTTCATAGTGCTACTCCAGCAGAATTCTGCACTGAAATCCATTTCTCAAAAGAGCAAACAGATTTTTTTATATTCAATTTTGAAATCTGACATGGGGCTAGACATTTTGTCAATTTCCCAGCTGCCCCTGGTCATGTGACTTGTGCCTGCACTTTAGGAGAGAAATGCTTTCTGGCAGGTTGCTGTTTTCCCTTCTCAATGTCTCAGTGAGACATGGGTTTTTACTATTGACTACATCTAACAGGCAGCTGTTATCTTGTGTTAGGGAGCTGCTATCTGGTTACCTTCCCATTGTTCTTTTGTTTGGCTGCTGGGGGGGGAGGGAGGGGGTTATATCACTCCAACTTGCAGTACAGCAGTAAAGAGTGATTGAAGTGTATCAGAGCACAAGTCACATGACCAGGGGCAGCTGGGAAATTGACAAAATGTCTAGCCCCATGTCAGATTTCAAAATTGAATATAAAAAAAATCAGTTTGCTCTTTTGAGAAATGGATTTCAGTGCAGAATTCTGCTGGAGCAGCACTACTAACTGATTCATTTTGAAAAAAAAAAAAAGTTATGTTGAGAAAATTGAGTTTGGAATTTGTGGTCTCTGAAAGCCACATGCATTTCATAAATCTATATATATTTGGTTTAGGTTTCCTTTAGAGATGCAAACAGCACAGTTTTGTGTGTCTTCTTTGAAAGGGTGGGCTATATTTGATGTGTTAAATTGTTTACACCGCATATCTGTAATGGTGTGCTGACTGGTGGGTCTGGGGTTATGTAATGAAAACTGCAGCTATTGCACTAGGTCTATAAACTTATAGTAATTGATCATCAGGTTGCATTTACTGGTTTAAAAGCAAAGAACTAAAGGTGGCCAGACACACACCGATAATATCGTACAAAACTTTTTTTTTTACTATATTCGTGCGTGTATGGTGGGAGATGAGCCGACTGATATCAGCCGGCTTGTAGATCAGGCTCCTTTGAAGGCACCCGAACATCAGCCATTGTTAATGACAATCATCAGATACAGGTAGAATTCTATTGTTTCTACCTGTATAGTTGACGATTCAGCTCTACACGTGTCTATTGTACCTAATGAACAATCTTTCTTGGAAAGATTGTAATTGTAAAGTCTATGACCAACTTTAGTGTTTGATATGGGCTGCTGGACCTGGCACAAACTTGAGACTTTTATTAGTGAAACTTAACGCTGGTTGAGCCACTAACAAACACAACTGCATCACTTTCCAAGGATTGAGAATACAGACCAGCCAAGAACTGGGCAGTCGTATGTATGGACCATGTACAGAACAGCTGTGCCCATTGCAATACAGATATAGGACCTGTTATACCACGGTAAAGGATAATTTTGTAAGGAGGTCAAACGCAGATAAATGCTGCAAAATTCCGGGTGCTTTTTATTTAACACACTACATGTTTCGAGCATGTAAGAATCGGTCTAAAACTGTGAGTGAATCTTCTTCCGAAACATAATGAGGTCTTGTTCTACAGAATGCTGTGGGCCTGGGGTTTTCCAGATAAGAGATCATTTTGTAATATAGATCACCATACCTTAAGTCTACTAGAAAATCATTTAAACATTAAATAAGCCCAATAGCCTGGTTTTGTTACTAATAAGGGCTAATTGTATCTTTGCTTGGCTCAAGTACAAGGTACTGTTTTATTATTAAAGAGAAAGGGGTAATCATCTTTAAAAAATGTGCATTATGTATATAATTTGAAACTCGCCAAGACAAGTATCTGTATTCCTTTTATAGATATTGGTGGACTAAGAGATGGGTAAATAATTTCTTCATTGGGTTTTTTCCTCTATAACAGGATTATGAGAGAGAGAGAAATGAGAAGATGTCCTCTACAAATCTCTCTATAAAAATGGAAAATGTTAGACCTGTTGACAGTGAAAGTTGATTTATAGATGTCCTTTTATCTGTCATACATGTGCAGGCTTTTCCCACAATGCCCCATTTCTGTGCAGCCCATGTTATACCAATATGTACAGGAGTGTTTGGGTTCAAAATGCCTCATTTTCATTCTTGTGGGAGATGTCTCTGACTGAGATTGCAGTATCTTTCTTTCTGCAGCTCCTGGGTGCTACTGGTCCAAAGTACCTACATCCTTATAAAATGTTTGACTGGCTTCACTGTAATAAGCAGCGTTTAGAGGGTCACAGTTTTGGCCTGTGGAATATGGGGACGTTGTGTTACACACATAAGCACAGTACCAGCAACAGAAGCTTCTTTGTTACAGTTTTAGGAGGATATAGCTAAGCTTTATGCCATTGCTTGCTTAGTATGCTAAGCATGAAATTCAATTCAAAGTATACTTAGAAATATTCTGGATTAATCATTATAAAAAAATGTGGAGATGTCCATGCCGATGCTCTATGTATGTTTTACCATATCTTTCTCTTCATTTTCATTTGTTTACGAAAATAATCTGCAGTCTAAACTGCATAGTGCAATGTAACAGCATTTAAAGGGGACTTGCCACCCAAAACAATTATTTCAAATTCTATTTTATCATGTTAGTCAAGCAAAATTAACTTTAATTACCCTGTATAAATTATTTGAATCTTGTTTCCATCAGTCTGGGAACTCATAATTATAGCAAGCTGGCATTGTCCACAAAATGGACAGAATCTTGTTTGTGCACCAGAATGGGGGATTTGATGTCCATCTGGTTACACAATTAGATGGTTAATGGAACTGGGGGAATGTGGGAATAGCAGTAAAATCTAGGTCCTAGGAAGTGCTGAATGAAAAGTGAAAGTAATTGCTTGCCCTGCCTCTATGCCTAAGGCACAGAGGAGGGGCAAAAGGTGCAAGGGGAGGTTTGAGCTTTGCGCAGGTTGAAAGTATGGTTGAGTTAGCAGCACCGATACTTAATGTGGATCCACTTGTCCACTTCTTATAATGTAAGTAATACAGGGTTCAGTGCGCTGATATCTGCTGAAAGTGATGTTCCCCCAAAGCCTAGATAAAGAAGACAATATTTAGTGTAGTATGTCTTATACAGTTAGATTATGCGTATTGAAATCTACTCACAATGTTCCCTGCTTAATAGGAGCATATTATCTTTCTTTGTCTGTGTTGTAGTCCTAAAACAGGCTTCACATAGTGAAATATCACCGGAACTTTAGAGATTAGAGTTTGCGCTTACCGAGTGGTAGTGAAAGGAAAGACCTGTAGATTATAATATTCAGTTCTCAGTCTCCACCTATCCGCTTGTAAGAGAGATCGTAGGTTGCGGGGGTGTGTAGAGATGTGAAGTGTTGCCGGCAAGTGCCCTATCTTCTATACAAACTGCTTCCGGATTGGATAATTGTCTCTCCACGCTAGTCGGCGTGTAGGGCTGTGAGCTGGTCAGGTCTCTCCTAAGCTGTATTAGCTCAGCGGTCCGGAGTTTATTAAGGAAAGTTTAAATCGGGCAGATAGCGCTGAAAGATCTCAAGGGGATCCAGGTATAAACAGTCCTCTGGGAGGTAGGGAAATCCAAACTGTTGGAGGGAGTCTTCCTGCCTCATTAGGATAAATTCCAAGGAACCGCAGAGGAGGGTGTCCTGTCGCAGCCAGGTTACACCCCAAACGAACAACAACCGGGCCATCTCTTAAGTTCCGGCGATATTTCACTATGTGAAGCCTTTCTGTTTTAGAACTACAACACTGACAAAGAAAGATTATATGCTCCTATTAAGCAGTGAACATTGTGAGTAGATTTCAATACTCATAATCTAACTGTATAAGACATACTACACTATATATTGTCTTCTTTATCTAGGTTTTGGGGAAACATCACTTTCAGCAGATATCAGCGCACTGAACCCTGCATTACTTACATTATAGAGGATTGACAGCTGAGATTTTTAAATGGGTTTACAACAGCTATGAATGCTTTAATAAAAAAAATGAATTTGGATTTCATGTTTAATTTGAAAAGGACTTTTATTATACAGCTTTATAATCTGTAACGTTGGCTGTAAAGATCCTCTCATTTGGTGAGGTTGACAAACAAGTGGATCTTTTACCAATTTACCCACCTTAAGGGGCCAAATGATCATATCACAATGCAGTAAAATGAGACCACCTTGGCCTTGACCACATTGGCTCCTTGTCCCAACAGGATTTTTAAACCTACCCAACCAACATCTGGCTGATTTTTGGCCATTGCAAATGACCGTACCTCTTAAAATGTTACAATTAATGTACATTGGAAAGTTGGTTGAATTTAGATTATCTTTCATTATCAAAAAAAACAACGGTTATAATCATTGTGTAAATCAATTGTAAATATTAAATACTGGTGTTGTTCTTTCTTTATAGGTAGGGACCAATGGAATTATTTCCACTCAGGACTTCCCCAGAGAAACTCAGTATGTGGATGATGGCTTCCCTACAGACTTCCCTGTGATTGCTCCATTCTTGTCAGATATAGATACCAGCAATGGCAAAGGAAAGATTTTTTATCGGCAGGACAATTCTGAACCAGTTCTCAATCATGCAGCCAGAGAGATCCAAAGGGGTTTTCCAGAAGCTACATTTATTCCTAATCATGCCTTCCTTGTGACTTGGGAGAATGTCGGGACCTATGAGGAGGTGACCCGTCACTCTGCATCGTCCGATAGGGTGAGTAACTGAATATGAAAATTCTTGAATAGAATCCAAAGAGATGTGGGAAAGTCACCCACGCACAATACAGGCTAAGGAAAAAGAGGAAGGAAACTGGAGTTAAATATGGAAAGCTGCATAGCTGTGTGTACCAAAGTGGCCCTTATGGCCTTTTTGTTATTTATGCATCACCATTGCTGGGGTGCAGTTTGCCTATCTCCCCACAACTTAGCTGTGAGAGAAAGGTGGGTGATAACCTGCAACAGCTGGAAGGTTTATCGAAACGTATTCGGTTAAGCATTTCATACTATGGTGGGCATGTACTGTATATGGTGTGCATAGGAAATCAATAAGTTACATAATGTACTCTGTTTATTAAATGAGCGGGTCACCTTTAAGTTAACTTTTAGTATGTAATAGAATGGCCAATTCTAAGCAACTTTTCAATTTGTTATTACCGTAGTTATGTTTTATAATTTTTAAAGATTTCTAAAAATTATTTGCTGTCTTTTGGCTCCTTCCAACTTTCAAATAGGGCTCACTGAGCCTATCTAAAAAAACAAATGCCCTGTTAAGCGACACATTTATTTTTACTGCTACTTTTGATTACTCATCTTTGTGTTCAGGCCATCTTCTACTCATATTCCAGTCTCTAATCCAAATCAATGCATACCTCCCAACTGTCGGGACGGTCCCGATTTTGACAGCTCAACCCGCAGTACCGGGTTTGTTACTGAAATGGCCCGACTTTCTCTTTGATCTCCTGCACTGAAGAGCCAGTAAAAGATACAAAGTTTCTAACTTAATTGGCTTTTGGCAGAGAACCCAGAATATATTTTTAAATGCTTTTGTAACGGTTTGAGATAAGGAGGTCTCTTGGGGAAACTGACTTGCAGCTTAAAGGGAAATTCACCTTCATTAGCAAAACTGTTATAACTCATAAAAACCACAGAAATGTGTTCAAACTTTCATAACCTGACAAATTTTGTAAAATGGACATGGTAATTAGGGGTGTGGCCACAAAAATGGGCATGGTCAAAAAAATTTGTCGCGATCCACGCTGCAAATATTTTTGTCCCTCTTTCTGTTTCCAAAATGTTGGGAGGTATGTAAATGCATGACTGCTAGGGTAACTTGGACACTAGCCACCCGATAGCTGAAATTGGAAACTGGAGAGCTGCTGAATAAAAAGCTCATTTGCAGAATATCACTCTCTTAATAATAGTTAACAGTTGACAACCCCTTTAACTGCTTGTCTGCTATAGAATGCAAAGTCTAAAGGTCTATCAAGGACCTGACATGTTGTAAATGTGAGCAGCTCTATGTCTTTAAATATTTTGCCGCACTGTAGCCCTCTGTTACATGTACTTACTGAATTCAGTTTGGAATTTACAGCATCCCTGTTTGCTATTTGGGTTTGGTCCCTGGGAAAACAGTTGCTTATTTGTTAAAGGGTCGAGGGTTGAATATGGTCACATTCCTGGATACTGGAGGCTTTAGTTGACTGATGCTTTGTAAATGTGTTTCAATATTGTTATGTGGTAGAACTGAGTATTATGAGCCAGCTTCAGTGTTTCAGTGCAGTAATGTCACTAAATGCTTGTTAACACAAGGAACTGTTCTACTATTTTATTTCTGCTGTGCCACTATGTAGGAATGAGATACCCAATCTAAATTAACCTTTGCACAGATATTTTACTTTAATGTTTGCTCAGGTGTTAATGGCTCATCTTTAGCTTTAGGACCATGACAGACGGGAGACTTTGTCATCAATGGGATATCTCCTCTTTCGCAATCCACAAAGCACCTAAAAATACTGTCTGCATCCATTGGAATAGCCACAAGTAAAACTGTTTACATACTGGTATACTGGGTAATAGCACAACAATGAGGAAGAAGGCATTTTCTTGCATTCACCTGGGATTTCCCATAGGTGACAAAGCACCCTGTCGTTGCCCTAAAGGTGGCCATAAACGTAGAGATCCGCTCGTTTGGTGATGTCGCCAAACAAGCGCATCTCTGCCCAATATGTCCATGTTGAAGTGGGCAATATCGGGCTGATCCGATCGTGGGCCCTAGGGCCCAACGATCGGATCATAATTCAGGTGAACGAGAGGTCTGATCGCGGGACCGCATACACGTAGAAATGCGGCCGTGATCCAACGGGATTTTTTAACCCACCTGATCCAGATCTGGCCGACTTTCAGACAGATATCGATCGGGAAAGCACGTCTGATGGCCCCAAACACGGGCCAATAAGCTGCCGACTTGTTCTGTCGGCAGATTTTATCTGCCCGTGTATGGGGGCCTTAAGATTGTGATTTTATTTGTAGTTATAGTCCAGGGACAGGGTCTGATGGAGCAAAGTTTGTCAATTCTATTAAACACAACCACAGGCTTGAAAGTGGAGATACCATAAAATTATAAATATTTACTAATCAATATAAGCTGGGCCACCAGCTGCCATCAGAATATGGGACAATATGTTAATGGTACATAAATAAATGATCCTAATAATAATAGTTAACCATCAAGATGGCCAATTGCACTGCTCCGTTGGGCTTAATGAGTGAGAGGAAGTGGCAGCATGTGCTAATAACCCAAGTCTGAGAAGGCATTTGAAGGGCAGGGGCAAGTCTAGGGAGCACTGTATCAGGGCCCGCTCATGCTGCGATCTACACAAGACGTACAAAGCGCAGCCAGACCCTGAACAGAAGTGCTCTCTCTGAATAAGCATTTCCACTGAGTACATGTTTTGCTTTAGAAAATAGTAATTTAATATAAACAGTCTCTTTATTGAATTTGTTACTATTCCTTTAAGCAAAATCTGTCACTTTGAACAGTGTGGAAGGACTATCTATTTAGTATGTCCCCAATAGTTTGTTCCCAACAGTCATTACTGTATGTGTTTGTTTCCCCCTGTCAGGATTAAACCCTCATGTTAGAGCAGTTGAATTTGGAGGACAATGTTATTCTCTCGAGACCTACCATTTATTTGTTCAAGGCTCTGTAAACTAATTAAACATTTTTCTGCTGTGTTTTGAAACACGTGTTTGAAGTGTAGACAAAAATGGCTTGAGGACACTGGAAAACATCTAGAAAACTTGGGAATTTCTTTCATTTTGAGAACTTCATGACTCTGAGCTGCCAAGATGATTATGTGAGCAAGTGACAAGAACAATAAGTGCAAATGGTCCTGTGATGCCACAAATGAGGGGAAAGTGGTGCTTTATTGCTGCCGCTATTCAGTTGCACTGATAAACTGATAAAAATTCTCACTCGCCTATTTCCAGCAAGTAATCAAACATCAGCATTCTAACTACGCTAGTCAAAGCTACTGCATTTTGGCTGGTTAATGTAAATGTCAATTGATTGATGTGAACATATAGTCATGTTGTGGTATTTCATTGCTCCTCACATCTGTGTGGTTAAAATCATGTTGGCTGGATACAGGACCTGCTGCTTTCTGGCTGCCTTTCGACCTTAGCTTGAAAGAATCCATCTGCTGGTTCCCAGTGATTGTACAGCTATGTTCTCATATTACTTGTATAAAATATGGTATAATTTCCCCACAGTAGGCCCCCACAGCTGTTGAGCATTTACCATCAGGTGCGCTTGTTAGGTCTCTTGCTTGGCAGAATTCTGCTGATCATTTGTTTACTGGTCTGACCTTTTCTTTGCCTGTAGACTTTAAAGGAACTGCCATGACCCTATCCTTGTTTTCTGACCATTTTCCAGAAATTATTCAGATTCTCATGGCACCTTCTCAGGTAGCAACTTGGCTCTATATCTGAAGAGTTACAGGCTAGATTCTACTATTACACTCAACACCCTCACTAGCCATGTGGGAATACTGGGGAACTGAGTGATAAGTCTTGGTATTCACCTGTATAGGAGTATGCATACGACGCTAAAAAAGAGCCCACAAGGCAACTTTGAGGTTCAGGGTGTCATAAATGATGGTTGTTAATTTGGGATAAAAGAATCTGGCCGCCAACTTCACTACAAAAGTTTTGGAAGTTTCATATATTGTTTCAGTATTCAAGTCTATACCTTCGTATGACCCAACAACTTTGAATTTCAACCCATGCGGCAGATTATGGTAAAGTTACAGCTAGCTAGGTTCAACAGCAAGGAGTATTTTACTACTATTTTACTTACATGCTGTTATAACAATTTTATGTGCAAAGTCTGCCCCCCCCCAAGCTCCCTTCCATACCAGTTTCTCCTCTCTTACTGACTAGATCTAACTATGTAATAATAGCAGTACAAATATCAGAAAAGAATGAATATGGAAGATGAAACCCTAGCAAGCACAGTGTTTTTGATGTTTACGGTATTTTCATAAGGGTCTGATCAGCTGTGACAACGGCTATACAGCAAGTGACAAGCAGGAAAGTATAAAGATATATATATATATATATATATATATATATATATATATATATATATATATATATATATATATATATATATATATATATATATATATATATATATATATATATATATATATATATATATATACTTTTTTTTTTTGCCTGACTAAACAGTTGTTGCCAAGAATTTTTATAGGAACTCCGTAATGCAGCTGTCAACTGTCCCACCCAATGTTCCCTCTACTCAAATGAGTTTTAGTCTAAACCCTAAACCTGCCCATACCCCCCCCCCCCCAAAATTGTGTAATTATTGCTTTACACTCCTACAACAACTCATTAAAGCTACTTAAAACTACACATTTGCTCCTGTCTATGGTCACACATCATTCACTTATAGGAAGATTTTGATGAGAAAGTCTTTTGACGAGAAAGTCTTGTGTGTAAAATGTCACAGCTACTGTGTTACTAAATTCATTTTGTGAACTAGTGTATGGGAAAATCTGGAACTGATTCATTTAAATAAATCTAGTCCTTTATTTGATATCTGATTTATTTTAAAACCCACAAAGATTATAGGTTTTTGCTTATCATAATCAATCTACTGAAAGATGGGTTCATTCAGACAGCCAAGGTATACTAATCCGTTCATGGCTTAGGTTCATCTAAGTTCACCCAGTGGAGATTCATATATATTCTCATTGGATGTGCACATTATTTGTATTTAGTCATATTTAATAAGGAGGCAGAAAAACGCACACAGCAGGCCTTTAATGGATAAACAGTACAGCTTTCACTGGGCAACTATAAGATCTCTGATTATTGTATAGCTTTTTAAGTGTCTATTAATTCACAAGCAAATCATCCAAATTCCTTTGCCTTAATAGAAGCCATGACAATAATCATTAATTCCATTATACATGAGTGACAATCACTGCAAGTAAATGTCAGTCTTTTTGAAGATTGTTAACCAAGAACTGAGGGCTGCCTACTAAGCTCTTTGTAAATGAAAAATGACAAAAAATTAAAAATGGTGCTGTCAGAATATTACAGACGGGACATTGTTGGCTTTCCTATTGTGGGTTTGTTTAAAGTTTTCAGATACTACAAATTGACAGCAGGTTTGACACAGGGCTGGTTCCTCTCCCACCCTCCTTCTATAGTTCTGTAGTATTTTATACCAGTTAAGCTCGGAATTGGGTCTTTGCCCAATATTCAGGCATCTGTTCAGTTATAAGTAACACGGTACTGTAAAATTGTAGAGTGAAAACTAACAGTGTGTATATCTCCTTGCACTAATATGTTTGTCATTTCCAAGAAGATGTTTGGCAGCAGTCATTTTGGCACGGAACCATCAATTCTTAAAGAATAGCAATTATAGCAATGGTGTGAAAATATCTTCAGCCAAAACTAGAAAAACCCCAGATAACCTTATATTCATTTTGCCTTCTGAGAGGAGGTACTGTTATCATATTCATCTGACAAATTCTGTGGGGGTTTATATGGCAGAGCTTGGGTTAGAGCTTAGAGAGGCAGTTGCACTATAAGTGCCAAAAGCATACAGTGTTCTATGTACTGAGGCAGAGCCTTGAAGGCATCTTGTATAACCTCATGGTCACAATGTACACTTGGCCCCCAAAACGTTGACTGCTAAAATTGGCACTTGTAGGCTGTGGGTATAAACTATAGTACCTGTAGAGAATTAGGACTGGATTGCTATGTTGAAATGCAAGAACAAGCTGCTAAATAAATGTTTTTGTTTTGTTTTGTTCAGAGAAACACGTTCCAGGCGGTACTAGCATATGATCATTCTGATGCTTACGCTATATTCCTTTATCCTGAAGATGGACTCCAGTTTTTTGGAACTCGCCCTAAAGAATCCTACAATGTGCACATTGAGCTCCCTGCCAGAGTGGGCTTTAGCCGATCAGAAGCAGGACCTTACTACAGTGTAACAAGTAATGAACAGTCGGTGAAGAATCTGTATCAGTAAGTTGTGTCTTGAAACCTCCTTCAAATAATCCCCATTCTCAGAGAATTATGCAACTTTCAGCGACAAATTCTTGAATTTGCTGAAGTCTTAAATTAATTGGACAGATACCTTAGATCTGATATTAGCAGCATTAATTTTTATATCTGGTCAGTGGCCATACATACATACATACATACATTGTTTGATATTGTCTAGAGACTGAGCCTTGGCAACATTCTACCTGACTGATATCTGGTCAGGGCTAGATATAGGTCAACTGTTTTTTGACCATTTTAATGGGTGAGCAACTGCATTGGACTGTGGGATGTGGTCCTCTCCACATAGGTCTGTATAGTAGCAGCTTTTGTAGCTGACTAGAATTAATAATTTTATTGTTTCCATTGAGGACATAATGGACTGTGCTGCTAGGCACATGGGGTAAGCCTGTAAATTTGCATGCAGAATGATTTTTGTCTTGAAAATGCATTCTTTTTGCCAAAATCTACTCTGTGTATGTACTTACAGGCGTATCCCATGCCTGGCAGGACACGCACGGGAACAGAAAATGAACAATGTACCATTGGCTTTACTGTAAAGCTGCTCATACATACATACAGGATACTGTGCAAAACTAATTTTGTACAATTCTTGATTCAGTTGGCAATTAATCCTAACTGATACCCATGTGCTATGAATATATCCATTCATAGATTGGCCATGTTTGAAAATCTAACCTGTTGCACCGTATTTACCAGTGAATAGTTATTGGCAAATTATGAAATGAAAAGGAACCACAGCTGTCGATCCAAACAATTGGAACAATAGAAAGGTGTATCAAAAACTACCTCCCGGGTCTTCCGGTTGAAAATACTGACTGGGGCACAGTGATAGGGGGGATTGGCACCTCTCCAGTAAGACGTAACTTCTAACAATAGAAAGGAGGCCATGCCATGTTTGACCTCTCTTACAATATCCATTCATTGGGCCCATGGTCAGATGGATATCAATTTTGGCCTGTGTATGGTTGCATAAAGCAGTGGATAACAGTACTGTTATTATGTGCTTTTAAGTGATTTTCATGCTGCTTTAAGCACCTTGCAAAATTCTCTGACCTGGTCCAGGCCTTAGAAAACAATAAAATCTGTTTTATCAAGTTACAGGTAGGAGCTACCATCATTCTATATGAGACAAACCTAAGAATAAAATAATATTAATACATAATAATGTAATTGTCTATTGATACTTGGACATTTAAGGAAGGCCATGTCTTTTGTACTTCACTGGTGTCAGTGGATATCTTTAGAGCAAGATTAGTGTATTTTCATGTATTTCTGTTTCCCTGACGATTCTTATTTGTCAATGACTTGTGTACTTTTCCCCTTTTCAAATAGAACAGGCAACGTTGGTGTCCCAGGAATTTGGGTCTTTCACATTGGCAGCATTTGGGAGTTAGACAATGTCATTCCAGCAAAATTCTTTGGTGCTCCCGCAAATGAACAATCACTTGAAAATTCACATACAAGTTTCCCAGAACACAGATTATTTGAAAATCATGAAAATGAAGACAGTATTGATTACCCAGAGTCCTTTTATGAGGAGAGCGAAGATGAGCTGGAAGATAATACAAGTGATGCCACACCAACACATGAAACACATCAAGAAGGTGATTCAAATACTGGAAATCAGGGATACTTAGACATAGATGATCAAGCTTCCAAACTGACCCATGCAGAAGATGAACAGAAAGCTACATCATCTGCTGTGCTTTCGTCTTCACATCAGAATCCTAACTGGACACCTTACACACCCAGTGAATCAGAGACTGACAGAGATGGACCATTACAGGAACCTCAAATTCAGACAGGGGAGAATCTAGATTTGACTAGGGAAGACACATTATTGACTGATGATCTGCCGTCCCATAATGCTCCTGATTCAATACCATCAAATTCTGAAGATCTCCCAATATATCCTGAAAGTGCAGTTCTTGTGGGCAGTCACCCAGAACAGGAAAATAATTTTGAAAGAGGGCGGCAGACTGATGCTGATCCTGGACTTCAAACTGATGGTAAGGAATTTTCATGTGTAGACAAATGCCTTGTTTTATAATAGGCCCATAGCATTGTTTGTGACTAAAGTGTGACTTTATGGAATCTTTACTGTAAAACAGATAAGTGGTGTAATGTGTATCCACTCAGCTTGTGGCACTAAAAAGTCAATGCAGAGGGGTCAGGCTGGTTTATGCTTCAGTTGTCTGCATGCTAGGAGTGCAACTGTTAAGGTTTTGAGCAGCTGTGCCAGGATTTTCTTTCTTGTAAAAAAAAAAACGTAACACCCAAGCCATGGTTGAAAAACAATCTCAGTATTACTTACAAAAGCCTAAAGGAAACAGCACTATTGCTTCAGCAATTATAAAACCCTTCATGGTGCTGGTGCAAAATGAGTATGTATTTGAAAGTTTTTTTCGGAAAAATATCAGGTTAATTTTACTTACTAAATGTTATGTTTTATACCAAGTGTTTTCCTTTAAACCTGCGGGCAAGGAGACTTGTGAGAGGAACCACGGGAGGTGTTCTAGGTTTGCTTTTTGTGCCGATTACTCTACTGGCTTCTGCTGTCACTGCCAGGAAGATTATTATGGAAATGGAGTCCATTGTTTGCCAAGAGGTAAGGCCTGCTATGTGTTTTTTCTTTTACAATTCAATGATATCTATCTATCTATCTATCTATCTATCTATCTATCTATCAGAGTAAACACAGGTTGCAATGGCAGTGCATTCCATAAATGAATGCTTCTTGCACATCTGTACATTCTCTCTTCCAAAACACTGATGTCGCATTCAGTAAACATTAATACTGATGACTTTAAACTGTTGCCCAGGTTGGACATGTTTATCTGTTCTGTCAAACAACCATATGTTCATATAGTTTATGCTAAGAGAAAAGAAGATTAAGAAAAAAAAAATGAAATTTGATATCTTTGTATTTATCTACACTGATCAAATTGATAGGCTGGCTTGGTAAATTTGATCAAAATTCTAGCAACCATCGAATAGCTAGGAATGTTGCAGGATTTTCTATTTGAGCTTCATAAATCTGTTCCTTAGCTAAGAGTTTTCCAAGTCACAACTCCAGACTTTCTAATCGCTACAAATTAGCAGGGAACATTTTCAGAGTGAAAAAATCTAACTTCTGGTCTATAGTTATGTTCTAATTTAAAAAGTCATGAAAATAAGGGTTCAGATATGCACTCAAACGTGCCCAGTCTTGGATTTTGCCGAATCCCGAATCGGATCTGGGATTCAGTGTTGGGATTCAGTGTATCACTAATGTAAATGTGTGTGTGTCTGTGTACAAAATGCAACATTTCTGAATTTGCTCTCAAAAGCTGTATCAAGTAATGCCTTATTTTAATGTTAGGAGCTCCACATCGCGTGAATGGCAAAGTGAGCGGAAACATCCTGGTTGGTCAAACACCTGTTAACTTCATTGATGCAGACTTACACGCATACATTGTGGCAAATGATGGGAGAGCTTACACAGCTATCAGTAACGTTCCAGACCCTGCATCCTGGTCCTTGACTCCTCTTGCTCCAATTGGGGGACTCTTTGGCTGGCTTTTTGCTTTGGAAAAACCAGGCTTTCAGAATGGTTTTAGCTTTACTGGTAAGCATGTTGTATTAGATATATGCATATAGAAATATTATTGCAGGATTCTATGTAAAAAGGAATTTTACAGTTTATTTAATGCAGTCTCCTGAGGCATGAGTTTGGCAACAATGTATCCTATAGTGTGTCGATTATAATGCTGCTATAGGATTTAATCAAATTCTAAAAGCTGAGTGCCATGTAACTTTTATGTTAATTTTTATATACTATTGTCTGTAGTCCCTAGAGATGTATATAATGATGGGCCAGTTGGAAGTTTTCAACAAGATTCACAAACTTTTACTCTGTATGTGGGACCATTAGCTGATTGCAAAATGCAATGACTTAAGCTGGCCATAGACGCAAAGATCCGATCGTACGAATCGTGGATTCGTACGATTTTCGGACCATGTGTGGAGAGTCCCGACATTTTTCGTCCGTCGGAGATCGGTCGTTTGGTCGATCGGACAGGTTAGAAAATTTCTGTCGCCTCCCGATAATATCTCTGCGTGTATTGCCGATCGTACGATTTTCAGAGGGAGACTGTCACTAGTGTTGTCAGACATAAGTATCGTACGATTGCTGTCAGGGGCAGAACATTGGGTGATCTGTTCTTATTTGATCGGAATGGTAAAGACTTTGATCTGAATGGTTAGTGGAGGGTCGGGAGATGGGAAAGTCCGATCGTACGTTGATTCGTACGATCGGATCTTTGCGTCTATGGCCAGCTTTAATTGCTCAAAAGCAAAAATCTGGTTGATGACCTTTTTGATAGCATGTACAGGCCTTAGGCCTTAGTCAGTAATAGAAGTCCATAGTTCTCAAGCATTCCTTCCATTTCTTGCTCAAGCAACATTACAAGATTGCTGTATATTGAGGATACACAAATGTGTGCTATTCAACAATCGGTTAATGTAGCATTAGCTTTATCCTTCTGTGAAAGTATAATGCTCCAGAACACCTGCGCTGACTCATGTATAGCTCTTTGAATCTACTAGGAGCAAAATTGCTTTCTGAATTGCACATTACTCTGCTTTGTAATATGAGCGAACTAATCACACTATAATGTACAGCCCTTATGATCCTGCCTGAGCCTGGTGGTCACAAATTTCTGTCCGAGAAATGCTGGCTCACTCTTTATTTGTGTACATGGCCAGAAGTTAGCACCTGGCCAATAAAAGCAAATAGTTCCAGGAATGTATCTGTGTGTGCATTGTTTTCATTACACTATAATTATAAAGCATGCTAATGTTGTGCAGAATGGGATGTAACAGAGCACAGCATGAGTACTAAACCAGAGCAAACAATCAAGAGTTTACATTCTAGTGTGAGTTTACAGTTTAGAGTAGTGGTTACCAAACTGGTGTGCTGCCTCACTGGGGGAATGTCTTGGAGCAGTGGTGGGGGCTCAGCTTGAATGCTAGTTAGGGTGAGAATTGGGGGGAAATGGCCATTTTCTTTCCTAAATACACCTGACATCCGGACTTGGTCAAATGTTGGAGCTTCAAGTGTGGCTTGAACTGAAAGAGTTTGACCAGCAGCAGTCCGGAGGGTTAGAGAAAAGGTAAATGTATGGAATTATTAAATAATGATCACTTGAAGCTTACTGCTGAATTATCTCTCTCCATATTTCCTGTTTTCTAGGTGCCAAGTTTGTACACAACATTGATGTCACATTTTACCCTGGAGAAGAAGCCATTCATATTACTCAAACAGCAAATGGCTTTGATTCTGAGGGTTACATGAATGTAAAGACAGCAATTCAGGGTAAAATTCCTTATATCCCAGAGACATCGACCATCAAGCTTTCTCCGTATACTGAACTGTACCAATACTCCGGCTCAGGTAATACATTCTTTTTTGATCATTCATGCACAAAATTGTATTAAACTACATATTTATAGTTTTGCTTTATATATTATAATATATACTAATACTTACATTACTAACTATGTAATATTTATTTTGGTTGTTTTTAGTCGTAACTTCAACAGCCTACAGAGAATACACAGTCCTCTCAGAATCAAACGAAGAACAAAAACTATCTTACCGGTTACGGCAAAATGTCACTTACCAAGAATGCAGTCATTCCCAGAAACAGTCTGTTAGTGCTCAGAAGCTCTACGTTGATCGTGTCTTTGCCCTTTACAATAAAGAGGAGAAGGTGCTTCGTTATGCAATTACAAATTACATTGGATCTGTGCATGGTAAGTTCACCCACTGATTATATAGAAATTGTAAGTGCAAGGGATCTCAACTGTGGAGCCATTCTACTTGTTGATTTCACAACAATGGAATTTTTATTCTGAAGCACATTTGACTGCCTGACTTTGTCAACAGCATCTATGACACTTGGGAACAGATCGACTTTTTCTCCACCTACATTTATATGCCCGGGGAAAAACAGCCTTGTCTGGAATTAGCATTTTTCAGTTCAAGTCCTCTTGGAGGACCAACCTTTCCCACCCAGTCCTCTTGGAGGACCAACCTTTCCGACCCAGCAGCCTAACAGAACAGTGGGAAGGTAACCAATTTTGGATAGAGGCATTTTCTTAACTTGGGTGACAAATCTCCCCATGTGTCATGGCCATAACAGTCCTTTAGGATAAGCCTGCCGCTGCTTCAGGTCCACCTAAAAGGGCAAGCCCCACAGTTTGAGAACCACTGCTTTAGAGCAACTGGGCCTATGTTTTACTCAGTGGTGAACAATCTCTTTCACTAAATAGGCTTGTTATCTTTTGTACCCATGTACAGATCCCACAGAAAGGTCTCTGGAAGTCCTTAAGAAACGGGTCACCATAAAATTACACTTGCAGTCATAGTTTGTTGGCCTCTAGATTTATAGCAATTGCCAGATACAGTATACCCATTATACTTTATTTCTATAATGACGATGAACCATGTCCTAAGGGCTGTAATTAAATAAGATTAAACAAAAAGCTGCATCTTTTTCCTACATCTGTGCCACAGTACTTGAACCACAGATGTTATGCACCGCACTTTAGTTGCCCACCCATTGGGGTGTTCTGATGCTTGTATATGTTAGGAGTGACATACAACATTCAAAAATCCTTCGGGGTTTTATCCATCTTGAAAAAGTGACATTATCTTTGTACAAGTGTATGGTTTGCAGCCACAACTGATTGTGCTTGTATACTCTGAGGCAAGACTAGAAAGCATAGCAAGAATGAATAAAGTGTATTTGCAGACACCAGAATAATGCTTTACATGTTTGTGTACAAACAGTCTTTGCTATAGGGAACGCTGGAATGCATCTCTTTCCAGCTGCTCAAACACCTGATAAAAAGCCTGTTGTTTCTCTCTTGGTCTGTCTCTTCTAATCACTAGCGGAATCTTCAAGATTACAAATACCTCTTCATGCACATCAAAAAGATCTGTGCTTTGACGAGGAGCAATAAAAGGGGCTAAGAAATTCACTGCAACAAAATGTCTTTCAGTTCGTTTTATTAAGTGTGCTTAGAGTTGGTGGGCAGTGGGTATTTAGCTTCTTTTTTATGTAACAAATCCACTGTTTTGTAGTTCTTAAACTACACGAGTAATCCAACTCCAGTTTTCGGGTCAGGAAGTCATGCAACTTAATGTGTACCATAAAGTGTCCTGTGGAGGAAAGCTCCTATTCATTAGGCAAACACAAAGATAAAGATCCTTTTGAGAATGTCAGGGAGACAAAGCCTGTAGGTAGTGTCAGGGCAAATTACATGGTTGTGAAAATCAAATGATGCCTTCATTTGTGAGTTAGTTTGAAGAATGTGTAAACAAGCACAAAGTGTAACAGGAGGGCTGACAATTGTCCTGTTTGTATATTTAAGGATGATTGAAGGCCACTTAATCACAAGCTGTCAATCGGTGTGAAAAAGTTAACGATGGATCCCTTGTGTACACATCCCATGTTTGCTTTGTGATGTTGTGTGCTGATTTCTGAGGATTTGGTAATTTTTACTGGATTGTACATTTAGTTATTCTGCTGAGCTTGACTGTTTGACCCAAAAAGACATATCACCAGACAACATGGCTATACACACTGGTAGCCAGATAAACCAGGACAGGCACTGATATAGCTGTACCGAAGTTGGTTTAATAGTTTGACCAGCTGGTGACCTATTTATTTGCCATGAATCTATATATGCACCAATATGCTAATTGACTAGTCATTGAAACATGAGTAGCCACGCATCAGCTCAGTAGCTACAAGGCATCAGATCTGCCAATATGTCGGTGAGATTCTGCACAATTCATTTGGATCTGAAGACACAGGCAGCAATCATCCATGTATGCAATGATAAATTCTAGTATAGGTACTATGCAGAATTTGTGGGACATGGGGTTTTCCAGATAAGGGATCTTTCTGTAATTTTGATCTCCATACCTTAAGGCTGCTAAAACTCATGTAAACATTAATTAAACCCAAGAGAATTGTTTTGCCTCCAATAAGTATTAATTATATCTTAGTTGGGATCAACTAAGCTGCTATTTTATTATTACAGAGAAAAAGGAAATAATTTTTAAAGTTAGAATTATTTGCTTAAAAATAACTCTGAGTTATGGCCTTTCCATGATGCAGAGCTTTCTGGATAACAAATTTCCAGATTAGGGGTTTTATACTTTGTCAAGTTATGTACATTTTAGTTAAAGGGGATGTATAGTCATTAAATTAAGTAAGTGATTCTGTTAGAATTCCTAAATATAGACTAGTATTTAATGTTTTAATTATTTTGTTACTGGTAAAAAGTCAGAAGTTCAGGTTCCTTCGGCTGTCTGCCCAAGAAATCTATGTGGCTACTGATGCCAAAGCCAATTGAAAATCTAGTATACACAGGACCAGAAAAGTACTTTATTCTCCATTTAACCAAAAGCAATGATTCTCTTTTTTTTTGTTAAAAAAAAAAAAAGCTTTGTAAAGCTCCTTTGTTCCTCATACCATTGGTGCAAGTGAATGATGTGCAGATTAGGGTGCTGCCCCCTGCAATCTCATAAATGCAGCACTGCCAAAGTCATAAAAAACTTGTCAGTGTTTGTATAGTGCAAAAAAAGGCACAACAGTAGCTGCCACCATTACACCATACTCAACATGGCACCCTACTGTTTGAGGCATAATTCGACTCTCAAATGAATATTGTATTACTGGTTTCATTCTAATTTTTTTTTTTAGTTGCCAGTCAGTATATTTTAACTTTTCTTTTGTTATAGATTCGACTGGAGAGGAAGACCTCAAAGTTAACCCATGCTATGATGGTACCCACTTGTGTGACACAAGAGCCAAATGCCAGCCTGGCAGTGGTCTAGAATACATTTGTGTTTGTGCATCTGGATACCAAGGAGATGGGAGAGATTGCACTGGTAAGGTCTTCTATGAAGCAGGTAAAGCTTGCTTTATTATAGCAAATGTCTTTCCCTATCCTGACTGCAGGAGCTAACAACTAACATTACATATGTTAAATATTAAGGAAGACCGTATAAAGAAAAAAGGGCAGACACTATGAGCCTAACTACTATAGAGCCCATGATTAAGTGTCTGAATGATATGAAACATGTAAGGCTGTATCCTTGTGTACTGAAATAAACTACGTAATTAATGATTTGACAAGCCTGCCTGGAAGATTGGTCTCTGCTAGTGCCTGCCCTTTTTTCTTTATACAGTGGTACGCTCCCCAAGCTGAGGGTTCAGGGCGGCGCCCCTGGACCTCCCTTCACAACTGGTGAGTTCTATTAAAAAAAAAAAAAAAACGAGATTTCTCTACTTTCATACTGACTACTATCAACAAAGGTGTGTGTGTGTGTGTGTGTGATATATAGATATATATATATAGATAGATAGATAGAGATATATATATATATATATATATATATATATATATATATATATATATATATATATATATATATATATATTTAAGAAGCTTTAGGCCAGGGGTCCCCAACCTTTTTTTTTTTTTTTTTTTTTTTTTTTTTTTTTTTTAACCTGTGAGCCATATTCAAATGTAAAAAGTTCCCTTAGCATGCCAAATGACAGATTTGATTAGCACCTCTATGGACTTGGCAGTCTACCCACTGCAATTAAAACTTGCTTCCAAGCCAAGAATTGAAAAATAAGCACCTGCTTTGAGGCCACTGAGAGCAACATCCAAAGGGTTGTTGCTCGCAAGCCACTGGTTGGGGATCAATGGTACCGAGGGCTACTGACTTAAAGGGAATTTCCATGTAAAAGAAATGAAAGAAAATGAAGTAAATTTTCAATGTACATTTAAAATAAAATCATTTACAATTATTTTTAAATATAATTTCTATTAAATGAGAACTAAACACTAGCTCCCTCCCACAGTATCTATACTTTTAAAATGTTTCCTTGAGTGTCAACCTAGCATAAATCTGCTAGGGGGAAAGTCTTGGGGAAAATCTGTCATGTTTTCCGATACAGATCTTGCAAGAGCATGCACAGTCAAAGCTGATTCAGGACATAGATTCAATGACGCATGCTCCTGCATGATCTGTATCTGAAAAATAACAGATGAGGATGCCGTTGGCATCCACGTAACTTTTTAACAGAGTAGGTGTCAAGATTAGAAGTCAGCACTCACCCTTAGGCTATATTAGATGAGGTGCAAGTCTTAAGTGGCCACTTCCACCTATAGGTGTTGCAGGGAGGGAGCTTGGAGTAGAGGCAGTGGAGGAGGCTGAGGATGGGCACCGACTTATTCAAAATAAGCCCTGCCATTTCAAGACCAAGAGGCCCAAACTGCCCCCACAAGCCCACTAAATAGTGACTGTCTATGGCATCTTACAGCAGCCTCTCTGCCATTTGCAAGAATCTACAGATTACCAGCCTGAGCATGCAGTCATTGTGCTGTATATCCCTTTCTGTTTTCTGCAGTCACTGCTAGTTCTGACTGTAACCAATGTAGCATTCAGCTCTCCTCCAGGACTGATAATCCGATGACTTCTGCTACATCATTTCAAGAAACTGGACTAGCAGTGCAGAGAATAGGAGATTATTATTATGATTATGTATTTATATAGCACAGCTTTGCATAGACTGCTGCCAGCCTCGGGTAATTTACAATCTATACTCTAAACCATGTACACAAACAAGGAAATTACTATTTCAATAATGCTAAGCATATGCAAATATGGAGAGAAGTGAGCTTCTTTAATTACAATAAGATATGTCCTCATTTGTAGTGTATTTAATATAAATGATTGAGTAAAACATTTTGCTAAGTAGCATTTGCCATCCGTAAAACATTGACCTGTAGTAAAGCCCCGATTTAAAGAAAATCAATTGGGGATACACCCTGATCACAGATAGTTCAATGGCAGTCTTCAACTTCCATATCTGGATGATTATAATTGTGAAAGTAAAGGTGCATTAGGATCTAATCACATATAGTAACCAATCAGCAGGTAGCATTTACATGTGTAAAAAGCACACATCTCATTGGCTGAAAAGCACCCATTGTTGCCTCCCTCTAGTGTGTCTTGCCTACCATTTTTAAATAGGACATGTCTTGTTTATTATTGATTTGTCTAAACATTATATAGTTCTTCATTTGCTGTGAATCTGCTAAATCTTGTTTTGTTCTGACATCACTTCTAGATGTAAATGAATGTGAAGTTGGCTTTACCCGGTGTGGCCAGAACACAGTTTGTGTCAACCTCCAGGGGAGTTACCGTTGTGAGTGCGCCAGTGGTTTCACTTTATCTGGAGATGAGCACAACTGCATCTGTAAGTGATCCTGACTTATTGACATGAGATTTGTCTATCTGTTTGATTAGATAAAATGTTATAGTTCTTCCACATCAATGAGACAAATATGAGTATGTTCCAGCATGTGGTCTCCCTGTTCTTGAGTTCGGTCGAGCCTTCTGCTAACCTGCCTTGCTGCTCAGTTGCCTCCATTCAGTCACTCGGCTTTCTAAAACTCGACAATAAAGTCATTCCTCTAGTAATTTCTGCATTTCACCTGTTAATTTCCTTTACATATAGAAGTCTATGCAAAGGAAACATGTTGGGAAAATTACATCAGTATTGTTTTTCAGCATACCGGCACACACTGTATGTATGGTTCACCTGACTATAGTCTGACTATTCTGTGTCTGTACTTTACTTCTACATTTAGTGGCTTCTTCAATAAACCCATGTGAAGATGGAAGGCATATGTGTAACAGAGATACATCCCGCTGTGTTCCCCATGGAGATGGCGTTTACACGTGTCAATGTTTCCCTGGATTTATTATGAGTGGAGAGAAGTGTGTTGGTAAGTACCAATGAATCAACTAATATAAATATATATATAAATAAATAAATAAATATATATATATATATATATATATATATATATATATATATATATATATATATATATATATATATATATATATATATATATATATACACATATATACACATATATACACACACACACACTTATAATACAGATTAAGGATGGAGGTCCCTGCCCCATAGACATTTCAGTCTAAATATATATATATTTTTAATGTTATTAATTTTGCACTTTGTTCACTATTTAGATTGATAGACAAATGTGTGTTTATATACAGACAAGTGTCAGTGCTGACTCTAGCCTTTTAATATCTTATCTTGCACTTATTACAATTACATTAGATTTTCTGTAGGGCATTGTGTAACGGTAGCAAACTTTCATACTGTAAAAGTCTGTGATAATATACGGCACTTCACTGTCCCTGCAGTATACCTAACCCTACAAAAGCTTGCCCGATGTAAGGATCTTACATCCTACATTCTTTTGTGTTCTGACCCCACTATTTAATACGACTTCTTTCTCCGAGGCGATTTAGGATATATTACTTTTTCAGCAATTATGTGTACTGCTTGTGTAGTTATGCATTTTCAAAGTCATCTGCAAACTGGTACATGTTCTTTTGAACTTTCTGCTGCTCTAAAGGTAACCATGCCTGAGGTTTAATAATGCCTCACCGAGAAGCAGTTATCTATCTCCTTACACCAGGGTCCCTAGACTGTTACATCCCACACGTACTTGTAAAATGTGTCTGTGAGGGGGGCATTAGTAAAACTAACACAGATGAACTTCAAAGAACTGGTTTGTGATGCATCTGTTATGCGAGTCACAGGCTTGCCTTTTTCACAGGGTGTTAAAGGGCACCCATAATTATCCATAGCACAACTGTGAAATAAACAGGCAATGTACTGTTGGTGCCATGTGGAAATGTTGCCTGATCATGAGTTCAAGGAATTTTCTGTATTTTCTTTAGTTGGCATTTGTGAGTTGTTTTTCATCAGTCCTTTGCTGTGTAATTTCCGAGCTTTACAAACAATTAGCAGTTCACTATAGGGAGAGTTCAAAACTTTTAGTCCTCTTTCTTCTGCCGATCTCTATACAGTCTCTCTGTTGTATCTAAAGCAGATTATACAATAATGATCAGCACCCGAAATGTGGCCATAGACGTTACAATTACGATTTTTTTTTTCTGGAAAAGATCTTTTTAAGGAAAGATCATTTATTGAAATATACATTTGTTGAGCTGAATCGTCCGATATACAGGTAGAAACAATAGAATTCTGATGATATCGGTCAGCCCCCCTCCGCCATACACGGATTGAATATAGTATGAAAATTTGTTTTGTATAGTTGTATAGTATTATCGGAAGGAAGGATATAAGGCTTTCAGCTAAATTGCCCATACATCGGCAGGTATTGGCCAACCATGACCTAGTTAGCAGCCTACTGGACTATGGGTCTAAACCAATGCCCTTCCTGACCATTGTCTGTTGAGGCCATTCTGTTAGTTGTAGTACAGCTTGAAGCCTGGGATGGAGCCCTCTGAAACTATAAGGAGCTAGAAAATCCTTCACGGGAAAAACCTTAGCACAGTTATCATTCAAATATACAACTTAAAGGAGAACCAAACCCCACCAGCGGAGCTCATGGGCGCCATCTTCCGGATCTTCGTTTTCCATAATGGTGCATGCACAGTTGGAGCAGTCTTCCAGTTCGTAGCAACTGTGCATGCACCAATAGTGCCGTAAATTGCTGTAGGGAAGGAAGAGGACCCAAAGAAAATCTGGAAAATGGCACGACCATGAGCTCTTCTGCACTTACTCTGCAACGATACGTGAGCAATGTATTCAGGACACTTTCAGGGTTAATAAACTATGCGGGGGGAAGCCGGGTTGGGGGACTATCTTGGGTAGTAGGTAGGGGCTTTTCTTATTGGGAGGGTTTAGTTCACCTTTAATGTCTCGTATTCTTTTAAATGGTATAATGCTGTAGAAACCGGAAAATGCTCTACTCCGTTCATTTTTCCACTTGATCTCTGTCTGATATATATTGTCCTACAATTTGCACAAGTAATGATGTGTAGCATGAAGGCTGAATGGGAGTGAAATGCTTTAGAACATGACAGACATAATATCAGTAACATTCTGGTAACACTGTAAGACATAACATTATCTCACTTAGCATCAAAGCCTTATCTTACAACAGAGCCAAATCCTTTCCTTCCCTTTCTTTGAGCGGGGTTTAACTATAGGGTCTCTTGCACGTAGTTATCTCAAGAGTCTCTTGTGGTGCCCCACTGAAGCCATGCTTAAAGTAGGAGATACCCTCCATGTTTTTTTCAGTGATGTATAATGTGCCCTGAATCGCTTTTCTTTATAGATTTGTATCTGTACATATGTGTGGGGAGCTGCAATATTGCTTCCCTTGGGTAAATTAAAGCTAAACCTTCTTCTTAGCATAGTGATTCATTAACACCAAATATTTATAACACTTTGTGACCATCTGTGGTTTCGCACCATGGATGATTTTCAAACGTGGATGAAAATATTATGGCAACTTCACCTCAAGCGTGAATTAAAAGATGCAGTGAAGGAGCTTACTGTTCACACAATAAACTATAGCTGCACCATAAAACAAACCCTTATCATTATTACATGTTTGACTTTGAAACCATAGAAATGTGCAATTTGTTGTACAAATCCAGGTTGTAGCTAAATCTTTAAATTTGTCTTTGCATGCTTAATCTTAGAAAGTATCTTAAAAGAAAATGACATCTATTAAAAAGTGAGCCTGCTATCGTTAAATCCAGAGGAACGATCCTGAAATGTAACGAAATAGTGTGTTCCACATCCTGTTGTATTGAGGCCCCTTTGTAAAGTCCATCCATAAAATAGCATAAAGGCCCCTGAGGCTGAGAGCCCTCATGCTATAGAAGTGAGGTATGTGAATGATCACAGTCCCATTGATCAAAGCATCTGCACACCCCTTTATTTAAGGACTCAGAGTGACAGGCACAAGCTCTTGGAGGGATTCTGAATTGGCAGGAATGAGAAATGGTAAATGCTAACAATGTCAGATGTGACTGGGTGTAAAATAAATAGGAATGGACATGAAAGGCATCAGAAGAGATGTCAGGCAAATCTGATGGTTATGTCTGGTCAGGATTCAGTGGGTGCTAATTTTGAACATCATTCCCATTTCATGTTACTAGTCATGTGCGTATAATTACACTATCTGTTGCACTTTACATTATGATGTATTTTACTCTTCTACAGATGTCGATGAATGCACTGAGCACAGATGTCATCCAGATGCCTCATGCACCAACACCCTGGGCTCTTTCTCCTGTCGGTGTAATAGCGGTTATGAGGGAGATGGCTTCCAGTGTACTCAGATCTTAGGTATAGACAGAAAGCAGGGAATGCTGTCTCTACAAGCACTATATAGCCTTGTTAGTCATTGATGGGATTATCTACGTAAAGTTGGTCACGTAATACAAGATCCTTTCCTTTTGCAAGGACACCAAACAAGTGGATCTTTCACCTATATGCCCACCCTGAAATGAGCAATAGCAGGCTGATCCAAATGTTTGATCCGACAGGAAAATCAAACCTACCCGATTGATATCTGGCTGATTTTTGGCCAGATATTGGTTGGAAAGGCCTGTTGGAAGGTCCTATACATGGTGCTGCAGACATGTAGTTTCCCAGGGGTTTTCCGCCTGCGTGGAGCTTGGAAAGTAGTGAGCTTTTCTGAGTGATAATCGCCTGAGCCACAAATTCACCAGCAGGTCCAGGCAATTACCATTCAAGTCAATTAATGGGCTGCACATTGCACGGGTGGCAAAATACTGGAAATTGGCCTGCATGCATTTTCCCTAAGGGCTTTTAGTTCTAGATCTAACCCCGTATTGTATAATGTTCTACATTTTATATAACATTTATATACATGTAAAACATTTTGAAGTTTCTGAGCCTTTAAACTCCCCTTGAATGAAACAAAATTGGGACAGTAATGGGGCTTATTTACAAACACTGGGCAAATGTGTACCTAAACAGTAACCCATGGCAATTAATCAGATGTTTACTTTCATTGTTCAACCTACAGTGTCTAAAAAAAAATACAATCACTGGTTTGTTGATATGGGGTTACTGCCCATGGGCAAATCTGCCCAGTGTTTATAAATGAGTCCTAACCGATATAGCAACTAAGAGCCTTACATTGAATGCACATAATTAAAACTCCAGTACCCTTAAATAATGTTTAATTTTGTCTCCAGATCCTGAGCCCCTGAGGACTCCTTGCTTAGAAAAGCGCCAGCAGTTGCTTGGACAGCTGCACCCAAGAGGCCCTCGTCCAGTCGTGGGACAGTTTGTTCCAGAGTGTGATGCAGAGGGCAATTATGTTCCATTACAGTGTCATGGCAGCACTGGACATTGTTGGTGTGTGGACAAATTAGGTGAAGAGGTTGCTGAAACAAGAACACCACCAGGCAGGCCATCCCCAAATTGTGGTGACAAAGGTAAATTAGAAATTTGAATACACACACGTTTTGTTTTCCTACAGAAGAACGATAGATATATATAGACGTATTGCATGATCTTCTTTGTCACCTTTTATAAATATGTCAATTATCAGTCTTGTTTACCCTTTATTTCCTATTAAGCAGACCATGCAGTTACAGTGTGATGTAACTTTCTGTGCAGAGAACATTATGCATATTGGCATTTGTTTGCTTTACCCCTTCTCTCCTATGCCACGTAGTGTAAATCAAGGAAAAATAAATCATTTATTCTGCAAATAGCAACTAAGAGTCTTGCATATATTGCACATAATTAAAACTTAGGTACCCTTAAATAATGTTTAATTTTGTCTCCAGGTCCTGAGCCCCTGAGGACTCCTTGCTTAGAAAAGCGCCAGCAGTTGCTTGGACAGTTGCACCCAAGGGGCTCTCGTCCAGTCGTGGGACAGTTTGTACCAGAGTGTGATGCAGAGGGCAATTATGTTCCATTACAGTGTCATGGCAGCACTGGCCATTGTTGGTGTGTGGATAAATTAGGGGAAGAGATTGCTGGAACAAGAACACAACCAGGCAGGACATCCCCAAATTGTGCAGACAAAGGTAAATTAGAATTTTTAATCTAAACACACATTCATTAACACAGCTGTCACACAGACATTTATATATATATTTTCCTACAGAAATACTAGACATATAGTAGAAGTATTGCGTGATCTTCTTTGTCACCTTTAATATAGAGACTGTATGTCACTTGTGAGTTGTTTACCTTCTATTTCCTATTTCATATTAGTTACAGTGTGATGTAACTTTATGTGCAGAGAACATTGTGCATATTGGCATTTATTTGCTTTACCCCTTCTTTCCTGTATCATGTAGTGTAAAGTCAAGGGAAAATATATTTTTTATTCAGCAAATACCAACTGAGAACCTTACATTGAAAGCACATAAATAAAACTAAGGTACATAAAATAATGTTTAATTTTGTCTCTAGGTCCTGAGCCCCTGAGGACCCCTTGCTTAGAAAAGCGCCAGCAGTTGCTTGGCCAATTGCACTCAAGAGGCCCTCATCCAATCGTGGGACAATTTGTTCCAGAGTGTGATGTAGAGGGCAATTATGTTCCGTTACAGTGTCATGGCAGCACTGGACATTGTTGGTGTGTGGACAAATTAGGTGAAGAGGTTGCTGGAACAAGAACTCCACCAGGCAGGCCATCCCCAAATTGCGGTGATACAGGTAAATTAAGAATTAGTTCTAATCACACACAAACACTACATTGGATATCAGTCCCCATGTCCCCTAGTGAAATTAGGCTGTAGAACAAAATGCCTGAGACATTATTAAAATTACAGTGTAACAGTTTTTTTTTTTTTTTTTAAGCAGAGCCCACTCAGAGACCTCAGACAGTATGTGAGAGGTGGAAGCAGAGTCTTATTGAGCATTATGGTGGGAAACCAAGCGGAGAACATTATGTGCCTCAGTGTGATCAATACGGTGACTTCAGCCCTCTCCAGTGCCATGGAAACAGTGGCTATTGCTGGTGTGTGGATAAAGAAGGCAGAGAAATTGAAGGATCTAGAACAGAACCTGGAATGACACCGGCATGTAAGTTTGCAAAAGAGGTGCAAATAAGTACATGTCAAATGGAAGCAATGATTATGGGCATACCTGTTTCTCTGCAGATCCTCTATGCAGATTATAAGACTGATCAGGTTAATATAGGAGTGTTAGTTTTTAGTTTTAAGCTAAAATATCACTGGGATGCATACATTTGTTGCCTTTAAAAGTAGGCTAGCAGTGTATGAAGATATTTAATCTGTGGCCCTCCTTTTTCTTTGTAGCTCCATTTGATTGGATGGGCACTGGCCTTTTTGAACTAAACTCAGAAACCAAAAGCCCTATGTCCAAAAAACCCGCCAAGAAAACACCATGTAATGGGCAGAAATATGTAAAGGAAAAATCTTGCATGAACTAATAACTTATCAGCTTGAGCTAGATTGCAAGATAAAAATACACCTGCTTCATTACATCCATGGTTTTTTCTTTATATTTATAGGTATACCCACAGTGGCACCTCCAACCATGCACCCAACTCCGCGTCCTGATGTGACCCCTCCTGCAACAGGCACCTTCCTCTTGTATGCTCAGGGTCAGCAGATTGGATACTTACCTCTCAACGGCACAAGGCTCCATAAGGATAAAGCCAGGACACTGCTGTCCCTTCATGTAAAGTATCGTCTTCAACTAGTGCACTCTCTGTAGTTATGGAGTGGTACCATATTAGACTGCATTATATGTTCTGGGGGGTAAAAATATTATGTAACTTTAAACTTGGCTAAACACCAAGCAGCATCAAGTCCATGTCCCATTTAGCAGCGTTTATTCACTTGTCTACTGCGTGCTCCTCTTAGATAAGAGACCTGTTATTAAATCTTATCATTGATCTTCTTACTTAGTGATTTGTGGCCTGTTACTCTCTAGAATGGTAAATGACAGACTTTGTAAATAGCTGCCAGCCATTAAGGTGAAGTTCAAAAGAAACAGACATACTGATTTGTTAGGGGGGGTTAGGTTTTGGCTACGGAATGTAACCCTCAAGGAGAGAGCAAGTGCTCAGTACAAGGGCTCAGAATAACTATGGTATGAGGATAAATCCACAAAAATGTGGTAGTACATCAACAGTACATGGCTCATGTCATTCATTAAAACATAGCTTTTGTTTAAACCCTCAAACAAATGAATATAATCCAGGTTAAAATGGTGTTTGTGTTATGCTAATGACATGATATTTTTCTAGTTTTCAAGATATACAGTTAGCAGGTGTTAAACTGCTAGTACAATGAATTTAAAACAAAATCGCCACCTAGATATAAAAACTAGATGTAAACAGTAAAGGTCTTATGGTCATTCATCAATATGAACTTAACGAGCCAAATTCTGCTCTAGAACCTTTCCATACTATAAGCAGATCATTTATACAGCACTTAATATTGACACTGTGGGACCAATGTAAATGATTACAAATATGTTTTCCCCACCAACCAAGGCAGAGTTTTGAGGTATGACTTAGTCACCTGGATGTCAATTAAAGTTTTTATCTATTGTGATTTGAGACGCAAATTGCTGATTTCTGCCTTACACAGGAGCTCTACCCGGTTTCTTTTGGACTGATCCTGCTGCTATTCCTCCAGTGCATGCTTGTTATGCTGCTGCTGGGCTGAATCAATATGATTGTTGTGTATGTAGACCTGGGTCACATTTTATTGTCGGGGAATGAGCCCCTGAAAAATCTCTGGAACTATTTATAATGCACTTGCCCATGATGTCAGTATAGTCTAATGATTTTCTTATTTTACCCTTAGGGTTCTATTGTGGTTGGGATCGATTATGACTGCCACGAGAAAATGGTTTACTGGACGGATGTTGCAGGCCGTACAATCAACCGGGCAAGCTTAGAACCAGGCGCAGAAGCAGAAATTATTATTAACACAGGTAACTGATCTGTAACACTATAGGAAAGTCATTGTGGCTGTGTAACTTCTTGTCTAGATCACCTGCTAGCACTGGAAAAATCTGAGCTACTATGTACTGGAATGGGTACAAACTGGGTACCAGATGCACTGTGGGGCAGTACATCCTTATAATGTGATCTGGGAATATGCCAATAGGAAGGCCCACTAGGAATAACCGTAACATTTTTAAATTCATCAGTGGGCAGGGCTATCACACTGCGTTCGGTTACTGGCTGATCGCCATTTCTTTAAAAGAGAGTCTTGTCTGGATTTCCTAATTTAGAAAACTGGACAGACAGTTTGACCTGTTTTCGTAAGGTCTTTCCAGGTCAAAACCGGACAGCTTGCAACCCTATTTGGAGCTTTCTGAATAATGTTTTTTTGGGTAACGAATCCCATAACTTTACTTAACCTCTACCCTATATAAGCATCTCATCATAAATGGAAATGTATGCATGGAAAGTTAAGGGCCTTGTTATGGACTGTTCCTTCTCTTTCTACCTGAGCCAATGACCAGTGCAATGGTGAGGTTTGCAAAAAAAAAAAAAGTAAATATTGGAGCTGAGTGCTTACCAGTCATTTGTTTGGGGACAGGATCAGTAACAGATTGTGTAATTACATCACAGACCCATGAGTAACAAGCACAGGATCTGTAATGTACCGTTATATGCGGCAGTGAGTAAACACACCACCCTTCAAAGCCCACTCTCCTTCCCCTTTTAGCTATGATGTTTGCTGCTTTAATTTGGGTGCATTGTAGAAAGAAATAGTTGCTATTTTTCTGCTTGCAAATTGGAAACAGGTTTTCAATTGTCTTTACATTACTTCCTGCATCTGCGCTGAAGTGTCCTCAAATGCACTGCAGTGCTGGACAAGCACAGTGAAAATCTTTGGCTGACTAACTCACTGGCTAGCACCACAACATTGAAATAAGAGACACAGCTGAATTACCGAGTTGTAATGGATTGTGCATTCGCAGTAGTGAAATCCAATCACACAACAGACACATTTAGCATCATACATAAGCTGCTTGCATAAAATGTAACAGATTCACTTACCTTGAAATTCTAATAAACGTTGCTTGTTTAAGTAGTTTCAGGGGTTAAAAAGGCTATTTCTACATATTTTTAAAAAAACACACACCAAAGTGGCAAAGAATGATGTGATGAGCTATGATATATTAAGTCTTAGTTATTCATCAATAAAACCTGCTAGCAGTTTGACCCAGAAGCTCTGTGCAGGTTACTAATTGATATGATGGGCTGATATATCAACCTTTACTTATTCACCAGAAGCTGATACTTGCATTTATCAGTATCCACTTGTATTTAGCATGCATATGTAGTAGTATGATCACTGCTGACACAGACACTTCTTTGATTCCATTTTGAATAAATGGTAATAAGAATTGTTCCTTTCAGGGTTGATGAGCACAGAGGGTTTAGCCATTGACTACCTTCGGAGGACACTGTTTTGGACCGACAGCGGCCTAGATAAGATTGAGAGTTCTCGCTTGGATGGTACAGAGAGGAAGATTCTGTTTGACACACAGCTTGTCAACCCCCGAGCCATCACTGTGGATGCAGTGAGAGGGTAGGTCACCACTCCAAGCTATTTGGAATATTCCTTTTCTCACTTTGGACCAAAAGGTGTCAGGAGTAGTATACACTTGTCATCACATCAAGGAGAACAGTTAAAACGAAGGTCACCCATACGGCAGTAAGACTTTTCACTAAGAGGCCCAATTATCAAAGGTCAAATTTCAAATTCATGTCAATTTTTTTTAATTCGAATATACTCACAATTCAACTGGGAGGTTATTTAAGAAAAAAATTGAATGTCTAATATTCAATCGAATGGTTCTGACTCAAAAACTTGAATCATACTCAATTCATACTCGATTCATACGAACCAAGTTTTTCTCCTGAAAAATCTCCAAATGGCTTAAGGTAAATCCATTGATTTGTACATGAACTTGGCAGGTTTTAAGAGGCGAATATTCGAATTAGCATTGTTTCCATGGTCGAGGTGTGATAAATCTCACATTCAAATTTTACATTTGAATAGGGAGATTGAAATTTGAATGTTTGAATTTTGACACTAGAAAATTTGAATTTACTATTTGACTCTTGATAAATCTGCCCTGAAGTGTCCATGAATGTTGGACTGTAGAAAGCGATGGTCAGGGTTTTGAAGTGGCTGTTATACTCTTTTTCTAATGTCAAGTGTATTCCCTGCTCATGTAACACGCCACACATAGGGATTCCTGTAGCTACGAGCCTTGAAAGATGGCAGTTAGGTCTGTAAATAAAGGCTGATGGGTGCAGAGAAAGGTCAGACCTCGGCAGGAGGCAAGCAGTAGGTAGAAAAGCATACGTAACACTTGGATGGCAGAAATAGTAGCGTACACAAGGCATGGACATTGGGAAAAAAGTCTTACAATACGTAACCGTGGTAGGTACCAATGCGTGGGGAACTAAAGCTGCAACGAGTTTCCTGGAGTATTATTATGTGTATATATATGAATCATTCCAGTGATGGCACTTGCAAATGAACCCTAAAGTGACTTGTGGAATTTAAACCGTAGGCAATTTAGAGAAGGCTGCAGTTACTGGCTGCTTGATTTAGTCATTCCGCTAGCTTCAAAAGGCATAATAATTACTTCTACAAAGGGGCATAATAAGCAGTTGGTTGTGTTTTTAGCAAAAGCTCTTTTTCCCTGTCACACAAAGGAACCTGTATTGGACAGACTGGAACAGAGAGGCTCCAAAGATTGAATCGTCCTTTGTAGATGGATCAAACAGGAGGATTCTGGTTAATGACAACATTGGCCTTCCCAACGGTTTAACCTTTGACCCCTTCTCCAAACAAGTCTGTTGGGCTGATGCAGGTAATTCTGCAAAGGAATTTCAAGTCCTTGCCACACAATTGAAATATGTCAACTCCATTTTGTTTTCTGGGAAATGCGGTTCATTTTCTCCCACCATGCATTTCTATTAATCCTGGTTGGTGTGTGTATTTATACTTCTGAAAGTATTTGTGCCATTTGTACACACACAGTACGTTTCCATTGTCATTCAAATCTTCTTTGTTTTAAAGGAACCAAGAAGCTAGAATGCATTTTGTCAGATGGAACTGGCCGACGGGTCATACAGAGTAACCTGAATTATCCTTTCAGTGTTGTTGCATATGCAAATCACTTCTACCACACAGACTGGAGGAGGTACGGTTTTGACGCTGCACAGACAGATGAGTGTTTGTACAGTAACCTATTAATTCATTGTATGGAAGAGTGTATGACTTACTGAGTTAGAACACATGATCATTGTAATGAGCTGTTAATCACTGTCACTTTTCTAGGCACAATTTCTTTGCCACATGAATTTGTCCCACTGACTTCAGTGGGCCACACCAGATGTGAAGTGGTGTAAAATAATAGTTTATATCTGCCCATTTAGCATTGGCCTGGCACCAGATGATTGCAGCAGCTCAAATTAACCAAATCTGGCAAAAAAAATAATTAATACGGAGATAAACCAGAATGAAATATCATTGGTTTTATGGGATTACTGGCCCTTTAAACTAAATAAGAAAAGAAGACCTGTAACCAATCAGATAATGAATTCTAACTGTCTTGAATAAACTACCTCATATTGTGAAATATATAGTGAATAAAGTACCCCCTCTTGTAAAATATAAGGATATTATAAGTTACCGAGGAGTCCCATGACCATATAAAAACACGAGGCCGAAGGCCGAGTGGTTTTTATACAGGTCATGGAACTCCGAGGTAACTTCTAATATCCTCATATTTTGCAACTGGGGGTACTTTATTTATTATAATACACAAGTTTCAGTGAGTCATGTGACAGAAATGGCATCAGAACTCACCGTTTATAACTGATGACATCAGAACTCACCATTTATAAGGATATCATTTACAAGATATTCATGGCTTTTGTGTATTATATAAGGATATTATAAGTTATTGAGGAGTTCCATGACCCTGTAAAAGCACAAAGCCTAACTCCAAGGTCACTTCTTATATCCTCATATTTCGCAACACGATTTTCAGTGAGTCACTAAGCAACAATTTTATAAATGGCGCTTAGTGATGTTCTTGTTTATATCATTATTAGTTGACATTATATTAATGGGTTTTATGTATTATATACCCCCCCAGAATCACCAATAATTATGTGAGGTCTGAGGTATATATAATATAACTGAACCTATTTCATGGAGTGTTGCCATGTTGCTACGTCCATCTCTGTAAGATTTAATTTTATTCTCAGAACTCAAAGCCCATTCTCATGCTGAAACTAATCACAAATCAATAGATAGCAATTGCATGTATTACAGTGGTAAAGTCCCACATTTTGTTGGAACTGCTGCTGCAGTCATGAATTGTCAAGTATTTATTATATCAGGCCAAAATAGAAACAAATATTACTGTCATTATTTTGATTCTATGGTCTGGTTTATTAGGAGCCAATGAGCCATATGTCTGCACAAACTAAACTATATGAGAATGGTAGTCTGTAATACAAATGTATATTTAATATATTCTAACAGTAATAAGCACATAAGCATTGACATGTGTATTGTGTATCTGTAGGGATGGGGTAATATCTATTAAGAAGGACACTGGGCACATTGTAGAAGAATACCTTCCTGAGCAGAGATCTCATCTCTATGGAATAACAGCCGTGTATCCATACTGCCCTTCAGGTAAGTTCACTATGGTTAAAATGTAACACTGCTACGAGGTAAGAGTGGCTTTAACAGATTAAAAAGCACAAGACTGAGTAAAGTGTTACATTCCATACACCAGTTCCCTGTTTTATGGCCAAGAATATTTTCACCAGAAAATGTAAATCGAGAGATTTCTGCAGGTCCCTATCAGACTTAAGGGAAACCTATTTGCAAAAAGTGACGATCCCCTTTCACTAATTTAGTGTTTGAACTGTGCCTATGGCATTCACCAGGCCGGAGCTGGGGTCAGGAAAGAACAACCTTCACATATGGCTAAATTAATCCTACAGTTTATTGCCTCCTCTGTCTGTGCCTAATCCCATCCTGGCTTGAGGCTGTGGGCCTGATTTTGAATGACTGTTTTAAATTAGAGATTTGGTGAGTTATCATTCATTTTGTCTTCCAAATGAGTAATGTAAAATGCTAGCGTCAAAATATACAAAGCTACTTTTAATCACATTTTTTCTATACTGATCGGCTTATTGATCTTATCAGAGGAGAAAAGTAACTTGTGGTAATAAATAGATCATGAGCTGAAATCTCAGGAAACCTTTGCTTCACTATAGACCCAAAACTTGTCACCAAAATGCAAAAAAAAAAAAACACGCAGGCGACTAATCTCCCCGTGTGCCAATGCCCTTAAATCAAATACATCTTTTGAAAGGGGATCCCCAACCTTTTTTTACCCGTGAGCCACATTCAAATGTAAAGAGAGTTGGGGAGCAACACAAGCATGAAAAAGTCCCTTTGGGTGCAAAATAAGGGTTGTAATTGGCTATATGGTGGCCCCTATGTGGACTGGCAGCCTACAGGAGGCTTTACTTGGCACTATACTTAGTTTTTATGCAATTAAAACTTGCTTCCAAGCTTGGAATTAAAAAATAAGCACCTGCTTTGAGGACACTGAGCAACATCCAAGGGGTTGGAGAACAGCATGTTGCTCACAAGCTACTGGTTGGGGATCACTGATATAGAAGATGTATTACGTTTGGATGATAAAAATCTTAAATGTGCATTTCAGGGAGAAAGTGAAAAGTGGAAAAGAATTTTGATGGAAGATCTTCCCCTTGCTGCAGTTAAAGGGATGGCAAAGAATCAGCACAAATACTACTTGGAAACTGCAAAGAAAAAGCTTTATTTTCATGCAAAAAGCCAACAAATATAGTTTGTAAAGTTTTTTTTTACCTCAATTTTTTTACTACTGTATTTTTAAAGAAATTTTACCTGTAAAAAAAAAAAAAAAAACCTAAGCATGTTGGGCCTGCTTGGCACCAAAAAGACGTGCCACGTGTACAGAGATTGCACATGCCACAGATTTTTAAAAAATATTTTTAACTTGTTTAATATTTGTAACTTGAGTTTTTTCAATGGTGCATTTTTATATATTTTCCTTTTCCAATGTAGCTTCTAATACTCTTATCAAACCACATTACTGTATACTGTGAACAGATATGGCTTTGAACTGCATCCATCACAACAAGCTGTTTAGTACATTTGTGAAATATCGGGAACTTTTTGTGCCATAAAAAAGAAAAAAAAATCTTCACAGATAAGTTCAATAAATCCATTTCCTTTTCTGTATGTTTTGTGTGTTTTACCACCTACCACTGAGCTGCAAAATGAGTTAGGTTGCAGACACAGGGATTTCTACTATAAATAGGCAACGAAAACAAAATATTTAGTGTAAGGAAAAAACCCTCTGAGCAATATTAACTATTGGCACCTTCTGATGGTGTATTAAACTACAGGCTTATGTACTAGTTGCTAAAGGTACAAATGTGCCCAATCAGTGATTTCCTCTGTTCAGCCAGCTGCAAGAATGAAAGCAAAATCTTGATTGGTTGCCAAGGATCACTGCCCCCAGTTATAGGTGTGGGTATAACACGAATGTATTTTGCAATGTCGTTTTTTTGTGCTGAGACAAAGGGGCTGATTCACTAAAGGTCGATATTCCTTAAAGGAGAAGGAAAGATTAAAACTAAGTAAGCCTTATCAGAAAGGTCCATCTAAATATACCAGTAAACCCCCAAAGTAGTGCTGCTCTGAGTCCCCTGTCAAAAGAAACACTGCATTTATTTCCTTCTATTGTGTACTCATGGACTTCTGTATCAGACTTCCTGTTTGCAGCTTAAACCTCATTGCCCTGGGCAAGAGCATGCTCAGTTTGCTCCTCTTCCCCACCCCCCTCCCTTCTCTACTGTAATCTGAGCCCAGAGCAGGGAGAGACTCAGGCAGGAAGTGATGTCACACCATGTTAATACTGCAGCTCCTATCCTTAACAAACAGAGAGTTTCTAGAGCTTTTTACTCAGGTATGGTAAAGGATTCTACAGAATAAATATAGCATTCTAGCTTGCACTATTGCAGCTAATCTATTGGCAATAAAATACCTCCGTAGCTTTCCTTCTTTAAGGCACAGTTTTGTGCGTTATTTTAGGAATGATTCATCAAAGTATTTTCACATGCGTTAATAAACATATCGCAAGTGTTAATTCTACATTTCTGCATAGCAGTATTCTAATCGTATTGCCATATTTATAAAATAGAATAAATCTTTAAGCATTATTCACCAACATCTTTTAAGCGATAAAAGCATAAAATAGTGCGATAATCACACTGAAATGTAACACCTCACAGGAGTAGGCTTTACTAAACAACATCAGATGGATTAAGAGGAAGATGTAGTGAGGAGCTGTAGGGCAGCAATTAAAGACCATTATGAGGAACTGGAGCCTTACCTACAGCCAACAACATATTTTCATGATACCTTGGGCAGGTCCAGAATGCACTACGTTCTGTGTCATGGAAATATATTAAGTTTCCCAGGGAAAAGAATGACTAGAACTGGAAAAAGAGACTTCTACTCTGCCAGTGGCATCCAGAATGTCTTCGGTGCTATAAATTTCACTAATAACGTGTGCCTATATCAAATGCCCTAAAATAACGCATGCTATAAAATACCGTTCACAATTCAGCTAAACTGAACGTAAAAATATCACTTCTTAAGTTAGACAAGTGAACTTTTAGTGAATCGATCATTAACGTTAATTCTAAAAACACAAGAAGTCATAAAACTTAAGGCATGCTATAAATAATACACTTCTTCGACCTTTAGTGAATCAGCCCCTAAGTATGATGCAAGGCTGTTTGGTAACGTTTATGCAAGACAATAAACCACCTTTTTGTATGGACAGTGAACTTGAACTTGTGAAAGGAGCACCAGCACCAAGCATAAGGAGGTTTGCTGAAAGTGGGTGCATTTGTTATAATATGTGTTACAGGAGCACCCTCTGCCATTCTGTGCAGTCAAGGGATACGCAGAACAGCTAAACTTTAGATTACTGATGCAGAAGCGATTTTATTACTTTTCTGTTCAGTGATAGAACAGAGCAGAGACGCCTCAGGAAACACTTCCTGCATCAGTAACTTTGATATTCTGTCTGGCCCGTTGTCCAATAAGAACACCATGGGGTGCTCCTGTAATATATACATGATGTTAAAAATCTTAACAGATGAGGGTGTGTGAAACCAGTTTAAATATTATGCTGTAACCAGCCCTGTTCCCAGATTCCACTCACTGAACCGCAAGAGGTTTCTGAAGAAGCTTGAGAAGGCATTTCTTAACAAGATAACAAAAACACCCAACTGATTGAAGTCCCCACACAAAAATGTTGTTACATCCTTTCTGTTGGGATTTGCTTACTTTTTACTTAGAATCTACACCAAGGTGCAATGGTTCCCTGCAATCCAGATTTCCTTCACTGGACAACTCTGTGTCTTAGTTACCAGGATAGCCCCGTCCCAGTGCTCCTATCAGAAGGAAAGAAGCTCCCCAAAGCTTTAAAAGCCCAACTCCACCCCTGTGTCTAGTGATAAGCTTCTTGAAACTACAGAGGTATAGGAAACTATGACATGGGAGTTGTCCATGAAATAAAATCACAGTAAGTATGATACAATTTTCCCTGGTCAACTCCAAGTCATACTTACCAGGACCATAGCAACGAATATCCCCAAATGCGAGTGTAGTAGTTCCACAATGAGAAATCTGGATCCAAGTGTATAATGTATTCTCAGATGAATGAAACCTCCACAGGGGAACATAGAAACACCTAGTACAAACCTGTGAACTCTACTTCTGCAGAGGAAACGTGGACTGCCGAGTAAGAGAAAGAAATAGGTCTCTCTAGAGGCAAAGCCCACACCAATGTAATGAGACCGTGTGAAACCAGCAGGACACTTACACCTGGAGGGAGAGAACTCCATTGAAAGAAAAGATAGTAACAGAGTATATCACATTCTCATTCCTTGCACGATCGGAAATAGCTCAAAAAGCAAAGGCACCTGCAAAAGACGATTTAGTAGGAAAAATAAACACTGTCAGGAAAATTCTACACCCACCAGATCTGTATAACTACATATACAAATGCACCTAGGGGCCCATTCACTTAAGTTCGAGTGAAGGAATAGAATAAAAAATACTTCAAATTTCGATGTATTTTTTTGGCTACTTCGACCTTCGACTCGAACAATTCAAACTAAAAATCGTTCGACTATTCGACCATTCGATAGTCGAAGTACTGTCTCGTTAAGAAAAAACTTCGACCCCCTAGTTCGCCACCTAAAAGCTACCAAAGTCAATGTTAGCCTATGGGGAAGGTCCCCATAGGCTTTCCAAGTTTTTTCTGATCGAAGGATAATCCTTCGATCGAACGAATTGCGCAAAATCCTTCGATTTCGATATTCGAAGTCGAAGGATTTTAATTCGCCAGTCGAATATCGAGGGTTAATTAACCCTCGATATTCGACCCTTAATACATCTGCCCCCTAGTGTAGACCACAGTCTTTCCAAAACTAAACTCTATAAAGCACACAAGGAATACTCAGGATTCTAATCACGGATACTGCAGGTAGTTCTAGATTAACCACAAAGAGAAACACAGTAAAATAACCTAGTTTGGAATCAGAACAAAAAGGGCAGACCTGGAAATAACATGATATATACAACTGGATGAACAGAACAAGGAAGTACACTCTCGGCAGACTATATATCCACCGATTCCTCCACACCCATGCTGAATCAGAGATAGTGCCCAACACACAAATCCTGCAGGGTACTAGTTTGATACACACCACACCTTATCAATGAAAGGTTCACAGACTGACTCACAGAAACTGACTGCCACTCCCGCAGACACACCATACTTCCTACATGGGCTGAAATTGTTCCTATTACCATATGCTCATGATCACCAGCCAAACTAGACTGGATAGTTTCTGGAACGGGCATCCTAGCAAAAATACATGTAGGCATGCATAGCCTTTGCCAGGATACAGTCCTCTTGAGCCTAGAACCAAAAATCTGTTTGGCATGCTACAACACGAGTCCACCCAATAGGAAGTGATAAGACAGACACCAAGAAGTATAACTAACTCATGTAATACTGCTAGAGATTAAACTCTTTGGACTATAAATTACTGGAAAACGTCTTCTGTATCCTATTGCTCCAGCCTGGAACACATCTTCCTTATCCTAGGGCTCTAGCCTGGAACATCAGATAGATCACTAGTTTAAGCATCCAAGATAAGTAAGAATGAATCTAGATATAGGGATATGGCTATTTACCTATTGTTCTGGAATGGAACACACCTACTACCCAAGCCTATAAGCAAACACTTGGTCAAAAAGTATAATCTCCATAGGAAAACTTATTGTGAAGCACCCTGTCTGGAAGTTAACCTATAGTTTATCAATCCCCAACTAGCAAAGCAGGTCTATGGCTGTCTGAAAGGCAAATTACCAACTCGAGTGGCATAGATCCCAAAACCCTGCAGCATGCCGTGATTTCATGCCCATTGTCAACCATGAGGGTTACAATGACAGAAATAATAACTTGTTATAAAGAGACTTTAAATATTTACCTGGATGAAAAGTTTTTGTTGTATGTACAGTCAATCCCTAAACAGGTCTGCTACTTCAGCTACAGCCCCATTGATTGTGTGTGCTTACTTTACAGACAATGTATGGCAAGCATTAATATAATATGGCCCCCAGGTATATACACTCAGTCAGATGACTGGCTCCATATTGTACTGGAGACAAACTGGATAGGCCTGTGCTATAGTCTTACCTAAAAGCAAGGCCCTAAAACAGTGAGACAGTTATGACCCCAGAGCATAGAAAAGTAACTACATTTGCACTCCTAGATGTAAAAATGTAAATCAATGTACACAATGACACGGTCTACTGGACTAAGTGAATAATGAATTGAACCCCTGTAGCCAAAGTAAGAGACCATGATAAATATCATTATCAATATTAGGAATGGCAAAAGATGGCCATAGGTTGGGTTGCCACCTTTTCAAAAAAAATGTTACCGGCCAGTGGTGGGGGCAGGAACTAAAAGGGTGGGCCGTGATGCAAAAATGGGCACATCGCTATGCCAAGAAGACGAAGAGGGTCAAGGGCTTTTGTTGAGAGTATTACAAATTATCAGCAACTACACTGCCCATGAATTTGTAATACCGGCCTCATAAAGGCATTCATTTCCCAATCTCAAATTATACAACCTGGCAGCACAACTTAGGCACATTAAAGATTAAAGAGACCTTCACTTACAGCCCCAGACCAACAGCCTATACCACACATGAACTTGGATTTCTTACTACACACTCTACAATCTGCCAGAAAAAAACTCACCACACCCCCTCCTCTACACAACCTGGAGGACTTTGAGGCAATGCCAGGCCAAAATTGGCCTTCAAGCTACATACTCACTGTGGATTCCCTTTGTCGGCAACTCAGAATTTCAAAATGGCATAACTGGGCCAATCTGCTGACATTGGGACCAAAATGGCATTGAGTAGGCCAACAACTAGGAAAAAAGCATCAGAGGCATGCAGGGCAGCCATCAGGGGGGGACGGGAAGAGTTGTAGTAGGCCCCACGGGTAAGGGGGGCCCAGCCACGCCACACTTACTTGATTAGCCGGGCCCTCCATCTTTCTGAGAGCTGCTGACTTCGGGAATGCATGGACTTTTAAGGGGCCCTGGCCACCAATTTTTTTTCTCATGTGGGGTCCTAGCCACCAATATTTTTTAATGGGGGGGCCCTGGCCACAAATGTTTTTTTTATGGGGGGCCCTGACCACCAATATCTTTTTATTTATTTTTTTTTTTTAACATGTGGGAACCCTAGCCACCAATATTTTTGTGGTGGGGGGGCGGACCTGTAGGTGGGGCTTGCGGTGGGTGCAGCCCAGGAGGCTCAGGAAATTTTGTCATATGAGGCCCTATGATTTCTGATGGCGGTCCTGGAGGCATGCACTCTATTCCCAACGATAAGCACACATATGTTCTCTTATTACCAAGCAAAGAGCTAGGTATCCATGGTGTGGTGTGCCCTGCTGGACAAGGACTGGGACAATGATTTAAATGGATTTTCTATTAGGCAGAAATACTTTGAGCTATTGCAAGGGCATATATAACTCTGTGTAAAACACTAGACCAAGCAACTATCTAAACGGGTCTATCACAATGGCAAGTTACCAGCCCTAAAAACACCAGAAATCTTGAAAGCTACAATAGATCCAACCTTTTCTCTAAAGGCAGCCACCTACACTGAAATGATGCTGAAAATAATTCAGAGGCCACGTATCCCTACACTGCAGACAACTCATAAACCCGGTTGTCCAAAATATGCAACACCACAAGCAGACTTGTTCCACTGCCCATGGGATTGCCACACAACTTCTGGATACAAATTAGAGATTGAGCCACATCTGTCCTGATAAATGATGTGCTGCTGTCCCCTGAATAGACAATGTTCAATTAATACTCACAATGCCAATCAACATTTGCTGGTAGAATCAGAAAAATTTACGTTCATATCAGTAATAGCTAAAAAACAATACCCCAATGGTTGATACACAGCAGCCCACCTCCAGTCACACTCTTACAGGGAAAAAAACGATTTTATGCCTTCCTAATGGAATGGGTAGAGGAATCCCTGCAAAAAGAAAGCCGCACTGACAAACGCTTCTCCACCTGGGAATTTACATTGATACATTACCACTGGAGCATAAAAACAGCTATACAATGGTTGCTTTACCACCACATAGTATGAGAGTAGAATACTACAAGACCCACCTATCTGCAGAATAATAGTGTGTGCAGCATGAGGAATCTGGATCCAGGTCCTTGTTTTCCTACTTTATTACCCCTCTATCCTTTTTCTCTTACTGCCTACTGTCATTTTGTAAATATCTTATGTTTACTTGATACACAGTTTAGTTTTTACATATGTATGGATAATCAGCAGTGCAATGTATGGGAACTACTAACACTAAGATTGATGTAACGCACATTCCTTAATGTATCTTGACACCTTTACAATGTTTACTTTAAGTTCCTTAATGTGCTCTAAATAAAATAAAAAAATAAAGTTTGAAAAAATATATCTCATTATCAGTTTTAAACAACCACATTGTTCAAGCTCTAATTCAATGCCCTGCTATATGAATAAACCCTGGTTTTAACTGCAGAACATACGGAGCTACTGAGCCTTTAACCTCTGCTGCTCCTGATGAAGTGCTAGAAGTATCTGCTAGAGGCTCAAGCCATGGAAATATTTAGAATCCTTGCTGAATCACTAGCCATATATTCAGCCCAAGACCTATCATATGTAGGGTTGCCACCTGGCTAATGTTTTACTGGCCTGATGGTAAAAATCATGCTTGACCCCAATGTTATTAATAGGGAAAAAAATTGAAATATACAGGAAGGCCGGTATTTTTTTCCCAATAAAGGTGGCAACACTAACCATAGGCAAAGGGAGGATCCAGCATACAGCTCATTTTCAAAATATACAGGCAGCCAGTCACGTCATAGAACCTGATATAAATGAATGAATTCCCTATGGCTGATCACTACACATCATAAGCTTGCAGTTCTGAATGTGAGAAATACAGACCACATTGATACCAAATGGTTGTGACATGAAAGTCATCTGCTATAATACAGCAACTGTATAATACCGATCAGTAGGGGAGCGCAGCTTCATACGCCTGTGAGTAAGGGCCCATATACTGAATAGCCTTTGTATAAAAGTTAAAATTGGCCTCAGCCACTCCCATTTATACAAGACCTATGTGTAGAACAGATAACCTACTTGGTTGGACCCTTAAGCCACTATTGACTGGTTATATTTATAAAAGTATAATATTTACCCCCAGCATAGTTGCTGCATAATACCTATATATTGACTTGCTATTGCATTTAAGCAATTCTTAGCTGCTACATGAAGCAGGTGCATGATAGACAAACTGCATGTTTCCAAAAGTAATCAATGTTTATCTTGATTTGAATGTTGTATAAAACAAACATGACACAGAGAATAGTGACCTGTTACACATGGTTACATACAAACCTGGAGGCTGTATAAGCAAATACAACAATAAACACCTAATCACTGAGTGGTGTAACACATACCATCAGTTTGATTGTTATATTAACCAGTGCCAAAACCAGAGAACTGTAGAACATGTACATTTATTTGGTTATTACCTCAGCCAGTCCCAGAACCACTGCAATGTTTCAGCATATACATTCAGTTTGGTATTACATTATGCCAGACTGAGAGCCTTCTGCAGAACACAGTGTCTCTGGCTGCAATTCCCAGCTAATTAGTATCCCAATATACACACACTGGCTCAGAGTTCTACTAATCTACAGCATTGTCTTACCTTTGAAGCTAGCTATACTCTGAAAAATCAGAGTAAAAGAAGTATGTTAGCTAACAAACCCGCACAGTAACAGGACAGAATTGAAATCCTACCTGATGCTTCTGAGCTGCTAATGGAGGGAGTGGGGGAACCTACCTACTCATTACCTGCACCTGAGAGTAATTACCTGATGACCAATAGGCAATCTTTGTATCTGCACAGCTCACAATATCCAAGCTGGCCAATCCATTCTGAGAGTTAAGAGACTCCAGAATCAGGATGGCATTCAAAGCTTACGCACAACTTGTAACCGGCAGCAGACACAGGTTTTGGTTTTTTTTTTCTTGTTTTTTTTTCAAACACGTGGCGAGCACAAAAAAAGATACATGTATTGTGTTAAACCACTTTTTTTTTTTGATGCAACTATGTTTCTCCATTCCAAAAACAACCCTCTGTTCTATTGCTAGCTGAACGCACATCAAGAGCAAGATAATGCAACATAGTGCATATAAACAAATGCAATAAAAAGCAGTAATGGAATAAAACACAACTCTACAAGTACAGGCAGGAAATGATGGAATCAATTACCAAATGCTTTTGTTTGAGTGTTAAATACATGCTAAATGCAGACAAAACACTGTGTGTAAGAGCCCTAAAGACCAAGTTTTTTTTTCAGTTGTAAATGACCTCAACCTTGGGAAAGACTAGTGAGGGCGCCAACTGGCTCTGAAACCTAAATTCATCCATTTAAAGAATATAAACTATATCCCAGTATAGGGAGGAGGAGGACAAAAGGCTTAAGTTGCTTATTAAACATGCCTCACCACAGAGATGTCTGCTATCCACACTCCACCTGGCCAACCCTGGAACTCCAAAACAGAAGTGACTTCCCATCACCCCAATGGGCTGGGCCAGCTGAAACCTCTGGACTAATTGATTAACTGCTCTCCCACGTCAATAAAAATAATAAGGGGTGTAGGGGCCATACGCACCACTGTAGCTTTTCAGGCAAGCCCAGTAAAGCGGATGGATGGGGGGGGCGGAGCACTTGTCAAGCTGTAAGCCGGCCAAGATGTCACATGGATCAAAGACAAACTTAACGTAACACCACTGTGCCTACCTGATCCAGCAGACGAAGCACTGAGAACTCCATACAAATGAGGTGCTTAAAGTTAACTTCTGGAATGTTATAGAATGACCAATTCTAAGCAACTTTTCAATTGGTCTTTATTTTTTTATATAGTTTAATTATATGCCTTCTCTGGCTATCTCCTATAAGGCGGGGAGGAGAAATTGAGCACTGCACAATGGATCTCCTTTTCTGAAGAGGAGCGCAAGCGGAGTTTCAGTAAGTTATTTCTTAATAAAGACTTAGCGATTTCAACATTTAATTTTTCTTTTGTGTTTTTTTAAAAACATTTTTTTGATGTTACTGGTCCTGTAAATACTCCCTGCTGTAATATCAAAATGGAGAAAAGTAGATTAGATCAACATGTACAGTATTTACCTTTGCATTATGTACCTCTAAAAACTGAAGGAATGTCTCTTTAAAAGTTGTGCTACTTTTAAAATGAAAGTAGTCAGTCAGCATTTAGGGGACTATATATAGTGCATACATTTTGTGTGAGGGTAGAGCAGTGCTTGGCTCATTTGTAACACAGACAGGGACCAGAAAGGATCTAGCACTAGCTCTAATAAAGGTAATGATCTTTTGAAGCCAACATTTAAATAATGAGCCATGTTTAATTATTTCCTGCATGAAAAGGGTAGTTTTCATAAACCTTATAAAAATCCCCTCTAATGATTAGGAGCACAATACCTTTAACAGTAAACATGATTTGTTGGTTCTTTTCCGTGCTCTTCTGTAATAACTGGAATCCAGAGAAGTTTCTGAATCTCATGGAATACCCTATAGGCTGAATCTCACTAAAGCACAGGCATGGTGACTGCAGATCAGATTCCTACTGCAAATCAGTTGCTTCCTTTATTAAGAGCATTTCATTATAGTGCAGCAAGTGCTGATCAGCATGTGCAAGGCCAGAGAAGTGGTTCAATGAGCAGGACATTGGTATCTCCAAATGTTTATGCAAAACTGGAAGGATTCAAGTTTTCCATTTCCATAGAATACCTTATAGACTGAAGCACACTGCAGAAATTGGTGGAACCAATGTGGGATAAAAGAATAGTTTGTGGCATAGCCTAGCACAGATTTAATTACTGAAGCGCATAGACCTTGTGCAGCAAAAGGATGGTATTTTATTGGGTAGCAGATTTCCCCTCTCCAAATCATACACTACAATTTTTTCATCTTTCGTCATGATGGAAAATAAGTTCTGTGTTTCAGATCTTTTATAAATAATGTTTTTTTCAACAGTAAACCAAACAGAATGTTTAAAGGGATACTGTCATGGGAAAACAAGTTTTTTTCAAAATACATCAGTTAATTGGGCTACTCCAGCAGAATTCTGCACTGAAATCCATTTTTCAAAAGAGCAAACAGATTTTTTTTTATATTCATTTTGAAATCTAACATAGGGCTAGACATATTGTCAGTTTTCCAGCTGCCCCCAGTCTTGTGACTTGTGCTCTGATAAACTTCAGTCACACTTTACTGCAAGTTGGAGTGAGATCACCCCCTCCCTTCCCCCCAGCAGCCTAACAAAAGAACAATGGAAAGGCAACCAGATATCAACTACCTAACACAAGATAACAGCTGCCTGGTAGATCTAGGAACAGCACTCAATAGTAAAAGCCAAGTCCCACTGAGACTGATTCAGTAACATTAAGTAGGAGAAATAACAGCCTGCCAGAAAGTAGTTCCCTCCTAAAGTGCAGGCACAAGTCACATGACTGGGGCAGCTGGAAAACTGACAATATTTCTAGCCCCGTGTCAGATTTAAAATTGAAATATAAAAAAAAAAATCTGTTTGCTCTTTTGAGAATTGGATTTCAGTGCAGAAGTCTGCTGGAGCAGAACTATTAACGGATGCGTTATAAAAAAAAAGTTTTTTCCAGGACAGTATACCTTTAAAAATAGCACCCCAGTTATCCTCGTCCCTTACCTCCTACCTTAGCCCAGTGTTCCTCTTCTCCAAATAAACACAGACCTTGAGTACTTCCTGTGATGCACCGCCATCTTTTGCGAGCTTTCCTGGTATCACATGTACAGTAGCTTTTATCATATTACTGTACATATATATATATTCACTCTTCCAGCTCAGAGGCCAGATAAACACAAATAGCCTTCAACAAGCCCAGCCCCAAACCATCACAAGTTCATTTTAAATATTTGAGATCTCAAATAATACATTTTTGCTGAGTGCATGCCTGATGCAATTTGAACATTCTCAACTTATGGCCCCAGTTGCCAGATTCACACACACAATTTGCTTCTTTGAAGCCTTGTGTTCTTTTTCGTGTGTGCATTGGCACCTGTTAAGCTTTTAATGTTAGACTCTCCATTTCCTCTGCTGGCAGCATCGGGCAACACTCACATTTTCTCCGTTGGCAGAGAAAACACTTGGTATCACATTTGCCTTAGGTTACTCCATTTTGATTTACTTTGGGGGAAAAGTTAGTGCTGGGGTTTTAGAAAGAAATGAAAGAAAACATTTAGGATAGCATATCCTTAACAGTCAGGATGAGTGCTTTATATCATTGTGCTAAAACTATACATGAAAAGATGGCAGCTCCATGCTAGCTAAGGTTGTTCACTGACAGGAGTTGGTAAGGGGAGAGGGGACAGGTTAAAGTCCTTATCTTCCAACCTTCCCCAGTCTGTGATCTGTTTTAGGATCAGCAATAATTGCCTGAACTGCTACTATAGCTTCATTGATTTTTGTCTGTAATTCTCGCAGCTCTTCAATATGAAGTAATCTCAGGATTCGGGCAGCATCGTTTAAAACAGCATCTAAGAAAAAATACAGACAGAAGATGTTTATTAAAATACCAGCATCTCAAATAGATGCAGAATGCTGAAGTTCAGCTACCTATCTGAATTAAAAGGATGTGAATAGCTACGTTTATCTACTGTTATAGTAAAAGAAAATGAAGATTTAAGGATATACCATTGGGCAGAAATATTAACCATCACTTGATGGTTAATATTTAACAATTTGTTTTCTGAATTATTACAGAGAAGTAAATGTAAAAAGGCAAGGGGGGTTGGGTGTTAGGTACCCCCAGTTGCTGAACCTTTAATCCCCCCATTAATATGCATTCCATTCATTTAAACATAATACACATTCATTTGGGGAGGAGGATTAGCAATTCAGTGTAGTGTTTGAGCAGTCAAATGTTATTCTGTAAAGTGACAAACTGATATTCTGCTTTGATACTTTACCCAACCACTGGGGGGTAATTGTTTCACCTGACCCAGCCCTGTGGGTTTCCGCTGGACTGACACATATAATAAAGATCTCAGATCACAAGTGCCTTGGATATTAGAGCATTTGTTTTAAAGAGGATGTCCATACCTCCTGTGTCAAACCCAAGGATGTGCTTATCCAGTGCAACTGGGAGGCCCTTTAAAATAGAAGAATACAAATTATACATGTTCCATAGCACAAGTACTTTGTGTATGGGCTATATATGGTGAGAATTTTGTACAAACACTATATTATATAAATATATATATAATAGTGTTTCTACAAAATGTTCGCCATATATAGCCTTTTTAAACATTTTTTCTTGCAGCCTTGTACCAGATAGTCTGATATTTGGTTGTAAGTGACTAAGTAGTGTTTTGAAAGTCAAAAGGGAGATTAGATATAGGAGGGTGTGAAATGGAAGAAAAAAAACCCAAAAGCAGTAAACTGTTAAATGAAGTCTCGAGTAACTGTTTCTGGTTGCAGAGGAATAGGAAGGCTAATACAACTGAATACCAGCTAAAAATGTACAATATGTAAAACACAGTAAAAATGTAGTTTTTTTTTAAAGCAGTGATCCCCAACCAGTGGCTCGTGAGTAACATGTTGCTCACCAACTTCTTGGATGTTGCTCTCAGTGGCCTCAAAGCAGATGCTTATTTTTCAATACCTGCTTTGAGGGCAAGCTATATAGTTGCATAAAAACTAGGTGTACTGCCAATTAGATCCTCCTGTAGGCTACCACTCCAAATAGGGGCTACCAAATAGCCAATGGCATCCCCAGGAAATTTTTTCATGCTTGTGTTGCTCCCCAACTCTTTTTACATTTGAATGTGGCTCACGGTTAAGAAAGGCTGGTGACCCCTGTGTTAGGGGCATATAAAATAACCTAATGGTAGGACCATCCAAAATAAATACAATACAGGAGTAGTCTGTTTCACTACTCCTGTACTGTAATATGAGATATAGCGTCATGTTCTTTTTAATAAAAATGCCCCATGGAATCAGGCCTAAACAAAAGTGTTGGCTACAATACATTAACAGGCGCAGGAACAAACATAGTACAGAAATGGTCCAGGACAAATTATGATCATTCCACCCAATATTTTCTCATATACTGTATTTATCATCTTATTACATTTTACACACCATCACCAGGCCCTAATTACAAAGGGGCAGATTTACATGTATGTGTTTACTCCAAATAAATGTATTTATACAGCTTAGGCATATGTTTGACATGTAACAGCTCCTCCTCAGATGTCATTTCTGAACCCCTCTCAGCCTGCATAATAATTTACTCCACTTTCAACAAAAAAAGAACAGTGGTATGACTTTCATTTCCCAGGAACATCAGAGTACTGGGGTGTTTTCTGAACAAAGATTTGTAGTGAATCAGTATTCAGTTGTATAAAATTAAATCAAATGTGAAAGCTGGCTGTGCAAAAATATGGGTACCCTTGTAATTTTGCTAATTTGAATGCATGTAACTGCTCAATACTGATTACTGGCAACACCAAATTGGTTGGATTAGCTCGTTAAGCCTTGAACTTCATAGGCAGGTGTGTCCAGTCATGAGAAAAGGTATTTAAGGTGGCCAATTGCAAGTTGTGCTTCTGTTTGACTCTCCTCTGAAGAGTGACAGCATGAGATCCTCAAAGCAACTTTCAAAAGAACTGAAAACAAAAATTGTTCAGTATCATGGTTTAGGGGAAGGCTACAAAAAGCCATCGTAGAGGTTTAAACTGTCAGTTTCAACTCTAAGGAATGTAATCATGAAATGGAAGAACACAGGCACAGTTGCTGTAAAACCCACGTCTGCGGGCCAAGAAAAATACAGGTGCGGCATATGCGGAGGATTGTGAGAATGGTTACAGACAACCCAAAGATCAACTCCAAAGAACATCTTGCCGCAGATGGTGTATCTGTACATTGTTCTACAATTCAGCGCAAATTTGCACAAATAACATCTGTATGGCAGGGTAATGAGAAATTTCTGCAATCACGCCACAAACAGTCACTTGTTGTATGCAAACGGTCATTTAGACAAGCCACAGTCATTTTGCAACAAAGTGCTTTGGACTGATGAGACAAAAATGTAGTTATTTGGTCATCGCAAAAATCGCTTTGCATGGCGAAGGAAGAACACCACATTCCAAGAAAAACACCTGCTACCTACTGTCAAATTTGGTGGAGGTTCCATCATGCTGTGGGGCTGTGTGGCTAATTCAGGGACTGGGGCCCTTGTTAAAGACAAGGGTCGGATGAATTCAACCCAATATCAACAAATAATGTTCAAGTATCAGTCATAAAATTGAAGTTACGCAGGGATTGGATATTCCAACAAGACAATGACCCTAAAAACACTTCAAAATCTACAAAGGCATTTATGCAGAGAGAGAAGTACAATATTCTAGAATGGCCGTCACAGTCCCCGACTTGAATATCATGGAAAAATCTATGGGATGATTTGAAGCAGAATGTCCATGCTCAGCAGCCATCAGATTTAACTGAACTGGAGAGATTTTGTATGGACGAATGGTCAAAAATACTGTCATCCAGAATTCAGACACTCATCAAAGGCTATAGGAGGCGTCTAGAGTTAAAGTTACATTTGCAAAAGGAGGCTCAACTAAGTATTGATGTAATATCTCTGTTGGGGTGCCTATATTTATGCACCTGTCTAATTTTCTTATGATGCATATTGCATATTTTCTGTTAATCCAAGAAGCTTCATGTCACTGCTGAAATACTACTCCATAAGGCATGTTATAAAATTAAGTTGCTACTTTGAAAGCTCAGCCAATGATAAACAAAACTCCAAAGAATTAAGAGGGGTTCCCAAACTTTTTCATATGACTATAAATAGTGAAGACATTAGAACTGTTAAATGATGAAACCTACCTCTTTCGCGCTGTTGGATTTAGCAACAGCTTCTTGAGACAAGCGTTCCTGTACTAGGATTCGAATTGCCTAAACAAAAAAGATAGTAAGATAGCGTTTACACAAGAAAGAAGGAAATTAGAAATACTTTTACACAGAATTTCAATTATAATCACATAGCCTAACCCTGGTGACAGGTCACAGGCAAGAGAAACAATATCAGTACTTGCTTTAGATCATACAGTGATCTACAGTGCTGGATCTTAAAGGGTTGCTCACCTTTAAATTAACTTTCAGTATTTTACAGAATAGCCAATACTAAGCAACTTTAAGTTTTTTAAATTATTTGCCTTTTTCTTCCGACTCTCAGCTTTCAAATGGGGGTCACTGACCCCATCTAAAAAAACAAATGCTCTGTAAGGCTACAAATTTATTGTTATTGCTACTTCTTATTACTCATCTTTCTATTCAGGCCTCTCCTATTCATATTCCAGTCTCTTATTCAAATCAACGCATGGTTGATAAGGCAATTTGGATCCTAGCAACCAAATTGCAAACTGAAGAGTTGCTGAATAAAAAGCTAAATAACTCAAAAAACACAAATAAAAAAAAAATTAACTAATTTGTGATGCACGGAATCCTGGATTCAGTTTGGAATTCGGCCTTTCAGCAGGATTCAGCGGAATCCTTGAGCCTGGCCGAACTGAATCCTAATTTGCACATGCAAATTAGAGTTGGGAAGGGAAATCACATCACAAGTAAATGTTTTCAGACTTTTGCCTTTCGTTCCCCTAATGTGCATATGCAAATTAGGATTCGGCTCAGTATTCGGCCAGATCTTTCATGAAGAATTCCGGGATTTTGCCAAATCCCAAATAGTGGATTTGGTGCATCCCTAAAACAAATTACAAAATGGTCTCAGAATATAGCTCTCCACATCATACAAAAAGTTCATTTAAAATGTGAATGACCCTTTTAATTAATTAGTTACAGAACTTCATTAAATCATGAGTAGGTCATCACTAAGCTTTTAACAGGTATCATATTTAAAGAAAACAATCTTACTTTTAGCATCATAAGGTAGTCATCATGTCTCTGGATTTGCAGAAGATTTGCCAAAGCCATTACTCCAGCTTTGAAATCAGGATTGTTAACTGTGGATGAAGAACATACCATATGTTTTTGTGGGACACGGCATCACCCTGCATTTACTTATATTCAATAAACATATACAGTGGAAACTCAATGAGTAATAATTCCTAATTAAAAGCCATAGTATTTACTCTACTGCGCATGCTTGTGGTCTGGGGCAGCTTGGGTGATCACTTTAGGAAAGATGCTGACAAGAACTATAATTTAATCTCTTAGAAAAACAATACAACACATTAGTATTGTAGTTGTATGGAAAAAATGGAATCTCCACTGTACAGTGCATAAAAAAAAAACCTAAACATTTTAAAAACTTCTGGAAATGGGCCCAAACAAAGAATGGATTCTGCAGAGAAATGTACAAGCTTGACTTTTCAGCAAAATGAAGCAACTGCCAAAGCATGCACACCACACAGTAAGGCCATTAGAGAGGATACAACTGGACAGCAGTCTAGTACACATTATGAAGTCCAACTTGCAACCTTGAGCACTAGCTACAATGCCTCCAGCAGTCAAGAGCAGCAGGCTGCATCCAATTTCTAGATACAGGGCCGCCAGCATGGGAGTACAGGGGGGAGTCCAGTCAGGGGCAGGGGGAGTCAAAAGGCCTACAAAAGTCTGGTGAGCGGCCATCAATGGTGCAGGTCTTGTGAGCAGGGTCTGGGTGGACCATGGCCATGTTTTAGACATAATGTGACTGGGCCAGATTGGGACATGGCCAGATGTGGATTTATGAATTAAATTCTACATATTTAGCAGGGCCCACCAACAAGCAGGACTAAGTAGCGTGAGACATCTTGATTTCTGATTTCTGCCTAAATGGCATACAATTTGGCACACCTACAAACCCATAACTGTCACACATGCATGCACTATTCTAAATTTGGATCAGTATAACTTCTTAAAATACACAGATAATATTGGATTAATTTTTGCATCTTACCATCCAAGTTTATTAGTGGCTCTGCGCTCTTGGAAACATCAGAGTTATATGGCTTGGCATTCTGATATTTAGCAGCTGCAGAAATATACAAAACAATGAAAATATAACAACTGCAAATACCTCTAGAAGTAACTCATAAATCCATATAAATTTGAATTAATAGTGCATCAAGGAGCAGATAATTGTATAAAAAACAAAAAAAGGCAAAAGCAAAAGACATTGGCCCAATTCTAAAATTGTTTTAGCTTTATAAAATGTTTATTGACCTTTAGTAGTTGCCTCATGGTTCCAGAGTCGACATGAGAAAAGGGAAGGGGTATAATATTTTGTAAACTTAAGAGGTTACATCTCTGTATCATGGTGCCATTCATGACCTTGCTGTCTTGGGACTGTGCTGGGGTCTGAACAGGAGACCGTGGATTTGTTTTTTTAGGATATAATAGCCTCTCATACAAACTTAGCGCTTAGCTTAAATACTGAGACCACAGTCCCGGTTACTCTGCCTTCTCCATCTTTGTGGTGTCCCAGGGAAAGAAAATGTTAGGAAGTAGTTTTGGGACAACTCCACCTCCTATTTCATTTTCCTCTTTTATTCATGAATTTGAGCATTGATTTTAGTTTTTATCGGATGAATTGGCAGTCTATTTAATTTAATTTAATCAATCGAATCCTCAATTGCCTACGTATAATTATTATTTTAATACAGCACTCTCAAGCACTTTACAACTTATGAATTTATTCTCTCTAATTTAAGTAACAATTTGAATCAAATTTTTAAACGTATTACTATTTATCAATTTAGCACCGTAGCACTTAATTTTTATGAATTAACAGCCACCAATTAAATCAATTAATTATTTTTAGAACTACATTTATACACAATTAATTAAGGAGGGTATAAATCTCTGTTAAGGGACCCCCCTATGTATTAATGGTTCTATTGTAACAAAGATCATTAATGGGTCCCAAAGTTTCTTAATTCAATTAATTATATTGCACAGCACTTTATTTTCAGCTGATACAGTTGGATAATTGTAACTTATTGCAAAGGACCGTATAACTTAATTATCTAGTGATTACTTAAAGGAATTGTACAGTGTAAACATAAAAACTGGGTAAATAGATAGGCTGTGCAAAATAAAAATGTTTCTAATATAGTTAGCCAAAAATGTAATGTATAAAGGCTGGAGTGATTTTTTATATAACATGTCAGTCAGAACACTACTTCCTGCTTTTCAGCTCTCTTGGTTTACACTGACTGGTTACCCTGGCTACCAGGCAGTAACCAATCAGAAACTTGATGGGGGGCCACATGGGTCATATCTGTTGCTTTTGAATCTGAGCTGAATGCTGAGGATCAATTACAAACTCACTGAACAGAAATGTACCATGTGGCCCCCCTTCAAGTCGCTGACTAACTCAGAGTTATAGAGCTGAAAAGCAGGAAGTTGGATTCTGGCTGTTTTATTAGACATCTGTTCACTCCAGCCTTTATATATTACATTTTTGGCTAACTAACTATATTAGAAACATTTTTTATTTTGCACAGCCTGTCTATTTACACAGTTTTTATTTTCACACTGAACTATTCCTTTAATCTAGTTCACAATCAGTGGGTTTTTCACTTGAGTGTGTATTATCTAATAGGCAAGTGAAGAATAGCCTATATTGTGACTGCTTTAGTTTAATTGATTAAGTGGGGGTACTTTTCTATCTTCTTTTACATTGTGAATTACCCAATACTGACAGAAGTCAGACCTCTGCTGGAATCATAAGGATAAAAACGTTTATAGTAAACAATGGGCTCTATGGTGCGGTTTGTGTTTTTCAAATGTCTAATATATATTCTTGAAGTTCAATGTATGTAGAAAAGATTAATACTGCAGTTACAAATCTTTTCATAACATAATAATCAGAACATACCATTATCACCATACTCAAGGCGCACAGCAAGACCCAGGAGCCAGTCTATTGATTCTTGACGTTCCTGAACTTTGAATGGACAATTCACATCATTCAAATACTGTTGGAAATTGGTAAACATTAAGAAAGACGTTTTAGAAGCAGAACATAATTTAGATTAATATTGGCATAAACGGTTATTCTAAACATCTGAAGTAAAAATGCCACAAAACCAGGAAACTGTGGTATTTACAGAAAAAAATGGAGTTAAAAAATTTGCAGAGGTAGTTTTATTGGTTTAGAAAAAGTGCAGGCTAAGTTTGAGGAATATACAATGAATTAGCAGTTACATATGTTATACCTTGGAAAAGCAATTTGATTTTGCATATCCAAAGGCAACGAATCCCGCCACGCATTAATGGTTACATTGCACTGCCAGCAAGCTCCATGTATTATCATCTTCATGTATGCACAGATAAATACAATTTTAAAGTATAAATGTTTAAAAATAAAAAGGGACAGAAGAGGGTCCAATGCCCTGCAAAGCTTAAAATATGACTGTGCCAGGAAGGAAAGCTAGCTCAGGTGCATTTATATATGTATATTGCTTAAGTTATGAAACCCATTGAAAGGGGTGTACTAGAAGAAATGATTTCCCCTACCTTGGATTTGCTTGATCTTTATAAAAGCACCTTTCCTTTAATTTACTTTATATTGTTAAACAATTCTTTGGTGACATTTAATATCCTCATGATTTACAAAAGGTAGACAATATTCCTTGATTAGTTGGAGCACCACAGCTCAACAGTTTTGGCCAATGCATTTTACTCACAATTGGCCATTAGATCAGAGGCAAAATATAATGTGTGTTCTAAATGTAATACCAATGATTGAAATAAAAGAACTACAAAAAAAAAAAGCACCAAAGAGAGCTCTACAATAGAACTTCTGTTTAAAAAAAAAAAAAAATAAGTATGATAAAACCCATTAAAAGATCCCGCCATTGCCATCAGCGCCATTGATCACAGTTTACCTTTTCATACTGAGCCGGCCATTCGCTGCTGTGTATATTTCGTAAATTTCCTCTTTCTTCTATCTTGTAATGTCTAATTTTTTGATCTTCTAGCCAAACAAGAAAGTTTCTAAACTCTGTTTCATCTGCAATAAAAATGTTACATATAGCACATCCTTGTCAATATATTAAGTTAGATAATGTTTCAATATATTTCAAAACAGACTTCCATGGCAGGTAAAGAATAACAGACAGACCAGTAACGTCCATGACTAGCCACGATATGAAAAGAATAGATTAAGGATAGATCGGGAGAATAATGCAACAGCAATGAGTTACCACAAACAGCATAATCTAACTAGAAACAGGAGGGCTTATTTACATCTGCAAATACAGTGAGCAAAGTTCAGTGTCAAACACAATTGCCCCACAATGCAGCATTTCCCCCCAAAAAAATTCCAGGCCATTGACGTGGTTGCAAGGATGCAATTGCACTGAAGTCCAGCAGGAATTTTTTCCAGAGTACAGTGTTTGAGTGATGTCTGCGGCCGATTCTTTAGGTGAAACTGCGCTGCGCCTACTGACAATGGGCACAAAAGGGACCCTAAAGCTGAAGTCTGGTCAAGAGATGTCAGTAGGGGTTTCCATGTGTGAGACAAGGTCAGAAAACACTTCCCACTCATGACACTGCTGCTGGACACCGGGAGGAGGAAGAAAGGCGATGCCTGTCAGTGAATAGCCAGGGAGGAGTAATCGATCGCTGCAGTATGGATGGTCACCTTTTCTGAAGAGGAGCGGAAGTGGACTTCTGTAAGTGATTTCTTAATAAAGGCTTTATCATTTTAAAAGTTTCATTTGTCTTGGTGTGTTTTTTTTCATTGTGCACTAACAAATTTTTAAACATTTTTTTATGTTACTGTTCCTTTAATGTACTGTTGTTTATCCATGCCCATCTATAGTTAAAAAAATATAGCCATATTAATCTTGCTTGTGAACTGCTGACTGCATAAGTACTCAAAATTCCAAATGCTATTCATAAATAGCCTACCGGGACACATAGATTTTGAGTAGACTAACGTCTGCCACCATAAATTAAGCTGTATCAATTTTTTTTTGTAAGTATTATAATCCGAAAGAGGTCCATACCTTGGTGATATGCAAAATCAGCCTCTCAACTAATTTGGCAGTTTACTGGCCCATGTGTGGCCCCAACTTGAGACCCTCCCTGACCAATATTTGGGGCTTGGTCAGACATTGATAGAGCTAGCTTAAACATCCTGTCCACTGGCTAATATGGTCCTATTCTCTCTCAATCTGCTGTTCTGGCAATCTGATGATGATGAGATATGGTAATCTTAACACTGTGTTTGAGGGAACGGTTAGTAAAATAAAGACACTAAAACACAGTGCTACGTGAATACCTGTATTCATAATTTGGGATGAACTGAATCCGGGGTTCGGTTCGGGATTAGGCTTCAGCCGCATCCTTCTGTCTGGCCAAACAGAATCCGAACCCTAATTTGCATATGCAAATTAGGGGTGGGAGGGAAATAGTCACAAATCAAGGAAGTAAAAAGGGTTTCCCCTTCAGATTCAGTTCGGTATTCGGCCAAATCCAAAATAGTGGATGGGGGGGGGGTTTCCTGTAAAAACTATAAAACAAAAACTTAAAATTAGGGATGCACCTAATCCACTATTTTGGATTCGTCGAACCCCCGAATAGTTTCGAAAGATTCAGTCGAATACTGAACCGAATCCTAATTTGCATATGCGAAATAAGGGTGGGAAGGTGGAAACATTTTTTACTTCCTTGTTTTGTGACAAAAAGTCACGTTAATTCCCTCGCCGCCCCTAATTTGCTATCTGCAAATTAGCATTTGGATTCAGTTCGACTAGGCAGAAGGATTCGGCCGAATCCGACTGAAAAAGACAGTGTCCCGAACCGAAACCTGGATTCGGTGCATCCCTACTTAAAATAAAAGAAAAAAGTCACTCACAGCAAAAACCATGGATTCTAAGGAAAATTATGCAAAATTTTGAGGGAAATGCGCCCACTGAAATTCACTAGAACATGGGGGGGGAGTAAAATCTGGGATAGAACATAAAACTGGGGTTTGACTGTAACGTGATTTTTAATGATATTCATCAAAACTACAAAACTGCTGAGTCAATAATAAAATGCAAGATTATTGGCAGCAATCTATTTGTATAGTTCTGTTTTGGGGAAATGCAAGTGATTCAGGGTGATGATTATGTAAAGGAAGGCAGTGGGCAGAGCAATAAAATGGTTCTATAGGGGAATAGCATCAAAAGACCATATATCTCTAACACACTCAGGCCACTGAATCCAAGACAATATCAATGCGCGTCACTTGCTGGAAACAAAGGAAACCAGAACAACCATTTAGAGGTAACACGGGAGGAAAAAAAGAGGTTGAACTGCTTAGTCACAATACACAACGTTTGCAATATAAAGACGTCAGGGAAATCTGTTCCTGCACAAAATGTGTCTTTCTGCGCACAGGATTCTGGGTACCGGCAGCACCACGTTACACGGACAGACAGCCAGAAAAGGAATTGACATTGAAGTATTGTATGTGCTGCAACCAAAGTTGATATCTTATTTACAACTCACCTTTAAAATTAAATCCGGCGGGATTGTGATAATCTAAAGCCTGCAGCTTCCTACGGAACATTATGCCTTCAAGTCAGCCTGTTCACAGCTACCCCTTAGAGGAGACTGCGCAGCTGCCTTCTGCAGCCAATCACAACCCTTCATTTACCCCTCAACCAATGAAAGGCTGCAAGTCTTGCTTTAACCAATCGTCTAACCATATTGCTAGCTGTCTGAGTAAGGCAGTTTATGGCTCTTTTCTTCATGCTTATTGTTGGAAAATGTAGAATATTTGAAATAGCAGAAATAACGTTAAGTCTGGCAATTCTGTTATTTAAGCATAACAAAGGAATATAGTATACGCCACTGCAAACACGATTTAACTCCTAATGCCTCCGTCAGAGCCGTGGCGGCTGCCAGTAGTAAATATGGATGCTAATTGCTTTCTGTACGTCATCGCGTTCGAAGGGCAGCGTCAAGGAAGACGACCAGTTGCGTCTACTAAACTTGATGGTGGCATTGAGCGCCTGTAGAATTTAGTATATAGTCAGACAATAAAGTTATGAAATCCTAGTAGAGATATAGTTCATCTAGTGACTGAACTACTAAAGCAAATTTGAGAAAATAATGTTTCTTTTGAGTGTGACCATTATCCTAATGTCCCAAAATAATAAGCACTTTTACTGATAAGAAAAAAAGAATTATACATTCTTCTAGCCAAAACCCTGGCCCAAGCCCTTACAAGTTAACTTTTAATATGTAACAGAATGGGCAACTTATTTTTAAGCAACTTTTCAACTGGCCTTTAATATTTCTTTTTTTTTATTTTATACATGGTTTTTGAACTTTTTGCCTTCTGGCTCTTTCCAACTTTCAAATGTGGTCACAGTCACATCAATGCACGGTTGCTAGGGTAATTTGGACCCTAGCAACCAGATTGCTGAAATTGCAAACCTGGAGAGCTGCTGATCAAAAAACTAAATAACAAAAAAAACAAAACAAATAAAAATGGAAACCCATTGCAAATTGTCTCAAATATCACGTTCTACATCCTACTAAAAAGGTGAACAACCCCTCTAACCAAAAGTCTCAAAATATATTACATGAAATCCAAAATGTGTTTCCTTTCTCGCCTTCTTTCTGGGAAGGTTCTAATAAATTATTGATATTTGGGGGGTGTCCTCTTTATTTGTCCTTGATTATAGTTGTTATTTTTTAATCTATGGGTACAACTACACAGACGATTTCCCCACGATTGTGCCGGATCCGGTGTGCTGCGCCAAAACGCAGGCGTCAATTCTGATGCGACGGAAAACAAGGCAAGCAACAGCAATATCGGATGGTGTCGCAGCGTTCAGCCGACGTGACACGACTGTTGGATGCAGACACTTATGCTGCGACACCATTCCGGCATTTTGTATTTCTTACCTTGTTTTCTGTCTTGACGCCTGCGTTTTGGCGCAGCACGTCGGATCCGGGGGGGAAATCGTCTGGGGAAATCGTCTGTGTAGTTGTACCCTTATGCTCACCAGTGGACCTCTTTTCATGTAAAGACTTAAATTTCATTGCACTAAAATACTGACAGGCTGATCCCATGCACACACATACATGGTGTGAAAGTCAGTGGATCAGCTTTTCTCTGCTGGCGTACATATGCTAATGGGAGAGACAGCCAGAGTAGTTATTAGTATTCGATTGTTTGTGTCCAGATCAATGTCATCATTGTATTTACCATATCTTCAGCGTATGGCGAAGTTCATGGTGGATAGATGTAAAGGCATGCACCCAAGCCACCTTAAGTCTGCTAAAAATAATTTAAACATTAAATAAAATTGGATTATTTGGCCACTATCAGCATTCATGCATCTCAGTTACCCTCAAGTACAAGGTACTATTTTGTTAATACAGAGAAAAAGGACATTTTTAACAATTGGAATTCAAGTTATATTTATCTCAACTGTATAAAAACATACACAGTGGGACGAAATTGTAATTTTTTTTCCTTAAATGGGCTCTATGGGAGATGACCTTTATGCAATTCAGGATTATGGGTTTCCGGATAAGGAATCCCATACTTGTATGAAATATTTGCAAATCAGTAATAGAAATGGATTTCAGAATTTTAGGAAGTAAAAAACATAGTTGTAGCCCTGAGTGCCAGAAAAGGACAAACAAAAGCATGCACATCAGCATACAAACATCATAGAAAGGAGAACTAAAGCTTAAAGGAGAAGGAAAGTCATCCTGCACTTGGGGGTGATTGTATTGACTTACATGAAACCCCGGGGTGGTGCTCCTATCAGCAGAAAACTGCCCAGGGTTTTACCAGTGAGCACCACGGATTGCTTCTCTTCCTTCTACCACATTCTTTGCTTGGCTGTGCATGCGAACAAACTTTAACTAAAAAGTCGGCTATTTTGTTCAACTGCGCATGCGTTAGCCCCGGGAAATTTGAAGCAAGAAGAAGCCGGAAGACGATCGCTCCGTGGTGCTCACTGGTATAACCCCAGGGCCGGTGCAGTTTTCTGCTGATAGGAGCACCAAATATATCAGGTTGTATCCAAGGACAAACTTTGGTTTCCCCACAGTTCAGCACTTGCAGGTCCTCCTCCACCTGTTTGAGACGATCTCCAAGTACAGAAAATAAAGTGCTAAATTCCTCAAAAATTCATTGAGGAGGGGGATTTAACAGAAAGAATAAAATATAGTATAGTATTTTTTTAAAAGATTTTTGTTTTTTGTTTTTTAAAAATTATTAACACCCACCGTGATTATTGACAGTGATAATAGTGTTCTTTTATTTAACTTAGAAGAAGAGAGCCCAAAAAAAGTTGTGAAATTTTGAAAATATAAAATATAAAAAATAAAAATAAAAAATAAAGAGTGAAAAAAGTGAATTTATTCGGTGAATTAATAAATGTAAACGATTTCTCTCCAAGTGATAGTGAATGCAGTATTATTCATTACTTAAAACACATTCATTGTGCAGTAGGTGAATATTAATGTGATTATTGAATATTTAGTGTGGGTTAAACTTTCCCTTAGATTTTTCTCGTTTAAGGTCCACACTCTATGGATTAAAGGAAAGATAACGTAGAATACTTTGCCACAATTCCGGTACAACCGGTTGTGCAGCTCACTCACCAAATGTGAGTTAAGGGAGAGCGTCTGATAGGTCCTGTTCGCGCTGTTTCCACTCTTTTTCTACTCTCCGGGTTGTTGCAATAGGGATAAAAATAGAGAGGGGCATGTGCAGGGATCACTTTAAAACAGTTTAATAGAATAAAAATACACTCACAAACACGATCGGTAAAACTGCAAAAGGATAGGTAAAAGTCCCGCGGAAGTCGCTGTGTCTCCTTGGCGTCCCTCGGAAGATACAGACGTCTCTCTGGATCGGGTACTCCTGCAAATAGTTAGCGTGGTCTTTTTCGCTTGCAAATAGTTAGCGTGGTCCTTTTCGCTTACGCGTTTCGCCTGGCTGGCTTCTTCCTGAGCTAATTCCGAATAAATTCACTCTTTATTTTTTATATTTTATATTTTCAAAATTTCACAACTTTTTTTGGGCTCTCTTCTTCTAAGTTAAATAAAAGAACACTATTATCACTGTCAATAATCACGGTGGGTGTTAATAATTTTTAAAAAACAAAAAACAAAAATCTTTTAAAAAAATACTATACTATATTTTATTCTTTCTGTTAAATCCCCCTCCTCAATGAATTTTTGAGGAATTTAGCACTTTATTTTCTGTACTTGGTGATAGGAGCACCAGCCTGGGGGTTTCAAGTAAGTCAATACAATCACATGGGGTGCCTAACATTTGGCAACCCCAAGTGCAGGATGACTTTCCTTCTCCTTTAAGCTTTCCTTCTCCTTTAACAAAGGAGTAGGTTAAAAATGCAGCACATTCTGTTTTGGGCTTCTGTACCAGTCCAAGGCAACGACTAGCAGCGAAGATCTGTGCCTCCAAATATGCCCCAGTAGCTCCCCATCTTCTTATCTGCTGATTCACCGCACATGCTCTTTGCTGCTGTTACATAGCCAAGCATTGTGACCTGCTACGCACAATATACTATACAAATAATACAAAAGTCATGATACAAGGCTGATTGCTAACCAGGTTCTAATTCTATACCATGTCAGAAACCATATGACTTTACATCAGAATTCAATTAGTCCTGTAGTAGTGTCCGTTTCTATAAGCGAAGAACCTCATTATCTGCTTGATGATTTTCAACATCCCATAAGCTTAGCTTCTTAATTAACAGCTGCCCAGATTATACTGAGCATGTGTAGTGTTAGTGTAGTGACACTTCTAACAAGATCAGAAGATGTGTTGTGTACAACTTTGAGATGTTGAACGTTTAAACTGGTGCAGTGAATTCAGCATATAAAATATCAAGCAATATTAATTTTTAGGATTTAGGTGCAGGAATAATTATACCTAACTATAATCATTTATTAGCCTACACAGAAAATATGGGGTACAGAAATGACCTGAAAAATAGAGATGGACACCCACATTAATTAAATGAATGGATGATCTAATGTTTAATAAAAAACTTGACACATTGGGACAACTCTCCCTAGAAATTAGGCACCACAGAAAGAATATGTTCAATGTGTATAATTATAGAAGAATTATAAGAATCAGTGAAATAATACCAAATAACTTCCACTGGATGGCAGAAGTGAGGAGCTCTGAGACTGGATGAAAGTTGATTTAAACTGAAACAGAGGATTTACTTTACTGTAGACAGTCAATGCATGACTGTGGTTCCTAAACTCTGGGGATGGTCATCAGTGCCTTGGCTGGGGCTGAAAGGGTGAAGGCCAGTTTGGAAAATATTTAGGTAGAATGAATATTTTCAATCCTAGCTACTCCCATAAGCCAATTTTGACGGTAAATTCGAGGTCGATTTTGGGTGAATAATTGTTTGATTTCCTGTATATTAAAGGGACATATAGCCTGAAGTAAAACTTTAGGTAAACTTGCCCCTAGGGCTCGTATGAGCACTTTTGCAATTTACACCCCTTAAGCAAGAACAAGAGATTTCATTTTTGAGCAAAGGAAGGGATTCTTTTTACTGTTATTAGAGAAGTAAGGAATTCTCTGCCAGGGGAGGTTTCGGTTACATGAATTCATTTAAACACAGCTACTTGGTTTGCCAGGGAGAAATATGGATTACAGTTTTAATATGAATAAGGATTTTTTACCGTCTTCATTTGGTACCAACATTCTCTGACCAACAGCAGCAAATGCAGCTTGTGAATAAAGCAGCAAATAGATGAATGTTTTTGTATTTCTTCCAGGCAGTAGAACACAACCCAGCCTTACTGATAACATTTGGGAGGAATGTTGGTTCTGTTTAGCTCTTATATACATGCTGAAAAACAACATAACATTGCTTTTATTATTATTCTGAAAATACAATTTTAAGTTGATTTAGAGAAACTGAACAACTCCAGGCTTCTTGCAGACTGTATCCTCGTATTGAAAGTATTTCCTTACTATAAAACTATACTCATATTTCATGTGCAAATAGCGACAGCACTCTCCTCCCCATCTGCTGGACTCTTGAATTTGTTATTATATGTACCCTTGAATTTGTTATTCTATCTAGCAAATTGCAGGACAAACAAGAATCTGTTAGAGCTGTTTACAGGTAATATCTGGAATGTCTGATTACTTAGAATATCATGATTTAATAATAGTGACATTATATTGTAAGAGGGAAGTGAGAAAACAGTGCATGAATACTGCTTCTGTGTGTGTGCTGCAAATTTTTTTGTTCTCGACCAGAAGGGGGCTCTCATAGACAGAAAGAAACATCATTCAGCAAAAGCCCAGGATATTGTTACTTAACAGAAATATATAAAGCACCTGGCTGCCCAGATCCTTGTCCACACATTTTTGTTCAACAGACTTGCTTTAGGAACAGAAATAGTTGGACCATAAAAGACTGTTCGTTTTTACTAATGTGACTTTTGAATGTGCAGCATCATTCAACTCTAAATCCCGAATGACAAGATCATGGGATTCATGGTATATCCAACTCAAAGTGTTCTGAAGTTTCATCTCTCCAGCTATGATTTACTGAAACACCTTTGAAATAAATGGGAAATAGATATCTGTGTTTTTTGAAAAATCACCATGAACACTCCAATTTTTAATAAATGTGCCCCATAATAACAACAGGTGTTCCTTCCTCTGTAGGTAACACTGCGAGTAGTTCTCGGAAAGAAATGTTTGCTCCCCCAATAAAGCATAGATTTTGTTAATATAATTTGTTAATAGAATCATGAGAACATTTTGTTCTGAAGTATTTTTCGTGCTGAGTCACACAGCCAACAATTCCCTTCCTTTGACAAGACATATCAGGCCACTCCAATGAAGTTAGTCCAAAAGTTTATTGAAAACAACTACAGTGTTTCACTTGGGATGAAAATGAACATTTGGGTCTCTCAAACTGACAAAGTGTTTTTAGTCCCCATCTCTCCTAACAAATCCACAAAATGACAGCATGATCTAGATTCAAGTACTGAAAAGTATTTTGAAATAATCGCCTTTCACAAGCTCCATGTGTCTTTCAGTAAGGAATGCCTTCCCCAGGGGTATACTGTTTATTCACAGCATTCATGTGACTGAGGTTATTTTCTGCACTCAGACCCTAGCAGTAAAGGGCAGAATTCAAAATTATTCAATAAAACCTCCTTACAAGTGAGATATATATATATATATATATATATATATATATATATATATATATATATATATTGCCAAACAACATATAGAAGAGGATTTTTTGTGTTTTGATCACTTAAGACACAGCTAGAGGGTCCACATTGTTGCCTTGGCAATGGCTGACCCTCAAATCCTCTCAACCTCAGCTGGCTAAGGCTAGGGGTGGTAAATAGCAAACTTTTGAAGATAATTTCCAAGGACAGCTGGAGTGCCTAAGGTTACATATCCATGTTTATGCCATCGGTATGTAAAGATGTATGTTTTATTTTTAGCCCCTATTTTTTTTTTTATAAATGAATGCAGTAGTTAATCAGCATTATTCATAGTAGTATGGGGTGCTTTGTTTAAGGGCCATTATCAAAATAATAACACATTTTCTTTTGCTAACACAATTTGGCATGTACAGATTAGATGTTTTTGGCCTTCTATTTATTCATAAAGAATTCAAGGTTCTTTAGTAGGGCCGCTTTTGTGGCAAGGCACAGTGAGTGTTTGCCCTGGGCCTCCAGCAACCAGAGGGGACCCTTAAGAGGAAACAAAGAGATAAGTACAAATATTATCATTTATATTATAACCACATCTTTACTTAGTGCTTCACAGAGATTATACATAAATCACATCAGTCCCTGCCCCAGTGCAGTTTACAATCTAAGTTTCCTATCACATTTACTCACAAACTTGGGCTTCTTACATCAAAAGCCAATTAACCTGCCAGAATGTCTTGGGATATTATATTAGACAATAATTGTTTTTTAGGCTTGCAAACTGTTTTTTTTAGCTGATGCTAAACTGTAACTCCCAGCATTCCATCTACAGGCACACAAGCACAAATAGGTCATCAGTTGACTGTCGCAAGTGATTTGACACTGACTGCAATCAGACTGGTCAGCCAATCCAATTTAGTTTTTTAACTGATCACTTCACCATGAAACAACAGAACTGACCATATTCCAGCTCAATCTGGGTGTGGATAACAAATTTCCATGTTGGCTACACTGTATTTTTACTCTGGAATAGTGACGAATTCCACTTGTAATTTGTAATCAGGAAGGTTAACTGGCATATGCTGCCAAAAGTCTACTAACACATATTCTTACCTTTTCAGTTTAGCATTAATTGAAATTAAAATATTATTTTGGTAATGGGGGGGGGGTCCAGTTTCATTCAGCCATTGGATTTGCTGCTGCATTTCATGTCAACACCATTGTTATAGTGTCACGGGGACTTCGTTCCGGCATTGAAACAGTAAACGAGCACCAGTACTGATGAGCATGGTAAATATGTTATGGACAAGATCATTTGATTTAATAAGTACCCTGCATATTATATTGTATGGCAATGTACATTTTGTGCAATATTGGTATTCCAAAGCTTGACTCCAATGTCAGCCTCAAAATTTCAAAATGGCTGCAAAGTGGCTGTGGGATATCTGGTGTAGAGGTGCCATATTGGGGAATAATGCATTTACTGTGAGCACAATGAGAGTACATGGACTATACAAGTTTCATTTCAGAGTTGCACAAAATAACAAGTAGAAAAAGAGGCTTTGCTGCTAGTATTAGTAATTGTCTTGCCTGCACTTGGGCATGGGTTGGAAATTGAACCCATATTTGTTATGTAAATCTTGTGTGCTAGGCTGGTCTCTTTTATTAGATTGTAAGCTCCTACGAGTAGGCCCATTGATTCTATTTCTTACTCAGTAACCCTTGTTTGTTAAATTATTGTAAGACCCCTGTTTATTATAAATTAATGTGAAGCACTGTGTAACTTGCTGGCGCTATATAAATAAATGATGATGATATCCGTACACTAGCATATCTCACACATACCAGTCACACACACTAACGCCACGGTGTCAAGATAACTGACCTCCACATCATCCCTGAATTCCTAGGTATCTAGTATCTGTTGTGAAATGTGGGGTGCTCCAAATCAACTGGTTGACACCACTGTAGCACAATGGCTATTACACAACAACTGTGCCACATATTACAGGAGTAGAAATAATGGATATTATAACAATACAGTGGTGCATAGGTTTGGAGATTCCAATCCCAGACCAGTTAAACTAGTAAAGACAGAGGGGTCTCAATGGCATCCATACAGCTACTGTTGAATTGCAACCCCCCCCCCCAGCATAAATCTTCCAATGGGATGAATGTAATGCTGTAATTTTACTTGAGCAGGCTGGATATCCTCGGCAGAAGACATTAGTAAAGGTCACGGTGGTGGTGGAGCCTAATGATAACAGGTACATTGTGCAGATAATGAGAAGAGTAATGAGGATAATGGTAACAAAAAATGATTAATATTGACTAAACTATCCTGATTTAACCAACTTCACTACGGCTACACAAAATCATCGATCAGTGCATCTATGGTGAGTGCTCACCTTACTTCACTAAAGGAAAACATATCTTATTAAGTAGTTTATTATCATCATCATGTGCTGATAACATAAATAAGGGGAAGCCATACTGCTCCTGTGCAGATAAGAGCAGGTACTTAATGAGAAGAAAAGTAAAATCAATATGGATGTAATTGGGTGGAGAACCCGCACATATTTCTTCTACAAATGGATTTCTGATCATGGATTATATTTTTTTGGCCTTGGCACTTACTATTATGGCCTGCCAGTGTAGGTTTTAACACAAGCAGACTATAACAGTATAAAGAACATCTTAAATGCATGGAGTGATTTGTTATGATCTAGATAATACAGTGTAACATTTGGCTAATAAATTCAGAATGCTGGTTAAAACTAAATCACAATGCCCTTTCCTGGGTCATTGAAAACAGACCCTATGCCTCCTCAAATGTTTTCTCTCTGTATTGATAGAAATATAAAGGGCTACTAAAAAGACAACAAAAATACTCTTTGTTTAAAGTGGATTGAGATAAAAAGGAATGAGAATTAAGCATAAGAGAATTAGTTACCTGCTTAAGGGTAATGGCACACAGGGCACTTTTCCCCAAAGCACCTGAAAATACCCTTTTCATTGTGTTAAATGGAAAACATTTGAATCACATAATCATGTGAAAATGCCTTTGTTACCATGTAGTAGGGATGTAGCGAACGTCGGAAAAAAAGTTCGCGAACATATTCGCGAACTTGCGCAAAAACGCGAGCGGTTCGCGAACGGTTCGCGAACCCCATAGACTTCAATGGGAAGGCGAACTTTAACATCTAGAAAAGACATTTCTGGCCAGAAAAATGATTTTAAAGTTGTTTAAAGGGTGCAACGACCTGGACAGTGGCATGCCAGAGGGGGATCAAGGGCAAAAATGTATCTGAAAAATCTGCCTGTGTGTGCTTGGAAGAGATAGTGTAGGGGGAGAGCTGTTAGTGATTTCAGGGACAGATGATAGTAAGTTTGCTGGCTAGTAATCTGCTTGATACTGCTCTGTATTGGAGGGACAGAAGTCTGCAGGGATTTGAGGGACATTTTAGCTTAGGTAGCTTTGCTGGCTAGTAATCTACTGTTCTCTTTAAACAACTGCCATACGTTGACCTTGTAGGCATTGTTTGCCCAGTTTTTTTGGACGCAGCCACTGAAGCACAGTTGCCAGAAAAAATATGCCATATAAATGCTGAAAATAGTCATTTTTCGCCATACGTTGACCTTGTAGACATTGTTTGCCCAGTTTTTTTGGTTGCAGCCACTGAAGCACAGTTGCCAGAAAAAATATGCCATATAAATGCTGAAAATAGTCATTTTTTGCCATATACGTTGAGTCAACGTATGGCAAAAAATTACTATTTTCAGCATTTATATGGCATATTTTTTCTGGCCTCTGTGCTTCAGTGGCTGCGGCCAAAAAAAACTGGGCAAACAATGCCTACAAGGTCAACGTATACACTACTACAGCGGTGGATACGGATTACGTAAAATATATGAATGCTGCTTGAAAAAAGTGACTCCGGTGTTTTTTCTGGAGACGGTAATATTATGGATATTTAGACAGAATGGGAACAAGGTCACACAGCTCGATGGCGGGTTGAAGAAAACAGTGTGCAAATAATGCCTACAAGGCCAACGTATACACTACTACAGCGGTGGATACGGATTACGTAAAATATATTATGGCTGCTTGAAAAAAGTGACTCCGGTGTTTTTTCTGGAGACGGTAATATTATGGATATTTAGACAGAATGTGAACAAGGTCACACAGCTCGATGGCGGGTTGAAGAAAACAGTGTGCAAATAATGCCTACAGGGCAAATAATGCCTAAAAGGTCAACTTATACACTACTACAGCGGTAGTAAAATAAAAAAAAGTAAAATAAAAAAAAAATGAATATTAAAAAAAAAAATTAAAGTTGGTGCTGCTGAACTACTAGGAGCAGCAGATTAGCACACCAGTCCCACTCCCCAACACTGCTAGACTAATAGCACTGGGCTCTTATAGTAGTAGTAGTAGTAGTAGTAGTAAAACAACAAAAAAATAAATAAAAGCAGTCCTTACAAGGACTACTGTTATTGCAGCAGTCAGCAGATGAGATCAGAAGCAGGACAGCTGCCCACTGCAGCTACATACAGAGCACTGCAGTAGAAGGTAGATTACTAGCCAGCAAAGCTACCTAAGCTTAAATGTCCCTCAAACCCCTGCAGACTTCTGTCCCTCCAATAACAGAGCAGTATCAAAACGATTACTAGCCAGCAAACTTTCAACTGTCCCTGAAATCACTAACAGGCAGCAGCTCTCTCCCTACACTATCTCTTCAGCACACACAGGCAGAGTGAAAAAACGCTGCAGGGCTTCGGTTTTTATAGGGAAGGGGAGTGGTCCAGGGGAGAGCTTCCTGATTGGCTGCCATGTACCTGCTGGTCTGGGGTGAGAGGGCAAAAAAAAGCGCCAACAATGGCGAACCCAAAATGGCGAACGTCGCGCGACGTTCGCGAACTTCCGGCGAGCGCGAACACCCGATGTTCGCGCGAACAAGTTCGCCGGCGAACAGTTCGCGACATCTCTACCATGTAGCACAGATATCTTTAAATCTATTACAGGTATAGGATCCGTTATCCGGAAACCCCTTATCGAGACAGTTCTGAATTAGGGGAAGGACTTCTCCCATACACTCCATGTTATCCAAATAATCCCAAGTTTTTAAAACTGATTTTCTTTTTATAAAAGAGTACCTTGTACTTAATCCAAACTAAGATATAATTAATTATTATTGGAAGCAAAACTGACCTATTGGGGTTATTTCAGGTTTAAATGATTTTTCCAGTAGATTTTAGCTATGAAAATCCAAATTACGGAAGGATCAGTTATCTGGAAAATCCTAGGTCCAAAGCATTCTAGATAACAGATCCCATACCTTTATTAAAATATATTATTTGTAGCATCACTAGTTGGTAGAACCATCTGGCGACTTTCTACAACAAATTGGGCCCAGTAAGAAACCTAACAAATTTTAGCACTTGATCTGTGCAGCTATGAGACCTGACCACACCGGCTATTTTGTAGCTGCAAAGTTGTTGCAGCCAGTTTCAGTTTAAGTCAGTTTTTTTTTTCAGTGTGGCAGTTAACACCAGCACACAACTGACACTGCGAGAATGCAATTTATTTCAGGGATAAAGTCTCCCGAGTGAACGGGGCCTTTTCCAAAAAGGGCCTAGACTGAAATGGTTTTATTTTTTTTCATGCACACACATTGCCTTCTAAAGAATCACAAAAATAGGTATCAAAAGTACAGCATAGAACGTTCCTTTCCGTGGACTCAAAAAACACAATTAAAAATGTTAGAATTCATTCCTAGAAAACAAATAGCCTTAGCAGAGTAAACTGGTTGTGAGTTCTGGCTAGCTCCCTAATAGACACTGTGAGAGTTGGTTATAGTTCTACACTTTCCTGCTGTGAAGATTATTGTTGTGCTACCCTAATGCAACAATGCACAATATCCAAATATGACATAAGAACACCATGGCAAACATATCCTGCAGCTAGAAGTTACAATTTCATTTAAATTAAATATTATGCCCCAAATTATTAAATATTTGCTTTGTCTCGAAAACAATAACAAAACAAAAAAAGGAAAACAGTTTTAAAAACTTAAAAAAGAGATTTTCCTGTACAAGATCTCCCTTCTCTAGTATGTATTATCATGGTGGATTTCATATTCTTTAACCTCTATAAGGGTGACACATTTCTTTGGACATGTTTGCAACTGCAGCTCCAAGCCTTATCTTTATAAATACATTTCTCTAATAAATCTGCAGACTGCATGGGTCCATTGATATTCAAAATTCGACATCAGTTTTCAGGGAGCCTGATCGCACAATAGGTAGCTTCCGTTTTACAGGATGGCACAGAAAAACTTCTTCTCTCTAAATGGGTTTTCTGATGCAGGCACTGGGGAGAGAAGTGGGTCTTCCTTGGCGTGGGCTTCACAGTAAGCCATCAAGTCAGCTGCCGCTTTCGATACCTTAAAAGACAAAGTAATAAACAGTTTAAACTTTGACTTTCCAGGTTTCATGATGCAGTACAACATTAGCTGAGATATAACACACACAGCCAGCTTCTTGTGATGACACAATAGGTCTCTCTTTATCACAAAAAACTTGCTATATTAACTTGCTGAAAAATATGAGGATATTAGGGGGTTATTTACTAAACTCTGAATGCCAAAAACACGAAAAATTTGTGTTTTTTTTTATATGAAATTTAAAATTTTTAGTGGAAAAAAAACCAACAAATTTTTCGGGATCTATTATACCCTGAGGATGGAAAAAGTTTGAATCCAAAATTTCTGTATCTCAGACCTGCATTTTTTGATCCAGGCTGGGTTCCGTGCAATAATCCGAAGATTTGGGGGTTTTTTGGGTAAAAATCAGAAAAAATCTAAGGTGGAAAATCCAAAAAATTTATACGATTAATTTTTTTGGGGCTTTTCCCGCAAATAAAATTTTCAGCAAAGTGTATTAATAAATAAGGCGAAAATACCCCTCCGTGCAGATTTGGTCTGAGTTTTTTTTCGAAAATATTGAGATAAATTTGGACTTTGATAAATAACCCTCTAGAAGTCAACTCAGAGTTCCATGACCTGTATAAAAGCACTCAGGCTTCAGACTTATGTTTTTATATAGTCATGGAACTCCTCTGTGACTTATCATATCCTTATATTTTACAATAGGGGGAACTTTATTCACTACATAATGAATCTGAAACTAAATCACCAACTAGAGTCCTGCGCAGGTCCATTTTTTGGAACCCGTACCAAACCCGTACCCGCAACCTGCAATCCACAACCCGGACCTGCAACCCGCATTCTTACCCGCTTGGACCCGCTACCCGACCCTCAAGTACCTTATCCGCAACCCAGACCAGAGACCCGCTGACCATCAAGGAAGTGCTGTCATTGTAAACCGGAAGTGACATCATCGGAAGTAGGCGTGATCAGAAAAAAGCAGTGAAAATTGCTATTGAGAAGAACCACGGCCCGACCCGCGACCCACAAACCAGCAGAACCGCCAACCCATGTCTATACTCGCACCCGGAACTTCTACCCGCAACCCGCAGGGTAACCCGGGGTACCCAACCCGCTGCAGAACTCTATCACCATCTCCAGTTAATTTTGGCCTGAAAGGACACAGTTGATGGAAAGTAAGTGAGAAAATTAAATAAATTATTTGCACAGAAAATGAAGGGAGTGAGTAAATGATGCTTCTCAGGCTTCTCAAGCAGAGCAACAGTTCACCAAACGTGTGGATCTTTGCATGATTTGTAAATTCATGAGAAGGTTCAAAATGGGTGGATCTGATCATTTGGCCACCGGATCAACAATCAGATGATACATCAGGCCTAGGCAGGTGTGTTGGGAGAGGAGCACATGAGCTCTCTGATGCAATCCATGCCCAATGGAATTTTCTAACCTGCCAATAGCCAAGCATACAGCTGGGAGGCCCCATACACAGGCTCATAACTGGTGAATTTGTCTACAGTGGTCAATTTGGCATCTTAAATTGGCCTGTGAATGGCCAGCTTTATACTTCAAATGCTTTGTGGCCTTGCAGGTCAGGGAGCGAGGGCAGAAGACGGAGCTCTTTTGAGTCAGATTTGCTGTTTTAAGAAAATTTCAGTATTCGTGTGAACGTGAGAGAGGAAAATGGTTATTTGGTGATTTTGTTTTTAATCCATTTAAATTAGACATGCTTCTGCTGTGAGAAGGCATATACTGCATGACAGCATTGTTTTTGTGCCATAGTAAAACTCTTTAATCTGACTACAGAGTAATACACTGAATTTAGTATTATTTTACTCTTTGATTATATTTTACTCTAGAGCCAATCACTGAATTCTCCCATGCTGATTCACTGCACATGCTCTGTGCTGCTGTCAGTTACTCCACTTAGGGACCAACACACAATATACTCAATATATGTCACATTATAAGGCTGAAGCTGATTACAAACCGCCCAATGTTTGGAAAATGTAACCAGGTACAAAGAGATCTGCCGAGCATAATGATTCGAAATATTTTGACCAGGCTGTTTTATGGCAGCACCTGCTAAATACCACGTCTATTCTACAACATTTTGCAGGTTATGTAAAGTTTTAACACATTTCTGGGTGTTTTAGGGTCATGTTTTATGTGTTATTACACTTTTGCTAAAGAAGGTGAATTGTCCTTTAAGGTGCAAGTCACAGTTTCCAAAGAGACCTGCTAACCTTATTAGTTGCAATTGTATCTAAGTGCAGGTGCTGAGTATTCTCGGCTCTCTGCCAAAAGCCATCTTATCTAATTAAGTTTCAGAAACTTTGTATCTTTTTCTAGTGCAGGAGATCAAAGAAGAAACAGGGACTGTGGGACAGTTGGGAGGTATGTGATTAGTAAATAATTAATGGTACATGGCAGCTCTGAAAGCAGCACAATCAGCATCAACAGCTGCTCAAGGTACACTGAGCATGTGCATGTCACAGACATTCCTAACAGAATCCTAAGATGGGAAACTCCTGTGGCAGCTTTGAAGGCCTGGATCATTACTACTATAGAGATGCTGAACCTTTAGGTTGGTTCAATAAGTTCAATATATAAAGTATTTCATTTCTAGCCATATTAACTTTTAGGGTTTAGTTCTCCTTTAAACTACAGTTGATCATTAGAATAACCTAATAGCTTTGTCCTGGTGGCTCGAGTCCCCTTTTAAATCTGGGGGCTTTAAAGGAAACATAAACCTCAAAACAAATGAATGTCCATGCTAGTATATGTTATATAGTGATGAGGCCAGGTAAGTTACTCCTTCTATTAAAACTTTATAGGCAACTCTTCATCAGGAGACATATGGACATGCTATGTGCTTTCCGCTGTAGGACTGCACTTGTTTCAACAGCCAGTGACAGAAAGCAAATAATCTTTCTATAAACCAGTAGGTTTATCTAAATCTAAACCATTATGATCTCTTAAAGGGCCACTGCACCTTAACTGTTGTTTCTATTTGTCTAATAGTGTAGTAGACAAACAGTCAGCACAACGATTTTCACTCTTTCTTTGTGGGTGGTGCACGTCCACCAGTGGCCACTTTCCACTGGCACCACATACGACAAAAGACTTCAGGACAGCACCAACGAATTTTTTATATATATCAAAACTCCTTTATTTGTGCTTCACAGGGGCATCACGGCAACGTTTCAGGCCACAGCTTGATAAAAGGCCATGTGGCCTGAAACGTTGCCGTGATGCCCCTGTGAAGCACAAATAAAGGCGTTTTAATATATATAAAAAATTCGTTGGTGCTGTCCTGAAGTCTTTTGTCTATTTGTCTAATAGAAATATTATGAAGTGGATCTATTATTATTTTTTAAGTGTCCCTTCCCGTAGTTTGTATGAAGTTTTCTGTTTCTCACCTTTGACTTTCAGCCATGCCTTGGTAGTTATTATTTCCCAGGCTAGCTACCTTATCACACCCTTACAAGGAACCAGAAGTTGTCATGTCGAGGTGAATGGTGTTCTAAATGGACATCTTCATAGCAAGAGTCATTCTCTTGGTCTGTATAGAGATGCAACGGAACTGCACCACTGCTATTTACCTGTGCTAAGTACATTGCTGTTTAACAGTGAGGGCCCTATATTGTGTCCTTATTACTTTCTGAGTGCCCATTATGTAGCCTTCTCCTGGTCTGATTAGAATATGGGTTGATGCAGCCTCACAGTGAATCATGTATATGTTCTGTTTCATAGGAATATGTTATATTTCTTTTTGCTCTCCATTAGAACCAATCACAATTATCAGATAATAATTTGTTTGTGTTTAAAATATATTCAGAATTACATTGCCCTGCATGTATTATTCAGAAAAAAATGGCCTAAGACTGTTGGACATACCTGGAAAATGCCAAAAGCTGACATATGCTGTATGTGTCATTGGGACGGGCTGAATTAAACACGCACCATTTCTTTCCCTCATCTTTAGTGTAAAATACATGATTAACCCTGAAAACAGGGGCAGTGTCTCTATAATGTTTATATTTATGTTGGCTTGAATTGTACATAAGTGATCATCCACCTTATTTATATTTTTAGAGAAATATTTTATGAATTTATACTGATGTATTTTTGGTTCCTGGCCGGCCAGGTTTTAATGAATCAATCTAATTTATGGATAAATAAAATTAATACATTTTATATCAACTTTGTCTTTGATCACACTTTTCAATTATTTATTTTATTTATTGTTATCCCCAAAAGGACCTTTGGGGTTTAAGGTGCGATTAGGACTAGTTGGAGAAAACACTTTCCCTTTAATGCCACATTACTGTATATTTTCTTTATTTATGTTGGCTTGGCAGATATACAGCTGATGATGCAGCATATCTCAACAAATGTAGAATCTGTGTCAGAAGAATTTTAATTATATTTTCCACACAAAACACACGTTTGAATTCACCAATAAGTGGCAGCTAATTTAATGAAACATTTACCCCAATTTTATTTAAATGGATACTGTCATTAATTTAAATCAATACCAGACACTCTTTCTCCTTGAGGCGTTATTACTAGCTAAAAGCTTAATTACTCAGAACTGGAGAGCTGTGACTCCTCCTGCCTTCTCTACTTGGAAAGCGATAACGCAGGATACCTGCAACACTGAGTATTTAATGTACCTGTACCTAAAAAGGGGAGTCCCCACCAAATTTTATAGAATTTGGGGTCCCTGGACTGACGTTTACCTCCTGCACCCAAGACAGCGTATAGCAGTTTAGGTCAAAACGGTTCAGGAAAGGTTAATGTGAAAAACTTCACAAATCTAGCTAGGACTGAACTCCTCTTTTGTGAGAGACCCTATTAAGGAAAAAAACCTCTGTATCTATGACGGAATGTCTGATACATGCTATGCCTTCTTTTCTTTGCTATATTTGGACGTGTAACATGTAACACTGTATCTTCCCTTGTCTTGATTATTTGTTGTAAATTGCTTGCTTTTATTCACTCAATAAACTACCCAAAAAAAGGGATACTGTCATGGGAAAACATGTTTTTTTAAAAACGCATCAGTTACGGTAATAGTGCAACTCCAGCAGAATTCTGCACTGAAATCCATTTCTTAAAAGAGCAAACAGATTTTTTTGTATTCAATTTTGAAATCTGACATGGGGCTAGACATACAGTTTCCCAGCTGCCCCCAGTCATGTGACTTGTGCTCTGATAAACTTCAGTCACTCTTTACTGCTGTACTGCAAGATGAAATGATATCACCCCCTCCTTCCCCCCCCCAGCAGCCAAACAAAAGAACAATGGGAAGGTAACCAGATAGCAGCTCCCTAACACAAGATAACAGCTGCCTGGATAGTAAAAGCCAAGTCCCACTGAGACTGATTCAGTTACATTAAGTAGGAGAAATAAAAGCCTGCCAGAAAGTAGTTCCATCCTAAAGTGCAGGCACAAGTCACATGACTGGGGGCAGCTGGGAAACTGACAATATGTCTAACCCCATGTCAAATTTCAAAATTGAATATAAAAAAATCTGTTTGAGAATTGGATTTCAGTGCAGAAGTCTGCTGGAGCAGCACTATTAACTGATGCGTTTTGAAAAAAACATGTTTTCCCATGACAGTATCCCTTTAATGTTTACATATTGCTCAATAAATGTTCAATAAAACATACTTCAAACATGTCGGAGTCACCCAGACAGTCTTCTTGATTTGTATTTATTTGATCAAATTAACACAAATATAGAACTTAATATGATGTCTGTTCAGAGTAGCCTGTACCAGTATCAACCTGCTGGGGTATTATTTGTGTGCGTCTTGCCCTTTACGCCCCTGATCACACCCCCAGTTCTGTCAAATGCTGCCTGTATGTGAGACATTTTTGGCAGAGTTTTTATTCATTTCATACAATTTTCATGTGTGGATTGTCCCGCCTTTTTTGCACCATGCCGATCGATCATTTAGTCAGTCAGATAGGTTAGAAGATTTCTGTTGGCTATCGATATCTATCTGATATCAGATGATATCAATGGGTGACTTTCGCTACTATTTATCAGACAGAACTTTCGTACAATAGCTGTCTTTAAATTAATGGCCAGAACATTGTCTATTTTGTTTTTTATACTACTTTATTTAATTTGAATGGTTAGTGGTAGGTCGCTACATTGCATCGAGCGATTGTTTGTCGTACATAAGGGTATATCTGCACATCAATGGCCATGTTAAATTACTATTTAAAAAATGTATTCTGTTTTTTGTGTAGTTCTAGATTACAAAGTTCTGCCCAGGCTCACTGTTTCAGTCTCAATTCAGGACTGTTTTAAGGTGGTCAGCGCAATGCAAAGAACCCACTGAGGGGTTCTCTGCAGGCAGGGCCGTTCCTGCTCACCTTGCCTCAGGTGGCAGTGAACGGCCAGTTACAAGGGGCGGCAAAAAGCCGCCTCCTGTAACTTTAAGAGCCGAATTTCTGGTTTGGAAATTGGGCTCTGCTAGTGCAGAACGCGCAGTACATGCTCTTGCGCTAGCGATGCAGCCCCTTTTGACCCGCTCCGACGCTAAACTTCTAAGTGCGGAGCGGGAGAGGGGGGCAGTATCAGGGTTGCTGCCTCAGGCAGCTGCAGCCCGCGGATCGCCCCTGTCTGCAAGATGCAGCCCAACAAATCTATACCCTATTTAATAGACACATTAGTATAAGAACAGTGGTATAACTATAGAGTAAGCAGGAAGCAGGGAGGGGGTTGTATACTGCTAATCTAATTATCTACTTTGCAAGGACCAAACATGGAGTAGCTTCAGTTTCAATAGGAAAGTGTTTGTTCAGCACAAGCCCCACTCATTGAACTCAAGTTGAACAAGGGGGTATACTCCCCCTTCAAGAGAAGGGATCACTAAAAATATTTAAAATATGTATACTGGAAAGTTTATTTCATTACACAAAAATTTTTTGGGTGGAGGACCCCTTTAAATAAGAGTAAAAGATCACATAAAAAAACAGGGAGATGAATAAATGTACTTTGCTGTGCCAGCTGAACTGATTGCAAACTGACTTCAGCCCTGCATACTGGATATTTTAAGGATACATTATAAAATGTAGTGCCTTAAAACTTATTATAATTCAAATAATTTTGATAACAGAAAATAGTTTATCCAGATAACTGCTCCTTTTAGTGATTTTACCAATGATACATTTCCTGCCCTTGTGATAAGTATTAATTATGATTTCCAGGACTTCCTTTGAATACAATGTCGAAAATGTGAGATTATAGTATACTTGAACTAACAAAAAGTACAGTCATTTAAAGTGGCATATTCAATGGCTAAAAATAGATAATCATACCAGCCTTTCAGGAAATAAAGGCCATAAAAAGTAGAAGACACCTATATCTTTATCTTACACTTGCAGAGAATTGGTTTGTGCCATCCTATCTAACACAACCCCAATAGTTAATCAGCTGCCTAATGACATTAATAGCTGCCAGCATGATGGCAGTGGGGGGTGTATTGCTGTGCAATGAATGCTGCTGAGCTAAGGCTAAAATGTGCATCTGCGTTGCTTTATATGATCTCTATACTGTTTGATGTATCTCTATTATTCCAGAAGACATAGATGGAGGACCTCTTACTGACAATGCACTCATTTTCTTCCGTATCATACTGTGAGGGAGTATTATATGTATAAAGATCATTATTCTTCATTGCAACTGCCCCAATAAAATTACTAAATTCATTCATACAATGCTTTGGCATTCTCCAGTTATTTTTCATTAATACAGTACTTTGTCCAAAGAGCAATCCATTTTACTGCATATCTGAATGTATATTTATGATCTGGACATTAACTACAGCAAAGCCCCACTTTTAAGGTACAACAAAAAAAATAAAAAAAAATGCAGGAAAATGCTAAATCCGGGTTTAATTATAGAACTGGTGCAGTGGCATAACTAGAGTGCGCAGGGCCCCCTGCAAAAAAATCTTCAGAGGGGCTGGTGCACTCCGATCCTCCCACCCACTTCCTGCCCCACCCATGCCCCGCCTCTACCCACGCCCCACCCAACTTGCTTCCCTCTTCCTTGCCAGTAAGAGAGAACGGCTGGGGAGGAGGGGGTTTTCTCATTAGCTATAGAGGAAACAGACCCTGTTCCCCGTGCCCCCCTACGACTGCGGGTCTGCTTCCGCTATAGTTACATCACTGAGACAGTGAAAGTTTGAAAAGAGCAAAATGGTTCATGAAAAGTAACTTTGATAAGGTACAAACAGGCGTTTTTAAGGAGAATGGGACAAAATTATGCATAAAATGTAGTAAATGCACCTACTGAAATGCATTATAATTTAATGGAAATGCAAAAAAACAATCTTTACAATCTGTACAATTTGGGAAAACGTAAAAGTCAGGAACGTGAAATTAAGGTTTCAATGTGCTTTTTTTCAACCAAGATATTAAAAACTAGGTACAGACCAATCACCCAATTTAAAATACGGCAAACATCTAAAACAGCTGTGGTGGAGGGGGGCAGAACAACGTAGCAGGCTGAGACAGCCACCCAGGGGAGGGTGGGGTAGGGACACAATCTATACTCCATCAGGGCCAGCAAGACCCCAGGAAAAAAACCTGATGGGCCCCTCTGATCCAGGTCCAATTCATGGCTGGAACTTTCAGTGCTCGACCCCCAAACCTTATCGGGAGGTTAAAGGAACGCAATGCATGGTGTTCTTGATTAAAGGGGGGGCAAGCTGACAGCAGTGGAAGAGTTCACTACTGGGGTGCAGACCCCAAACACCCGAGTCCGACACTATACTCCTTTACTACATAGATATATTCCATTAATAATACAATAGAAACATTAATATAATAATATTATTATAAATAACTGATTAAATGATTTGTCAAAATCACAAAAGAAAATAAAGACACCCATTCATGAAAAAGTTGTATGGGGAAATGTAACAAAAGTCACAAAGAGCAAAACAATTTGCACTAATAAGAATAAAAATTTGCATTTTGCAATGTAATATTCTTCCTTAAACTGTTGTTGCGAATTTTCATTGTGCATTGCAAATTTTTATTGTGTATTGCGAATTATCATTGCACATTGCCCACTTTTAAGAAGTGCTTGAAGGTGTCCTAATTTTTTGGAGCAAATGTAACAACTTTTTCAGTAAGACGTATTATTACATTCACTGCGCACTGGCGCAAACTATAACATTCACATACCTTCTTCAACTGTCGGAAGTGGTCGCTAAACAGCTATATTAAATTCATCATGCAAAGGAAAATTTGTTTGCACAGAGGCATAACGTTTCGCATTGCGAATATTTTTTCTGTTCCGTTACCTTTTATTACATTCCCCCAGTAGTCTTCAAAACCTGATATTTTACATCTCCATTAAGGTTTCAACCCATATTTTCATACAGAAGCAACTACCATTTTAAAATTAGACTTAGTACATTAGAATTAGCATTTTTTTTTACCTTTATTCTGTCAATGTTGGCTTCCATTTTTAGCTGTTCCACCAGCTTTCTGGCTTGAGCTATACTGGCTGTGTTATTGCTGGCCATTAGAGCTCTAAGGGGATTTGCTGAAAGAAACAAAATGACAAAGTGTTTAATGGGAGTATTCATGGATGATGAGGAAGGCACCCTGTATCGAATATTGAAATGCACCTAGCTCATTTCCTATATGTATAAGAGGAAGACCAAGTAAGTAGGACCATGAAATTCGATAATGTTGATGAAACATACGCAACAGCATATCAAACAAAAGTCACTGCTGTAGCCAATACCCTAGGGTTCCCATCAGTCCCCATTTTCCAGGGACTTACCCAGCTTCAGGAACTAGGTCCCCAGGGAAAAGTGTCCCTGATCAAAATTCTTAACTGCAGCTGTTGTGTCAAGAATGTCCCCATTATTTGGTTCCCCTGCCTTATAATTCTGCTGAGGAACATGCTACCATATTTATTTTCTGTTTTCTTATTAAAGGAGAACTAAACCTAAGCCCCTAATTAAAAAAAATGTTTGAAAAATGTGCCCCTAATTGTGGAACTCACGTGCAGTATCTGTGCAGAGTAGCTCAGCGGAACTCAGGGGCGCCATCTTACACATCTTGGTTTTCTTCAGGAAGGGAAAGCCTACACAGAGATATTTGGTTCATGCAAAGTCTGATGCCAGACCGGAAACTCTGTAAATGGCCGAATGGAAGGAAGAGTATCCAAAGAAAACCAAAGATGCAGAAGATGGTGCAATTGAGTTCCTCTGCGCTACTCTGCACAGATAATTGAGTTCCACAATTAAGGGCACATTTTTTACTAATGAACTATGCGGGGCAGAAGCAGGGAGGTGACACTATAGAAGGTAGTAGAAGGAGATTTTCACATTAGGGGGGTTTAGTTCTCCTTTAAAGGGGGTCAAGGGGGAGAGAAAAAATAGGTGTCTATATATCTGGGGACATTAAAATGGCCAACAATTCTATTAAACAGCAAAACCTCTATAGAGGTACAATAGCATATGCATATACAAAGCTGAGAACAAAAACAAGACAGTAAACAAATAGTACATTTAATGTAGCACTTTCAAGAAACAATCACAATGCGCTACTTACAGCTGAGTGTAAATCTAAAACGGACTGTAATTAAAAAAAAACTGAATAGTGATAGTTTCCTTTTAAGGAAAGATGCCAAAAGCACATTATAGCAAGAGTAATATATGTGCCCTCGTACTCCACAGCAATATTATTCAGACCGCAGTGCATTGATCCTTCACAGGTTGTGTCAGTTGTATACATAATCCTCTTTGCCAGATATTTATTTCTGATTCCTTACAGGATTATTCACAGTGGAAATTACAAGGAATATTCCATCTCAAATTCCTTTTTGAGGATTCATTTATCAAGAGCTGTGGATCAGGATAGTGGGGGCATCCGACTTGCCATCTACCCAGCTTGCCATCTATGTCAGAGGTTCCTAATCTTTGGGGGCACCCCTGTCCCCCATAGAAGCATTAAAATTGTGGATCAGGTAACAAACCCTGAAGGCCATGTAAGGAGAGATCTAGGGTGTGCATTTTCTCACAGATATGAGATGATGCTATCTAGAGTCTGAATAAGGATGGACACTGATTGGCTGTTGTAAATATTATTAGAATAATGGCAAGATGACAATACTGAAATGTCTTTATTTACCTGTAACATGTTACTAGCTAAAGACCATGGCACATGGGGCAATATGGAGCATTTGAAATCACCCATCATTCAATTAAAATGAAAATCGTCTGAAAATGTTTGGTGCAGTTTCATGCAGAAGGATATTCCAAAAATGCCTCAGTTATTGTGTCTTATAATGTCACATATGGCAAACCCAAACCCCAGGGGAGTGACTGGATTCATATCTAGGTGTGCTCTTTTACCTTTAACAGCCACCAGTGCCGGGCCAAGTCAGTCAGGCGCCCCAGGCAACCTGGCCGACTACGTCGCCCCCTCCTGTATTGAAGAGCGCCGATGACGCGCGAATGCGCATGCGCCAATGGTACTACTGCGCCGATGACACGCGAACGTGCCCAGAGGACGTGCGAATGCACATGCGCAGAGGACGCGCACACTCGCAAGCAGAGAAAAACTTCTGCCACAGCTTCTGGAACTAGGGGTAGGCGTCGGAAGAGGTAAGTGCCTGGCGCCCCTCCACCTTTGTGCCCTAGGCACGTGCCTCTTCTGCCTATCCCTAGTTCCAGCCCTGACAGCCACCTTTGACTTTAGGCCTGGCACTCAGCTACTAGGGTCCCGCCAGGACATACCGTACGAGAATTCAGTAACTTCTACAGGGGCAGGCAAGGGTGCAAAACGTATTCGTTGGGAAGGAGCCAGTAAGGAAGGAGCTGGACGTAATCAGATAACAGGAGCAGAATCATGAGGCACGCTCAAGGTCAGGAATAAGCCAGGTTCAGAATCAGAAAGTCACACTGGGGACAGGATCAGGTAGCAAGAGCCAAAGGACCAGCAAACACAAAGAACAGAGCACCTAGGACCAATCACACTTGACCTATAACGGGCAGTGACTCAGTGCAGAGCAGGGGGTTTTATAGCCAGACTAATGGCTTACACTGATCACATGTGTCCAGATTAACAACAGGTGAAACAAGCCAAGACTACTTGCAAATACAGGGATAGCAATAGCAGTGAACCAGGACCTTAGCTGTTTGCTCATATAGAGCAGACACAATGCAGACAGCATGAAAACATCAAGTCACTAGTTCAACTCCAGGCAGGATGCTACAGATAATTGTATGCACTAATCTGCAGCATGTCATTTCCATTCAAAGAGAATATAACCTTTATAAATTCAAAGGTCTGTGATTCTAAAAGCTCCTATGTGCTATATTTTAGATTCCCATTATGCTCTAATTATTGAACAGATGTGGTGCCTGCCCTGTGCTTATCGATCTTTGGCCAGAACCCAGCTAGACTCCAACCCTTGACATTTGGCTAGGCTTGACTACACTCTTTATATTGCTCTTCCCAGCCCACTAGCCAGCTGGGAACTCGTGGACAGTCTGACGTTAGGCCCCTAAATGAGAAGCAGTGCCCTTTTGTTTTTTTACATTTTCCAATTTACAATACAGTTCCAAACAGATTGATTAATCTCATGGAACCAATGCTGGGGTCTAGGTTATCTCTCCCCTTTGAAAGCTAATGGCGGGGGAGGACTAAGCCCTATGATGAAAACCAATGCCCAGGTCGGGAGACCTTATTTTTCAGGTAATGCTCTTATGCCGGGAGGCTTCAGCATTTGAAATTATGACCAGAGGTAAATAGTTAGGGACCGCCATATGGGTTTTACCTTGACGTGGTATGGTGGCTTATCAACCTTATGATCATAATTTTGTAACTAAAAAAACCCCTGTCTTTGTAAATACATGCATCTGCATAGATTACTGATATGACAGGGGACCAGGGAATTCATTGATCAATTTTTCTTCTTTTTTTCTATGTCTGTAGTTAATTTGGCCAGATCAGTAGCACTTCCAATGTATTTTAGTACATTTTTATTTAGCCATGGAGTGCTCTCACAATTTTTCCTTTTTGTATTTTGTATTGTAGCAGATTTATTCTGTTTGGAAGTTCAGCAGCTGCAGGCCAGGCTTCCATGTGGTTGTAGCACCCCCATACCTGTCTCTTTAAATGGTGGAACAATGCCTTTGGAAATGGGTGTTGGTCTGGGCAGTTTCTCTCTCTTAAAAGCCGCAAGCGGGGGAGGATTAATCTCATGGAACCAATGCTGGGGTCTAGGTTATCTCTCCCCTTTGAAAGCTAATGGCGGGCGAGGACTAAGCCCTATGATGAAAACCAATGCCCAGGTCAGGAGACCTTATTTTTCAGGTAATGCTCTTATGCCGGGAGGCTTCAGCATTTGAAATTATGACCAGAGGTAAATAGTTAGGGACCGCCATATGGGTTTTACCTTGACGTGGTATGGTGGCTTATCAATCTTATGATCATAATTTTGTAACTAAAAAACCCCCTGTCTTTGTAAATACATGCATCTGCATAGATTACTGATATGACAGGGGACCAGGGAATGTGCATTGATCAATTTTTCTTCTTTTTTTCTATGACTATAATATTTACTAGGCTAACAGAGATGCATGGGCAATTTTCTCAATGTCTGCATATAAACAAGTAGTTAAACCTCAATATGGGTGTTACTTGAGTCACAAAGGAAAATTAACCACTTTATGCCTTAAAATGAATGATTTCCTTATCTGTTTGCTGTAAAATGACTGGCAATGAAAAAAAAACATCTATCCTAGGATAGGATCTATCCTTTTTTCCATTCTGCCTTTGCCGCCCAGCCCCCTACTAAATGACAGATGCAAGAGGCAGACTTGCCATTGTGAGCAAGTGATCAATGCCTTATAATCATCCTAGAGACTGAAACATCAGGGAGTCATACAATTAATTTAGAATGAAAACAGATATAATCAGTGCTGCACACTGCCACCAGGTTTTCTTAGGAATGTTTTCCTGTGATGATGAAATATTTAAGAGAATTCTGCAATTAGCACTTGTTTACTGGGTCAACATTTCAGCCCTAATCATGGCACTTATTAGAGGATGTCACTGAGCTACAAGTTAGGATTTACAATAATTATATTAGCAAACCTGTGTGCTTGCAAATAAATATCTGATTGGTTGCTTAGGGTCACTAGATGTGGGCAAACAGAATACTTTTTATTACATTACCCCCTTAGCATTTCATCTTGAACTTAATTATATTTTGTATTTATTTGTATCTTATTACTGTTCTCTACAGCACAGTGCACACAAGTAGCGCAACTTAATAAAATAGTCCATGTATACATACATCATTTGCCATGTCTGCTAGAGATGAACTTTTCCTGCCATGTGAAGGCTGTCAGCAGTTGCTGGAAATAGTAACTCAATAACAGCTGGAAGGTGACAAGGAAGACATTCCTGATGTGAATAGATCCCCCATGCAAACTCTTAATGAATTACTGTAGCATGCTCTTCTTTCAATATAATCATAATGCTGTCATTATATATTATATACACATGCCATTAAAGGAGAAGGGAAGTTACCAAAGCAGTTTATTGGCAATAAATTAGCCACAACAGTGCAAGCTAGAACACTATTTTTATTATTTAGAGTGCTTTTCCATACTTAAAAAAACATCTTTAGATACTGTCTCTGTTTGTTTAGGTTAGCAGCTGATATATTAGCTTGCTGTGACATCACTCTCCCTGCTCATTCACAGCTCTGAGCTCAGATTACATTAGGGAGGGGAGGAGGGAAGGGGAGAGGAGCAAACTGAGCATGCTCAAGCCTTAGTCCTGGCAGTTTAAGATGAAAACAGGAAGTCTGATACAGAAGCCCATGTATGCACAATAGAAGGAAAGAAATGTGGTGTTTCTTTTGAAAGAGGACTCTGAGCAGTTCAGGGTTTACTAGTGTATTCATATAGACCTTTCTCATAAAGCTTACATAGTTTTAACCTTTCATTCTTCTTTAAGTAAGTTTATTCAATTTCCAAAAACACCTAAAGCTTTTGTTTATGGTTTCAGTGGGTCCCTAATTTTTATATGAATAAAAAATATGAAACACAACTAAACAAAATTAAAGCCAAAAATTGTGCAATACCACATATACTGAGGATCAGTCAAACAGAAAATCACATGGTGGAAACAAACTAACGAGAATATAAAAGGGTCATTTACAAGTGCACAAAGCAGTGTGTAATAAGATATTTTTTTTGCCCACAATGAAACTATTTCTTATAATTTCAGCATAAGGGGGAGATTAGCGGGGTGCATCCGGGGGAGATACACCTGTTTGATCGCACTTACAGTTTTACGCGAATTGGATGCAATTTCACAACTTTAGTCGGGATTCATTATTTGTGGTGCTTGGTTTCAAAATTACACCTTTATGTCATTCTATAGGTGCATCAATGCAGGCAACAAATTGAGTACATTTTTGCGAAAACCACAACTGTGGTTGCAGTCATACATAAGCAGTCTAGTAATTTTAGATTACACTGAATACAGATTGATCAAGTGTAGCCCTTCAGTCAAATAATCCCTAATAGGCTAGTGCCTGAAATTAGCCTGCTGAAACATGCATGAAACATGCTGATATCAGCCATAATGCACGTAGTTGTCTCATCTTCTTTTTCGCATGTGGAACCTTTGTGCTGATTCCAGCGTGAACACGCTTGGCTAATTATGGCAAAAAACACAAGACATTTGCTGAAATCAGCTGAGTCGTTCGTGCAGTAGCCGACTTAACAGTTACGGATACAGAATGAAGATAATGCTACTGCCTGCGTAGGGGCTGAAATTGGCCTGCCCTTGCCCTTATACAGCTAAACTAAATAGGTTTTCAGACAGCAAAGTTGTGGCCTACCAATGGCTAAAATCTTTCTGCTTAAACAGACTGCAGTTAAATTCATAGGCAAACTGTCCATCCAGTTACATGTAATGGCTGTGGGGATCACAATCATTAAAACAATGTAAATCTCATTGTTGATAATTAGAATCAGACTACAGCTGCTTTCAGGAACTCTTAGTAGAACATTTAAACACATTTGAGATAATTTGTGATGAATTACCCTTGTAGTGTGTGTACCTTTCTGCATTAATGTGTGGATAATAAATCAGCAACACTTCAGCAGGCAGGGACTAGGCTAGCCAAATGTGTATTTGCAAAGTAGCTCAGTCTGCAGACCAGCAACATCCCATGTGTTCACTGATGAGATAAGCAGGACATACAATTTCTAATGTTGCTCACAGGAACCCATATAAATATTTGCCCAATTTCCTGTATGTGTATATAACGCTACATAACAATAACACAGCCCCCTGTACAGATTTTGCAAAAAGGAAAGGTGGAAGCCGTAGGTATGACACCCCTCTGAAATCCATCAAAAATCACAATAACCAAGCTTTATTCTAGGCCACCAAATTTGTACTAAGACTCCTAATAATAAAGAGATCTACTACTATCTATTCACATATAATTATATGTTCTCGCCAATTCTCCCCTTAATATTAAGGGACGAACGCTCTTTTTTAAATCCTTGATATTTCCCAAGCTAATATATCCATTAATTAATCTCCCTTGCTTATAAAGCACTGCGATATTAAGAAACTTGACTCTGCTTTAACTAAATTTATTTGGAATGGTAAAAAGGCAAAAATTGCCCTCTATAAATTGAGAGCTCCAGTTAAGATTGGAGGATTAAACCTTCCTGATACTTTTAATTTACCAGCCCTCACCAGATATCTTATTGAGTGAATATCTCAAGGCAATAAATTTACAAACCCCGATATTGAAATCTTTCAAGAACCCTTTTTTGATATATTATCTGTTTTGCATAGAAAATGGAGCAATTTTCCTTATGATTTTAAGAGGAATCCTATCTATCGCGACTCTATATTTGTGTGGAAACATTTAGGGGCAGATTCACTAAGGGTCGAATATCGAGGGTTAATTAACCCTCGATATTTAACTAGGAATTAAAATCCTTCGATCGAATGATAAAATCCTTCGAATCGAACGATTCGAAGGATTTTAATCCAACGATCGAAGGAATATCCTTCGACCAAAAAAGTTAGCCAAGCCTATGGGGACCTTCCCCATAGGCTAACATCGACTACGGTAGCTTTTAGATGGCGAACTAGGGGGTCAAAGTTTTTTTAAAGAGACAGTACTTCGACTTTTGAATGGTCGAATAGTCGAACGATTTTTACTATGAATCCTTAGATTCGTAGTCGAAGGTCGAAGTAGCCCATTCGATGGTCGAAGTAGCCCAAAAAAAAATTCGAAATTTGAAGTTTTTTACCTTCGAATCCTTCACTCGAAGTTAGTGAATCGCCCCCTTATTCTCTCGTCATGGGTATAGCTATACAGTAACCCCTTACATGCCAGCCAAACTCTTACTCAAACCTTCAGATTATCAAAAGTCTGATACGTTTATATTTTCAATTAAGAGAAAATCACTGGTTTTTGTAAAAGATATATTTGATCCGCTTAAGAAAACCTTAATGCCCTGGTCAAATCTCAAAGAACAATACATGCTTCAGGATTCTGATAGATATTATTATTTAGCGTGTCAAAGCAGTCTTTCTCTGCTATATAATAATAAAAACCTGGTTTTAGCTGAGCACAAGCTTGCAGACGATTTGGCAGAGTTTTTGGAATTCCTTGGTTTGATCTCTATTAGCTCTCTTTCTAAAAAAATTTGGAATGATTATAGTTTAGATTCACACCCGTTATGGAAACCTTCCTCTACAGTAAATGTTCTGAATTTTTACATTGTCAAACAACTCTCTCAGATTTGGTAAAATCAATTAGGGATTATAATAAATTAATTTTAGCAGAAAGTTGGAGGATACAACATTTTAAGATTACCCATCTAGGCTATGGAAAATTGTTTTCGAAAACTTCCTCTAATAGCCCTATTTCATACTGTCCTAAATGTGATGAAATTAATGTATCACTTTTCCATTATCTATGGTCCTGTCCAAAGATTGATCTATATTGGAGGGAAATCTTTGGTTTTTTGAATTATCAATTGAAGATAAAGATTAAATTGTCTCCGTGCTTTGTTTTTTTGCATCTAGATAATATGGTATTTTCTTCAGTTCCTAACACAAATTCTATTTCCCATGAAAATAAATTATTGACAGTTTTTTTCCTAGCTGCTTCCAAGAAAGCTTTATTTAATTCTTGGTTACAAAAAGAACCCCCCTCGTTAGCAGATGCTATTTCTTTTATGAACCAGCTTAGTTGGCAAGAAGCCTTATTATCCAAAACCAAAGGGAATAATTCCATAGACTCTTTTAAACTGATTTGGTCTCCTTATCTTGAAGCTTGTAACTCTAATTCAGGTGAACAAATAGGACGGTTTCTTCATTTGTAAGATACGCTTTCAGACATTCCAGTCAACGAATGGACATTTTTCTTTCTTTCAATATGTTTACTTCCACTGGCTTACGGTAGTTAATTTTAGTTATTTTCAGTTTGTTGTTGTCAGTCTCTTTAAATTGTATTTCGTTTTTAATCACACTATGCCATTATATTGAATACATCTTTCTTCATCTGCATAATATTTGCTTTCATAATGTTATTACTTGTTTAATATGAAAAACAAATACAATATTTTCAAAATAAAATAATTATATGTTCTCCAAAGGTAAGCCTTCTGTCGGTAGCCTCCCCAAACATACAATTTACCCTCCTGAAATAATTCTGGTCACTGGTAAGCCCGTTGCCTCCCCCTTTGTTCCGCACTTAAAACGTTAGCGACCAAGTGGATCAAAGGGGGGCCACTTCGCTAATGCAGAGATTTCTCAGAGGTTTTCTCCTTGCCTCATTGCAGGCGCAGCCTTGACACTCAGGGCTGATCCTGTCAAATGTGGGGCCCAATTGGGACCATGTTGGCGGGGCCCCTAGACAAAGTGTTGCTGGCTACTGACACACCAAGTATTTAGGAAAATAAGGGCATACAGGCACAAAATAGAACGGAAAGGGGCAGACAAGGTAAGAGAGTGAGAGGGATGAAATAGTGGCACATAATAGGGGCACACAGGGTAAGAGAGAGAGGGAGGAAATAGGAGAGTGGACTGGGCCAATTAGTTTGGGGCAGGCTGGGCCGATTCAGCTTGGAAGCAGGCTTGGTTGGATTGGGGGCAGGCAGGGCCTATCAAGGTTGGAGGAAAGCTGGGCCTATGAGAGTTGGGGGCAGGCTAGACCTATGGAGTTGGGGGATAGGCTGGTTTAGCAGAGTTGGGGGTAGGCTGGACCTATGGATTTCGGGATGGGCTGGACTCTCAAAGTTGGGGGCAGGCCAGGCAGCATCATGTGCTGAGGGAAATATTATCTGTGGTGCGGGGCCCCCACAGGTGCGGGGCCCTATTGACACTGATTCTTCTGCAGTAGCTTCACTGATGTGAGATACAAGGGGTCATTTGCAAAGTGTGGGATGACAGAGTGTATGTGTTTGGGCTGGGAGAGATATGTTGACATCCACAATCTTGTTCCCCACCCACTCCCTAGATAATAAGTACTACTAACTTCCACTAACATTACCATTTAATCCAAATGAACAGCTCTACCATAGCGAAGTTGTTTTAACTAACCAAACTAGGGCATTCAATTTAATGGACAAGAAAAGCCTTATTCACTAGGGAGTGTCAATATGTTAGGTATCCCTCAGTGAATTTAATGACTATATTTTTTCTCTGGGTCACTGCTCCTTTTAGGAAAAATGCACTAGCCCAGAAAAAAAACTCTGTTTTACTTACCTTTCTCAGACCCTTCTATACTATGCATGGGCAAGTGTAAAGCTATACAATAATGCCTGCCAAAGACAAGTAAGATGTGGGGTTGAGCTGGTACATTTTTTCATCTTGGCGCCCCCGAAGTGAAAAGGCTTACCTTGTCCTTTAACAACTCCCTTTTCTCCATAAATGCTATCTGTAGCCAACAACAAAATCAGGAGCTTATATATAAGTGGTGCTCCCCCCCCCATATAGCCAAAGAAATAATATTACATTTACTGAGCAGTCGAGACTGAACCACTAATTATGAAAGGAGACAGCTGAGTAACAATATCTGAGTTGGCGAGCCGTCGAACGCCCCCGCCCATACAGACATCGAAAGTGGCTGAAAAGCAGTCATTGATATATTTACTAATTTGTTACAAAACAGTTCTTGGGCTTTTATTCTGCTGTGAGAAATCCAGACTAACTTCCAGGTGTGTACAATTTGAGATGATTTTATAAGTCATTTAAGGAACAATACAGACTGTATCTTTTATTCTTCTGATCACTGCACATCATATATTTTCCTTTTAAAAGAAAACTCAATGAATATACTAGTTATTCTAGTAATTATTTGTAGGCTGGAAAGAAAAAAATATGTATTTATTTATATTATGCTTTCCTTTCACTTTCCCTAAAACAGACAGTAATGTATGAGAACACATAATAGATATATAGAATATAATCTCTGCAATCATACATATATATGAAAGATGCCATATTGTTTTTCTCAATTTAAGTATGCTCAGCAGCTATCAAATTAATGGTGCTCTACTCTTGCTGCCTGCTGAACTATGTTGACAAACAATACAATATTGATAAACAATATAGTAGCTCCTATTCATCTATATAGACAGAAATACATGCAAATAAGCCAGAAATATGCTACATATTTACCCTGGACACCATAATTTCATTTCACTGTCTGTCTGTTTAGCTTTCATAATACTGCTAATTACAGGCATGGGGCTGTTATATAGAATGCTTGGGACCGGGGTTTTCTAGATAAGGGGTCTTTCTGTAATTTAGATCTTCATACTTTAAGTCTACTAGAAAATTATTTAAACATTAAATAATCCCAATAGGATTGGTTTGCCTGCAACAAGGATTAATTCTATTTTAGTTGGTATCAATATAGTGTTTTATTATTTTAGAGAAAAATTGATATTATTTTTAAAAATCTAAATTATTAAATTATAATAGAGTCTTTGGGATATGGCCTTTCCATAATTTGGAGATAACAGGTTTCCAGATCTTATACCTGTATTACTATTAAGGGCCCTAAGTTCTATGGAACAAGTCACATATTACCTAAAGTGGATCTAAAATCTACAATTGTGGACAACAGTAATTGTGTGAAACTCATAGCATAGGCAAATTTACATTGTGTACAATAACCCATAAGAAGAATGTGCAGGGGCATTTTATTGCTGTAGATTTCCTCTTGACAGATCATGTCTATAAGAACTGCCTTCAATGGTTCTGTCATTGGTGAGAGGAAATTCCTCACCATCAATATGAAATAATTAGGGATGCACCGAATCCAGGATTTGGTTTGGGGTTCGGCCTTTTTCAGCAGGATTCGGCCGAATCCTTCTTCCCAGCCGAACCGAATCCGAATTTGCATATGGAAATTAGGGTCAGAGAGGGAAATTGCATGACTTTTTGTCACAAAACAAGGAAGTAAAAAATCCAAATTAGGATTCAGATTTGGTTAGATATTCGGCCAAATCTTTCACGAAGGATTCGGGGGTTCGGCCGAATCCAAAATAGTGGATTCGGTGTATCCCTAGATTCAGGCATGGATATAAATATATATATGGATATAAATATATATATATTTATATCCATGCCTGTCATAGTGTCATAGTGTCAAGTGCAAACAGGACCTAACATAATTGCTGCATACAAAGTGATGACAAGTTAGTAGAGAAAGGCATAATAAAAGATGCAAACCTGGCACTAGGGGGGTTATTTATCAAAGTCCAAATTTATCTCAATATTTTCTGAAAAAAACTCTGACCAAATCCACATGAGTTTTTTGGGCTGATTTATTAATATACTTTCCCAAAAATTTTGTTTGCAGGAAAAAATCCCAAAAAATTGTCAGATTTTCAAGTTTTTTTTTCTGATTTTTCATCCAATTTTCATGTTTTTTTCTGATTTCACCGGAAAACTCATAATTTTGCCCGAAAACTCAGAAAACTTTAGGGTATTGCCAAAAGCCCAGCGCACATCAAAAATCATTGGGACTTCTCCCATTATATGCAACCTGTACATGTCTGAGATGCCGGATTTTTTTAGATTCTGACTTTTCCCATCCTCAGGGTTTAATAAATTCCGAAAAATTAGTAATTTCTTTAAAAGTCCAATTTGATAAAATAAAAAAATCACGATTTTTTCATGAATTTTGCATTCGTAGTTTAGTAAATAACCCCCTTGGTCTAGCAACCCACAGCAGGTGCTGGCTTTCATTTAGGTGGCTAGAAAGTGCTACATACTGGCGGGTAGGTGTGTTTTACTAGACCTGGAGCAACCTTGTACCCTCAAAGTATTTAAGCTTAGAGCACTCATATGATTTTAATTGGTGATGGTTCTGTGCCAACAGATGGGACTTGCAGAATTCCGGCTCATTATCCAGTTACGTGAATAAGATTTCCTCTGGGATCATTCATGCTTTACTGATTCTTTAGGATTGCAACAAGATGTTACAGAGCTTTCTCCTGAGTATTCACACATTCTATTTTCCATTTTCCACACAGGAGGGAATACGATGATTATTTGCTTTTAAGAAATTAAGATTCATGCTTTTTTATACTGATGTACTCGTACTTCTTTTTTTGTGCAGGCATCAGAAAATTACCTGTGCTAGGGATTTTGTACCAGATGTGATCCTACCAGGATTCATTTTACCCAAAGGAAATGTTTCTGTTACATTTTGCAGTTTTGCTGACAATGGGAATATAGAAGTGAGTAGCAACAAAACTCAATATACTCAATTTAGACTAACTAAAGGTATAAATAGCATGAAACACTGGTATGAGTTTTATTCAAAAGCAAAGTATCACAAGCAAATGTGATGGGATAAAATAACACTGAACTGAAAGAAAGTTTAGAAAATAGAGCAGGAATGAAATGTTAGAATTGAATCCATATTTAGGGAGGCCTATTTATCAGAATTCAAGTTTTTAAAAACCCACACATGCTACTTTATTAAAAGATCCGAATATAAAAAGCTTGAACTGATAAAAACATAGAACGAATATGAATAAGAATATGAAAACCTTGAAATCCTTATTTTAGTACGAATTTTCACTAGGGATGCACCGAATCCAGGAATCCTTGTACCTGGCTGAACAGAATCGGAATCCTAATTTGCATATGCAAATATGGGCAGGAAGGGAAATCACGTGACTTTTCATCACAAAACAAGGAAGTAATACATTTTTTCCCACTTTTTCATTTCCCGCCACTAATTTTCATATCAAATTAGGATTCAGATTCGGTATTCCGCTGAATCTTTCCCAAAGGATTTGGGATTTACTCTAAATCAAAAAAGTGGATTCAGTGCATCACTCATTTTCATGGAATTACAAATTTTTAAATAAAACAAAAACGTTGGAGACGTTTTCTATTACAGCCTTTTGTGGTTTTTACACTTAATAAATATAACATTATTTGGGGTTTAGAATAATCAGTTAAATACACAATTTTTAGAGAGAAAAAAGTTTGATTCAGGGAAACAAAAAGAATGCGAATTATGTAAATCAGTCCCTATGCAGATCATTTTTTCAATCCATCTTCATTTTATAAAATAATCTACTGTTAAATAAATACCACCGAATAGTGCATTGCTAATCCAGTGGTATTTACCTTCTTGACAAAAGAAAAAAATTTGAAAAAATGAAGATCAATCGGAAAAATATTTTAGTGACAGCAGCTGTTCATATTCGGACACATCCCCTTTAATCACTCTCTGTATGGCACAGAATTTCCAAATCCATATTATTCCAGCTAAATAAATCACCAAATATTGGTCTTGTAATGGTTCAATATGCTTCACCTTCATTGTGTTGAGGTCTTTTGAGAGCTGAAGGAACGCCAAGTAAGTCAACACACTTTGCTATTCCTTGGAAGAAATAGACTTGGCCCAGCTTCCGTGTCTGTTTAGAATCATTGTTCTACTAGAAGACAAATCCCACCCCACACAACATGAAGTCAGATAGAATGGCATGCCTCTGCAGGAGTTAGATTGTTCTTTGATCTACAGTATGTATAACTGATCCTGTGTAAGTCACTAACATTTCAGAATAGGCAAAACATCAGAATGCATTATATTTCCACCACCTTGCTTAACTAAAACATTTATGCACTGTTGTTTAACCTCTCATCAAAGAAGCTCTATAGCTGCAACTGTAAACTTCTTCCTGACTTCAACAGTGACATTGCAGATGGTCACTTTAGGTCTGCTTGGTCTTGTGTTGCTCCCTGAACCATGCAGTATACCTGCAGTTTGGTGGTGGGATAGTTTTTCCAGTACTTAGGAGAAAAATCTAGTCTCGAACGGTATCACTAAGCCATTCTTACATTATTACAAATAGCTTGAACAATTGACAATATACTGCCATTTAAAGTAGAAGGTAAGTCCTTTTTACTTGGGGTGCCAAAAGTTAGGCACCCCAAGTGATCGCATTTACTTACCTGACACCTCGGGCAGATGCTCCTATCAGCAGAAAGCTGCACCAGCAAATTCTTCAAATTTCCTGCATGCACAGTAGAACGAAATAGCTGTGTTAAAATTTGGCTTTTCGCTCTGCTGTGCATGCGCAGCTGCAAGAAGAAAGAAGAAGCCAGAAGATGATCGCTCCGTGGTGCTCACTGGAAGAATCCTGGGCTGGTGCAGGTTTCGCTCGTAGTAGCAGCTGCCCGGGGTGTCAGGTAAGTAAATGCGATCACTTGGGGTGCCTAACTTTTGCCACCCCCAAGTAAAACAGGACTTTCCTTCTCCTTTAATACTACTTTTTACATAATTTTTCCAGTGTAAATCATTTTCACAGTGTGATAAATAGGTCACTATTTATTACTACAGCAGCATGTTACATTCAAATGGCGTGGTCTGTTTTTATAGGTATGGGATTTTTTCTACATAAGTGATCTCCATACCTAGTCTACTAAACATAATTAACATTAAATGATTCCAGTAGGATTATTTTGTCTCAAATACGGATTCATTATATTTTAGTCAGGATCAAGTACAAGATACTTTTTATAACTACAGAGAAAAAGGAAATAATACACTATTTGATTTTATTTGATTAAATGAAGTCTATGGGAGATGGCCTTCCCATAATCTGGATAACGGGTTTCTGGATAACAGATGCCAAACCTGTAATACCTGTAATATGCCAGAGATCGTATTTCTGTCCAGTGATGCCCAACTACACATGTGACAATTGCAAAAGAAAGGGGTCCCACACCCCAGTGCACAGGCCCACGGCTTCTGTATGCAGCCCTGCCAGTAATACAGACTAATTCTTATCATTTTAAAATAACATAAAGGCATTTCAAATACATTTTTTCTATTGGTGGAGCAGTAGTCCAATTATAAAACATACCTATATAGTATTTTGGATCACGCGCTGTTTGAGGGAGAAAGTTCTTATGCACTTCTGGTCCTAGCTGTTTTGCTCTGTGGAAATAGAAACAGGATTATTCAGATGTGTAGAAATACAGACTGGAAATCATATGGTTGCACGATGGCCCAGCCCAGGAGTATAAAGACCTATCAATATAAACAATGTGTGCAATCCACCGCAGAGAGTGTTATCACAGATATTATGCAGATAAATATTCTTATTAAATATCAGGCATCCTTACTATATATTTGCATTTAAAAGATACATTGTATGTTTGCAAATGTTAAGTATATCTAATGCTGTTCTGGGGCCTGCTAATAACAAAACACTTATGTTTGCACCTGCTGCTATTTTTTCAGCATTAATTTTACTATTCCTCCCTCAAAATGCTTTGTACAAGTATCTATAGGGATACAGTCACAATTTCTGTGGTGTAGTATTTAAACATCACACTGTAAGCCTTGCAAAAATAATTCTACCAATTAAATTTTATTTTCAAACTGATATTATGTATGATCCAGTACTTGCAGAAACAGCCGGCATCATGCAAGTCCTTATAAGCTACTTTTATCTATTAATACCTATATATTATCTCTGGTCGTATATGATACAGCTTCTCCTATTTCTCTTGCTGGATGCAAGTGCCACCTACCACTAAGAGGCACATAGGCAGTGGAGGTCAGTTTTCAGCAAACTGTAACCTGCAAAATGCTGAAACCTGCTCCATCTCCATGCATGATAATCTTCACAGTGAATGGGAGGCAGTGTGCCAGTTCTGGTCATTTCCCACTAAAATATGTTTGTCTACCATAATGTGCTATTAAAGGAACAGTAACATCAAAAAATGTGTTTCTTAAAGTGATGAAAACATAATGTACTGTTGCTCTGCATTGGTAAATCTGGTGTGTTTACTATAGAAACACAACCATAGTTTATATAAACAAGCTGCTGTGTAGCCATGGGGACAGGCATTCAAGGGTGCACAGAAGACAGCAGATAAGTTCTAAGGGATCTTATTGTATACTAAAGAACTTAATTGTTATCTATAGGGATGTAGCGAACGTCGGAAAAAATGTTCGCGAACATATTCGCGAACTTGCGTCAAAAATGCGAACGGTTCGCAAACGTCGCGAACCCCATAGACTTCAATGGGAAGGCGAATTTTAAAAGCTAGAAAAGACATTTCTGGCCAGAAAAATGATTTTAAAGTTGTTTAAAGGGTGCAACGACCTGGACAGTGGCATGCCAGAGGGGGATCAAGGGCAAAAATGTATCTGAAAAATACATTGTTGACACAGCGCTGCGTTTTGTGCTGTAAAGGGCAGAAATCACACTACGTCACTCAGGTGATGTTTCTGGACACGGAATGTGAAAAAGCTCACACAGCGAGGTGGCACTTGGTTAAAGACTGGGCAAACAATGCCTGCAAGGGCAACGTATACAGTAGTGGATACGGAATATATTATTGCTGCTGTAAAAACATCACTCAGGTGATGTTTACGGACACGGAATTATTATTGTTATTTAGACAGAATGTGAAAAAGCTCACACAGCTAGGTGGCACTTGCATACCTCCCAACTGTCCCTCTTTTGACCACTCAACTCCCTGTCCCTCTTTTGTACTGGAAAGTCCCTCTTTTCTCTGCACTGAACAGCCAGAAAAAAAAACAGTTTCTAACTTAATTAGCTTTTGGCAGAGAGCTCAGAACAGCTAACAGGTGCAAATAAGATACTTTGTAACAATTTTGACTCTGGTTGGTGCTGGTGGTGGTGAACTACTAGGAGGAGCAGCACACCAGTCCCTCTTTTCTCTGAACTGAACAGCCAGAAAAAAACAGTTTCTAACTTAATTAGCTTTTGGCAGAGAGCTCAGAACAGCTAACAGGTGCAAATAAGATACTTTGTAACAATTTTGACTCTGGTTGGTGCTGGTAGTGGTGAACTACTAGGAGGAGCAGCACACCAGTCCCTCTTTTCTCTGAACTGAACAGCCAGAAAAAAAAACAGTTTCTAACTTAATTAGCTTTTGGCAGAGAGCTCAGAACAGCTAACAGGTGCAAATAAGATACTTTGTAACAATTTTGACTCTGGTTGGTGCTGGTAGTCGTGAACTACTAGGAGGAGCAGCACACCAGTCCCACTCCCCAACACAGCTAGACTAATAGCACTGGGCTCTTACAGTAGCAAAGTAAAAAAAACAAAAAAGAAAATAAAAGCAGTCCTTACAAGGACTATTGGGTTACAGGCAGCAGTCAGCAGATGAGAGATCAGCAGCAGGACAGCTGCCCACAGCAGCTACATACAGAGCACTGCAGTAGAAGGTAGATTACTAGCCAGCAAAGCTACCTAACCTAAAATGTCCCTCAAATCCCTGCAGAGTTCTGTCCCTACAATACAGAGCAGTATCAAGTAGATTACTAGCCAGCAAAGTTACTATCAACTGTCCCTCAAATCACTAACAGCTCTCTCCCTACACTAGCTCTTCCAAGCACACACAGGCAGAATGAAAAAACGCTGCAGGGCTTCAGTTTATATATGGAAGGGGAGTGGTCCAGGGGGTGTGGGGGTGGTCCAGGAGGGAGAGCTTCCTGATTGGCTGCCATGTATCTGCTGGTCTGGGGTGAGAGGTCAAAAATAAGCGCCAGCTAAGGCGAACCCAAATTGGCGAACGTCGCGCGACGTTCGCGAACATTCGGCGGACGCGAACAGTCGATGTTCGCGCGAATTAGTTCGCGGGCGAACAGTCCGCGACAACCCTAGTTATCTATGATGTATCCTGTGCTTCAATGGCTGCCCCCATGGCTACACAGCAGTTTTTTTCATTACTGTAAGACACTTAAAATTTTGGTGTTACTATTGCTTTAACTTGTAAATGTTCAGTAAATTTTAAAAACTAAATTTTTGGCTGCCTATATTAGAAATATTTTTTATTTTCCACCGTCTAACTGTTTACCCAGTTTTTATTTTTACACTGAACGGTTCCTTTAAATTGCAATTGTAAAGTAAAAACACACTTAATATAACTATATGTTTATCAGTCAGAGCATTCGCAGAGCACGCAGTTTGTGATTCATCCACTTTTGAAACCTTTTAAATGGTTCTATAAATATGACTGTTTTCTTTCATAAATAGAAAGAAGTTTATTTATGATATTTCCTGTTCGTCCTTACTTAACTCGCTATCTCAAAGCATTACATGATTATAAGCATAACATGATTTTTAATGGCACATGCACTGCTTTTTTGGGCACACTCCAGGCTATTGTGAATGAATATTGACTACATTTTTCACATTAGAATGATGCAACATTTTCACTAACGTTATCATTGCCCAGAACACAATCACAAAAAAAATATTGGTGAAGCTCAATTTATTTTTATGACACATAATAAAAGAAAATTATTTGGATTATTTCTGTTTTATTTGCAAGTAACTGAAAGTGAATTTTAAAAAAACTGTAGACATTACCCACACCTAGTATTATAAATATCTTTATGTGTCTATACATACAGTGATCTGTGCAATAAAGTAAATAGCAGGACCTCGTACAGCCTGCAAAATCGACTAGGGCAGCTGGGAAACTGACAATATGTCTAGCCCCATGTGAGATTTCAAAATTGAATATAAAAAAAATCTGTTTGCTCTTTTGAGAAATTTCAGTGCAGAAGTCTGCTGGAGTAGCACTATTAACTGATGCATTTTGAAAAAAACATGTTTTCCCATGACAGTATCCCTTTAATAACAGCTTCATAGTATCATGAAGGTATTCTGAGATTGTCATTTAGAGTGAATACTGCACATACACAGGACTGAGCTATATTAAATGGCGCATAATACACTGTGATTTATATTCATAAATGCAGAAACAGCACTATGGGAACCAAGATAGACATCTGTGCTTTCAGTTAATAGCTCACTGCAATCAGAACTCATTTATTATCAAGATAGTTCCTAAGCACTGGATGCTGAAATAATATACGCATAAAGGAAGAAATACAAGAAATGCAAAATCATAGAATACATTTCGTTATCAGAAGTCAGCACTTATCTGATTATCATTCTGTGGTAGCTGCTTAAGTCTCAACGGCAATGGATAAAGGAGTAAAGTCATAAAGATCGGGATAAATGGCATCATGGTCTCGCCTGTAAGCTCCTTTAAAAAGTATTATAATGTGTAGTTACAGCATGCCAATGACGTCACAGGATTTTAACGTCAAGCCTAAATTCCAGTTAAAACATTTGTCCTAGTGCATTACCCATAGCAATCAATCTGCTTTTAATGTCCAATGCTGTTAAAAAATATGAAGCAAAGCAGGATTGTTATGAGTTACGGCATTGGGGCAGACTTTGCCCAGTTACTACATCGGCTCTTAGACTACTACAGCTATGGGACCTGTTATGCAGGACCTGTCCAGGTATAATGGATGTTTCTGTAATTTGGATATTCATACCTTAAATCTAATAGAAAATTATAAAAACAGTTCAGGAACAGTTCAGTGTAAAACTGGGTAAATAGTTAGGCTGTGCAAAATAAAAAATGTTTCTAATATAGTTAAAAAATTACATTAAAAATGTAATGTATAAAGTCTGGAGTGACTAGATGTCTAACATAACAGAACAGATCACTACTTGCTGCTTTTCAGCTCTCTAACTCTGAGTTAGTCAGCGACTTGAAGGGGGGCCACATGGGGCATAACTGTTCAGTGAGTTTGCAATTGATCCCCAGCATGCAGCTCAGATTCAAAAGCAACAGTTATGACCTATGTGGCCTCCCCTCAAGTCACTGATTGGTTACTGCCAGGTAACCAATCAGTGGAAACCAAGAGAGCTGAAAAGCAGGAAGTAGTGTTCTGGCTATTATGTTATACATCCAGTCACTAACTAACTATATTAGAAACATTATTTATTTTGAACATACTATCTATTTAACCAGTTTTTATTTTTACACTGAACAATTCCTTGAAATAAACACAAAAGCTTGGTTTTGCTTCCAATAAGGATTAGTAATATCTTAGTTGGGATCAAGTACAAGGTACTGTTTTATTATTACAGAGAAAAAATAAATCATTTTTAAAAACCTGGATTATTTAGATAAAATGGGAGCATCTGGATAATATGTTTCTGGAAAACAGATCCCATACCCATTATGAAAGTGTCATGGGTATAACCCTGCCTTCTCAATAAATAGACCTTTCTCCTTTGTGTCAATTTCTATGGCATCTACAACAGATCATACCTCCCAACAATTTGGAAATAAAAAGAGGGACAAAAAGATTTACAGCGCAGAGCTTATCTTAAATTGTTACAATCGCTTCTTTGCTTATCTTAAATTGTTACACATTTATCTAAGTATCTATTCTGGGCTTTCTGCCAAAAGCTAATTTAAAAAAATGGGACAGTTGGCAGATATGAACAGATGCCTGCCAAGCCTGGTGCCCAAAGAAAAAAATAAAAGCAATTTCAGCATATTTTGCTTTACAGGTTAAAGGAGAAGGAAAGCTATGGATGCATTTTATTGCTGATAGATTAGCTGCAATAGTGCAAGCTAGAATGGTATATTTATTCTATAGAATGTTTTACCTTACCTGAGTAAAAAGCTATAGAAGTTTCTGTATTAGCTTGGTGTGACATTACTTCCTGGCCAAGTCTCTCCCTGCTCACTTATAGCTCTGGGCTCAGATTACAGCAGAGAAGGGAGGAGTGGGGGGAGAGGAGCAAACTGAGCATGCTCCTGGGTCAAAGATATTTAAGCTGAAGGCAGGAAGTCTGATACAGAAGCCCATGTGTACACAATAGAAGTAAAGAAATGCAGTATTTCTTTTGACAAAGGATTCAAAGCAGCACTACTTTGAGTGTTTACTGGTATATTTAGGTGGACCTTTCTGATAAGGCTTACTTAGTTTTAAAGTTTCCTTGTCCTTTAAGGTAATAAGTTTGCTATTTTCTGAAACAATCCTTCTATTTTGCTGATAAAAAAACGAGGCAAATAAAAAAGAACAAGCAGTCTCAAACATAATGATATAGCTAAATGCAGCAAGCCCCTCCAGAAAGTTGTCTTCCTATTTTACAGAGTGCCCAAGCCCAAATCAATTTTAGGCTTGTTGCTTACCTGGCCTCATTAGAATAGATGTCCTATGTCATCTAAAATTAGCCACAACCCCCATGCTCTTCACATCGTTAACTGAGAAATTAATTAAATGAAGTCATTACAGAGATTCACGCGGGTCTTTTTTTTCCTCTTTAATTGAATTAAGGGAAACATAGATAGTAACATCATGATTCCGCAGAAGAATAACTCAGACAACTTAACTGGGACAAAATGATCCCATGAGCTTTAGCTGAGGTGCTGATGAGCGTAAGTGATATTAAAATTATGTCACTGCTAAGCATTAGATAACTCTTTCCAACAACTAAGTTTCACAGCTTTCTCTGCCCAAATGAAATGGAGTCAATTACGTTTTGCTTCATGGAGAGACATAAAAGTACAAGGTGGCACTAATTTGGTAGGCAGGGCACTAGGGTTGCCACCTTTTCTGGAAAAAAATTCCGGCCTTCCTGTAGTTTTGTCATTTTTTTTAATTAATAACATTGGCATCAAGCATCATTTTTACCGGCCATGCCGGTAAAATACAGGCCAGGTGGCAACCCTACAGAGCACTGAACTGAATACATTCCAAACAGTTGCAGAGCTCCAGGTCATTCCTGATGTAAATATACTAAAAAACTATCTAACAAATGTTATACCTGTACTATGTAGTATGCAATTTATTCCTTTTTTTCTTTTTTACTCCCCAAGGATCACTGTGATGTTTGGGGTCCGAGGACAAATCCCAGAAACCACTCCTGCTTTATCCCTATATTCTGCATTCACAAATAGTTCCTCTGCTCTGTATACTTAAGGACTAATACACATCTTATTATACAACTGTAAATGCAGCAAGAACAGAGATTATTTTTAGCCAAAATATGAATAAAAGCAGAACACTGAATAGTACCCTAAAAATCAGGTGAGCCGTGAACCATGGATGCCTGGTTTGTATGGTTTATGATGCACAGTACAACATTTTCCAAAGGATATACAGAGTTAATTTTCGGAAATCTGTAAACAAGCCTGGAATGTGACTATAATATTGGCTGGAGAACGATTCACAAGAACACCAAATGTTGTTTTTCTGCATGTTTGGCAAAAATAATGTGTAGCTGTTGCTGGGATAAATATAATTGAACATTCTTGAGAACAGTCATATTTTTAATTAAAGAACATGCAGACAAATGAAGTAGAATTAGTGCTGTTAGTAAATAACAAAAGTCTTCCCACAAACCCTGCCCAGTTTAATATTCCAATGACTGTGTAAAATAACCGCACAGGTCAAGAGTCAAGACCATAAACTTTGAATCGAAACTGCTTTTAAGAGTCCCAAAGAACCATTTCATTAATGGCTTGTTTGTTTAACAGATGCATTTAAAGTAAAAAATATTTCCTGCGTTAGCCAGGAGAGCATATAATCAATATGAATATGTAAGCAAATCCATTTGGAGGACAAACATTGCACTGTGATGCTGATACAAATAAGAACTTGTCTAAATTAAAGCTTTCTCTGTTGGTGCCTTATTGACCCCTGAAGGAACTTTTAGTGACCTAAATTCTATGATGCTTCTTTTCACACAGGCTGGAGAAAATAGGCGATCTAAAAAAGCAGTTCATCAATAGCTGCAACTGTCACTTATTGGCAGCAATGGGGATGATTTTTTTCCCTCTGGGAACAATAAATGTGCCCATTAAAGCAAGTGACAGATACAGTAGGACTGCTTTTCTAACTCTGGCCGGTGAAGCAAAGAAACTTGATTACATTTCCCATGCCAGTTTTCAATGACCCAGGCCAAGTATATAACCATCCCTATGGGCAACAGAAATATGATTGCAAGCTTCATAGTTAAGGGATTTAAAGAGATAACTGAGCTATTTTTTAAACAAATGTGTCCCTTGGTAATGGAGGAATAATAAGCCCTCAAATTGAGAAAAAATGGTCAGCTGTTACCAAACCACTGACTCTACAACTGATAATGAATTCCTGATGTAAGGGATCTTGTGAGCCGTATCCCTTACAAAGCTCCAGTTTTGTCATTCTAAAAAAAGGTTGTTCACCTTCCAAACACTTTTTTCAGTTCAATTATTTTCAGATTGTTCTCCAGAAATAAAGCCCTTTTTTAATTTTTTTATTTTATTTTTTACCATTGTTTTAAGTTGAAGATCTAAGATAACCTAAGTTGAAAGTTTAATGTTCCTGTCTGGTGTTTCAGTCTGGCAGCTCAGTAATTCAGGTTCAGATTCTGAACTGTTACAATTTTGCAACATTGAGTTGATATATTTCTCAGCAGCATCTCTGCAGTATTAGCAACTATGGTATCAAATATAACAACCTTTAATGAAACTCTGGGATTCTGCTCATCAAGGACAAAAATAAGAAATGTATCAAATACAGTAAATGTATCCATTTAGAACAGTTTAGAGAGTCAACGACCCCCTCCTCCCAGAGCTGCTTTAGAAAGACAAAGTAGGTGAAAAATTACACTTTACATTTCATTACAAAAATGGTCACACATAGAAAACAGAAAGTAATTGGAAAAAGTCTTTATTTCTAGTGAACCGTCTGAAACCAACTGAACTGAAAAAAAGTGTTGGAATGTGAACAACCCTTTTGAAGGGGAACTAAAGTCTAAAAAAGAATAATGCTAGAAATGCTGTATACTAAACATAAACATGAACTTACAGCACCAGAAGCCTAATTAAACAAATTATTTATGCTTTCAAAGTTGGCCGCAGGGGGTTGTCATCTTCTAACTTTGTCAAACATCTTTGCAAGACCAAGACCATGTGGTCCGGGCTTCAGTTGGGAGGTTAAGTTTAGGGATTGTCATAAATTATCTAAACAGCAAAAGTCAAATAATAGCTACCATTGAAGCTGATACTGCAAGACTGATTAATAATCAGAATATGCAGACTGCACTGGGTCTGCAGATACAAATCTCTACACAGTCGCCAGCTGCTTTATAGGGAAACAAACAAAGCTGCCCGCGGTCAGGGAAGTCAGGTAGGGGGCTCCCCCTGCTGTGAAAGTATGATTGTTTTCCTGCAGAGAAGTTAAGGACAGTCTGAAGTTTCCTATCTGCAGCAGTCAGAGCAAGTAAAACAAAGGGAGAATTTCACTTCTTGCAGTCAGGTTTTTAAAAAAATCATACACATTTTTTAATTAAAGTATATTGGAGATAGATTTCTTTTTCATTAAAGAAAGTAAAAATTGGATTTTATTTTTTTGCCTTTACATCCCCTTTAATGACAGCTGCTCGCTATCTTTATCACAAAGCATTTAGATCGAAGTAGTCTATGAAAGCTACTGTTAAGGACCTTGTTCAAAAGAGCTTGTAATCTAAAAGGAGAAAGGGGAGTGAGACACAAGGTCTGAGAATGGACAAAATCATAAAATCAACAGAGTGATAGTGTTAGGTTAGATGATTTCTTTAAAGAAATGTGTTTTAAGTGATACTTTAAAGGCAGGAAGATTGGGAGAAGGTCAGACAGAACGTGGGAGGGAGTTTTAGAGAAACAGTTCAGTGCTGGCAATGTCTCGAGTGCGAGGTTGTGAAGTGAAGTGTTAAGGAGCAGATCGGTACAGTAGACTAGCAGGTGGTTTGGTGAGTAGCTGGAGCAGAGTTGTAAATTGCTTTCGCTGTCAAGGTCTTTAGTTTCAATTCAATTCTGAAAGGTAGCAGAAGCCAGTGCACAGATTGGAAGAGTGGCATAGCAGTGGTTGTAAGAAATGTATTAAGAAGGACCAGAGTTCACAGAGGAGAAACATTGGATAAAATTTTTTTAAAGGGGTGGTTCACCTTTAAGTTAACTTTTAATATGTCATAGAATCGGGAATTCTAAGCAACTTTTCAATTGTCTTTTCATTTTTTATTTGGCTTCTTCTTCTGACTCTTTTCAGATTTCAAAGGGGGTCACTGACCCCATCTAAAAACAAATGCTTTGTAAGGCCACAAATGTATTGCTACTGTCTATTCCTCATCTCTCTGTTCAGGCCCTCTCCTATTCATTTTCCAGTCTCTTATGCAAATCAATGCATGGTTGCTTGGGTAATTTGGACCATAGCAACCAGATTGCTAAAACTGCAAAATGGAGAGCTGCTGAATAAAACACTTAATATCTCAAATGCAACAAATAATAAAAAATGAAAACCAGCTGCAAAGTGTCTCAAAATATCACTCTCTAAGGACTCTTACAGACGAGCATTTTTACCTGCGCTCCCCTGCGTTCCATTTTTCTGCGTTCAGCCACAGGGGAGCGCAGGAATAGACGCATTACATTTTTTCCAATGGGGCTGTACTCACACAGGCGCGGATGTTGCGTCTCAACCTGCGTTCGACGCCTACACGCTCCTGTGTAAGTACAGCCCCATTGGAAAAAATGTAATGCGTCTATTCCTGCGCCCCCTGCGGCTGAACGCAGAAAAACGGAACGCAGGGGAGCACAGGTAAAAACGCTCGTCTGTAAGAGCCCTTAGTTACAAATTAGCAGCAGAAGACAAAATTGCTTCCTCAATTCTCCAGGTTGTTCAGTGCTGCTTGCAGATAATCCAGTATCTTGTGCTATGTATCTGCCATGTCATTTCCTTACCACAAGATACTTGTGAAATATTAGAACCGCATTGATTAACTGACATTTCCCTAGCACTTGTAAAATATGGAAATGTTAGCATTAGTACTTTCCCCAAGCTAGGCTAGCACTGAATATACAAGCAGATGATTGGAAACCAGAGTCTGATTAACTAATTAATTAATTAGGGATCAAAGTAAGCAGGCTGTGCAGGAAAGGACAGAGTTTAATGAAACCAGAACCACAATTTTGGGGCGGTTTTTCCTGCGCTCCCCTGCGTTGCGCTTTCTTCCGTTCAGCCGCAGGGGAGCGCAGGAGTAGATGCACTCAATTATTGTGAAGGGAGCTGTACTCGCACAGACGCATGTATGTGCCAAACACAAGTGAAATGCAACATGCTGCGTCCCACCTGCGTTTGCTGCTTACATGCGTCTGTGTGAGTACAGCCCCATAATAATTGAGTGCGTCTACTCCTGCTCTCCCCTCCGGCTGAACGGAAGAAAGTGCAATGTAGGGGAGCACAGGAAAAAACGCCCATGTGTAAGAGCCCTAAAAATATCTCTTAATCACAGAGGAGTGGCCAGAGGTGTCATTTGGAAACAGCTATCACAAGTTTTAAATCAAAATGGACCTATCAAAAAGTCACTGGGAGGACAGATACAACCTAGGAGAATATTACCAGAAATGAAGCAGGTTTAGAGAGGGCTGCAATATAATGGAGCATATAGTACTATATAACAGAGACCATGATATGCACACAGGGTATCATTTAGTCAGGGATAATTGTAAGAAGGGGTCAAACGCAGAATAATGCTGCAAAATTCCGGGTGCTTTTTATTAACAAGAGGTCAAATGCAGGTTAATGCTGCATAATTCTGGGCGCTTTTATTAACACGTGTGTTAATAAAAAGCACCTGGAATTTTGAAGCATTATTCTGCATTTGACCTCTTCTTACAGTTATCCCTGACTGAATTATAAGGCATCATTGGACAGAAGCAGTAAGAATCGGTCTAAAACTGAGGGTGGATTCATATCCTACTTATACTGAAAGATTGTTCTACAGGGTATCATTTGTTACTACCAAGCCCTAATTAGAAATGCATGAAAAATAAATGTAAGAAATATTTCGTAAGGAAATTTGTTGATGTTAGAACCGCAAGAGACAGGCTGGATTAGGTTGCTGATTATGTTCTGGGGAGCAGCAATAGAAAACCTAAGATGAAATATACTAGTAACCACTAAAGACCACACTGAACAGAGCCTTCTAATATTGTATGGCAGACTGTTTACCTGTTAACAAACCAGACGAATTCCTGTGACAATGAGGATTCCGATTAACTTTCGAACGAGAACTCCTGCCCAATGACTAGCACATCCCTGGGCACCATTTACCTGGAGAGAATGCCTCAACATGCAAGACAGAACTTTTCAGGCTTAATGAGGTTTGGGATTAGAAGATTTCCCAGAAGGATTTCCTGTAGGGATCATGATGATATCTGGAAACAAAGTCTCAATTTATTGGCATGAGAACAATAAAAGTAACATGTAGCAACCATGCCCGCATATTATGCAATGGGTAGTACATTTTGCAGTGCTGTATATAATGGTAGAACAGTTGTCTGATGAAGGAAACTACACTTTCTTTGAAAAATACCTATATCCATATTCCACTCTAGCTATGAAATCCTTCATAAGCGCTTTATTGACGCAAGACTTCTCCTTTCAACCCCCACTGGATTCTCTTATTTTTTCCTTATCTTTTCTCAAATGCTGTAATGGAAGCTGAAGTTACTCACCTCCAAGATGGCCACGGCGTCCAAGATGGCGGCGTCCAAGATGGCGACTCCTTGCTTCCCCATGGCGATCCTGCCGGTCGCAGCATGATGACGTCAGCTTCTCCTGGTCCGCCGATTGGTCGCCGGAGACGGAATGGTCGCCGGCGTCAGAACGTGCGTCAGCGTCATGACGTCATTGCGCCCAAACTTTGGCGCCAATTCTGCCTATTTAAACCCCTTGGACATTACAGACCTTGCCCAAGTATAGGTTTATCTTCGTGAATTCCTGGGTGTGATATTATTGCCTGATTACCTGTGTACCTACCTTGCCTGTTATTCGGATTGACCCTTCGCTGCCTGGACTGAACCTTTTGCCTGAACCACGACTACTCTCTTGCCTGATCCTTCTGTACTACGAACTCGGTGACTACCTGCCTCCTCCTTGGTCCGCACTCCAACTGAGCCCTCGGGCCATTACATTATACTTGGGCCATGGACCCATCTGAGGAGGCCTCGGCTCAACCAGATTTCGGAAGAGTTTTTCGTGGTATAGCCTCACGCATGGAGGCCTATGAGGCTAGGCAGACGCATTTTGGCCAAGCTCTTGAGGCCATTCTGGAAAAATTGTCTGCTCTCTCTCCTACTGTTCAGGTTCCTGCCACCACTTTGGCCACTATTCCAGTAGCACCGCTTCATGTCTCCGAACCTCGCATTCCTGCACCGCCGATCTTCAGTGGTGATTCTGAGGCTTGTAGGGGGTTCATCAATCAATGTGAGATCCAGTTCACTCTGCTACCCCATCAATATGTGTCTGAACGTGCCAAGGTGGGATACATCATTACCCGCCTGACTGGTAAAGCCTTGGAATGGGCATCCCTGTTGTGGGAGAAAGAGGATCCCCTGATTGACGACTCCAAGGCCTTTATCCGTGATCTGCGCACCGTATTCTATGCTCCCGGCCGGGCAGCGTCAGCTTCCTCCCGCCTGTTCCAGATTCGTCAGGGAACACGTTCGGTGCCTGAGTATGCTATTGAATTCCGCACACTGGTTGCTGAGACTAACTGGAACAACGACAGTTATCATGCTGCCTTCTATAATGGGTTGTCCATGCGCCTCAAAGATGATTTGGTCTCACGAGAATTACCTACACGCTGGGAAGACCTGGTGGCCTTGGCAGTCAAGGTGGATACCCGTCAAAGGGAACACCAGGTTGTTATAGAACGTGTGAGAAAGTTTCAACCTCCCCTGGCTCCTCGCTTCCAGAGACCGGTTCTTCCGAGTACTGCTTCATCTTCTTCCTCGGCTCCGGTTCCTTCTCCCTCTATGATTGATGAGCCTATGCAGATTGGTCGTGCCCGTCTTTCCGAACAGGAAAAATTGCGGAGAAGGGCTGCTGGACTCTGCTTATATTGTGGGGGCAAATCCCACTTTGCCCATGAGTGTCCTGTGAAGTCGGGAAACGCCAATGCCTAGGTAAGTTTGGGGAAATTTACCTGGGCGGAATTGATCATCTTCCCCAATCCTCTGCTCATCGTTTTCTTCTTCCAGTACAGTTCCAGTTTGCTTCCAAGACCATTTCTACGCAAGCCTTCCTAGACTCCGGCGCTGCAGGAAACTTCTTGGACAAAGCCTTTGCAGAAAGTCATGCTATCCCTCTTCAAAGTCTGGCTGTACCACTCCGAGTCCTTGCCATTGATGACCGGCCCCTCTCTTCTGCCTTCATCTTCAAGTCTTCACTGGAGATATCTTTCAAAGTGGGCACCTTGCATACTGAGAGACTTTCGTTTTTGATTATTGATTGTCCATCGACTCCAGTAGTCCTAGGACTTCCTTGGTTACGTATCCATAATCCAGTCATTAACTGGTCTACAACCCAAATCTCTCACTGGAGCTTCTTCTGCCAACGGAATTGCCTTCCGGCTCAGTCCCTTGTCAAGGTATCTTCTGTTGTTCCTAATTCTGCTATTCCTTCTGCCTATCAAGATTTCTCTGATGTCTTCAACAAGAAGTCTGCTGAAACCCTACCCCCTCATCGCTCTTATGATTGCCCTATTGAGCTTCTCCCTGGTACTCTGCCTTCTCGTGGACGTACTTACCCGCTCTCACCATCTGAAACTGCAGCGATGAAAGAGTACATCCAGGAAAATCTCCAGAGAGGCTTCATTCGTCCGTCTTCTTCTCCTGCTGGGGCTGGGTTCTTCTTCGTTGAAAAGAAAGATGGCAGCTTACGTCCTTGCATCGATTATCGCGGATTGAACAAGATTACTGTAAAAAACCGCTACCCCCTACCCCTCATCTCCGAATTGTTTGATCAGCTCAAAGGTGCCAGCATTTTTACCAAACTAGATCTTCGTGGGCCTATAATCTCATCCGGATTAGAGAAGGAGATGAATGGAAAACCGCATTTAATACTCGGGATGGGCATTACGAGTATCTCGTGATGCCCTTTGGACTTTGTAACGCTCCTGCGGTTTTTCAAGAGCTAGTTAATGATGTCTTTCGGGACTTAATTGGCCTGAGTGTGGTCGTGTACTTGGACGACATTCTTATTTTTTCTTCAAATCTCACCGAACATCGGATCCAGGTGCGGGAAGTCTTATCTCGTCTGAGGAAAAATAATCTTTTCGCCAAGCTGGAAAAGTGCTCCTTCGAAGTCTCCTCTATTCCCTTTCTGAGGTATATTATCTCCCAGCAAGGCTTCAAGATGGATCCAGCTAAAGTTTCGGCGATCCGAGATTGGCCCCTCCCCACCAGCACTAAAGCTATTCAGAGGTTTATTGGTTTTGCCAATTACTACAGACAGTTCATCAAGGGTTTTTCGTCCAAGATTTCTCCTATCTTGTCCCTCATCCGGAAAGGTGGAAGGCCTCAATGTTGGTCTTCTCAAGCTTTAGAAGCTTTCAGGATCCTCAAAGATTCTTTTTCTTCAGCTCCAATTCTTCGACACCCTGATCCTCTTCTTCCATTCTTCATTGAGGTGGATGCCTCTGATGTCGGGGCTGGAGCCGTATTATCCCAAAGATCTTCTAATGACGGGAAATTACATCCTTGTGTGTTCTTTTCCAAAAAGTTTTCTTCTCCTGAGCAGAACTATGACGTGGGAAATCGTGAGCTGTTGGCTGTTAAACTTGCGCTTGAAGAGTGGAGACATCTTTTGGAAGGTTCTTCTGTGCCTGTGTCAATCTTTACTGATCACAAAAACCTTGAATACATCCAGTCTCTTAAACGTCTCAATCCCAGGCAAGCAAGATGGGCACTCTTCTTCTCAAAATTCAACTTCATTATCACGTTTCATCCTGGCTCCAGAAACAAGAAAGCAGACGCTCTTTCTAGAAGCTTCATTCCCGAGGATACTAGTTCCGAAGACCCTGAACCCGTTGTGCCTCCTGTCAAAATTATTGCTGCCTTATTTCCCACCATGGCCTCCCAGTTGTTATCCGCTCAGTCTTCTGCTCCTGCTGATACTCATTTGGGGGTCGCATTTGTCCCTCCTGACCTTCGACACTCCATCCTTGCTCAGTCCCATAATTCCAGGCAGGCCGGCCATCCTGGAATTAAGAAGACTACTGAACTTCTATCTCGCCTGGTGTGGTGGCCTTCTCTTCGGAAGGACGTCAAAGACTTTGTTTCTTCCTGTTCCATTTGTTTGCTTCTACCTTTACCCATTCCCTCCCGTCCATGGACTCATTTGGCGATGGATTTCATTGTAGATTTACCTGTCTCCCTCGGTCATACAGTCATCTGGGTCGTGATTGATAGATTCAGCAAGATGGCTCATTTCATTCCTCTGCGCAAGCTGCCTTCTGCTCAGGAACTTTCGAAGTTATTTATTCAACATATCTTTCGCCTCCATGGATTCCCGGCTGAAGTGGTGTCCGACAGAGGTTCTCAATTTGTATCCAAATTTTGGAGATCCTTATGTAAAGCACTGCATATTTCTCTCCAGTTTTCCTCTGCCTACCACCCTCAATCCAATGGGGCGGCAGAGAGAGTCAACCAGGCGTTGGAACAATTTCTTCGTTGCCATGTGTCTTTGTGCCAGGACGACTGGGCAGATCTTCTTCCTTGGGCAGAATTTGCTCACAATAATGCTATGCACGCCTCTTCAGAAAAATCTCCATTCTTTTGTGTCTACGGGCTGAATCCTCTAGCATTTCCTCAAGATCTTCTTCTCACTGACGTTCCTGCTGCCAATGATCAAGCCGCCCACATGCTCGCTATCTGGGTCACCACCAAGGCCAATTTGGAAAAGAGTTCTCTCTCTTAGAAGAAATTTGCTGACAGGAAAAGAATTTCGTCTCCTCTATATAATCTCGGGGACAGAGTCTGGCTTTCTACTCGAAACATTCGTCTCAGAGTTCCTACTCCCAAGCTCGGCCCCAAATTCATTGGTCCTTTTCCTATTATTGAGATTGTTAATCCTGTGGCAGTTCGTCTTCAACTTCCTCCTGAGATGCGGGTTTCAAATGTCTTCCATGTGTCCCTCCTCAAGCCTGCAACAAATTCTTCTTCTTCTTCTTCCTCTCCTACTCCTGTTCTTGTTGATGGGCACCAAGAGTTTGAAGTCAAGAGAATTCTGGACTCACGGATTTCTAGGGGCGTGTTACAATATTTAATTGAGTGGAAGGGGTTTGGTCCTGAGGAGTGCTCCTGGGTGAAAAATTCGGACGTCCATGCTCCTCTTCTTATCCGAAGATTCCACAAACAATTTCCTTCCAGTCCCAGTCTTGGTGGTCCTGAGGCCCCCCCTAAGGAAGGGGGTACTGTAATGGGAGCTGAAGTTACTCACCTCCAAGATGGCCACGGCGTCCAAGATGGCGGCGTCCAAGATGTTCGACTCCTTGCTTCCCCATGGTGATCCTGCCGGTCGCAGCATGATGACATCAGCTTCTCCTGGTCCGCCGATTGGTTGCCGGCGACGGAATGGTCGCCGGCGTCAGAACGTGCGTCAGCGTCATGACGTCATTGCGCCCAAACTTTGGCGCCAATTCTGCCTATTTAAACCCCTTGGACATTACAGACCTTGCCCAAGTATAGGTTTATCTTCGTGAATTCCTGGGTGTGATATTATTGCCTGATTACCTGTGTACCTACCTTGACTGTTATTCGGATTGACCCTTCGCTGCCTGGACTGAACCTTTTGCCTGAACCACGACTACTCTCTTGCCTGATCCTTCTGTACTACGAACTCGGTGACTACCTGCCTCCTCCTTGGTCCGCACTCCAACTGAGCCCTCGGGCCATTACAAATGCTCAGCGGTTTCATAGAGATCTGTACACTTTACCCCAAGCTACTCTAACCAGTCATCCCTACTAATTCCTTGCTTGTGTTTCACATGTTCCCTAGCCCCCTAGACTCAAACACACTTCCACTTTTTCCAGAGATCCTTGCAGGACTGCAGATAAATTGGTAAGTGGATGAATCATTTTGACAGATTTTCCTACACTGCTGATTAGCCCAACGGTACTCCTAGGAGGAAACTCACAAAACAGCCACGATTTCTGTGTGAAAGTTTTTTTATTCTGAGGGTGGGGGGTTATCCCTTAAAGTTATCCCTGCTCTGATGTTCTTCTGTTTAGGAAAGATGTGAGAAAGGTTTCTAATTTTATTCCTAAGCAGAAGAACATTAGAGCAGCCTCTTTCTTTCTCCTGACTACTTGGTGGTCAGACTGGTGGGAAACTGACCAGCAGGTGGCACTGTTTTAACAAAATGTATTCATATTAGCAGTACATGTATCCATTAATATCTTCGAATAAAATATAAATAAATAACAAGTTTAAATTAAAAAAGTGCTTAGAATAGCCCCCTCATCAAATTTACATTCGCTTATTTTAAAGGTTTAATTATCCTTTAAGAACCACTAAAATTTGTTTTTTACTCCCTAAAATAATAAAAAATAATATTATTTTGTACCATTTCAATGAGTAATGAAACTGTGCCTTGGCAACTAGGGGCTTGTTTTACAGCGGGGAAATCTGCACCTGTGTAGTAACCCATCGCAATCAATCAGTGATTAACATTTTTTATACCAGTTTTAAAGTAGAACAATAAAAGCAAAAAATGGATTGGTTGCTATGGTTTGCCATGGTTTATTGTTCAGGTACAAATTTGCCTAGTGTTAATAAATAAGCCCCATTTTACAATTTCTTCCTTGCTGCCTTCAACTCCTTTCACTGTAACAAGAGTTAATTAGTACAGGATCTGTTACCTGGAAACCCGTTATCCAGAAAGCTCTGTTTTATGGAAAGGCCCTCTTTCATAAGACTCCATTATAATGAAATAATTCACATATTTAAAAATGATTTACCTTTTTCTCTATAATAATACAACAAATCCTTGTACTTAGGGTTGCCACCTGGCTGGTATTATACCGGCATGGGCAGTAAAAATCATGCTTGATGCCAATGTTATTAATAGGAAAAAACAGCAAGAATACAGAAAGGCCGGTATTTTTTTCCAAAAAAGGTGGCAACCCTACTTGTACTTGATCCTAACTATGATATAATTAATCCTTATTGGAGACCAAACAATCCTGTTGGATTTATTTAATGTTTAAATTATTTTTTAGTAGGCTTGAAGTATGGATCTGGAAAGATCCCTTATCCAGAAAACCCCAGGTCACATGTATTCTGGATAAAATGTCCTCTGCTGTTATGTACAGCTATACAATTTTACCCAATCTCTTGCTCCATGCCGTAACTATAAGGTCTCCTTCCCTGGCTGTATTCACCTCATTTTATATGGGTCCAATTATATGCTCACTAGTAGTCTAGGCCCCCCATCATGTTGGGCCCTGCCAACAAGTAGAATGGAGCCCCATTCAAAAAAAATAAATAAATAAACCTTGCATACATGGGCATGCCCCTGCTGTAACTGCCCCTGATGATGGCCCTGGGTAATGTCTATAAGTGAAAACTTTGGTAAGCATACTTTCCTGGTTACTACTGTATATGTCTCCAAAACACTGAAACATGTAGCTAGCAGAGAGAGTTAGCCATCCAACAGCTCTGTGTTTCAAATTTCCAATGTGCTATGCTTAAAGACAATCAGGTACAAATAGTGGGCACCTTTTCATCAGAGCAGTAATGCCTTTGTATGCATTTGTGAGGCATTATAGCGATTTTAGTGTTTTAGCAGAGGCAATTCTCAGTATTGTCTATGGCTGGGTATTTTATAGCTATTTGTACACACACTAAAATGTGACAGACAAATAGAACCGTGTGTCGTTGCTCTTATACATCAGTGTCTAACATAAATAGGGGAGAGGAGGAGGGATTAAGAAACAATTGTCAATGATATCATACATATTCATGTAAAGTAGCTTACAACAATGAATAGGAGGGGGTTGTGGTTTCTACTTTTTGTAGGTTTGGGGATTTGTCTTCAAGCTCACGTGTTTGTATTGAGCTTGTGGGAGGCTATCAGAATACTACAAGTTCTATTTTTCCCCTGTTAATCCTGTGCGTCATTTTTGGAGGAATCACAAATTATAATTTATACAGTAACACAGACTAATGCACTGATCTGATATGTTTGAAAAACATGGGTTCTGGAACCAATATTTCTTTTATTTCTTCCTAAGCTGCATGTGCAAAAATACTCCGTTATGCAGTGTTTAAGTGTGAAACATGTTCACTGCCAAATGGGTGGGAACTGAATTACTCAACCTCCATACTTACTGCACATTGACTGTGCTTTCTGTGTTCACCGCATTTATTATTTGCTAGTGTGCCAATATGGATATCTAGGACAGATAAAATTGGCCTTTGGGCTGAGCACCCCAAACCACCCCTTGGTGCCTCAACAAAGGCTAGGTTAGCAATAAGGGAAACTATACTTTAGCAGAATAACTTGCTACTTTATTTCATGCCAGCAGCATTTTTATTTGTTCCTGAAAACAAGTCACTTTTACATCCAACGTCATTTTAAGGAACACATTATATAACTGAATATGTATTATGCCTCTCAAATCTTCCTAGCCTTTGCAATCAAATATGATTGATTGTTCAAGAATTATATTTACATTTTAATTCTTTTCACTTATCTGCAATAGTTGAAGTTGCTTACTGATTCTTGCAAACACAGACCTGCATGTTTTACTAATTTAGGATGTTTATGTCAAAGTCAGTACAGCTGTAGGGAAAAAATGGACATTCGGGTCACTCAGATCTAATTCACCCTTTTAAGCTGGCAATAGAAGAAGGCACTGCATATATATATTTGGATTTTAATAATACATTTGATAAAATGGAAACTGTTACTTGTATGTGCATGTGTGTGTGGCAACCACCAATGTTTATTCAAAATTGGCTTCATGACCTTTAGATTATCTTTTGGCCTGAGGACTTCTACAATTCATTTGAGTATTCCAGTATCCTAGTGTTCTTCATGGGCCAATTTATCCCATCAATAATACATGAGGGCACAGTAGGGGGAACTTAACACCATCTATAATTCAAAACTAACTGTAGGGGGGTACTTTATCCAACGTATAAACAATAAACATGGGCCTCAAACACAAAATACATTTTGCTGATTAATGGTCTAAAAGGATCATCTTATTAATTGCACAAATAAATGTTTAAATATATAATCTATTCTCATGTGTAAGTAGCTTTTTGACTTTACAAACCTTGCTTTTCTGGCTATTTGCATTCATCAATGCCATATTGCTGTACCCAGCTAAGGTATTATGTAATGTGGCCCTGATTATCCAGAAAGCATTTTCAGATTTAACTAAGATGAGGTAAAACACAGAAATAACATATGATCTAATGGACTATACGTAATTATATTATATTGAATTATTTTATTTTAGTAACAAACTGTAGGCATAAGATGAGGTTTTATAATATTCTGTGCAAAATAGAGCGGGGTATAATTTGTGTGTATGAGTATGTGGCATGAGTGGGACAAAAAGAGTAATATGCTAATACAGATAGATTGTTGGGTCTGGGATTACAAAATTAGCTCTGGAAATTGCCCAAGGCACCATTATCGTTATCTTTACTCATTTAGGTGTAAGAAGGACACAAAATTAAACAGATAAATCAGAATTTGAGGCTTACCTGGTGTAGGTGGATGCCTTTCAAACAATGAGTAGGAACTCTATGTTATCTAATAGCCATAGACCAACCATCAGTATTTTAGATGTTGCTGATCTATGAGAACAGAAGCACTTCTAGGTCAGCAAAACTAGAAAGCTGTAGTGATAAGAGATGTCACAGCAGAATTCCTGATCATTATGAATGCAGAAGGCCATAGAAGGAAATTATTTATAAATACTTGTTTTTTGGAGCTATTGTTCTTAGGTTGTGTAATAATGCTGGAAAACTTGATGATTATGGAAAAGATAGGATGGCACCCAAAATAAAAGGCAGAATTATACAGAGAAGAAAAAAGCTATGTGGCTTTGTGGGGAAAGGGATGGATGCTACAAAAGAGCATTTACTTTTGAACTTCTACAATTGTTCTGTATGTTATGTCTAACAGAGTACACCACAAATAATCCATACCATGCACTTCTGCCCAGATGCAATGTTATTCTATGTGCCAGCGTGGCTGGAAGTCAACTAAAAATAAGTTCATGCAACTAGCCTCATAGTCAGCTGTATTAAACATGCATAGAAGTAAGAACTAATAGCTGTACCATTTTCCCTAAACCCAATGTAAACTGCAACATCCAGATGCTAACCATAGTTGCATGTAACATGACCAAAGGCAGGACACTATCACTTGGTCACTGGTCATTATCACCAGTGCAGTACAGCTGCTGAAGATCCCCAAAACTTAATCAACAGACTGTGACTGTTAAATATGGTGGTTCTGTAGGTCATTATGTGCTATTATCAACTAGGTGAGTGACACAACGCATTCAGGGCAAAACGATTTTATCAAAGACTGCTATTGAATTAGGGCTCATAAAATAAAAGTATTCCTGTAAATTAGCCACAGCCAGCTTGCTATGCACAGATAAGATACTAGCACTGCTATATAACTTTGTTAAATAAAAGCTGGCTCAAAAATGTGGAAAGATCAGCAGGACTAAAACTGACAGTGGATGAGATAACAAGCTCTTTCTACTTAGGGTTACCATCACACCCCTTTAAAAGAAGACACTTATTGAATACACATGCTGAAAGTTGGATGCATGACTCGACACAAATCATTGATCCATGCACCCAACTTGCATCCTGTGCATTCAATAGCTGTCCTCTTTTTAAGGGCGGTGAAATCGTAATCCTATCCCTACCGTAAACAAATAATAAAAAGAAAATTAGTAATTGTTACTTGGGCTGATGGTTTGTTTTGCAGGATAAAGGTAAATAGCACACTATTCCATATTTTGAGAGAGCATTTTACCTGAGAAAGTACAAATTACACATCAATATATTATGTAAAAATGATTTGTTTTTTTAGTATTCCTAACAGGGACAAGATAACCTGTGTCCAACAACAGTTGTCAACTGAAGAATATTAATATTATCAATACTGATCTGTATCAATGGCATGCACATTCCACATCCTAGACTTTCATTACTTTCTGAAATATACAGTACTGGTGTTATCCTTAATATGATGTTTACACCTAAAGGCTTTGCCTTTTAGATGCATACATATTTTTGCTGATTTCCACACACAAATAAGGACATTTCTCAAAAAGGAACTGAGATAGATTTACTCAACTCAAACGAGCAAAAAACACAGATACACCCAGTGACAGCACTAACTGATGTCACAATGTACTGTAACAATCAGCTCTAGTCAGTGTATACAATAAGGAGCCATTAATTCACAGTGCATCTCCAGAAACAAATGTGACTTCCACAAAAGAGGAGCCTTGCCCCCAGTTGCCAGAGTCTGATACAGCAGATGCACTGGTGTATAGCCCTTGAACAGAAAAAGAGATGTAGATTAAACTGTAATAAAAACTGTACCTATGCTTTTCTGTTTCAGGTCTCAACTGCTTGATACATAGGAATTAAACGTTAATGATTTCATTCATTTCATTTACATAACAGATGGCAGGAAAGAGGATTACAATTTTAGCCCCAAAACATATTTAATTATGATCTGGCCAATAAACTGAATTATAAATGTAACCCTCTTGATGGCATGTGATATATGATATCTGTATTAATAGAGTAGGAATCTATTTTGAGTCTGTTAAGATCACTAAGATTTGTTCCTAGAAACTGTAAGGATATCTGGATCACAAATAATCGAGGTCCATTCTACTTCTAAAAATGTTAACTATAAATTGTGTTAAGGGAGAGAAAGTGAACATTTTTTAGGATGCTAATTTATGATAGCAATAATTCACTTATACACAGGGTATCTCTAGAAATGGCAGTTAATAATTTATAAAGAACATTGCATTTCCCTTTGCTTTTATGCAATCTAATACTCCCACTAGTCCTTTAAAAATATGGGTAAACTAGACATATAAAGAAACTATAGTATAATATAAAACCACACAAATTCAATTCAAGACTTTCTGTATTGAAAGTAAAATTAAAAAAACAAATATATGATTTATACAAGCAGTCTAATTTATGCCACAGATTTAACACCCTTTACAGAAACAAATACACACAGGATATCCAAAAAAAAAGATTGTAGACCACAAGCTGTTGTTGAAATGGACTATTTGGTACGTTAAAATGCAGCCCACCACACACAGTTGCCATGGTAATTACATCAGAGCAGATGCTGTTTTATGTAAACGAACAAAGCAGCTGATATGTACATAGTATTCCATTTTATTGCCAATGCATTAATCGTAGTGATATGGATCTGAATGCATATGTTTCCCTTAGAAACGGTGAATGTCCAACTCCACACTGAACAAAATGATCTCCTCCGGATTTTCTTGCAAATCTGCCTCAATGAAAGTTTGTTGTCAGATATTTACTTCTATCTCCCCCAGATATTTATGTACCTTGCATTTCTCTGAATTCTAAATCTCATTCTTGCAACAAGATGTCTGCTATACAAACAAATCTCACAGAGAGAGCATTGTATTTATGAATGGGAGTAGAAGGAGAGAAAGACTGAAATAAATGGGGGTTTAGAGCTTAAGCCATTTACCATTCTGAGCTTAGATTTCCCACAATTACATTCTGCAAATATATATACAGTATGTAGAAACAAATACACCAAGCCTATTCTATTATAGCAATAGAGAACAGTGGGAGTGATAATCTGTTTATAAACTACACATCTAACATCCAAAATACTATGTACCCCACTTGGTAATCTATAATATTATTTTCACTTAAGTGGTTACATTATAGCACACAAACTATTCATTTGTAACAATATATGGAAGAATTATCATTGTTTATATTTTGAAATTGCTGGTCACAGAGAAAAAGGTTTCCAGTATCAACAGGGGAAATAACCATCTACACAACACTCTGAATTATAGTCTGGGCAAACAAAGCACAACACACCCTCCCACCCACTGTATATATATTTTATATGTGTGTGTGTGTGTGCATAAATGTGTATTTATATATATATATATATATATATATATATATATTATATATATATATATATATATATATATATATATATATATATATATATTAGTAGCCTATATTGTTTGCAGAAAATGAAGAGTAAGTATTGGCTAACAACATAAGAACAATAAAAGGAAGAGAAGCAAATGTGAATAAATGAAAGAATGGCAAGGTAAAGCCATCTTACCCAGCTGATGTGAGGGATGCAGCAGATGCAGTCAGCCCTTAGAGCTGTGTATGTGTGAGACTCTCCCAGAACAGCAGCTGGAAGGGAAGCAGAAGCTTTAGAGAGCAGACTCCACCCACAAGCATCGCTCTGTCTGCAGGAAACTACACATCGCCCACTTCCTCTGGATTTACTGGGGGGCTTCATGATTTCTAAGCAGCATCAGCAGCATCCATGTCTCTTTAAGTCAGTGCCAGCTGGCCTTTAGCTGCCTCTCCCCATGTCTGAGCTTGGCATTTCTATTAACATGATGCTGCCTCCAAGCCATGTGGCAGCAGCAACACTGAGGAAATGATGAGGGAGCATTCACCTCCCCAGAAGGAGCCAGTGATAAATGATTAAGCCACTGTTGGAGGCTACCTTGTGCTCTTCTCAGAGAAGCATATGGGCTTTGTTAGCCTGGCTGTTCCTTGCTAGTTAGCTAAGCAGGGAGTGGTGATTAAGGATCACTGCAACATCTGCTCAGAGGGAATCTTTAAAGCTCTAGAATTGATTAATAAAACTGCTGCCCATTCTAAAACCCTGGCTGTATAATCGAACCAACAGGCATTCTGAAACCCTGGTGGTATAATAGCACTGCTGTTCTGTCCCTGCTGAAACCCTGCCTGTATAATAGAACTGCTGCCCATTCTGAAACCATGCCTGTATAATAGAACTTCTTATTCAGAAACTCTGCCTCTATAATAGAACTAGAACTGCTGCCCATTCCGAAACTCTGGCTGAATAATAGAAGTGCTGCCAGTTTTGACACCCTGGCTGAATAATAGAGCTGCTGTCCATTCAGAAACGCTGCCTGTATAATAGATCTCCTGCCCATTCAGAAACCCTGCCCTTATAATCAGGGGCGATCCTGTATATTTTGCTGTCTGAGGCAGCCATCATTTTGCCACCCCCACCCCTCACCACGGCACTCACCTATCAATGCCGGAGGGGGTTGGGGGCGGTCTACATGGCGCCGGAGGGGGGCGTGGGTGGTCCAGTCACTAGTGCAGAGAGCACAATTGCCTGCACTAGAAGAGCCGCATTTCTGGGTTGAAAAACGGAAATTCGGCTCTTAGTTACCAGGAACGGCATTTTTGCCGCCCCCCGCAACCAGGGGGGCGCTGCTGCCTGAGGCAAGTGTCTCAACTCACCTCATTGGTGGAGCACCCCTGCTTATAGTAGACTTGCTGCCCATTCAGAAACCATGGCTGTATAATAGATCTGCTGCCCATTCCGAAATCCTGCCTGTATAATAGAACTGCTGCCCATTCTGAAACCCTGCCTGTATAATAGAAGTGTTGCCCATTCTAAAACTCTGCCTGTATAATAGAACTGCTTCACATTCTGAAACCCTGCCTATATAATAGAAGTTTTGCCCATCACAAACTTCAACTTGCCTGCAACTGTAGTTAATAATCTACAACTGCCTCTGCGTGCAAGTCTTTCTGCTTCCAGTCCCCTGCCCCCCTGTTAACATTCTCTCTCTTTTTGGGTTCCTTAGAGACACAAGTGTGAGTCTGTTTACTCTGCTGGGAACTTGAAAACTGACTAAAGAGGTTTGAAAAACTCCTCTGCCCTTTGAACATTTTTATACTGCTGAGAAAAGCTGTTATGACTTGACATCTTAATTTTGTGAAATCAAAACTGCTTTTTTTTCATGTACTGCTGCCAGCTACAATAAAAGGAGAATGTTTCCTTTAAAATACATTTGGTGCACTGCAGGGACTTACCACGGTACCATAAACTCTTAAAGTAAACATTCACCACTTTGGTTGCTTGCACTTTGATAAACTCAGTACTCTCCTCCAGGCTCTGGAACTGGGGTTGGCTCACTTGAGGATTTGACTTATAATGTATTTAGATCATTAAAATAACTTTTACCAATATAATACTGCACTGGAAGGTCTAGAGGGAGCCAACTTAAATTATTATTCCCCTTTTCACAATTCCTTCAACCCACCCACCACACTTTAGAATGTGGGCCCATTGTTTTTGGGCCCAAGAGTGAAGTTAAACCCCATTACTCAATTATCTTTCCCCCATTCACCTTCCTCCAGGAGAAGTATGTATGACAATACTCACCTTAATCACTTCCAACTTTGCCATATTTTTTCATTCCGAGCTTGGGTGGTTGGCAACTTCAGTGATGAGAAATACTACTGCATGGGAGCGAAACATTACCAGTGATATTGCCCAGAGCTACCAATCAACATTTGGATTTAAACAGTTAGAAAACAAAAGCAAAGATCTGATTGGTTGCTATGAGCAACATCACCAGTAATGTTAGACTCCAATTTTTACACAGCATGATAAATAGACCCTATATCTATCCCAGATAAGCCCTCCTAAGGTGGTTTCCAAGATACGTCCTGAATCAATAACAACCACTAGAAGAGAGGGGACTCGTCCCATCTCTTGATAAAGGTAACTGGACTGAAATCACATATAATATTAGCCCTATCCTTGTCTCCACAAAAGAGGGATTAAGACAATTTAAATGTATACATGAGTTATATACACAAGTCCTAGTGACCAGGGCTGATGATGTGAGAGGAAGAAAGCTGGCTGTCGTCTTTATTCTAAGACTGCCTGATTAGTAACACCTAGTGGCCTTTTCTGTCATACTGGACACTAATATTGTTCAATTTGCTCAACAAATTGAGTAAACAGACATAATATTCCAGGGTAATAATCCACAAGAAAATATGTGCTCTTCCATTGGATAGCACAGATTTATGACTCCCCTTAATTGGGAAAACCTTAAATGGGACCTGTCACCCAGACAAAGAAGCAAAAAACAGCATCATTTTGTAGATGCCTAACAGCAATCAAATAGAGGAGGTTCTGAAACATGTAAAGCAATGTATCAGATATTAAATGCTAATGTTAATAATTATCTAAATTCGTTCTGGACATCCACTGGTAAACAAATTATGTACACAAGCCGTGGGAAAATGCAGAACATATCACAAGGGAAATGGAAACGTATGGTTAAGAAATCACAGGGAAAATATACTCTCTCTCTTCCATTAAATGAAAAGAAACTATAGAGAGCATTGAGCATTTCCATTTTGTATATTGGGCTGGAAGTCCACAGCTTAATTGCCAGAGGTTCAGGGAATTAAGACATTATAGGGATCCTCCACTAAAAACCTTTTGCATAATGAAAGAAAGTGAAATTTTTCGTAATCTATCCAATCTTCATTAATATGATATGTTATATTACATTTTTTATTATATATACAGGTATGGGATCCGTTATCCAGAAACCCATTATCCATAAAGCTCCGAATTACAGACTCCATTTTATCCAAATAATCCAAATGATTCCTTTTTTCTCTGTAATAATAAAACTGTACCTTGTACTTGAGCCAAACTTATATATAATTAATCCTTATTGGAAGCAAAACCAGCCTATTGGGTTTATTTAATGTTTAAAGGATTTTCTAGTAGACTTAAGGTATGAAGATCCAAATTATGAAAAGATACGTTATCCGAACAAACAGGTCCAGAGCATTCTGGATAACAGGTCCCATACCTGTATTAAGTTATTTGTATATAAATATTATTGCAGTTGTTTTCTGGTTCTAATTCTTGAAACAATATAGCAGTTAGTCTGTTTTTCTCCTGGTCTGTTAATCAACTGACTTCTTTTTATGCTTTCCCAGATGTTCTTGGCACAGCAGAAAACTGTTACAAAAAGTTTTTCACATATCTGTTATTTCTGTTGTAGGAAAATAATTAATCAGTTCTCAGTGTAAAAACTATTCTAGCACATAGGATGAAACATTTGTAATCTAAAAGATGCAATTGTTTCTTCTGGAATGGCACCATAAGAATGCATTGTGCAACCCCCCTCTTCTCGATGAACATCCCGTGTGCTTTTCCCTTGCGCCCACAATTGGGAGTTGTAAGGGACTATCATGTCTGCTAGATAGAGGGCAGTTACCCTCTTTTCCCATGAGTTTACCTCCTTCCAGGCTAGCTGCTGCTGACTAGCATTGCTAAAGCTGGCCATAGACTCAAAGATTCGCTTGTTTGGCGACATCGCCACTAACGGCATGGCTATATCGGGGGTAATTCGAACGTTCGGCCGTATGGACGAACGATCGAATTACCATGGGTCGGTCGGTTAAAAATCAAACCTTCCCGATCTATATCGTGGCCAGATATCGATCGGGAAGACCTGTCGGAAGCCCCCATACACGGGTAGATAAGCTGTCAAATTGGTCCAAACGACCGATATCGGCAGCTTTATCTGCCCGTGTATGGCCACCTTTAGTCTTCTGACTGTAATTACTCCAAGGTCCCTCTCATTCAAGGATTAATACACCTTACTGACATTATGGGCATATGTATTCTGCATGTGTTTACACTCTAAAAATTTAAATTTTCACATATCTAAACTGTATTTAATCTTCTTCTTAGATACCTTAGGTACCAGATCACCAGTTCCAGATCATTCTAAATGATTATATTCCGTACATGGCTTAAATGACTTACTGATTAGTGCAATTTCGTAAAAAATAAACATAGCTTTCAATGCATGTTACATTCATTAATAAACAAATTAAATGAAGTAGACACAGAATACAGCATGCCACTCTAGATTATGTACCATTAGCAGAGATGTCAACCTCCAAAGATCTTTTTGGTTGTGCCCGTTTCACAACAGACCGAGCCCCATTAAGCCTCTACCACATGCCTTGATTTTCCTTTCCCAGTGGTATAAATCATGAAAAAAATTCCAGGAGGGTTAAAAACTTTTTTTCTGTTCATTTTAGTTCAACCTGTTCTCTATCTGCATACTGCATTCCCTAGACAACTTAGTTTCAATTACACTCCCTTCCTTAAATTGGGCATTTATCCGATACACTTTGTTCCTATATAAATACCAAAAACTGTTTCGTTTTTTAAAGTTCCTTTTAAAATGTCATCTTGTACCCCAGATCAGCCGTTTGGTTTGGGTCTACAGTTTGGGACATCACATGGGTATGCAGCTTAATACTTTGGGGTGGATTTACAATGAATTAATGCTGTTTCGGAGTTGGTATGATGGATACTGCCCAGTACAAAAAGCATACAGCCCCATCCAGGTCTAACAATTTATTTTCTTTGCTGGAACATATTGTTGCAATTTGCAATGGGGATAAAAGCATTCTGACATACTGACGCATTGTTAGATACACGTGTTTGTTAAAAACGTTCCTTAGTATTAGGAAAATATTCCTGAAAGTTTTAATAAATAGCAAAAATATCGAGTTGTGACAAGCTATGGTGTACCCTCCTCCTCCTGCATCCAGGCGCTCCTTGGTGTGATTGCTGCCCATGGAGTCACTTCAGGATTATATGAGCTAGTCTTGCTGAGGAAAGTATTAATTGAAACTGGGGCTGAGAACACTGAAGAGGTAATGGACGGAACTGTGGCTGATTGGTGGAGGCTATGCAGGTGAATTGCAAGGGTAACTTTAGAGATGTAAGCTTCCTTGGAACCAAACTGGAGATATTTTTGTCCATGCCCTGTTACTCCCTGACCCTTTTACATCCCAGTCATGCCCTGCCTGTGCCAAGTATATTATTATTGTAGCTCCTGTTGAGCTGTTCTGTTCATATTCTGCGGGATAAGAAAATGTGGCTGAAAATAAACCTTCATTTGTTGTGCTGTGTCTCTATGTGCCCCTTAATGTGAGCGCTTACTGTCACCACAGAAGTGTTGCTGCTGCTGCTGCTGCTGCTGCTAAGTATGCTCGGAAATGGACTTCCTTTTCTAAAAGAACTAAACAAAGTACATGTCCATAGGAAATATTGTGTTGAATTTGTGTTTTCGCTGTATTTCTTTTTATATGAGGTCCCTAATCACCAAGGGAGCTTGTGCAATGTGGTGTGTTCATATTAGGGTGGTTATAGCTCTCTCTCAAATATATTGAGTAAGATTCTTGGAAGTGATGCAGCGAGTGGTAATGAAATGGCTGTACACCACATTGCTATGGTAACCAAGGATGACTACTTTCCTGTGTTGTCATGTAAGAGTCATGTGATGTCGGCTTCTGCACAGCAATAAGCAAACCGTGATCACAATTATATCTTATTATTCTTCCAACAATTACAAGCCTTATAGCTATTCCTACCGAAACAGGCCATTTTATATCACAACACACACACACACACACGTAATAATTAGACGCATGCAACAAATAGAAACACACACACACGTAATAATTAGACGCATGCAACAAATAGAAATCAGGTATCTTCCTTTATAAATGCTATATTAACTGGATTGACCACCTTCGATGTGTGTTTATCCAAGAACACGGATTTCACTGGGATGTGGTTATTACTTGACAGTTTAATGGGACAAATAAAATAAGATTACCATTTTTAAAGGGGAGTAAAGCTATTAATACAGCATCCCTGTTCACCAACCCCGCTGCATAGCGGTGTCTTGTTAATTCAGGAATGTGATCAACTATGGACTTTTTCTGTATTATTGGCTTTATGCTTTAATGCTCAGCTGGTGATGATATGTGCAAACCCACAAAAACATTTTTAAAATTCTGCAGCAATTCCCTCATACCTACCTTTGGATTGAAATAATAGGTTAATTTAATAAAAGGGGGAAATTTGGTAATTTTAAGTATTCCATGGCAATCGACTGAAAGGCAGCATCACTAGAAAAACCCAGAAAAAGATCAAGCAGGGTGGGATGCTGTCAATGGGAAGGGGCACACAACAGCTATATTTGTACTGTTTATGTGAATAAACAATGTGCAGTTCCTTGCTGCCATCTAATGGCAAATTTTTATATCATATGCTCTTTGGATACTAAAGTTTGAAGGAAGGACTTGCGCAGGGGATCTTTTTTTTTTTTTTTGGAACACATTTTATTAAAGAAAATAAACATAAAAAACACTGCTGAGAAAAGTACAGTTTAAGGTACATTTTATTTTATGTCATGAGAAGATCCATGGGTAAAGCATAGAAAGAGTCAGACATTATTAACTGTGGGGAGTAGTGATTTTACACCTCTTTTCCTGCATTTCATCACTCTGTCACTCTGCCTTGTCTTTTCAATCGTTTTTTTGTTTACATTGGTTTTGTTAATATTTCTTTAAACTTATGCACAGTAACCAATGAACACTCATTTGGTATCCTTGTATTAGTTTCCGTGTGTTCCCTAGGGCAAAACCAGGTTGCATTGTTTTAATAAGGCTAGAATAAGGCTAGAAATGCTGTATTTTGTATACTAAACATGAATTTACTGCACCACAAAACCTAATCAAGCAAATGATTTATGCTTTCAAAGTTGGCCACAGGGGGCTGTCATCTTGTAACTTTGTTAAACATTTTAGCCTGACCCTGACCCTGCACATGCTCAGTGTGGTCTGGGCTGCTTAGGAGATTGTCATAAATAATACAAAACAAAACAAGTCAAATAATATCTGCCAGAAGCTGTTACAGCAAGACTTATTAATAATCAAAATATACAGACTGCACTGGGTCCTGTGTTGTCATGTAATCTAATGTGGATTTTATAGTTACAGTAAACAGCCTCTTTGTAATCTTTAGATAACTGCCACTCTGGTTGTTAAAAGGTTAACAGTAAGGATGTATGATCCCACTCACTCATACATAATCCTGCTCACTCATGCATAATCCCACTCACTCATGCATAATCCCACACACACATGCATAATACATTATAATCCTGCCCATACATGCATAATCCCGCTCACTCATGCATAATCCCACTCACTCATGCATAATCCCACACACTCAATCATAAACCTGCCCCCTCATGCATAATCCCACACACTCAAGCATAATCCCACTCACTCATGCATAATCCCACTCACCCATGCATAATCCCACTCACTCATGCATAATCCCACTCATACATGTATGCATTAGTGGGATTATGTGTATGAGTGAGTGGGATTACATATATGAGTCAGTGGGATTATGCATATGGTGAGTTGGATTATGAGTATGAATGGGATTATGCATATGAGTGAGTGGGATTATGAGTATGCGTGGGACTATGCATATTAGTGAGTGGGATTATGCATATGAGTGAGTGGGATTGTGAGTATGAATGGGATTATGCATATGAGTGAGTGTGATTATGCATATGATTATGAATACGTATGAGTGGGATTATGCATATGAATGATCAGGATTATGCATGAGTGAGTGAGATTATGCATATGAGTGAGTGGGATTACATGTAGGAGTGAGTAGAATTACACATACTTGCTAATAAAGTTACATTACCTAAAAAAACTTCTGAGCAAGGTCATCATGCGTGGCTGGATATGCAAATGTAAATGATGATGTAGCCGATAGAAAATGGCTGCCTGGTTGAAGCAGATCTTGCATTCTGGAAAACACTACAGTGCAGGCTAACGGAGAGGATACAGATACTACCTGACCCAATACAGAGACAATGATGCATTTTGTGTGGGAAATATGTGCCCTATCAGAAGTCATTGTAAGGGTTTACATGTCCTTTAATACAAACTTTCTCCAACTCTCCATAACCAGTGGCTGACCCTGACCCTGCACATGCTTAGTGTGTTCTGGGCTGCTTAGGGATCGTCATAAATAATACAAAACAACACAAGTCAAATAATATCTGCCAGAAGCCGATACAGCAAGACTGATTAATAATCAGAATATACAGACTGCACTGGGTCCTGTGTTGTCATGTAATGGGGCTTCATAATCCCATGTAATCCCATGTGGGACCCTGGCCGCCAATGTATTTTTTAATTTAAATCTGGGTCCTGACCACCAATGACTTTTTATAACTGTGCAACTGAGTGCAGCTTCTGCTTTGTTCCAGGTACCCATAGCAGAACGGTGGTCCTCCCAAATAAAACACGAGAACAGGTATTTTCGGGCCTTCTTCTACTCAGCGTGCCCTCAGCCTATAATGTTCAGACTTTAGAGGGAAACAATTCAAGTAAAATAAATAAAACAACATAGTGGCAAATTGGTGGGCCCTGGGCAAATGCCCCTTTTGCCTATTTATGAGGCATGGCTGATAGTTAAGACCTTGGTCGTGGCCAAAGAAGAGTGCAGCGCCCACTAAAAGGGGGGCAATGCCTGATCTCAGCAAATATTTGAATATCTCCACATAGCAGCCAAAAGTCAAACAATATGAAATAAAGATGGATAGAAATTGATAATATTTCATTTTAAATGCATTATTTAGTTAGGTTTTTTTTGGATAATGACCCATTCTGTGACATACTAAATCAGTGCATTCCAGTGCAGTGCATTATGGGGAAACACTAGATAACTCTTGTTACGTTCAATCAAACAATCTACACATCATTCCTTTTTGCATGTGACAGAGCCATCATTCCCAATGTGTATCCAGGGCTAATGACAAGTGGTGCAGGCTATGTCTGTGCTTCGCTCTGCTGGCTTAACATGATAGGAGTTGACATTCTATGAAAGCAGCAGGGTGAAGAGTCCACCCCTGATTATAAATAGTAAAGCAATTTTGTTTGCTAGTGAAGGCAGAGGCATAGCCACATTTGTGCCACCAAGGCCATGTTCTCCAGCTATATACGCTCTACAGATAATATATATATATATATATATAATATATCTAATATAAAAAGGTGCTTCAGGTTGCAGCTCCCCTATAGCCATTTCTATATTAAAACTGTGCGTATGTATATATGTACTGTATATAGAGATGCAGAACAATCTTTTAAATTTGCTTTTGCTAGGTCACGCACATGCAGGTTCTGTATGCACACAAAGTTGAACTCCTATTGAACAGCTAATTACCAGTAACAGCTAGCTGGCAGAGGATGCTGGGATTTGTGGTTCAGCAGGAGCCATGGTTATAGTTTCCATGTCGCTGCACAGTTGCCCATTTATTTTGTACAGATTTATAAACACAAAAGAGAAAGGACTCGAGACATGTTGTTACAGCACAGATCTGCCAGAATGTATTTATTACAGATATACAATAAATAGCTTTATACACTGTAAAATCTTTTACAAATATTTTAGCTATAGGATAATCACAGCATGGTACAACTGTATCTCTTGTGTATATATATATATATATATATATATATATATATATATATCTATATATATATATATATATAGTGAATAAAGTACCCCCTCTTGTAAATTATAAGGAGGAGTTTCATGATCATATAAAAACATGAGGACAAAGGCCGAGTGTTTTTATACAGGTCATGGAACTGCGAGTTAACTTCTAATATCCTCATATTTTGCAACTAGGGATACTTTATTATAATACACAAGTTTCAGTGAGTCTTGTGACAGAAATGACATCAGAACTCACTGTTTATAACGGATGACATCAGAACTCATAATAAAATTTATAAGATATTCATGGCTTTTGTGTATTATATATATATATATGCTTTTTTTTTTTAAATCCAGAACCAATGAAACATCTTCCATTCTCATTATTCCCACTGTACTGTATGAAGTGGGTGACCCTTTACTCTTTAAGATATTGTTGTAAACTCTGAAATATGATGTGATTGACAGTGAGATTCTATAGCAGCAACCTCCATACAGATGGCATGTAATCATTATATTGTGCAGACTTTGCATATTAGCAGGGCGATGCCAACATTAGCTGGGCAGTTTGAAACATGATCTGGGTATATGAGCAGAATGCCCTTTTTCTGAAAAAGGCCCGACCTGCTCTTCGTTTTGTCTGACAGTCAGGTGAAAATTCACTTGTGAAGTTGTTCATTTTAGGAGATTAAGTTAGAGAGCAGAAAAGAGTCATCTGACAATTCCAAGCAGAGCTACATCACAAGACTCTCCTCAGCTGACTGCAGCCAGTTGGCTGAAATGAACAGCAGGTGGCGATGTTGTTTCAAATTCGTTATATTGGTTTTCAAAACTGGAAAACCAATAACGTGAATTGAAGTGCTTAGACGACTACTCTGAGCAACTTTAGATTAACTGATTTTGAGGGTTTACATTTCATTAAATAAATAAATATGGGTGTGGATATTCTGACCCCCCCCATACACACTGAGGATATATTTTGTTACTATATAGAAAACATACCGCTTTTCATTCTTTTGAACGGATGGCTTTCTTCAGCAGCCCTAATATTTTTATTGTACATACATCCAAGGCTATAAAAAACAGAATCCACCTGCCAGTACAACCTGAAGAACTGACATTCCCCATCCACTGACTGCTACTTGGAAAACATGGCGGCAATTGGCATCTTGTTAGTTAACTTGCCCCACACAACAAATGAATCAAAATTCTTTTCCACCACCCTCCAAATGTAGCAGTTTTCCCTGTAGCAGTAATAGTTACGCAGAGGTCAGCACATAATATATAATCCTATGCCAATATCAGAGATAGAATGGCCTGAACCCATTTGTTACCATACTAAGCATTTTGCTGCCTACCTATTTACAAAGCTATGAAGCTTCAGTTATAAGAGATACAGAATGAGAACAGCATGTACAACGAAGTGTTGCTAGCAATATTCTGCACTACACACAATCCTACTTTTAACAAAACAGTATTAACACTGATTATATGCAATGAGTGATATAAAAAAAATCTCGATACAAAAACAATACAAAAATAGGTTTTTTTTTCCTTGCAAAAGCCTGAATGTTAGAAAAGGACAATATTTAAGCATTTAGAAAAAACATACAGTAAAAAAAAAATAAAATAAAGTTTTCATATGAAATAGATACTGTGCTATAATTTGTGCTCTTAGCAAGCACACCAATCAGAATGATGAGTCTTTACCCCAGGCACTATTTCCATGAATCCGATTGGCCAATGGCAGTGATATCTGTGCCTCAGCCAGGCCTGTGTATTAACCTCTAACTAGCAAGGCAGAAGCACAGAGCTACATTTGCTGAATACAGCTGGAAGAAAAATCAGGGACACCAAAGCTGTGCAAATGTCCTTCCCCAATCTATCCATGACATGCTCTGTCTCAGCCTTTAGCAGCTACATATGCCAAAATGAATTAAAAGATGCGTCATTGCCCCTCTATGTACCTGGAAGAAATTCATGTCGGTCAAATGTATCATCTGCCCTGCACTGCTTCAATAAATGACTCCCTGTATGAGTGGGTATCCCTTAAAAGAATTTCACATGATGGTGTTTTAAAATGGGGGAGGGGTGGAAGTGCATAAAGTTGTTTGGTTATAAAACCTGCAAAATGGGGTTTCTCAACACATGGATAAATAGAAGTCAATTTGCCATTCTCTACACCAGCAAAGTACAAGTTCTGTCCCCACCAACTTCTAAAAGTAAAATCCTCAGCAACCTTAGATAGCTAGGGGTTTGTATTGAATTATCAATTGAGTGCCACAGGCTGAATATCACTGCTCCGTAATGTAGTGTCCTGCGTGTGAATTATGAGCGGCCGGCACAAGTACACATGAACAATTTGTTGAGCCCTTCAATGTATCATTGTACTAACAAGCTAAAATTAGCATTTGAATAAAGAGCCTATAAGACCCATAGATATATATACAGTATATATATATATACACGTAACATTTGATATATTTTACAGGATGTATAAAAATACTTAATGAGATCAACTGTCAAAACAAAAAAAACACCCATAAAACCTTGATATATATCTTTCATTCAGCATGTAGAGCTCAGCAAAGTCAATGCTTGAGATTGAGTGCCACTACTTTCAACTGAGATTTCTTTCTTAAAATAGGGGTTTCACATTTTCATACGAGGCGTTATAGACAGTGTATTAATGTTTTTTACACTGCCAGTATCTTGTCATTCTAACAGGTTCACTGTTTGCAGTTCTCTCTGGGACAGGGGCTCAATGTGATAGGAGACACAGAACTGAGCAGAGAAGAATCAGGAGATGCTTAATGCATCTGTTGCTTAGTCTAGCACTTGTGTGGACAGATCAGCAGAGGGCTCAGAAGGGACCATTCAATTATACATTATGTATTCTTTTCAACATGAGTTCAATTAACAGGGCTTGGGCTGAACATACCATTTTCCTACTGTTCTAATCATGAAAAATCCATGTTTTTTCTTATTTCTTGAGCTAAACAGGGAAAGTAAAGCAACTCCATGTTTGGTTCTTGCAAGGTAGATTGCTAGATTCCCAGAGGACAGATAAGTAGAAGTCCATTGTGCTGGGGGATTATCTGTCCACAGGGAATCTAATTATCTGCCTTGCAAGAACCAAACATGGAGTAGTTTCAATTCCCCTGTTTGCTCAGCCAAAGTCCTATCACTAACATCATGGTGTACTGCCCTTTCAAGTGTTGGGAGTTCATTGTAGAATGTACACATGTGGAATAAATACAAATCTTTTGGTGATAATTTACCTTTTCCTATCATGACACCACGAGTAGTTCCAAAAATGTTTCTATTACAATGTCTTCAAAGCTATTCAAGCTGCTGTATACACAAATAGAATGGCTGAAGGAGGTGCATCAGCTTTCTGTATCCCCCTTGCTGGGCAAGAAGTTTGCCTCTTTGGAAAAAGTAAATAGGTCCCCAGTACATGGGCATTATAAATCCTCAGGTTTCACATAATGCGCAATTCCTTAAAGAGAACATTAACATGGCATTATTGCGGTTTATAATACTACAGGTCTTAGCATAGCTTAATTCACGATGCATCCATCTGGATTGGGATAACAAAAATTCATGTCCATTTTTCCTATATGTGAAACTCGTTCGACCACTGTTATCTCCTTTCTTCCTCCTGTTATTGGCAAGAGTTTTTCTTAACTTTGGCTTGCACGTATTTCCAATGGCACTGAATTTCAGACAAATGCTCTTCACGTGTATAAGATAAAAATATCCTGGATGCAAAAATCAGAAAAAAATATGGTACCTTGTAAAACGAACATCATTTAGGTTACTGAAAATAATGTTTGATTGTCTTATTTGTAACAGAAAAGTACTTAGAAAGATATTGCTCTTCCTATATGCTGTTTGGCAAACAGGCAGCCAGGCCTGGATATAAGAATTCTGGGTTACACTACAAATTCTGGGAAGTCATCGTGTGTGAGATCCAGAGAAAAATATTTACTCGCTTTCTTGGCTAAAAGAGGTTCTTTAATGTTGATGCATTGTTGAGCGAGACAGCCATTGCAGTAAAGGCCTCTCTCATGCAGGTCGTGACCGCAGCCAAATGTATAGCTCTGGGCTGTTTCCTGATTGAGGCCCGCAATTTGTAAAAAGTCTTTCTGGTACAAACGGATGTCATCCAGACTTAAACTGTGCCGGTCTGTAGAAGTCTTTGGTTTTCTGCAAGCCGTCTGTAAAATAAAGTCTGTATGTTACCAGCAGCAATCACAACAGATAATTCACTTCTAATATTACTAAGATCGGGTATATGTAGTATTGTGGAACTCCTGTGCAAGTTGCTCATAAATGGAAATATAAAAAGTATAAATGTAAATATTATGCCAACAGAAATGTTATATTCCTTCCTGGGGAAGGCAGTTTGCAACAACCAGGGTGCCTCATCTTGGGTAGGAATCAAATGTAAAAATACAATGAGAAATGGCACTTCTAATAAACTCTTTTAAAGACTTATAATATAGACAAATATATTCCCCATGACAATTCATTCCACCAATCACACATCTTACCAGTATTTATAGCTACATCCCACACTGCCTCTATTCAAAATCCTATTTTTTGTAACATACTAAAAAAGATTTAATCTAATTTAATTCCAGATTCCCCATAGTCTCCAGTGGAGTTTTCTCAACAAACTGAATCTGGTCTATTATTCATAGGGGCAGATTCACTAATGAGCGAATTTTCTCCAGCATCAGCTTCAGACCCCTTGCACCACTTTACCAGACGCAAATGCGCTACGAATACGCTAATTCACTAATATGCCAAGTTTCATCGCAGGCGTCAGACACTGGTGACTTTTCGGTAGCATTACTTCAGCTGAGCAAAGATGCGCTAGCGTTCATTTGTGTCTACCGAAAATTCTCTAATGATCTTGAGCTTATGTCAATTAGCATACAGTGGGAAATTTAAAGTTGTATTGAGGTCTTTATTATAAATGTTGGTGCAAATGCTTGAAGTTATCTCTTTTTATTACATATGTCCAGGGAACCTTAATAAAGACAATACAGTTAATATAATGTCCTACACATGAGCCCACTGTAAAATGAATGTTCCATATGTTATAAAATGTCTGGAGAAAACCAGTTACCCAAAAAAAGTCTAAGTTAGGACTTTTGCAGCCAATCCCGCTTTAAAAAAGGAAAAGTCGGCAGCGTTTTTTGAACTTTTTTGAATAATGCATTTTCGGCACACAAGATATGATGTAAGTGACAGAAGATTGAGGAAGATCCAGATTCTTTTTAACACTTCGCCTGGTCTGAGGTGGCGAAGTCAACTCTGACGAAAGAGGTAACATTCAGTAAAATCCGCACTTTAGTGAATTTGCAGAGTAACGATCATTCGCCAGAACGAAAAGTCGACTGGCAATAGAATGTGAATGAACGCTACCGACAGTCCCGTTCGCTAGCGAATTGGTGCCTGCGCCTGTTAATGAATAGGTGATGTCCCTGCAGGTGGCAACGATGGCGAAAAGTCATTAGCCACTTCGCCCTTTAGTAAATCTGCCCCACAGGCTCTGATTCTGCCTTACAAGTTTCAAACGTATTCATAGATAGTGCTTGCCGACAGCACCCTAAACATATGCAACATTGTTTCCCATGATGATGAAGTAAAGTTCTAATCACTGGGGTTGCAAAATGTTTGGCAAACATTGATTATAATCACTTGCCTAATACTGAAACTGCACTAGCTTGTGGTACTTCTGCATGAGCACCACAGAAATATCTTTTTCCTCTTCGATGGCCTTGGGCCAACGCATGCATAGAATGAAAGAGTCTTAATTTGGCCTTAATTTTCGTCTTATCACTTTAATGTGCATGGGTACCCGGCCTAAAGAACTAGGAAGCAGAAGAAGTTGGCTCTGTGGTGCTTCTATATATGTACTCCGGATCAACTCAAGTGGCACCCTCTAGGTATTATAACTTTACTTCTCCTTTAATATATTTAGTTATAAAAGTACAAAAAAGTCCTGTACCTGTGGTAAAGAGTCAATGCTTTGGCCACGCAGCTTCACCACAGTTTCCGAGGAACTAGAAGTTGATGAGTTTACTTCTTTAACAACCAAACCTTAAAAAAACAAACAAAAAAACCCCATAAAATATATAATATAATATAATTATATATATATATATATATATATATATATATATATATATATATATATATATATATATATATATATATATCTCCTTCCTCCTGTGTATCATATCACAAGTCACTTCATCTTTGTAACTATAATAAATTCATGTTTTGCAAGCTTTGTTGCCCAGTCTGTACTAAAAGTAAATTTAAAAATGTACTGCCCAGGCTGCCCTAATACATATGATAGAATTTGGCAACATTGGATGAGAATAACCCCTAAGGCTAGTTAGGGCCAATATCTTAGATATAAAGTAAAAATAGAAGATTAACATAAAATGCAGTACTCAGAGGATCAGTTTACATAACACTGCATACATTCCACAGTCTATAGTAGTGTAATAGTAGTGTCATATATTATTTGTCTTTAGACCAAAATGAACCATGTGTATATTCATATTTGTCCCCAGAAATGGGATAGACTACATATTCATGGAACATAAACACCCACTAGATACATTCTGGGAATCCTCTTGCATGTGACATAACAAGGAAAATAAAGCAAGATAATGATACAGCGGTATGCTTACAACCAACTGGTGAATCCAAAAAGTAGCAGCAACTTACCTGAATGTCCGTTTAGTTGTTGGGAAACCAGCATGTCTTCTGTGATATAAATACACAAGTCGGGGCTGATGTCCAAGGGCAAGTCAAGATCTTTTGGATCATCAACCAACATCTCTATTTCTGTAAAAATAAAAAGTATTTTTTTTTTTACATTAATTAATATTCATGCAGTGTACATACATTTTAACATGTTTCAAATATAATAACATAGATGATATATTGCATATTTAATTAATCATATTTAATTGTTTATTACAATGAAGGAAATCAGTTATACAATACTATTGCTTAAGGGATCAGTTGTCAGGCTTAAGTAGTTTTCTAATCCACAGCATATTTCCTCTTCACTAAAATCTAATATGGAAGCTGAAGTACAAAGGCTCCTATAGATGTGGACGCACCAGGTGCAAAACATGTTTGCTCATGCAAGTATCCAAAAAGTTTCACAGCACTGTAACTGGTGCTAGCTTTAAAATTAAGCAATATTTTAATTGTGCATCAAAAGGGGTCATATATATGGCAACCTGCATTTGCGGATCCCAATATGTAGGGAAGATTATCAGGACAGCCAGCACTCGGGTGTCAGAACATATGTCAGCTGTGGAACGTTTGGATACTAAATCAGCTATAGCGAAGCATTTGATTGACAAACATCAGGGTTCATCATGCGTAAGTTTTCAAATTATAGATAGACCCCAAAATGATATGAGGAAGGGCGATTTAGTTTAAAAGCTGTGTCGCCTCGAGGCTTTCTGGATTTACCAGTTGAAAACTACTGAAAATTATGGTGGGCTTAACAGAGATTGGGAACTCGCTTGTTTTTGTAATTAGTGCATTTCTTTAGTGTGCATATATGTTTTACAGTATATATTTTATATTTGGGATCTTACTGTGTGTTATCTTACATATATGTAATATATTGCACTCTATTAGTGTAAAAATAACCCCTATAAGAATATGCCTGACAGCCTAAATCTGCTACATTGAGGTATAGAAATCTTGTAAGTATTATGTAACTATTAACAAACATTGTATACTAAACCTATATATAGTAGCAATTTGTAGCATTCCACTACTGTGCAGAAACCCTTTATTGTAAGTTTAAATGGGTCTATGCAATGCACAATGTGTTTTTGGTACTAATTTATTCATGTATAAATCCTGTTCGGGGTTAATGTTTTTATGGGCGTGGTCTGTGAGGCTTTTTGTGGTGATATATTAACTGGTGTGGGGGTTAGCATACCTTATGCTTCTGAGGAAGTGGCGAGACGCCACGAAACGCGTCAAGCGTAGGGGTACAAGTCACTGCTATGATATTTATGCTTTTAACCATTTCCAATAAATTAAGATTTTATGATTCAGCTGCTGATATGATCCGCAATTTCTGTTTTGTTTCTACGTGATATTGGCCTGGACCGGGGGCATGCTGCGTGCAAGCACACAGGTTTGCTGAATTTACACGTGCAGGTGAGAGAGGGGGAGTGCTCCCTTTTGACTTTCTACTAAAATCTAATATGGCAAATTAACAACACTAGCCGATGAATGGAAGGGAACAGCTCTTTGCACTATACAAAGGGATATTGTTTTATGAAACTAGAGAAGTCTTTTGAACAAATGAATATTAAAAGTGAATTTAAATGGAATATAATGTACACAGAGGGACCATTGCAGCTGCAGGAGGTGGGAAGGCAAAACTATATATATGCATCCATGCTTGCCAGCAAGCCCTTCTGTCTTAGGTTTAGTGAATCTGGGCCAGAAGTGCTGAATTTAGTTCCAAATTTAGCTGACTAAACTTATCACTAAAGGATAAGTATAAAAACTATTTTAGTGTTGCATGACGACCAGTGAAGTAGTGAATTTGGCAGTGGTCCTTTGGTTATGTGTAGGTTCTATTGTTTGGCAGGTTCTTCTGACAATGTGCAATGATTTCAAACAAAACAAAACATTTCAATAAAAACATAAAATGTTATTGCCTTAAAATGCTATTTTCTGCAGTGCTAGTTCTAAAAACATGTACCATTGACATAATGTAGCAGAAGTCAACTGGAGTTCACTGCTACTACAGTACATGGCTTTAATGTTACATGTATTTAGAACTAGCACTGCAGAGAATAGCACGGAAAGGCAGGTTCTGTTTTTATAACATGAAATTATTACATGTAAGTAATGTGTCTTGGAAAGTTGCTTAGAATTACATTTTCCTTTGTTATGCAAAACTTTATATTTGGGTTTACAATCCCTTTAATCAATGCATGATCAAGACCTTCTAACGTTAATATGCCAAAACCTACAACTGGCAAGGGGCAGCAGGAAAGCTCAAGCAGCTTCCACAAAGCCATTGCAGCAGATGGGAGAATAATTCTTCCTTCCCCCCTACTTAGCTTGACATCTCAGATTTGACCTAATTGTCAAATCTGAGATTTTCAGGACTGCAGATTTACTATAGATGCTACTTGGAGATGCAACAATACAATTAGGTATGGTTGGATAAACAGATTAAAGTCATTCACTGCAAACAACAAAGAATCCTTTATTTGTTTATGTTTTCTAAGGTTAATCAAAATATGATCAATCAAATCATAGTACAAGTATGGGACCTGTTATCAAGAATGCTCTGGGCCTGGGGTTTTGCGTATAACGGATCTTTCTGTATTTTGGATATTCATACCATAAGTCTAATAGAAAATCATGTAATCATGAAATAAACCCAATAGGCTGGTTTTCAATAAGGATTCATTATATCTTAGTTGAGATCAAGTACAAGTTACTGTTTTATTATTAAACAAAAGAAAACCATTTTTAACAATTTGAGATATTTGAATAAAATGGAGTCTATGGGAGACAAACTTTCCGTTAATTGGAACTTTCTGGATAATGGGTTTACGGATAACAGGACCCATACCTGTACTGCTGATATGGAGGGGTGGAAAGAGAAATCAACATAACAAGCTGGAAGTTCCATTTATTAAATTACCATCATCTTGAGAGTCATCTTCCAGCCTGTCCTTCCCAGCACTCTCTGCCCCAGAAGTGTGGGAGCTGCTGTTGCTCGTCATAGAGCTGCAGGTTTTCAGCTTTCTGTGAAGTGATGTCCCCGAGAAACTGTCTTCTGGCCCAATGTCCCTGTGCTTAGTATCTGCCTCTATCCCTGAGGTGTGTGAGCTGCTGTGGCTTGTTGTGGAGTGCCTGGAGAGACGCTTGTGCTTGGCACTGCCCGCACTGCTGCCACTGGCACGAGAACGCTTCTCTAACTGATCCATGTCCTGATCCAGAGTGTCACTGATGTATGATTCCCTGTACTGTTTCTTTTCTGAAAGGCAAAGGGACCTTGATTTAATGGAAAATATTTAACTTGCACGGAATTGATTTTCAAATCATAAATTAGTTTTAGTAGCAAATTCTTAACATTTAGGGGCAGATTTATTAAGGTCCAAATTGTAAATTCGAATTTGAATTTTCGAGTTGGATTTTTGGTCAAAACTCACAAATTCAATTTGGGAATAAAGGGTGTTATTAGCTTTTAGTAATTTTTTAGTATATTTTAGTATATTATAGTAATATATAGTAATATAAGTATATTTAGTATATTATAGTAATATAAGTGAATTTTACTATATATATATATATATATATATATATATATATATATAGAGTAAAATTCTTTTCACTTATATTACTATAATGGGAATAAAACCTAGGCACTAATCTCATTGGTTTACCTAAAATAAAAAAAAAACTGTTCTTTCCTTTGAGCAGCAAAATACCCACGCACTCTTTCGATTTCCATTCAAGTTTGCAATGGTAGGGTAGCCCTATGGGGATCTTACACTGCAATTTTATTCTTAACAAAGCTTATATTCCCTGCTGATGCCTGTTCTTCCACTGCTCTGCAATTCTCTTATTGCTATTTAATTTGAATAACTGCCTTTAATAAACACAATGTACTCGTGCTTCAGCTATAGCTGTACAATATTGCCAGGATTATTTGGCTCGTTCTTAAAGAAAAATATATATTTTTTTACTCTTTGTGAATACAACTCACAAAATTGTAGCTTCTTTTTAAAAACAAACAAACCTCTCTTCTATTTATACTATTACAAAAATCCCTGGTCACGGATTATAGTAAAAAATGATGTTGTAAAATATAATCTCAACTGTTGCAAATAGCATAAATGTGCTGATCTTGGAGAATACAAAATCTTTATGAGCCAGTCAGGCACATTGTGCCAATTCTCATGACTTTTTCTTCTCAGCACTTACATGCCCTCATTCTTTGCCATCTCTTCCTCTCCTATGCAGTATCAACTTCTATGATTATGCTGTGCATTTCCTATAGCCCCTTCTCTGTCATCAGATTTTTTATGCCTGATTTCTCTTCAATGTTTTTTTCATTCTCTTCTGTGTGGATATTCTCCCTGCTTCACTACAACCACCTCCTACACTTTCTTTTATTCTTTTCTCAGCTTCCATTTTGTCTTTTGCCTCTCTACAAACCCATTTTGCCCTCTACAGAACTACAATCCACCAAACCTTTTGCTGTTCAACAGAAAATATGCTGTTTTCTTTGGGCAGCCTTTTTGTGCTTTACTTATAGGCATTATTTCCATTATACAATAACACATTATTTTGAAAACTGAACCCAGTGTACTATACCTTCATGTTCTTCTAGCTTCCGGACTTGGCGCAGAACAGGTTGCAGGTTCATGTAGAGACGGTGGCTATTGCTAAGCAGCTGAAGAAGATGTCGAGAGCGGACAGAGCAGCCAGTATAGTAGATCAACTTTCTGGCTGAGGGTAAGCCATCTGGTAAAATTTCAAATTTCTTTCCCTATTTCAAGAAAAATACAAGAATAAAGAAATAATATTTTTTTGCACAGAAGGTCATTCCATCACAAAAAATAAATGCAGAAAAGAACCACGAGCACATTAAAATAGGAACCAAAAAAATGCATTCTGCAGAACTATATCAAATCCTACCATAGCCTGCTGCATGTTCTATTATAAAGTTACTTTCAACATTTAATGAATACTATACCAAGCACAAGAAGCATACTTAAGAACAGTTATTATTATAACATATCATTATTATTATAATAAACAATATACCAAGGACAGGACATTCATTATGTTTCCTAGAACCACAGTACTCATTTAAAATTCAGGATATTAATATATAAAATCAGCTAGGACATATGGATCTTCTTAATGGCTTGATTTTGCTTCCATGCTGGATAAAGGGGTTTACCCCGAAACGTTGCACTTTCGCAAAATAAACTCAGCAAGGGCTTGTACCTGCTTGAATGAACCTTCAAGTGTTGATTTTGCTTCCATTCACACATTGATAGTGAAGATAAGCATACATTAGAGATACATGGTATGGTCGCCTTTCCATTGATCATTCATATGAGCAGACAGTTCAAACTTGCTGTGTTTCCTCTACAATTCCTCATCTGCTGATGCACCATACACTGGCAGATTATAATTTTACCAATCCCTGAAAGGATTGATATCCAATTGATCGGGCCAACATAAACTTAATAAAATCATATTAAAACTTTATGTTTGCAAAATTTGATTGGTATGTGTATGGCCAGATTTATTGTTTGAAAGCACCACAAAGGGTAGTGCTCATTTCAACAATGCGGTTTGCTTTGATCCAAAGTTTTCCTCCAGAAATTCCAAGAATGGTTTTATTTTTACAACCAGAGGTAACTGCAAAAAGATTGGAGGCGCTAGGTCACCTGTTCAAGATGCTTTTCGTATAATTATTGTAAAAAAAATCCCCTCTGTCATTTCTTTTTCTGTGATAAACTTACCACAAACACTAGCTTTCCTACATTTGTCCAAGGGAAGTCATACAGCAATTGCTTCCCTTCATCTGAACTCTGTAAAAAAATAAATACAATTTTAGTGAAAATGACTGTTGAAAATGACCACATGGGCTCCCATTATTACATGTAAAGTTGATGTGAAGCTCAATAAAAACTTAGGCTAGAAATGCTACATGGTAATGTTTTGGGATTCTGAACCACCACAGCCCTTAAGCAGTAAAGAGCTATGCCTTTGTATATGCTTTCATGCTATGCTATGCTTTCAGTTGGCTGTTAGTTACCTGAGTTTAGGGACCAATTCACAATATAATGTATATGATTAGTATTTAATTCAGATTCAAGAATGAATGGTAGAATGTTATAAGGCTGATGTACGGCTGTATAAGGCAGGTCACTACATTCAAAATATAAATATAAAATTTCCAGCCATATTAGTTTTTAAACTTCAGTTCTCATTTCATGACTATTTAAAGGAACAGTAAGATCAAAAAATGAAAGTGTTATTAAGTAATAAAAGTATAATGTGTTGTTACCCTGCACTGCTAAAACTGCTGTGTTTTCTTTAGAAACACTATTATTTTTTATATAAATAAGCTGCTGTGTAGCAATGGGGGCAGCCATTCAAAAGAGAAAAGACTCAGGTTACACAGCAGATAAGCTCTGTAGAACATAATGGTGTTATCTGTTATCCCCTATTTAACCTGTGCCTTATAGCCTTTTTTCAATTTCCGTCATTGCAGCTTGTTTATATGAACTACAGTAGAGTGCACTACTACTGCAGGACAACATTAAACTATATTTTATTTATTTTAAAACACCTTTTTTTTTTGGTGTTACTGTACCCTTAAGTAACAATTGTTCTCTGTAAGTTAATGGCCAGAACATTGTCTGATTTATTTCTCCTACTTTAAACCTACAAATGTTAGTTTTAGATTCTTGCATTAAAATTAATTATCGGTATCAGAATGTTCGGCCTTACAAGGAATAAAATATGAATGTGTGTGGCCAGCTTTAATATCATCTGATTTTGTTGTGTTGTACTTAAAAATATCAGTTAAAACTATACTCTGAACAAGTGACTATCCTAGGTACACACAGGCAAGTAAAACCAGTCAATATGGGCCATCAGCTTTTCAATATTATCTGTGTGTTTGTGGCCAAACTTTTCGAAGTCTAACTGGAATCTGTGATGATATCTATATGTTTAAAACCAAATAAACAGACTTACCCGCCTGATCTGATCGTTTGGGCATCTGCTGAATGACTGAACTGGGTACTGTAGCCTTATAATTGATCCTCAACTATGGTTCAAGTAAATTCAACTTAGTTCCCTCATTTTACTGTAACTAGTTTAGTGAAAGAAAGAGCATGTAGAAGAGCCAACCATGTCATCAACTAAAAGCCTCAACAGACTCTATCACAGCATTACAGCAAATAACTAGCTGTCCTGAGGAAGTCAGGAGACGAAACGCGTCGGCAGTGACGTCATCCACAGGCACCCAGGGACACACGAGGCGGTTGAGACGCCGGCAATTCCACCTAGACCAACTGCCTGGTGACCCAGAAAACGGCGAAGTGGTGACTTTTTAATGCGAATTTTAATAGTAACATTGTGAGTGTATTTTTAACTTTATCGGGGATTAAAAAAATGACGTTTTTACACTATGTCAGCGCATTGCTTTAAAGCTACGGAATTTGGAGATATCTGGAGAGACGACTGCTAAATAATCCTTCTAATGCCTATTTCTACTTAAACGTTCGTGAGTACCTTCACATAAGACTCACTACACTGTGTGAATTAAAATAAGTGACATATCAACTAATAGTATAACTGAAAAATTCACTTTTCTTTAGAAATATTCTAATCTCACAAAGTGGTGTATCGAATTTATGTAATAATACTACACTATATTGGAATTACTCTCTTTTTTGCCCCTTTATTTTGTCTAAACCTCGTGCTAAGTGAGCGCTGGTTCTTTCTACAAATATTAAACCAAATCCTTGTACGGGTCTGAGGGAGAACAGACATCTTCGTGGACCAGCAGAGGAAGTGGACTACCGGAATCTTTGATATCCTTTGACTTTGGCACACATATACATATAGACCATAACAAACGTGAAAAAATAGAGATGCAAACCTGAAAGATTTGGATTCCTCTTAATGTGAGCCCAAGAATCAATGATGCTTCAATTTCTCTTTTATCCTTTAAGCAGAAAAACATGTTAACTCAGTATAAATCTATATGCACTGTATGTAAATATACTATGCAAGCACACTCAATAAACTTGTACCATTATTTATTTCTGTGTATTGATGCCATTGTTTAATTTCATGTTAAAAAAAAAAAAAAGAGACGCCCTGGTGCATTAGCAAGCCTGCTCGGTTCTGCTTGGGTTATCTGTGAGAGTGCTTAGAGAATAAATAGGGCCAGTATTTCAGAAAGGAGTATTGGCATAGCTGTCCCTCGACTATAAAACATAATTTCTTTAGGTAAAGACTGCATGTTATTTACTATGTGTGTCAAGGTTATCCAGCCTCCAACACAGGGATTGCTACATATGAGAGGGAAAAATGGTTATACCAGTGTGACTATCAACTCTATTGTCTTGTCAATGTGTAAATAACAATAGATTACTTTCTGGAATGCTTGGGGCCTGAAGTTAGATAAAGAGGCTTTCCATAATGTACACAGTGAGACCCACACATTTGGCGACCTCTACTTTATTTGGCCACCCACGCACTGGGCCAAATCAAGCTGATCCAATTGTTTGCCCAGGAGATTTTCAAACCTGCTCAACAGATTACCAGCTGCAGACATTACAATGGCAGCAAACTGTGCATGGGTCACTGTTCTGGTGCAAATTTGACCAGTGCTTTTCAAATGACGCCAGTGACTTTGATGCTTCACTTCTATTGTTATTCTTTTTTATTGATTACTTCATTCATATTCTACCTTCTTAATTGATGCCTGGTTGCTATGGTAATTAGCCCTAACAACAAGATAGCAGTTAAAATTCCAAACCTAAGTGCTGCAAACATAAAATATGCAAATAACTGAAGGTAACACAGAGGAAGAGGGACATTCGTGGATTTGTACAGGACTATAGAATGAAAACTTCCCTTATATAAAATAGGACATTTTATATATAAATACTTTATATAGAAGTGCTGGATAAACAGGACAAACTTATAAAACATGTAAAAAACAATCTTCACTTTATGATGTTACTGGTACTTTGAGGTCAATCCTCTAATTTTTCCAATATCCACTACTTGTTAAATAGCAATACTGAACTGCTTTGCCTTATTAAATGTCCCGTCTCTTTAATGATAAGGACATTCTGGATACTGTCCTTATCGCTGTGTTCCATTTGATATTGCAGTTCATTTCTAATTGCCTATTCTTACATCAGAGCTGCAGATTACAATTCCCCCAAGGACCAGTTAATCTCTCTCTGCCAAAGAAGCTGAAATTGCAATGTGCCTTTGTTGAAACGATTCCCTTATTCTCCAGAATCCTGCAAGTGCTCACAATTTGTCCCTTACCTTATACAAGTTGTAGTAATGCACAGCAACATCATCAAGCCTGGCTGCCTCTTTAATATACATAAGGTGTGCTTCCGACACGGTCAGAGCAAATTGGTCACGATGAATGTTTGGAATGTGCTTTAAGATGTAGTCCTTCCCTCTCTTCTTTATCACCTGCAAAAAGGGAATCGGTCCTTTTAAGCAACAATGCATGCTTCCACCAGAGAAAGGAATAAGGAAGTATTATTTTTTGATGCAGTGATGGCCAAGGGTTGTTGATAAATACCAGCGACAGCTGAACCTTTTACAGTTACATGAAAAGATCACTGTGGGAGATCATTGTAGCTTGGACAGACAGAATGACGTTAATATTTATTTACAGGTTATGCTAATAACAATGGTGTATATGGGCTGTTGGTTTCTAAATGCCTTTCTTTTCCAGGAATGATTCTATATTTTTCCCAGTAAAGGTTTAATATTTACCAGGGGTTCTGATTCCTCAATGGACCATTTGTCAAACAGAAGAAGCTGTCAGCATCTGATAATCCCCAAGGCCCTGTGTGCAGCTGTAACATTAATATTGTGAGACTGTCTTGGATGATATGAATATAGACACTGGCAAATACAGACTCCCTGCAGTTTAAAAGCTGAAATAACTGGAGATGATGGGGCACAACTATATTCCAAATGTATAGCAATTTTTTGCTGTGTTATTACTTCAGTTCCAGATACTTCCCTTTAGATAAATGTACTCCAGTCACATCAGCGCATACATTACCCAAAACTGACCAAATTAGCGTTTGGATCGATTTCCTATTTCAAATAGCGAACAGCGCATCCTCCCGAAGATAAAGCTCCCAAACACACTGCCCTATTCTTATATGCAGATTTTATCCCACGGTTTAAATTTTTCTTTGCTTCAATAACTTAATGCATTGACAAGAAACACAGTGGGAGGTGATATACAGAATATTACACTTTGTGCAGCACAATGTTATTTACAGCTGTGGCTCAGTAGGAGGATATCTAAAGATGCATAAACTGGAACACATTTCCTTATGTACTGTTTTCTCATTGCGGAGAAGTAATGTACTTCTACACTCATCTTTTCCTGAACAATTAGCTACAGCCTGGCAATAAGAAATGGCCCAAAAAATTAGGGTAGACGTAGATGTAGAGCTCTTTGTACCACACAATGGGTCAGATTCAATTTTGTGAGAAAAGGGTTTATCCATGAAAATTTATGGACGAGATACAACTTGAGATGCAATTCAATTTAGAAAAATATATCTCGTGGTTCAACACCTGAAAGCTCTATTGAAGTCCATGGGAAAAACCTGGAACTGAATTTGGAGAAAAACTTTTAATCTTGTCAATGACTTTTCACATGATAAACCATGAGATAACTTTTTCTCACTGAATTGAACCTGGCCCAATGTCTTCTGCTTGACATTGCCTTCTTGTGCATATGTTATTGACAAGCACAAGGGCAAAGCAAAAAATTTGTGTGCAGTTCATAAACACTTTTAACAAAGATACTTTTTCTTAAACACCCATGAATTGGTGTTAATGTACAGGTTCATGACATGTTTGCAATTGTGTACAATGTGCAAAGTAAAGGCCGAAAGATACAAGGAAGCCTTAGGGTAGAACTACACGAGCGTTTTTACCTGCAATAGCATCCATTCCAACGCGCTGAATGTAAGGTATGCGCCGAATCTAAGGTAAGTAATAGGAATGTCGGATGCTGTCGATGTGTGCATACGACACGACTGACGGATGCGAACGGTGCATGTTGCGTCTTTATCAGACAGTCGTGCTATGTTGGATGAACGCAGCGACAACGTCCGACATTCCTATTACTTACCTTAGATTCGGCGCATCCGACGTGACACCTGCGATTCATCTCTGTGTGTCTGAACAGATGCCATCGCAGGTAAAAGCTCTCATGTAGTTCTACCCTTAGAGTAACCGTTGCCTTGAAGTGTTACTTTCAGGGCTCCCTTTGCATGTTGCACCAACACATGCAGCTGGCACAAAATGAGAACTTTACGCCCACATTAGTAAACGGAGTGCATTTGTTATTGCACACAGCACTTTCCAGTTGTGTTAATTAAGTGTATTTTCCTGGTGACATTGCAGTTTTATTAAAATCATATTTACGGCACTACAAGTGTAAATTCACTAGTGCATTTCCCTATACAGTTGCAGTGGGTGGAGTGATTCTTCCATAGGCTGAAGTCCTGTTATTATTCGTAAGTAGCCTATGGAAGGATTGCGCCGCCCCCGGCCCAGCGTCACTGAAACAGCACCGAAGATCCTTAAGCATTGTTGGAGGGTCGGGTTCATACAGGTTCGCAGGGCTGGGGGTGGCTGTGAGGAGAACTATTGCGGCTGCAGCACATACTTGATACAAACACGTTCCTATGATTTTTATAGGAATGTGTCGCTATGCTTTAAGTAAAACTGCCTCATTGTGGTAACATAGCTTTACCTGCATGCAGTCCTTACAGAAGAAATAACATTTCCAAAAAACATTGCAATGAAAATAAGTACATGCATGGAGCCTTACCCAAGAAGGGAAGTAGGCTTCTGGCTCAAAATATTTTCCGTAGTGCTTGTTCCTTTTGAAGTTGCCCATATCGGCCTGAAGAGCAAAGGCAGCCAGTAGGAAGTAGGCCTCTTCTCTCTGCGTACACTGGGAGTGTAGCACTTGTTTTCTCAGGTGGCAGTAATAGTAATATCTTGCTGTTCTGTCACTGAAAAAACAAGAGCAGGAGGGAGGCTACTGAATAACTGCGAGAGAATTAGCTGGGAGTTGTGTTCGTGAAATTCAGGCTACAGAAATACACTGCCCTAGTAATGATTCTGACCCAGTTCTGATATAAACCAGTTTGCAGGTGTAATGGTTAATATTTTTTAACTCTGATATTTTATCACCTGACAGCTCTGTAAAATGCATTATGTAGATGTCTAAAGCATAGCATATATATTAATTTGCCTTATTTCATTGGTAAAAACTATACTTATGCACTGGATATTCCTTCTGGTGCTGCATTTTTGAAGAATGTTTCAAGGATACAGAGAGGTCACTGTAGGACAAGAATCTGCAATATGTACCCTAACAGCTGCTACCAAACAAAAGCCCCGGGTTTCCCTCTTTAGTTAATAGTGGGACTTGTAGTTCAACAGCAGCTATAGAACCATGGCAGATTCATGTCTTAGGAAATAGGTGCTGCTGCCACTTATCTCCACACAGAGGTTGCTATTTCCTGTTTTAGTAAGTGAAAGGAATTCTAATTTGGGTGGCCACCGTGTGAACTGCAGCTGGCGTGTAACATTACATCATTTATACAAGAGCTTAGATACAGAATATACAAAGTTTAGTATTTATGGTCCCAGGGAGCATAGCAACTTGTAATATGAAAAGAAGATTTAAAGGAGATGCCTTTAATGGCTAACTCAATAGGAAATAACTGCAAGCCTTCTCCGTCAAAGTCACTCCAGTTCCCTGAAGGCTTACAGAAGGTATTCATTTAGTTAGTTTATTATTAACGGTGTCCCTTATAAATTGGGCTGTCTTTTACAGTGGTGGAGCAAACCAGTGGACAACTAGGGACCTATTGTTTAAATACAGGTTGCCTAACCCATGGTTCTTCAGCAGGCCTTCAATAACCCCTGTAGAAACCCATGCTTATTGCTTATCAGGTGGGTGCCTGACATCTGGCTGTAGGGGTTTTAGAGACTTTCAAGTGGTCCCATCTTTACCTGCATAATAGTGAATGTATCTGTGTCCCAGGGTAACTAAAGGCTGGGAAAAGCTTTCACAAGGAAAATTATATTCAATACATCTGTTTCCCTCAAATGAAACGGAGTTACCACATTTCCTGCAGAACATACCTCATTTACTTGATGAAACCCAGATGTTATTTGGAATTGCGCTGATGCCAGTAGCTTTCCAAAAAATGAAAATAGTAGGCGTGTGATACAGCAAATGGCTACGCCCTAAGGTAAGAACATCTGCAAGGCCCTGCCAGTGACGTACACAGTTGCAAGCTATATGAGGTTGCAAAGTGCTATCAAAGGAAAAAGCACAATGCAAACAACAGTTCTAGAACAGGAACAGGCAACCTCCCATGTATTAGCTGCCTGCAACAGAATCAGTGGCAAAGTTGCCACCAGGAGTGCCTGCTGTAGCTCTCCGTGACCCATTATGCTTTCACTGGTTTGCAGTCAAAAGTTTCAGCTTATTTCTTAGTGCAGCTTGTGTTTCCCTTTGTAACAGTCTGAACATTGTTGCTATAGTAAACTACAATTCTGTGATGTGCAAAAGAAATATTCTCTACTCCCCACCACTTTTAAAGTTTATGAGCTTAAAATTAATCATCTGTAAAAGTTGCTACATACTTGTTTGTTTGAAAGCAACATATGGTTTAGCTCCTGCCCCTTTAACGTGCCTGTTGGGCCATGATAATGCATTCCAAGCATAGTGTACATATCAGTGTGTTGGAGTGCAGGTATTAGGAAATAAAGAGAACTTTAGGGCAGAATGTGTAAGGGAATGAGGGAGGAGACATGGCAGTGGAATACACAGAAGCATAGTATATTGTGCTCCATGAGAGTTTAGCTGGGAATCTATATAGAGATGGAATAGTACTAGGGTTACCACCTGACCGGTATTTATTATGGTTCATCCCAATATTATTAATAGGGTGAAAAGATAAATACATATGAAGGCCGGTATTTTTTTCCAGAAAAGGTGGCAACCCTAAATAGTACACGAGTATAGCAAATAAATTGAGGCTTAAATCAAAGGTTATTTAATAAAAAAAGTCACTGAAGCTCCATGTGGTTGAAAGTGAAGCATTAAAGGTCTCCCATTCTTTACTATGGGTAACTAGACCCAGGGCAAAACCTTTTACTCTAAGGGGCATATTTATTATGCTGTGTAAAATAAAATTCACCGGAAAACCGGTGTAAAAGGCTGTGTAATATAAATGTCAAATTTATCAAGATGTGTTTTATTTTACGATATGCGTATGCCAGATTTGCCGCAGTTATTTTACACTGCTTCAGACCTTTGCAAGTGTGTTCTGGTGGAAGTTGTTTAAAGGAAAAGTGTGTAAAAAAATTAAGAAATAAGAATTATCCTGCCGTTTTTTATACCCCTAGCCCCGTTTTTTTCTGCCCCTAAGTACATTACTACAAGCTAAATGGAGTATGCACATTATAGCAAGTAAGAATGGCATTGACTTAAAGGAGAAATCAACCTGTGGGGAGAAAACCCTGTACCCCCCACCCCAGGTAGACCTCCTCCCCCCAGGCTAACAACCCCCTCGGGGAAATGCCCCATACTCCATACTTACCCCTACGCGCAGATTCTTACATTGAAGTTCCACGCATCCATCTTCCGGCTCCTCGGTAAGCTGACAGAGATCATCAATTTCCATGTAATTCCATGCGCAGTTGTCGCAAACCAGCAAACTGCTCCAACTGCGCAAAAATTCCGATCTCTCAGTCAGCTTACAGAGGAGCCATAAAATGGACACGTGGAACTTCACTGGAAGAATCTGCGCCGAGGGGTAAGTATGCAAGTATTTCCCGGGGGGGGTAGTTAGCCTGGGGGAGGAGGGAGGGAGGTCTACCTGGGGGTACGAGGTTTTTTCCCCACAGGTTGATTTCTCCTTAAGTACCAGGGCCTTTATTCGTGCATTCCCATACAGTGGCTTTATGATGCCTTTCACTGCATTGAAATACATGAGTTAATGGAGCCTGTACTATGGCGTAAAACTAAAAAACAATTTGAAGTTGGCTAAAGTTTTTTGATGTTTTCCTGGAGTTAATAATACCAAACTAATATTTCATGTTTTGATGTTGGAAAAAACATTTTAGAGTAAAGTTATGTAAAAAAAATGTAATTCAGATGATTTAAATGCTTTCCCAGCACAAACAAACATTTTTCTCCAATTCAGCTGTAAATTCGTCGTAACTACACTTTTGTGAATTTTCCCCCTGGTGTAACAGGGACAGTGAAACTGGTTAGTGAAAACAGTGACTCAGTGCCTATGTTACCATTAATGGATGACTAAATCTTATGTTTCATCCTTCCCTTGCAGTTTGAAATGAACGTCTCTCCCATGAACTCTCCGACACCTTGCTGTCAGTGTGACAAACCAGTGGCAAGTCATGGCAAAGACCAAGCAAAGCTACATCAGGATGAATACGAAGCATGCTCAGAACCCGAAGAGAGAAAACATAAGATGATGTTTTGTGTAGGTATTCCCCTGTACTAATTCCAGTTCAGCAGAAAAATTATAGCTTTTAGCCTTCCTTTAAAACTCATTTACCACACAAAAAAACACAACTAATTAACAGCTGCAGCAAAAATTTGGGAGAAACGAATACACTCCCCGGACTGAACATCTACTTGACTGGTAACTCTAAACCAGAAGATCTCCCTTTCCACAACTTAAGCTACAGCTGAGATCTGCTGTTCAACTCACTTTAGTGGTACTTCATTATTAGATTATAGACAGTTATATTCAGAGACAATTTTTAATATTTTTACTTTTACAAAGGTTTTTTCAGCAGCTCTCCCGTTTTGTATTTCAGCGGCTAGGGGTTATATTTTCCATAGCAACCAGGAAATGGTTTGAGTGAAAGAATGTAATAAGTATAAAAGGAGGACTAAATAGGATGATCAGTAATAAAAAGCAATAATAATAAAATGATAGATTGATATAGATTGGCTGCTGGGGTTATTGACCTCCATTTGAAAGCTGGAAAGAGATAGAAGAGGAAAGCAAATAGCTCAACAACTATAAGAACAAATAATGAAGACCAAATGGAAATTTGCTAGTAATAGGACATTCTCTCACATACTAAAAGTTAAAGGTGAACCACAGTTGTTAAGAGTTGTTAAATATTGCTTAGCTTTCTATTTCTGCCCCCAGTTCAGGCCAGTTTTTTACCTTGACAAAGGAATAACCGTAGAAGCTACAAAAATTGTCCATCCCAGAAACGGCATACAATTGCAGGGTACTGCACAGCTATAGCTGGGATTAAGGGACAAAAGATTTAGCTCCAGCCATAAAAGTATTATTTTGCTACAACAACACATGTGACTGTTTATTTATCTTGGGCTCCAGGGAGCGTGCCATAATGATTACACATGGACTATTATTCCTCCTCATGATCTAAACAAACACTTGTTGGTACAATTAATTGAAATTGTTATGGTAAATTCCTTTGAAAATTGGTGTAACAGGATCCCACGCACTCCTATAACCTGTCCACTTTTGAAGTATAAATGATTGGACTATAAAACATAGTAGTGTGACACATCGCAAACTGCATGTATCTCTAGCCAGCTCTTCTTGAATTACACATCTCGGCAGTTCCACATAAGCCTTAGATATTCAGACGTCATTGTTAAATAACTAAAAAGATGCAGAACCTATCCGATAGCGAAGAAAAATAACCAGTACTGGTTATAAAGAGAAGGGCTAAATGGAGCCAAAAGATTCCAAAAAATGAGAGGCTTTGACCTGCACTTAAGGAATTATAGGTAGAGACATGCACATTACTTCTTAGGGGTTGATCATCTTCAAACACTTTTTTCAGTTCAGTTCAGTTTTCAGATAGTTCACCAGAAATAAAGACTTCCAAATATACTGCTGAAAAACTTATCAAATAATTTATCAACTAATATAACAAATTGTAACAGTTCAGAATCTGCACCTGGATTACTGAGCTGCCAGACTCCAACACCCGAGACAGGATTATTAAACTTTAAACTTCAATTTTGGAAAAACAATAAAATAAAAGAAATAAATAAAATATAGAAGGCAGCTGAAAAAAGTCTTTATTTCTAAGGAACAATCTGAAAACAACTCAACTGAAAAAAAGTGTTTGAAGGTGAACAGCCCCTTTAATGTCTATGTGGCCAACTATGCACCCAGAATTGCATAACTGCCTAATAGTTCAGAGCAACAAGTTGTAAATGGCTGCACTTAGTACAAGCTCCCTATACGGAGTTGTGGCTATTCATATTGTGCTATTATTGCACAACAGTGGAGAGCCAGGCTAGAATGAATTTGTTGCATGCAAGGGTAAATCAACTAGACCACACGTCTGTAGGCCCACATATAATGATTGGTCACATCAACACAGTTTGGTAATCCAAATGTGTGGTTAAACTGTGCAAATAAATGAATGACTAGCCTTTAAAATAAGTATAATTTAGTGGTCAGTAAGCCTATTCCCCCAGAGATAAGTGCTATACATTTGTATCTTTTAGCTCTTCCCAGAATGGACAGCAGGAAGCTAACCATGGCTATTCCTAATCTTTTATAAAGTCTACCTTTTTGTTAGAAACTGGGGTGCAAAACAGATCATTGTGACATAAATAAATCTGCATTGGGTGTTTGAAGAGCATATCAAGATTAACCTTTAAGTTAACTTTTAGTATGTTATGTATGTATATTTGTTATAGAATGGCCAATTCTAAGCAATTTTTTAATTGGCCTTCATTTTTTTTAATAGTTTTGACTGACTCCTTCCAGCTTTCAAATGGGGGTCACTGACGCCACCCAAAAAGCAAATGCTCTGAAAGGCTACACATATATTGTTATTGTTACTTTTTATTACTCATCTTTCTATTCAGGCCTCTTCTACTCATATTCCAGTCTCTTATTTAACACAATGCATATCTATTAGGGTAAAGTGGACCCTAGCAACCAGACTGCTGAAATTGCAAAGTTGAGGGCTGATGAATAAAAAGCTAAATAACTCAAAATCCACAAATAAAAAATGAAAACCAGTTGCAAATTGTCTCAAAATATCACTCTCTACATCATTATAAAAGTTAATTTCAAGGTGAACAACCCATTTAAGTTTGTTATCAATGCATTGCTCTTGGGTCAGCTTACTAAACTCTCTGGGCATCCACTTCCCGTAAAAAAGCTTACATTTTTATGCTTTTTTGATGTCCTCGGGTGTACATCTTATCTGACCTCTTAAACCCAGGAGATTTATTTTTTATAAAAAAGAACCAGCAAGCAAGCCCTGTATCCCCTAGATCATATATTTTTAGAGCCCCTTGTTACACATAACCATGAAATGAAGATAACAAAAATAAATCAGACTGATTATTAAAATATAGCACAGGTCTGAGGGGAAACCAAACCTTCCCTTTCTAGTTGCTTTAGTAAATATAACAAATATTACACTTGACTGATGCTGGTAATAAGAGCATTTTATTATTTATGTTCAGCTCAAGCTTTAAGAAATATGAGAATCGTTTGTGTATCATGGAGACAATCCACCAGTGCAAATTCATTTAATGGTGAAAGATACATATACTTTAAAGAATGCAACAGATACAAGAGATATTCACAACAATCATTTAAGATGAGAATCAGAGAAATTCTCAAAGCCAGCCCCTCCCAAATACGGTTAGTTTTCAAGGTCAACAAATACCCAGCATTGGATCCAGTAACATTTACCGATTTTATATGCTTCAAACAGGGTACTGGACACTCTAATATACCCAAAAGCTGCTGCTGCATGTTGCAGCTGGTGCAGCAAAATTTAGTATCATAGATGGCAGCAATGGGAAGAATTGTAAAACTGAACAAATAAAAAATAGGTGGTGCAGAGATTAAATAAAAGCCACTGTCTGCAATGTGTTCAAACTGTAAAGAAATGTTAGAGAAAATGCTTGCCAACAGGGAAAAAAGAAGTTGGGTTTATAGAATGAATAAATCTGTGATGCACAGAAAGTCCATGCTCAAATGCCCTGAGTATGTATATACCACTGGAACCCATCATATGTAAAACTTGCATCTATGATTATCTCTAGTGGCAGCAGTTAATCCTTTGAAAATCATTTTGCATCAACTATGGTTTTCATATGTAAGAAATATAGTTGAATATGTATATTCTAAAGTCCCTGTAAGGGAATAGTAACTTAACAACATTGTATACATAATAATGATGATCAGCACTAACAAAGCTACTGGGGCTGTCATACGGAGCTGGGCTGGTGACGGATTTCAAACACCCGAGGGGTGTCAGTATATTTCCTTTGCCTAAAAAGGAAGTTTAAGATAACACTTGCTCTTAATAAATAATCCCCCTTGTGTCTGACCACCGGTTTTTTTAAGGATTGAGTTGCGTTTTCCACAAAAATTCTAGTTTTGAGTTTATTTTTTGGGCAAAATCACATTTTCTGGTTAAAAAAAAAAAAAAACATGAAATTTAAATTTTTCGAGATTTATTATACCCGAAGCCTGGAAATAGCTTGAATCTGAAAATACACCATCTAAAACCTGTCGAGGTCATGTAGAGGTCAATGGAAAAGGTCCCTTGAACCATTTGAAGATGTTAACAGCCTTCATGATGTTCAATGCACAATGTTTACCCGAAAACTCAATCAAAACCCGAATTGATGGAGTTTTTTCCCACCAAAAACTCCATCAATTCGGGTTTTGTGTTGTAACCCTAAACACTCTGATTCAATTTTTTTCCATATAAGTTTTTATCTCAAGTAGAAACCATTCGAGTTCATTCGAGGTATACAAAACTCTAAAATTCAACCTTTGATAAATAACCCCCAAGGTGTGGGTTACATCTTAGTCCAAGAATTTATTTTATTATAAGAATATATTTGTTGACATGCATTCTGCATTGATCGATTTATTGAAATATACTGAATTAGGCTCAGTGTCTTGCCTCTTATTCTTACAAAAATACAACCTATTGAGCATTAAACTGACTTTAAATAGACAGTACAGTATGAGGCACAGAGTTTGCCTTCTCTGCATACTTGCATTTATACATACCTCTGGGATGGCCATAATGACTGCATCTGCTAACGTATTCAGACATCAAGGGGAAATTGCTATCTAGGGGTCCATTTAAATAAATGCAAGTATGAGGAAAAGTGCTATTCTGTGAATGCAATTATAATACAACCTGTGATAAATATAATATACTGCCATGTTGCATCACTCATGCCTTTTTTCACTCCATGGCTGCCACCCACCCTTGTTTTACTATCTGAACTTCAAAATATAAATATAAATGCATTTTTATACAGTTTTTATCCAGACTGAAAGGAAACCATACTCCTATAAACCATTTCCCAAGCCCCTTTAGGCTTTCCATAGTGGGTGCTGCACAGATTTTCTGGAAAGCAGAGGGACTTCATGTTAAATTATGATCCATTATTTCCCAGTGGAATAAGGTGAGGGAGGGCTTAGATCAGTCTGTGAGCCTAAGGAGGGTGGGGAACTGGTCCCAGTGAGAACAAAACAATAATATCATGGATTCCATCTATGCAATCAGGTATGTCTTTGTAACAAAAACAAATATATATTTATTTTTTATAGTTATTTATATGCCTAATTGAATAAGCTCATGCCAAAAAGAGGGGTATATTTCTCCTTTAATGTTTGACTAGAATTTAAGTACTATGCAAATGCAGCATCTCTTGGTGCCTCTAATAATTGTGCCCTTACTGCTGTGAAATGTTTTGCTGGCCTTTCATCAAACTTAATGTAATGTTTTTCCACCAGCAACCCCATGTCATTTTCCAAGCTATGGACAAATAGCACCTTTTAATCTTAATGAAAGTGCTTAAGGCATTCATTTATAATATGCAAAAAGTTGCATGGAAGATTATTTAGCACATTGTGTGTGGAGCTTTTCCTAAAGGCACAGTATGATTTAAGTAGTGTTCTTGTATAACCTCTAGTTATGACAAGCATTGCTACATAAACGAGAATATGTTGTTTTTATTTATATTTAACAACCTGGGGCGAGAACCGGTGTAATTCTGGGAAATTAAAAGAATGTTACATGACCAGCTCTATGCCAATATAAGCAAGTCCTGAGAAAAATGTTTGAGTTAACTACCATCTAAAAAATACAACGCACACATGCCTTTGTGATAATGTAACAACGGTTTCTAAAATAATAATTTGTCAGGTGTGTGATGTGCTCAAGCATAAACTACTGTAGGAAATATAATTTTCCCTAGTCTGCTGGAGCATAGCACAGCTTCCCATATTGCTGTCTTACATACATGTGTGTGTGTGTGTCAAAGCAGTCTTTCAGGTAAAACTATTTTATTTTAGGCTGTGTGCCTGTACTATTGTACCAGCTTCATGCTCGACTTACACAGATGTATCAGTAATCATGCTTACCTTATTAATCTACCATTTTCAACATAATATTGCACTCGAAAATGAATAATCATAGGTGGGCCAAACTGGTCAATACCCTGAAGAGAAATAAACACAAGTTTTATAAGTACATGCATGTTATAGGTTGCAACTTAGGTTAAACAGTATAACAAAGCAACATCCACAGGGATCAAGGCTCTTCATCTGTTTTGCTTTTTTGCATTTGGCAACCTGTGTAGTGCAATGCCAGATTGGGGGGGGGGGATACTGCGGAGGGCCAACAGTAGTCTTTATTTACCACACCCTCCAGGTGAAACAAATTCTACACACACATGCACACTACCTCCAACCCCCCCCCCCCAAATATGTAAACATCCATTCCTTTTCTACTATATGTAGCTCTCTTTTTTTCAATATTCTGTAAGTGCAGTTCTGATTAACTGATTCTGAAGGGCTACAGGCTGCACATCTTACATATCGATAGTAAACATGTAATTGTTAAAAACCAATTGTCAGCTATGCTTAAACTTTTATAAGAGTGGCCAAGGTTCTAACTGCACAATCAGTGCAGTGCCACACAATTCATTAATTCTTTAAAATATCCAGCATTATCATGCTCATCTATAAAAGCAAGCAATTGGCACTGACCTAAACTGCAGTCGCAGTAATGTAAGTGAGACCAGCAGTAAAATCCTTGGGACAATATTCTTATATAGCAGGACCCATGCAAACCAGTGTATTTCCCAATGAGCTTACAGCCAGTGTTGGTGCCCAGTCTGGAACGGACACAAAATAACTTGGCAAATAACACCAGCCTTGAAGAAAGCTTTTAGTCTGATGGCCATGTGCACACCAACTGTGTTCCTCCCCAAAATCAATGTCAAGCAGCAGTTGTTTTTACTGCACCAAGGATATTTCTAAGATTTATGTCTTGGGACTCTGCTGAAGAAACAACCTTGGTATATAAAAGAGGTCTTTATGCCAAAACCTAATTTTATACTCACAACGTGATTTGAAAACTCACATGGCAAAACACCTGATATTTAGATTGTAAGCTCTAATGAGCAGAGCCCTCTTTATATTTTGCATTGGTCCTAATTTATATGTAATCTTCATGTTTGATGTGTACACCCGAATATTGCACAGAACTGCTAAATATGTTGGCTGCTTTATAAATGCTTTCTCACTACAACGGACTTGATTCAAGGACACAACCACTGTGTGTTACTTGCACTGTGCCAATGCTGACAACTTTTTACATATGATTAAATAAAGGATGTTGAAGACTTTTAACGTATCCAGATTGTGTCCTTGAATCAAGTCCTTTGTAGTGAGAGAGTTGAAGGAATCCAATGCCAGGATGTGGGACTGGAGGTCACGTGAGTAGTCTGGACGAATGGGGAGCTCCGCACTCGCATCGAGGAACTTTATAAATGCTTGTTCATACATGTAGATATGCAGTATAACCCCTTTTTATATATATGCACATTACACTATACAAAGTTATTGTTAATGCTACTTTTAATTACTAATCTTTCTATTCAGGTCCTCTCCTATTCATATTCCAGTCTCTAATTCAAATGAATGCATGGTTGCTGGGTTCATTTGGACCCTAGCTTACAGATTACTAAAAATGAAAATTGAAGAGCTGCTGAATGAAAAGCTAAATAACTCAAATAATAAAAAATGAAAACCAACTGCAAATTGTCTCAGAATATCACTCTCTACATCATACTAAAAGTTATCTCAAAGGTGAACAATCCATTTAAGACTGTGACGATATGGTTTGTACACTGGTCTGTGCCTATTTTTTGGCATGCTGGCATCTTTTCATATGGTTTAATGTGTGCTAATATGGATTTGCATTTGCCTGCACCAACATTGTTTTTGCATTAAATCTAGCCACTTTCATGTGAGCAGGTGTCCGAGTTAATTTTCTTCCCAACTTTTTCTCTATCACATTTTGCCATCCACCATTCGAGGCATGAGTCTGCAAACAGCTGAGCATCTGACTTCCTACGGTATTATCCACACACGCATTTCTTTCATTTTATGCCAACGGCAAAATTCCTCAGGAATTCAAGCCAAGAAATTTGTTGAACAAACATAGCTCGATGGACTTACTTTGCTAGCTTCTTTCTTCCATTCCTTAGGGCAGTACTTATAAAGCTTCTGCGAAAGCTCCATATAAACATGCTCATTGTCTGTGCAGAAGAAAGGGGAAGAAATGAATTTAATCTATTTACACAAATACATTTAGTATGAGACACTGTGGCGTCAGTGCAGGGGCCAATAAAGGTATGAAAACCAAGAATCCCTGCCTGCTACCAAAGGGAACTCTGAAGCTGTTGCTAAACTCCAACTCCAAATATATTCATGTTCAGATACAATTAGCCAAGATGGTGATTCCTGAATTGCTGTGACTATTTCTATATGGTTATTTCTTACAGATCTTTTAAATGGTACAATAGAGTATATCCAGGTGTTTACACAGTCAAAATTTAGACTGTAACACTTTTGAGACACTTTTGGGGCAGTTTCGCTCACATGAATGACAGGGGCACGTTAGCATTTATACAACCCCTGTGGGACATTGCTTGTCCCCCTCCTCTAATCAGTTTCACCATAAGTTCAACATCATGCTTTTTTAAGCAAGACAGCTGTTAATTATCTTAAATCACACACTGTGAGTTTGTTTCGGCTGAATGGCATCTTGGGCTTCATTTCATCTATGCCAAAGGAGTCACCAGTTTGACTTGTTTATTGAAGCATCATGACACCCTTTTGTTTTTTTTCGCATATCTAAAAAAAATGTGTGTGTGCTTGATGTTAATGCCTCCCCAGTCTGTCAGGAGGAATGTGTGTGCTCTGAGGAATGTGGCTCCCGCAGAATGCATCTCTTGGGGCATGCCTCAGCTGTCCCCACTGCTCACATTGGGCTCAGCATTCTAAAGTCATGTCTTCCACCGTGTCCGGGTATCCAGCATGGAGGAAAGTAAAAGGAGGACATGATAGGACAAATGCAAAGGCTTTGCTTGTCAGTGCTATTTGTAGGGTGGGGCACCTCTGATCCATTTATTTTATTAAATTCTAGTTCATATTCAACAATGGCCGATGTTTGGGTGCCTTCAAAGGAGCTCAATCAAAATTTTCAAATACAGCACTACAACTGAACTTTGGACAACACAGCTTCATCGCTGGTAGTATTATGGAGAAACAACTACTCTACTACCTACTGTAAATATGCTCCATGTTCAGACAAACTGCATAATGTAAAAACACCATACTTGACAAAAATAAATTTCTGATCAATTTTGATGGATGCTTTTGCTGCTGGAAATGTATATGGCTTTAGGCCCTACAAGTCCTAGCAGCAGCTAGGTAAATCTATTTTACATACAAGCAAAAAAAAATAATTTCTATGTCCTCAAAAAAAAAAAAATATGGATAAAAAATGGATAGATAATTGAAATTTACAGAGAAGGAGTTTGTTTGTCGGTTCTATTCAGGTATTTTAACTTGCACATTTAAATAACAGCAAACTCTATCAGCAAATTGGAATTCGGTTTGACAGAGCTCAACTCTGAGTGGACAAGCAAAGTATTTATTCATTGTGTTTGAAAAGCATTTCAGCTACTCAAATGTCAGTCAGAAATTATTGAAACTCTTCCTGGTGATGAGAGGTCACGTAAATGATATATCCAGACATGTTCAGATGTGCAAAAATGTGACCCACAGAGAGAGAGCAGAAAATAACCCACTATGCCTATTTATTTTAGCTCAGCAAGATGTAGAATGGACTGTTGAAATGACAGAAGCTTGTAAATTGCATGGCCACTAAAACTAGACACAATACATATATATTCTGTTAATGCTTTCTGTAGTGCTTGTAAAAGGAGTATGTGACTTACTTTGTATTACGCTCAAGCCAAAGAGATGACAGTCTTTCAAATGCAGGAGGTCACAGACTTGCTCCAGTAACTCCTGACAAAGTGCTTTAACCTGTAATAGAGAACACATACTGTATAGATAAAACATGCTTATACCTTAGTGTAGTTTCACAGAATTAAAGTTACCCATTCTAAAACCTAAAAAATAATGTTTGAAAATTCTTTTAAGACATTAAAAATGAGTCAACTATCATACTTACACAGCTAGGCAACGCAGCCACGACTTTAGAGACCAAGGCGCTGGGATCGCTAGAGCCACTTGCTACTATATTCTACAGGGGCCCGTCTCAATTTCATACAATTACATACATTTTAAAAACCCCCACTGCTCCAACAGTGACAGATGGAAATGTGTGATGATACATTTGTAATGTCTAGCACTCCCCTGTCTTTCTTTTTCCTTTACACCTCTTCTCTCACTTCTTTTCTCTACTAAAGTTCAAAAAGCAAACTAAAAACTTGAGAAAAAAAAAATCACAATTGAAAAATATTAACCCTCTACAAGCCAGCTGATGATCTTAAACAAGCAGTTAACTTTTATTTTCTACAGGTAGCATTGTTCTTAGGCAGCCAGAGTTGCAACTAGGGTTGTCACCTTTTGTATTAAAAAATACCAGTCTTAGCCCCGCCCAAAGCCCCACCCTCAATCCCGCCCAAAGTCAGACCCCCTGTGCCTAGCTATTAAAGCCCCAGTCACGCTGACACCGCCCACAAACTTCTCATCATCACGCGAGAGTGCGCTGTAGCGCAGCCCGCATACAGTAGCTGAGCAGGGGAATTTGGAGCAGGGAGGGAGGAGGGAGCAGTGAAGCTGCTTAAAAGTAAGTGTCATTTCTCCCCACAAAAAATTACCGGCCAATGTAATTGCCGGTATTGTCTTAATACCGGCACCGGCCTCCATACCTATTTTACCGGCTAGGCCAGTAATTTACCGCCAGGTGGCAACCATAGTTGCAACAGTAGTGAGGGGATCTTCTGTGGGATTTAGAATTCCATATGGGACTCAAATGAGCAAGAACTGTTCTATGGGTGGCAAACATTTATATTAATGAAAATTCCACCCAACTGGAGACTTGTGCTCCTGCCATACAGACCAGCTTGCTACTGCTTGTTAGACAGCTAAGATGAGACAAAGCCACCTACTGTGTTAGTGATTTTTAATTATTATTATTATTTAGTTCTTTAGTGCCTTTTGGTTAATAAAGGTGTCAGTCAACATTTGCATTTCAAAGCTTTGCTGGGCTTCAAGCAAAAAGGCTGCTTATATCGGCGTTTCTCCAGTGGATCTGAAGTAGCTGGTGCAGTGTACTAGTGTAAAGTACAGAATTATAGATTAATTAAATATTACTTATATGCCATTTACAAACATAGGAACTTATATCTTATAACAACTTATATTATAATAACGTCAAGAAAAAGCATCTGCCCTTTAATCCGAATAGTTTCTAAATGCAGTTTTATAAACATTTGGAAGTAGCAGTGTTTAGTAGGCATGGCTCATTATTAAATACATATATACCAGATTCAACATAGTTTAGATTTGGTTTGGTTGAATATATGACCCAAATGCCCAGTGGAATCCTGGATTTAAGGAAATTACTGTTGCCAAGAATCTAAATTACTGCCATGTAACGGCTATGAAAGAATCTCCTTTGTCTAGCCCCGGTACTGATTGTTTTTTCAACTAACAACCTGTACATGTATTTAAAGGAGTTCCAATTTCCCAGTTCTTTCAAATCCTAAGCATCAAAACAATGGACCCTGACCACTCTACATTTACCCATGGGTTAAGGAACGTCAGCATTCATGATAAAAACAAGCCAACAACAAATATAGTACCACCACCTACACAATGCAGAGATTGTCTAACATTGCCTCAAGCTCTTCTCTCACTACAATTCCCAGCAGCCACTGAGATGCCGTCGTATAAAGAAGTAAAATGGTGCAGAAATGCCATTAATCACTCAAATATACGTTCATATTTGAGCTCCAGACCCTGGCTGTTGGCCTTCAAATCCTCTACATTGCTCATACTCACATTTATAATGATATTCAAAGTATCATCGTTTGGTAGGAAGACACATACGCTCCGTCGGTCCTGCATGACTCGATTGTTGTGGAAGTTCAGTTTGCTCATTTTGTTTAGGGCTTTGTCTGGGGGTCACTGTGGTGCTCCAAGCCTTAGCAGACACCACAGACTAAGATTCACTGATCTCTCAGGGTTTCTCATTATCAGGCTCTATCGGGGAGGCGTGCTCCTCTATTCAACAACTATCTCTGCAAGAGAAGAGAACACTGGAATCAGACAAGTGTACTTATCACAGATTTGCTTCTCTAGATTAGCATTCTCTAATGATACACAGCATGATAATTTTAAGAGAATGTGCATGCTCCTTTACCATGAAATCGTCTGGGGTTTTGATAATAAAAGAAGTGTCACCTATAGATTATTGCAATGTGTTGTCACTTTACTGGAATTACTATTACTTCATTGTTGTTTTTTTAACAGCCTGGGGGAACAGACTTTGCACAACTCATTTTACAGGGACAAAAAAAAAATAGTTTAGTTATTTATGTTTGTGCTATTGGCTGCAGGTGGTTTCATCTGGATGGAAGAAATGTTTCTACATTGATATATGCTTTGCTACAAACAACTTAAATGTGACAAAACTGGTAACTTCCATTTTTGCCACTTTAAATGTGACAACTTAAATGTGACAAAACTGGTAACCTCACTTTTTGCCACTTTAATTATTGACAAGATATTACAAAAGATGTTAAAACAAAAGCTTATAACAAAATTACACATTTTCATAAAAATTTAAAATGCTACCAACTATTTCCCGAACTCTCTGCCAGCAGTCACCTAATGACTATGTAATTGCTAGGAAAATAAAGGCACAGCAGTCAATCTATTAGGTACCAGCTAAACTCACTTCGGCACAAGTGATAGGCTGCTTCTAGGAAAGGACAGTGAGTAATTTAGGACTCAATCTAGAAACACATGCCTTATTGCTGGAATGTAGAGAAATGTATAAATTCCTGTAAAAAAGGAAACATTCTTTGTATGTAACTTTAAAGGCATAATATGCCCCATTAATTATTTCCTTTAAATATTCTGAAAATGGATTAATCAAAGTAATCCCTGCTTATCTACATATTATAGTTATTAATATGTGTAAGAGGTTTCTCTGCCTGGTAAAAAAAAAAAAAAAGATAAATCTTCAAACACCTCAGTGAAACTATAATAGCAGGTATATTTTATTCATGTACAGGTGTGGGATCCCTTATTCAGAAAGCCATTATCCAGAAAGCTCTGAATTATGGATGATTTACTTTTTCTCTCTAATAATAAAACACTACCTTGTACTTGATCCAAGCTAAGATATAATTAATCCTTATTGGAAGCAAAACCAGTCTATTTGGTTTATTTAATGTTTACATTATTTTCTAATAGATTTAAGGTATGAAGATCCGTTATCTTCTGGATAATGGGTCCCATACCTGTATTAGCTGTTTAAATAGTTCCGACACATTTACACAGCAATTTAGAGATTTTACATATTTCGTATCAGTCCCTGCTCCAGTGGAGCTTACAATCTAAGGTCAATATCACATTCACACACAGTAGGGTGAAGTTTTATCAGTAGCCAATTAACCTGAGGAAACCCATGTAGATACAGAGAGACCCTACAAACTGGGAGACCCTAGGATACTAACCAATAATATTTAAATTCAGCATCTCCCAGACATGGGAACAAGGCAAGAAATATAAATTGTAACAAATCTGTCCTTTTTCAGAGAATGTCTCTTTAAGTGTCCAGACTGTCAGGTGATATTTTAACTTTGTTGGCGTGTCACCATGAAACATACGGAAATGAGTAGTTCTAAAAACAGTCTGAAATGAAGCAGGAGTGCAATATGCTACTTTCTTGCACAATTCTGTGACACACACAGGGTTACATTGATGTCTGACAAATCAGCTAACTGGCCTAATCAGGTATACACCAGCACCCATGTTTTGGAGCTCCAAGCCAACCTAATACATTATTTTATATTAAAATATATTACTTTCCATAAACCATTATCATGGTATGACAACTGGTTTAGCCACGTATAATCTGTTCTTGCCAGCCTCTTTTAGTCATGGTGAAAGTGGCCAGCAAGCCAGTTTATTTTCCCCTAACAGAAACCTCAGGTTAATGGTTAGTGAGCAAAACATTTGTCCGACACACCCATCCCGCAGAGTCTACTGAATGCATTTTATACTTTATAGTTACACATACTGTAGATACACACATACAAGCACAAATATAATATACAAAGATATGCAGTTCAGGCAGCAGCATGACATAGTTTACCAGGTGCATTTTCATTGATCGAATGTCCTAAAACATCAGTGCATAAATATCAATTTTTGGACTTTATGAGTGTTCACCTATTTTGCAGAACTCATTCTCTTGTTGCGGTCATCAGATGAAGACATCAACGTAATTGGGTCATTTATTGTAGATGATGAAAGCATACCATAAATGTCATATGTAGCCTAAAGCCAATGGGTCAGATCCCACTTACCCAGTGTATTGCTTTTGCCTCCTTCTGACAATAAGTAAATCTTCCACATTTTGACTTATCACCTTCCTCTATAACAGTAATTATTTAGGGCATATTGGGTTTCACGGATGTCCCTTTTTTTTTGTTTTGGGCTAAGTAAAGGGCTTTCTCAACAGAACAACCAAGTTAGTGATCACTTTACTGTTTTAATAGACAGACTTCTAATATTTTCAGTGTGCTGCATGGTTACAAGCGCTGTTCCTGTATTATTGTAAACAGATTCTAAATTTTGCTTTTTAAGCTGAGGTCAGGGGATGGCTGTAAACAGAGCAGGCACACGGGGAGCAGTATGTATATTTGTTTTCCAGATTGCATGCAGAGATCATTACTCTGGCTTACTTTAATGGTATCCAAAGATGCCTTTGGCTAAGATAGGCATTTTTAAGAAACAGTAGTTTGCCAGCAATACTTTTCCAGCGCAGCAGGGTTTCCATCCTGCATTTTATTTGAAAGTACTGTCATCCAAAACCAGTCGAAAGTACAGAATATTTATGACAGCCAGTTGAAAGAAGCATTCAGATCACCCACAGTGTCCTGTTATTCGGAGCTGAAAAGAGCCATAGCTGCTTATTTTTAATATAGATTTTTGGGTCAGCTGTCAATACATATTTACACAATGATAGGTCTAAAGCAACACAAAAGAAATGTGTACACATAGATCTCTTCCACTGAGTGTATCTAGTACACTACTAAATTGTTATGTCCCTGTGTTTGTTATCCAGTATAATCCTCAGCAACCACCTTTTAATAATTCAAAAGGCAAAACCTACTTCAATAAAAGTCATGGAGATATGGAGAAGAGCTATACTAAGGAAGCAAGAGGAAACCAAAAGACACAAGCGCTAAGGAACAGCAAAGAGACTGTCAAGGGCAGAATGAACGGCAGAGGTAGGAGAGATGAAATGGAAGAAAAAGATGTAGTGAAGGGATGTGAGGGGTAAAGGAAGAGGCAAGAAAATGGAGAGAACAGAAAAATGGGTTACGGGTGGGTGCACTGAAATAAGGTAGAAAACAGAAATTGTGAAGGGGGCGTAAAAGTTGGAGTGAGAATAGGGGAAAAGGAAAGGCAAGCAAAGAATAGCCTTATCCTTTTTTTTATTACTAGTGTTTCTTCTATTCATATTTCAATCTCTTAATCAATTTAATGGATGGTTGCTAGGATAATTTGGACTCTAGCAACCTGATTGCTGAAATTGCAAGCTGGAGAGCTGCTTAGTAAAAGTTGAATAACTTAAAAACCACAAATAATAAAAAATTAAAACAAATTGCAAATTGTCTCCGAATATCACTCCAAAAGTTGTCTCAAAGGTCAACAGCCCATTTAATAATCAATAATGAAAGTATTTCTATCACCATCAGCCACACAGCAGGTGCCATTTGTATGATCAAATCAATGTGCAGTTGTTCAAGACTGAACTAAATGACATAAAGATAAATAATTTTTCTAATAAAATCATATAATGAAGATAAGACATATTTGTGATGCCTTTTTTGCCCTTTCCTCTATTTATATATTGTCTCATTAAATGGCAAATTAAGTCAAACTTTTAGCTTGTAACCGACACTCAAAGTAGCATCTTTTGAGGAGACTACCTTTGGAAATTCCAAGCTTGAATGGCAAATATTCCGAAAACACAAATGTGGGCAAAAACGCATTGCTTGTCTTTCTGAAGAAGTGTCAGATTCAGCAAGTAGGCAACAAAAATGCCTTTCACTCCTGATGTATAAAAGAAAATGTTCTTGGGAAAATGTTCCAAACTCCTGCTGTAATTCTATAACAAGCACACCTACCATTCTATCAATCACAGCAACTGGTAGTTTAAAGCTATTTATTTTATGTAAACCTTTATGCTGTAACCTTCCCATATATGTAATTTCCTGATTTTGCATTGGCAGGTGTGGAAGCATAGCAAAAATTTTCTCTGGGAGGGAATACTTTGCTTCTATCGTCTTTAACATACAACCATATTAGTTCTCACCTAGCAGGCTTTAGAACTGTGTTTCCCAAACTGTGGCCCTCACCGGGGGACCTTGTGGGAAGTCTAAAGACCAGTTAGGGTGATATTTGCTGTCCCATATACTTATCCAACAGTTATATTTAGGTGAGATTCGGAAGGAGTGCTTATTTGCTGTAGCTATGGTTAAAGGAATGGTATCTGTAAGATTCATATGGACTATTAGGGTTCTTGCTCATCTTCATCTGTTCCCCACTAATGTTATTGTTCAAGCTTGTCACAGCAGTTTTCTGTTCAGCAATCATGAAGTGAGCTGAGTGAAGATTCACTCTCTGCACATTTTCTTTGGGAGGTGAGTAAAAACTGACCAAAGTTCCACTGTTCTGAAACTCTCAAGATTAAAATTACTCAAATTTATAGTTGACTGTTTACTCCTTTATGTTTATGTAAACCCATGAACCCACAAGCACAGGCTGGAGCAAGAGCACAGTCAGTCTGCAGATGGAATGTGATTAGCAGGACCCCAATGGGTGAACACTGAATTACAGAACAGAGGATTTTCAGACTTTTGTGTGTCAAGGTGCCTTGTGTTGTTATATTACAGCATGGTCACCCTAGACCATGCATGTCCAAAGTCAGGCAAGGGGGCCAAATGCGGCCCATTTTAAAATTTACACTGGCCCTCAGCCAAGTCCGGACTGAGAATTAAAATAGGCCCTGGCATTTCAGGTACACAGAGGCCCAATCAGCCCACACAGAGGCCCAAACAGCCCCCACCAATACTGACTTTCAATGGGACCTTATAGCAACCCACAGATTGCCAGTCCGGGCCTGCCCTCTCCATTAAGAAATTGATAATAATGTGGCCGGTCAGCACAGTGCAATCAGGAATCGTCTAGGCTTAGCACGTATTGGCACATAGTGACGTGCCACGTCACATACTTCTTTAGGGCTGAAGGTGTCAATAGACATACTGACATGCCAGTACTGTATACTAAAGAAGTATGCAAGAGCAGCGCTTCACTATGTGCCAGTACATGTCTATTGCTAACACCTTCAGCACACAGGCAGCAGTATAAACTAAGTGACAGATCATTTCACTAATGTGCCCAAATATTACTGCTACGGTTATGCGATTCCTTGTTTAAATGAGTTAAATTATGTTAATGGTTTAAAGAATGTCAGGCTGAATGTTCGGCCCCCACACATTTTCACCTCACCAAATCTGGCCCTCGTTGCAAAAAGTTTGGACACCCCTGCCCTAGACAGATCTATAGGGACACTCAAGACTAAACAAAAACTCACCAAAAAAAATCATGATTCAAATCAATGGAGCAGGATCAGGGAGCAGATCTGCTTCTCTCAACCTGCAGAAATACGCAGGATGAGAACATGTGTGCCCATAGCCTAACAAGTTAACAGGCTGCAGCTTCCCCAACCAACCCCGGAGAAGGGACAATCGTGTATCCAAGTAACATCTTTTCCTTAATCTATAGGCAGTCAACATCTCTCACCCAATTTCTAAGGGAGTCAGTGATAAAAGACATTCTATGTACCCTTTGCTCACATTGTACAACTTCTTTTACTACCTTACTAGAAAATGTACCGTTTTGGACCTTTTCAGTTCTATAGTTTATCATTTTAAACTAATATTTACACTTAAAGCAGATAGTATGCCCCGTTTTCATCATTCAATGAATTGGGCTCGTACAAAACATACCTTTTGCCTATTGTTTTAATCAGGAAAAATCTATGGGTTTTTCGTTTTCAGATCAAAAATAAACAAACACAGATTTGTCATGATTAAAACAAGAGAAAAAAGTATGTTCTGTACAAACACGCTTAATAAACAAGGGGGTAAACTGCCCCATTTAATCCCATTTTCAAACAAGATTGTAGAACACACAGGGGTAAATTTATCAAAGAGTGAAGTTCCGCCACTAGAGTGAAATTCCGCAGCTCTTCATTCATTTCTATGGGATTTTTAAAGGCGTATTTATCAATGGGTGAAAGTGAAAGTTCACCCTTTGATAAATATGCCTATAAAAATCCCATAGAAATGAATGGAGAGCTGCGGAATTTCACTCTAGTGGCGGAACTTAACTATTAACTTCACTCTTTGATAAATATACTCCACAGTGATCAATGCAGCTATGTTGGTTAGTGCCAAGTAAGCACAAAGAGTAACAGGTGGGCAGACTAAACACAAGTTTCTAACAATGAAAATAATAGAAATAATAGAAATGCAACCCATGACTATTGCCACATGACTACTCAGCAGTGGAAAATACAGGAGCAATTTAGAAATCAATCACTATACTATTTAATCAAGCTTCTGAACATTTCTAAATGTCTAAAACACAGATTGGGTCCATTTACAAACAAGATTCAGTCTATGGGAAGAAGTGCACTTATTCTACTCCAGGTTGGTCTAAGAATTCATACGTGTGTCATCTGTCAAATAGTAATAAACTCCAAAGCATCTGGATCAATATGCGACTGCTGAATACAGGTAAACATACAAGAACAAAGAGGTCAGTTGCTTTACACACACATCCTTTCAAACAGAAAAGACAGTTTCTTTCCACTTAACATTCAAGATATATATATATATGCGTTTTAAACAACTTCTAATTTTCTTTTTCTTACAACACCCTACATTAAAAGTTTAGTTACAATGTAAGCGTCAATATAATATTTAGCAAATATAAAACTCATGAAAAGAATAAACCATTGTGGTTGTTTTATTTGATATTTTAACCCATATACAAATACAGTTAGAAAAAATACTCAGCATATCGATGGTCCGTGTAATGGAATGGATGTTCCTTTAACAGCTACAACGATTAAAGACAAAGCATGACCATTATGAGTTAGGCGTGTGTTTGTAATTAACCCAGACGCTGTGCTTTCATGCCTTTAGGAAAGCATTCTTAAGTTGGGTTTGCAAGTATTTTTATCACTAAATAGACAGAAAATTCCCCAGAATTCCACTGGTATCATGACTTGGATATGCTGTAGCTTGAGGGCGTGCAAAACTGGCAGCAGTTGAGTCTGAAGAAGTTCAGATCAGCATTTATAAACAGCGCAGCAAAAAATAAATCCTTTATTCTGCATATTTGGTAACCACAGCTATAATCTGTCTATCCCATCTGGGGTCCCTACATTACACAAAAACCAGCTGAGATCATCCGGACGTGAAAGTCACATACATCTCTGCATCTGGTACAAATTAACATTAATGTGGACTTGGCTTTCCATTTTTCCAGTTAAGAAAAATTAAAACTCAACATGCCTGCATCTGAATTTATAAAAAGCCAATTATTTGCCAGCCTTTTCATAACCCAAGGTGCCACTATAATAATGTCAGACTCACGTCCCTCAAGCACCTATAACCAAAAACCTTTGCCTTGCTGATTGGACTGCTGTGGCTTTCCTGTCCTACAGAAAACTTTTATAATGTCAGAATTGCACTGTAATATCCTCAAATAGTAAATACTATAGGAAATTATGACCCCCCCCCCATTGTAAAACATAAGGATATTAGAAGTCAACAATGAGTTTCATGGCCATATAAAAGCACCAGGTTTCAGTTGTATACAGGTTATGTACCTACACTGAGACTTCTAATATCTTAATATTTTAGAACAGGAGTACATTATTTTTTAGACTACACGTATGAGACCAGTTATCCAGAATGTTTGGGACCTGGGGTTTTCCGGATGATGGGTCCGTAATTTGGATCTTCATACCATAAGTCTCCTAGAAAATCATGTAAACATTAAATAAACCAATAGGCAGGTTTTGCATCAAATAAGGATTCATATCTTAGTTTAGATCAAGTATGATGTACTGTTTTATTACAGAGAGAAAGGAAATCATTTTAAAATTTGGATTATTTTATTATAATGGAGTCTATGGGAGAGGGCATTTCCGTAATTCAGAGCTTTCTGGATAATGGGTTTCCAGATAATGGATCCAGTACTTGTACAAAAGCTACTGAGTCACGTGACAGCTGTATCACTAACTGCTGACATTAGTGAACAATGAATTTAACCTGTTCTCCAGAATGCTCGGGACCTGTGGTTTTCTGGATAAGGGATTGTTATTTGGATTTCCATATGTTTCCTTAAGTTTGCTAAAAATAATTGAAAGTATTAATTAAACCCAATAGGATTGTTTTGCCACCAACATGTATTAGTTATATCTTAGTTGGGATCAAGCTATTACTATTTCAGAGAAAAAGGGAGTAATTTGTAAAAAAATTTAATTGACTGAATAAAATGAAGTGTTTATGCGCAATGGGTTTTCCTATAATAGATCCTATACCTGTATTGAAAAAGGGCATATGTTGCCTGAAACATGTGTGGAAAATAAATTTGCACACCAGCAGTAACTCTGCTTCAGCGTCCTGTCTGTTCTCAACTTTTGTGAAATTATATTACTAAATTTTGGTGCCGGGACGGAGCACCAGTGAGACAGTTATAGGACCAGCTATACCCTCCACCGTGTATATATCTACTATTGTGACATCCTATACCTGTACTATAAGTCACCAAGGAGTACCATGTACCATATAAAAGTATGTGTACTTTAATACAGGTCATGAAACTCCGAGGTGACTTTTAACGTCCTCATATTTTACAAATGAGGGAATATTATCTATGATAAAACTTTCAGTGAGTTATGTGACAGCAATGACATTACTAAGCACCAATTATAAGAATATAATTTACAGGACATTCATGGAACATGTTTGTTATATAGTAAATTAAGTACCCCTTCTTGTAAATCATAAGGATATTATAAGTTACTGAGGAGTTTCATGAGCGTATAAAAACACGAGGCCAAAGGCCGAGGTAACTTTTAATATCCTCATATTTTGCAATAGGGGGTACTTTATTATAAAACACAAGTTTCAGTGAGTGTTGTGACATCACTACTCACCATTTATAACTGATGACATCAGTTGTGACATCACTACTCACCATATATAACTGATGACATCAGTACTCACAGTTTACAGATATTCATGGCTTTTGTGTATTATAAAGATATAAATGACTAGTTCTGAGACATTTCCATGGTTTATCTGTTTAACCATTCCTTTTCCCTTAACATAAATATCATTTCTTTCCCGATATTTTCATGAAAGCATCTCAGTAATTATAGTGCTACCTACCCCCTTTCCAGGTTGGACTGCAGTAAAGTCAATAGTTTAAATCAATTACATTGAGTTTTGACCGTCACTAATTTTTGTCACAATGGGATCAGTAGTAGAGTGATTTATTGCTCCAAAGCACTGTTGTCAACGTAAAAGCCAATGTTCAGTCAGTTGTTTCGGTGGCCTAACACCAGTGATGAAGATTGGCTGGAACATTGTGCAGACATTACAATATACACCTGCACCAAAAAGAATAACAAGAGTAACTATTCGGGTTGAGAACAGAACAGATTCTTCTGACATTTAAATGACACAAATTGGGTAGAAATTTAAAAACAAAACAAACTATTTTTGAGAAATTGATTTACAAGTCATATTTAGCAGACTAAAGCCCTATGTCCTAAAGGGTGCTTTAAATGGTGGTGTATTCACAAGAGATACAGACTTAATTAACCTTAACAGAGGGCTTCCGTGAGTATCTAGGAAGAGAGAAGATATGCATTCTCACCAAATATCACCCCAAATGGCATACAAGCTGGGCCCACCCAAACCCACAGCCCTACAGCTTGGAAATCTCTGATGTAGAGGGTCTGAGACAAAGCACAAGCCGAAACAAGTGGAATACTAAACTAAGGCATTCTGTGAAATCAAACAGATAGCACTAGAAAGACATAAGGTGAAAATATGTATATTCATTGCTATATAATTGTCATGAACATTTTTATGCATTTTACTCTTTAAATGATCTCATCATGTCACTTCATATCAGGGTTGCGGTAAATAGAAGGAAAATAGAGTTGTAGGCAAATTTGGTTGCTCGCCACCACTGCAAGTTTTGCAATGGTTTTGTCTAATATTTAATAATGGAGAAGTAAATAAAAATGTGTAGCTATCACAATATGTGGAAATGTGTCCTTCTTTTAATCCTTAAAACCTTTAAACCTTAACAGTTCATGTATATTTTAATTCTTATTCAAGCCCCTCAGATTGGATTGGATTGGATTTTAATTCTTATTCAAGCCCCTCCCAGTGTTATCCTAAAATGCCACATCTAGGAAAAACGTAACATTGTCCTAGTGTGTGAGGTGGCCACGCTGTACTAACATCATTGCATACGAAACGCCCTCTAACAAGAGAATAAAGGTGGCCTTAGACGTTACAATTACTTTCCAGGAATGATTGTTTGTTTAAATATACATGTGTAGAGTTTAATTGTCAGATATACAGGTAGAAACAATAGAATTCTACCTGTATCTGAGGATTCAGCACTAACAATGGGCGATGTTTGGGTTACCTTCAAAGGATATATTGGAGAAACTGCAGGATATAGAACCCATTATTTCTGGACCAAACCTACAGCTACCTTGCAAACCAGTTCAGGCGAGATAGCAAAAATGCTTCCGAAAAATGAAAAACTTTAAAACGTAGCATTTAATAAATACCATTTAAAAGTAAGCAGGGCCATGCCCTCAGCACCACAAAACCAAAACAAAAGTGTAGACCCACTGCCTCAATAGCATATAGACAGTGCAGGACAATTGCCTTAAAACACCACACATTAAAAACTGCAACAAGTGGTAATCGGTGGAGTGAAAAACGCCATGAAGTAGGCGATCATTTAAAGTTTAGGGAGACCTAGTATCAGGTATTCTACCCGCCCCTCAAATTTTTCCCATTCCCAGGAGGACAATTCTGCCTACCTATGTTGGGAACGGATGGGAGCTTCTCCCCCACCGTCCACCTATGCTGCCCGACGCGTTTCGCTGTCAACACGGCTTCTTCAGGGGCATAGGTGTATTCTACCCGCCCCTCAAATTTTTCCCTTTCCCAGGAGGACAATTCTGCCTACCTATGTTGGGAACGGATGGGAGCTTCTCCCCCACCGTCCACCTATGCTGCCCGACGCGTTTCGCCGTCAACACGGCTTCTTCAGGGGCATAGGTTTGGTCCAGAAATAATGGGTTCTATATCCTGCAGTTTCTCCAATATATCTTTTTGTGCGTAATATTATTTTTTCAAACCTGCGGGTGTATTTAGTACCTCTGAAACTATTAGGCTCACCTATCCTTTTGATTTACCTTCAAAGGAGCCCGATCATAATTTTCCAGCCAGCCCAATCGACAAGCCGACCAAGTCTTCTGCCGATATCGGTCAGCTCGTCCATGGCCATCTTAAGATCCTGCATTTATTCAAGAGTTATATATTGCTTAACAGATCCTTACATTGGTTCTTACATTGTATTAAATAGCGTATGATTCTACCTTTACAAAAGGTAAACAAGGTTCAACCAGTCTCAAACTCAAAGCTATGAGGCATGCCATCTGTCTTTATAGAAACCTGAGGTTTTTCCTCCTTACATGGAAGGAGGAAAAACCTCAGGTTTCTACAAAGAGACACGGACTATACTAACCATATTGGTAATGAAGGAGTCAGTCTTAAGTATATTTCTTGGGACATAAGTAACAATAGAACAACCACAATAATTACCATACATCTGATTAGTCCACACAGATAATACCCACATATGCATAAAGATAAAAGCAAGATATGCAAAGCACTGGTATATCCGGGATTTCCTGCCCGCTTCCTACAATATATCCACCAACTGTTTGCTTGAGCACATGCCTCCATCACTGGTTACATTTAGACTTTTTGAATTTGAGAATAGCAAGGCTGGAAGTAACCAAAAACAATCGTCTGACAACAGGCTGCCCAAAGGGGTACAGCAAATACAGAAGCAGTGCTATACATCACCAGTCCCAAGGTCTCACCTCACTGCCCATGCATTCATTCAGGGGGGAGACACAACGCATTCCATGTTTGTCTGTGATCACACAAGAAGAACAGATTGAGTTTCCTAATTACTATAGGCTCATCTTAACCTACTTTCATTTACTTTTTATGTAGCATGCCTCCATGAGCTGGGTATGTAGGCATTTAACGTTACTACATACCTGTGCCCCAGGCATCACTTTCACAAATATGTTCCTCGGTAACATGTGTTAAAAGGTTAAAAGATTTCTGTTGGCTGTGGGTAATATCTCTGAATGTATTGGCGATCATACGATTTTCAGAGGGAGACTTGTCACTAGCTTTTGTCGGACATAACTTTCGTACAATTGCTGTCAGGGGCAGAACATCGGCTGATCTGTTCTTTTGTACTTTATTTGATCGGAATGGTTAGTGGCAGGTCGGGAGATGGGGAAGTCCAATCGTACGATCGGATCTTTTCGTCTGTGGCCAGCTTTAGGATAAATAAGCCATAGCAACCAGAGGGCAGTTTCAGATCTGGCTGTTGCCACATGTGTATGTTTTAAACAGCAGTGGAGATATCACGGATGCCACCCCAAGTGGGTAGTAATAATTATTATTAGCACCTGCCTGGCACTGTGCACCCGGGCCAAAATTTGGTTCATGTGCGTGGTTCCATGCCTGTAACTTCACATAGCACATGCCACACCATGGCAAGGACTAAGACTGAGGGCAAAAACCAATGTGAATGATAAAAAGTCTCAGTAAAAATGTGTCTGTGCTATATAAATTAAGGATTATACATGCAATTTTAATAAAGGAAATTTATAATTACCTACAGTACTAGAGGTACCTTTGCTTGATTTGTGGCTCAATAGCAAAGATTGTATACAGGCATGGAATCCGTTATCAGTAAACCTGTTATCCAGAAAGCTCCAAATTACGGGAAAAGGCCATCTCCCATAGACTCTATTGTAATCAAATAATCCAAATGTTTAAAAATTATTTAATTTTTTTCTCTGAAATAATAAAAAAATACCTTGTACTTGATCCAAACGAAGATATAATGCATTCTTATTGGAAGCAAAACCAGCTTTTTGGGTTTACATAATTTCTAAATGATTTTCCAGTAGACATAAGGTATGAAGATCCAAATTATGGAAAGATCCATTATCTAAAAAAACCCAGGTGCCGAGCATTCTGGATAACAGGTCCCATGATACCTGTACTACTGATCTTATACATCTAAAGAAATAAAAAAAATACACCGGTTCTTGAGTTAAAGGCTGGACACAACCACATTTACCAAGCCCCACAGAAATCTAAGGATGATGCTAAATGAAATAATTGGTTCATTGGAGGAAGTGGTGCATCCTTACGGTCACTGCTGATTTAGATTTAGTGGTAAAAGTCTTCCATACCCAGAACAAGGAATGCCTTGCAAATCTAAAATACTTCTGATTTACAAAGCAATGTTTGTTTAGAAATGTTTAAACATCTTTTAATGATGAACCCTGCAAAATAGGGAAGCTCCAAGTGATTCCAAAGGGAATAGTTTTGGAATGATGAGGTCTTCAAGAACAGAAGAATCCAGCTGTCATGTCGAATTTCAGCTTCACAAGCAATTCAGTGATAAGCAGACATCACAACCCAGTGCACATGCACCACAAATGGCTCAGACACAGATGCAGGATCCCACGACTACAACCCCCAGCAAAGACAGATATGAGTTGTAGCTTTGTCACACAAGTTTGGCCATAAAGTACCCACAATAAGGAAACTACATCTATTAACACAGATATAGTAAATCTCAGCCATGTTCCTCATTATTCAGGACGTAACTAGAATATGACTTTTTTTTTTTTTAATTGCACATCTTGAACCAGAACGGTTTGTAAAAACATTTCAGTATCCCAGATGTACATATGAAAACATTCTGTTTGGATTTAATGCACTGAAACATCAGTATCCTGAAAGGAAATGACTAACATTCTTGTACAGTGAAATAGTATTCCAGGCCCTTAGTAATCCTACAAACGTCTTCACCCTGTGGCCATTTCAATGCAATAAACGGTAAATGAAAATGCAAAGCATAAGGGTGCCACAGGCAGCTGCAAACACATACAACGCAGGAAATGCCAGAAATTTGTAAACTGGCAGCAGTTTAAACTTATCTCTAGAGGGAAAATGTCAGTTTCTTTACAGAAAATAATAAAATTCAAATTCTCATTGTGGTTAAACTACAACATCCATGATCAATGGCTAAGAATGATGAGATAAGCACTTCAACAAAAATGCCACCATTTCTTTGCTAGTCATTAACACTGGGATTCAAAAATAAGGTGTTTTAGCTATTTTTAGCAAAGCAAAGGATCCTCAGCCTGACATTTCTGGCTAAGGATGTTTGGACTACTTAGTGCTGCTGGCAAAGCTGAATAATTTGTGTTTTTCAGAAGTCTATGGAATTTATTTTTGATTCCACTCCTAGATTGAGTAAATCTACCTCTAGCTGCATGGGTTAGTGCAATACCATTTGCATCCCACAACATGTAGTATGGCAGCACATGCAATAACGTTTGTGTCAAGTCTGAAGAATGAATGGCATTTGACTTATAAGTGAGTGCTACACACGCTCTTTCATATGGTAATAAACTGTAGTTTAGGCCTTGCTGGTGTACAATGGGGAAGCACCAAAAATATGCATACTTCACCAGAAAGAAACAGTTGTCCTTAGCCTGACCCATTATAAAAGGAACCCCATGAGGTCTCATTAAGGAGATAGCTCATCCTGGGAACAAACTGCTGCATGTCGAATTTAAGTCCAAATCCTGCAGTGATGATTGTTTACATGACAATTCAGCTAATTCTTTTTGTATAACTTGAACCACCATATTGTACAGCACACAGCATGTACAGCTATATAGCTTTATTAAATATGTAGAGATCAAATGTTTGCACAGCACAAGTCATATAATACATTACAGTTGAGGGGGCCCATAGAGCTTACAATCTAAATTTTACTGCCTGAGGCTCAGGGAGGTGACATGATTAACCAAAGGTCACAAAGAGTTTAATTAGATATATAATACCACTTTAAAACAGCCAAAATACCTGTTCCTGCTAATACCTGCTAACCCTTTATGTTAGAATGGCCAATTCTTAGCAACTTTTCAATTAATCTTCAAAAACATTTTTTTTTTGTTTTTTTTAATTATTTGCCTTCTTCTTCTGACTCTTTCCAGCTTTAAAGGGGGTCTAAAAACACATGCTTTGTAAGGCTACACATGTATTGTTATTGCTACTTTTTATTACTCATCTTTCTATTCAGCCCTTCTCCTATTCATATTCCAGTCTCTTTTTCAAATCAGCGTATGGTTGTCCAGGTAATTTGGACCCTAGTAACCAGATTTGCTGAAATTGCAAACTAAAGAGTTGCTGAATAAAAAGCTAAATAACTCAAAAACCACAAATAATAAAAAATGAAAACCAATTACAAATTGTCTCAGAATATCACTATCGACATCAGTGATCCCCAACCAGTAGCTCGTGAGCAACATGTTGCATCCCAACTCCTTGGATGTTGCTCTCAGTGGCCTCAAATCAGGTGCTTGTTTTTAAATTTCTGGCTTGGAGGCAAGTTTTGGTTGCATAAAAACCAGATGTACTGCCAAACAGAACCTCCTGTAGGCTGCCAGTCCACATAGGGGCCATCAAAAGCCAATAACAGCCCTTATTTGGCACCACCCACGAACTTGTTTCATGCTTGTGTTGCTCCCCAACTCTTCATCTGAATGTTGCTCAAGGATGAAAAAGATTGGGGACCCCTGCTCTAAATCATACTAAAAGTTATCTCAAAGGTGAACAACCCCTTTAAAAAATGTAAACATGACCAAACACATCAGCAAAATGTAACTTTGTCAGAGAAATCAGCCATACAACAAATGTTGTATTTGTTGTGGTTCCAGTGTGTTTATACACACTGGAACCACAACAAATACAACATTTGTTGCTGAAAGTAAAGGGAATGATGCATTTCCTTAAAACAGGAAAATCATTATTGGGGAGAAAAAAGAAAAAAAATATATATAACACGTTGCAGCCACGTTTTTTTCGCCCTCTAGTTCTCCCGTGCACCATCAGTTCAACTCTTGCACCAATGCTAAACACCCGAGCAGAACTGTGCCCGGACATAAACAGAATGACTGAAGTGTTTGGATGAAGCTCCCTCCATATTTATATATTATCGCAGCTGTTTCTTCCAAGACATGAAACCTTTTCCAGCCAACACGGGGGTTAAACACATTTAAGGTGGCATAATTAAAAGCTATTGGGGCAGGTACAGTCGTGCCAGGAGCAGAACTGGTGGAATAGACAGGGGGCAGCCATTACTGTCACATTTCCATTAGGCAAAGCTATAAGGGGAACATTTGTCAGACAGCCTTTAATAGGGTATTTCACGCCTCAGTGCACTGATCACACTAATAGTGCTCAGAGTGGAACGGCTGCCACATGAAAATGCCCAGTGATCTTTCACTTACACAGATCTGCAGCTCAGGGTTTCCGGATTTGTGATATTGTGCATTTCACACACTTGCCTAAAGCACTGGTGTAATTATTACCAGAAACACAGTGTGTATATAAGTTCAGCCCTGGTGTAATTATCCAGTCAAGCTGCAGTCAGAAGGGCTCAGACTCCCAGGCAGACATTACACATGTGCTAAGTCACAGCATCCCTAATACAGCTGCAAGTCCCTTGGTGAAACATCATTACTGTCCTGCTTGTGATTGTGTGTAAGTTCTGTCTGTGACTGACAACATGTGCACAAATGATCTACAGGGCTGCCCAGTGCCAGGAAGATGGTGCCTAATAATGAGCAGTTGCAGCAGGACAGACCGTGTGTATTGAGCTGTTGGCACGGGCACTGCTTGGCAGGGTAACACATTCCTAGTCTCTGACAGCAGCCCTGCCTCACTAGCCACTCACGCAAAGAAGAACTTCCTAATGAGAGACTAGCGATGGCTTCCCGGGATGCCAGACACACAGCAGTCACTCCAACATGAAGGAAACTCACTTACTTGTATCCTCGGGGTGAGCGCACCAATCTGCATGGCCATACAGGGGGAAGTGTATCCTTGGGGAAGAAGGGAAAAGTGAGGAAAGTTTCCCACTCCCACAGTCTGTCAGTGCCTTACAGATGCCGATTGTGTGTTTGCTTGGAGCCGAATGAACGCTCCACACTGGCTGGATCCTATCGCTGCACATTCCCATCCCCATCCCCTCCCTGTGCCTTAATCCCACCCCCTGCCCTGCCTCCCTCGGCTGCCTCAGGCTCAGCAGAGAGCTGTTTTGTTTTGGTTTTTTTTTTTTTAAAATCAAGAACATGCTTTATTGAACCTTTACAAGAGAGAACATAGTAGAAACTAACAACCATTTCTATTTTTTTTTTTTTTTAATTTTTTTTTTTTAAATCCCAGCAAGGATGGTGAACACTATAGGAAAGCAGGATGACTACACTGAGGGGCATATTTATTATGCTGTGTAAAAAACGGCGGGATAATACACCACACATCGGCAGGCTTCGCCGTGTAAAAAAAAAAAACGGCGTAAAAACCGGTGTCAAATGTTTACGTGTTTTTTTTTCTTAGAGTGACTTCCACCGGGAAAATAACGGTAGCAAATCTGGCATTCGCATGGCGTAAAATTATACACACACTGCAATATTTTACACATCTTTTTACAACTTTTTCATTTTACACAGTTTAATAAATATGCCCTGAGAGTTGTTTGCTTGCAGCAATCTAGCAGCATATCTGTGTATAATTTTCCAGAAATACCCTACATTTAAACGTGAACGTCAACCCAAAAAATTATTTTTGCCATCATTTCGAAGGCATTTCACAATATACATTCATTACAAATTTTCTATGGTTTTTAAGTTATTTGTAAATGTATTGCTATTGAAAGCAGTGTTTGTCCCTTTCTATTCTCTGCCCTGGTGGCTGGGGTTGCCACCTGGCCTGTATTTTACTGGCATAGCCGGTAAAACACCAAGGCCGGGGCCGATATTACAAATTTACCGGCAATGCACTGAATCCACTATTTTGAACCCCCGAATCCTTCGCGAAAGATTCAGCCGAATACCGAACCGAATCCTAATTTGCATATGCAAATTATGGGTGGGAGTGGGAAAACATTTTTTACTTCCTTGTTTTGTGACAAAAAGTCACACGATTTTCCTTCCCGACCCTTATTTGCATATGCAAATTAGGATTCGGATTCATTTCGGCCTGGCAGAAGGATTCGGCCGAATCCGAATCCTGCTGAAAAAGGCCGAATCCTGGCGGAATCCCGAACCGAATCATGGATTTGGTGCATCCCTAGTAAAAACCAAGAGTTAAATGTAAACTGCTTTACATAGCAATTGTTTTTACAAATAACTTTAGAAGCACTGGACATTTTTAATAAATATTTATCGGAAAGTTGCTTAGAATTAGTTTTCTTTTATTAGACAAATTTTTATTTTGGTGTTGACTTGCCCTTTAAAAGGAGTTTTGTAGTTAAAGTACAAATCATATCATAATAATTTTAATGTGTCTGTCTGTGCATCCATCTTATTGTTAGTGCGTCTAACCCCTGTGGGTCCAAACTATAGACGTACAGAATCCAGAACCACCCATATACAGCTGTATATTTTGTAAAGTTAACAATTTTGGATCAGATAAATCTGTTTTACCAACATATGATTTCCATGTGGGAGGGTTATAGAGAGAACATCCTGTAGGCTTGTGGTTAAATATTTGTTCCTATTTTTTTGGCGTTCTTATAAAAAAAAAGCAACTAAATTGGTTTGTTCTATCACAGTAGAAGGCAATGATTATTGGAAGTGAATCAAAGCAAAGCTCTTGACAAGTTATTGTGCCAATGTCACTGGTTTACCTAGGCACCTGTGGGTCCTGGTACAAAATTTTGCAACTGCCTTGACGCTCCTAATGTCAGTGGGCCTCATGGGGCTATCGAGGCAGGCTCTGGTGCAGTCACACCCCAATGCAACCCCATCGTTTAAGTCACTGGTGGTCCCCAACCGCCATGCATAATAACCATCAGATTCTTCACTCTAGGCCCTCTAGCACCTAGGTTATAGGGTTTGAGTAGATAGTATACTTGTGAACATTTCTATAAATGCTCAACACATAGGGGCCCATTTACTTAGTTTGAGTGAAGGAATAGAAGAAAAAAACTTCGAATGGTTTTTTTTTGACTACTTCGACCATCGAATGGGCTACTTCAACCTTCGACTACGACTTCGAACTAAAAATCGTTCGACTATTCAACCATTCGATAGTGGAAGTCCTGTCTCTTTAAGAAAAAACTTCGACCCCCTAGTTTGCCACCTAAAAGCTACTGAAGTCAATGTTAGCCTATGGGGAAGGTACCCATAGGCTTCCTAAGTATTTTTTGGTCGAAGAAATATCGTTCGATCAATGGATTAAAATCCTTCGTATCAAACGATTCCAAGGATTTAATCCTTCGATCGAACGAATATCGCAAAATTCGGGTTAATTAACCCTCGATATTCGACCTTATGTAAATTTGCCCCATATTCTGGCAAACTTACATTCACAGTGCAATATTGCATCAATATGATGTGACACATTTAAAAACTATGACAATAATTTGCTAAGAAATGCAATGATATTGTAAAGTCCTTTAGTACCAGCAATTTAATTGGCCTAGAGCAGGCACAAATGAAAGCAATTGTTTGACTGGTTGACGTACTTTGCACAGGTCTGTGGATGTAAGATAAGAAAACACAGTGGCGTAACTAGATGTTGCTGGGCCCCACAGCAAATTAATTTTAGGGCCCCCAACATATCCAGTGTTTGTCCTGTTTTAACAATATATGTTGAAATTTCTCATCAATGAGAGCCTCATGGGGCCCCCTGTACCTCATGGGCCCCCCTGCAGCCGCAGGGTCTGCTTCCTCTGTAGTTACGCCCCTGAGAAAACAAGAGTGCAAAGGCAAATAAAGGAACATACAAATAAAATGCATATATAAACATATAAAGTAAATAGATCTTGCACACTGAAAAAAGCATAGACACAAAGGTGGTATTGCAAACATGGAAGGATGCATCTAAATTTATACAAAACATGCATCATATTTAAATGATATACAAGTTAATGACAGTTTTCAGAAAAAAAGAATGTATACTGTACATACCACCTAGCAGGAAAAATGTATAGATATGAAAGCAGATACTTCAGGATGGAGAATTGCACCAACAATTCAACAAGAGTGCCTTTATCAAGGAATGAATCTTTAACATAGGTGGAATTATATATATATATATATATATATATATATATATATATATATATATATATATATATATATATATATATAGACTTGCTTGAAGCCGGCACAACACGTCTATGGGTTTAATGTGCCTGGGTGTAAAATGCAAACAATAAGATCCCTGTCCCGAATAAGGCATGCGCTCACAGGTCTTATCCAAGGTGAAAAAACGGTGTTTATTCAGCAAAAATCTGCTCTAACGTATCTGCTAGCCCTCTAGCCTTTCTCACTGGTGAAAAATTGGTGTTTATTCAGCAAAAAACTGCTCTAAAGTTTTGGCTAGCCCTCTAGCCTTTCTCACTTTCTCACTTTGAAAAAGGCTAGAGGGCTAGCCGAAACCTTAGAGCAGTTTTTTGCTGAATAAACATTGTTTTTTCACCTTGGATAAGACCTGTGAGTGCATGCCTTATTTGGGACAGTTATCTTATTATATATACACGCAGTATGGAATAAAGCATTCCTGGGCCAGCACTTCCCTTGGTGAAATAAGTGTCTTTTATTTCTACACACATTTTTTTCAGTGCTCCAACATTTCGGTCCCTCTTGGGACTTGAAAAGGTACCCAGAAATGCTTTGTGTTTTTCCTTAGTTTGTATTTATAGTTAATCACATGTGCTAGGAATTAGGATCATCCTCCAAACCCACTATGGAAGATCTCCTCTCTAATGACACACATCCTTCTTTAGCTGTTTTTACCATGTATGCTCAGGTCGTTTCCCACTGCATTTCCAGAGCAGGAACATTCACATGAGTACATAAATTCCCCCAAGTCTACTGATAATCTCATATATAATTACCCCTCACCTTACACACTCTTCCTTTTAATAGCATTAGATCCCTTCCACACATTCAGTTATTTAAGCTTCTTATTTCATATCAGTTTCATATCAGTTATTTAAGCTTCTGATTTCATATCATATCATGTTTGATACCTCATTATTGGTTTAGTTCATATAACTCAGTAACACCCTAGTGATAGGAGTGATTAACATTCTTACCTATCAAACCAATAGAAGATACTCCTTGGCAATACTACCACTATATGTATGTATATAATGTACATATAACTTTATTTGTAAAGCGCTGTTAGGGAGCTGCAGCACCATACAATGCATAAAAGTACAATATATAAAAAGTACACACAGGGAGGACAAGTCACATAAGAGATACAATAAATAGGCACAGTACACAGAGCATACGAACATTTAGCTTAAATGCTATGGAGTAAGAGACACGGTAAGAAGGAGGTTCCTGCCCAGTAGAGCTTACAGTCTAAGTGTATAAAAGGCTAATATACCAGCACACATTGGAAGGGGAAAAGTGCACAAGGTAAAGGCATTATCCAATAAGTACCAGGATTAGATTAATGTTCTAGTGCTCCAAAAGGTAGACTATTAGTTTTTTTCTTGAAGGGATTGAGAGAGCACTCCTTACGGAGATATTCAAGGATGGCATTCCAGAGTTAAGGAGCAGCAAGATAGAAGGGTTTAAGACGAGAGGTGGCAGCGGATGTAAAGAGTATGAAACACAGGATAAAAAGAATCACACACATCTACACACACACAAAAGAAAATGTGGACTAATACTTGTATAAATTATTGCGGTGTAATTACAGAGTTGAAAAACTATAAATAGTCAAACAAATGCAAATTCTCAAAAGGATGATTCTTATCTACACTGAGTAATGAAGCATATAACGGGAGAAAGAATGAATAGGCACCTGTTCTCAGTTGCACCGATTATATGCAAAACTCTTCCATGCTTGAGGCAGACTCCGGGCAGGGAACTGATAAGATAAATCAGAGGTGAAGTAGCCAGTAAAGCAAAACAAGTCAGTGAAGGTAGAGCTTGTTATTTCCTGATGCATTCACATTCTAGTTCATGTCCTATTACATTTTAACTGGGGATCTATTTTCTGTTTTATTTTCCTGTCTGCATAAATGACTTAATATGTTTCTTATGTGCCAGTATTATTCTCAAAATGTTTCTTTTGGTCTAGGCAACATAATTCTTCTTACTTTATGCTGTTTTACAGCTACCCCAAAGAGTGTCTTCTGGAGTAAGGCAAGATAAAAGGGGCACGGCAGTTTTATCAATTTTCAGTCTGTTAATAAGACTTCTAACAGTAGGATTTTGCCAGGTAACACCCTGGCACAGCTGCAGAGTCATTAGTCAGCTTGCTAAAATGTGGGGTAATATAATAGAGAGTTGCAAAGCTTGCTCCAGTACAGCATTAGTACCAGAGGATCTCCCAATGGGCCCAGCCCCTAGTTGGTCCCATTTTGTGAAAATTCCCATTAGCCCTTTCTTATTTACACCACAAACCTTCATAACCTCTATACCATTTGTTACTGTCTATATCAAATTGTTGTGTGAGTGGGACCATGAAGTGAGGTTCTCTAGTGGACCTCAGGATACTCTACGGCAAAAAATCAATGTTAAATATTATATTTAAACTGGTTACCATTAAATGATTGACTGGTATTGGTTATGAGAACCCAAAGCAACTTGGTATTAGATTGCTGGAAAGGGACTTCACAGCTACTTATGGTATTGACAGCAAACATATCTTTCTATTTTGGTAGTACAAACTACAACTTTCCCTGTCTGATGTTGGATGCTCTTCATCTATCTATAAAACTGTATTAAAGTAAACGTGCGCTTCTTGATCTATAAAAATACATCCTTTTTTTTGTATCATGCCAATAGTGATAGATAGAACAGTAAAAATAATGCTTGATGCCAATGTAGTTAATAGGAAAAAAGATAAAAATATAGGAAGGCCATCCTATAAAAAGGTGGCAACTCTAATTACAAATAATTCCAGAGCACCTTAAATTGCTTCAGACTAATTTTTCGGAGCAAAAAAATGCCCTTTCCTCAAGTCCTGCATTGCCAGGAATTATTTGTGATCTACATGATATGAGGTGGCTTATCCTGTCTAATAAGCGCTGGGTGTAAAGTTTTAGATATTAGGGGGCACATTTACTTAGCTCGAGTGAAGGATTAGAATGAGAAATGCTTTGAATTTCAACTGTTTTTTTGGCTACTTCGACCATCGAATTAGCTACTTCGACCTTCGACTACGACTTCAAATCGAACTAAACATCATTTGACTATTCGACCATTCTATAGTCGAAGTACTGTCTCTTTAAAAAAAACTTCACTACCTAATTTGCCACCTAAAACCTACCGAGCACCAATGTTAGCCTATGGGGACCTTCCCCATAAGCTTTCCTAGCAATTTGTGATCGAAGGAAAATCGTTCGATCAATGGATTAAAATCCTTTGAATCATTCAATTCGAAGGATTTAATCAATTTTTCCTACGATCGTTCGATCAAACTAAATGCGGTAAATCCTTCGCCTTCGATATTCGAAGTCGAAGGATTTTACTTAGATTGTCGAATATCGAGGGTTAATTAACCCTCGATATTTGACCCATAGTAAATGTGCCCCTGGGTCTCCACTGTTGATAGCAATGTGAATTGGTACATTGATTCTCCCGTTTTTGGCTGTAATCAACTCACTTTAACTGTAAGCTCATGTGGGCAGGAACCTTTCACTTAATCTAAAAACAGACTGCAATAAAACGGTGTTCCTTCTATTTAATCATTCACTTGTAGTATTTGTAGTAATTACTCCCTTGTCTTTGGTATACATGCTTTCATAGAATATTCGCACTATGTCGCCGATAAATAGCATGCAAAGTTTTGAATAAAAGTTTTGGCGCTATATAAGCAGGGGCACTACGCCAATGAGGCAGCGCCAAGCAGTTTACGAGGGGCAGCAAAAAGCCGATCCTGGTACAGTTAAGAGCCGAATTGAAACAATATGGCTAAGGGCAGGGATGAGTCGATTATCTTCTTTCTTCAGCCTGTGTTTTGTACTCAGGTGGAGGAAAGTGAGCCTGCTGTCATTAGCTATTTCATGTAGTCTCATTGACAGGCATGACGTTGGCCTGCCTGGAGCTACACTAAGCGAATTTTGATGCAAAAATGCATTGAAAGTTTGTTTCCTCATAATATTTGTTCAGTATAGTTCCACACATGCCGATGTTGTGCCTGTTAATAACGCTACATAGAAAAGAGGATGACAGTGGATCCTATTTCCTCCACATATGTACAAAAGACAGGTGCAAATAAAATGGCCCCAATGTTTTACAGATATAGGGGCCAATCTATCAAAAATCTAGTTTTTCACGCAGTTAAAAAACATGAGTATCAATATACTTGAGAATATTTTGTAAGCTCGAATAGTAGCCATTTATTAAAGAAAAAAAACATGAAAACTTGGCAAGTAAAAGCTGGCGAGGTTGTATAGAAGTGAATGGGAATGTTCTCAATTTTGTTGACAATTTAATTTATTTATTTTTCCAGTTTATTAAAACATTCGAAGTGTTCAGCCATTAAAAAACACTTGTATGAATATTTTGTTTCACTTTTTTCTTAAATAAGCTAGCATTTGAGAAAAAAAGTCACATGATTTTGTCTGCGTTTTTTTTCCTCAAACTCGGATTTTGATAAATCTGCCCCATAATCAAAGGAAAAGAAAAGGATTTTTATTTTGGTTATATTTCCTCTTTCTATTTTTATTCTTATTATGTTTTTCTAAATAAATTAAAAAAGTTATGTCTACAGATGGGCCACCTTGATTTATGAAGTAACCAGTATATGATAGCTTGCAAGTACTGCAGACACTCCCAACTATTTGCCGTTACACCAAGGGTCAGGGCACACGCTCAGATTCGGGGAGATTAGTTGCCCGGCAACAAATCTCTTCTTCGGGGCGACCAATCTCCTCGAACTGCCTCCCACCAGCTAGAATGTAAATCGCCGGTGGGATGGCACTCAGAGCGCTTCGTTTTCCGAAGTCGCAGTTCAGGAAGATTAGTCACCCGAAGAAGAGGAGATTTGTCGCCCGGCGACTAATCTCCCCGAATCTGTGCATGTGCCCTGACCCTAAAGGAACAATTTGTGTTTAAAATCAAGTTAAACTTTTATTTTATGAGATAACACTCAAGTAAGTGTCTGATCTCAGCCAAAAGCCTTTGGTGAATAGCCTTAATTGGTTTCTGTGCTGTGAAGTTTGAGATGCTGTTACAGATGTTTATTCATCCCATGTAACCTAAGGGCAATGCATTTATATCTCAGTCACACGTGCCTTAGTAATTACAAGCTGCATTTAGTCTCTTGTGATGCAGATTATCACTTGAAACCTGTATACCGGTACATTGTTAGTGCATGTCATTGGTCATAAAGAATAAACTAACATAAGATGTATATATGCGTATACAGAAGTTACATACACTGTCTATGAGAAATCTCCATTTCTTAAAGTGAGGCCAGCAGCATCGTTATTTCAGCATTATCTTTAGGTTAAAGTGGAAGTTCATCATTAACTTTTAATAAGAACACATAATGATATTTTTTTTAATTATAGTATTTGAATTAATGTTTTGTTTGCACATACCTTAGCAACCAGTCACTAGTTTGAATGGAAGACTGGATGATAAATTGGAAAGGACCTGAACAGAAGCATAAGTCACAAAAAAATAATAAATGAGCAATAAATATTTAGCCTTGGGGTTAATCAATTACATGCCTGTTGAAGCCAGACATTGCTATGAAACATTTTTGCCCATAGGAAAAACATAAATGATAAAAATAGAATCTATGGTGCTACCACATTGGTACCTTGTTGGTGCAGTAGATTCTGCCATCTAGCACACTTAAAAGGTTATTTTATGGTGCCAGTATCTCTTTAAAGTCTCAAGCTCTTGATCAAATAGTGTAAGATGAACTGCATGCTATTGATTTCAGTTCAAAAGTCCATTTGACCTAAAGTAAATCTATATGCCCCTTTAGCTGTCAATGTTTTTAACCTATTGCCCCTAGTATCTGCTTCTTTTCCAACCTACATTGACAGTGTGTCTGTTCAGGTTACTACGCTATCCCATTCTCTATTTAACATGGAACAAATTCAATGCCAGAAACCTAGGGGCAATGCTAGGGCTGCAAGCACACACAGTTTCAAACAGAGAGCCTTAGTTCTCAATGACCTTTTGCAATTATCTTATATTCTCTTTGTTAGAAGACCCCAAACACGTGCTTTGTTTTTCTTTACCTGTGCACATTTGCTTAGGGTACATAATGACCTAGAAAAAATAAGGAAAGAGGTGAAGAAATAAAAAGTATGGGCCCGCCCACAACAATAGTTGCACAGTGTATCTCATGTGTTAAGCTCCCCATAGACGCGACGATTCTTCAGGCCGAACGACCGATTTTAGGGATGTCCAACCAATCCTTCGAAATTATCGTGCGGTTAGCGGGATTCGAACAATCGTACATCTTACGATTTTTCGGCCGACATCTGTCAGGAAATTGATCGGCCAGGTCAAAAAATCTTTGTCGGTTCCAGTTTGCAGGGCCCTTTGTTTTCCTGGCAAATTGGTCTTTTAGTTGATGGTCAATTTGTATGATCGTACGATCGTTCAGAGAAAATCGTGGTCTCACGATGAGGATCAGATCTTTTTAAAATCTCAACATCTATGGCCAGCTTTAGGTACGCCACACTGAAAATTGCTAGCTATTGTACCTCTGCTTAAAAATAAACAGACCCAGGGAATTTTATTGCAGATCACTGCACTGTATTTTCTCCCTAATCCCAGGTATTGGATGACCCAGTTCAAGTTGGGTGCACGCTAAGCATATTTAGGGGCAGATTTATCAAAGGTCGAGGTGAATTTTCAAATGAAAAAATTCAAATTTTGAGCTGTTTTTGTGTACTTCGACTAGGGAATAGTCCAAATTCGGTTTGAAATTGAAACAAATTTATATAGAGATTTATCATGTACTATCTCTTTAAAAATTCAGCTTCGACCATTCGCCATCTAAAACCTGCACAATTGCTGTTTTAGCCTATGGAGGACCTCCTAGAGCCTCCAGCCTTGGAGTCAATTGGTGGACTTTTTGGGAAAAAACTTTGAATCAAATTCGATCGAATATGATATTCCTTCGATTCGAACGACTCAAACTCGGCCGAATATGAACTTATTCAATCTAAAACGGACCTATCAATCTACCTATCAATCTTCAATCTAAAACGAACCCAAAAAAAAACTTCAACTTAATTTCGGTTGGTCTTTTTGAATTCGAATTTTGAAGTTTCTTCAATTCGAAATTCGACCCTTGATAAATATGCCTCTAAGAAATCAAGAAAGTCCTATATTGTGCTTTTATCTGCCCAAGCGGCACAAAGGATATTTGGGATCAGGTAGGATTTGTGGCATGGCTACCCACAGCAGATTTATCAAGGGTCGAATTTCGAATTAATGTGAGTTTTTTTGAACTCCCATAACTCGAAAAAAGACCAACAGAAATCTATTAAAAAAAAAATCTACGTTTTTTTCTGCGGGTGAATAGAGGCTGTATTTGAATCCTTCAAATCGAAGTAAGATCGTATTCTATCGAATTCTATTCGAAGTATTTTCAAAAGTCCCCCAACTGACTCCAAATGGGTTCTAGGAGGTCCCCCATAGGCGAAAACAGGAATTCAGCAGGTTTTAGATGGTAGACAGCCCATGATAAATTTCAGTATTCAAATAGTCTAATTTTTTAAAAATTTGAATAGAATTTTGGCCTATTCGATAGTCGAATTAAAATTTTTACTTTGACCCTTAATAAATCTGCCCCTTATTGTCACTGAGTGGTTCAAATTCAAATTGGCACCCCAGTGATTGTGACTTTGCTTGTTGCAGAAGCGGGATGTTGTGAGTTAATGGAATAAAAGTATTTTTACCACATTATTGTTTATATCTAATGGCGATGGCACATGAGGTGTTGTTACGTGCATTTGCTCATTCATGGGAGTCAACAGACTAAACATGTTATTACTCTGACCTTGACAGTTTAATCATATTATCACATGAAAAGGCAGTGAGGAAAAGAGCCCAAGAGCGACAAAACGTCCTGTGTGCCATTGACTTAATGCAATGTATTCCAGTAGAAATACATTCTATATTTAGCATCTCTGGCTATTAATGTTATTAAGAAAGGCCTTGTTGTTACCTCAATTTTTGTATGTAATATGTATGCTCAGTATATACGCCTATCTATTTTACATCAGTGTAACATGTCGGTGCTTTTTAAATATGTGTTAACAATACTTAGTTTCCATTACATTTGGAAATACAGTTTTTAAATCAGGCAGTCTGTATGAAGCATAAACAGTGGCAAAACAATAAATCACTTTAAAGTTCAAGCAAAAAAAGTACTTAAAAAACCCTTAAAGGAGAACGAAACCCTGAATTAATATAGCTAAAATGCCTTATTTTACATACTGAATTTATTGAGCCAGCCTAAAGGTACAGTATCTCTATAGTTTTGTTGGAGTGTCTGTGACACACACATGCACAGCGTGCTTGAGCAGCTGTTGAGATTGAGAAGCTAAGCTTAGGGGGTCACCGCAAATCATTATGCAGAAAATAAGGTTTTCCTGTCATATCAGATGATTATTACATTCTGATGCTGGTTTCTAATCTGCCATGTTACAATAATCTGAATTATTTAGTAATCATCCTTATATTGTGACATCTATATTATATTTCTTCATTATATTGTGCATCAGTCTACAATCTTAGTAAATGAAAACAGCACAGAGCATGTGCAGTGAATCAGCATAAATGAAGATGGGGAGCTACTGGGGCATTTTTGGAGGCATCTCATCTTCATTACCAAAGAGCTGTACCAATTGCCTTGGGCAGGTATAGAAGCCCAAAACATAATGTAGAATATTTCTAGCCTACTTCTTTAATTAAGTTTTAGCTCTCCTTTAAACAAAACAGAAATAAATAATTTCCCATTATAACAATAGCAAATAGTGCTTCTTTGTAGTGGTATAGGGCCTGGTGTTACAGGGTCACATCTATTACTGGGCTGGAGCAACAGGGGCCCTCCTGGAGAATGGTATTTAGAACCTAGCTACCCCCCACACACAGGATCCAACAGGGTTTCCCCCAAACAGCATTTTACTTATTTCAACTGGCGTTCCAATGGTACTATAGTTTGTAAATAATCTGTAGTATTAATTTGGAATTCTAGTTAAGACACAACCTCTTTCTTGTACCTAAATATACAACATTCTAGTTAGGAACACACAATAGTTGCAGGGCAGACGATCCCTGCCACAAACTGGATGTTACTGCACATTGCAACATGTTTTTATTACCCCCTAAACCTACCTTACTGCTTTTAATAGACCCTCAAATAAGTAATACGTTTCCAAAACATAAAGTCATAAATGAGAGCATATTTTTCTCAGGGGGTTAATACATTAAATAATTTTTGTCCTTTTCCATTTAGCATTATTTTCTCACCAGGTACTAGAGTCACAAAACAAGATGTGTGAAAGCAGGGCAGCCCATACATGTCCTGTAATTGCTCAGCCCTGGCAAATAATCAAAGCTTAACTGCACAACTGAGGCTTTCTAAGGACTATTCTTTTAGTTAGGCACACCACACTGCAGGAAGGACACATTTAAGACACACCATGTAACTGTAACTGATTACATACAGATGGTTGGATCAGCTTCATTGGAATATATTGAGTCGTACCTTTTCAGAGATGCAGAGTTCATGCTGCAAACTTTTTATTCACACTTCATTTTTCAAACAGTGGCTGTTAGAGCAATGGCACACAAGGTAATTGCGGGAAAATGGCTTCTTCTTCATTTCCTGACAATTAGCTGGTCTTGCTGCAGGTGTTTTACATGATTCTTGAAGGCAAGGTATTTTTTTTTCTCCCATGGGAACTATGATTTCACACAGGCAACACATTGCTGTGTGTGCCCTTAATTAAGTGGCCCTGTATGTTGTATTGTTAAGTGCAGTTCATTACAGGTACACTAATACACAATTGGTATAAACAATGCATGAATGGCTCCTCCCCATACAGTGTTCAAAAGCTTTTTCATACCTCAATAAAATGAAACATCTGAGCATATTAGAAAGCCAATAAAATGTAGCTTGGATGACTGCAAGAGTGGGAGAATGGGTTATGGCAAATGTGGTGTTTGCCTGGTGCCCCAGTAAGGAGCTCTTGTGGGGAAAAATCCCCTAGTCCAGATGTGATGTCAGAACAAATGAAACCTTCATGTAAGGCTATTAAGTCCATACATTACTGATCTGGGACTTTCAGGGTGCTACATAACAAGGAACAAGCATATTGTAATGTTTTTAATTTTTATGTAGGAAAAACATTTGGTAGATCTGTTTTTTGATGGGGGCATAGAAATGCTGAGGCCTTTAGGTCTAAATATTATTTGCATGCAGTAGCAGTTGGCCTTCTTTATATTAGCCTTAAGAAATAAAAATAACTACATTTTAGATCTGTAAATTATGTTCATACTGTACACTGTGCATAAACATGCAGGAACCAAGCACATGTTTCTTTAGGGTATTGCTGTTAAATATTATAATCATGCAAAATTTAGTGGGATATGTGGACAGTAGCTGATTGATTTGAACAGAATCACATTTTAAACAACTTGCTAGAAATAAAAAATTCAGCTGATTAGATATAATTTTCAAATAGTCATGACTGATGGCAATGCATATGTAAACATACTTTTTTTTATTTTGAATTTGCTTATTGTTAACTGTACTTTCTTGTCAATTTCAAACACTGACAAAAAGTGATGAGAATATTATAGCCCCTTAGCAAATAGATTATTGTTTGAATTCTTGTAGCTCACTGCAATTTATTTAAATGGAATTGATACCATCAGTCAGCAGACTTGTAATGCCTAGATGTATAGAATACTCTGTTAAAACACACGGGGCAGCTACAGATCAAAGTCCCAAGAATTGTAACAGATGGCTTTCCACTAGTAATGATATATACTGTACATTTAGAAATACATACATTCATAGATTGACTTTAGCTGGAACACCGTAAGTAGACCCTGGCCTGTGATTGTTGCTTAAATGCACCCATGGGTGATGGTCAGTGATAAGTGGCCTGTTTTAATCACAAATCATCAGTAACATTCTGACTTATTTGAACTTTGAAGTGAAAGAGCAAATGTCAAAACAATAAAAAGGGCATTCATGGCAAAAAAAAAAATCTGTTTTGAGAAATGCATTGGTTTAACTTCTATTCACACTTTGAACTAGTTTGTCAAGAAGCTGGTGGAAGTTTGGGTGAAAGTGCATATCTAAATATATATTAATATTAATTAAACGGCAATGACAAAAAATTGAATACAATACAATACAATATTTATGTGCTCCTAAAATTGATAGCAAGGAGTCCCTATTATTAATAAATGAGGAGGACCATATAAATCCTTTTATAAAAATCCTCCCTAAGCCACCCCACAGCCCAGCTGCCCTTACAGTGCCAGACACTCTGACATGGTTGAGCAGGGAGAGCAGTTCAGTCATTGGGGCTGGTCTGGTTCAATCCTCCTATAGTTTGAACTACAAATGTAAACTGTAAGGCACTTGGAAATGTTAGTGAAATTTCACCAGATTGTCTCTTTTAGATTAAAACCTGTGAAATACAAATACATAGCACTGCGTATCTTATCAAATGATGATGAAATACACCAAACAAAAAATGATATGTATCCTTTAAAAGGAAACAATCATTTATTTTCTGTATTCCATCTAGGGGGGTATTTGCTAAAACTCAAATGTATCTTGTTTTTTTATTAAAACAAAATCTACCTAACTTCCATCCATGAATTTAATTCATTTGGTGTGGGAAAAGTCTTGATTAAATCTAACGAAAATTCAAATCGTATGACTTCTTTGGACTTGAGCTCCAATTCCTCAATTTTTGTTGTTTGAAAACCCTGAATTTTTTGGAACATCATATGAAACCCAGCGCAGATCACAATATCTTCAAATTGTTAAAGGGACATCTGACATTGACTTCTACATGCCCTCGACAGGTTTTAGCTGGAGTATTTGGATTTTTAGCATCTTTGGAGCATTATAAATCTATAAAAAAAATTTCTCTGAAAATGCAAGTTTCCCACTAAAAAACTCGACCAGAAAAAAAATTGAGGCTTCCGAAATAGGCCCCTTAATGTTTTCTACGGTCAGAAACAATTGTGACTTTTAAACTTAGAAAAACATATGTAGCCCATCATATAGCCATAGCTTTTTTTTAACATGCAAAATACATAAAAACATAGGAGTAGAGCTTAATGTCCGTAGCTGATTTTCTAACCTGTAAAGTAGTCACATTCAAGGGTCACATTTAATTAAATTGCCAACTGTCAACTGTAAGTTAATGGTCATTTAAGAAAAGGAACAGTGTTGTCAACCCTGCATGACCCGGCCTAAAATCACCCCTGCTTTCCGCCCATCTGGTCTGCCCATCTGCCCACTGGCTATCTGTCAGAAAAAGATCATACAATTAAGGTTCTGTCTTTTCTGGGGTTTACTGAAATTTTCTACTTCTTGTCATTGCTTCTTAACTATTCCTGGCATCCATGAACCATTCTTTTAATTCCACTCTCAAGCCTTTTATGCATTCACCCTTATTCTTGTTTTTCTTTGTTCTAACAGAAAAATGTTTCCCTAACATATAAGCATGTAGCCCTTCTGGAGACCTGCAATGTAGCAAGTATGGGGTGCCGTTTGTCCCATGTACATTATGTTGACAAAAAGTACATTCTGTCTGCAAAAATAACTTCAATATAGTTGAGGCACAAAATACATTTTACCAGGATACATATATAACTGTGGTCAGATATTTTGGTAGAAAATATACAAAAGCAGTATGTTTAGTCAAAAATGAGAACAAAATCTGATTTCTGTACAAATAGGATATCAAAGTATTGTAAACAAGCATTTTGTCTTTCACACTGTATTTTGTTTCTCAAATGTATAAAATCCATGTAACAAAACTAGTGATGTGTAAAGGTAACTACAAGATGAATTATGTAAAAAAAACTAGAACAAAATATATAATGTTGTAAGCGGCTATCATATGTGAATCCACACAATTGATATCTCACTATAATTTACCAGTTTGAAGTGACAAAATAGATGCTTATTACAGAAAGGAATATAACCTATCACAGAATCCATAATATCAACAAATTAACACAAGTTCAACAAAACCAATATCAACACAATAGTTAAGTTAGACAAAACAGATAAAACAGACAAAACAGATATTTTCAGATTATCTATTCTGTGAAACATTTCTGTCAGTCAAATTAGTGAACCAATGAGATGCAAGCATACTTCTTAACCAATAACAAGCACTCTTTAACTGAAGTCCATTTATCTATTAATTCACCTTTCAAATAGCAACAGTTATTTGGCCAATAATATTAGGTTTCACTTTTTTTTCTGATCCTGCAGCTTCTTGCCATGTTTCCACTCCCCTGAGGTTGCCATTTTCTAGCACATGCTCTCCAGAATGGATCCTAGGGGTATTAATGTGAAGCTATTAGCTGACAGCATTTTGAACCTTTCAAAAATAGTTGAGAATTGGTCCTCTACAAGCTCCAACACTGGGGTAAGTCTGACAGTGATTCTATTCATCTCTCTAGTGGTGTATACCAACATATGGGTATCTTGCTGTAAGGTGTACATCTTAAAATTTGCACAACTTGCTTTTCAGACTTATTTAGCTTCTATTTTTTACTACTTCAATTAATAATAAGCATACAATCCATAATTGACTGGCCAGCTAACTTAAAAAGGATAAAAACATGCTATTTATTTATCTCTTAATTCAGGGGTCCCTATCCCTATAGTATAGTACAGGTATTGGATCCCTTATCCGGAAACCCGATATCCAGAAAGCTCCGAATTATGGAATGGCTGTCTCCCATAGACTCCATTTTACCCAAATAATCCAAATTTTTAAAAATGATTTCCTTTTTCTCTGTAATAATAAAACAGTAGCATGTACTTGATCCCAACTAAGATATAATTAATCCTTATTGGAAGCAAAACCAACCTATTGGGTTTATTTAATGTTTAAATTAATTTCTAGTAGACTTAAGGCATGAAGACCCAAATTACGGAAAGATCCGTTATCCAGAAAACCCCAGGTCCCGAGCATTCTGGATAACAGGTCCCATACCTGTATATACCAATACTATATATCTAGCATCTAATATATCTATCCTCTCCCTCTTTCTGTCTCTCACTCTCTTCTATCTATCATTTAATATAGCAATTCTCTCTCTTTCTCTCTATCTATCTATCTATCTATCTGTCTATCTATTATCTATCTATCTATCTATCTATCATCTAATATAGCAATCCTCTCTCACTCTCATCTATTATCTATAATATTTATCATCTAATATAGCAACCTCATAGTGAAACATGCTTTACTTATCCTTTAAAGGGGTTGTTCACCTATAAATCAAGTTTTACATTAAGTAGAGGGTCATATTCTGAAACAATTTGCAATTGGTTTTCATTTTTTATTATTTGTAGTTTTTTTGCTTTATTCAACAACTCTCCAGTTTGCAATTTCAGCAATATGGTTGCTAGGGTCCAAATTACCCTAGCAACCATGCATTAATTTGAATTAGAGACAGGAATATGAATAAGTGAGGGCCAAAATAGATGAGTAATAAAAAGTAGCAATGACAAGTTTGTAGCCTTACAGGACACTTGTGTTTTAGGTGGGGTCGGTGACCCCTGTTTGAAGCTGTAAAGAGTCAGCAGAAGGCAAATAATTTAAAAACCACTTCAATTAATAATAAGCATACAATCCATAATTGACTGGCCAGCTAACTTAAAAAGGATAAAAACATGCTATTTATTTATCTCTTAATTCAGGGGTCCCTATCCCTATAGTATAGTACAGGTATAGGATCCCTTATCCGGAAACCCGATATCTAGAAAGCACCGAATTATGGAATGGCTATCTCCCATAGACTCCATTTTATACAAATAATCCAAATTTTCAAAAATGATTTCCTTTTTCTCTGTAATAATAAAACAGTAGCATGTACTTGATCCCAACTAAGATATAATTAATCCTTATTGGAAGCAAAACCAACCTATTGGGTTTATTTAATGTTTAAATTAATTTCTAGTAGACTTAAGGCATGAAGACCCAAATTACGGAAAGATCCGTTATCCGGAAAACCCCAGGTCCCGAGCATTCTGGATAACAGGTCCCATACCTGTATATACCAATACTATATATCTAGCATCTATCTATCCTCTCCCTCTTTCTCTCTCACTCTCTTCTATCTATCTATCATTTAATATAGCAATTCTCTCTCTTTCTCTCATCTATCTATCTATCTATCTATCTATCTATCTATCATCTAATATAGCAATCCTCTCTCACTCTCATCTATTATCTATCATATTTATCATCTAATATAGCAACCTCATAGTGAAACATGCTTTACTTGTCCTTTAAAGGGGTTGTTCACCTATAAATCAAGTTTTACATTAAGTAGAGAGTCATATTCTGAGACAATTTGCAATTGGTTTTCATTTTTTATTATTTGTAGTTTTTTTGCTTTATTCAACAACTCTCCAGTTTGCAATTTCAGCAATATGGTTGCTAGGGTCCAAATTACCCTAGCAACTATGCATTAATTTGAATTAGAGACAGGAATATGAATAAGTGAGGGCCAAAATAGATGAGTAATAAAAAGTAGCAATGACAAGTTTGTAGCCTTACAGGACATTTGTGTTTTAGGTGGGGTCGGTGACCCCTGTTTGAAGCTGTAAAGAGTCAGCAGAAGGCAAATAATTTAAAAACCATAAAAAAAGCAACGGAGAGCAACTGTTGCCTTAGAATAAGCCATTCTAAAACATATTAAAATTTCAATTAAAGGTGAACTTCCCCTTTAGCTCAAACAATGCACTTGCAGTCATCGAGGTTGTGAAAGTTTGTTTAGTTTTTTTAAGCTGTTAATGTTTGTCACATCTTTAGTGTTTTTGCTTTGCCATCATCTAACTATTTATTATCTATCTATTCCCCCCTACTTCATTATATATCTGTATATTTCTTTGTCTGGTGCAGTTTCTTCAGGAGCAATGGCCTGTAGAAAAACAGCAGAATGTTTTTTACTGAGGTAGCCTTTTTTGCCACCACTGTGAAAGCTTGTTTAGAGCTCCTTATTCTGTTGATGTTTGTCACAGCTTCAGTATTTGTGATTTTTACTTTCTACTTGTCTACTTTAACCCGTAGAACATCTATGTCTGTGTTTTTTTGCTTTGTTTTTTCCTTGTCTATATCTTGTCTATATGTTTATCTCTGTCTATGTATCTCTATTTTCTCTCTATTTCTCTATGTATTAACTATATTTTCTCTCTATCAAATGGTGCAGTTTTTTTTCCCAAGATCATCAGCTATCTATCATTTATAATCTCTCTCTCTCACTTGCTCTCTCTCTCTATATATGTCTTTCATCTGGAGAGTTTATTTTTGAAATCTTTTTGAAATCTTTTTGAAATCTTTTTGAAATCTTTTTGAAATCTTTTTGAAATCTTTTAATTGAGCTAGTTTCTAGCTGCATTAAGCTGCATCCTAACTCTAAGAAAACAATGCCGTTCCAGTCATAGAAGTTAATTTTTATCAGAGAATAGAAATCTATGTGATTTTTGCTTTGCCATGCAGGAGAAATAGAGAATTAGTTCTAAAAAGTCAAATCCATGTGTCTGTGTCTTTGAAAGTTATAAAATCCATAAAACAGAACCAGTGAAGTGTAAAGGCACTTTACAGAATGAATGATGTTAAAAATAATGTCTCTGATTTACCAGTTTAACATTACAAAATAGTTAAGTTAGACAAAACAGATAAAACAGACAAAACAGATATTTTTTAGATCCAGATAACTATTTTGTGAATTTCTGTCAGTCAAATTAGTGAACCAATGAGATGCAAGCATACTTCTTAACCAATAACAAGCACTCTTTAACTGAAGTCCATTTATCTATTCATTCACCTTTCAAATAGCAACAGTTATTTGGCCAATAATATTAGGTTTCATTTTTTTTCTGATCCTGCAACTTCTTGCCACTCCCCTGAGGTTGCCATTTTCTAGCACATGCTCTCCAGAATGGATCCTAGGGGTATTAATGTGAAGCTATTAGCTGACAGCATTTTGAACCTTTCAAAAATAGTTGAGAATTGGTCCTCTACAAGCTCCAACACTGGGGTAAGTCTGACAGTGATTCTATTCATCTCTCTAGTGGTGTATACCAACATATGGGTATCTTGCTGTAAGGTGTACATCTTAAAATTTGCACAACTTGCTTTTTTCAGACTTGTTTAGCTTGTTTTTTATAATTGGGAAATTTTACTGTCATCATTACATTTGCATATTCCAGCTTTTATTTGAATTATTGTTCAATAGCAGTTGCAGAATTTAAATTTGTTTTTTGATTCTTGTCTCCCCATTTAAACTGCATTTTATCTTAACTCAAACAGTACAATTCCAATTCTTAATTTATATTAGCTCTAAAAGCACTGCAGATTCTTTTATAGGGGGTTGTTAATGCTTGAGCTTAAGTTTATGTGATTATTCTCTGCATCTCTCTCTCTATATATATATATATTCCCAAATCCAAGGTGCACACCGTTTAGGTTTTTTCCCGGGTGCCATGATAAAGAATATGTAGAATATGTAGACCATAAAGCAGGCACTCACAGGGAGTATATATATATATATATATATTTATAAATCTTTATGTATATATATATATATATATATATATATATATATATATATATATATATATATATATATATATATATATATATTACTTTCTATTCATTCTACAAATATATTACTTTCTATTCCTGATCTTTCAATTCAGCTTCGTTCCTTTTCATATTCCAGTCTATTATTCAAACTAGTGCATGGTTGCTAGGGGAATTTGCACCCTAGCAACCGAATTGCTTAAAATGCAAATTGCAGAGCTGCTGAATAAAAAGTTAAATAACTCAAAAACCACAAATAATAAAAAATAAAAACAAATTACAAATTGTCTCAGAATAACACTCTACATCATATTAAAAGTTATCTCAAAGTTGAAGAAGCACACCTTTAATGCTTAAGTCTGTGTGATTTTTTTATTCGTTTTCTGCATCTATCTGTCTATCTATCATCTATATATCTATCCAGTGGAGAATTTATTTTCAAGCTATTTTAATTGAGCTTATCAAACATTGCAGTTTCAGTTTTATTTAATTATTGTTAGAACTCCAGTCTGTGATTTTTGCATTGGCATATACGTACAATAGAGAACTTGATTGAAAGTCACTGCTAGCTTTTGCCTATCACCTTGCCCATCTATTTTCTGTCTCTGTTTCTTTGTCAGTCCTTGTTTTTTCTTTTTTATCTTTTTAACTAGCTACCAAGTTTTAATTGACCTTGTTTCTTGTCTCAGCATTTAGCTTAATGGAAAACTATTGCAAAAATTAAAACTGTATATGTGCTTTATCTTCTCGAAATTAGAAACCATACATATAATCAATTAAAATTATGTCTGTGTGTGTGTGTGTGTGTGTTGCTTGGTTTTATGCCGTTTGCCTAGAAGATGAATTGGATCTCACTCTTTCAAAATAATTATATCTCTCTATAGGATTTATACTGGAGTGTGGTATTGTGCTAGTTTTTGTTTGTACTGGTGTTGGTTATGTTATTTAACTATAATTCAGTTTCTAGGCAAAATAAAACAATTAAAAGATGTATTAGACCTGTTAATTAAAATCTGTCCCAAATGCCTGCATGAAGAGAGATTGCTAAATGGGGGATACTGAAAAGTTACTTTAATATTTCAGAAACAGTACATAATTTTTGATTTTTTTTTACTTCCATGATATGAAGCTTATAAAAAAGTTTATTTGCACAAAAGTTCCTTTTTAACACAGACATTTATAAGTATACACATTTTTGAGGAATTTAAAGTCATATTTATCAAACAATCATTACAATATTTATCAAGTGGTGGTCTATTGAAATGTTTAGTTAATTTTCATCTACTAAATATTCATCAGCTAAATTTTACTTCTTTATACCCAATGCTTGATCAGTCAAAAGAGGAAAAAAGGTTTTAAAGGAGTAAAACTTGCTGTATATGAGACCCACAACCTGACCTGATTAAAGTCTGTAAGGCTGCTGCACACACTTTAATAGAGATAGTGCCCTGGTGCTAACAGTAGTATTATATAGAATTTGTGAAAAATGCTGTTGCATTCTAGGGACTTTTGCAGTAAAACAAACTTTATTAGAATCGACGTTTTGACCCTCAATGGGGTGTAAAAATGTTGATTCTAATAATAGAGTCCAACAGCATTTTCCACAAATGTGTATATATATATATATATATTTATATATACACACACACACACACACACACACACACACACACAAATGAGCATTCACACATTTTGCAGTACAATTTCAAGTTTCTTTCTCTTGTGTGCTGATTCCAAAGCAACCTTTAATCATAATGTATTACACTCTAAATACAACTAGTTATTTAAGGCGTAATTATAGCAGATGCATGTTAGATTTAACCAATAGGTATTGTGAACCGTTAGCGTACACGTTAAAGGGGTGGTTCACCTTTAAGTTAACTTTTAGTATGTCATAAAATGGCCAATTCTAAGCAACTTTTAATTTGGTTTTGATTATATATTTTTTATAGTTTTATAGTTATTTGCCTTTTTATTCTGACTCTTTGCAGCTTTCAAATGGGCGTCGCTGACCCCTTTTAAAAGCAAATACTCTGTAAGGCTACACATTAATTGTTATTGCTACGTTTTATTACTCATATTTCTATTCAGGTCCTCTCCTATTCATATTCCAGTCTCTTATTCAAATCAGTACATGGTTGCTAGGGTAATTTGGACCCTAGCAACCAGTTTGCTGAAACTGCAAACTGGAGATCTGCTGAATAAAAACTAAATAAGTTAAAAACCACAAATAATAAAAGATGAAAACCAATTGCAAATTGTCTCAGAATATCACTCTCTACATCATACTAAAAGTTATATCAATGGTGAAAAACCCCTTTAATACTTAGTACTAATTCTACTGAAAGGCTGCTGTCCCCTTTCTGACCCTGAGAAATGGAGTGAATGTGAAATAGAAACATTTTCAAGTGGGGGAGAGGTAGTAATGTGCATGTGCCTAGAACCTGATCACTGTGCCAGCAATATCTGTATATATACCTTGTCTATATCTTATTTCTCAGCCATGTGTCCTCACTCATAGCAGATTAGTAGTTTAGTTAGTATCTTAGATCACCCACAGCATTTATCCTTCAATAAATGATCATGCTCTATTCAGGCACACTGTGCAGATGAAAGAGGCAAATGCATTTTTGGTTTAACCTACAGTTAACCTTGAAAGTTATTTTACACAGTATTCTGTGTAACGGTTAATAAAGTGACACGTAGAATAATTGTTGTCCCCTTTCTGACCCTTAGCATTGAAAGGTAAAATGAAATTGTTACATTCAGTAGGGAGAGTAGCATCAATGTGCATGCTCCTAGAACTAACTGTTCATTTGGTCCTTGTTGTACTAGATTGCTGTGCCAGCAGTATCTCACTGATATGAAGCACCTTGAATATACCATATTCTTTAGTCATGTGTCAAGACTCTGACAGCAGATTAGTAGGTTAGGTACCTATGTGAGACCAAAGTTAGACAGATGCCACAGGGAGCTGATTCTCAGCCTGCAGAAAACCTGCTGAACAAGAATCAGACCTAAACTAGTGCCAGATTCCTTCCTTGCCCACAGCCTGAACCACTGGGTTAATGTGGGTGCAGGCACAGGTGGGAGATTTTGGTGCCGGAATGCATAGATGGAATTTGATTTTTTTGTTTGGAGAGGCTAAAGTTGGCTGTATACAAGGCAATATATTAAACGTAAGATTTGCACCAGTATGATAACCTGTAACTATCTCTACAATTCCCACCAACTTCAGTACAAAGTTCAGTCGGAACTGTATTTTTCAGGAATACCTTTCAATATTCCAACACTGAAATCACTGTATCCTTGACAGAAAATATGTTTAGGTGCTTTATTGCTCACTGACATAGTAACACAGTAATTTAGGTTGAATAAATACATTTACCCATCAAGTTCAACCTTTGAAACCAACCTGCTAATTCATCCAAAGAATATAGTGAAAGGCAGTGGACACTTATTAAATACAGTGATAGAGTAATGATACCCCAGCACAGTGGGTACTGATACCAGTCACTTTCATTTACAATGCCCCCCTGAACATTGGGTAACATCAATTCCATGCCAGTTTCATGTATTATGCCCCGACTCCCCAGAAAATGTAGGATAAATTCAATGCTAATTCTATGCTTATCTATAATAAGTAACACACTAAATAAGAGAATAAAATCATTACAAATTTAATGTACAATACCCAGAACACAAATAACAGAATAAATGCTTGTTTTTTATCGCCTGTAATACTTAAGAACCAAAGTTTAATCCACAGAGTGTACATCTACTTAAAACATTTCTGGTTACAGCAAGGCAAAGGGTTAATGCTGTTAAGGTGAGAGATGCTGCAAAGTTTTCAGCACTGAGGGACTGTCTAAAGTATTTGTTTGATTAAGACAATTCTTTACTGCAGTTCTTATAGAACTGTTTGGGTGGAAGGTGATGCTAATTATCCCCAGTGTCAGCTGCAGAAAAACTTCAGAGACAGGAATTCCTGCACTTTCCCGCTCCCTAATATCGATCTCCCTTGATGCTGCTGGTTCAAGCCCTGGTACTGCCATGCAGGCATTTGATTGGCTGCAGAATGGGTCAAACATTAACCTCTAGCCAATCCAAGTCCAGTGATACCAGGACTCTCATGGCAAAACATGAAGCATCTAAGCTTTTATTAGTCAAAAAATATAGCTAAACGCAGAGGTGAGAGGACATACACCACCCCTTGCAGGTTTCGCACTATAAAGTCAGGGTTAGGGAGTAGGGCATTTATTTATTTATTTATTTTTTTAAGGTGTCAAAATACAAACTCTTGCATTTTGGTGCTGAAATTCAATGCACATACATCCAGTTAGCTGATGAAGTGGTTCAAGGGTGCAAAGGGCTATACAGAGGTCTATAGAGATAATAGCACTGCATTTATATTATTATGCTTGCTTTGTTTTTCTCTTGCTGTGATGGGTTTTTAAGTCTTAAATGGGTTGTTCAGCGTGATATTCTGAGACAATTTGCAATTGGATTTAATTGTTTATTATTTGTTATTTTTAGTTATTTAGCTTTTTATTCAGCAACTCTTTGGTTTGCAATTTAAGCAAAATATTGGGTATTATAGTTTTACATTAACCTTGGTAGCAGGCAAATTGTTAAACAAAAATTACATTGCCCAACATGCAGTGGGAGAGGGAGGCAGGAACATTAAAGGAGAATTCAACCTGTGGGAAAAAAAGTTTTTTTCCCCCACAGGTTGAATTCTCCTTTTTAATCCATATCTTGCCTAGTTTTTACTTAAAGGGGTGGTTCACCTTTAAGGTAACTTTTAGTATGTTATAGAGTGGCCAACTCTAAGCAACTTTTCAATTGGTCTTCATTATTTATTTTTTATAGTTTTCTGACTCTTTCCAGCTTTCAAATGGGCGTTGATGACTCCTACTAAAAAACAAATGCTCTGTAAGGCTACATGTATTGTTTATAGCTACTTTTTATTACTCATCTTTCTACTCAGGTCTCTCCTATTTATATTCCAGTCTCTTGTTCAAATCATTGCATGGTTGCTAGGGTAATTTGGACCGTAGTTACCAGACTGCTTAAATTGCAAAACTGAAGAGCTGCTAAATAAAAAGCTAAATAACTCAAAAAAACCACAAATAATAAAAAAAAAGAAAACCAATTGCAAATGACTCAGAATATTACTCTCCACATCATTCTAAAAGTTATCTCAAAGTTGAACAACCCCTTTAAACCCAGAAACCCAGAAGGCCCAGGACAACTGTCCCCCCATTGCCAGCTCTGTATGTAAATATATATATATCCCTATGTACAGTGAATCAAACTTTTAATTGATTAATATTTGGGTCCACATTAGGACGCCTTGTACATGAACTGTGGGTCCTTTTGCTATATATATTTAACATTTTTTTTAGCCTCTAGGGTCACATCATTTAACAAAACAAGACACCGCAATTCTGCTACTGAACAGGTATGTTTATGTTACAATATGTGAACACAAAACATTTATTTGTATTTCCCCATAGAAAAAATAAAGTAGGCCCGAACTGTCAATGCAGACGTATGGGTTATGTCCAGGTTCACCTTGGAGGCAGAACAGAAGAATTGGTTTCTTGGCCCCTCCCTCAGGATATATAGGCTGGCTCCACCTCTTTTCCCCAGTTCTGTTGTAAAACTTGGTGAGGTGATGAAGAGACAGCAAGATATGAAGGAAGGTCAATAGACACAAGTAGGAATTATAGAGATAGAGAGACAGAGTAGAGAGTCCTGACACCCATACTAAAATCAGCCTGGGTGGGCCTACTAGAAAAGAATTTATTAGGAGTATAAATCCCTTTTTCTCTAGTCGGCCCTCTTGTGAAGTGTATTCTGTAGCCCTCTTTGATAATCTGGAGTACCCAACTGTCCAGAACATGTGTTTCCCAGCAGGATAGGAAGGTGGACAGGCGCCCTCCTACTATGGGTAATTGTTGGAGGCAGTCAGGCTGAAGTGGCTTTAGGGGTGGTAGGCTTTCTGTGTCTACCCTGTTGCTGCCACTGTTGTTTATTGGGCCTTGCCCCGTCTTGTGTTACTGGTAAGAAAGTAAGGGGAACAAAAGGAACAAAAATTGCGGTTGGGAGTAGACCATGTGTGTCTACCAGTAGATCTGTTGGCATTAGGGCTTAATTGGTCTTGACACCCTTTTTTTCCTGTTGGAAGGAAGGTGCTCTTTCCACCCGTAACTTCAGTGATAATTTGTTTGAGATCTGGTCCAAACAAAGCAGCTTGTTTTTAGAAGCTGTGTCCCCTGACCACTGGCGAAGCCATAGGGCCCTTCGAGCCATCACCAAATTGGCTGAAGACTTTGCCGCCAGGCGGACGATTTCAAGGGCTGAATCTGCTACGAAGGACAGGGTAGTATCTAGTCTACTGATGTGCCTGTCTAAATCCTGAGCTGAAGCCGGTGGATTTTCAGCTCTCTCTTGTGCCCATTGTTTAGCTGTGCGGGCCAGGCCTGCTGCTGCTGGTCTGAGAATAGCTGCCATTTGAGTGTAAGCTCTTTTTAGGGAAGACTCTGATTTCCTGTCCATAGGATCTCTAAAGGCCGCTTCTTCGGTTGGCAAGGTAGTTTGTTTAGAAACACTATAATCAATCTTTGGTGGTTTATCCTAAACTTTGCACTGTTCCTCTGGAACTGGATAAGTATCATAAAATCTTTTATTCAAGGTAAATCGCCGGTCTGGTTGTGACCATTCAGTGTCAATAGTTTGGGTGATTGACTTGAATATGGTGAATGACCGGGATTTATTTTGGTGTGCACCTAGGACCCTATCGACTTTTGAGAAAGCCGTGGCTTCATCTTTTATCTCTAATGTCTCCATCATCTCTCTAAGGAGCTTCCTGGAAATATTCTGGTTTGGCAAATGTAGGTTGCTCTGATTCTGAATCACTGATTGAGTCAGAAGTCACCCCCTCTGATTCTGGTAACATTGAATCATGAAAGGAAATGGCATCAACATTAGATGAGGGCCTTCCTCACTATCAGACATGTCAGGTGGAAGGTATTGAGCCTTACGTTTGGTGGCTCTTTGTGGTTATGGTAGGAGTTGGAACACTGTCTTTATCTACTCTTAAGAAGTCTCCTACCTGAGGAGGGAGTTGTGGTATTACATGAGAAAAATGGTTGCATAGTTATTGGATCATTAGAAATGGACTCCTCATTTCCTTGTAGCTCCAGTATGGCTGAGTTAGTGTCAAGATTAATATCCTGTGGAAATAGGGTTGGTGGCTCAAGAGGCTTACAGTCAGTGCAGTATAAAGATTCTGACTTTCTCAGAGTATGCCTAAATTTTCTGCATTTAACCAATTTTGCTGGCTTCTTAGTTGATTTCTTTACAGAGTTTGCAGCCTGCATTTACGACTTCTTAAGTTCCTAAGCGAGTCTGCTCTTTCCATAGTAGAGGTAGCAATTGTATAGTTGCACAGTTTTGGTGTAATAAAGGCTGTGTGTAAACGCCTTGCACGCTGGCCATGAGAGCTCAGTGTGCTGACTGCTCCTGTTGTGATGCGCAACTAGAAATGGTGCTGCGCTATGATGTAATGACTTTGCGTAACGTTGCGTTCCGTCTTTCACGCCAAAACAGAAGCGGTCACCTAAAAGGAAGATGGTGGATTCTGGTTGCACAGAGCGCGCTTACCAGACATAGTGCCTTGCGCTGTATTGGAAAGTTCGCCACACTGAATGAGCGATTCTGCTTACCTAGGGACACAGCACTTTAGTAATAAAGGCTCTGGATACCGTGAACAGACTCAAAGTAGCTCTCCATGCTGCCCATGGGGATTAACCCCATGTGTACCTGAGACAATTCTCACTGGGCTCTGTGGTAGCACTGCATACCTAGCCCTGGGGAGTAATAATTAGTCTGATCTACTCCACCTACTGTTAATTGCCAGTAAGGAGGAAGAATCCTGACACAATGGGAGACAGCTCTGCATGCCTCCATAATGTGTGTATAAGGCTGTCACTAACTGCAAAATGCCAGCCAGGAGGGATCAGCTTGAATCGGTGGGAGACAGAACTGCATGCCTCCATATCAAATGTTGTAAAAAAATATAAATAAATAAAACTAGAAGAAGAATTTCTGTCCTTCACCTCCAAGACAGGACAAAGAACTGGGGAACAGAGGTGGAGCCAGCCTATATATCCTGAGGGAGGGGCCAAGAAACCAATTCTTCTGTCCTGCCTCCAGAGGTGAACCTGGACATAACCCATACGTCTGCACTGACAGGAGGGCCGACTAGAGAGAAATATAGATATATATTGTGTGTGTGTGTGTATATACCACAATGAAAAGACTGCACCAGTCAGGTCTTGAAAAAAAGTGAAAAACATTTTTTTTCAACATTTCGGTTCCTCACTTGAGCTGTCCAGCTAAACGTTGCAAAAAATTTTTTTCACACACACAGACACACTCTCTCTCTATATAACTTTTAGAATTCACTTATAACAACTTCACTTATTGGCTAACTGTGATCTCGTGTTATAGGGTCTGCCAACAAAACAAATCAAAATTAATTTAGGCATACATGTCTGGCCTGCACTGTATCTGTCACACACATGTATAGTTATCTTTAAATTGTTCTATTCATTACAATAAACAGCACAAACTAAAGAGCAGAGGTGAGACTCCACTTCTTTTCTGGCTGATCAACAGATATTGTCTAACAGTAAGCTTGATTGGCAGGTGACACCTTCTCCTCTCTTCCTATCTGTGACTAAAGGGTTTCCATATTAAAAACTCCATATTAAAAGTCTAATTGTGGGTCAGCCCAAAGACTGATAGAAATTAAAACAATCTAGTGCTAAGGGAAGTTGGAGTTAGTAAGCAAACATTAGTGCAGTATAAAATCAGGAACTGCTTAGGGCATTTTATGAACACTTGGCAAATTGGCAACTGGGCAGTAGCCAATGATGACAAATCAGACGTGCATTTATTTTCTATCTGAAGCTGGCTGAGAATGGCTTATCACTGAGTGGTTGCAAATTTAACCAGTGTTTATAAATGAGCACCATATTTCTGCTTAAGTAATGTGTAAGTAATGATTTTTCTCTGCAGATGATTATTACTTTGAATGGATTTGATGATGTTTTTTCGCTCCAAAACTTTTTATTTGTGAAACTTGAAAATTTGAAAAAAAAAATAGATTTTGTGAAAATTTAATATTTGGTTGCAGATTTAATTAGATCTCTTCTCGTAACCACCAGAAAATAGCCCCTTAATAAAATAACTTTTTTTTTTTTTAGACATTTCAACTTCCAACAAAACCCAGCCAAGTTAATTCTACTATTAATCAGGTATGTGTGTATTGAATACCAACAAAATGTTAATTTCCCCACTGTCAAAAAATATACATACCCATTAGCTAAATATTTTTTACAGGAATACAAAATTACACTATTTAAAGAACCTGTTGGTTGAAAACTATGGGCAAAGTCTTTAAATTAGGCTAACCAGATCACTTGAAATTTTAGCAACATGTCTAGAAAATCCAGCTTCACTGACTGTAGTTTAATTTGAATGAAGCAGTGCAGCCCTGCAACATGCAAATTTTAAAAGTACTGAAGTGTCCAAAAATGCACTGCCCACTTGGTTCAAGATAATAGTGCAACTTTCCTCATACAAAGGTCACCACTTTCCTGATATGATACTTTACGTAAAAGAGAAATGAGGAGAGCACTCAGTAAGCATGAAAATGCTGTGGTTACTTGTTTAATGCCAACCACCCAGGGCCGGCCTTAGGCCAATTGGACCAATTGGGCCCGCACCTCTGGGGGCCCCGCACTGCCCCTTTCCTTTCTATTTTGTGCCTGTATGCCCTTATTTTCCTAAATACTTGCTGTTCAGTAGCCAGCAACACTTTGTCTAGGGGCCCCGCCAACATGGTCCCAATTGGGCCCCACATTTGATAGGACCAGCCCTGCAAAAACCCCCAATATAATATGTGTACTGGTGGTTACTTAAACAAGTAAAAACAGCACTTTCATGCTTACTGAGTGCTCTCCTCATTTTTTCTTTTACTAAAAGTATCTGGTAAATTGTTATGCTTTATAAATAAATCACTATAATCTCACGATACTCAGGGCCACCATCAGAAATTATTGAGCCCCATACAAGTTATTCATCAGGGGCTCCCCCTGAACACAAGCACATAGTACCAAAGGTTTTGGCCATGCCCCTTGTATGGCAATACACAAATGATTAGCAAACAGTTACCTAGGTAGATTTTGCTTGCATAAAAGTATGAACTTCACAAATGTTTTTTTTTTTTTAACTATGACAACTTATGATAAAAACTGAAAACTAATATTAAAGTGGTTGTTCACCTTCCCAAACATTTTTTTCAGTTCAGTTGTTTTCGGATTGTTCAATTTAGAAACAGTTTGTAGGGTCGGCGACCCCCCCTCCCGAGCTGCTTTAGAACGTGAAAAATTACACCTTAAACTTTGGGAAAAAACAAGTGACACATACAAAAAAGAAAGTAATTGGAAAAAAGTCATTATTTCTGGTGATCTCTCTGAAAACAACTAGTTGTTTGAAGGTGAACGACCCCTTTAATTGCCATGCGTCCTATTGGTTTATGCCATTAGCCCTATGCTACTTTAGCCTAATAAGTAGCATTTCAATGAATATAAAAAAATCTGTTTTCTCTTTTGAGAAACGGATTTCAGTGCAGAATTCTGCTGGAGTAGCACTATTAAACTGATTCATTTGGAAAAAAATTATTTTTTCCCATGACAGCATCCCTTTAAGCAATATGGCTTGCAGTTTGGCTATGGTTTTTCCGCACCTTATAACTATTGTTAAATGAAACTGGTGAAGTGATTTCCTTTGTGCGATACCTAATAATGTTAACCTATACGGTTTTATGGCAACTCTTTTCTCTACTTTTCTCCCTTTTGCTCCTCCAAATTTCTATTACTTTCGATTACCTATTTTTTTTATTTGTGTTTGCTTACTTTGTGAAAATAAATAAAAACATTTGTTTATAAAAAAAAAGTTACATATCCTTGCTCTCTCTTTCTCTGTTGGATAACGGGTTTGTTAATATCTGTTTTTTTTGTTTTTTTTTTAGATGGAACCTATTTTGAAATCCTAGATTGTAAACAACTTGCAGACGAAGAGGTTGCATTTATAAAAAACTGAAACCCAGCCACATCCTCGCATTTGCCACGGGAAGTGGAAATATACCCGCTCTAGGATTTTCTCCAAGGCCACGAATATCGTTCATTCATGATGAGGATCGTGTTTATCAATTGCACACACATGCAACAATGAGCTTCAGTTGTTTGTCAATGCCAAAACAACCAAGGATAATAATTTTTATATTTCTTATTGACTGCTCTTATGAATGGGGCAGTATTTAGCACTGTCTAATTAAAAATTTAAAGCACAGTCATTGGTCTGTAGCCTATCAAGCAATTGTATCCCATTCAGAACTGTTAAAAAGAAATATGAAAAATTATTATCTTTTGTTGTATATTTTCTGTTCATTTAAGGAGGAACTATCATGAATTCTGAATAGATAAAAAATAGTTTATGTAAAAAGGACTTAATTTTCTACCATTGTGAAGATAACAGATGAAGATCACTGCATCAAGAGCAGCATTCCTTCCTCACTTCTGGCAAGCTGCCAAAATCATTGTTTCTCCAAGTTATTTAACCAGTAGTAGGAGTGCTTATGCTAACAAATACTGTCTCTTTTTTCATCCATTCCTCGTGAAGTCATCAGTAAGTACTGTATGTGTTATAATCATTGTGCAAGGCACAGTGCTGCCGTGCATTCAAGGGAGTGTGCATGAGAATGTAAACACAGGAATATTGTTTACAGCACAGTGGGGTCTTCTTTTCACTATGCCCTACACAATATTAATAAGATATACAGCCTTTACTATTGACTTTACATGGATTCTCTGCAAAGCATGGCTGACAAAAAGAGACAGGGTTTGTTAGTACAAGCACTCCAATTATTAGAAGAGTAATAGAGTGTTGCAACAATGATTTTGACAGCCTGCCAGAAGTGAGGAAGGAACATTGCAGAAAGCTATGAATTCAGTGAGCTTCACAACAATACAAAATTAAAAAACATGTTTAAGGAATGATTTCTTTTTACAGAAACTATTAAGGTAAATGGTCCATGGGGAGTTTAATCACCAACCATAAATCTCTGCTTCTGCAGGTGATAATTTCCTCCAAATGCTTTCCCACTTGTAATAAAGTAAATCGCTGGTGGTCAAACCAAGAGTCGCTTTGGTCTTGCGACTTTAGAAGACTAAAGGAACACATGCTTCAGTCATCGATTCACCATGCTGTTGGTTAGCATTTGTAGGAGATTTAGTTGCCTGCAGAGATTCATTACTAGTGATTAAACTCCTTGTGGGCCATTCGGTTATACTTGGCACTAAAAATTCATAATAGTTCCCCTTTAATGTTTAGTGTGTGTCACAGGCAGTTTTCATTGTTTCTACACTGCAAGAAAATGGTTGTTTTTTTTATTTGCTTGCACTTCAAGAAATACTGTACACTTGTTTTCATATTTGCGTGCACTGCAAGAAATAAACTTGTGTGTGTTCATATTTACTTGCCACTGCAAGAAATACACTTGTTTCTTCACATTTGCTTAAACTTGTTTTTCATAGTTACTTGCACTGCAAGAAATAAACTTTTGTGTTTTTATATTGCTTGCACTGCAAGAAATATACTTGTTTTTTTCATATTTGCTTGAACTACAAAAAATACTCGTCTTTTTATAGTTTCTTACCCTAAACAGATATGACAGCATCTTAGTCAGTTATACATTTCAGTGTTACATAGGTCAATATGTCAAATCAAGGCATTTACTATAGAATATCTTATTCATGATTAAAGGCTTCCAACCATTACACATTTTCAGAGTTGTAAGAAAACTAAGATGCTAAGAAAAAACAATTAATGAACATATTACTAATATATTTTGTGTCTTGTTTTTTTGCTACCTGGGGGGCAGTGGTGGCCTAAGGGTTGGGGGATTTCAAAGTTTGAGATGCTGGTATGGGCAGGTGTTTTGATATCCAGGAAGACCACACCTAATCAATTTTTTGGGGCAACCTCTCTGTAGGTATTGTATGAACTGATTAATTGGTATGAACTGATTCCCTTCTTTTGGACAGGATGGTTTGATTTCCACTTCATGGCGATGAGCTTTGACTGTATAAAGAGAGGGTTGAGGAGGGTGGCTTATGTTACTTGATTCAGTGACAACGTTTTGGGAGTAACCAGAAAAATAAGTGCTAATTAAGCCCAATTTCTCCTGTCACTTTTGTTCAGAACCTCTTGATGGTAGGGCAGACAGGAGCATGAAATCTACTGGAGAATGAGAACATTTGGAACAGAAATCAGGACTATAGACTTTATCGTATTAAATCTGTATGGGTTTAAGTTCTATGTAGGTAGCACATTTGTATAATTTTGTCCCTAAAGCTAATTAAGGAGTGGTTCTTCATTAGATTAACTTTTAGTATATTATAGAATGGCTAATTCTAAGCAACTGGATTATTTTTTAAAGTTTTTGAGTTATTTGCCTTCTTCTGACAACAAATGTTGTATGAGGCTACAAATAAGCTACTTTAAATGACTCATCTTTCTATTCTGGTCCTTTCCTATTCATATTCCAGGCTCTCATTCAAATCAATGTATGGTTGCTAGAGTAACTGAGACCCTAGCAACCAGAGTGCTGAAATAGAAAACCGGATAGTTGCTGAATAAAAAGATTAGGGGCTGATTCACTAACTTCGAGTGAAGGATTCGAAGTAAAAAAACTTCGAATTTTGAAGGTTTTTTTGGGCTACTTCGACCTTCGAATCAAAGGATTCGGAGTAAAAATCTTTGACTATTCGACCATTCGATAGTCGAAGTACTGTCTCTTTAAAAAAAACTTCGACCCCCTAGTTTGGCATCTAAAAGCTACCGAAGTCAATGTTAGCCTATGGGAAGGTCCCCATAGGCTTGGCTAACTTTTTTTTGTTCGAAGGATATTCCTTCGATCGTTGGATTTGAATCCTTCGAATCTTTCGGTTCGAAGGTTTTAATCGTTCCATCAAAGGAATTATCCTTCGATCAAACTATCTGCGCTAAATCCTTTGACTTCGATGTTCGAAGTCGAAGGATTTCAATTCCTAGTCAAATATCAAGGTTAATTAACCCTCGATATTCGACCCTTAGTGAATCAGCCCCTAAATAACTCAAAAACCACAAATAATAATAAAACCAATTGCAAATCATTTCAGAATATCCCACTCTACATCATAATAAAAGTCAATTTAAAGTTGAGCAACTCCTTTAACATATCATTATGTGTTTCTAGGATGTAATTCCACAGTTCTTAGGTAAGATGGGGATGTCCTGTGACATTTTTAACTGTATCCCTTGGCCTGTTCAGGTGAGGTATCAATGTGAGTGTGGCCAAAACTGAAAGAGCCTGAAGAACATAGTATTGGGTAAGTTAAATGTGTCTTTCAGATTCTCAAAGGTGAACTCATTTCCTTGGACTATGACATGCTCCAGGTTTTTATATTGCACTGAGCTTGTATTTTGTGGTCAGGTATAGAGCATAATGAGTGAGCTGTGGGTTATGCCAAAAGGGGTATGTTACCAGAGTACTGTGATTCCACCCTAACATGAAAAGCACACAAAAGGAAATATAGACAGACTGCTATTAGGGAAATTGTGTCTGTTAGAATACACAGAAAATGCTTAGGACAATCAACAAATCTATAAAACTTGGAAGCAAGTTTGGTTGTATAAAAACCAGATGTACTGCCAAACAGAGTCTCAATGTAGGTTGACAATCCACATAGGGGCTATTAATGGCCAATCACAGCACTTATTTGGCACTCCAAAAACATTTTTCTTGCTTGTGTTGCTCCCCAACTCCTTTTTCTTCTGAATGTTGTTCACTGGTTCAAAGGGTTGGGGATCCCTGCCATAGGCAGAGGGTGATATTTTTGTTTGGGAAGGCTATACCGTCCACTGCTTGTTTCATACTCAAAACACACAAAAAAGTACATACAAGAGTCATTCATGGACAGTGGGCAAGTTTGCACCTGGGCTGCAATCCATATCAACCAATCTGTGATTAGCAATTTTATCTATCTTCAGGTTCAACACTGAAAGCAAAACTTCATTGCTATGGGTTACTGCCCAGGTGCACATGTGCCCACTGTTTATAAATAAGCAAGTGTCACCTTTATGCGTCATTATGCACCCCAGAATAAATGCAGTGCAAATTAAATGCATTATTAATTATATGTAAATATGTTAAAAAAATTATGTATTACCAAATACAGGTATGGTACCTAATATCCATAATCCTCGGGACCTGAGGTATTCTAGATAACGGAACTTAACGTAATTTGGATCTTCGAAAATCATGTAAACATTAAATAAAGCCAATAGTTTGGTTTTGCTTCCAAAAGGATTAATTATATCTTATTTGGATCAAGTACAAGCTACTGTTTTATTATTACACAGATAAAGGAAAATCATTTTTAAAAATTTGGATTATTTGTTTAATGGGAGATGCAATCTCTATGGGAGATTGCTTTTCCATTATTTCAGGGCTTTATGGGATAACGGGTTTCTGGATAACGGATCCCATACCTTTGAGAATAATTTCAACTGAACATATTACTTTAGGTTGAACAGTAATGAATCGTTACAGAGTAGTCAGCACAGCTTCCTGGCTTTTTTTTGATTTGTGGTGCAGTTTCCCCAGTGGCCACTTTTCCACAGGTATAACTTTGGTTGAAAAGATGAAACAGCACCACTCCTTTGTAAAATAAAAAGGAGTGGTGCTGTTTCATCTTGCAACTGAACAGTAATGAATGAAATCCTGGAAATGTAGTGTAATAAAATCTTGCTTTATGTAGACTAGTGCTTTAGCCAAGTTTAGAGTTCTAAAATAACCCAGATTTTAACTACATTTAATCAGGGACTCATAAAGATATTAACATACGCAAACACAGATTAAGACACAGTACAGAAATTCTGAATAAGTATAACCAGGCCTATTTAGACAGGAGCACACATAGAGATGCAAGTAATACTGGGACAGGCAGTGAAAATGAACACACATATTTGCAGGCACATAGATACACAACATATACACATTCTTAGGCAGCCCACAGACACTGCATACACAGATGCAGACGATCAGAATCTTAGACAGGCCAACACTGATTCAGAAGAGATTTGTAGTTACACATCCAGTAAATAAACCAGATCTCTCAAAATCCACACCTGATGCCCAAGTCCCCAGGTGCAGCTTCTCTGTCCTTTCCTAAGAAGCTGAAGTTGTTAAAGACAGCCAGAAATCAAATGGACCAAGCTAAATAATTTGGCCAATGACTTATGAATAGCATCTCAACCTTGATGATTTTATTGCAAACAGCTCACATTAATTATCATAAAATGTAATATACATACAGACACATGGCTGCAGCAGCACTGACACTCACTTTTTCATAACTCTGAGCTGGCACAATTATCTGAATCTCACTGGAGTTCCCGCCTCCTCCTTTCTCTCTCTGCTCTTTGCTCCCTCCACTATTTGAGATTGACAGTGGCACTCTCCAATCAACTTCATCCTGCCAGAATATACATGCTTCCTTAAAGGAGCAGCAGTCTTCACGGCATCCATCTTCCGGGTCCTCGGTAAGATGATTGGGAGATCAGCAACTCTTGTCAATTTTGGCACATGTACAGTTGTCGCAATCCCGCAGGGCCGGATTTACATAGTGGTCACCCTAGACCACTGGCATTCATGGCTCCTGTCCCCTCCCCTTTATTCTTGCAAATTTTCATCATCTGTACTGGAGCAATGGGATTGGCGCATGGGAAATTTAAAAAATGATTGATCTCCAGCGCATCCCCAGTATTTTGAACCGATGGGGGTTTGTTTGGTCAGCATGCCACCCCCTAAAATCCTGCCGCCCTAGGCCCGGGCCTAGGTGGGCCCTTTTCCCCAAATCCGGGCCTGGCAAACCAGCAAAATTGCTCCAATTGCGCATGCGCTGACATACCGAACTCCCAGTCAGTTTACGGAGGAGCCGTAAGATGGATGCCGTGAAGTCTGCTGCCAGAATGTGACAAGGGTAAGTATAAGGCATGGGGCATTTCCCCAGGGGAAGTTAGCCTGGAGGAGGGAGGGGGGTCTACGTGGGGTGGGGTTATGGGATTTTCCTACAGGGTTCCTTCTCCTTTAACTCTTGCTTAGAGAAGTACAGCCGTTTTGATGCAGGCTTATGGTTCTTGTTAGGATTTTATTTAAGCACATACCTATTTGGAAACCCTACCCTGCTGGTTTGGGAAGGCTAAGCCTCCCCAAGCCTTCATTATAATCCCATGGTTTTCACTCATACAAACTGCTGGAGGGGCACCCATATTGTGTCCCTGTATGTAGCACAGTATGAACTGTTTATCTTAGGTTGGTCCTGATAGGTTTCCCTATATCCTGCTGTCTCCTGCCTTCCCTATACTCCCTGCTTGTGCCATACTTTGCCTGCCCTATGCTCCCTGTGTGTTCATACTCTGCCTGCCCTATGTCGAGTATTGATGTCACAAAAGGATATGTCAAGGTTCCGGGAGTGTGCTTCTTCTGCCGGTTTAAATAATGTTCCCCCTCAGACTTGTAGTAAAGCTCAACCAGTAATGTAGAGAAAACCAGCACTCACTAGCACGAAGTTTACATAAAAAAGACAAAAAATAATACCAATATAGTGTAGTATTTTGTAAAAATGTTAACACACCTTTTATTGTTTAAGCGAAGTAATGAACATAGGTAATTGTTATATGCGCACTTTTTACTAAGATCATTGTGAGTGTAATTTTAACTTATTGCTAATAAAATATTTACACTATGTCAGTACCTTCTTATAGAGCTGCAAGATTTGGAGCAGATTGGTGAAACCATCAGCCCAATAACTCTCCCAATGCATCTCAGACAAGATACGCAGTTCTTAATATGACTTAGAAAACTTGTTTCCCATATGAGTGATGAGTGATATTCCTGCAGTTAGCACCAAGTATTATGTTTTGGTATGTTACCATTAATGTGGACATGGTCTTTAAAGTTCTTGTAGTTTCATGGGTGTGGTTTAAAAAAGAGGGAGTGTAGGCCAAAAGGCCAGAACAATTCATGCCCTCTGTACCACAGAAGTTGGACAACACTGTGCTCCTGATAGCAAAAACTGCACTGGCCTGGGGCAACAGTGAGCAGCAATCCTCTTCCTCTCTCCCTCCTTCTTTCTTCACAATCCCACAGCCAATACATGCTTAGTAGAGTAAAAAAGCCATGCAAGTGGCACAAAAACAGAAGCAAGTCACACAGGTACCCAGTTTTCTGTTAACAAGAGCACTAAGCCAGGGTTTCAGGTAAATTATTACAATCCCTGGGGTCCTTAATATTTTGGCAACCCCCCAGTGATTTGGGAGTGGCAATGATGGGGGGTGCTGTTAAGGACCCCATGTCGTTAAGGACCCTTCCTTTAAAGACAACTGTACTTTGGGGATCTCAAGGTAACAAAAATCTGTACAGCCAGATATTGAGTTTATATAGAAATGATTACCAAGGGGCATGTTTAAAGATTAATTTAAAAAAAATGACTACAACTTTTAATACATAAACCCATAAATATGCTGTACCCATAAGGGACTTAGGGGTAATGTTCTGTGCTGAAATCTCTGCACGATATTTTAGGTTTATCCCCCAACATTCTTCTTTACATAGTGATTTTATGGGAAATTGGTTGTGCAGGGCTGTACTTAATGCTCTGTACCCCATTAATGTTTTTTCAATCTAGGGGGCATACCATGCAATCTCTGCCTCTGGCCCACTGCTACCTTAAAGCAGGCCTGACTCTATAATATTTATTTATTTAGTTTTTGCCTTGCACTAACCCCAAAAGAATTCACAGACATTCCAATAATATCTATATTAGAGAAGTGAATCAATAACTTTAGAAGACATTTTTAACTTAAAAGCTATCAGGTTATTTAAAGAACATGTAAAGTACAATTCACTGGTTTATTCTACTGCCACAACAAAAAAGCTGATTTAGGGCTGCCTGCAGAAATATATATAAGATGCTGGGGCAGTGCTTTTCCTTGGCAGGTGTTGGTTTCTCCTAACATAAACACTAACCCAAGGATAAACACACACAAACTATTTCACTTAGATGTACCTAACATGTTGATGCTTCACATGAAATGTGCTTTACATGCTCTTTGAGACAGGGGCTCATTTATCAACACTGGACACAATTGCCCATGCACCCATGGTTACCCATGGCAACCAATTGTTGCATTCATTGTCCTACCTGCAGCTGCCTGAATAAAGCCAGACACTGATTTGTTACTATGGGTTACTGCCCATGGGCAGATTTGCCCAGTGTTGATAAATGAGCTCCTGTGTGCTTAGATATTGCCATGCAGAAATGTATTATTTTTCAAAAAAAATTATGTATTTGGGTTTAGAAAATAGTAAATTCAGATAAAATCAGTATTTCATGAATACTTCATATACTTTGAAGGTGAACTATTACATGCAAGACAACAATTCAACAAAATATGTAATTGCTATATGACATAGTCCTGCAGGTTTGCATGGGCAACTGCCCATGGCAGAAAATTAATTATTCAAAACATCAAGCCTGTGAGGTCTGTTCAGTTCATTTGCTTTTCAGCAATAAATTGCCCCACAATATTCACAGCTTTTTCATAAAGTTGTTCACAGTTGTTGAGGTTTACCAAATCCTGTGGTATTTCAGCAGTCAACATCTCTAAAAGTTCAGGGGGTGCATTAATTCTGACATCTGGTACTTCAACCTGGGTCAGGTGTACTTCTTCTATACTGTTTCTTCTTCTGAAGTGTTGTGTAAGTGCAGGTCTGTTAGATGATTGTTTTGTTCATGCAGCTGTAATGGAGTATAGTTTGACTCTGTTGAAAGGCTATGATTGTTATGGGCTTTTATGTGGTCAGACAAACATATTATTGATAAACTTTTTAAAAACCCAATGCAAGCAGAATAAATCCGTATCATTTAGTGGATCAAGCAAGCACATTTTTCTAAGTTGTAAAAAACTGATCTGAACGTGGAACTAATTAATCTGTTTATGTCTCTCCACAAGCGCTCAATCCTTTCATTGTGGAAAGGAGCTTCCTCTTATTACAGATGCTGCTGTTCTATGATGATCTGTCATAACTTGCCACACTTTTCTGATTTTTCACCACCAAGATCTGTTCTAACATGTATGGGCCATCCATGCACATGTACTGAGTTTTGAAACAAAAGATAAACTGTATCTGATTTGTTATTGGTGGAACAAGCAAAAATAAAATAAGCCTACTAAACCCATCTATCGCTCCATGGATCCACAAGCTTCCACCTAATCAGTTTATGCAATCCATCTAAGTGCCAGACATAATTCGGGCAGGGTGAATAATCACTCTCCTTGAGATGGTTGGTCTTTTTTTCACTGCAATCCCTCGGGATCAACTTCATGAAGTATTGTTCTAAGGCGATGTCTCTGAACATATATTCCACGTGCTCTTAAGTGACCATTTATGAAAACTTCACCTGCATGCATGTGACACTTTTTAATATCTTTTATCTTCCTCTTTCAATGTAGCATCATTAATGCTGGTGAATTTCTGCCATGAAATCCCAATTTGCATCCATCAGTCTATAGACCATATTTCGACTGATATCCATCGTCTTGCAATTTCAGATTATGGTCAGCCTTAACTCAAACAATCTTTTATATTATTAACTAGAACTCCCTAAAAATAAGGAAAAAATTGTTATAGATGAAGTGTTTGACTCATAAAATTGTCAATACATTGTCTATAAAAGCTATATGCAAAAGTCTGTGTAAAAATAATTAGTGTAAATGCTACAACAGGATTTACAACTAGGGATGAGTAAAATATTTTCAAAGCAAAAAAATGCCTACAGACTCTAATGTATAGTTGAAAAAAGTTGCACATTTTGAAAAATATTGCAAGAAAAACATCCATTGACTTTTGTCAATGTGTTTTCGCAAATTTTCGGTAAAACACGTCAGATTGTCCAACACTATTTACAAATGTCATTCACATAATGTAAATTTTCTACTTAGGATTACCCATTGGCACATACTACTAGAAAAGTAATTTTTTAGGAAAATTATATATTTAAATAAATCAGTGTTTTACATAGGAGTTTTATATAGGTCTAGTTTTCCTATAAGTTTTAGTATTTTTTAGAATATCCTATCACTAGCACATTTGCAATTGGTCTTCATTATTTTTTATAGAGTTGGAATTATTTGCATTCCTTTTCTGTCTCTTTTATATTTCCAATTGGGGTCATTGACCCTGAAAACCAAAAAATATTTCTCTGAGAGGCTACAATTTTATTGCTATTGTTATTTGCTATTGCTTAGCTTCCTATTAAGGCTCTCATATTTTCAAATTCCATGCATTTATTTATTTAAACCACTATGTGGTTGCTAGGGTAAGTAATAAACATAGAAACCAATTAGCCACTGAAATACCACATTGGAGAGCTACTAAAACAGAAAGCTAAATAACTGAAAACAATAAAAATGAAGACCAACTAAAAAATGTCTTTGTATACCAATGTCTACATCATACTAAAAGTTAATATAGGCTTTAGTAAGAGTAGAATCAAGTTAAGAATGTGCCTTTGTAAATAGTGGATAGGAGAGAATGAAAGACAGAATGGCTATTATTAGCAGGTTTTTAGTTGGTCTTCATTTGTATTTTTTATAGATTTTTAATTACTTGCCTTCCATTTCTGCCTCTTTTAAGCTTTTAAATGGAGTCACCAAATTACTATTGCTCTATGAAGCTCTAATTTTATTATTTTTACTTTCTATTACTTTTACTTTTTTTTTTTACTTCTACTCAAATCCCAGTCTCTCATTTTACTGCTTGGTTACTAGGAGAGCTATTTGATTACAACTACAGGACTTTAGCTGTCATTTGCATGCTCCCAATGTTCATGCTTGTGGATGCTATAGTTCAAGAAAACTGGAGTCAGATGACTAAAAGCTGCAGTTTGTATATCTGTGCAGCAAAGAGATTATAATCATACTCTCCCTGGATGTTTTATGTCTGAACTAAAACTCTGGGTGGTAAGCAAGAAATTATAACTCAATGACAGGTGGGGGCTGCCATGACCTTACAACTGTTACTTAAATAAAACTTGCCAGTGTTACAACTACTACTCCAATTTAGGAAGGGTGAAGGATATGGTTTGTGCTCAGGGTCGGACTGGTGCATTTGGGGCCCTCCAGGTTCCAAACCGTGGGGGCCCCATGCACGCAAGGAATCCTACCGCATGTGCAAAATCCTCCACAGCGTACTACACTTATTTTTCTTTTAGTTAGTTTAGGCTGATCAGGGAGGGGGTCTGGGCTGGCAGGGGCCCTTGAGAGCAGGGGCTATCATATGCACCTTTGTGGTAATAAACAGATAAAAATAGGGCTTGCTTGTGCCCGCTGATGTTGCACTCTGTTCCCCACACCAGATTTTTTAATGCAGCACAAGAAGCAGAGTGCAGCTTTCCCCAGCGCAAATATGTTTCTTATGTGAGCTCTTGGATGATTTGGTGCTCTTACACTTGTGCACCTAGAAACACAAATGACTCCATGTGAGTTATGCTATTTTTAAACATACCTCAAAATTCCTTATTACACAGTGTTATGCTGATGTATAAAGGCTGGAGTGACTGGATGTGTAACATAATAGCCAGAACACTACTTCCTGCTTTTCAGCTCTCTTGCTTTCCACTGGTTGGTTACCAGGCAGTAACCAATCAGGGATTTGAGGGGGGCACATAGGTCATAACTGTTGCTTTTGAATCTGAGCGGAATGCTGGAGATCAATTGCAAACTCACTGAACAGTTATGTCCCATGTGGCCCCCCTTATAGTCACTGACTAACTCAGAGTTAGAGAGCTGAAAAGCAGGAAGTAGTGTTCTCAGTGCCGATTCTACTTACAGCGCCGCCTGAGGCGGCTCCTCCAATGCCGCCCCTCCCTCGCCGGCAGGAACACTAATGCGAAGAGCGTAATTGTGCTCTCTCGCAATAGTAAAGCCGAATTTCCGGTTTAAAAACCGGAAATTCGGCTCTTAAAGGTACCAGGAGCGGCTTTTTGCCGCCCCTGGAAACCTCTCCTGCGTTGCCGCCTGAGGCGAGTTTCTCAACTCGCCTCATTGGCGGCGTGCCCCTGAGTGTTCTGGCTATTATGTTACACATCCAGTAACTCCAGCCTTTATACATTACATTTTTGGCTAACTAACTATATTAGATACATTTTTTATTTTGCACAGCCTATCTATTTACCCACTTTTATTTATACACTGAACTGATCCTTTAATAGAGAAGGGAAGTAATCACTTTTACAGTTATTACAATTGTTAAAGGATTCTGAGAGTGTTAGTTCAGCACATTGTCAACAGCATTTTAAACAATCCTGGTTTTAATGGTTGAATCTATGACTCTCCATTTTTTTGTTAGCCTATGGAGTATAGTTATGAAAGCATGAAACTAAAAAATATAAATATAGATGTTTTCATGAAAACTTAAAGGAGAACTGTCATGAGATATAGTAATTTCTATTTTAGGTATTACACAGTAAAGTTAACAATAAAAAATAAAACCTATAACATAATAAAACAATAGCCGTATGTCACCTCTGCAGCCTCAACCAAGCTTTTACTAATCCCATGCAGCCAAACTCAAAAGCAGCATAGTCTGCAACAAGGTGTCATCATAATCAGCTCCAAGTATGCTCCTATGTATCCCCCTGGAGGAGCCAATTACCTGATTCCCCCAACAAATACGATGTCATAAGGAGATGACCTTTATCAGAAGCCTGCCATTTGCAAGGAATTATGGGGATTGTAGTTTCAATAGGGGCAGATTTATCAAAGGTTAAGGCGAATTTTCAAAGGAAAAAACATTGGCATTTCAAGCTATTTTTTGTGTACTTCGACTAGGGAAGAGTCGAAATTCAATTTGAATTTGAAAAAAATTAAAAGATTTGAATATCGAAATTTATCATGTACTGTCTCTTTAAAAATTCGACTTTGACCATTCATCATCCAAAACCTGCCAAATTGCTGTTTTAGCCTATGAGGGGCCTCCTAGAACCTACTTGGAATCAATTGGTGGACTTTGGGAAAAACTTTGAATCGGATTTGATCGAATGCAATATTTCTTCGATTAGAACGATTGAAAATTGGCAGAATACAGACCTATTCAAAAGAAAACGGACGATTTGACCGAAAAAAAACCTTTAGCTTAATTTCGGCTGATCTTTTTGAATTCAAAGCTTTTTGAATTCAAAATTCAACTCTTGATAAATATGCCCCTTAATGTGACATTTGTTCCATTAATATGTTTAACTCTCCCCCCTCAAAAGTTGCTTATAATGGGGATCAGAGAGGAAATATGCCAGTGTGAAAGAATGCTATAAACATAGCTATAATCTCAGTCATAAAGCAGGGCAGGGATGCTTCTTTTAATGGGTGTCAGAGAGGAGCTGTGCCAATGTGAAATAATGTTGTGTTATAAACATATTTAGAATCTCAGCCATACAGCATGAAGTACGGCATACAGGCAGTGTAGGACAGGCAGAGTATAGCAAACACACAGGGAATATAGTATGTTGTGTACATAATATATTCATACTCCAGCAGTTTGTGTGAGATTTGATCAGGAGAACAATGCAGTCAATTAGAGTTTGGGTCTAAGGTGAACAGTACAGGTTTTTACAATACTGTGGGAGATTATAGGTTTGAACAATACATGCCTGAGAAAGACAAGGAGCAGTACTACTGAAAATGATCCTCTACAATCAGTTTGAAAAGTTATTTCTGTCAACCAAACCAGAGGCACAAATTCAGTTCTTCAATTATGCTCCCTGTCTGCAAACAAAGAGGTGTTGCGCACAGATATGATGTTACTAGAGGATGAGGGAGGAGAAATATGACTCAGGAAACATGGGCGGGCCTAAGTAAATATTGCTGAACTGAATAGATACAGGTATGGGACCTGTTATCCAGAATGCTCGGACCTGGAGTTTTACGGATAACGGATCTTTCTGTAATTTGGGTCTTCATGCCTTAAGTCTACTAGAAATTCATTTAAACATTAAATAAACCCAATAGGCTGGATTTGCTTAAAATACGGATTAATTATCTTAGTTGGGATCAAGGACAAGCTACTGTTTTATTATTACAGAGAAAAAGGAAATCATTTTTAAAAATTTGGATTATTTGGATAAAATTGAGTCTATGGGAGACCGTAATTCGGAGCTTTCTGGATATCGGGTTTCCGGATAAGGGATCCTATACCTGTACTACTACTTTCAGATTCTGAAAATGCTTGATCTGGAGAGCTGTTAGAAATGAGTGAGAAGAAAGTGTTTATAACACACATTTTATTGTAGTAATTAATGTTATATATCTGTGAGAAAAATGGTATGGTTTATAGTTCATGGCAGTTCTCCTTTAAACCAAGTAATACCTGTGAAAAGAATAATTCTTGGGCACATTTGCACTACAGTACCAAAGAGTCTAATGAGTGCTTTATTCAAATGTATAGGGCATGCTATAAAATCCTCACACCCACTTGCTTACATTTATCAGCTAGAAATCAGTAATCATGTACAATAACATTAAAACAAAAACCTGATCATGTGCTCTCACCTCAGAAGATGCCATATTTGAACACTGATGTGGAAGTATGCTGGAGCTGTTGAGAAAGCAGCACTAGCTGATCTAAAAGAGGTGGCTATTGATGTGTAGATCATATTACATTTAGAAGAAAGCTTTTGATTGGAAAATAAAATCATGCAGTGGATTGGTAACAGGAGACAATAGGGGTGGGGGGAAACTAATAACACGAGCCGTGATTTGTTCATTGTTAGTAAATTTTAATTGGTTTTCAAAATTCTTACAAAATGATAAAAAATAATGCTACATTGACAAAATAAATCTGATAGCACAAAACTGATAAAGTAATCTTACTACATAGTTTGTATCAGGATATTAGTTAACAAAATTAATTAGATGATATACTGTAGATATCTGAAGAACAGACACTGATGTTTATCCATTTTGTCAAACAAAAGAGATAATGTGAAAACATACATATCTTTTAAGTAAAGATGGTTGTACATAATGTATTTGGTGAAACTAAAAGCTGTATGTTCTTTTGTAAAACAACAAAAGTTGAGCAAAATGTGTTGGAAGTTGAGCAAAACATGTTTGTGCTACAAAAAAGTAATTTACACTTTTGTTACAATACAATAGATATATTATATGTACACAATTTATTTTTGCTAACTATTATCAGTTTTGTTCCACAATACATATTTAAGCAAGACTACATATATTTTGTGGCACAAAATCCATGTTCTCATTAATTCTGTCCAAATGATGCAGAAAATCCTATTAACAGATTAATTTTGCTTACAAAATGTACTTTTTGTCAACATAATGTACATGGGACAAACGGCACCCCATAAGCAAGGGGAATTTATTATTCCCTCTGCTGCTAAGTATATCTGCTGCCTAAAAATATCCTACAAAATAAATATATTTCTTCAATTCCTTCACTTACGCTCAACAATTTGCCTTCTTGATCACCGATAATTTGAAACTGGGGACAATTTGAAAAAAAAAAAACATTAAAAGGTGGTTCACCTTTAAGTTAAGTTTTGGTATGTTATAGAGTGACCAATTCTAAGCAACTTTTGCAAACTAGAGAGCTGCTGAATGAAAAGCTAAATAACTAAAAAACCACAAATAATAAAAAAATTAAAACAAATTGCAAATTGTCTCAGAATATCACTCTTTACATCATACTAAAAGTTAATTCAAAGGTGAACAACCCCTTTAATATAGAATATTTTTTATCCAAAAAATATATAAACAATCTTTATAAAGAAGTGCAATATGTTGGAAATGAAACAACTGAAATAAGTTTTATAAACAGAAGACTTTGTAAAAATTAGTGAAGATCATTTCACATATAACACATCTGCAGGATTAGCTGTTTAAAGGACAAGAAAATCCCCTGGTGGGTGCTACCATGTTGTAAGGCCACCACTGGGCACACTCTTATTAACTGCTAACCTGTAAGCACTGTCCACTGATGCTGTTCTTCAAAAACATTTCTTTAGGTGTGGCAACACCACTTTACCTGCCGCCCCAGTGACTCCTTGTGGTGGCTTACATTACATTACTTCAACTGGACTGCCACATGTGCAATACTAGCACCCCTGGGTGCCTTACTCAACCTTTCTGGACTTGTTTGATATTTAAAGCAAACATCTGGCTGCTATGGGTTACAAGGCCAGGGCAAACATTTTATTTCATAACCCCAATAGTGTGTTTAAAAAATGAGCAATGTCATTAAAGGAAAACATTACCCCCAAAATGAATATTTAAGCAACCGATAGTTTATATCATATTAAGTGAAGAATCTTACCAAATTGGTATATATATTTAAGTAAATATTGCACTTTTACATCTCTTGTCTTGAACCACCATTTCGTGATGTTCTCTGTGCTGCCTCAGAGATCACCTGACCAGAAATACTGCAGCTCTAACTGTAACAGTAAGAAGTGTGGAAGCAAAGACAGAACACTGTCTTTTAATTGACTCATGTGACCTAACATGTATGTGATTTTGTTTGGTTTGTTTGTGTACACCGTGAATCCTACGATCCCAGGGGCGGCCCTTGTTTTTTAAAATGTAAATTTTCTATTTAAGATTACCCATGGCACATACTACTAAAAAAGCATATTATTATGAAAATTGTTTATTTACATGAATCAGGGTTTTACACATGAACTTTTTAATGTTATATTTTTTATAGAGATCTACATTGTTCAGGGGTATTGTTTTACTTTAAGTATTCCTGTTACACCCTGTCTCACCATAGCATATAGTGATATTACAGACAAACACATTGTCATACATAGTTAAAAAGGAATGCAGAATATAACCATTCTATTATCAAATTACTACCATTTAGCCTGACAGTTTGGGAACCACTGGTACAAGTAGAGCTGCTAGTAACTAAGGAAAAATGGTTGATAGACAGAGCCTGAAAAAACTAAATGCAAATTGCAGCTAACATTTTCAACTCAGTTCCATGGCACATTAGTTGCATACCTTGGCTCCAAAAGACATATAAATGTTCAGATTATTTTCCAAAGAGTTTGTGAATAGTTTACAATAAACTTTGAATGCAATGGCTTTATTAACCCAATTTCTCATTCTGTTTAATTGCCAAATAGACTGAACCATGTAATTAAAAGTAATTGCTGATTTCATGATTACAGTAGATTTCGTTCTCAGGAGTAATGGACACTTACCGTACATTAGAAAGGAAAGCCATTAGAAAATCATAGTTATGAAACATTATTTGTATTTGATTATTTGGTTGAGGAAATAGGGCAAGATAAAAATCTAAATATGTAGCAATCCTTTGGCTAATTGGTGAGACTGCAGTTTTGTGGTTTCATGTTCAGTGATTAAAAAATGTATATATATATACATATATGTATATATGTATAATCCACACGTCTGCACACCAATACAACTTTATTCTTTGAAAAGATTTAATTATATTTTTTTGAACAGCAGTACTGGGAAATATAACTTAAATATAGGATATTTCTGAATAAGGGATTTTGGCTATATTTGGATCACCATACCAAATTACTCTTACATTCAATGACTACAATGGAGCAGATAAGCTTACCATGGCTGCAAAGGGGTTAAAATAGGCACTGAATTTGGGATTTACTAAAATTGAGTGTAAACCTCCCTGGAAGTAGAGGAAATATATTCTACGTCAACATCACTTAAGAACATCACTTAAGAAAACACATTATGAAAAACAAGTCAAAATGAGCGAAAATACAAAAATTTTCTTGTAAGTTTCTTACCATTTATTTATTAGAGCTAGAAAACTATAATTTGCAAACACACCTGTGAATTCTAATTTGAATGACTGTTGCCCAGTCAGCCACTTTGGTCATTCAACACTATTGTGAAAGCATCAGAGCTTCATCTGACTAACTGATTATTAGTGTGGACTGATGACTGAGAATACAAATGATGTGGATTGTGAATTCTACTGAACTTGCAGGGGCTTGAGTTAGAGAACTAGCCTCCATTTGTTACAGAAAGAATACGCCTGGCAAATAAGCAAAGTAGAACAGAAGCTGGACAGAGGACACATATGCACTTGCAGAAGAAGGCATTTAGTACTGTGTATTAAAGGACCGGTAACATCGAATTTTTCAAATAAAAAAAAATCGTTAGTATACCATGAAAAAAACCCCACCAAGACTAATTAAAATTTAAATTGCACAGCCTTTATTAAGAAATAACTTACTGAAACTCCACTTGCGCTCCTCTTCAGAAAAGGCGATCCATTGTGCAGCGCTCAATTTCTCCTCTCTGCCTTCCTTATAGGAGATAGCAGGAAGGAGAAATAGAGCACCGCACGATGGATCGTCTCCTTGTCACCTTTTCTGAAGAGGAGCACAAGCGGAGTTTCTGTAAGTTATATTTTTTTATACCTTAATAAAGGCTGTGCGATTTTAAAGTTGAATTAGTCTTGGCGGTTTATTTTCATTGTATCCTAACAATTTTTTTTAAAAAAAATTGATGTTACCGGTCCTTTAAGGTTATTGCATTGAAATGTTTATTCCAGGTATGGGTGTGGCAACAGAATCTGCAGCTACTTAAAGGGATACTGTCATGGAAAATCAGTTAATAGTGCTGCCCCAGCAGAATTCTGCACTGAAATCCAAAGAGAAAACAGATTTTTTTATATTCAATTTTGAAATCTGACATGGGGCTAGACATTTTGTCAGTTTCCCAGCTGCCCCAGTCATGTGACTTGTGCCTGTACTTTAGGATGTAATTACTTTCTGGCAGGCTGTTATTTCTCCTACTTAATGTAACTGAATCAGTCTCAGTGGGACTTGGCTTTTACTATTTAGTGCTGTTCTTAGATCTTCCAGGGAGCTGTTATCTTGTGTTAGGGAGCTGCTATCTTGTTACCTTCCCATTGTTCTGTTGTTAGGCTGCTGGGGGGGAGGGAGGGGGTGATATCATTCCAATTTGCAGTACAGCAGTAAAGAGTGATTGAAGTTTATCAGAGCACAAGTCACATGACTGGAGGAAGCTGGGAAATTGACACTATCTCTAGCCCTATGTCAGATTTCAAAATTGAATATAACAAAATCTGTTTGCTCTTTTGAAAAATGGATTTCAGTGCAGAATTCTGCTGCCGCAGCACTATAAACTGTTATGTTTTGAAAAAAACATGTTTTCCCATGACAGTATCCCTTTAAAGTGGCCATAAATGTAAGATTTGCTAATTTGGCGAGGTCACCAAACAAGCAGATCTTTTCCTGATATGGCAACTTTGTGCTAGGTGATATTAATATGATCTAATCATTATATTGATATCTAACAGGGAGGCTGATATATCGATATCTATCAGTGTAGCCATTGGCTAGGGCCCATACATGGGCAGATAAGCTGACAACTCAATCTAAAGGGGTTAAATCGGCAGCTAAAATCTGCCGGTATATAGCCAGCTATAGAGAACACCAAGCCACCAATGACAAATATCTTTTACCACCGAAGAACAGAGAAACTGAAGCTATTTCACAATACCAAGTATAGGTAAATATGTATGGGTAGATAAACGAGGTGGGGTTAATAACTGGGAATAAATAAAGGGGGAAAGTTGTGCTCACCACTGAACAAATTTATTTGGGGGTGTGGCCCCAAACACACACACACACATATATAATAAGCAAATAACCTGTAAATTGTATCCTTGTAAATGATGCTTGATTTCTATAAAAAAAAAATATCCCCTGTTGAAAAATGAGTATATTAGGGGTTCCCAGACCTCTAGGTAGCTGTGGAGCTTCTCGGTGACATATGGTATCTTTATATTTACAGCAGGGGGTATATTTTTCCTTATACATATATAATTATTTTAATATACATTTAGGGGCTGATTCATGAATGTTCGAATAATAGTCTCCAAAATTTGAATGTTCAAGATTTATTAAGAACAAAGCACTTGAAAAACTTTTGGCATCTTAAAGCCGAGTTTATGTAGAAGTCAGTGGGAGTTGTCCCAGCAAAATGTAAGGGATTTTTTTCAATTTCAGTTTTTTTTTAAGTTGGTAGACTCCTTCAAAATGATACGTAAAATGTCACTGCTCTGCATTTAAAAGATTGATTTTTCAAATTTGGGTTTTCTAATAAACGTGCATTTGAGTGTTTTCAAATGACAGAGAAACTTTAAACTTCACAAGCTTAAATTGCGATAACTAGGTTATTGTGTATATAACATGATAACAAAGCATATTTATTTTTCAAATGAAAAATCTGCAATAGGGCATTAAACATTTAAAATTTGGTCTCAAAAGACCTTTATCAAGTCTTCATCAGGAGATAAAACACTGAGCAATGCTCTAATACATTTTAGTAAAATATAGAGAAATATGTATACACATGCATACAAAATCCTCTATGTGTGTAGGTTGATGGGTTGATCCTGTACCTGTCAGCTTACATGCACAGAGGGGATGGAAGGTAGCAGATTGGCTTTTCTCTGCTGGCTTTTACACACCAGTGGAGAAAACGATCTATGTGCCATGAGCCTCTGTACTAATCACGTAAGTCGCTCTTGTCTGAGATAAGTGTGCTACTGTTTAACTCTTAGAAAAAGGAATCTTTTCTCCTCACTTTTTCTAGTCATATACATTATAACAAAACGTCTATTTCACCTGTTGGCAGCTGAAAACCATAAGTATTCAACGTGAAATATATGGTATAAACGAGATAAAATACACATAACAAAATTGTTCCCTACGGCTAAAGGCTTTTGAAAAATACATAAATTGTATATAGGAAGACAGATACAGCTTCCATTCACATAATTATTAAATGATTAATCAAATGAGAAGATAAGTTCATTTTTCATCACATTAAAATTATTATGTAACAGACTATCAAAGAGTTATTCAAATCTGACATAATTCTTCCACGTGCTAAAATATTACAAACGCAGCATTGCAAGGAGCTCAGCAGATGCAAGGGAAACTTTGTCTTTGAAATATGATCTTGGGTTCCACTTCATAAATCAAAGCCATAAATAATTTATCACAAAAACCTCATAGTATTCAAATGAAGAAGAGTTAATTGTTTTTAAATTCCTATTAAAAATACTAGATCACTTATATTCAAACACAATTCAAATGGCCAAAAACAGATCATATGTACAAACTCTACTGATGGAATACAAAGGTAATAAGAAAATGTTAAAAATATTACTTGCTGAATATTTATATTGATGTAATACACAGGTAATAAGAAAATATCAAAAGTATTACTTGTCTAAGTAGTATAGTCTATTCCAGCCTATGACCATATTGTGATGGAGTTCTCTCATTTAATTTCATTATCTGTATTTTAATGGATATACTAGGTTAATAAAGAAGCATTTGTGTGGTTATTGGAGAGTGAAGTATATGTTCATCATATTTAAGTAAAACCATTATATTTTTTTTTTCTTAGAAAGAAAATATGCTTCTTTTCTAGAGCTGTTTTTATTTGTAAGTGCCAGATGGTGCATGGAATGCCAAAGTCTTTGATCCTCATTTCATGTAAACTTTTTTTATTCATCATGTTCTGCAGTTTCAAGGAACGCCAATTATACATTTGACTCTGTGTTCAAGGTAACATCGAAAAAGAAAGCCCTTTCTGTTTTTTCCTGTATCTTGGCCTTTATTGTATGTTTAGTCTACTAACCAGATCCTCTTTTCCCAAAAGTAAACAAAACCAAACAAAACCAGTGCTAGTTATCTTATCATAAAGCCCACCATTATCCTAATGCCAAAGTTTACATTTTCAGTAATGTAACTTCTTGAAAAACTGATATGGAACATTACTTAAAATATGAAAGAATATCGATATTAAAGAAGTAGTTCACCTTTAACCTAACTTTCAGTATGATGTAGACAATGGTATTTGGAGGCAGATAGCAATTGGTCTTAATTTTTTATGATATGGTGGTTTTTTAATTATTTAGCTTTTTGTTCAGGAGCTCTTCAGTAGCAGTAGCTTGAAGAAGAGGCTGAAATATGATCTATAGGCACCTGAAAAAAATGTTCATGTGATCCAGCTGTAGGTTTGCTGTATGGCCCTGGACACACATGTGGTTTTTGCCGTGTTTTCGGCCTGGTCCATGACACGTTTTTGAAAAAATCTGACGCCGCATAAATACGCTAGTTGCATGTCCCATTGCCTAAGCTTGAAACCGCTAAGCATATTTACACAGTGCTTTTTTTAAGAACGCAGCGTGAACTGAGCCGAAAACGTAGCAAAGATCAGCATGTATGTCCAGTGCCTAAAGTTGTGAGCTTCAGGATCTATAACCTGTGCTATATGTTCAGAATCCTCTTGTGCGTGTCTGTATGGTTTGTGAAATAGAATGCAAAAGAAAGCACACACGTTGATTAATTAAAATGTTTGCGTTTTGAGACTTGTACTCGCAGAATAGGGGTTTTCCCATTTGAGTTTTTTCTTAAATAAGATACCATTCGAGTTGTGGTTGATCTTCTGCAATATAACTCTCCAGGCACCTTTTTAAACACTTTGTGGCTCTATGGGCTTTACTACTAATCTATATTAATTAAGACAATACTACTCTAAAGCTGGCCATAGATGCAAAGATCCGATCGTACGAATCATCGTACGATCGGACTTTCCCATCTCCCGACCCGCCACTAACCATTCATATCAAATTCTTACCAGTCAGATTAGTTAAAGAACAGGTCAGCAATGTTCTGCCCCTGACAGCAATCGTACGATATCTATGTCCAACCAAAGCTGGTGACAGTCTCCCACTAAAAATCGTACGATCGGCAATACACGCAGAGATATTATCGGCAGCCGACAGAAATTTTCTAACCTGTCCGATCGACCAAACGACCGATCTCCGCCGGACGAAAAATGTCGGGACTCTCCATACGCGGTCAGAAAATCGTACGAATCCTCGAATCGTACGATCAGATCTTTGCGTCTATGGCCAGCTTAAGGGCAGAGACAGACAAGAAGATTTGGGAGATTAGTCACCCGGTGACAAATTGCATCTTTTTCGGGCGACTAATCCCCCCAAACGGCCTCACCGCTAAATCTAAATTGCCGGCAGGATGGCACTCGGAGAGCTTCCTTTTCATAAGTCGCTCAGAAGTTTCCTTGTGCCCGAAGAAGAGGCAATTTGAAAATCTCCCCGAATCTTCTCATCTGTGTGCTTTCCTTTCTGCATTCGATTTTAGATTCCCTGTCTTGTATTGGCCTGGTGTGAATGATGATTTTCAAGGAAGCAGCCCCACTTCTTTCCAATAGTGGAGTGGCTCTGTATTGATATAAAATAAGTATACCTCTTTCTATCTATCTGTATGTTTTGAGTTTTGTGGATGTGTTTTATGGGTGTTTTAAAATGAATACCATAGTGGCATAACTAGATATTACTGTTCCCCACAGAAAATTTTTGAGGCCTCCAAAATGTCTAGAGGTTGACTTGTTTAAACAATATTTATTGAAATTGTACATAAATTAGGGCCTAATGGGGCCCCTATACCTCCTGGGCACCTTGCAGCCTCAGGGTCTGCTTCCTCTGTAGTTAAGCCCCTGGTCTTATGTTATAGAATGCTTCTAAAGAAAATAATTGTGGTGGCCATGGACAGAGCCAGACATCTATGCATTAAGTTTTATCTTTATAGAGTGAGTGGGTAAAGAACTGAGATGTCCACCCTTCCAGTCATGAAATCTGAACTGGCGTGAATATAAAGCAAGTCTCTATTTCCAAGTTATGGAGTGTGAATAGACATAAAACCATACACAAGCAATGGAAGACAAGTCTTTAGCTGAAATAGTAGCCCATTTTAGTATATTTTGTATCCTCAAGTCAGTACAGTAAAACACATTATTGCAATGTTTGTATAACCCTTTCACTGTCAGATGAACCCCTTTCCACTTGGAATGGATAAGAGGTGGTACAGTGACTATCTGGAGCAGACAGTCTCCAACAACAACTCTGAAATGACTGGATATCTGCTTCTCTGTAACACTATCCAGTGTGCCGTGGAGATTAGACAACAACACAGAAAGAAAAGGAAATCATAACAGCTTCCTATCAGTTCATTTCTTACTTGACTTCCTCTCATTGTTGATTCCTTTAGTCATGAAATCTCCTGCTCAGGGGTTGGGGGGAGCAGAATGGTTTTAAGTTACTAAGAAAACAATAGCATCTTTTTTGCTTAAGTTTTAACAAGACTTTCAGAAAAATGTAAGTTAACAAATAGTATTAATAAAATCCCCAGATGGAAAGATGCATGGATGTTGCTTTATGTCATGGCTGAAAATGAATATAGCAAATAAAATGTCCTCTTCCAAGGTGTTTATCAGCCAGCACTAGAGACTGAAAATCATCTACTTAAACCTCAAAGGGCTATTTAATGGTGATTGCAAATAAAACCAAAATGATTTTGAGTTCTTAAAGGACCACAGTATGATAAATCTCCAAATTCAAATTTGAATCGAGTTTGGATAATTCCCAATTCAAATTTGAGAGTTTTGACCAAAAAAAAGTTTGAAAATTCATATTCGAATTTTCACTTTGACCCTTAATAAATCCGCCCCTATTGTTCTCAGTGGTTTGGCTATCAAACTAAAGCACACTAATAATATATATATTGATCTGCATGTCTTCAGATACAATCCAACAATGCAACAAATATATTAGTATTGGAGTGCCCCCCAAGTCAACATTTTACAGGCAAAAAAATATTTTCAGAACATGCAGAACGAGCTTCCTAAATATATCCAAATGTAATCTTTGTTAACATTACTGAATTGAGTTGAAAATGCTTCATAACTAAAACATCTGCTAGCTATATACAAACAGAAATGAAACAGATGGAGTTTTTTTTTATGGTGCATTATGGTCCCACATATGGCCAAGATGTGGAGTGTCACTTCAGAAATAAATATCATATAATGCAAGTACCACAATTATAACTGAAGGCATTATGTAATTAGGCACCAGAAGTCCCGAAAGATCAAAGTTTAAATAATTAGAGAAGAGGGGAAATGAAGAAGTAATTTGAATAAATTAGCTTAGCAAATGGACCAGCAATTAATACATAAGAAAATGAACAGTAAAACAGGTAATATGCACTAAACATTACAGAATCTACTGACCAAGTGTTCACAAATAGAGAAGCAGTCCTGATAATCATACATCCTATTAGAAATTTGCATCTGTCAAACTGTATTTACTGCATGGCCTATATTTAATGGAGTGTTTTAATGCTGCTCCCAGATGTTGCTGTTGCTTATTATAAGCTTTAACAGAAGCCCATTGTAATTCTAAGCACCCCATTTGCACTGGTCTCCAATATTAGGTTATACTGTACTCACAATGAAGCATATTGGCTAGGACTTGAAAATTTCAGCAGTAGTGGAGAGAAATTGGTCCATAGTTAATAACCAGCCTAGAGCCTCTAATAAATGCAATATGGGGGTGCACTACACTTTGGCCTACCATGAAATAAAGAAATAAAATACAAAAGGAACTATAACAAATATCAACCTATTAAAATACATCCAAATATATATATATATATTTATATATATATATATATCTCCAAATCCAAGGTGCACACCGTTGACTAGGTTTTTGCCTGGGTGCCAGCATAAAGGATATATAGAACATAAAGCAGGATGCGGCACTCACAGGGTCTTGTTGCAAAGACAAAAAAATCTTTATTGGACTCAACATTTTGATCCCCCGCAGGGATCTTCATCAGGAGAAAACAGCAAACAACCAGAAAGCTCACCAACCCCCACAATATAAACCCACAGATTGTGATTTATCATCCTTGATAAAGGCCCCATAGAGGGCCGAAACATTGGATGCACAGTGATGTTATAATAAACAATTGGTGACTTAAGAAAACAGTAAGAAAGTATTTTTGAAGTACGATCGAAGTAAAATCGTATGATCGAACTATTTAACCCTTCGAATCGAATGATTTCTGTTGGTCTTTTTGAATTCGAATTTCGAAGTTTTTTCAATTCAAAATTCGACCCTTGATAAATATGCCCCTTAGTGAACAGCCCATTTAACTCAATTAGCTTATGCATTCTCTAAATCCCCTAAAACTCAGTATGAGGGCATACTGTATATCCAGTTATTTCCCTGCTCTAAACATGCTTGTTGATGTTCAGGCCATATGAAGTGACAATATTAAAATGACAATAATTAAAATGACAATTAACATTACAGATGCCTGCAAAGGTTACTGGTATATATATTTATGTGCATACAAATATAGGTATTTAGACTGGTCTCATCAAAAATGTATGCTAATTGTATAGTAATTTGGAAGGCAATAGTTTATCATGGAAACACAAAAGAAAATCTTTTTGGCACTTCAGTATAAAATTCATTTTACATAATAGAAAATTGGCACTTTATATAGACATCACTAGAGATGCAAGAGCCTCGTTTGATGAATGGCTGCCCCCAGGTTAGTATGAGTTTCCTGCCAAAAAAGCTGGTTTACTTTACACAGTGGCCCCAAACTGTAAGGCTGCATGCCCTGATATTTTCCTATATTTGTAGCAATTTCTTGAACTAAGGGACAGTGACCAAAGTATGACCTTCAAGGGCAACCCTGGGCAACGTCTGCAGGGACTGATATGAATGATGTACATCTCTGCAGAAGTAATAAATAAGTTGAAATAAATACATATAGGGGCACATTTACTAAGGGTCGAATTTAGAAGTGATAAATTTTAAAAAATTCGATAGTCAAAGTTTTTTTTGTTTGAATTTAGCTGTTTTCGATCAAATTAAAATCGTTCGTTCGATCGATTGAACGATTTTCAAAAAAAAACTTTGACTTCTAAAAACTTAACCAAATATTGGCTATAGGTTCTAGGAGGTCCTAGGAGGTCCCCATAGTCTAACATTGCAATTCGGCAGGTTTAAGGTGGCGAAGTGTGGAATTCGAAGTTTTTTAAAGAGACAGTACTTCGATTTTCGAATATTCAACATTTTTCAATTCAAATCAAATTTTGGCCTATTCGATGGTCGAAGTACCCAAAAACGACTTCGAAATTCGAAGTTTTTGAATTAGAAAATTCACTTTGAATTCACTTCAAACCTTAGTAAACCTGCCCCTTAATGATCATGGAAGATTGCACTATGTTTGCACAACGCACCCTGCCCTGCATATAGTAAATGGACCCCTGGGTTTTTCGCTCATGAAGGAAGAAATGTAAATGCTGCATAATTGTGTATTTATATTGCATAAACAGTAAATCACTTTAGCTTTTCGGGCTACTGACCATTTATTAGTCTTGTGTATCTTCAATTAACTCTCTTCCTCTTGCCTCTTTTTTTTTAGAAACTGAGTATCTCCAGGCAATACAAGGCTGTTAGTCTGTAACTATGTGCTTTAATCTTCAAAATTTAACAACCACAATTAATAATTTAGTAACTTTTTATTCAAATGAGAATAAAAAGAGATTTAAAGATGAGAGGGATCTGCTAGCAGCAAGTTAATCTTTTCTACAAGTTATGCAATTATTCTCTTTGCCAGAGTGCAAATAATTTTGTCCTACATTATTAATAGTAACAGATAAGGATCCTTTCATTTAAAATTGCTGTTGGGTGTGATCTTAATGCAGAATGAGTTTTATTAAATCAGTGGTCGCTGGCAACAGGAGGAGAATGATAAATAAACATCAGAATCTAATCCTCAGAGCATTCACTGAAGCTAAACACACATTCTTCATTACGAATAAAACGAATACAGTATGTCTACATGAAACAGCCCATCATTGACAAGCTATAATATAGATGACAGGTATTCTATGTCACATTAGCTGTTGGGGAGCTGCTATTCTTAGCACCCAAGACATTTGTTCTCGTATAGTTTAGTACTAAAACCCATTTGTCCCACTCCAGTTTTATACAATCAATATAAAATTGTTGTTGTAAAGCAATATAAATGTTATAATAAATGCTACAGACACAAAGTAACATGACATTCGGGGGCACATTTACTAAGGGTCGAATTTCGAAGTGAAAAAAACTTCGAAATTCGACAATCGAATTGCAGTAATACGATTTTCGAAGTCGAAAGTCAACGTTTTTTTTTTTTGATCGAATATGGCCATTTGCGATTGAAGTAAAATCGTTCGATCGAATGATTTGAACGATTTATTCGATCGATCGAATGATTTTCAAAAAAAAAACTTTGACTTCTAAAAACTTAGCCAAATGTTGGCTATAGGTTCCAGGAGGTCCCCATAGGCTAACAGCAATTTGTCAGGTTTAAGGTGGCGAAGTGTCGAAATCAAAGATTTTCAAATGGTCGAATATTCAAAGTTTTTCAAATCGTATTTGGCCTATTCGATGGTCGAGGTACCCAAAAATTACTTTGAAATTTGACGTTTGTGAATTTGAAAATTCACTTCGAATTCACTTCGACCCTTAGTAAATGGGCCCCCTAGTCATTTTCCTTTTTAGTTTTCCCAGAATTCTTCTAATTCCAGCCAATGCCATTCTGCTGGTATGTTTGAAGGTGTAACAAGCTGAGTGCACTGAGCTCTGCAAAGACAAAAGCTATCAGCAAGAACAGGTTGCTCATAGTCTTTTCAGAAAATGGCCTAAATGATGTCAATACCACTTATAGTTAGTTAAGATTGCACTTATATATCAATTTCCCTTTAAATATGACCTCTCGAGTTTTTTTTGTTCCTAAAAATACAGATCAAATTATAGAAAAATTAGCTTCTAACACAACGACAGAAACTTAAAACAACTTTCTACAGTCTGGTGAGACTTTATAGCAAATCTTTTCATGCCTTCTCCCCAAAGAGGGTCCAGTACTTTTTTGTGCTCAGTGAATCTATATGAGGAAATTGTTACCGTATGTTACTCTTTTTAGATTTACTTCCAAGAAGGTTGTTTTGCAAGTGATAAGAAATAAATAGCATAGCATGTATATTATTTTTATTGAGTTGCTTGCATTCCCAATGCTGTTTATTCAAACAATACATTAACTGGACAGATGGGGAGACAACAAAACTGATAGAATACAAATAAATATAATACGTACAATGATGATGAAAATTAAGTGCCAAATGTAATCTAATGTTAGACGTGGGCTTTTCTCAGCCTTCACAATCCTCTGTTGATTCCTCTGTCTACACTGACAGACACTCTGCCATCCTGGGTACATTTAGAAATCATTGTGTGTGATTGTAATACAGTTTTTACCAGCATCAAATTTCTATTTGTCTACATAGCAAATGAGAGCTGTTCTCCATAGGAAAGAATAAATCCAAAAGTTTGTTCAATCACCTTCCACCTGTGTTTAGTGATCTCTCTACAGTCAGGCCACACCAGCGGACCAAAGTACCAATGTAGAGTAGGATGGAGCACACAATCCACAGGCTCTGCTGCAAACAAATTTATTAAGTCACAACATGTTTCAGATCACATGGATCCTTTTCACTTGAAAAAGGATCCATGTGATCTAAAACATGTTGTGACTTAATAAATTTCTTTGCAGCAGAGCCTGCGGATTGTGTGCTCCATCCTATTCTACGTTGGTTCTCCATAGGAAAGAAGTGTTTTTGTCAGTGTGTAACTTTGGTGGTCTGTGCCCCACACAAATGATTTTGCCCAGGCCCAACTCATGATCTTGCATTTGTTATGGGTGACCCACAGGCCCTCTACAGAGGATGTAGACAATGGCCACAGGGTCTGCTTCCTCTGTAGTTACACCACTGGCCTTTGTGAGGAAATAGCCAAAATGTACAAATATATACAAGGGCTCATTTAGTGCACCTGATAAGAGGGCATCCACTGAGACTGGAGGGAAAGAGATTTCATAATCAGCATAAGAAGGATTTATTTGCCTTTCTAGCAACAAAGGTCTGATTTGTCAAACAATTGTTGGTAAATAGATCCAGAGAATGAAAATGTTTGGTTCAGTAGGCTGAACTGACAGTTTTCCTTCTTAGGGTCATTTTAATAAATGGGCAAAAAGGGTATTTGCTCTAAGTACCCTAGAATATGGGGATTCTACATCAACCATTTAATCTGCAATAACTTTTGAATGAAACATCAGCCACAATTGGCAAATCCAATTTAATTGGTTCTGCAACATTACTTTTTAATTTATAGTTTGTTTTCTTTCTTTTTCTTACTTTACTTTTCATTAAAATGTTTTATGGCACCTGCTAATTGCCCTTGAGCACACAACACCTGCAGGCAAGGTATAGTCAATACATTCTTAGTGTTAATAACTGTACACACGATGCAAAGAAAGTATAGATCCAATGAAATATGATTTCTTTTAACTTTACTACTTCATCAATAAATTGCTCTTCTCTACACCACAGACATACACATTGCACTTGGGTTTGTACACACATTGTTCTTAATTAAAATCCTAATAAATGTACTGAAATAAGAAGTGATTCTGAAAGAAACATTGGATGTTCCATATAGTCAGGTTCTAGCCGACAGCCTTAATATAAAGAAACAAATGTGTATAAAATTGAGTAGTTGAGCAGTACTGTCATAAGCTGTTTGGACAGAGGCTTTCCAATGGGCTCCTTGCTCAAGCCCCATGATGCTTTCCCTGTTTGCTTTCCTTTGGGACCAACATAGGGTGATGGAAGGGTTAAGTTCAATGAACATATGCCTTTTTTCAAGGTAACTTGATTTATACTATATTCTATATACATCTGTGATTTTCCAGTGCTCTGTTTGAACATACATTCCACCACCTCGCCAGAGTGATGTTATTTTTCATTTAGCAGCACTCGGCTTCTCTTTACAGGTGAGCATTTTTATAACACTCTCAGATTTGTCTGCATTTCTTAGTTACCTATTAATGTTCTAAAGTTGAATTCTTGCGGTTTAAATCTGTGTCACCAATTTAATTTGGAGCCTTTGAAAAAGCCCCATTCGGAGGCCCTAAAGCTATGCTATTGACTGCAGTCTTGGAGCAGGCCGAGGGCTGCCTAACATTTGTCATTAACAGAGAGCACTAAAATCAACAGTAGAACAAAGACCCCGCAGTTTGCCATTCGTGCTGCAAGTCAGCCCAGGTGTTTCTGATTTTCCACAGCAGCCTTTCATTCATTGGAACTCTGCTCTGGCGCACTGAGATGCTATTGTGTCGAGCCTTATTTAAACACTTTCCCCATGGAAGAAGGAAAATGCATCAATGTAACTTCTTCTTCGGTTCATTCATCCTTAACGTAATGTTTTTTAGACTCAATGTGATTTCTAATCCACATTCCAAAAGCTGAATAAATATACAGTAAGATCTTTGCTAGTGATAAAGGCTTAAGCCAGCAGAAGCTATTTAAAGGACAAATGCATGCTGCTTGTGAGTTCAGTTTTCCCCTTTACGTGGAAAGTAAAATATGAGGGCAATGTTTTACTGTGTGTGTTAAATATTCCTTTGCTGGATATTTGAATGTACAAGAACTGCCATATAAATTACCAACAATATATTCCCTACAGATTTAACCAACCTGGTGTTAAAGGGGTTGTTCACCTTTAAATTAACTTTTAGTATGCTCTAGAGAGTGATATTATGTGATCATTTGCAACTGGTTATCGATTTTTATTATTTGTGATTTCGAAGTTATTTAGCTTTTTACCCAGCAGCTCTCCAGTTTGCAATTTTGGCAATCTGGTTGCTAGGGTCCAAATTACCCTAGCAACCATGTGCTGATTTGAATAAGAGACTGGAGTATGAATAGGAGAGGGTCTGAATACAAAAATTAATAATAAAAATTAGCTATAACAATAAATTTGTAGCCTTAAAGAGCAAAAAAAGAGCATTTGTTTTTAGACAGGGTCAGTGACCCCCATTTGAAAGCTGGAGAGAGTCAGAAGAAGAAGGCAATTACAAGCAGTCCCCGGGTTACGAACGAGATAGGGTCTGTAGGTTTTTTCTTAAGTTGAATTTGTATGTAAGTTGAAACATATACATGTACTTATTAAATGCAACAAGACAGATGTTTGTCTTAACATAGTATTTTTTTTTCTTTTTCTCTTTCTCCTTCTTGTCTTATGAATTGTTTCAGATTATTAGATAATATCAACTGTTATCGATTCTTGGTATACTTACCTGTCTTATATATCGGATAAATATGTATAAACGTATGGAAGTATGTTTGGAAATTATGTATATACATGAAATTGATTGTGATGTATTCATTTTATTGTTATATTTATAAATATAAAATAAAATAAAGATTCAAATAAAAAAAAAAGAATTGATTTTTACCTTTCTGTGCTTTGCAGTAGACAACAAATGCCAGCGGTGATTGGGGCAGGTGGTTTATCAAGGCTAAATACAATAATAGTCAAAAAGTCTTTTTCACTGGGGAATTGTCCTCTACACCTGTTATTAAATTGGCGATGTCCCCGCGGATTGGATTTCTGGTGAATTTTCACTAGCGATGGCCACCTCGCCCTTTAGTAAATCTGCCTCATTGCATTTTATGCCCATAGTGCCACCAAGCTCTGCCCTCTTCCCAGGTGACCAAAGAAAAGAGCTTCTTTTTCCTGTACTGTCTGAGTTTAGCCTTTGTCATCTGCAGAGAGTGGGTGGCAATCTGTGATGCCTAGATGTCATGTATAATGGGTGTGCAGCATACTGACAGAAACAGGTGTTGCGTTTATTTATTATTTATTCTGCATAACATATCCTGCTTCTTCTGCATGAGCCTCAAACTGCCAACATTGGGTGGCAAACTCAGTGTCTTCTTTCCACTACAGAGACTGATTTCACTCTTCACATGTTCAGGCAAGTTCAACCCTGTGCAGACTGTATTACCACTACCATTGCCACTCATATCTGAAAAGATAATAGTAGCCTAGTATTGAGACTTCTATTACATTGCCCTCAATATGTTTTGTTGATTACATCCACTTTTGTCACGGAAGTGGTCAACAATTAAAACAGTACAAGTTCAGTCTGCATAAGGAGAGAGTCAAATTGAATTTTAGGGGGAAATTGGAATGATGAATTCGGGTGGCACATTGTTTTTGAATATTGCTTTACCTTTTGTATAGCTTTCAAATATACATCTAAAGAGTATATATTTCCATAAATTAGAGACCTGCCTGGGTCTGTTTTTTATGACTCGCACCCAACCTGCACCCACTTACCCAAAGCCTGTAGCCCACCCCACTGCATTGGATTGGGTACCCACATGGTGGGGACATGAAGTATAATTGAGCCCTAATCGCTTTTTGTGGGTATTACGTGGGTACCTGACCTGCTGCTGGACTCTAACTTAAATATTTGTTTTACTTGGCCTGTATTAGATACTGTTATATTTCAGCTAAGAATATATTACAGGATAAGAAAATAATATTTACTAAAGGTGTTGCATGGTGCAAAATGCAAAACACAGGCACATACAATGCACCCTACAACCTGGTGTCCTTAGGTGTGCCTCTAGAAGGGTGCAAAGAATTGTGCCTCTCTGTATGTGCCATGTCCTAGCAGTGGTGCACACTGGAAGGGCAGTACGTAGGCAGGATGTGGGCATCCTTGAGCAGGATTTTTAGACCAGCAGAAGATGCAGACCACTAATTTGGTCAGCACCAGGGAGCTAAGTATATGGGACCTAAAGGGACAAATTATAATCTGCAAATAAATTTGTTCATATAAACAGTGCTTATGGATGTCATCAGTTAAAATCAGTTTACTCACTGAGTTTGTGCATTACAAGAAATATGAGGCAATTAGTCACCTCAGTGTTTAAGGACCTGTATAAAAGCTGCGGTCTGTGTGATCATTTACCTAAAATCCTTATATTTAAACGTTACATTATTCCATGCATAAACAGTAATCTAAGCTTGAGTCTTTATCTACTCCATATAATTCTACTGAATGAAAAAAACAAAAGAGCTCCAGACAGTGCACACTGTACAGCAGACATCTGAAAGCACATATTTCCAATTCAGTTAATTTCTGCTTTCATCTTGAATTGCAGCACAAAGTCGGCACACACTGTTATCATTTATTTACATGAGGTCTGAGAAACACTTTTTTTTAGTGATTCTGGTTTAGAGAAATGCTGATGAAAATCAAATGTATAACCCAGTGATTCCCAACCAGTGGCTCATGAACAACATGTTGCTCACCAACCCCTTGGATGTTACTCCCAGTAGCCTCAATCCAGGTTCTTATTTTTGAATCCCTGGCTTGGAGACAAGTTTTGGTTGCATTAAAAACTGGTTTATGGCCAAACAGAGCCTCCTGTAGGCTATCAGTCCACATAGGGCTACAAAATAGGCAATCATATCCTTTATTTGGCATCCTCTCGGGAACTTTTTCATGCTTGTGTCGCTCCCAAACTCTTTTTACACTTGAATGTGGTTCATGGCTAAAAATGTTTTGGGACCCTGGTATAACATTAAACATGTCAGTTTGCTCTCTGGCTTAATGCTGGATATGGCTCCTCTATAGGAATGCTATTATCAAATGATTTTGCACTTGGTAACTGATACATGATTAAAATAATGGTGCAGTCTCACTAAACGCCATCATTAAGGAAAAAACATACAAAATTCTATACGATTGGTATGTTTCACCAAATTTACTCTACAAATGGGACCCAAATAATTCCAAAACGTGTTTTAGAGAATGCGGTCAGGATGCAGATAACTGGCATAATTGGTGGACATAGAAATAGGACACACCGGCACAACATGGGTAATTCCAGCAGGTAAAACCTTGCTCGTTTATTGCGGATGCAACGTTTCGGGGCGTGACCCCTTTCTCAAGCATGCTTGATGTTTTTATTTTACTGTATATTATGACATATTATTTTACTATATTTCCATTTTTTATTTTGGTACTTGTATATGTTACTTAATTCCAAGAAAAGGGGCAAACTGACCATGTCGTTAAAGGAGAACTAAGCCCCCCGATGGTGATAAGAGCCCACTGGTCCCCCTCTCCTGGCCCCTCTCCCTGCCCCCCCCTGCACAGTCTTACCCCTGAATTATGTCCCCTCTAGAACTAGTGACCGCACATGAAGAGTGAGCGCAGTGGATCTCACGGGTGCCATTTTCTTCTCTTCAGTAACCTTTGGGTCTTCTTCCTCCCCTTCTGCAATTTCCGTCTCTTTCGTGCATGTGCAATTGTCGCAAACCGGAAGATTGCTACAACTGCACATGCGCCAATACGCAGATCAATTCACAAAGAGTAGTGAGACTGTGCAGGGGAGAGACAGGGGGGGGGGCAGTGGGGACTTATCACCATGGGGGGTTTAGTTCTTCTTTAAAATAACTTAGGCGATTTCAGGGCTTCAGCAAGGGCAGCCTTTTGGGGGGGGGAAGCAACAATAACAAGTCCCGTTATTTATTGGGCTCTGAAAGACAATATTTGTTATTATTAAGTATGTTACAAAAGGAGGCCAGGCAAGTTTGGCAAATGAGCTGAGAGTTCATTTTCATAGGGTGCAAAGTGCAAAACACAGGCACAATAGGATATGTTTTCTGCACTTTTCTCCCTGCACTGCAGGTCTTTGTACTTTATTTTGGAGTGCAAAGACCCGTGTTCCCTGTGGATACAACACTGTCTGCATTTAGAAGCCAAAGACTGGTCTGGTCCATGCAGACCTGTTAAGGGATTTTAAACCTGTACAATAGATATCTAGCCATTTTTGGCCAGGTATTAGTCAGACAGGTTGTCAAAAGGGGCCCATACAAGAGTGAGTAAGCTGCCACCTCGATCTGGACGAGCCGACCTGTCAGGTATTATCAGTCTGTCTATGGCCAGCTTAAAAGAAGACATCTTAAAATTATTTCTGTTCCTTTATGTTTTATGATCAGCTGATACTAGGGTTGCCTCCTGTCTGGTTTTGCCTGTGTGGATTTTTTTCAGACAGGACTCTGGGCAGAATGACATCCAATGGCTGGCCATTGCAGTATAACATTGCTGCTGATGTCTCACACCTGACCCAAAGCATCCCAATCATGCCCCTGACATCACTTGCCCCTGCTCCGAATTAGTTAGAAGAATAGTAGAAACCCTGGCCAATCCGCTGCTTCCACTTGCTCCTATGTTTAGCCTTGTATCTAAGCATATTGTATATTGTACATGTATGAAGGTTCTGAGAGTCATTACATTGGAATCTATTTTTTTTCCCTAGTGTGTTGATGCTTAAGCCTTAACCAAATCCCATTTCTATAGCTTTCTCAAATTCCTGATACATGAACACATGCTACTGTCATTTCGCTATATATAGCAATATTTACTCAATCTACCTGAATTACTCATAAGCCCTCCTACAGTCAATGATTTACAGGTCTAAAACTGAGCAACAAATGCCTGAGAAAACTTTGTTGATCTTTTTATTATAAGGCTAAATTGACCTGTGATTCACTACATGTCTAGTTTTAAAAGAAAATAAATTCGGAGATTCTGTATAAGAGAAGGAAAGGTAGAATAACTGTGGGGTGCCAATAGATAGGCAGTGACAGTAATCACTTGCCTGATACCCCAGGCTGGTGCTACTGTTAGCAGAAAATTGTATAGTTTTTCTCAGCGAGAACAGTGGACCGATCCTCTTCTTCTACTTTGTCTTTCTTTGCTACCCTGTGCAGTAGAGTGAAAAAGACAGCTTTTAAGTTAAAGTTCGGCTTCTCACTCTACTACACATGCACTCCTGCACAAAGACATTGGCGGAAGGGAGAGGCTCGCTCCATGGTGCTTGCTGAGAAGAACCTCACAGTTTTCTGCTGATAGAAGCGCCAGCCCAGGGTATCAGGTCTAACTTTTGGCACCCCCAGTGATTTCACATATGCTTTTCCTTTAAGTTTAAAAACAGTTAAAATTTAAATTATACCATAAAGGGCATACCAGCAAGATGAACTTGCTTCCCCCCTTGCCAAATTTGAGTTACAGGGGGTCAAGGGGGAACTAGCAGAGCCGAATTTCAGTTTTAAAAAATAGAAAATTGTTTTTTTTGCCGGTCCTGGTAAACTGGCACTTACTACCGCCTGAGGCAAGGTTTTCACCTGGCAGGAGTTACCCTGTGCATTGGCAATTAAAGTCCCAAAATTACCTTTTTTGTCAACCCGCACATCATTACCCTGCGGAAAGATATTTCAAAACTTCACACAATCACAGGAATCAAGGGAGTTTATAATGAACTCCATATAAAAAATTGTACACGGGGAGGCACATTTATTAAGGTTCAAATTTCGTATTCATGTAAGTTTTTTTAAAACTGTATTAAATTCGATTATGCTCAAAATTCGAATGGGGGGTTATTTATAGAATTGAATATCTAAAACTCGGACTAATATTCCCGACCCAGAACCTCGAATTCGAGGTTTTCCCTTAAAAAAACTCGAATGTCATGAAGAATACTTATAGCGTAACCATGGTCACTGGACCGCATCCATTGACTTATACATGAACTCAGCAGGTTTCTCGGTGGCAAATAGTCGAATTCGAGCTCTTAAGAGGCCAGAGTATGATAAATCTTGAAATTCGATTTTAAACTCGAATCAAGTTTGGATAATTCACAATTCGAATTTGAGAGTTTTGACCATAAAAGAAATCAAAAATTTGAATTCGAATTTTCAATTTGACCCTTAAAAATATGCCCTTAATAGTGAAAGTGAAGTTTATTTTAATTGACAAATACAATATAACATAATTTGGAATTATTATTAAGGGTGACAGGTCCCCCCTTATAGCACAATCAGCAGGCAGGTAGCAGAAAATATTGCCATTAGGGATGCACAACATATATAGATGCTGATATAGATATAGATACCCTGAACAGCTGGTTGTACCAATAAAACATACCCTTTCCAAAATAACCATGTATGTGCCTCATCTTGTGACAATGTCTCTATAGAGCAGTATGTGCAGAGTGGCGACTGGCTTGCCATTATTTACTGCAGCTGCTGTTATGTTTTCTGAGACTTCACACTGAGTACAGCGAAGCACAGCGTACATCTGAATTAATATGCTAGATAATTACATCACTTGTTCAGTTCAATGGCTTTGAATGCATTGTTTAGGTAGGAATTGAGGATAAGTTCTGTATTGTTATCACAAGAAATGTTAGTTTATATTTACCATTTATATAGTTGGTTAAATTGTAAAAAAAAATAGCAACTGAAGCAATCCAAAAGCATAGTCTTAAAGGAGAAGGAAAGCTACAGAGACATTTTATTGCCAATAGATTAGCTGCAATAGTGCAAGCTAGAATGCTATATTTATTCTGTAGAATAAAAAACTCTAGAAGCTCTCTGTTTGTTTAGAATAGGAGCTGCAGTATTAATGTGGTGTGACATCACTTCCTGCCTGAGTCTCTCCCTGCTCTTGGCTCAGATTACAGTAGAGAAGGGAGGGGTGGGGGGAGAGGAGCAAACTAAGCATGCTCTTGCCCAGGGCAATGAGGTTTAAGCTGAAGGCAGGAAGTCTATGTGTACACAATAGAAGGAAAGAAATGCAGTGTTTCTTTTGACAGGGGACTCAGAGCAGCATTACTTTGGGGGTTTACTGGTATATTTAGATGGACCTTTCTGATAAGGCTTACTTAGTTTTAACCTTTCCTTCTCCTTTAAAATTCAGAAATAAACTATGATTGTGCCACAATACAGGACCCAGTAGATCATTCACACATGGATGCATGGTTGTTCTCTATAAGTGCCTACCTGCCCCATCTGCTTCCAATTTCTTGGAAGAGGGTAAAGGATACACTGCATAGTGGGTCTATGGAAGGTGAATTTTCGACCTTTAAAGCCTGCCATCTAAAACCTGCCGAATTGCTATTTTAGCCCATGGGGGACCTCCTAGAACCTATTTGGAGTCAATTGGTGGACTTTGAAAAACCACAGTTTTTTTTGGAAAAACTTTGAATCGAATTCAATGCAACATTCCTTTGATTCGTACGATTTGAATTCGGCCGAATACGGACCTATTCAATCGAAAACTGACCTATTCGACCAAACTAAACTTCACTTAAATTTCGGTTGGTCATTTTGAATTGGAATTTCAAAGTTTTTTCAATTTGAAATTCAACCCTTTATAAATATGCCCCTATGTGTGTAAAAGTGGTAGTGCTCCACTGGTTTTTAAGTTTCTTTTCAAGCTAACTACTATTTTTACAAAGAATTGCACACGTGGCTATACATTCATGAAACAAATGTATATCTACATGTGATTTTGCGCTATGTAACTTAAGAGTCCCAATGTGTGACTTTATTTGTGACAGGTGACATTTTTTTAAATGAAGCCCTCCCACCATAGATATTAACCCTCCACACCCTGCAACTGTTTAAAAAGCTAGGAGGCTTCACAGACAAACAGTACGTAGAGAAGCAAACCCTGCTGTTCTGCCTCTCTTTATCTGTCTCACCCAATGCCACTTTAAATGGTAAATAAAACAGATATTTTAATATTTCCATGGAACAACAACAGACACTTTTAGTGTCAACACGAGACAATCTATTCAAAGAGAAATCCAGCTGACCAACATTATTGCAGCCCTTCTATCATCAACAACTATTAATTGACGCTAAGAATTCTGAGGGGGAGGAAGTACAAACAGAGGGAAATTAAATACTACTTTGAGAATGCTAATATATTTGGGAACAGATATTAAAAAAGATGTCTTTTCTCCCACCACATTCTGGAGAACACAGTTAGTGCTGATTCTGAGATAGTTCTTAATACTCTTGCTCTTTAATTTAATCAATAGCATTTGTAAGGGGGAGGCATGTTCCCATAGGCCCAGGGGCAGGAGTAGTAATTTATTTTCCAAAGTCTATAAAAGGGGAAGGAGCACATGGTTCTGTTTTTTGGTACTCCACACTATGGAGGTGGCATATGTTGGAGAGCCTGAGGTAGGAGGCCTCAGTAAGAAGATCAACCCTAAATGTAAACCAAGTCATAGTGAAGTGATAAGGGGCACAGTGAATGAGGTAAAGAAAGGTAAAGAAAGTGGCATTATGGCAACTGTAATGGAACACTCTAGGACTATTAGACATTCAGGGCTAGTGAGTAGAGTATTTTTTGCTCCACCGAGGAGATTGTAGTGTGGAGTAGTTACCCGGGCAATACGTGCCATTCTGTTATAGACTTCAATTGTCAGAGCTTTGGGACAGTGAGTGAAAGCCTTTGGAGCACAGTCACTGTGAGGACCTGGAACACTGGGGACATACACATTTTGAACTGTCACGATCGCCGCCCGGAGCAGGTCCAAGAGCTCCGGGCGGCGCGTCCTCTCCTGCCGGCGTCGCTCCCAAGATGGCGGCGCCCATGGCCGCCACGTGGGTAAGCGGCGCCGGCGCGATGACGTCAGTGCGCCGACGTCGGCGCACGGACGTCAATGACGTCACTAAGGCGCCAAATTCAAATAAAAAGCCTGTTTAGACGCCAGAATGGCGCCCAAGTATAGGAAATCTTCCCCAAAGTATTTCCTGGGTTCCCTGTGTGCTATTTTACTAATCCTGTTCCTGATTATTATCTTTGACCCTTGCCTGGACTTTGGACTTTTGCCTTTATCTGCCTGCCCCTGAACTCTTGCCTGGATTCTGATTATTCTTCGATTAACCCTTTGGACACCGCGACCTTGCTCCCTCAAGAAGGCTTCCTCCTCGATCCTAACTACCTCCCTGGAGGGAGCTCCCGGCTCCCTGACATTATACTTGGGCCATGGATCCTACTGAGGAAGCTACGCCTGATGTCGGACGAGCGCTCCGCGGACTGGCATCCCGCATGGAGGAATATGAAGCCCAGCAGTACCACATTGCACAGGCACTCGATACCCTTCTCTCCCGAGTGCCTCCAGCGCCTCCTGCTTCCCAAGCGGCTGCAAATCCTCCCATGGCGGACGTCTCTTCTAACACAGGTTTCTCGTCCGGTGAGCCTCGTATTCCGCCTCCTCCTCGCTTCAGTGGGGACCCACAAGCCTGCAGAGGTTTTGCTACACAGTGCCAGATCCAGTTCGAGTTTCAACCCTCGCACTTCCCCAATGAACGCTCCAAGGTGGGGTATGTAATGTCTCGTTTGGTGGGCAAACCGCTTGAGTGGGCAACATCTCTTTGGGAGAAGAATTCTCCACTGACTTTTGATGCCAAGACTTTTCTGCAAACATTCCGTACTGTGTTTGATGCCCCGGGTCGGGTCACTAATGCTCCTTCTCGTCTCCTGCAACTCCGACAGGGAAACCGCAGTGTCAGTGACTATGCTATTGACTTTAGAACTTTGATGGCTGAAACTTCCTGGAATGACGATGCCTATAAGGCCGTATTCTATCAAGGTCTGTCTATTCGCATTAAAGATGATCTTGTCTCCAGGGAGTTCCCTGATCTGCTGGAAGATTTGATTGCACTATCCATTAAGGTGGACACTCGCCTCAGAGAGCATCAAGTAGAGAGGGAGCATTGTAAACGATTTCAACCCGTGTTGGCACCGCGCTTCCAGAGACCTCTCTTGCAAACTCCAGCTGCTCAAACTTCTCCTTCTCCTCCGGAGGAACCGATGCAGGTTGGAAGGGCTCGTCTCTCCGAACAAGAAAGACTCCGTAGACGAATGGCTGGCTTATGTCTGTATTGTGGCGGACAGTCTCATTTTGCGAATTCTTGTCCAGTGAAGCCCACGAGTTCTGTTCCCCGAGGTATATCTAGGGTAACTCATGTAGGGGGCACTACTCCAAAGTCTCAAGAGAATACTCACAGGTTTCTCCTTCCATTACAGATTCGCCTAGCCACTAAGACTATCGTTGGCTCTGCTTTCATTGACTCTGGAGCTGCTGGGAACTTCATGGACGCTCAATTCGCCAAACACATGGAAGTTCCCTTATTCCCATTGTCTACTCCTCTCCGTGTCATTGCCATTGACGACAGACCCCTGGAGGCTGAATTTGTCTCCATGACGACTGGGGAATTGCCTGTGCAGGTTGGGACGCTGCATAAAGAAAGACTTTCGTTCCTCATTATTTCCTGCCCATCCGTTCCAGTTGTTTTGGGTCTCCCTTGGCTGCGCCTGCATAATCCCTCCATTGATTGGACCGCAGGACAGATTACCCGTTGGAGCCCATTTTGCCAGCAACACTGTCTTCCTGCCGAACCCCTCCAGAGGGTGAATATCTCTTTGTCGGATCTGAAGTCTCTACCTCCCTTTTACAAGGAATTCGCTGATGTATTCTGTAAGAAGTCTGCAGAATTCCTTCCTCCACATCGACAATACGATTGTCCTGTCGAACTCCTGCCAGGAGCCATGCCCCCCAGAGGCCGCACTTACCCTCTCTCTCCTGCAGAGACTACCGCAATGAAAGAATACATCCAAGAAAATCTCCAGCGGGGGTTTATTCGCCCTTCTACCTCTCCTGCCGGGGCTGGATTCTTCTTCGTGGAAAAGAAGGATGGAGGCCTTCGTCCTTGCATCGACTACCGGGGTCTTAATAAGATTACGGTTAAGAACCGGTATCCCTTGCCCTTGATTGCCGAACTCTTTGACCAACTGAAGGGGGCTAAAATCTTCACTAAGTTGGATCTCCGTGGGGCGTACAACCTCATTCGCATCCGTGAGGGTGATGAATGGAAGACGGCCTTCAATACTCGTGACGGGCACTATGAATATCTCGTTATGCCCTTTGGCCTTTGCAATGCCCCTGCCGTCTTCCAGGAGTTCGTTAACGATGTGTTCCGGGATCTCCTTGGAAGGTTCGTAGTCGTGTACCTGGACGACATCCTGATCTTTTCTAAAGACCTAGAAAGCCATCGCTCCCAGGTGAAGGAGGTACTCTCTCGTTTGAGGAAGAACTCTCTCTTCGCCAAGTTGGAGAAGTGCGTCTTCGAGGTGTCTAAGATCCCCTTCCTAGGATACATTATCTCTCCTGAGGGATTTGAGATGGATCCCGTGAAAGTGTCTGCCATCCAGGAGTGGCCTCTCCCGCTGTGTACCACGGCAATCCAGAGATTTATCGGATTTGCTAATTACTATCGGCAGTTCATTCGGGGGTTCTCTTCCCGCATTGCACCTATCCTGGCCCTCATCCGGAAAGGGGGTAAACCCAGCTTGTGGCCTCCATCTGCCATTGATGCTTTTCAGTCCTTGAAAGAGGCCTTCACGTCCGCTTCTGTCCTCCGACACCCCAATCCTGAACTACCCTTCTGCATCGAAGTTGATGCTTCTGAAGTCGGAGCCGGAGCCATCCTGTCCCAGAGACACCCCGCTGATGGGAAGTTGCACCCCTGTGCTTATTTCTCCAAGAAGTTCTCGTCCGCAGAGCAGAACTACGATGTTGGGAACCGAGAACTCTTGGCTGTTAAACTCGCCCTTGAAGAATGGCGTCACCTCTTGGAGGGTTCTCTGATTCCTGTTCAGATTTACACCGATCATAAGAATCTCGAGTTCATCCAGTCCCTCAAGAGGCTAAACCCCAGACAGGCAAGGTGGGCTCTCTTCTTCTCTCGATTTAATTTTATCTTGACTTATCGCCCAGGCTCCAAGAATCGGAAGGCCGATGCCTTGTCTCGTAGCTTCACTCCGGTGGACCGCTCTCCTGAGAGACAAGAGCCAATCATCCCTCCAGTCAAGATTATTGCCTCCCTGTATCCACAGTTTGCCGACCAAATCCTGGCTGGTCAGTCTTCTGCTCCTTCAGATACTCCCATTGGAATGGCATTTGTTCCTCCTGAGCTGCGTCTGCCTATCCTGCAACAGACCCATTGCTCCAGGCAAGCCGGACATCCTGGCCCAGCTAAGACTCTTGAACTCTTACGACGCCTGGTCTGGTGGCCTGATATTCGCAAAGATGTGAAGGACTTTGTCGCTGCTTGTAATGTTTGTGCCACATCTAAGTCAAGCCACTCACGCCCCAGTGGGTTACTACAGCCTTTGCCGGTTCCTTCCCGTCCCTGGACCCACCTGTCCATGGACTTCATTGTTGAACTTCCTCCCTCTAGTGGGAACACTGTGATCTGGGTTGTCATTGATCGATTCTCCAAAATGGCCCATTTCATCCCACTGAAGAAGTTGCCCTCTGCGGTGGAGTTGTCCCAGCTATTTATCCAGTACATCTTCCGCCTGCATGGTTTCCCGGTGGAGATCGTCTCCGATAGAGGCACCCAGTTTACTGCCAAATTCTGGCGTTCCCTATGCAAAGACCTGGGAATTGTTCTTCAGTTTTCGTCTGCATACCATCCGCAGACGAATGGGGCAGCTGAACGTGTCAACCAAGCCCTGGAACAGTTCCTGAGGAACCACGTATCCCTCTGCCAGGATGACTGGTCTGATCTCCTCCCATGGGCGGAATTCGCTCATAATAATGCTTGTCATTCCTCTACAGGGAGGTCTCCGTTTCATGTCGGTGTATGGTCAGCATCCTCAAGCTTTTCCCCAAGACTTTGTGCTATCTGACGTTCCGGCTGCTGACGATTCCGCAGCCCATATGTCTGCTATTTGGGCTGCTACCAAGTTGAACCTAGAGAAGAGCGCTCTTGTTCATAAGACTTTCGCGGATCGTCGTCGAAGATCCTCTCCTCCCTACAAGGTGGGTGATAATGTCTGGCTCTCTTCCAGGAATATCCGGTTGAAGATACCATCTCCCAAGTTGGGTCCAAAATTCTTGGGTCCATTTCCCATCTTGGAGATAATCAACCCTGTGGCTGTCAGACTCCAGCTGCCACCAGAGATGAGAATCCCCAACGTGTTCCACGTGTCTCTGGTGAAACCCGCCATCACCAACCGGTTCTCTGGCGGTCAATCTCCTCCTCCTGCCATCTCTGTGGAGGGTCAACTCGAGTACGAGGTGGAGAAAATCCTAGACTCCAGGATCTCCAGAGGGTCCCTTCAGTACCTCATTCAGTGGAGGGGCTTTGGCCCTGAAGAATGCTCCTGGGAAGGTCACCGTGATGTTCACGCTCCTCGTCTGGTGAGGGAGTTCCACTCCAAATTTCCCCAGAAGCCAAATCCTGGTGGTCCGGAGGCCCCCCGTGAGGGGGGGGGTACTGTCACGATCGCCGCCCGGAGCAGGTCCAAGAGCTCCGGGCGGCGCGTCCTCTCCTGCCGGCGTCGCTCCCAAGATGGCGGCGCCCATGGCCGCCACGTGGGTAAGCGGCGCCGGCGCGATGACGTCAGTGCGCCGACGTCGGCGCACGGACGTCAATGACGTCACTAAGGCGCCAAATTCAAATAAAAAGCCTGTTTAGACGCCAGAATGGCGCCCAAGTATAGGAAATCTTCCCCAAAGTATTTCCTGGGTTCCCTGTGTGCTATTTTACTAATCCTGTTCCTGATTATTATCTTTGACCCTTGCCTGGACTTTGGACTTTTGCCTTTATCTGCCTGCCCCTGAACTCTTGCCTGGATTCTGATTATTCTTCGATTAACCCTTTGGACACCGCGACCTTGCTCCCTCAAGAAGGCTTCCTCCTCGATCCTAACTACCTCCCTGGAGGGAGCTCCCGGCTCCCTGACATGAACTTGGTGTATATTGTGCTATAGATATTTGGTATACATACATATAACTCTAAGGATGCTGTTTAGAACTACTGTAAACTTGTTGAGAGGAACAGTGCTTACAGACCTAGACATTACATCAGATAACTAAAGGAGTCCTAGCTTTTCGTTTATTTCCAGAAATTATTCCCAACCGACTTCAATTCAATTGCAATCGATTTGTGATGAAATGTGTGAACAGTTGCTTTAATTTTGATTAATCAGCCACACTTGCATCAGGTACAATGGCCCCTTGCTTCCACACTGGAATTTTGGAAAAAACATTGCATTGTGGGAGAAAAAAATTTCGCTTGAAATTCCACTTTTTTTCTGCATTTGTGGATGTAAATGACCGCTATGATCTAGTCTGTATGTAGTATGTACTGACAGTGCCGCTATAACATGGGTCATTCCCAGTCATAGGTATTGGCCCTTTACTGGGGGGGTCACAAAACTGACCTGATATTGGAGTTATAATGAAGTAACATTATTATGCTTTATATATATGGCCCCAACTTGTTTACAATGGTTATACATCATTCATATCGGTCCCTGCCCCCATGGGAGCTTACAAGCTAACATTCACTATAACAGTAACATACACACTAGGGTCAATTTTACCAGATATACGTAACTGTATATTTTTGGAGTTTGGGAGTAATGCACGTTTAAACCAGAAAATAGCCTGCTGACACATTCACATATATGTTAACATCACTATAAAATAATTCAAGCCTCCTTCGCCAAAATGTTTTTTAGAACTCCCAAAAGTTATTAAGAAAAGGAAAATGTTGTCAGTAGTGCCAAATATATTAAGCCAATAGCCATTTATCATAATGTGTTCTGACAAGAAGCAATATTATATTTGACTTTTCATATTACAGAAGTCATCTCTTGAAGGGCTCTCAAAAAAACTGTTTTTTTCTATACGCATCACATATTCTTATTAATAAAACAGTTGTAGTCATTTCATTAGTGTTAATGCCATGGGGAATACCAGTATAGTTAATGAGAAATGTGCTTTAACCTTGATCATATAATGCATAAAAACAGACATTTATATTACTGTAACTGATAATCTACAAAAAGTACACACAAATTCATACAAATGGAGCAAGGACAGGCAATGTGACATACAATTAAATCACCTGACCTGTCTGTTTTTCTGGTACAGCACTAGAATAGGATTTATTTTATGGAGCCAGAGAGGCCTGACATAGTCAATGCCATTCCTAGCAGTATATTGTTTTAAATAACAATTGTTTGTGCTCTCCTAATCTACTTTTCCAGTCTGGTGACAAGAAAATGCTATGAAAGTGATATAAACTAAGCCAGCACAAAAGGCGTAAAAGAACTGTATTGCTTATTTATGTCTGAATGTTTTTCAGTAAATTTGAGGTACAGTGCTGCAAGTTATAGACACACCCCTTCTGGAAAATCCCAGGGCCTCAAACTTTCTAAATACCAAGGCAGCCAAGTCGTATTGGACTGCATCCTGCTTACTCTCTCGCCATTAAAGGAGAACTATAAAAATATATATGGCTAAAAATGCCATATTTTATATACTGAACTTATTGCACCAGCCCAAAGTCTCAGCTTCTCACCAACTTCGAAAGTGTCTGCGACACTCACATGCTCAGTGGGCTCTGAGCAACTGTTGAGAAGGGGTCATCGCAAATTATCAAGCAGAAAATGAGGTTTGTCTGTCATATAAGCTGATGCTACAGGGCTGATTATTACATTCTGATGCTAGTTGCACTGGTTTCTGTGCTGCCATGTAGGGTAATTATCTGTATTAATTACTAAAAAGCTTTATATTGTGACATTTCTATTCTATGTGTACTGTATATTGTGAGTGGGTCCCTAAGCTCAGTAAGTGACAGCAGCACAGAGCATGTGCAGTGAATCAGAAGAAAAGAAGTTGGGGAGCTACTGGGGCATCTTTGGAGACACAGATCTTTACTGCTAAAGGGTTGTGATTGCCTTGGGCTGGTACAGAAGCACAAAAAACAATGTACAACATTTCTAGCTACTTCTTTAGTAAAGCTTTAGTTCTCCTTTAACCCCCCCCTACTACTCGGTCCACAATACCCTTTCCAGCTCCCCTGCTCATTGCACCCAGAGCACAAGCCTCATCTGCCCACCTCTAGGTTATGACCTGGATCCCTTTCTTGTATTTGCAGTATTTAAGTCCCTTTGTAAGCTCTTTCGAGCAGGGCCCTCTTTACCTTGCATTCAGGTAGCTGTTGTATTTGTGTATGTAATCTGCATGTTTAGTGTATGCAGAATATGTTGGTGCTTTATAATTGTGAGTGTAATTATAATAATTATACCACACTCTGTCCTGTTGGGCCTTGCTGCCAATCACTGCAAACAGCAATCCTTCAGAAAAAGCTAGCATAAGTATCATTAATAGAAACTGTAATGATGTTCTCCTACCTGATCGATTATGTCAAGCAAATGAGGTTGTCTGTGTCATAATATCTGTTTTCAGATAACATGCTTCAGTGAAAGTGCTATAGAATTACTCACTTTGCACAATTATTACTTGCAACTTAAGGGAACATGTTAGGTGCATGTTACTTTTTATGAAGGAAGGTGCATTGACTGCAAGTGGAATAAAATGGTTCCTCTGAGTCAGGTAGGGACTGCAACACTAGAAGATCAGCAGTAGTGCTTTTTAAGAGGGAAGTGAAATGATTAGAGGAGTCTGGCAGATTCTCAATGTCCCATTTATGAGGTTATTCTGTTAAAGACAGTAAGACTAGTCTACTATTGTGCACACCTATTCAAGCAGGCACACATATGAAACAGGCTTAATTGAAGCATCTGGCAATCATAGCCATGCTGTTTGCCTGTTAAAATAAACAGTGTCCTGCGTTCATCAGTAGGCGCCGAACGCAGGAAAAATGCAGCATGTTGCGTCTGAACCTGCGTTCGGCGCCTACACGCGCCTGAGTGAGTACAGCCCCATTTCAAATAATGACTTGCGTCTATTCCTGCGCTCCCCTGCGGCTGAACGCCAAAAAACGGAACGCAGGGGAGCGCAGGTCGGAACGGCCGTGTGTAAGAGCCCTTAAGGCCAGAGATTCTTAATCTGCTGTATATGTCCAGACCCCAAAATGGGTCCCCATGCTGTTTAAGGTGGGCCTCTGTCATCCTAACTAGTAATATAATATCTGGAGTCCATGCAGTAAATAAATACTTTCTCATGCAGGTGTTTTAGCGAAACCTTAATATTTTATATGCTGCCCATCTATTATTCAATGAGGTTTTTGTAATTCGTTGCCATGGATGTTGGCTGAAAGATAAATACTGTAAGCCAGCCAGCCAAACATCAGAAGGAGGCCAGGACAAACATGTCATTTTCTCTTAATCTAAAAGCCAGCAATCTAAATAAAGTGAAGTGTATCCAATTGTCTTCTGGTTCAATTTCATTGGTAAAGGTAAAATGATTTTATGTACACTCATTCATAGCCGGCTCCCAGGTGAGACAGAGCAAGCTTGGAGGATATCTTGTGTGCAGTGCCACTTACTTGGATTACATTACATTGGATTGCACTTAGCTTTATAGGTTGTCAAACTATAACTATAAAAAAATAACATGCTAGTTGTAATTTGCACAATGTTAGGAATTAAGTGTGGCAGATTTTTTATTTAAGATGGTGGGAATAAGTGCTTAGTGAATAAACTGGCACAAATGTTGCTTGTGACAGCTCCTCAGTGGACACTGCAAAAGTGGGGCCAAGTGCATTGCAGGCAAGAGAATATTGCATCTGTGGCAGTATTTCTGCCCTTTGTGTCCATTACAATGCAATCCATATGGTGATTGCCCCTGCTACAACTTGTACAAATGCACATTGATGCCACATCTGGTAAAATACCCAGAGCAGCTCTGAACCCAAATGCTCCTTGTATTTACATGCATTTTTAAAGAGCATCTTGTGAATAAGACACATGTATGAGGTTCCAAGGGGATGCGGCAGTAGCTTGTACTTAGTAATGTGATAGATACACTGCACACCCGGAATTCACTCACTCAGTAGTGGTGCTGGTTCTCCATTGACCCGGCACCTTCCCACAGCAACAGCAACTTTTTATTCACGGATTTGCACACACACAATTCTCTGCAGTGGGGAAAGTGCGCCTTTTTTATTTATTTATATCTCCACCAATATCAATATTTCAGGGGGTACAACCTCCCTTCATCAGGATATAATTCTAAATGTGACAAAACACCTTTATAGGCATATTCCCGCCTATTCCCTCTTACTCACTTAATCACATGTGACCCATATTTTAATTAAGTTGCCTTTGGGTCATGTTGACGGACTTTTGCTGCACAAATATGGCAACCCCCTCATAGAGGAGGCTTTAACATGAGGCTCTGATCAGCAGTGAGGGATGATTAGCCTCACCTGGAGTTGAATGGTGTGGCTCAATTAGGGTTGCTCTCTGCCCTGTTCTGAGAGAGAAAGGAAAGCCACTAAGGCTGTATTTCAGTAAGGATTTTATTGCTGGACACTAAATTCCACAAGGAGGCAAGTTCCCTGTTAGCAAGGACTGGCTACAAGCTACTGACCTAAAGTACTTGGGGAGTGAGCTGCAGCTGCTTCAAAGAGAAAGCACATGGAATCTCCAAAGGAACTTTTATTTGCTTGTTGGATTTAACTTGCCCAAGTGGGGCTGTGGGTCCTTTGGGAATAAAGATTTTCCTTTACCAGCAAGGCTGGAACTATTTTGCTTTACTGCCTCCTTAGAGGTTATGAACTTTCATTTTTGTGATCAACGCTGCGACTTCATCCGACATTTCTATCTCTTACCTTATTTCCATCGCATGTGCTTTGTCGCATGCGTTTTGTCGCAGCACGTCGGATCGCGCCAAAAACTTCCATGCACTCCTACCCTTACATAAAATCACATGCAAAGATCAGCTGGAAACCCAGTGTACTGTCTCTTATCTGTGTGAAAGGAGCTGCTGCTACAACCTAAAAAAGCATACCGCCTCTTCTATACCCAGGTACACAGTAAAACTTTATACAGCATTCAAAAAGACAATCAACTCCGGGATTTTTGTGCCAAACAAAAACATTACATTTACATAGTTACATAGTTAAATCGGGTTGAAAAAAGACAAAGTCCATCAAATTCAACCCCTCCAAATGAAAACCCAGCATCCATACATACACCTCTCACTACTTGCATGTGAGCATATACAGCCAATGTGACGTTCTTGTCCACTTTTGTACCCAGAGTGGACTGAAACATCACATATGCTCACATAAATATAATGCTTTTGTTTTGCACAAAGATCCAGGAGTTGATTGTCTTTTTGAAAGCTACAGTATATATATATATATATATATATATATAATTTCTGTGACTTTTCCCATGTAAGATGAAGAACTACATTTTATTTAACTAATTTTCACTGTTTAAACATTGAATAATCAGCCTTACCACCCTGTAGTGTACATCAAAAATATGACTTGTATGCAAATTTGTTTTACAACTGTTCATGATAAGATTTCATCAAAATAAATCCCAATATTGTAACCAGTACATAAAGATTACCACTCTGCTTTCTTTCAAATGTACTCTTTGTGATCCACAGGGAGTCCGCTGAATTATAGGGCCTACAGCTTATATTAAACCAGTCTCATTCGCCTCGCAGGAACATAAAGTACCATATGAAGGAATATTGTTCTAGGAATTTATGATTGCAGATAAAGCTTTGTTTTATAATGAATGCCTGGGTGTATGTAAGAAGTTGGAGACTGAGAACTTTTCCATACTCTTTATGGAAAAATAAACATACAGCTAGGGTTATTTGGTATTATGACAAGGATTTGCAACAACTGAAATGCATGGTAAGACTTTATTCATTCTTTCTGGTGAGCTGCTGATTTAATACAATGGGAAGATGAGTGTAATTCCAAATGAATTGCATATTCAAAGAAAAGAAAAGTTAAGATGCATGGTATATAAAATCAACTAATATTCATATATTGTTGCTAGGGGAAAAAACATAAAAATATGTGGCTGCTGATCATAAGAATCGTTTGTAGTTATAGTGTCAGACAGAAGTGTCACCTCAGGGCCCCCTGGGCCCCCCATTCCTGTGACTAAAATTGTTCTAAACCTAACCCAACCCTCGTCCTTTTCATTGTGCCTCGTACCTTTACTTGCAGCTGCCTGGCCACCACGATTGGGGTAGGGCAGGGAGTGGAGAGTAGGTCTGGGTTGGCAGGGCCAACAAGGTCTGGGGCTCACTGGGTTTTTTTCCCAGTCTCCCGTCAGCCCAGTCCAACCCTGTGTAGCTACCACAGAAATGGGGCAAAAAGGGTTGAACTGGGTTAGATCCATGACAAACCAAACATTTTTTTTCTTTATTTGTTATATTGTTGTGCTTATATTGATCTCAACTGTTCTTATTTATGGAAACACAACATAAAATGTTATGGGCAATCACCTTCCATGAAAATTGCACTTATTGTAAAACCATTAGCAATCTCTGTAGTAATACAGATACATTTTCTGAGGTCTAGTAACTCATAGAAACCAACCTGTAGTTAGCGTTACACTGCCCTGCAGACGGGATAGTGAAATCAAACATCTGGCTGGTATGGCTATTTATTAACCAAGGTAATAAATGACAATACCACTAATCTATACGCTCCCAGGAAAATTAAAGCGTTCAGAACTAGAGAAGATGCATTAAGTTCTGCCCATGGGGATTCAGTTAGAAGGTTGCTTGTAGCAAAATGTGGAATAGGATAAACTGAACCTGGCCAAAAATACTGTTCAATAAAAGCTGACAACTTGGCAACTTACTGGCCTGCTTACTATTTAGATTACATATAAAAATACAACCAATAACCGATACAAGATCTAAAGAGCTTACATTCATTTTTTTTGTTGGCTCTGTTGATTTATAATGTGTAAAATATATTTTAGGGCAGAGACACACGCTGCGCTGCCTCCCCTGCCTTCCTGCTGGCGATTTATACTCTAGCCGGCGGGAAGGCACTCGGAGCGCTTCATTTTCCGAAGTCGCCCGAAGTTGCCTCACGAGGAAACTTCAGGCGAAGCTGGCGCGAAGGCAGGGGAAGCAGTTCGGGGAGATTAGTCGCCCCGAAGAAGAGGAGATTTGTTGCCGGGCGACTAATCTCCTCAAATTGCAGCGTGTGTCTCTGCCCTTAATTATTTTACTTACTCCTACCTGCCACTTAACTGGGTAAGGACAATCAAATCAATTGCCCTTTTGAAAATTCTATTTTCCATGTTGTGTTTCTCAGAATAAGATTCTACTTGTCCAGCACTGATATATAATGACAGCCTTCCTGAAACTTCCCGCAAGTTAGTATAAGCAAACAGACCTCCCCAACTATAAAAAAAATGAGTAAAGAGTGAAGGATTATATGTTGCAAAGGTTTTATTGAGAAAATGTCTAATTAGGGCAGCTAAATGTGTGCCTTCATTAGTGTACGCCATCATTTGTTTCTGGAGGATGTAATCTACTCAGACACTAAACAGATTTACCTGTTGATCCTGTCAGATGTGATGTCTGATATTTATTTTCTCTCTCATTAACTTGGTTCAATGAAATAAAATCCTCCACCCTCGAGGGTAAGTTAGTACTTTGCTTGTGAAACATTAAATCTTGTTGAAAGACCATAAAACTACTTTTGCGCATAAGCCACCATCTGCTGCCTTCACAATTCTGTATCCATGGCTATGGCTGGTCTTTATGTGTAGAACATACCCATCACTGACAGATGCAACATTACATTATTCATTTTTATCTTATGAAATGGCACAAATGTATGTCCCCTGTATATTGTATGTATTATAGCACCATACATACAGTATATACCTGACTAGGAGAATATAGTACTTTTTCCTATTATATTAATCAGGACAGGTAAGTGTCTTTAACCTACAAGCTAATTGGAATACAAATATATTTTTAAGTTTACAGTTCTGTGTGTGAAACAAAAGAGTTCCATGTATGCCAACGTTGTGCTGTAAAATATATTGCATTACTAGTCTTCTTTATAATTGTTTTATTCTAATTATTATAGCACCATCATACCTTCATACCATGTTATAATGCCATTCTAATATTAAACACCCTTTAATACAGGTACAGGTATGGAAACTATTATCCAGAATGCTCAGGACCTGGAGCTTTCCAAATAACAGATATTTCTGTAATTTGGATCTTAATACCTTAAGTCAACTGAAAAATCATTTAAACATCAATAAAACCAAAGAGGCTGGTTTTGCCACCAATAAGGATTAATTATATCTTAGTCGGGATAACCTACAAGGTAGGTTAATAGTAGGGATGCACCGAATCCAGGTTTCAGTTCAAGATTCGCCCAGGATTCGGCCTTTTTCAGCAGGATTCGGATTCAGCCAAATCCTTCTGCCCGGCTGAACCGAATCCAAATCCTAAGGGCAGGGAGGGAAATTGCGTTAATGTTTGTCACAAAACAAGGAAGTAAAAAAGGTTTCCCTTTCCCACCCCTAATTTACATATACAAATAAGGATTTGGGTTCGGTATTCGGCCAAATCTTTCGCGAAGGATTCGGGGGTTCGGCCAAATCCAAAATAGTGGATTCAGTGCATCCCTAATTAATAGACAGAAAAAAGAAAATAATTTTTAAAAATAATCATTTGGATAGAATGGAGTCTATGGGAGAGGGTGTCCCTGTAATTCTGAGCTTTTTGGAAAACGGGTTTCCCTATAACGGATCCAATACCTGTACAAGCAAAAGGGCTATAGATAAAATGTACAATATAAACAGCTGCTTTAAATGAACAAGATGATGTCGTGTACATGATAATGTGATAAAAGTCACAAAATTAGCACCAGGTCTTGTATGCCATGGCAACTAATAAGCAGGGAGCATTTACTGGCAGCTAATTTTGAGCATTCATCTATTTGCTTTTAAAACATTAAAATGTTATAATTGTATTTCTTTATTATGGTTTGTTTGAGGTGAATGCACAATTGCTTCCCTGTTGAAGCAATAAGGAAGTCATTTCCCTGGGTTTTACTAACTCAGATAGAACATCCTTTGCTCACTCCCTTAATGTTGCAACCTTTCTTATTTATTTTCATAGTCCTCTTATAAGGGGATCATTCCTTTACAAAATGCATGGCCAGGCAAACTTGGTGGATCATGAAAAGACCAACCTAAGCAGCAGTGTATCCATTTCGCTCAGTTCAATTTGTGACCCAGATTTCAATGGCTGCCCTTACATTTAAACTATTCAGGCTTAGACATAAAATACGTGTATACATAAATATGTGTAGACTGCAGTATTCAATGTAAATAGCTATACTCTTCTACACTAAACTAGTCACAGGTTACACTGATTCCATATACCGCAACATTATACACTAGGGTCATAGGAAATGAGAATGTTAAGTAGAACATGTAGAAAGTGGGATTCATTGAACAGACTAGGTAGTAGGGTCATTTCACAAATGGGATGAAAATTAACACAGCTTTTTTTTTCTATCTAAGAAAAAGTGCAATCGTGTTATATGGTGTTTGAGTAATTTAGAATGAATCATAAATTATAAAGAAAAAGGCAGTTGGTTATATCTTTGCTCTTTCGAATTTTATATCATGAGATTACATTTATAGTCTTAACAACAGGTTTTACATTGATTGGTTGCAGTCATTCTAGGAAAGCAAAGGGCACTGAGAAATAATTTATGGTTAGGGAGCCATATTAGCAGGACTCCACTCTGAGAGATGTAATCCAACAACAGGGTTGCATTGTACAGCCTTCTTTTCTTTTCTTTCTTTCTGACCTTAATTGGTATGGCAATCACCCCTTCTTTGTTCATTAATAATTAGTTATACAAACAATATCCTCATAACTACTGTTTGTAGATTATACATTATTGGTTGGGAAAGGTACTGAAGAATTGTTGGATGAAATAATGAATGATGCTTATCATAATATCCCAAAAATGAATGTTCAATTGAGATAATTAGTTATGTTTGCCACAAGAACAAATGGCCATTGACTCCAACAGAAAAGCATAAAGAAACACATATTTTAATTGTGCTACATTTACAAATACGTGTAACACAGAGAAAATTTTTAATTCAGTCATATCGGAAAATTGATTATAATAATTATTTTCATTATGCACGATTTTAGGGTTTAATAACCAAAACAAATAAAGGAGCACATTTGAAGACTTTGAAGCTATAAAATAAGGCTGGTACAACAATGATAGAAGGTCTTTCTTTTATAGATACCTTGTTTGGGCACAAATGATTTGCATTCCAGTTATTGTAGTGGTTATTTTAAGCTTAAAAATCACATGATTTTTTTGAACATCCTTTCCTGTGTCTCTAAACCTGAAGTGATTCAATTATTTCTTTGTTTACAGAATGAATGATGTTATAAATTCAAAAGTTGAAGCCACACCTTGCACAATTTACTCTCACACAACCTAATAGAATCTTTATAATGAGGGTGCTACCATGAATACCCAACCCTTAAAGCATTTGTTCCACACTGTGCTTCTGCCCATGTAATGCAATCTGTGAGCAGCACAAGGCTAGACTTGCCCAGTAGATGCACCCTTTTAGGGAATGTAGATAAGCAGCAATTGATCCATGCAAATGACTAAACTCACATGACCTTTTTCTACTACCAAACCAGTGAGTTAAGTGCATCATCATGTACTGGTTACCTACACTGGTCTCAGGCAAACATGAAAAAATGTACAGGGTGCAGAAAAAAAGATTAAAATTCAAATGTAAAGATTGTATTAGATTTATATACAGTAGATTAGCCCTGTTCTGTATGCCAAACTGAATTCTACTCATGTTTTCCCTTAGTTACCCTTATACCTCTGCCTCTAAAGGTAAATGCATAGATTTAAATGCATAGGAAAGACATTTGGTTTGCCTAAGAAAACCCATAGATTTTCTGACATCATTTTAAATAGAATCTGGCATATCAGCAGATGGGTTAAGGATGAAAAGAGCAGCAGTAATAGTCTGCAACTCTTTATCATGAGCTATCTTATTTTCCATTATAACTCTGCTCTCTGCTCCAAGACAGAACACAGTCCTATTCAATTTGTCAATTAGAACAATCAGAGGTCAGACAGACATCCCCACAATTCCTCCCATGCAACAAGGGATGAGTGCTTATTTGTACCTCAGAGCCATTTCTTGGTTGGCAATGATAGATTTGTCATGTCAGACAGTATGGAATTTCTCAGCACAAAAGAATATTCATGGGTGTAATGTCTGGAAAGATGAACAGTCTGTGTGTAAATATCCCTGTATTTTAATGATGCTGTTAGTAATAACTGGCCTTTAGTCTGATGTAATAGATATATTCCTTCTCTCTCTTTCTAGTAAAAACATGAAACACTTTATCCTCTTTTAGAAAAACATTCTTGTGTTGCAATGAATACTTTTACAAGTCAATACAAAGACATGGCTTATTACTAATATATTAATGGTTGTAGTGGATGTAGGACCGCAATATGAATTTCTACCTGTGGATGCTGTCATTTGTATTGTATGTTGTAGGCAGGCCCGGACTGACATTCTGTAAGTTCTGGCAAATGCCAGAGGGGCTGCTGTAAGATGCCATAGACAGTCACTGTGGAGTGGGCTGGTGGGGACTGGTTGTGCCTCTGTGTACTTGAAATGGCAGGGCCTATTTTGACTCCCAGTCCAGACCTGGTTTTAAGCTTATCATTACTTACTGAATAACTGGTATATACTGATCTAAACTATTGTGCACTACTGATTAATGCGCTTTGTAACCACAGGTATGGGATCCATTATCTGGAAACCCATTATCCAGAAAGCTCCAAATTACAGGAAGTCCTTGTCCCATAGACTACAATTTGTCCAAATAATTAAAATGTAAAAAATTATTTCCTTTTTGCCTATAATAATAACCGTACCTTGTACTTGATCCCAGCTTAGATATAATTAATCCTTAGTAGAGGCAAAACAAGCCTATTGAGTTTATTGAGTTTTTAAATGATTTTTTTAAGTAGACTTAAGGTATGAAGTTCCAAATAACAGAAAGATCCGTTATCTGGAAAACCCCAGGTCCCAAGCATTTTGGATAACAGGTTCCATACCTGTACTAGGTCAGTGGAGGTCTTAGTAGGGCTAAATATCCATAGAATATTTCCACTGGCATAACTCCCATACAGCAGACCCTGTGGCTGGGGGGGAGGGATCGGAGAACAAGGCGGCCCGCCCGGTCCGTGGGGGTCTGCTGTATGCAATTTTCTTCTTCCAGCCTCTTCTGCCTTCAGATTTTTGCTGCCCAACGCCACAAACAAAAAAGCAGTGCAAACTCAGGCAGCCGACTTCAGGGTGGGAGGGAGGCAATGACGCAAAAACCAGGCCAATGTTTTTTCTCACGGGGAAGGGCGGTCCTTGGTAGTTATGCCACTTCCTATTTATATATGCCATATTAACAATTTGAAAATTAAATTGATATTATCTTTTCAAGTCTTGGTTGGTGGCATTTTCACTGACTTTGTTACCGGTATACAGTAAGCAGCTGTACCCTCTGGGTTTTAGAAGATCAAATACTTTTGGTTTAATGGAAAGCCCAAGCTTTTTTATATGCTATAAACTCCCACCATATGTGAAAGATGGATAGTTGCATAGGGGCTTCTGGGGATTAATGTAATACAAATCTGGATCTTCAAGTGTTGCATATAGCGCTTTAGGAAGTAGGAAATAATTCTAGAGTACACAAACTGGTTGATATTCTCAGGCAATCCTCACCCACAACTCAAATCTAGGTACAAATGACTCCAAAGAAATCACCAGAACAGTAATTACGCAATCACTTCTTGATTTTTAATCATGCTGTTTTCCTTAGGGTAAGTTCACATGAGGAGATTCGGAGAGATTTTGTCGCCTGGCGACTAACCGCCTCGTCTTCTGAGCAACAATCTCCCCGAACTGCCTCAGCGTGTTTTCCCATAGGCTATAACGAAAAGTCACGTGTGCTTTAGCGCAGGCGAATTTTCATTATAGCCTATGGGAAAACACACTGAGGCAGTTTGGGAAGATTGTCGCTCAGAAGACGAGGCAATTAGTCGCCAGGCGACAAAATCTCCCCGAATCTCCTCGTGTGAACTAACCCTTAAAAACATTTATCTTGAGCTTTTTTTGCCTTTATTTTAAATCGTTTGCCTATATATATATATATATATATATATATATATATATATATATATATATATATATATATATATATATATATATATATATATATATATCTAAAGCAGAACAGAGATACTCTATTGTCCATATATTACAAAGCACATGAAAAAAAGCTATATATTTTGCAGACAGGTTTAAACTCTAACTCATACTAATAGACATGTAAACACTAAGTTTACAGGGTAACTGGTAATTACATTTAGATGAAATAGCATGCACACACACACATTAATCAAAATCTAAGCCTTAAATACTTATAATTGCTGGCATTAGGTAAAAGGCTGACTGTTCAGACCTGTTTATAAGGTGCGTGTGTAGGGTCTTTATACCTATAATGATACTGATTATTGTAGAATAAAAACATATCCATTTTTATATTCCTGGGGTGTTTTTTCTATCTCTCTCTATGATACATAAGCACCCAGCACTCGGATTAGCCTCAAGGATGGTCTTCATTTCAGAAAGAGTTGGAAAAACAATATCAGTGAAGTAGAGGGGGAGAGAAGCAGAATTTCTTGCTAGCAATGTGAATGTAATGTAATGCATGTGTTTTGAATGATTTTAATGAATAAAGTATGGTTTTATCCATATGCATCCCCACCCTAATTTCTCAGCTCTCTATAATTACAATCAATGTGGAGAAATACTACTTGATTTCGCAGGGCAGAAACATACAGGACAATGTAGTGAGCACAGCAGACATTGGTTGTGTTTGTGGATACTATAGTCCCATCACCTGCCAAGTACTTGCAGAAGTACTTACAATTACAAAGTAAGTCAATGGGGGAGATTTTTGGGCCACTTAGGAAGGCTGCACTCCTCCTACCATTATTGTGAGCAGTTTTTTTCTTTATATTTACAAACAGGATTTAAGCATTCAAATGAAAATGTTTGTTATAAATGTTGCGATGGAAAAAAAAATTAATCAAGATAACTGAAAAAGTTATTGTTGGAGCTAATACAAGTAACCTTGAACCTACTTTCAAGCTCAATTAAAACTTTAAAAAGTACAATATGCTGACAGACGCACCCAGGTGTACAGTATATCATTCTCATGAGCTTCAGTGTTATAGGTATAGTTATCCTAATATTAAAATAGCTTTACATAAAAATGTGCTCTCTGATATTGTGAATCAAGGTCATATAAAAGCACGAATATGAATGTAGCTTTTGGTATCCATAGATGTTCTGTTGTGGAGCAGGTTCAGACATAAAAACATTAAAGTAAAACGAGATGTTTACTAAAAACCCTTCTCTTTTAAGCCAAAAAGCAGATTGCCATGACATGGATGAGCCCTCAACTCCCCACAGTAAAGCAGTGGGTAAAACTGGTCAATAACAGGCTCCCGATGATAAAATTAACATATATAGCACACAGTGCCTGAAAGAGTTTGAAAAAATCTGGGAACCCTGGTTAGAGATCTGTCCTGAAGTAGACCCAGAGACTCAATAAATGCAAATGTATGAGATAATATATTTAATATACCTATTTCTTTCTCAGTAAATTAAATCCTATATAAGCACACTTAAATCCTGTGAGAACAGAGGTAACATGTAATACGCACGCTAACCTAATATGTAACATACTCTATGCTCCAAATGTATAACTGAAAGTTTTAATCTAATATGTTGTGGTCCTGCGTGACCAATTGCACTCTTCATCAACAATGCCTACATTGTCTTTTGTTAAGTGTGTTGTTTGTTTAAAAACTCAAAATAAAAACCTTTTAAAAGAAAAAAAATATCAAAGTGTTTTTTAAAATCCCATTCCCTACTAGGCAAAAAAGGTTTATGCAAATTGTCATGTATAAACAAACATGCTTCTTTGCTCCAGAGCCCTTGGTTGCCTATTGCTATAAATGTAGGGCTACAGATAACATATTTGTGACCTTGGGTTGCAGTTTCTGCAGACCTTTCCTTTTGTAGTTCTGTCAAAATTGAAAATGTCATCACCCAAATGTCTTTGTGCTCTAACATTAGACGTTAATAAATGACTGGTTTCTATGTGTCGCTGTACTATCGCAAAGTTGTAGCAATGTCAGTAAAAAAGAACTAAAAAATAATTTATAGGCACCCCAAATTAGACTATGAAAGCCTATTTATGGGGTTATGCAAGTTTGTCCAGGAGCAGTTATCCATATCAACCAATCGGTAAATGTCGTGCCTTTCATTGAATATGGGGGTTAACTGTAACAAAAGATAGCTGAAGTAGCACATTTATGGCTAATTTAAGTAAAATTGCTACTGATTTGTATCTGTGAGGGTCTATACAAGGGTTTTTTCTTTTGATCACAAAAATGTGAAGCATCAATCAATGTTAAGATACAAATATTGATAGGTTACATTTACTTTAGTACCATCCTGCTATACACACAAGCTCTAAACATAATGCAATACATGTCTTTATAGAGCACATATTCTGGATTAGATACTGGCTGGCCTGTTGCCAAGGCCTGAGATCATATCATTGATCTAAAACTGCTGAAAAATAAAATCTATTGTCGGAATAAGATGACTGCTAGCGGGTCTGTGCTGGAAATTATGTGATTGAAAGTTGTTACTGAATTCTCTATGAAGACAATAAACCGTTACCCACCATAAATGTGTCCATTTATCTCATGCATACTAAACTGGCTAACTTTAAAACATATATCTGTTACCTAATAAATTATGTTAGTTCATGTTTGACTCAAAACAATATTTGGATGAGACTCTGACTCATTGTACCTCAGTATAGTACTTGGATATTGATTTCTCAGCCTCTCCTCTCAACATTTTCACCTGACCATCATTGGGAAGTTTCTCTCTATTTTAAAGGGATACTGTCATGGGAAAAAATTTTTTTTCCAAAATGAATCAGTTCATAGTGCTGCTCCAGCAGAATTCTGCACTGAAATCCATTTCTCAAAAGAGCAAACAGATTTTTTTATATTCAATTTTGAAATCTAATCTGACATGGGGCTAGACATATTGTCAATTTACCAGCTGCCCCAAGTAATGTGACTTGTGCTCTGATAAACTTCAATCACTCTTTACTGCTGTACTGCAAGTTAGAGTGATATCACTCCCTCCCCCCCCCCCAAGCAGCCAAACAAAAGAACAATGGGAAGGTAACCAGATAGCAGCTCCCTAACACAAGATAACAGCTGCCTGGTAGATCTAAGAACAACACTCAATAGAAAAAACCCATGTCTCACTGAGACACATTCAGTTACATTGAGAAGGAAAAACAGCAGCCTGCCAGAAAGCATTTCTCTCCTAAATTGCAGGCACAAGTCACATGACTGGGGGCAGCTGGGAAATTGACAAAATGTCTAGCCCCATGTCAGATTTCAAAATTGAATATAAAAAAATCTGTTTGCTCTTTTGAGAAATGGATTTCAGTGCAGAATTCTGCTGGAGTAGCACTAATAACTGATGCGTTTTTAAAAAACTATGACAGGATCGCTTTAAGTACTACACATTACTAGTAATTACTTCACAGAAATTTTGATTAACACCATATATTTTTTTCATTGTAGTTGTAAACCAGCACTTGAATTATTATCTGAAAATGATAACAGTGAAAACAGGATTGGGCAGCCTGTGTCCTTTTTTAAGGTTGCTAAACAATGTCCACCAACGTCAAGTCCAGTGGTATAAGTAGAATTTACTGGGCCTTACAGCAAAATGCTTTTATATTAGCCGCTGCACTGAGAAAGCTGATCAGCATTGAAATGGTACTGTGGCCATTACCCTAACTTGGCCCTTTTTATGTCTCTACTGTTACAGTCCTATAGCCACTCCTATCTTAAAAGGCAAAAAGAATAAATGTGTGTTACATAGTCCGTAATCTGTTTATTTTATGTAACATGTATAAGTTTGTATAACAGTAAATGTTAAAATTCAAGAAAAGTTACATCTAGCAAAATCTAGATTAAACAGGGAAGAAACTATTCCTTTCTTACCATTGTCGTTTATATAGTATCCATATGAAACCTCTAAGCTTTACTCTCCCATCAGAATGCAAAGTTCACAGTGCTGCGTAACATCCAACATTTGATTCAAAGCTGCAAATTATTCTCTTGGTCTCTGTCCCAAAAAGTCAGAATAATATTATCTTCTTTCCCTTCACTGGAAAAATAGTATTGTGCAAAGGATGGACGTGAAGCGAGTTGATCAGCGCAGATGACATGCCCTGCCTGTATGTAGCCACATGTTCTTACCTGCCTGCAGGTTACAGCTGTAATATATGCTTGCTCTTCCAGTCAATCCAAACAGGGAGAAGGGTGCAAACCAGCTCTAGAGTTTGTTGAGCCCACATGATACAAAATTACACTAAAAACTGCTCTGTATGCTTGTTTCAGCATAGTATGTATGATGTAGGAAAGGAAAGAGTAGCTGAAAATGAATCATGCTCAAACTTTACCACCAGAGAAAGGCAATCACAGATTATGGGTCTTAATTATATGGATTAAAAGTTATGTTTTAAATTCTAACTACTCCTAACTACGTCTGAACTGGTTAGCTTTCAGTCAACAGGGCTTTCAAGGCTTCGTGCTGGCCCAGCTGACTATTTGTTTTTGGTCTAATATTATACGTTCTTCAATGAACACTAACCTGCAGACAAATTCTACTTAGAACAAATTCATACTCGCAGCAGGGCATTATATGCAATCACAGATTAGTAAGAATGCAGCGTTCCTAATAAGTGCACCAGCATTATACAAGCTGGCAAATGTGCACACACCTGTCTCTTGTGTTTAACAACAGAACAGATTCACATATACCAGAATATAGTGGCTCATTAAATAAAGAGGATGTCCTCCCCCAAAAACTTACACACACACATAAATTTAATGGATTTAAAGTAATACCAGATGAAAATACTGTGGCTTACATTGTCTCAAGTGTCAACACAGGAAAGGGCAGGGAAAGTGCTTTTAATAACATTAACATAACTTAAAAACAAATAAATTTTATTTAATTTACATGAGGAATACATTTTATTCAATATGGTAAAATTGTGCTCAATTTCCCCTGCAATGCTATACTATACCCTGCACATAGCATGGACACGTTTAATAAAAGCACAAAATGAAAATGCAACTCAGTTTAATTTAAATCTGGACTTGCTGTGTTTATCCGTGTCATCTGACTGGCTTTCTCAATTCAGAACGACTTGTAACAAGATCTTTCTGGAATATCTACCCTGGAATGTTGCTCCAATCAGCATAATCTGTTTATCATAATCAGCAAGGATCTCATGAAGTTAGGTGTCGATTTAAATTAAGATAAAGGAAAGCACACAGGAGAGCAATTATTCAAAGATTCAAAAAGACAAATAGTTATGTTGACCCAGGTGTAAAAACCCCAGGTTCCCACTCTCTCTGGCCAACTAGTGTAAGTTTATATGAACTGCTGGAGGTTAATACTGCACTCTGAGCGGCCTGGGTGCAGTGCCCTGAACCCGAAGCTGGGGGTGATGCGTAGCGAAGATAATAAACTGTAGGTCGCAATGGCTGTGTATTTTCCCCACAATACACAGAATTCAAATGACATTGCTGGTGCCGATGCAATTGTGCTGTGTCTGACTCAACTGCGCTGCATCTGGTGCAACTGCATATAATTAAAATGGGCTCAACTGCACATGTACTTTGTTACAAATCATATGATGTTGTGCTGAATATTTTTGCAGTCTGCCTGGGGTCAGTTCCAGTGCTCAGGGTGCACTTTAGTGAAAGCGGTTATAGACACAACTCACTGCGGGGAAAAGCACGAGTTGTCCGCTGCATCTGCAGACTTAAATGAGTCCTTGTGCTTGCAAGGTAGTACTGTATGTGTCAGACTGTGATTAATACAGTAAGAAGATGAACTATTGGCAGACAGAAATACATATATTCATGCAGGTACATCAACAATGCCATGAAACATGCTGTGCAGAGTGATCAAATGTTTTTAGACTCATTTGTTGAAGCACGTGCCTGTCTTATACTGCACTAAACTATTTGTAAGATATTTGTTGCTGTCTTTAAATATTATATGACTACAAAAAGTATGGGGAGTTTGTTTTTCCACTCTAAAAATACCAAAGGAAACTTTCACTAATAGCTGCACACATACAGACAGACAGGTATCTCTTAATAGTAATTTATTTGCAGCAATGCAAACAGACTCTCACATGATCTGAGGAAAGGTGAAGCTGGGAATATCCATTTTGATGTTGTGAGTCATGAAAGCCTTGGGCAAATTGCCTACACACATTAGGACTGACATCGCAATGCCATGACTCATTCTGTCAGGCACACAAACACAGCATCGGGGGAGGAAGATTTCAGAATAATTAGAACCAAAACGACAACTACACATCTAAATGAGAGTCTGATGTCTCCAGAGGTTCTGCTGCACTGTAGCCTCAGCCTGCCCCAGTCCTACAATGACCATAAAGTTGGATCAGCACCCAATGGCCTGTTGTGCAGGATCACAGGAGATACAGGAGGTTTATCCTCAGTGTGATAGTTCTGCTGAGTGTCATTGGAAGCAAGAGTCGAAAATAAGCTTACCTTTCCTTTAAGAACATGGTAATGTTATGAATTTTGCCAATTTTGCAGAAGGTATACTAAACCATAGCAAGGAATCAGATGTTTGTGCTTAAGCAGGCAGCGCTATAATTTGGGACCCTCAGACAACCCCTCTCCCACTATCTACACTTGCAAGGCCCTGCTCCCCCTACACCACCACTTTAAGACACATTTGGATATAAATGCTAGAGAGCAGGAATAATTGGATACAGGTTGGGGAGTCCGAATATTGACCCCCTCTGTTTGTAGTCTCTTCTGTGTTGGGGGTTTGATCCACCTACAGTTACTCCACTGCAAGTAGGTGATGGTTTTTGTGGCCGCTTATGAGAGGTTATAGGTAGGCCTGGTCTGTTAATCTGGGACATTATTTAGTGGGCTGGTGGGGGGGTGGTTTGGGCCTCAGTTTACTTGGAATGCCAGGGCTTTGACTCACAGTCCAGACCTGGTTATGGGTTACTAGACATCTATATCTGGTACAATCTTTGCAGCTGGTATTACATCTCCTTTATAAAGCTGGGGGCAGATTTCTCAAAGACACAGTTAGCATTTCCTTTTTATAAGAAAGGCCCAGTATCGCACTATAAACAATATTTTGTGGTAAGCTTTGTTTTTCTTTGTTAGTTAATATTTTTTTATATGTTATTCATAAAGCAACAACACTTTTCCACAGTGCTTATAGATTATACATCATTCACATCAGTCTCTGCCCCAGTGAAGCTTACAGTCTAAGTCCGACCCTATCACATTTAAGCATACTTGGGCCAATTTTTATCAGGAGCCAGTTAAACCCCATGTAGATTATGACCTGGCTGTCGAACTCCGGACCCCAGGTATTATCATATACACAAGAGCGTAACTAGATGTTACTGGACCCCAACCAACCTGTTGGCGAGGGAAATCGATCAGCAATTTGATGCCACATGCTTAGAGTGGGTAAAATACATGGCATGCAAACTGCAACTATACCCACCCTCCAGTGTGTTATTACCCTTCCCTTAGGCAAAGTGAATCTGAATACAAAAGAATGGAGTTAATTATGAATGAAACAGTAGTATAAGTTTGGGTGATGAATTTATAGGATTTCTGGATATCAAAATTATTTATACAGAAAACCTACAGCTACCCAGGAGGACCATTAAAACTTTGAAACAAACAGGAAAGAGTCAATAAAATTCTTACAGTGCAAGAGCACTTAGAGGTTAGTACTTTTTAACATCACTCATTTGATGGCTTCTTGTGAAAAGCTGCTGTTTTGATATGTCAGGAATTTAATAAACATAATTTATGTTTTAAGTAATGTGTATTATTTACTTTTCACAAACTGTAGAACTGAGAACTTTATAATTAGAATTACCCATGTACCTGACAGATAAAACTGCCGGAGCGGACTCCCACTGGGCAAGAACAGTCTGAATAGTCTAGCACGGATTTTAATAGCAGAATTAATATAATAAAGATAATCATTAATTAGATCATTCATATTTGATCAGCATATTTCATGATTTATGTAGAGCAAAAGCAGGGAGATTGCAGGAATCTTCTTACACAATTACATAAAAAACAGACCTCGCCCAAGAGCAGAATCTTATCTCAACAGAACACCAAGTCCAGGAGATGTAGTGAAATTTTAGATCCTAGACAGTTGTAGGGGGTTTTGGAATAACAGGAGCAATATTTGTCCTGTTCTAGTAACCAACACGAATCAATACATTTTGTATTCTAGCAGCACTAGTATGGGTAAATCAATTATTTGGTAACTATAGTCAGATGATCAGAGTATAATGTGTCACAAAATAATCACAAAAGGTTTTTGGTGCTGAGGAGAAGGATGGGCCATCACCTGGCAAATGTTTTGGATGACCAATTCTTTGTGCAGGCAGTGAATTAATAATCAATGATATTTTATTAAACAGTGTTTTTCTGTTTTTTAATATTCCCCTGTGTAGTCTAAAATTTTTTAACATTATTTCTTAGAAACCAATTAAAAGCCTTATTCTATAGAAAGCATTATACCAGGACAAAATTACAATACAAGCACATTTTTTTCTGTTTTACAGAATACTTTATTCCCATGTAAGTTTGGGTATAATGCTCATTACAACATAATGTCACCATCTCAACATAATCAGCAGTCACTTAAAGTATTAAGGCACATCAAAACAGTGCAGGCTATCAGTTCTTTGAATGCTTTATTGTAATATGTTTTTTTAACCTGTTAAAGAAAATTTGCCTGTAAAAAGATTCCATGATAGTCTTCAGGAATGGCTCATTGAGCAAGTCACTGGCTTTGGATGGATCTCAGTTAAATTTGCACAAGGTAAAACATGCTTATTTATGTACATATCAGCCAAATGAGTCAGCACTTAGCTGTGCCACTCTGGGCTTTGCAAGATTGTAACATGTTTGTAAGCAGGCACTTTCACCTTGTGTTTATTTTAATCAGATGGCATGTAGTTAGCAACTAAAAAAGATTGCTGCAGTTACTGGAAGACATTAATTTAATTTGTTAGCTTATACAGTGCTACGCAATATGTTGGCGCTATTAAAATACATGTTAATAATAATGTTAATAACAGCATAAATACAAATGCATTTTTATAAATTTACCTAGAATCTAGGATCTAGCTAAGCTATTTGATACCAGTTGAGTAAGTCTTAAAGATATCATTAACAAAACATTAGACAGGGCATTGAGTTCAAATGGCATAACCCGATATTTAAATAGGACATAATGAGAATAGAAGACAGATTTGTCATTCATCCCCTTCTCTAGATTATATTAAGGTCAAGTCTGAAGAAAAATCTTAATGCAATAAATGCTTTGAAACAGTTCAGGTATTAAGGGTAGTTATTCTTTCAGTTTATGTTAACTGAGACAAGAATGGCGTGTATGGTCCTTTTTTCAGTATAGAAAATTCCTGCCATGCTACTCTCCACAACCCTGCTCCCTGTTCCACTCCAGGTGGGTAGCGGTTGTGTGAGGCGCTTGTGGGTTCATTAACTTCTGCTCCAGCCTCTTCTACGTCTGGATTATACTGGTAAGTCCTGACAGTATAACCAGGCCAAAGATGGATCCAGCTGAAGGGGCGTCCCCGTTTGCAGTCCTGACGCAACAACTATCTTCTCTTACGCAAGCCATCCGGGAGCTGCAAAGTGGCTATGCTCAGCTACAGGAGCACATTAGGACCCAACCACCGGTTGTTCTCCCTTCCACGGCAGCTGCAACTCCTCCGGTTCCAGCGGAAGTCCAGGTAATCACTTCTGAGATTTCGGAACCTAAGGTGGCCTTTCCGGAGAAGTTTGCGGGTGATCGGAAGTTGTTCCGGAATTTTAGGAGCAATTGTAAGCTACTGTTTACACTCAAGCCTCACACCTATCCCTCTGAGCAGACCCGGGTCGGGGTGATTATCTCTTTTCTGACGGGAGAACCACAGACGTGGGCCTTTGGATGGATCGCCATAGTCCTGCATTGTCCACAGTTGACTCCTTCTTTGATGCCATGGCAGTTCTTTTTGACGATCCGCACAGAGCCACTACTGCTGAAGCCGCCCTGCGTGCCTTGAAGCAAGGTAACCGTCCAGCGGAAGACTACACCCTGGAATTCCGGCAATCAAGCAATCCTTGATTCGGGGGCCAGCGGGTATTTCCTGGACAATAAAGTGGCGCTACAATTCCAGATCCCACTCCAGTCCAAAAAGAACCCCATAGCCCTCCGTGTGGCAGATGGTTCTCTGATTACCTCGGGCCCTGTGGTGCAAGAGACCGTCTCACTTTTTGTTGTGTTAAATAAAGGGCATACTGAAATCATGAACTTTGATGTGGTTTCTTCGCCTCTATTTCCCGTCATTCTGGGTCTACCCTGGTTGCAGAAACACAACCCGTCCATGAACTGGACTACCGGTGAAGTGAACTTTCTTTCAAATTTTTGTTCCTCTCAATGCATTTTCTCTTTCAATAGAGTCTGTTCTTTATCTCCTGCTTCCGAAATTCATAATCTTCTTCCTCAAGCTTACTGGGAATTTACGGACGTTTTCAATAAGAAAGGGGCAGACAAGTTGCCTCCTCATCGTATTTATGATTGCCCTATTAATCTTCTTCCAGGGGCTCAGATTCCTTTTGGACGAGTTTATCCGCTGTCCGAGTCTGAACTATCGGAACTTCGTTCTTATTTAGATGAGAATCTAGCCAAAGGCTTCATTCGACAATCTTCTTCTCCAGCAGGAGCTGGGATCTTCTTTGTTGAAAAAAAAGATCATTCTTTAAGGCCGTGTATTGATTACCGGGATCTGAACAAGATCACTGTTAAGAATCGTTATCCACTTCCTCTTATTCCTGAACTTTTTCAACGTTTGGCGGAGGCTAAGATCTTTTCTAAACTGGATCTCCGTGGCGCATACAATCTCGTCAGAATAAGAGAAGGTGATGAGTGGAAGACGGCTTTTCGTACTCGTTATGGGCATTTTGAATACCTGGTCATGCCCTTTGGTCTTTGCAACGCTCCTGCAACGTTTCAACATTTTGTCAATGATGTTTTCAGAGACTTCCTCGACATGTTCGTTATCATAAATTTGGATGATATCCTTGTTTTTTCTAATTCTTTGGAGGAACACAGATCACATTTAAAAAAGGTGCTGGCTCGTCTACGTATTCATCAGCTTTATGCTAAGATTGAGAAATGTGTCTTTGAACAAACATCTGTGGACTTTTTGGGTTTTCTCCTTTCTCCGCAGGGAATTCAGATGGACTCCAGGAAGATCTCCGCAATTCTTGACTGGCCACTTCCTTCTTCCAAGAAAGCTGTCCAACGTTTTATTGGTTTTGCAAATTTTTATAGGAAATTTATAAAAAAAAATTCCCAGGTTATTCTTCCAATTACTGAGTTGACTCGTAACAATCAAAAGTTTTGTTGGTCACCACAAGCTCAGGCGGCCTTTGAGAAATTGAAGGCACTCTTCACTTCAGGCCCAATTCTTCATCATCCTGACGTTTCCCTTCCCTTCATCCTGGAAGTTGACGCTTCAGAGCTTGCGGTGGGTGCTGTGTTATCGCAAAGAGCTGGGTTTCAGGAGGATCTGCATCCTGTCGCTTTTTTTTCTCGTAAACTGGCCAAGAGCGAATGTAACTATGATGTTGCGGATCGTGAATTACTTGCCATTAAATTAGCACTTGAAGAGTGGAGGTATCTCCTTGAAGGATCTAAACATCCAATCCTCATCTTTACGGATCATAGGAATCTGGAGTACTTACGTTCGGCCAAGAGGTTGAGACCCAGACAAGCAAGGTGGGCTTTATTCTTCATGAGATTCAATTTTCATCTTACATATCGACCTGGGTCTAAGAATGTTAAAGCAGATGCTTTGTCCCGTATGTTTTCTTCTGAAGACGAGCCGTCCTTGGTTCCTGAAACAATTTTAAACTCTAATAATTTTCTCCTGCTACAGTCTACCCTGGTTGATGGAATTAAAGACGCTTCCTCAAATCTCTCTGAACCATCGTTAGTTTCCAAGGAGGGTCTTCTTCTTCATCAAGGTAAAATTTTTGTTCCTGAACCTATGCGCTTAGAGGTCCTCAAGAATGTTCATGATTCAAAATTGGCAGGTCATCCAGGTATCAAGAAAACTATTATCCTGGCTAAGAGACTATTTTGGTGGCCTGGGTTGGCTAAGGACTGTTTTCAATTTGTTTTGTCTTGTGAAGTCTGCTCTAGGTCCAAGGACTCTCATTCTCGGCCTATTGGTCTTCTACAACCTCTGCCAGTGCCTTCTCGTCCATGGGGTTCGGTTTCTTTGGATTTCATTTCTGATTTGCCATTGTCTTGTGATTGTTCCACGATTGTCGTTTTTGTGGATCGTTTAACAAAAATGGCTCATTTCAAGTCGTTACCTAGACTTCCTTCTGCTTCTGAGACTGCTGATACCTTCATTAAGGAAGTGGTAAGGCTCCATGGTCTTCCGGATTAGGTGGTGTCGGATCGAGGACCACAATTCACTTCTCAGTTTTGGAGATCGTTGTGTGGAGCACTCAAGATTTCGGTGTCCCTTTCCTCTGCCTTTCATCCCCAGTCCAATGGTCAGACCGAACGAACTAATCAGACTCTCGAGCAATATCTAAGATGTTATTCTTCATACCTCCAAGATGACTGGGTGAATCTTCTTCCCTTAGCCGAGTTCGCTTATAATAATTCCCATCATTCTTCAATCAATCAGTCCCCCTTCTTCGCAAACTATGGTTTTCATCCAGTAACTTTTCCCTCTGCCATTGTTTCTGACATTTTAGTTCCTGCTGTCAAAGACCGATTAACCTTCTTATCCAACAATTTTCAAAAGATCCAGGAAAACATGAAGCAGGCCCAACAAAATTTCAAGATGTATGCCGATCGGAGACGGAGAGGGGATCCAGAGTTCAAGGTGGGTGACCGTGTTTGGTTATCAACTGTTAACCTTAAGCTTTCTTGTCCCAGTAGGAAGTTGGGTCAGCGTTTCCTGGGTCCCTTCCCTATTATTCGCCAAGTCAATTCTGTGGCCTTTCAACTCAAACTTCCAGCTTCCTGGCACATCCACCCAGTGTTTCATGCTGCTCTTCTAAAACCAGCCTCAACTTTCCGATTTCCGATTCTTTCAGGAAGATTTTGAGGTTAAGGAGATCCTGGATTCCAGACTAAGAGGCAAGCGGCTCCAGTACCTGGTGAGATGGAAGGGTTACGGTCCGGAAGAAAATTCATGGGAACCAACGTCGAATATCCACGCTCCTGAGTTGCTGGAGAAATTCCATAGAGCTCACCCTGGTAAGCCTTCTGGTGGTCGCGTCCTGAGGCCGCTCCTTGATGGGGGGCAATGTGAGAATGCACGCTTGCGTCCTGTCCGGCACAGGCGCAGACGCGCTAATGCGCGTCGGCGTCTGACGCGGGACGCTGGCGACGGTCGCGGAGGCGCCGGCGACGGTCGCAAGAACGTAGGCGGAAACGCCTGTGACAGACGTGCTGGCGTCAGCTCCGCGACGTCAGCGTAATGACGCCAGTTTGGCGCCAAAACTCCTGTATTTAAACCCAAACCAGATTAACATGCATTGCCTGGTTATTAGGTTATTTCGACTGAAACCCTAGCGACTCTGAACTTTGGATTCCCGATTATTGACCCTTGCCTGAACCTGGACTTTGATTACTGCCGCCTGTCTCGACCTTCTTGCCTGTTTATCGACTACGAATATTTCTGTCTGCCTTTTGACCTTGGATCTCCTGACTACGACTTTTGCCTCATCCCTTGTACTTCGCTGATCGTCTCACTGGCTACTCTCCACAACCCTGCTCCCTGTTCCACTCCAGGTGGGTAGCGGTTGTGTGAGGCGCTTGTGGGTTCATTAACTTCTGCTCCAGCCTCTTCTACGTCTGGATTATACTGGTAAGTCCTGACACTCTAGGTATTTGTGAAAGATTTCTGCAATAAATCATGGCTTCCCATAGCATAACAAAATTAGCTTAAGTGTGGTAGGCAAATATTGATGAGACAATATGTCAGCCCTGTGTAATGCAATTCCAATCATATGAAAATAATGTACCCTTCTGCTTGCTATGTCCTTTGATAGGGGTATATATGTCGTCGATGTATCAGAAAGCTAAAGGTGTTGTTAAAGAGACTAGTAAAGGTGAAAGGAAACTAGTATATTTGAGAAGAACTGGGTTACCATCAGGACAACCGAGATGAGACTAGGCCGAGACACTTTCTACAACAGAAAACATTTATGAAGCTTAACTGGCAGAATGCTAGTACTCAATTTGGCAATGACCCATAACAGCAAACTAATGCAGTTGAGTACAGGGCAAGGACTCCTCCAGGACCCACTGGAAGAACTTAGTTATTTTTACTTGGCAGTGCTGTCAATAAGCACATTTTTTTATTTGTCTAACTTAATAACCAGGCAAAAAAGCATATCTACTATGTTTTATGAGTTTCCATAAGCCAAACCAACTTTATCAACAGTTTTTTTGAGCAGAACCCGGCCACTTTACCTTTTATATTAGTTGTATTTTTGCATGTAATCTGTATGTTCAATGTATATACCATTCTATTGTACAGTGCTGTGGAAAATACTGACGCTAATATTAGTCATCATATTTCTTCACATCTGTAAGAAATATAATTGGTGCTTTACATGTGTGATGATCATATTAAGATTGAACACTGAAAACACAGCATCAGTAATAGAGACAGAACAAAATAAGTCTTTTTGGGTTTCTGTGTGATATATTTAATACCAAGTCTTTCTTTAAATATATTGTGTATCATAAACAGTTTGATTACTTAAGTTTTTATTGTCCATGTCTCAAATACATTAATACTGCAGCTTGCTTAAAGCTCAAGGAGAGTTGGACAAGTAAGAAAATACACCAGCAAATGAAATAGGTTTCTTTCATGGTTTGATCCATAGTCCTAAATTGCCTTAGAGAGTATAAAGCAGTTCATGATTGATAGCGGGTGTTATTTTTTTTCACATAGCTGACATAGTTGAGTGTTTGGAATGCAATGACAAAGGCATTGCTTTTACAATCTAGCTGATAAGACAGAAATGTGCCAGAAAAAAAGTCACAGGATCTTCTCTGTTCCAATGAAGTCCCTACATTCAGTGCCAGTCCAGTGATTTCTAGTCACACTGGTAAGCAAGGAAAGTATAAAACTACTATGCAGGGCCAGAACTAAAGGTAGGTAGAAGAGGCAGCTGACTAGGGTGCACAGATAGGGGGATGCTGGGCAGCGACCTCTAAAATTGTCTTCTTTCTGCCCTAGTCCGCACCCTACAGTCTTACTCCCCTTCCTTCCCTCTGTCATCCACCCCTCCGTTGCTCTTGTGTCACCCGCCCCTCCGTCGCGCTCCCCTCCATTGCTGTCCCCTCCCTCCACTCTGCTGCTTGCCCCTCCCTCCCCTTTGTCTTTTCTCCCCTTTGTCTCCTCTCTCTCCGTCGTGCCTGGGGCACCCGGCCCGACAGCCCCAGCCCTGATTGAATGCATTATACTCTGATTATTGAGGAGCATTTTGTTCCTGCCCCATAAAGCCTATAATCTGATGCCATCTGACTGCTTATCAGAAACACTCCATTTAGTGCATCCAAGCTATAATCACCTGTCAAGAATGTGCACCAGGCAATAGCCATTTGTCAGGTTTGGGTGCTGATGAATGGAGCCTATATGCTGGATAACCCAGGTGATACACATTTACTGCAGGTTTAACAGCAAAAGCCATGTTATGATAAAGGAGTTTTTAATGGAGATGAAATGAAATATCAATAACAGTATAAACTGAAAGATACAACCTGGGTAAAGGCAAAGCAAAGTCCAATAAACAGGCGGAGAAGGTCTGGGCAGGCGGCAGGCAAGCAAGGTCCAAAGAGAAGGCAAGGTCAAAGGCAGGCAGCGTTCAAGCAGGGTCGAGATAACAGGCCGAAGGTCAAACCAGGGAATCCACAGAGAAAGGAATTAGGAACCAGGTGGGAACAGGAATCAGGAATCAGGAGTCGAGGCAGGGAACACAGGAACCAGGCAGGGGACACAGGAGTCAGGAGTCAGGAATCAGGAATCAGGAATCAGGAGTCGTGGCAGGGAACACAGGAACCAGGCAGGGGACACAGGAGTCAGGAATCAGGTGTCGCAAGTAAGGGGCTGGATCGGGCTCAGGAGCTCAGATAATCAAGCCAGGATCTTAGGGCAGGGACAGGCTTATAAAGGGTCATTAATTGGGAATGGAAGACACATGTGGATAATGAGGCAGGGGAGAAAGAATATATTTCAAGTCTGTCCAGAGCAGTGTCTAACACGAGGACCGAGATCCTCCAGTGGCTCACCCTGGTAATGCAGAACCTCCCAACAACAGGGACCAGGGTTCGATTCCTGGCTGTTCCTGACACCATTCAGTGGTTGATCATTTCCATTGTTTTTTCCCCCACACATGGAGTTACAAAACACTTGGGTGGCAAAACAATTGAAATTGCCTTGTGTGTCATTAGCCTTTAGGCACAGACAGACTGAGGAACTTCCCCAAGGCCACTAGAAATTGACAGAGCAGTCCACACCAAAATTTAATTTCTCAGCCAAAGTTCATCAAGCACTGTACTGAGCCAATTGTTACAAGACAACTAGCAATAAAAGTTTTTTAAGTATCAATGGAGAGGAAAGTGCTACTATAGATATAGCTACATTCTGCTGTTATTGTCATTTGTGTTCCTAATGTATGTCTCTTTTCTTCTGTGGATCTTACAATGAACACCGCCTTATATAGGTGCGAATCTCAGGTAGCACTTAACCAGGGGTGACAAAATACACCCCTGGTCATTTTAAGCTGCCATATTTTAGAATAGATTTGTTTCTCTTCTAGTGTAGATAGTGTAGTTCTGCTATCTACACTAGTTCTGCTCCACCTGCAGACCAAAAAGCATCCCAGCAAGGCTCTTAGCGTGTACAAGACACTTTAAAATTCTAAAGTTTATATGTCTGAATTGGAGTAAGCAATCTAACTGCAATTGTTTTATGACTGCTGCTTTTGTTTCTATTAATTATACAGAAAAAAACCTTCTTTAGTGTGAATTCTATAATGCATAGGCAATATGCTTTGTGAAAAGATATGAAACAAACCGCAACAACATGTAGTTAACTTGTCAATATTGCCATGGGCCATGTGTAAGTTTAATCCCACACATAACTGGAGTGTAATGCAAGAAACCATCGCTCAATAGGCTATTGTTGCACGTGTATTTAATTAATCAACAAGCAGCACGTCTGGGCATTTATTCCCTGAAATAGTTCTTAGCCAATCGAAAGCATTTCTGAAATGATGCCAAAATCACAATACAAAGATACCCATTGATAGCTGTTGCTGCAAGGAAGTGCCCTACAATGGAGGGTTGTTATTTTCTATAATTATACATTTGTTGGTTATTGACTGCAGGAAAGTTAAAATGCAGTTATGAAATTAGAAGCAGACATTTAAGAAGATATTTTCTTCCTCCATATTTTGCTGTATGGAATAATCAAGACATTTCCATTATGGCATTGCTGCAAAGCATCACTTTAATACCATACTGCCAATGCTGATATATGGCAGTGCCAGTGAGGACAGCTTGTAGTGTTGTAATGGTGTAATAATTAAAGTGTAGTCAATTAGCTACATTAATTCTTTACCCATCCAGTTTCCCATATAAAACTTTTATGTTAGTTCACTTGTTCAAATTTGGGAGAGGAATAATATAAAGGGGATTTCTTCTTTTGCTCAATTCAAAATCTATTTCATACATGTCAACCAGTAATTTAAAAGGAACTTATTTGCTGGGGTGGTGCTATCTAACACACCATATCATAACAGCACATAACAACATAATCATCTCCCTGGAAGCTCAGTAATTGGGTGCATGTGTATTATTTTATTCCCATAGACACGTGTTACTGTACACAGAGGTACAAAACATTCCCTCAGAGGGCTATATTGCAATTCATGCAGCTGTCAGGATGTATGATTATTTTATTCCCATAGATGTACAGAAAAAAAAAGGTAATAGATTGATTTTAAGAAGTCAAAATTGTCTATAAAATCAGAAATTGTCTTTATTAATTACATAAAAGTTACATTTTAGATTTTTCCGCCGGTATTATATAGGAATAAAAAAAAATAGAGGAAAGGGTTCTTTTTTCCTATATTGATGCAGTCTTCACTTGTTTATTACTATGCTTTGCATATTGTGAAGATAGAAGAAGATATAATGACACATTCAGAGAGAGAAGTTCAAGTACTATGACAAATAGCTGAGTGAGTTTCTGTGCAGATAGACAGAGTGAACCTAATATTTTTGGCACACATTTTATATATTTTAAGCTATTATTCTATAAGCGGCTAGGTCTTTAAACTGGAGGCCTGTTTGAATGCTAATCTTAATACTGTGCTTTATCTGTAAGAACCAGTGCACAACCAACAGTGACGGGAGCACACTGACTACCGATGATACAACATACAGAGCTATGTTTACAATGCAATTAACACTGTTAGCATAGAGCTGCCATCAAAATGCTTCCATTTATCCTGTTTGGGTCCTCAAAAATTCCTGAAAATCCACATAAACTCTGAAAAGCTCTTTTGAATGAAGAGGACAATAGCAATGACAGGTCTTCCAGTAACTATGCAATAAAAGATTTAGTCTCACCGTCCCCATCCCCCCCAGTAATGACCTGACTCATCGCCCCGGTACTCGTTTTTTTGTGGAGAAACCATTTTTGAAGGGTCATTGTGCACATGGGTAGGACTCTAGATATGTCCATGACATCAGTCTAGCATGAAGTTGAAATTCATGGAAAGGAACCCTTGTGGTCAACTGGCACATAGCAGTGTACATCTCGTATTGTGCTGTGAGAGAATGCATTGGCAAAATATCAATTGGTGGCTTTAGCTACACTTTCAGTTACCAGAGTGTCTTTAATACAAAAATCCTGTGAAAACCAATGTATCCCCAACACTACTTAGGTACACAGAAATATCTATTGTTTTTAATGTGGACAAATGAAACTTGTCACATTATCTTGTATTATTCAGATTTTTTGCCAGAAAATAGACAAACTAATGTGGAGCCCAGCATCCTGAGTTCTTCCAAACATTTAAACGATTTACAACATCAGGAATAGTAAGTCTGTATCCATCTTAACTGTTAAATGAAGCACAGTGGTCATACTTATGTGGCAATGCAGTTTAGAGAGTGGAGAAATGATTAGAATGACTTGGGTTCAAAAAATAGAGGGTTTTCTAAATGTGCAAAAAGAACCTGAGAGCATCTGTTATTGTTTATTAAACGCTTACCAATTCCCTGCAACCACAACTCCCCTTAAAATCTTGGTACAACATTCCTTCCTATACCTTCCTATAAGAAACATACATATCATAGAAAGCTGGATAAGGAACCCAATGCTGCTTGCTTAGAATTTTTTAACTAGAGACATTAGACATAGGGACATATTTATCAAAGTGTAAACAGGCAATGCTTCAAAATTCGCTAAAATGCTGTAGTAGCCATTGAGTTTCTTCTGGAAAATTGTAATGAATTGTCTGTTTGGAATTTTGATAAATACGTACCACAGGTTTTTCAGCAAAAGAGGACCAAGTGGATAGTGTGCTCAAGGCAAGTCTCCACCCTTGATTGCCCCCCACCCAGGTCATTACCCCCTCCACCCTGTTCAGTAACATTCCCCTGCTTGTCACATCCACTTGTTACCTCCTGCACAAAAAATAATGCCACTCCTTATGGCTGCCAGTCTTAGAGAAGGGCCTAGACTGAACTAGAGGTAAGTAGAGAAGAGGTATGTGACTATCACTCCCAGTCTCCCACCAACACCACCAGTTCCCTGCCACCTTCCTTCGACATTGGCTTGTCTGACTATGGTCCTGTCTACACAGAACAGAAGTCTGTTTCACTGTAGGGGGTTGTTACACCTACAGCTTCTGCCTGTGGCTGAGCATTACAATGTATGAAATGATGTTAGAAGGCATCCAAGCCTTTACCAAAAATAAGCAGCTCTGTATATTTAAATAATCATCTTTTGATGACAGATTACTTAGATATTGGTCTGTTCTTGCAAAAAAAAGCTCACAAGGAGGGCCCTCTAATTGTCCTTACATTCTAAACATATTCTAAACAGTTTCAAATGTATAAGACTTACAGATAAATGGCCTGTTGAGTGTAAAGTCTTTCTAGCTGAGTCATACAATTTCTTGGCCATAAAACGCTGTCGTCAGGTAGAACACTCTGTTGTATAGCTTTTTAATTAGATTGTGTTAGAGGTTTTAAGCAAGTTTTCATCCAAAGGATTAGCATTTTCAGCAAACATAAAGAAACTGAACTTTTCCCTCATTTCTTTCTAAATATGCCCTGTCTCCATTGCAAATATCCTCTGGCTGCCATACACTGCTTGATATTCTCTCTTATCAGTTAAAATATCTGAGAATTTGTGTTTTTGTGCTTTGGGAATTAGAGCCTTAGGCTAAGGCCACACTAGGCGATAGCACCGCGATTTGACTCGCGGCGACTTTTCGCCGCGACTTTTAAGCCGCAATCGCTGTGGAAACTTTTGCGCTGGCGTCTATGGGGAATCGCGAAAAATCGCCAGCGTAAAAAACACACGCGGCGATCTTTTTTCTATTGTCGCTCGAAATCGCCTAGCGAGGCAATTTCGAGCGACAGTAGAGAAAAGATCGCCGCGTGTGTTTTTACGCTGGCGATTTTTCGCGATTCCCCATAGACGCCAGCGCAAAAGTTTCCACAGCGATTGCGGCTTAAAAGTCGCCTAGTGTGGCCTTAGCCTAAAACAAACCAATGATTCTCTTTTAGTGACTGAAATACAGGTGGTCCACATGAAGTGTCATAAATTGTTTCCTGAATGCATTTCTGTAAAATTAACCAATATGTTTTAAAAGAACTCATGTCCCATCACACATAACACATGCATCCACTGCAACAATGGCAGCTCTGCATCTGCAGTCCCATAAGTTTGCATCAGGTTGCATATTTGAGTAGTATTGCTAGTAAAAATAATGGCTTATACAAGGGCACCTGTCTTTGACACCAACAGTGTACTTTGCCTTGGCACCAGTCTATCGCACCTTAGTAAATGAACACCATAGCACCAACTGGTTTACAGATTTATGAAGTTTTAGAACTCCTAGAATAAATGATTTGAAGACACAAGTGCAAATATCAAACAGGCAAAACCCAATTTTTCTTTTTTAATCACTTGCTTTTCTAAAATATTATCCAAAGGCCAATAAATGTAACCTTGAATATTAGAACAAAGATCCATGCTGCTAATCCTTATATAGTAATTAAATCAATTATCATATAAGACTACAGCCCATTAGTGTTATTGTTAGGCCCAGTGCACCCAATGAAGATGTTCACTATATCCTCTTTTGCATCTATTTGCGAGTGATATTTGAAAGCCTCAGCACTACTAAAAGTTTATTAGCCCTGTGCCAAGCTCATTTGATATTTATAATTATATAGCAGTTAAGTCGCTGCTCGGTAATAAAATATACTTCACTGCATTGGAATTTGCACATAATTATATTAGCAACAACGAGGATAGAATTCTTTTTTTGGCTGGAGTCTCTGAAAAGCATATAGCTAAAATGTATTTGGATATTAAGGGGCCATTAAGGTGCTCTATTAATTGCTCTGGTAAGTGATGCTATTATAAAATAAGCTCTTAGTATGCATGCCTGTTACTACAACCTATTGTTTATGTGTGAAGTACTATGTCCCCATATACCACAGACTATTTATTACAACCAGAGACATAACTAGTTAAAGTGCCATATATGAAATCATAGTAGGTGCCCTCTCATGTTTATTTTAGATTAGTCAGGGCCACCACAAGGCCCTCCAGAAGGAGCTTAGTTACCTGCCTCAGTTTGTAAATTCTTGGGAAAAATAAACTTCGAAAAAAAAATGGAGACCAAGCTATTTTTGCAGTAGAACTGATAGTTTCCCCGATAGTACACAACATTCTCCAAGTTTCATTTTAGCACTTTGTGTACCTAAGTATAGTCATTTTGCCCCCCCCCCACTGGTTCCTTCCTGTCTCCTTACTTTTTTTAAAATACTGAGATTGTAGTTTATTTGGCACATAGAAGCCAACCATCCCTGGATACAGAGTCCCATTATGGCACAGGAGACTCCCACTGTAATCAGATCAAACGTGGCTGAGGTTTCAGCTCTGATTTCTTTTTAAAGACCTGCTTCAAAATGGCATGTTTTTTTCCCTGTCTCAAAATAATAACCAGTTTAAGAAGTTGTATAACAAACAGTGTGCAATAGAGCAAATGCTAAAAAATACAACCTTTTTCCTCCAGTGTATAAGTTGCAAATATTCAAATTGTTGATATCATGTTTATTATTCCAATAAATCTTATTACAAATCTCTATTAGTCTACAATGCCTGGAATGCTGGTACCCATAGAATATCTGATGTGAAAGCTCCTTCAGCTCTTTACCACTTACTGCAGTGGCTTTTCCTAATGGCTTTGATTGTACTGATGTAAGTACAAGAGATAGGCATTTACAAACACAAACAATAAGAAGAACAGACAAACAGATGAAAGCAAGGAAATCACCAGACACCCATTACACTGATCTCCTCACCAGGAAGGCAAAAATAAAGTTATATACAAACAATCAGTGTCCTCCTGGATGGATGGTATTTGCGCTAAGTATCAGTGATGTTACACAGGTGACTTTTTGTAATTCTTCACCTACACTTTGAGAATAGTACTGCCTCTATTAGATATCGTTGAATACAATAGCTTTACCGTAGCTAGTCTTCCTAGAAGACATTTTAAAGAAATAATTTTTATTTATATATTATATATTCTTTATATTTTTATAAATGTCTAATTATCATCATTTTCACTACAGAGAGAGAGAGAGAGAGAGAGAGTGAGAGAGAGAGAGAGAGAGAGAGAGAGAGAGAGAGAGAGAGAGAGAGAGAGAGAGAGAGAGAGAGAGAGAGAGAGAGAGGGGAAAGGGACTATTTCCCAGACTGTAGTGTATTCTTGTGGATATTATCTGTGGGCCTAAGGTAGCTCAACTGGTTATTTGGTGAATTGAACACGCCCCATAGTGTTATATAAGGTAGGGGAGGAGGGTGACATTTTTGTTTCAGAAGACTACTACTAGAAGACTTTCCACAAGGTATATACGAGAGAGAGCATCGATCCATCAGAGATAAATTATTGAATGAGTAGATTGTTTACTGACCAGAAGCATTGTGGAATGGAGTGACATTTCTTTGATATGTATGGACAGTAATAATCGGTGGTGTATTACTCATGGATAGTGGGAGTTTGACACAGTTATTATATTCTAGATATATGTTTTAGTCCTAACAACTTAGCACATGTGCTTTTTCACCACATGATAAGCTCATCACTAAGGGTCAGGCCACACAGGGCGTTTTGGGGAGATTTGGTTGCTTGGCGACTAATCGCCTTGTTTTTGTGCCTTCCCTGAATATGTGGCGGCTAAAATGAAAAACTGCCGGCGCTAATTACATGCGGCGATTCATTTTCCGAAGTTGCCAAAGTTTTCGCGTGAGGCAACTTCGGATGACTTCGGAAAATGAACCGCCGCGTGTGATTAGTGCCGGTGTTTTTTTCATTTTAGCCGGCGTAGGAACAGGGAAGGCGTTTGGGGAGATTGGTCGCTGACAAAATCTCCCCAAAATGCCCTGTGTGGACTTACCCTAATAGTAGGTCTTTCTTTTTTTGTGCATCAGACTACTGTTGTGGGTAAAGTTAAAGCTCAACAATTTTCCCTGCTATCAGTGTCCCCATCATTTTGTCTACTATGCAAAAGACCTGACAGTTAAGTGGGCAGTAAGCCCCCTTGTTCAACATGAGTTCAATGAAAATAGCTTATGCTACATAATTTTTTGACTGTTTTTTTTTTTTACAAACCTTGCACAGATAATGCTCCTACATAATGGACTTCTTATAGTGATCTTATTATCTACCCTGAAAGGACCAAACATGGAGTACCTTCAATTTCCCTGTTTGTCATGTTTAGGTTTAAAAAAACATAGTTTTTTTGTAATTAAAGCAATAGTCAAAAAGTATGTTCAGCACAAACCCTATTCATTAAAGTCACATTAATCAAGGGGATGCTGTCCCTTTAAGCTAACTCTAGCAAAGGTGCATCAAACAAAGGATAAGAAAAGAGAGGAAGAGTGCTGAACCAACCAGCAGCTATCTAGGCTGTGACTATAGTGAAGATACCCAGAGTTTGACCTTCTATATATCCAGTGTCGGACTGGTATGCCAGGGGACCAACAGAAAACCTTAGACTGTGGGCCACTTTTCAAACTATTATTCCTCCTCTCCTCTCTCAATCACTTCATTCTCTTAGTCTTTAAGATACTATATTCTATTCTTCCATTATTAAGCCTCTTTTTTTCCCATAAAGAAATAGGGAAAGACCATGAAATAGGCCAAATGTTTAGAAGCACCTGGGCCCACTGGGAGTTTTCCTGGTATCCCGGTGGGCCAGTCCAAAACTGTGTATATCTATTTGTTATTGCCATTTTGCCAGATAAGTGAGAAATTAGTACTGGTTTTATGCAGTAGCAAGAAACAGATCTACTTCATCATGGTGCTATGCTAATTTGCCATCTCCTCATCAGGGCTGGATTTACATAGTGGGCAACCCTAGGCCAGCTGCCGTTCATCTCCCCTGTCCCCTCCCCTTTATTTGCGCTAATTTTCATCATTGAGATCAGAGCAATGGGCATTTGCGCACTGGAGATTTAAAAAACGATTGTATCTTCTGTGCTTCCCAAGTGTTTCTGAACTAATTTGGATATGGTTGGGCAGCATGCTGCCCCCTAAAATCCTGCTGCCCTAAGCCCGGGCCTTGGTGGCCTTTCCACAAATCCGGACCTGCTCCTCATAACAAAAAACCCGCTTAAATACTTTATATATGGAGGGAATGTGTAACATGGAGAAAAGAAAAACATCTTGGGACAAGGGATGAAAGAAAATCTAAAGTAATGTCATAAAGTATTACTAGCAGCCTTCTAAATATTGGAACAACCCTAAGTGGAGAATACTGAAGGAGTAAGACAAAAGTGTTTTGAAATTGTGTGGGTTATTATGAGACGAAATTAGATGCCTGATTTAAGGGCAGACAAGAAAACAAACCCTATATTTCAATAGCTTTATTCTAACTTATAAGACCTCTTTATGTACAGCTTGCCTAAACAATAAAGCATGCTTGTCTTAACATTTATACTAGCGTGGGCGTTGGGAATGAAGTACACATATTTGCATATTTCACAGAGACATTATTGACTTATATGTATAGTCATATTCTTTTAAAGCAAATTCCGACTGTTTATACAAAAGTCAGCAGACTCAGTTGATCAGCTGATATCAAGGGCAATGTAATTATGGATGTTTGCATGGTACTGCTGCCAATGAGAACCAAACAGATTTTACCCACTTGAATTTGCATGTAGAGACAAGCTAGTAATTAATTGTCAGTTGGAAGCTACTGTGAGCTACGCTTATGTCACACCACATATCAAGTCTACTTATTTTCCAATGAACACTGGTTGAACGATGGCCAAAAACAGAGGGTGTTGTAACAGGCATTGACTGGCTATCTAGTATATACTATAATGTGAGCTGAAAATAATAAATGTAAAATGAACAAGTCTGTACTAAGTAGTCACACTGGTGCTAGTGTTAGTGCTAGGTTCCAGTCCTATTAAGGTGGCCATAGACGTAGAGATCCGCTCTTTTGGCAATGTCGCCAAATGAGCGGATCTCTCCCCAATATGGCCACATTGAAGTGGGCGATATCGGGCTGATCCGATCAGTGGGCCCTAGGGCCCAATGATCGGATCATAATGCATCCGATATGGGCGGTCGGATCACGGGACCGCATAAACGCACAGATGCGGCAGATACGGGATTTTCTAACCTGCCCAATCGAGATCTGGCTGACTTTCAGCCAGATATCGATCAGGGACGCCCGTCGGATGGCCCCACACACGGGCCAGTAAGCTGCCAACTCTGTCTGTCGGCAGCTTTTATTCGCCCGTGTATGGGTGCCTTTAGTCTATTAGTTCTATTAGTAGTTGCAATGATGTCTCAGCCTTACTAATATAGATGTTCTTAGAACTCACACATTTTATCAGTTGTAGTGTGTATCCTTTCCCAGTATTCACAAACATTTATTCAACAACTGCCATGTTAAACACGCACATCTCCAAGGCAGTGGCAAAATTAAGGATATGGGTACATAACAATTTCTTTGAAACAGTTATTATGTTTATTTTATTGTACTGTGTTTCTTGTCAGCTCTTGTGTCCAGAGCATGTTTAATTTCATATATCATTTCCTAACTCAAGATGAGCTGGCCTGCTTGGAGGTAGCTGTTTTAATTATTTCAGAGCAATTAAAGAGAGAGAAAATTAACTTCATGAGAACTTTTTCCACATTCACATTTTGCCTTTTAATTTGAAGAAAGGAACAAGGGAATGGAGGGATTTTTAAAGGCAGTGTTCAAGTAATCCTTCCATTCAGTGGAGGCTGCAGAAGATTATATCCAGGAATGCCAGATGCTGAATTTTGAGGCCAGCCTTAGGCAATCTACATCAACTTGTGCAGTTCTAGATGTGAATTCATCAATTTGATCAATCAGTTAATTGTGGGAGGGAAGGGACTCGTCCAGTTTTTTAGCCAAGCCACCTCACTCAGTGCTATATGGGAGCATATAAACATACAAACAAGAGCAGCACACGCAGGAACTGAAACAATAGCAATATTTTTATGTTGTGGCCTAATAGTTGGAAGGGTATTTCATGGCATTGTTATTATTAATTTTTTGTATATTTTCTCAATATAACAAAAAGGCGCAAAGGTTAGATCTTCCATTTATTTAATGTCATTAACAATAGTATGGGTAAGTGTAGGAAAATATTTAATGGGTTTCCTTCTCACTTCACACTTTATCTAACCCCTTTTAGATGTAAGCTCTTGTGAGTTGGGTCTTCTCACCCTATTCTTACTCCGTAACAATTGTTTGTTAAATTATTGTGAGACCCCAGTCTGTTATAAATTAATGCAATGTGCTGCGTAGCTTTCTTATGCTATATAAATAAGTGATGATGATGATCGTTCTATTATCCAAACCCTGCATTAGTAAAAATTTAGACTATGGGTAAATCATAACGTCAACAATATAGGGGGAAATATAGGGGGAAAATAGATGTTGGCTAGTGTGGGAGTTGTACTTCTATAAGAGCTGTCGGGGTGTAGTGTGGTTTGCCTGATGTACATACAGCAAGTGTCTAACTGTTATACAATAAATGTCTTTTCTTAAATTTCTATCTTTGTGTGGGCCCTTTGGTGCTGGAGTTTCAGGAGAAATACATCCTTCCCTTCTCTACTATAAAACTGACTCTGTCACCATCTAAGAACGCAACAGGCTGAATTGTTCGTACATAACCCTAAGTAGTATTTTGCCATTGGGGTTTTGTGTTCACCACAGAACAGCCTGTCGCTATAGCAAGATTCTCTCCAAGCAATGGAACATCTCTGTGTCAGCCAAAGCATAACCATATGAGGTGAATTGCATTTAGGCCACATCCTGAGCTGTAAGAGGTTGAATTACTGAACACGGAATATGTTCCATCTGTGCAAACTGTTGTTCCTGTTCCTATGAACACAAGGAAAGACATGGATTCAATTTTCTCAAGAGGTGAGCTAATGCAAAAAAAGCAGTCATGAAAATCAAAGTCATTTTTTTTCAGATTCCAAAAATAAATCGCAGGCAGATATTTCCTGTAGCAGTAATAACTACATAATTCTCATTTCTGCCCTCCTCTAAAAATATTATTAACATTTATTTATATAGCGCCAACATATTTCCCAGCGCTGGATAGAGATAAAGTATTGTTTGCCTTAATGGAGGAATTATAAATATATAAGGGATATTTAGAAACACTCTGTGTGGTATTTCTGCAGGTAAGATCTAAATTACTGTGCAGCATTGAATATAATTCCAGTTTTTTTCAGGGCTACTGTATAGTTTCTTATGTATGGTAGCCCTCTGCTTTCATCTTAGCATTGGCTGGATATTTTGTTTCTTTGGTATTCTGTGAACATTGCTAAGTTTTTCCCAAGGCTGGAGCTAGGGTTGCCACCTTTTGATAAAATTTCTACCGGCTGGTGGTGGGGGTCGAAACAAAAGGGGCGTTAACTACATTGGCCGTAAATTTGTAATACCGGCCCCGGCCTTGGCATGTTTTTTTACCGGCTAGGCCAGTAAAATACCAGCCAGCAGCAACCCTAGCTGGAGCTCCTTTTAGAAAAAGAATGCACCGGTTCAGGGAAAAAATCAAACACAGAGGAGGACTGCCTGGGGGTCCAGACCAGTGGCCTATAACTATGTACAGTGAAAGTTGTGACCCAAAATAAGTATTACATATAATATTATTTGATATTAATATGCACTTAAAAAGAATATGTACCATATCATTGCAACATAACATTGGGAAAAGCTGTGGAAGGTAAATATATTCCTCCAAAGTTCCTGCCATGTCTGATAAGCCCCTATAAAAGGCTGTTTTTGGCTATTGGCCAATAATTTATAACGCAGTTTGCAGCCTTTGCTTTGCTTGAGTGGTTGTGAAATGGATAACAAAGAAACAGTGAGGGAGTAGAATGATGTCAAATTGTTTTTGGATTCAGTGGGTGCAGGTGTTGCCCCTCCATGTAGCTAGTTAGCAGCTGGGTTTAATTACTGCCAGATAGGTAAGGGTTTATTTTGTGGTTTTCCTTACCTTCCTGTGTCAAACCAAAGCTAAATAAAACTAGCTGACAGTCTGCTGTAAAGAATGTTTTTCGCCTTACATGCAGACCAAGTAATTCCTTTTAAGATAAGGTCAAAAGATCCACAAATATAACAAAATGCAAGGTGGTGCTAATTTTTAGTAAAAGGGGCAACTAAACTTGCAACACCACAGACCACAGTGCACCACTCAGCTGGGCCATTTGTGGGAAGTTAACATAAACATGTGCAGAGGGTGGTACCAGGCTTCAGCTACCTAAGCAAGAGCAGAGGGTGCTCATGTTGGAGCATCTCCTGCACTTTAATATTTACAGATTGAGGGTCAGGTAGAGGTAAGGTGAGGTGCCTTGCAGGAAGGGGAAAGTTACAGAAGGCAAAGAAAATGTAGACTGCTGTTTAGGAAGACGCTCTTTCATTGTTGCTCATGCCCATTGATGCTACAAAATCTGACTCTAGAGGTTCAGGAAGTCTTATAAAGGCAACCCCTACCTAGGCAATATTTAATGTGTTTCAAAATGCTAAAAATGTATTTTAAACTTTATTTTGTCAGATGAAAAAGCTGTAGTGTTTTCTCTGATCTGATTTTCAAATCAGTTGTATTATTAAGACTTATATATCAAACCTTTTCTTACAGTGTGATAAATGTAATATCAAAGTGAGTCTGCCATGCTTTTACGTACTAAGCACATTCCAGTATAATATACAGCAGTAACAAACATTATATTTCAGTACTGTTTAATCTGTACTATAAAGCTGGCAATACACAGTGAAATCTGCTCATCAGGTCAATGATCAGATGATGCAATGGGCCTATGGAGACCCATTAGACAATGACTACATCAATGCACTAGTCCTTGTCCAATGGGACTTTCAAACCTGCCTGACACATATCTGCCCAATGTAGAGGCAAGAGGGCCCCATACACAGGCTGATAAGATGACGTTGCTGTTTAGCTATCTATGAAAAATGTTCTGATCATCCAACTATACACCCCATCTTCTGCTGAAGTTTTAGGTGTGGCTTTGCCCTAAACTTTTTTACAAAACATGGAGCTTGACATAACATAACTGAATTTTCCAAGCAGCTAATGAGTTTTTCTAAATACATAACATAAGTTTGGATCAAACTGCAGGTTAGTGCTGTACTTCAGATTCAAAGCCAAACAATTGTCAAAAGAAAATAACAGGGTTCACCACATATTCCCAGAACTCTCTATTCACTTGTTTAGGATTTTTAGCTGTATATTTATCAAAGGATGAATTCTATTTTCCCCCTTTTGATAAATATGCTCCAAAATATCTGTTGTTTAGCTACAGGGTCTGTATCAGCATTTTATAAACCTTACACAGTCAACATACAGTATATGAGCAGAAACATAGCACAAAATTGTGGCCGTCACAGAGCTGGAAAAGCCAGATCCACCCAGTCACTTGAGATTACAGAAATGAACTTTCTTAACTGAAGCCAGATTTTGGCACAAACACATCTGGCTGGGAAACAAGAATGTGAACATATTCCAAACTCTCCCAAATCTTTTCTGCCTCAAATATATCCTTATTTTTTACCGACCCTTCTCTCGACTTTTCCTTGGCTGTAGAAGTACCTCTTAGCTCTGCTGAAATATGATCGGAGTAGATTTCCATTATAACATATGGAAATTATCTTAACGGCACAATAATGCTGTATATCTCATTAACATCGGCTGGTATACCATATATGCATTACAGGTATGATTATGATTGTTACAGGATACAATTTCAATTAGGAACAATTAGGTTTAATCTCAAGATATTTTCCCTTGTATTACGGCATAGTTCGTTTCTCGCAGTTGAGAGTCCCACAGAAATAGCAGTGCATGATGGAAGGAGTATGGAACATTCTTAGAGATCACACATACATCTAGCAAATATATCACAAACACACTTGGAGCATTCTCCATGAAATAAACACAAGTATAAGTGATTTGTATTTATTCCACCACTGCAGGAAGTGAGACTTAGTGGACTAACTCTTAAAATATTGTCCAGACTCTAATCACTGGTCAAGCCCTAAAAGTTCCCTAGGTATGGCCACATCATCACTTTTATTATTATGCCTTGTCTGAGTATACATATTCAGGCGTATGGGTATGATTAATCTGATGATTTATGTAAAGAATGAGAAAACCAATAAATAATGACTTCTCAGAAGGACTTCTAGGAAGAGACTATGTTAACGTGATGCAAATGTGACATCTCCTCAACCATCTTCACTATCAGTTCCTATGTTTTAGACCCAAGAGGTACTTTTCAACAGTTCTTTAGCTTATGGTAAATAAAGAAAACAGACAAGCTCAAGTCACTGTTGGCAAACCCTAGATTTCGTCATTTACTCTTCAGGTTCCATTCAAGCTAGAGAGCCACACTTTGTAAGGAAACATTGGGATTGTGCAAAACTCTCTGCAAGAATCTGAAACAGATACAAGGCTGATTTCACCGATGACAAAGAAATATGAGCAGGCATTGCATCCCATTCTTATATATGTGATCTTATATATCTCATCTGGAATCTGCAGACTGAAAACTTCAATTGCTTTTAGATTAGCATCCACATTTGTAAATCTAATACATTGAGTTTCCAGTTTTATGGCATCAATATGCATGTGATTGTATACAATTTGCTACACAGAGGAGCCTGCAATGCTAGAACAATGGTAGAATGTGATGATTCACTAGATGCAATTGTGTAGGTGCAATGTAAATTCCATGGCTTCCTTGCTTCTGTGGCCTATTCTTTGTACCTTTCACCTTATTTATCAATGCACAAGTTCAAACACGAAACTTCCATGCATGGTTCAAGTATAGAGGAATATGAGTATTATGCAAATACATTTCTGAATACCTCTGCACCTTTGTAAATAGCCCTATAGTCCTAGAATAGCATTTATTTAATCTATAAATAATATTATGCTATTTTAAAGTTAACTGGCCCTTATATGCTATTTTTAAGTTAATTTACATGTTATACATTTTTTACCCTAAAAATAATAGCATCTATTGTCAATCATATATCAAAGGCTATTGTGATATTAAATTCTATAGTTAGTATAGGTATGGGTATAAATAATTTATGTGAAGGTATGAAGGGTTGTGTGTATGAATGCTGGGTTTCATTTGGAGGGATTGAACTTTGTGGACTTTGTCTTTTTTTAACCCGATTTAACTATGAAACTATGTAATTATATATTAAAGACACTGCACAGTTTCCAGAGGAAAACAGAGGAAAAATGCTTATTGTACTCTTGGATGCTCAAACTTGAAGGACCCTTCTGTTTTATTTGTCACATGATCCTGCTGGCAGGTATAAGAGGAAGTGTATTAGTGTAGTATTTCTTATTTCCTTCACCTAGTATATAGGGGACCTTACGCCCTTCCAATATTTATCAGAAGCATGGGTTACAGATTATTCTTCAGTACGTCTTCAAGAACCATCATGAAGACATGTTGCTTCACCTTTAAATAAGGCAAATAGTCCAAGAACTATAAAAAAAGAAAAAATGAAGACCATTTGAAAAGTTGCTTAGAATTAGCCAACTGGATACTGTTTATCATGTGCTGGATGAATGAAAATCCTCATAGACATAGGCATGAAACTATTCTGAGGACAAATTACTAATTAAATATTGGTTTGGGATCTTATTTCCTGATAAATGGCAGGAAACGCTGATTATTGGCCTTGATGCCAAAACAAGCATAAACAACTGCAAAGTAGGTGCCACATATGGGTGTTTGTTTATTCAACCAAAAGTGCCACTCCCGGTGACAGCAAAAGGACATATTTCAGTGTAGAACGATAATCAATATCACTTCTCCTGGGAAAAATTCAGCCTTGGGAGTAGTTACACTGTTGTTCTTGACTGGGTCTGTCTGTCAAACCATAAGCTTCATATCAGGTCTTCATATCAGCATATCAGAATTAAGTAGCAATAAGATGATTGTTAACATCTCAGTTTCTCGATCAACTGACTTAAATATGCTAAAAGTATTTTTTTTCTGATGCAGTTTATTTGAATAGTGCCAAAATATTTACACAGCAAATTACGAATGAATAAGTGAGCGATATTTGCTAGGAATATCTTTATAATTCATTTAATAATACACAATAGGGAATTTAGATGTTTCTGCCCCAGGGGTTCTGTGCCTATTGAAATCATTGTGGCTTCTGGGTTGTCCTTATGTATGCAAAAGGGAAATATAAAAAGATTTGGGGAGCATTAAGCTTCTGATAAGAGACTAGCAAAACTTTTTGTGAAGTTTCTAAACTCTAAACACCAGAACAGTCACAAACTTGAGTCCAAATCTGTTTGCTCACCAGTAATTGCTGTACACACTTTGTCACAGTTCCGCCTAATGTAATAGGTTTTTGCTCACAAAGCAATTGTTTAACAAAGCAATAGGAATTTTTGTTGGTTCAGCAGCTCTAAAGTTTTCAGTTGTAAAAATGTTTTTGGATTGGCTAATCTCTACATCCAATGAGATTGACCGTTTAGACATGTATCCATATATAATACACAAGAGCCATGAATATCCTGTCTGTGCATTATATAGTGAATAAAGTACCCCCTATTGTAAATATAAGGATATTATAAGTCACAGAGGAGTTCCATGACCATATTAAAGCACAAGGCCAAAGGCCAAGAGCTTTTATACAGGTCATGGAACTCCGAGGTTACTTCTAAAATTGTCATATTTTATACTTTATACTTTATTTATTATAATACACAGGTTTTAGTGATTCATATGACAAAAATTACATCACTACTCACCGTCTATAAGGATATAATTTACAAGATATTCATGGCTTTGTGTATTATTTCCTTATAAACTTTGCTTAATGATGTCATCAGTTATAATCGGAGCTTAGGGATGTCATTTTGTCACATGACTCACTGAAATGTGTGTATTATAATAAATAAAGCATCCCCTGTTGCAAAACATGAGGATATTAGAAGTCACCTCAGACTTCCATGACCTGTATAAAAACACTCGGCCTTTGGCGTCATGCTTTTATATGATCATGGAATTCCTTATATCCTTATATTTTACAAGAGGGGTTACTTTAACATTTAAAAAAAAGTTTATATCAAAAAAGATATATATCCCAAGGCCTTTTAGAGTAAAAATAAGAATAATTTATTGAAATTCACATTTAAAAAGTATTTTAAAGACACACCTATGACTAAGCGCCGGAAGATGCGAAATGCGTAAGGTGGGATATGTGGGGTGGTATGTACTGAATACTTTTTAAATGTGAATTTCAATAAATTATTCTTATTTTTACTCTAAAAGGCCTTGGGATATCTATCTTTTTTGATATAAACTTTTTTTTGGATTTTGACTGCCATGGAACTGGGGCTGGTCCCTTTGGCCATGCTGAATAGCTATATGGACTCCCGATTTTTCAATAGATATATGTTACTTTAACATTTATAATGCTTCAAAATAAAATAAAAATCTGCTTTATTACCTTGTAATATGTCTGACAATAGACCCCATAAACAAAAATGCTCTATCTTTTCACTTTAAAAAATGTGATCACCTCTCTTTATGCTACTTTGATTCTGTAAATATTTACATGGTTTTACAGAATGGATATCAGCCCTTAATAAAAATAGCAAACATTTTTGGACTGCCTTTATTTTAGAACCTCAAAGAGCCTGCTCTAGATAGATCACAGTCAGGTTATTGTACAGAGGGACTCAAACAAACTGCACTGGTTCATAGATGTATCTGCTTGCTGCGTTTATTTTTAAAAATAAAGTAGTAGGTTAAACAAACATTTGGATTGTGGCTTGAAAGGAATGTTCATATGCACTTCTTTTTTTTAATAATTCAGGAATTTAATTAACTGTGCTATGTCCTGAATGTGAGGGTCCTATGTACCAATAAAGCTAACTGATAAATGCTTAATTGTTTTTGCCTTTAACAGGGAAGTCCATCTGCAAGCCATTGGGTTGGATGTGGTCAGCAGAGAGCACTTCATAATCGCCACCAATTCAAAGGGCTGCAGAGGCATTATCATTATTTTGCCTAAATTATTTTACCTACAATGTTCCATACCTACTCACAAAAGTATAGAGGAACTTAACTTCAGCCTTATATTCCTGTTGGAGCCCCAGCTGCCTGCTGGCCTTAAATCTTTTCAACCTGAAAGAACATATTTGTAGCTAAATAGTAACTGAATGCTGTGCAGGACTTTTCTATCCCTCATAGCATCATACTAGCCAATGAAACTAGACCATGCACTTAATACCAGAGAGAATACCACTTTTATATACAAAAGGTATTTTTCTGAAGATAACTATGGTTGAGAACTATTACTGTGACAACTCTCCTTAAGGGATATTTCTAAATTGAAAAGGGCCTACAATGATTTGCTAAGATGTAGAGTGCAGGAAACTTAGTAATTGCACCATAAAACCTCTCTGGGTCCATCATCAAGTACAGGTATGGGATTTGTTATACAGAAACCCATTATTCAGAAAGCTCGAACTATGGAAAAACCATCTCCCATAGAGATATTTACATTTTTAAAACTGATTTCCTTTTTCTCAGCAATATTAATACAATACCTTGTCCCTGATTCCAACTAAGATATAATTAATATATCCAATTGGAGGCAAAACAATTTTGTTTAAATAATATTTAAATGATTTTTTAGTAGACTTAAGGTATGGAATGTCATTCCCGAAACTCTCTGGAGAGAATCCTCCTTTAATGTTTTTAAAACAAAACTCAAAGAAAGGCAGTTATTTGACAGTGTAACAAACTGTAACCTACAGCACTTTAATATCCCTCTGAATTGTGTCTGTAAGTTACCCTCCCATTTAGACTGTAAGACCTACGAGGTAGGGTCCTTCAGCCTTTTGTCTCCTTGACACTGAGCACTTAATCTGTATGTAATTATATTTAATATTTACGTGAATTGTATTTTTTATAATGTACTTGTTACTTTTTATTTCAATGACCCCTTGTTTGTTGCTTCTAATTTATTTTTTTGCTGTACAGTGCTTTGCCCTCAAGGAGCGCTATACAAATAAAAATATACATACATACATACATGGAGATCCAAATTATGGAAAGAGTTGGAAACCTTCCGTGGAATTCCAGTGGTCTTCAGTAAAATGGGATCCATTTGGTGCACTGAACTGCTTAGAACCTGCAGAAATAATAGATCATTTTTTAAGAGTTCGTCAATAGTGATGGGCGAATTTGGGCCGTTCCGCTTCGCCGAAAAATTTTCGAAATTCGCAAAACAGTGAAAAATTTGCAAAACAGCGCTGGCATCTAGTTTTTTATGCTGGTGCCCGGAGAATAAATTCACCTATCACTATTCGTCAATTCTGATCAAAGATAGAAATATCTACTCATTTAGCTTTGTCAAGAAAAGGCAAGTTGCCACGAGACGGCATCAACACCAAAAACCTTCCAAGATTACTGTAACTCCTGAAGTAGTTGAGGGTCTCTTTAAATTGAGCAACATGTTAAAATAGTTGGCTAAATGCTGAGAGTAGAAATATGTTGCCACACTGTTTGATGGTAAGCAAATGACATCTAAGGGTAAATAACAGGTCAGGTCAGCTATGAAGAAAACAGGACAACTTTTCTCACATGAAAAAGCACAGAAAAACATGGCACAAATTCAAACAGGAAAAAGTGGAGCGCGAGACAACCACAGCTGCTTATGATGTCACTGGGTAAATGCTCATTTAACCATGACTCTCATTTTTGTGTGTTTGTTTTTTCAAAATTACAGTGTTTTGTTAAACCACCTACATATGCAACATCATGAGAACCTAATTCAGACGGTACATTCAGGAGGTAAAATAATACCCTGTCATGTTTCTTCCATGGTATGAAAGTTTCCAGTACATCTGCAGATGTATTATCATCTTAAGACATCAATTTTACATTCTAATTATGCGTTATGATACAAAAGATTCCCATAACACTGTGGATATTTGTGTAGTTTCTAAAAAAACAAATATTTTGCTGCATTTGCGATCAACGTTTAAAAGAGTTGTGAACTTTCTAGAAAAATAAAGGGGACATTATTGGTCTAAATTTTGTCTGACCTTTACTTACTGCCTATTCCTTTCACATGGCAAAATACCAAAGCAGTTAGGGGCCTACATAATAAAAGTCATTCAGTTTGCACTAGTAACCCACAGCAATCATATCTTTGCTTCTAAACAAGTGCCCTGTAAATGCTACTTGCTGTGGGTTATTGTACCTGGTTCAAACGCTGTGGCTTTATTACATTACACCGTAAGTGCCCTATAATTAAATGGATAGTTCACTAAGGGGCAGATTTATTAAAGTGATACTGACACTAAAAATATAAATGTACTTTAAAAGTTACCTATAGGTCATTCTGATTGTTTTTTGCCGAGAAGTTTGTTTTTGTAAGTGATTGTTAGTTGAAGTTCATAAGCCTGACTATTTTGTCAACCTGACTGTCCCATCTCAGCTAAGTTTCTAATGCTAACAGACTCCTGCTGCACAAATATGGCAGCCCCCTCATAGGCAATCACAGGGAGTCAGATAGGTAATGTAAAAGCATTGGGCAAATACTTTATGGCAAAATTATAAGAAGCATGCAGTCAATTTTATGGTAGATGTAAAAAAAAAGGTTCAATTTCTGGTGTCAGTATCTCTTTAAGGTTCGAGTTGTGCATGAAAATTCCAAGTTTTCAAGGTGATATTTTTGGTCAAAACTCACATTTTTGGGTTTAAAAAAAAAGTTTTCAAGGTTTTTTTTTTAGAAAAAACTTAAATTTTTCAAGATTATTATACCCGACCCTGGAAAAAGCTCGAATCCGACAATACATCACCTAAAACCTGTTGAGGTCATGTAGGAGTCAATGGCAGAGGTCCCTTGAAACATTTCAGGATGTTCAGTTTTAAATACCGCAGAGTCTACAACTCTCAGAACCTGACATGGTCTAAACATATCCAAGTTCAAACTAAAAGGGCAAAGCAGCGTTTTAAAATTTTAGAACATTTTTAAAAAATTTGAATTTTTTTATTTTTTTCATGTAAAAATAACAATTTTTGTACGTTTGTACTGTATTATTTAACTAGTATTTTTTAACTTTGCACAGTCTAAAAAAGTGGATCAGGGTGCATTTCACTGCATGTTGTACTTGTATAACTATGCATGTGACAAATAAAGAATCTTATCTAATATCTAATCTTATCTTGTCTGATGTTCGAGTTTTTCTTGGGGGGTTTTACCTGAGAACTTGAGAGATTTGAGTTTTTTCTGCCGAAAACGTGATTAATTCAAGTTTTCGGGTTTTGCAACTCGAATTTGCAGTATCTCGTTTTTTTCCATTCGAGTTTTTTCTTAAATATGAAACCATTCGAGTTGTGCGATCATTAAAGTTTATTGGAGGTATGAAAAACTCGAACATTCGACTTTTGATAAATAACCCCCAAAGATTAACTTTTAGTTTTTGAATTATTTGCCTTCCTCTTTTTCCAACTTTCAAATGAAGGTCACTGACCCTGGCAGCCAAAAACATTATTGCTCTGTGAGGCTACAATTCTATTGTAATTGTTACTTTTTATTAAATATCTTTCTATTAAGGCCTTCTCCTATTCAGCTTCCTATTGCTTATTCACACTTGGTTGCCAGGGTAAATTGGACCCAAGCAACCAAATAGCTGTTGAAATTCCCAAACTGGAGAGATTGTGAACAAAAAGTTAAATAATTCACATAACCACACACACACACACACAACTAACCTACTGTTACATTTCTAAATTACTTTTATTGGATGTAATGAAGCACAACTCTAAATGCTCATGAGTACAACCAGGCGAATATAATGAAATCAATTAGCTGATGGGTTTAGATGCGCTCAAACCTGTGCCCCAAATGCACATCAAATGCATGAGAAAAATGCACAAGTGTAAGAGCCCTCAGAGTTGTACTCATGAGCGTTCAAAGCTGGGTTTCATTGCATTTTAATTATATTGTGTTTTTTTAGATGCAACATGCTGTGCTTGATGCACATTCAAAATACAATTTCATTAAAGAATGTATATGGAACTCACTAACCTGAATTTAAAAAACACATATATGAGCATTTTATGCTTCTTTTGTGCTCAGCATTCACTTGTAAGTGCATTAAAAAAAATGCCCATGCGTAAGATCCCTAATAAAAATAGGCACTCTATATAAGTTTCAGTCAAAGACAGGCAGAGCTGAAAAATATAAGGAAAATCCTGTGTTTCTTTAAACTCTGCACATTTTAAATTTTAACAGGTGTATAGTTAAATAAACATGCAGGAAGTTCTCTAATAGTGAATGTTCTGAGATCTTGACCCCAGTCAACAGTCCCTGATTTAATTCTTGAGGAACTTCTTTTTTGCTGACCTAAGCATTTGATGTACAGAGGATATTTTCACACTCTAGTGGGTTCTGTAGGTTGTTGTCACTTCTTACAGTATGTCTCATTTGTTATTGTTTAAAAGATGGATAAGAACATAAAGGGGTTGTTTACTAAAACTTGAATTTATTTCATATTTTATTAAACCAAGCTCGACCAAACTCCCATCCATGATGGAAGTCTGGTCGAGTTGGGCCGGGGGAAAAACTTGATAAAATAGAGCGTAAAATGGAATCATACGAATTTTCAGATTTTTCGGATTTCACTCCGGAATCCCTCGATTTTTTGGGGTTATTGACTGAAAACCCTGATTTTTTTTTTGGATTATCAGATGAAACCCATGTATAAGCTAATGGTAGATGTTCCTTTTACAGTTTGAAGATATTGTGATCTGCACTGTTTTGTGTGATAATCCAAACAATTTAAGGTTTTCGGGTATCAGATCTCAAAAATTCGTACGATTCGGGTTTTCGCTTGATTTTATTAAGTTTCTTCCCGAATTTTTTTGAGTTATTTTATTGATAAATAAGATCAAGGATGGGAGTTTGGTCGAGCTTGGTTTAATAAAAATATGAGATAAATTAGAGTTTTAATAAATAATCCCCTTTGTAGTACATGCCATTGCCTTGTTCTTTCATAATGTATGGTATGTTTTGATAGTAGATGTTTTGATTGTTTAAAAAAAAAAAGCTTCTTATGAAATACACAATTACTTCTTAGGGACCCAGGAGAAAAGAAGGATCACATTTCAAGATATATTTCTGAATCCAGCCATGTTCCCTAAGGTTCATTGAAATTAAATTTCTACTCTAATTTAAGACTAATCAGTAACAATTTCTCCCTCTGCATATTCCTCTTAATACTCATACTGGCAAACATCTGTCATATATATAAAGTCCAGGGAACTGCAGCACACTGAACACTTAGATGAATTGCTACAAAGTGACTTGATTAGCTCAAAGATGAGTAGACATACAAAAGGTATATTTCCCATTGGCCATTTACTTTATTGCTGGTGGGAAAGCATTTCGGGGAGATACAGTATGTCTCCCGCCGTAGAACAGATTTAAATGTGGACGATAAATCTCCTCATGTGCCATAAGCTTAATACTACTTATTACAACACAAGAGAGGAATATATCAGTGAAATGGAGCGCAAAGAGTTAATAAATTAGTGACATGTTATTGCGAATGGGGACATGAGGTTCATTGAAACCTTATATTCCTTAATAACCATCCAACAGATAACCAACTGCACTGGGAAAATACGTAATAAACAGCATCTGGAAATATTAGAAACAAAAATATTTGCCTGGTTAAGTACAGTAAAGGGGTTAATGTTCCATAATTTAATGCAATGGTAGCGTAAGAATTATGCCGAATGCTATGCAGGGAAAATAGTGCAAAGGTGGCAAACTGTAAATTTAACCTTCCCCAATCCAATTACTTTAAATACTGCAGAGTCTGTTCTTGTCTCAGCAAATATTGGTCCAAACAAAGCAAATGGCACAGTCCCCCTTGGTGAACTGGACACAGTAAGCAGTTTTTGCAAGGTTTTTCTCTGGAGTAGTGCACTAAACATGATGAGTTTGTAGCATATTAATTGTTATCTACCATAATCCAAACTTTATCCCATCAAAGCACAACTGTAACTGCAGTTACAAAAGGGTAAGTTAGATAAACATGCACACAATGACAACAAATCCAAGGCCATGTTAGTAAACTAAGGTTATACATTGCTTCTAACCCTTGGGCTGTGCTTTGGTAAACTTTTATGCATCTATGTTTTTATACACGTGTAAACAGGCATACATGTATAGCCTAAACCAAATTCTAATTTTATCCTAAAAAAAAAAGGAAGCTTTTAGGTGGTTGTCCATGTGTGTGTCAATGCAATCAATATGCAAGCATAAAATGCATACAGGGGTTAGCTGAGACACCCACCAAAGGGGTCATTTATTAACACTGTGCAAATTTGTACCAATCTAGAAGTTGCTGAGAAAATGTAGTTGCTGTGTCATGTGAGTGGCATGCACTCACATAATCTGATCTGCCTTTGAATTGAATGCGGCGGCATAGCTAGAAGTCATTGGGCCCCAAAAAAAATTCATATTAGGCTTTCCCTAAACTCTAGGAATAAGGCAATTTAAATGATAATAAAATAATAATGGATAATGAGACAGTGCCCCACTTAGTCTCCTATACCTCCAGGCCTGCAGAATGCATAAGTAATAGTCAACAATCTAGACTAGATGAAAGCTGCTGAATTGCTGAACCAACCCAACTCAGGTATTACAAGCTCAAATCCATTGCCATTACATGCTCCTCAATAGCTTTATGAACATATACGTAACAATAGATCATAATTATCACTTATTTACAGTATATAGCACCATTAAAAGACACATCACTTTATATTCATCTATAACAAACAGGGGTCTCACAGAAGAGCTTACAATCTAAAGGTTTAGAGCAGTGATCCCCAACCAGTAGCTCGTGAGCAACATGTTGCTCTCCAACCCCTTGGATGTTGCTCTCAGGGTCCTCAAAGCAGGTGTTTTTTTTTTAATTCCAATCTTTTAATTGCATAAAAACTAATAGAGCCAAATAGAGTCTCCTGTAGGCTGCCTGTCACAGTCAGCATCCTAAATCCAGAACCAGTGCTAAATACCATGTTCTCGGCTCTTGCTTCCGCCTTTAACAGCCTCCTTTCACCTCGGGAGGAGCCCTCGGCTAATCAGATGCCACCAGGTCTTATTAAGAGAGGTGCCAAGCGTAGGGTTCTGGACAAGCAAAGGGGCACAATGGTAAAGCAGAAGTCTTTTGGGCAGAAGGTCACAGTACAAGGCGTAGGCAGCGAGCGAAGTCAAATCAGGCCGAGTCAAGGGCAGGCAGAGTACAAGCGGAGTCAGACAGGCACGGGTCAAACCAGGAGATCAATCAGGAGGGATACGGATAAAGAAGAGTCGGTTACCAGGCAGGGTCAGGATTACAGAGATCAGAATCGTCAAAACAGGCAGGGGTCACAGCAGGAATCAGATAACAATCAGAATAATAGGCTCAGAAGCACCAGGAACTACAAAATTCGATCCTATACAAACAAGGAAAAATACATTTTGTGGCTTTAAATACTTTTAAACTTCACGCCAGCGCGCATGCGGCAATAAAAGGAAGTAGCGGCATAGTGGCGGGCATCCCTGCAGACCCCCTCCAACTAGACCACCAGGGTAAGTTATTACGCTGCCAGTCCACATAGGGGCTACAAAATAGTGTATTATAGCCCCCCAAGGGACTTTTTCATGTTTGTGTTGCTCCCCAACTCTTTTTACATTTGAATGTGGCTCACGGGTTAAAAAGGTTGGGGACCCCTGGTTTAGAGGATATCTGAAGCATAAGGATGAGAAAAACATTTGATGATTCTTTATAATAACGGATTTCTGATAAATCAAGACACACTGAATATGCCTCCCTAAACAGGTGGGGTTTTAGGGAGCATTTAAAGGCCTGGAGGGAAGGGGAGAGTCTGATAGCTTGAGGCAGAGAGTTCAGAGACAGGCAGAAGCCTAACAGAAGTGTTGCAGTGAGGAATGGGATGAAGTGATGAGAGGAGAAGATATTCGAAGGTCAGAAGCAGAGCGTATGTTGCCTGAAGGAGGGTGTTTTGAGATCAAAGCTGGGACATAGGAAGGGGCTTCATTATTAAGGGCCTTAATATGAGTGTTAGTAATTTGAATTTTATTTGAGAGGAAATTTGGAGGCAATAATGGGTTTGAATAGTGGTGCATCTGATATGGAGTAATGAGATGAATTAGTCTAGCAGCAGCGTTTACAACTGAATTAGTTGAGAACTACAATATATTAGAATGCCTGAGTATAATAATAAGAGACTGAATAAATGTTTTAGTTGTATCTAAGCTGAAGTAAGGCCTTATATGGGAAATGTTCCACAGATAAAAATTACAGGATTTGACAAATTCCCATAGATGCTACCAAAGATAAAATCGACTGGATTATGGTTCAGGAGAAGAAGTATTTTATTTGACTCCCATCAAAAATACCTCCTGGTTGAAAGAGGAGTTTGGGTTGCATAATCATATGCTTTTCAGATTCCTCCAACTGCGTCATGCATTTTCTGCCCAATTCCCTGAAGGCACACCATCTATTACCCAATCAACCCTGGAAGGATACTTACGGAAATCTGACCTCTCCAAACCCCTAAGTTGGTTATATACCATTTTGCTACAGAATAGCTTCAATCCCATTAAGTGTATCTGCTGTAAATGGGCCCAAGACTTTCCTTCTTTGGAGGTGGAATCCTGGAAGGATATTCTTGAGAAAATACCAGAAACCAACATTTCAGTTAGGGACCGTTACATACACACCAAGTTTCTAAATAGAGTGTACCTGACTCCACACAGGCTGGCACAAATATATCAAGGTTACCCTGACCTGTGTTTCAAATGTAACGCTGATAGTGGTACGTACATGCATGTATTTTGGGAGTGCCCTAAAATTCAACAGTACTGGACATCAATTCTGGCATTTATTAATGCCTCTTTGGGTCTCCCAGCTATTCGGACACCTGCATTTTGCCTTTTGGGATATTTTGAGGAACTAACTCTTTCATCCAGTGACAGACTGTGTCTCAGCCAACTTTTACACTACGCAAAGAAAGCTATTTTGCTTACATGGAAGGCCCTGGAACCTCCTACCCTGGCTTTCTGGATAAAAATTATCAATGACATTCTTCCCAGTCATAAATTGACGTATATCACGCGTGGATGCCCAGATAAGTTTAACAAAATCTGGGATAGGTGGCTTACAGAAACGCAAATCGTTTGACTCGGTGGAAGTGAAAAGATCTTAACTTGGCTATTCACCTTGTGCTACTCTTTATCATATTATGGGGTTGCCCACCCTTCTATCTATCTCTTTCTTTTTCTTTTCTTCACTCTCCTCTTTCTTGTTTGTTTTATGTCTATAAAATCAATAAAGATAATCTTACAAAAAAAAAATACCTCCTGGTTGGGACCCCCTGGATTGAATATAGATTTGGTATAAACTGTCCAACAGCACTTTTAAGCATTTAAACCGCGAACACCCTACCATGTAATATGATACACATTGAATGCGAGACCTCAGGTTTTGTCTGCCAGTTTATTGGTTAAGATTTGTATTGTTATTAATAAACTTTCATGAGTAAATTGTAATCAGATGGCAATGGCTTGTTTACAGTTTAATGCAACTGAGTTAAACTTTGGTGCAATTGTTCTAAGATAGACGCTGTGTTGTACTACCAGAAACAATTTTATGATGGATCATACTGTATGCTAACGTAACCTGTTTATATTCACTAAAATGCAAATAAAAATATTGGAATATAAAAATTACAGGATGTGGCAAGGATTTCAATGTGGCATGTAAAATACAGATGGGAATCTAAAATAATCTCTTGGCAGGATGCCTGTGTGGTTGATTGAAAGGTTATTTTATTGACTGTGAGTAAAATCTGTGCTACAGGGAAAGATGTTGGGGGAAATATAATGAATTATGTTTTGGAGAGATTCAGTTTCAGGCAGCACTGTGACATCCCAGAAAGACAAGAGTAAAGAGGTAGGCTTAGGTACCATCTGAATAAAGGTGATATTGATATTGCAAAAGACTGAATAGGTTTTCCTAGAGATGTAGTAAAGGGTGAGAAAAGAATAGCCAGCAGCTGATGAGTTACATGGAAATATATTGACCCAGTAGGCCTGATTGATGCAAAGAATTATTATTTATATATTTCCAAATGTTTAAAAATATCTGAGGCCCAGTATGCCAATGGTGTGCTATCCTCTTAATAGAAATAACATATAATGTTAAATTTAGCAAACGTATCAATATACAAAACTTGCCCTTTGTCTAGATGAGAAGGGACTGGATTCTGATGTGCTGAGCCATTACTGTTTTTTTCCACTGTACAGCACTGCAGCTGTCCCACGAATATTCTCTTTTTACCTCATATATTTTCGAGCCCACAATAAAGACTTGGCACGGTGGCACAAGTGTGTATAATGAATAGGTAGCTTTTCTCCAGCCTGCTAAAAATCAAATGGAAAACAATGGCTGGTTATAAATCTGACAGGGCTGATTTAGTGCACAACGTAAAAGTGATTTATTGCCATAGAAGCTGCCTGGTATATGCATCTGGCTAAATTAGGTAAGAGATGAGTACACTGTTAGAAAAAGTCAATAAAAAATGTGCAAGAATGGCGCTTTTAAATCTGATCGCATGTTTAGACAGGGGCTTTATTTTATGTAAACATAAAAGAGAAAGAGGCACACAAGTGTCTCTGAAGTACTGAGTTTGTATACAAAATACTGCAAATTAACATAGCCTAAAGGGCTAATAGTTCTCCCGCATACACAGCTCTGCTCTGCTAGGCAGTTTGAGGATTAACCCATTTATGCCTAAATAAGATACAACAATCAGCGCACACATGGGGCACACATGAGGTTAAAATACAGTTATTGCATAAATATCAGTATAAATGTATTTAACAGACATTTTACTTTTAATTCTGTTTTAATTAATGCTTCGCTTTAGTGTTTCATTTCTGCAAATGATGATAAAAAATAAGTAAAAATGTCTCGTATGGCACAATGACAAGAATAAATAGCTGTAAATTGGGCGGGAAACAACATAGTTGGATCCAACGTTGTCTTGCTATCAAAAGGCTCACACAGAATAATTGAAATGTGTTTGATAATGGTCTGGGACAATTACACCATTTGGAAAATCACATTTCCCCCCAGGATGACAATTTTTTATTTCTAAAATGTACAATTTATAGCAATACAGTCACCTCACGTTTTGTTCTTGACTAACATGGGATACATAGGGGAATATAGGCAGCAACCAGATTTCCTAGAAGTCTGGGAGAAATCATATGTTTTGAATAAAGAATTGTCATAGGGTTTTGGGGATGATTTATCTACTGGTATTGGTATCCCTTGAACATGAACATAAAATCATTTTCCCACCACAGGGAAATAGTTGGGCCACAATCATATGAAGAGCGAGAAAGATATTGTCTCCCTCTGGAAAACTGGAGCATAACCAAAAGAAAAAGTTCTAATCTTGCTGAATAGGATATCACAGGAAACCATGTTTAAAAAGAGAACTATTATTCTTCATTCAAATACCAGCACTGCTTCTGCAGAATTTGATCCACTAGGGAATCAATCCATGCTTTGTCAGCAACACTTCTCATATACTGATTGTAAATTCTCCTCACTTGTGTGGTGCCTTGTTTTAACAATGATTTTAATCATCCAATTTATTGGCTCCCTACATACTTTTGATGATGTGAGAAATGCCCGTTGTTTGTTTTGGCCTCTGACACATAAGGGTTATAATGAAATGATCAAGTACATTCTTTGTACAATAAGAAGGATTAACTATATTTAAATCAGTTGTTATATACTGCTGTTTACTATAGAATGAAATGCCTCCTGGCAGTGCTGTAGAATGACCCACATCAACATGAAAAGGGAAACATATGGCTAAAATGGAATTTTAAGTTATATACAAAGAGCATAAAGTTCCTTGGCCACACACACATGAAATGCCTGTTCTTTATAATCCATTTATATTATTAGCTAACAAGACCCCATCTCATTGCTCTTATCCTCTTTGTCCTTTACAAAGAACAGCAATGTCTAAGATGTATTTAAACAGATAAAAATGTGCTGTTTACAGTGCTCTTTTGGATTAAAACGGTTGAAAGTAAGGATAATAACTTACAAGATAATATGGGAGTAGACAATGAAGAAGCTTCACATGAACGTTTTATACGTAGTACAAGTATGGGACCTGTCATCCAAAATGCTCGGGACCTGGGGTTTTCTTGATAACGAATTATTCCGTAATTTGGATTTTCATACCTTAAGTCTACTAAAAAAATAATTTAAACATTAATTAAACCCAATAGACTTGTTAGATCTTAGTTGTGATAATGTACATGGTACTGTTTTATTATTACAGAGAAAAAAGTAAATAATCTTTAAAAATTGTAATCATTTGGATAAAATTGAGTCTATGGGAGACGGTCCTCTGTAATTCAGAGCTTTCTCAATAACAGGTATCCGGATAACGGATCCCATGGCTGTAGATAGATAGATGTCCCCATCCCCCACAGCCCCATTTAGGTTGTAATAAGACACATGTTCATCAAATTAAAATATGGTGTCTAAATGAATCCTACCTAACTGCTAGTTTATTCAGAAATGCCTTCATTAAACCTGATGGTTTGGTACTTTTTGTCTTGAATGATGATGATGACACAGTGAAGCTGGCATGGTATGAATCCTTATGTTTAGCATCCATCGATTAACAATCACAGATAGATGTGCTCTCTTCTACTAGAGATCAGTTTTGTTTGGCCATCACAAATGTAATCTAGGGAAAACAAGGAATTCCAGGATATTTTCAGATAGGGGAAAGAGAGAGATGAGAAGGTAATTAAACAGATCAGAGGGGTCAAGAGTAACTCTGTTAAGAAATGACTTAAAGCAGGCGTGTTTAAATCAGATGTGGGAACTAACAAGAGATAGAGTGAACTGAGAATGTGTAATAATGTAGGAGTACAGGCTGCAACACATGGGTGGGCTCTGGATCAAGTGAACAAGTAGCATCATGAGTTTCTGGCACATGCCACAAGGCTTAGGCAAAACAAAAGAATGAAGTGGGAATCGGTGGTGATATTGTATCTAGTCATACAATAAAGTGAGGAAGTGCACAAAGTAGTAAGAAGGAGGTGCTTGGCAGGGAGACATTATTTATTTATTCTTTACTAATATTCTTAGTAAATAACTTGTATGGTAACAGAACGGTGACATATGTAAGTGTGCACAATTAAATAAAAAAGCCACAATACAGTTTTGAGAAGCTAAATGCATAAACTGTGAATTATAGCACTGGCCCTATGTACATTATTTATGGGGACAAATGGCTCTTGATGATGCTTTTAGGTTGTCTCAGTTGTAAAGTGCATTGGATACGGTTGAATGGCTTAGGTCAGCAAAGGAATGTGACAAGGACAACAAGTATTTGTAGAAGGGCTATGGCGCTGGAACTGAATTGACCTCCTAAGGATCAGAAGGACTTTGTTAGTTTTTTTAGTATTTTGATGACAACAGAGGTCTGCCTGCTGTCAAGGAAAGGTTTGCAAAAGCTGTTTTAGAAAATCACATAATAACAGCTATTTTGTAATGCTCGTAGTTATAGCCCAGGTAGGCAGTCAGGAACACTGAATTATTTGCAAACAGCATCTCATTTATTTGGCAATGTTATTTTGCCTTAGTCAGCCCTTTCCTTAATTGATAGAATAACACTGAGTCCTCTCCAAGCTCATAAGATAATGGATAATGAAGATTTAGGAAGGTTTATCCTCCCAAAAAAGAGATCAACTGTTGTTCTTTAATGGACAGACCTCTCAGTTGTGGCCATAGGGCAGCCCTCAGCACAGGGATTCAGAGTTTGCATGGGGACAAGCAAGTGTTGATCAGGAACTGCTGCCTGTTGTGTGCCCTACAAATGTCTGTGTTGACACTTACCCATATGGCTACAATATTGCTGCAGCCATAGAAAGGACACTGCAGGCACAGAGACTTTCAAGTGGTGAATGAAAACCTTTCATGTGGCACAGGCCCTGGGCTAGTTTGAAACTGTATAAGGAGCCTCTGTTCAGTTTACAGACAGATGCAGAGAGTTGTTTAGTTTCATCCGACAGTAAATAGTTAAAACACACCAAAATAGATTTGTCTTGATATGGCTCATATTATACACTGTAAGGCCATAAGGTATAGCAAACAAATATCATGTTTATGTATTTTAATGTATAGATATGTATACAATTTTGCTGGAATGTTCTATCCAGCTTTTTTAACATTGTAGTGGTACCTATGGCCAAGAGTCATTCCTTACCCCACAGAACATACTGGTGTCTGAGGCTCATGGAAATAAATTGGCTTGTATAAAGCTCCAAGTCTTGTTCCAGTAGTATAGTGAAGTATAGACGTATGCATTTTAAAAACTTTAATCCAATCTATAAAATTCTGTTTGTCTAATATACTTACCCCCATATGTAATTATATAGGCATAAAGTTTGCCCAGGAGCACTAACCCATAACAACCAACAAGATGTTTGCTTTTAAAAAGGTGACCAGTAAATTCTACCTGCTGATTGGTTCTTATGGGTTACTGCTTCTGGGCAAACTTAGTGTATTTTATTACATAACCCCCCAATATATATAAAGTATAAATTCAGTGGGTGTGGATATTTAGAAATCAAGTTTAATAGACCTTATGCTCATCAAGATCCCTTAAATTCTCCCACTGCATGACCTGTTCCAGGATAGCAAATCTAACCTATGATACAGACGTTTGAACAAGAGCTGTGACTCATAGCATTGCATTGGTTAATATGGTTTACTGCTCCTGGGCAAACTTAGTGCTTTTTATTACATAACCCCCAGAAAGTCCAAACTCTCAGCATAATGTATAAGCTGAATTTCCTGTTCTGTTTACCTTGTACTATAAACTTGACTTGTCTGTTAATAGCCCTGAAAAAGTGCATAAAAAGCAGGGGTGCTGAGCCAATGAGGCAAGTTGAAAAACGCACCTCAAGTGGCAGCGCCAAGCAGGTTACCAGGGGCAGACAAAAAACTGCTTCTGGTACAATTAAGAGCCAATTTTCTGGTTTTTAAACCAGAAATTCAGCTTTTCTATGGTGAGAGAGAGTGCAATTGTGCTCTCTGCACTAGTAATGTGTCTCCCCAGACCCCCCACTGCACAGGAATGGTATGCACTTGGGGCGAGGAGGGACGGCATTGCAGGAGCTGCTTCAGGCGGCTCCTGCTTTAAAAACGCCACTGGTAATGTCACCCTGATGTGGGTTACTAAAACACAGTAATGTTATGTATACTGCCAGTTTTGATTAAAAGCAGCCTATTAAAGCCTTCAAATAAAGCACACCCCCCCTCATTAGTGTCCCACTCCTCTGCAGCACGCAATGGGTAGCATAAAGGTGGCCATACATACGTACCATATATTGGTCCTTTAGACCGTTTCAGCAGCTTATCTGCCCATATTTGGGGGCTCCTGATGGGTTCTCCCAATCAATATCATGCCATAAACGGCCAGATATCGATCAGGCAAGTTTGATTTTTTTCTGTGATCTAGGATCGCATCGGCTAGCTGATGCGGTCCTGCAACCCGCCTGCGCCCATTTGCAGCATTGTAATCCGATCGTTCGTTCGTGATGGTCTCTGTGCTGCTTCACAGATCATACTACAGATCTAACTGTAACAGGAAGAAGTGTGAAAGCAAAAGACACAACTCTGTCTGTTAATTGGCTCATGTGCCCTAACAAGTATGGTTTGTTGGTATGTTTGTGTGCACAGTGAATCGTATGATCCCAGGGGGCGGCCGTTATTTTTTAAAATTTTCTATTTATGATTACCCAATGGCACATACTACTAGAAAAGTATATTATTATGAAAATGGTTTATTTACACGAAGCAGGGCTTTACATATGAGCTGTTTTATGCAATATCTTTTTATAGAGACCTACATTGTTTGGGGGGTATAGTTTTCCTTTAAGGCGAGGTCGCCAAACAAGCAGATCTAATAGTGTATGGCCACCTTAACACTGCAGACAGAGGGAGTCTAGGACAGAGGCAATGCTGGGTGACTTCATTGAGCAAACAGTGGATATGTGCCTTATCTCTGGTTTTCCCCTTGTTTTTAGTAGCAGAAATGTCACATCTGAGTGATAGCAGATACTGCAGAAATTTCAATCTGCAGCATATGAAACTGAATACTCACCCCTGCCCAAACAGTGTATTTTGGACCAAATTAGGTGGAATAAACCCAGCAACTGATACAAGGTGCTCCATGCAGGGCTACAGACTAAACTTCACTTTCACTAGTATCTACTCATTCTTGTTTTTTTATGCTTAGAATGCTCAGAATCTGGGCTTTTCTGGATAAGGGTTCATTCCTTCATTTGGGTCACCATACCTTAAGTCTACTAAAATAATTAAAATATTTGATAAATCCAATAATTTGCTGTACAGTGCTTTGCCCTCAAGGAGCGCTATACAAATAAAAATATACATACATACATACATACAATAAGTGTTGTTTTTCTTCCAAGTTCCAATATTGATTAACTACATAGTAGGATGAAATATAATGTACTGTTTTATTGCTACAGAGAAAAAAATTAAATTATTTGATTAAAATGGAGTCTATAGGGGATGCCCATCTCATAATTAAGAGCTTTCTGGATAACAAGTTTCCGGATAATGGATCCCATACCTGTACCACATATATGCTTATCTTAACGTATGACTGGGCAGGAGCCCTCATCAGAGTTGCATAGAACTTGTGATAGAAACCAAAAAATGTCAACTAAGATCCAATTGGACTAAATGGATCATTCATGAGAGAACCCTTTAAAGGTAATAACTATTTGTGTATGTCTGTTTTAATCACAAAAAATGTAGACAGAAAGTCTCTTTCGTTTTGTTATTTCTTGTGCTAAACATGCTATCAGGAAAACTGAAGCTTTGCCATGTTACATAATTAGATTACACCCTTTCATACACCCTAGGTTGTGACTGTTTTGTTGGCAGCAGTCAATTATGCAGGGGGATTATATGGGCACTAGTAATCTAAACACTAACCAAAATATATTTTTATTACAATTAAATAAACAAATAAATATGAAAAAAACCCTGAAAATATGTGATGAATTTTATTGGAAAGTTGCTCAGATGTACATTTATTTTCATTATGCAAAAAAAAATCTGTTGGTTGTCACCTCAGTCTCATAGTTTGTATGAACTATATAAATGTAGTCCCATAGGGTTGAACAGTATCAGCAGAAAGCAACAATTTTACACCAAGTTTAACAAAATGTGCAGATTTAACCCGCCCATGCAGATTCGAAAAATAAATTGCACAAATCATTTGATTCCAACACAAAATACAATTTTAACTTGCAGGTTTATTGTGCAAAATGTTAGCATATAAACAGTCACATCACGAATGACAGTTTTGCATATATGAAGAATCATTATATAAAGTCATATATAAGTACGCAATGCAGTAAAAGTTGAGGTGCACCATTATAGTATAGTATAGGCTTTTATAAAGAAAAAGGGTTTAGAAAGGACAGAAAAGAAATTTTTACATAGAATTCTCATTAATACCTGGCAGGAAAAGGATTGCCCACTGCGCAAACAAATACTGATTAGGTATTGAAGTCAGATAAGTGGTGGGGCAGTTTTCTTATACAACTAAGACAGGGTGCCATGGATCCCAAATTTGGGCACAACTGAGTAGGGCGTCTGGTGTCATTGCTGCCATCCTCTCCATACTCTCTCTTGCGCTAAGTTGATTAATCAGGTGTTGTATGTCCGGGGTTATAGGTTGTTTCCAGGTTCGGGCAGCTGAGTTGAAGTTTTATTGAGGCCAACGCTTTTTTCGGGGTAGAGTTGGAGAAGGGCTATTTGCGGTTGAAACAGTACAAAATTCAATTTGACTGATTAAAATGCCTGTGTGATTGTTGCATATATAAATGTATATATATATATAAATGAGTATATAAATAAAGACATGTCTCAGAGAGAGAGAGAGAGAGAGAGAGAGACAGAGAGAGAGAGAGAGAGAGAGAGAGAGAGAGAGGGGTATAGGGTGCATACAGAAAACAGAAATCGAGGGGCCCTGTACGTAAATATTTTCTGGGTCCACCCGCCCCTGGCCAGCCCCAGACCGATTGGTGGCCCTGCAAATAAAATAAAATTAATGGCCAACCCCCCCACAAACATTTTTGAAAAAATCATTGGTGGCAGCCCCCTCCACAAGTAAAAAAAAAATGGTGGCCAGGGCCCACACACACACAGGCCACCCACCCCAGGCCAGCCCTAGACCCACTGGTAGCCAGGCTGGTAACCCCTTGCAAAAAAATTAATGGTCTGCCCCCCCCCACAAAAGTTTAAAAAAAAACATTGGTGGCAGCCCCTCCCCTCCACAAGTAAAAAACAAAAAAAATTGTGGCCAGGGTCCCCCCCAAACACAATTAACATTGATGGCCAGGGTTGCCGCACTACAGGTTAAAACAAAAAATTACATTGTTGGCCAGGGTAAAAGTTTTTTTACTTACTTTATTTCCAGCCCACCACTGCTGTCAGGGAGTTGCAAGTTTCAAAAAGGAGGGCAGGAGCTCAGGTGTCTGCATATTCTTTCTGCCGATTGGTCACTGAAGTCTAAGTCCTGGTACAGCTGCACAGGGATTGAATAGGTCAAGTTTGAACCTATCCGGGCTATCCAATCCCCATGCAGCTTTCTTGGGACTTAAATGTCAGTGACCAATGAAAAGTAGAGAAAGTTGTAAAGATGATGCCGCTCTGCAGCTCTCTGACAGCTGGGGGCCGGCTAATCAAGTAAGTGCAGCAGGGCCGGCCCCCCAATAAGGTACAAAATCCCTGGGGGCCTAGGACAACTGCCCAGCCCCCCGGACGGTGGCCCTGAATAGGGGTAAAGATTTAATATCCAGAATGCTTTCTGGGTAACAGGTTTCAAGACAAAGGATCCTATACCTGTACCAGGAAATAAATAAATAAAAGATGTTTTTTTATAGCTAGTGAAGTCATTGCTATTATATACTGTGTGCATCTCTCCTGTCCTATACATTTTCCTTTTGTGTTCAAAATGAAGCTGGTGCAGTCACAGGAGAGAGAAATATATGAACAGTGGCCACTTATCAATATTGTTTATTCATATAAAGCCAACATATTCGGCACTTAAAAGAATTTATCTGGCCATGTATCTAAACCTGTTACTGTAAAGTTATGAATGCAGTAGCTTTGATCTTAGCAGGTTCCCATTCATTTATGTATAAAGCCTTATTTCAAAACAAATTTAAGAGAAGGAGCCCTGTAATTTTCCCTGCTGTTAATCCTTTTTAAAGCTGCATTTAATGCTATAATAGGAAAGGTGTCATGTCTCACCTGTCCAATGTATTGGAGACGTGCCTGATCGTGACCCACCATTGTCAGCCTCACTAATGCGCTCATTTATTGTACTTCAAACACAATGAGCCTTTTTACTTCTAACATTGATGTCTTGTCCATTACAAGGTATAATAGAGCGTTTCCAGTGATTCTTAAACCATTTTCACTAAGGCTAATGCCACACTGGGTTGTTTCTCAGCCACTTTGCTCATATCTCCTGTCTTATGTGTCTGCACTGGAGCCACTGCATTGAACTGGATGCAGACCCAGATTTCAGTGGCAGAATGCATACGTGTACATTTTGGTGCTGAAAACTGTCTAATGGTTCTGATGCACCAATATATGACACAGCTCTGTTCAAGATTTTGAATTTAAAAAGCCTTTATAAGCATGTGGCTTTTAGATCTGCAACAATATGATGTTTCCGGCTCATTTGCAGCCCTTTTTCAAATTACTGACACATTTGCAAAGTTACAGTTTATACTTTTTTTCTCACAGCCTCATCTCTTGGCTACAATGTCTCATTACTCCAACAAAACAATAAAAGATCAAAATTGGATCACTTATCTCTTTTTGTTACTTTTAGGTTTCTATTTCTGACTCAATCTCAAAGTCCTTATACATCTGGTTTTTATGCTAATCCTTACAGATCAATCCATATTCTGAAAAATATACAAACATTAAAATCAACCTAATTTAAAACAATTTATTTTTGTTATTTTATTATTCGTTTTCCAGAAGTATTATCTAGTTTATCTAAAGATTGGATGTAAATCATATTCACGGTTAAGACCATGGGGTTCCAAAGTATCCAATAGGTTCTTTAGTTCTATAACCTCCCTGGGGAAATATGGGGACCTGATCAATTACCTGAAATTTTAATTGATGAACCCCATGGCCTTTATCTGCGAAATGTGATGCAACCGCCTGATCCAGTTTCTTTAGCTTAATTGCTGACTTATGCTCTCTTATTCTCTCTTTTACCATCCTCGTGGTCTGTCCCACACAGACATTTAATTGTGTAAATTACATATGTGAATGTACAGGTGTAAGAACCTTTGATTTTTATGGGATTACCCTTTCTTGGATGGTACATAGTATCTCCTCTCTGGCAATTGGAACAGCAATTACAGGATAGACCGCAATAGTTGTTGTTTTTTTATCATAGCCTCCCACATCAGATCCTAATGTTTTATTCCTTTTGTAAGACATTACTGGGGGCTGTCTAAAACATTCAATTTCTGGTAGCCCATCCTTATGGTTCTGATGCAGACACCATAGGCAGGTGGTAGAGGAGAAGCAGCCCAGTGTGGCATTAGCCTAAGGCTAGAGACAGGCTATGCGGATCTCGGCCTGTAGACAAACTCAGGTCAATAATTCACTCCTCCTCTTCTGCTTGATGTGCCTGTACCCAAATACATTGCTTTGGCTCAAACATACATGGCCAATTTCAGTGCCAAAACACAAGATTTTGCATTTTGCGCCGGAATCCACCACTTCTGCCTGCGCCTGAGCCAAGACAATGTATTTGGGTGCAGGAACATCGAGCAGTGAAGGAGCAGATTCTTGGCCTGTGTTTCTCCACAGGCAGATATCCACAATGTCTGTCTGTGGTTATCAGCTTATCACCCATGTCCCAGTCTATTAAAAGAGAAGAAAAGGTCATTTTATTTGGGGGTGCCAAAAGTTAGGTGGGATTCTTCCAGTGGAGAAGTCAGAAGAAGAACGTTCTGTGGTGTTCACTGAAAGAATCCCAGGCCGGTGCAGTTTTCTGCTGATAGGAGCACTGGCCCAGGGATTCAGGTAAGTAAATGTATCACTTAGGGTGCCTAACATTTGGCAGCCCCAAGTTAAAAGACCTTTCCTTCTCCTTTAAACCACTGCTATCAAAATAAGGATTCAGCCAGCTGCACACATAGCGGTTCTAAACTTACATTTCCAAGGTTGAGTTGCTCATGTTGGTCAGATATCAGCTGTGCAGGTTTGATTTCCCATTTAGGGTGAGAGCCACATTGGTGTGTTGATTCAGTCCTCTCCTGAAAGTTTGCATTGCTGGTCATTATGATCCAGTTGTTGACTCAAGGGCCAAACAATCACACAGCTAACAGCACCACAGCAAATCGGAGCAAATTGGTATTTTTCCACTGGTGTTTCTATGCCAGTGAAGAAAATGCAGAGTATGCCATTGGCCTTATGGTTACAGATGTCTGGAAAAAAACTACAGCTTTATATATGGGTTTCATAAGTCATTAACAAAAGAGTTATGTAATGTTGTCTCTCTGTCTGGGTGGGTTTCCTCCATTTTTCTTCCCACGCTCCATAAACATACAGGCAGGTTAATTGGCTGCTGATGAAATTGACCCTACTGTATATAATGTGATAGGAACCTTAGATTGTGAGCTCCACTGGGGCAGGGACTGACAAAGATCAAAAATGAAAATGTGTCTACACTATATGAATAAAACATAATAAATAAATGAAGCAATGCTGAGTATGCTCATTTTTAGGTTTAAAGTATGCAGAGCTGTCAGAACCTCACAACAATCCCTGGCAAGTCAGTGTGAGATCAATGCACAAACACATCCTGGTGAGCAGGAGGTTATCTGAGATCAATGTGCGGGCGGCTGCTGGACAGCTGGCAGTGTGTTATAGAAATGCAGTCAGGCTTCATGTCCATAAGGATTACTGTTAGCAAGCACTGTGATTCACATTGATTAGCACTTCCACATGATGTGACTACAGGGTTATACAAATTAGGGCCACCCGAATGGAAAGCAAATCCAGAGACCCTAAAGAATTGACCAATTAAGTTCCATACCTGCAGTTTCTTTCTTTTTTGTTACATCCTGCTTATGCAACAAATTCTCTTATAATTTGAAGTGCCTTTCTTAAAATCAGATTTCTGTTTAGAGAAGAGTCCGTGGTTCTGATTTTAGCCGTAAAGCCATGTTAAATATAAAAGTATAGATTGATAAAATATAGACCACCTAGGTACCTTTTGAATAAGCTGGATGTATATGAATGCACTGAAAATTGTGAATTGTGCAGCACCATATACACACACTCTTTCAGGCAGAGACCCTTCTCTTGTTCAAACGTAAAATCTAAGGTTGGTGTGTAAGACACAGGGTGAGCAAGTGAGTTAAACAACAGTGAGTCATGTCCTGGTTGAGAATCCATGGGTTGATGATTAGCTCTATCAATGCGGTCTCATGGAGCAGAGAAGCACCAGGAGAAATTAAATGATGCCCGGACAGGAGAGCTAGGGCACTACTTTTGGGGGCAAATTTACTTATGGTCGAATATCGAGGGTTAATTAACCCTCAATATTCAACTGTCGAAGTTAAATCCTTTGACTTCGAATATCGAAGTCGAAGGATTTAGCGCTAATCGTTCGATTCGAAGGATTTTAATCCATCGATCGAACGATTTTTGTTTGACCAAAAAATACTTAGAAAGCCTATGGGGACCTTCCCCATAGGCTAACATTGACTTCGGTAGCTTTTAGGTATCGAACTAGGGGGTCAAAGTCTAGTCTATCGAATGGTCGAATAGTCAAACGATTTTTAGTTCGAATCGTTCGATTCAAAGTCATAGTCGAAGGTCGAAGTAGCCCATTCGAAAGTAGCCAAAAAAATCATTCGAAATTCGAAGTTTTTTTTCTTCTATTCTTTCATTCAAACTAAGTAAATGGGCCCCTTACACTTACACATGAACAGTTTAATTTGGCAATAGTGTGTAATCTAAAAAAACAGATAATGTAAATGTGCAGAAGTGCTCAGAAGATCCCACTCAGCAATCATACATTTAGTTATACAGGTTAGTATACATATGCCCTTTAAATGTGGGTTTCATAACTCAGTACAGGAACAGGCAAGCAGTTGGCTATTTTGAAACAGAACATATCACTTTTAAGAGGTGTTATAGCAATGAAATATTCTATATTAAAGGATAGTGGTGTAGAAACTGTAACTGGTTATTGATATGAAGACTGCAGTCAGGCCCAATCCTTGTGTTGCACAGGCCTCACCATGTCAGGACTAGTCCCAACACTTGTTGCATGGAATGCTAGCACTGACACAAACCCCTTTTAAATAAAAGGTTACACACACTTTCATTAAAGGGATACTATTACAAGTATGGGATCCATTATCATGAAAACCGTTAACCAGATAGCTCTGAATTAACGGAAGCATATCCCTCATCCATTATTATAATATATAACTTACATTTTTGAAAATTATTTCCTTTTTCTCTGTAATAATAAAACAGCACCTTGTACTTGATCCAAACTAAGATATAATGAATACTTATTGGAGGCAAACCAATTCCGTTGGGTTTATTTAATAAGTAAATTATTAAGTAGCCATGGAATGGAGATCAAAATTATGGAAAGACCCCTTATCTGGAAAACCCCAGGTCCCAAACATTCTGGATAACAGGTCCTATAAATGTAAACCAATACATTTATAGGATCTGTTATCCAGAATTAAAGGAATTAAATTTAAAGGAACAGTTCAGTGTAAAAATAAAAAAAGGGTAAATAGATAGGCTGTGCAAAATAAAAAATGTTTCTAATGACTAATGTTTCTAGGTCACATGACACAAAGCTATGTGACCTATGACAGGGAGGTCGGAGGGTAGAGAGGAGTAGAAAGTATATTATGTTGATCAGCCTTTTAGAGGAGGGGTTTCGGACAGTAGTTTCAACTGGTGAGCACTATAGTCTATTGGAATTGCTGCCGAAAGGCCTGTTGGAATTGCAGATATGAGAATGTGTGCCTGATCTGGTCTCTGGGTAACAGGGCCCCCCGATTAGTCATATCTTCCAATGTATGTATGCCCCAGTGGGTATGGTGCAATTTGTTGAAAGCTGGGTAGATAGGGTTGCCACCTGGCCAGTATTTTCCCGGCCTGACCGGTACAAATGATGCTGGACCCCAATGTTATTAATAGGGGAAACAAATCGAAATATACAGGAAGGCCGGTATTTTTTTCCAAAAAAGGTGGCAACCCTATGGGTAAGTGTTACCCCCATAGCAGCAAATTCAGGGATAGGATTGGAGGCTTCAGTTTATACAAATTCAAATGATGCTTAGCATCACCAGCTTCAGTATTTCTTGCAGGATATTGCTGTCATCTTGTGGCTGAAATTAACATTGCAAGTACATATTAAATATAAAAGGAACAGCTTCAAGTCTTCCGTTTTATAATGATGGCTACGCATATAGTAAAGCAGTTTAATGGACATGGAAATCGACAGTTTTTCACTTTGTTTTTTTTTATTTAGATTATCTAATGGCAAATCTGCTTTTTTTTTTACCACTGGGTAAGAGCTGACATTCTTCCAGCTACATTCAGCACTTGTGCAAGTAAAGCCTGATGAAAAATTCTAAACACATAACAGTAAATCTGTCATTTCAAATTGCAACAACATTTAAAACATTTCAAAATAAATGCTTTAGCAATATGAACTTGGGGGTTTGCTCTTTGATTTTGCTCTATTAGGAACGTTTCTCGGCAGCACTATTGAGGCACGCAGCAGTGCAGAATTCTGCTCCAACTTTTAATTCTGGATATGCAACTGCTGATCATTGTGCTATGTGAATACATAACATTCAGAATAGAGGCTCAGGAAAAGATGCTATAAAACTTTATCGCATAAAAGATGCTATTTCACCAGGGTTGCTTTTGACTTTAAGGTCTGAACACAGTGGTTGGTATTGTTGCTTTGCAGCACAGGGGTCTTGAGAAAGATTTCTAACAGGGCAATGTCCTTATTTAAAGAATGTCATGTCAATGTTTGCAACGTTTTCTCCCTGCCATTTGCTTTCCTCCCTGCTCCAGACACATGCTGATGGAGGATTCTCATTATAGGCAATTAGATTCTATGGTGTTAATGTAATAAAATGTTTGCTTCTTATCTAACTCATAGCAGCCAATCAGCAGGTAGCAGTTACATGTGACAGCTATGGGTTACTAGATGTGGTCATCCTTTAAGTATATAAAGTATAAATTGGATTTTTTCAGTGACAGGCCACTCTCCCAGTATAAACAAGGCTATAGTTTAAAGGAGAACTTAAGCCTAACTAAAGAAGTAGCTAGAAATGTTATATATTACGTTTTAGGCTTTTGTACCCGCCCAAGGCAACCAAAGTCCTTTAGAGATCTAAGCCTCCAAATATGCCCCAGTAGCTCCATATCTTCTTTTCTGCTGATTCACTGCACATGCTCTGTGCTGCTGTCACTTACTGAGCTTAGGGACCCGCTCACAATATACAGTACACATAGAATACGAATATAGTAATTTACGGCTATTTAGTCATTTTAATACAGATAATTACTACATGGCAGCACAGAGACCAGTGCAGCTAGCATCAGAATTTAATCAACTTATATTACAAGAAAATCTTATTTTCTGTTTGAAAATTCATGACGACCCTTAAACTTTGCTTCTTAACAGCTACGCAGAGCCCACTGAGCATGCGAGTGTCACAGACACATTCCAAGATGGTGACCCCCTGTGACAAGTTTGTATTTCTGGATCATTGCTGCTATTGAGAAGCTGAAACGTTAGGCTGGTGCAATAAGGTCATTTTTATAAAAATATAGTATTTTTAGCCATATTCATTTTCAGGGTTTAGTTCTCCTTAAAAAGCTGTGCTGTTGAACAATAAAACCCACCCCTTTCTAAACTACAGCCTTTGAGCAGCTCACTACCAGAGGGCTTCTGAGTGGACTGGTAATTCATTTTAGCACCTTCTCCTCCAGGAAGTGACAATAAGTGCTAAAGTGAAACTTATTTTAGTGCCAGAAATAACAGAAACATAGATTTTTCTATAGCCAAACAGTATGTTCATCACAAGCCCTATTCACTGAGCTCATGTTAAAAAGGGGTGTATACTGTCCCTTAAAATTAAGATATAGGAGAGAAAATATGTATCCACTATCCATGTCTACAGACCCAGGCCACAGCTAGTGCAATATTCATAAAACAGCTATGCATCCTGTATCTCCATATCTTTATAAAGACACAAAACACCCATAACCCTTCATTCATTTATACTTTCGTTACAGAATTTATACTGACAAACTGAAACACTTGTGTATCTAAAAATTTAATTCACCAAGAAAGCAAAAACAGTTTATTCATTGCAGCATGTTACAAAAATACAACATATATTTTCAAGCAAACTGATTTACAAAGACTGTGCAGTTTAGCTTTGCAAAAAGTGTTTCCTGAAATTATACTAATTTTCCCCAAAACCAGAATCTAAATGAAAGCTGTTATATGGTATCATTATACAACGCAAATTCAACACTGGATCCCATATTTTCAAGCAAACTGATTTACAAAGACTGTGCAGTTTAGCTTTGCAAAAAGTGTTTCCTGAACTTATACAAATTTTCCCCAAAACCAGAATCTAAATGAAAACTGTTATATGGTATCATTATACAACGCAAATTCAACACTGGATCCCATATGCGTTATTTGGCTCTTCAGAAGGTAAAAACAAAAAGACGACAAGAATTATTAACTATTTTGCATTGTTAATGGTCTACAGTGCTATCAATAATAAAGTAAAAGAACGTCTGTGCATACCCTGTAACAACTGTCCAACACCTGGTAGTCTTATAATTAAGCTACTCTGACATCACATTTCAGCAGTTTGCAGGTAGTCATGATGCAGCTTTGCTGTTCCCTCTGTTCTGTAAAGCTGTAAAAAGCAACTCAAGTAAAGCCCCCTAAACTCCATTGGCTCTCTTCACCTACTGTACATCTATTCATACATTATTATTGCAGTTTTTCATTGCCTGGGAAAATTCTTTTTTGGCCAACAATTTGATTTTAACCCAAACCATATTTATGCTTTAAAGCATTAGTACTTATAATGCATCTTGATGCCCCTAAGGTGTTACAGGTATTGTAATTACAATAACTGTATGGAAAATACGTTAGTAACAGTAATCTTTGCAAAGCCCATTTCCTTTATTAAATCAGTGATTTCATGCAAGGAAAACAGGGGAAGATTGCATTAATGCACCACAATGAGAAGGATATCATACCTAAATTACTGTAGGGAGTTGGAATAAATTGGAGAACAGGCAGAATTCTTGAAAGCGGTCATAATGAATTGTTTCTGTGTATGGAGTGCAAGGATCTGTGACATCTGTTCTGACCTAGTAACGAAAAGTGACAAAAGTATAACATTTGTACCTCAGACAATTGTAATGTGCAGCACAGCTGACTGCGAAATCCTAAGCTTCTCACAAGATGACTTGCCCATGATTACAAAGTCAGTCATTTCTGTGGCCATTCTAGAGTCTTGGCCTATGGCTGGAAATGGAAAATTTTCTTGAACAGATGAGTTTTTTTTAAGTGAGCCACTGAGCTTTCCTACGATGAATGCCGAAAAAAGACTACCTTTAAGAAAACATAATCTGCTCATGGAATACCTGCATGGAATACATGAAAGTATGATCTTAGCCGTATCCTTGGACCTTTTGCTTAGTTTTACCTTATTAATAGAGCATTGCTTCTGTTAATATACCTGTCATATTGGTAATAATTGATCACCACACCCCCACCATGTTATGATCTAAATCAAATATTTTTCCAGAAAAATTAGCTCTGCATCATATTGTGCTGTGTTACACTGGGTGCACCGTGTGAGCCAAGCAATAACAAAATAAAATTTGCCCTATCTGTAGGACATGTAAAGAATACACAGTCAGATGAAATTTCAAGTGACTTAAAACAAAGGATATTCTTGCCTATGTAAGTACACACCATAAAAGAAGAAACCCCATAAACATCAAGACTTGGCAGTACGTTTCCTTAGCTTGTCCTGAGGGACATCACTTGCTTCTTTGTCTTCAAGCTTGCCATTTTCAAAGTCGTTTACTTCTTCTTCCTTTTCTTCATCTTCCAGTTTCTTCCGGTCAGCAGGTTCAGTAGGCAGGTTTTCTAAAGAAAATGAAAATGGCAGCAATCAAATGCCAGATTCATGGAATTGACTCTGGCCTTCTGTATCACTAGCCTCAAGTAAAGTTAAGCTAGCCATACAGAGTGAGATCTGCTTGACAAATAAGCAGATCTTGGTTCAATTTGGCCACCCATGCATTAGATCAAAACAGACTGATCATTCGTTTGTTCAGTAGCCAACAACTTGATCATAATACAGGTCCAATGGAGACCCTGTCAAAGAGCAGATTTTCACACCTGCCTGATAGATATCTGCCTAAATTTCAGCCAGATATCCGACGAGCTGACCCTCCTAAGGGCACCATACATCGTCAGATAAGCTGACGACAGTCTTTACATAAACCAGTCTTTAGGTATAACATCAGCCTAAATGGACAAGTTATCTGGAAGTAGAAAAGAACAATTACGGCTATATAAAAAGACAGAAAATGCAAGACTATAGCTGGCCGTATATGTGTGAATAATATTGCATTAAGTTATGAACATTGGTACGTATATGTTGGCCCAATGATCCCAACCAATATCCATGTACTATAGATATCAGTCGGTTTAGGAGTTGGGCACCTTTGAAAATGAATCCGCTGAAGCACCATGCATTGGCAGCAGCTCTTCACTTCCTGCTATTTAAATGTTTTTTGTGCTTTGCATGAACGGTCAGAACAATAGGAAGGCAGCCATAATAGGTTTGGTTCATGGTACACTCTCTGTACATTTGCCCCTGCACTAATTAGATAGAGAGCATACCGGATTAGACCATGTATGGCTGCCTTTAGAAATCCATTAGAGAAGCAAAGTAAACATTTCTGTATATAGATGTCATATGATGTGCATATTAATTAATCATTAACAAAAAGGTTCACTCACTAATATATTGGTATTCTTGGGGTCTGTGCCTTTTGGATGGACAGAGGAAGTCTGCCACAAACACCAAAATCTGAAATAAACAAATAGCTATGGTAAATAAAAGTTAAAGCATATGAATACTTTGTCATATAAAACTATCTGTACACAAAATAAAAAAACATATATAATAGGAAAGTTGTCACTATGAACTGGTGGAAGATATAGTTACCCCCCATAGAAAATGACATTTGCAAGCAGTTGTTTTACCCCAAATTGCTAATTTTCATAAGAAGTGTGACGTATATTTCAAGAATGTGAGCTAAATATGGGCTTATTTACTGGCAAATTTACACATGGGCAGTAACCCATAGCAACCATTCAATGATTAACTATGCTCAGACAGTAGAAGGAACAATAATGAAACATTTGAGTGGTTTCCATACACGCAAATGTTACTGCAGTAATTCTAATTTGGCCTTTTTACTAAATGTGTTTTTAAAACACAAAGCAAATAACGTGTCTGTAAACACCAAGGTACAAGACAGTCAGCAAGGTCCTGAATTAGCTAAAGTATTGAATCAGGCCTTTGATTTCAATGACTCCACTTGGCCCATTGGTTCATTAGGAACACACAACCAGGGCTAATGTTAATTTATATGTACAAGCCACAAAACACTAGGCCTCCTTTACAAAAACTTGCTGTTTGGGAACCCACAGCCATCAGCAATTAACTTTATTCTAGTGCAAACACAATTAAAACAAATCTGATTGGCTGGTTGTAAAACCAATACGATGTAAGCAAAGGGCAAAGGCATATACAGTAAACCATGACAAACATAACAAAAATGTCTCCAGAATACAATGAGTTTTCCACTTACCAAACCCAAAAATAGACCTAGAAATAGGGTCATCAATCCAAATATAATGTAAGATCCCCACACAGGAATGGACAGGTCTTCAACAAAATAATTGTGGCATTGCTGTAAAAAATCGTTTATACTGGCTGAATGCAAACATTTACACACTGCTGTACAGTCAGGGATTACAGTAGTAACAATTAAGACAAAATACATGCATGGGGGCTAGCTGTATGTGGATCTTGCAACAAAATAGAAGGTGGCATAATTATGAAACATAGAAAAATGTGAGGGTTAATTTGATATTAACAGACTCATATGTTATCTTTATGCCATCATATAGGGGAGGGAATTGACAGCTGGATGTAGGAGCATTTTATGACCACAGCACTCTTTTTCTGTTGCAGCCCCACTTAATATTTTTTTACCTTATAATAGAAAACCTAATTCTAAACAACATTGGAATATACATTCATTACACATTTTCTATGGTTTTTAAGTTATTTGTACATGTATTGCTATTGAAAGCAGTGTTTGTCCCTTTCTATTCTCTGCCCTGGTGGCTCAGACTGTTGATATAACGTAAGACATGCCAGCTGATTAACAGACTTATAAGCAATTTAACATTTGTGTTGACATTCCCTTTAAAACAAAAAGACTAGGGGATCAAACTCAATCTTTCCTCCTTCCATTTCCTAATGTACATATGCAAATTAGAGCTTGGATTCAGTTTGGGATTTCAGTTTAGGATTTGGTCAAATCCTAAAAGATTGTATATGCGGACAAACCTTGAAAAATAGGGAATTAGTGTATCCCTAATGTAAAGACACAAACATAGTTCAATTAACAAGAAGAATAAACAAGAAGATGAAGGCGAGATATATGGGGAGGGGACACACTAATATCATAAGAATGAAACAAAATTAGCCTTTTACCACCCCCTCCAATCTTGTCAGTAGCAGGCAAACCTTTGGCGTATATCTGCCTTTACAAAAACAGTTTTTACAGTCTACACAAAAACACAGCTTGTGTTTCACATACCCTGATCCACATGGATAGCTGGAACAATGCAGACATGCCACTCATCCTATAGAAAAAACACAAGGAATATATGAATATGTGTTAACAAGTTCTTTGCTTTAACTGGACACATTCGCATGAATATTTGTACAACGAAAGATACACTATGTATTATTTTAGAAGTGTATGCTTTCAGAAGTGTAGGTCTTAAAAGGTGTATGCCTACAACCAAACACTTTAGCTTAGAATATGGTTTTTAAGGGATATACTCCGTAGCAGTCAGTATTGTTTTACGTTTGCTCCATTTTTTGAAGAAGATTCAGAAAGTGACTCAGTCCTGCTGGAAACTTGGCATAAGCTATATACTATACCAAATTATTAGATGGGACATAATACACTAACAGTTAAACAAGCTTTTAAAAACATGTCAATGTAAGAGTCTTATGTAGCAAATCTTCTTTAGCATTCCTCCAACAATAACAACGTATATTACAATACAGATTTTATCCTGGAAAGGTGACATGCGGGTCACAAAATCTTACCAAGAATCATCGCTTACCAATTCCAACCCTCCTGCTTTATTTGTGGTTCCAATAGGAACAACTGTCTGGTTTCCAACTAAATGCAATTACATTAATTTACACATTTGGAGAAGGAAGGAGGAGCTATTAAAGATGGCAGCCACTTACTTGCCTAAATTGGAAGAAGTTTGGCATTCAAGAGCAGCATTATAAAGGCAAGTTGATATTTTGCAACCTGGTATTTAAGTAGAAGATGGAGTGAGGACCAATGTTTTGGTACAGGTATGGGACATGTTATCCAGAATGCTCGGAACCTGGGGTTTTCCAGGTGAGGTTATTTTCATAATTTGGTCCTTCATACCTTAAGTCTACTAAAATCATTTACATTAAGTAAAACCAATAAGGACTTATTATATATTAGCTTGGATCAAGCACAATGTACTGTTCTATTATATAATTATTAGTGAACTGTGCTTTCATCTCTTTAAAAAACAAATGAAGCAAAAAAAATAAAAATTCACTATGCAAGCCATCAAACCAAGGTTCTGCAATGCCGAACATAAAGCAGACAACAGACATGTTTTTCTCTCTTAGAGTGAAAGAAGAGAAGCTACTTATAATTAGTTTTTTGTTTGTTTTTAAATACGGTATGGTGCCTTTATTTTTTTTCATGGATGAAATGTGGAACAGGGCAGAGGCATTAGTGGAAAAGTGTCAGGAGGGAGTGAAAAACTGCTGGACTGCTACTGGCAAGGTGTAGGAAGGGTTTCTCCAGATCCTTAATTACTTCTTTCCTACCACCACACAGACAGACAAATATATTGCTCCCCTAGTTAATTTGGGGTCATATAAGCCCCAGTTTATGTATTATAGTACTTTTTAGCATAACTGCAAAATGCTCACCTTTCAAATATGCAAAAGCAAAAAAACTTACAAAATAAAAAAAAAGTGTAATACGTACAAAAATGAACTTGGGCCAGCCCAGGATGATACAGGTTCTATGGTTTCCCATTCCTTTTCACTGATAAAATTGATAAAGTCCTTGTGTGATCTAGATCCTTGGTACTTTCTGAAAACTCCATCTTTGCAGCTACAAAGCAATAAAACAAAGAAAGCAAATTCAGGACAGTGGTAGAGACATTTTAAAGAATGTATGCATGGAGATAAAATTAAAACTGCAGCAAAGAGGAATATATACAGAAGAAATATGTATAGTTACAGAAGCTATCTGGCCCTTTTACCAGTATGGGTAACTACCGATACTGGAAAATCTAGGATATCTAAATGACAAATGTAATTACAGTACCGTACGATCAGCAGTTACATTGTGCTCATCTTAGAGCAGTACAGTCCATCATTTCTCACAATATTACCCTACTACTAACCTACTATTTAAAAATGATGTAATGAAGGCAGTACCTGTTAGGGATCCTTCAAGCAGACTACAAAAAATTTAAGACTTTTTTTGTAATCAGTGCACTGCATGCCTGCATGAGCCAGTGTCAGCTGAGACACTCTCTAGTGATAACACGAGATGGTGGTGTGATAAACTCGATAACTATATCAGATTTTGCACATTTTGGATAACCTTTCCAGCAAAGTAATCATTGTAGAAAATTCATTATTGTGGTCTGGGAACATTGCTTTACCTCAGAAGACCAAACTTAGTACAGGTATGAAATCCGTTATCCGGAAACCGTTATCCATGAAGTTTCGAATACGGAAAGGCCGTCTTCCATAGACTCCATTATAATAAAATAATCCAAATATTTAAAAATGATTTCCTTTTTCTCTGTAATAATAAAACAGTACCTTGTACTTGATCCAAATTAAGATATAATTCATCCTTTTTGGAAGCAAACCCGGCATATTGGGTTTATTTAATCTTTACATGTTTCTAGTAGTCTTAAGGTATGAAGATCCAAATTACAGAAATATCCATTATTTGGAATGCCCCAGGTCCCGAGCATTTTGGATAATAAGTCCCATACCTGTATTATATATTAATACTTTATGAAAAGTTAAATATATAAATAAATTTTAGACATGTGTACATGTCACAGAACATTTTCCACACAAGAGTTTGCATTCTAACATCCTTTTAGTTTTAAAAAGATCTTGAATTGTCTTCCAGCTATATAGATCAGTACTTACTGGTATATTGTTGGCAGTGCTGTAATGATAAATCTGCCACTCAGTCCTAACAACAAGAGAGAAGTTGTTTTATTACTGCAAGTGTGACACCATTTATAAAAGTACAGCACAGTTTTTACAAGAGATGAAAGGCAAATTAAACATAGTCATTTATTGGGGCAATGTTGTCCAAACAGTTCAACAATCTGCCTTCTATTTCCAAACCAGGAACAGCACTTTGACCCTGATCAAAAGACACATTTAAAAACATTACAAGCAGTAAACATGTATAAGTTAACAGCAATGAAGTATGAATTTAAACATTGTTATGCTGCATTGTAGCTTAGACCTTGGTTGTTTAATATTAAGTGTTCCTTCTTGATGCCTTGAATATTTAAGGTCCAATCTAGGATACTACTTCCATGATAGCAGAGTTGTGAAGTCTGCGTCCTGAAGCTAAATTGTTTGCTCACCTTGTAATAATAAAAGACGTGGATCATTTCCAAACTAAAAAAAGCTACACAATTAACATGCATACTATTGAATGTTTTACCAAAGCTGTGACAACAACTCAACTGAAAAAACAGAGCCTGAAGCAATAAAAAGCAAGTTGCTATAGGCAATGTGACTGCTGTGTTCAGGAGGCAGGGAGCAGACCAAGGCAAGTCAGAAGGTGATCCCTGGGCCACAACATAGTAGTTCTTAGCTAAAATCTAGGCAGCACTCATATTATAGCAGAGCTGCTAATGCCTCTGCTTGATCAGTCTCCACTGGTATTATCAACTACAAGCACTGGAGCTCATAATTTAGTCGTAACAAGAAAGGTCTCATTGCATCTACTGCTACATAATTACCTGAATAGTTGCTTCCTCACCTGCAAATGAATGCTTATGCGAGTTTAATGGTCCTTTCAAACCAGGTTTGCTCCAATTCAACTGGTGCAAAAGGCACTATATTCCTACTTATCCCTAGGTAGTTGAATGGATAAGCTTAGCAAGGTGTTTTAGGGGCAAGCAGCAAATTGGATCCTATATTGGATAAGATACTTTGCTCTACAACTTGGTTTCAGTTGTTGGACATAAAAACTGCATGCCATTTCAATTATGTGACTGATGATTCAATGGGATGACCAGTCAGATGACCAGTCTGCACCAGACAGCATGCTTCCAAGAATTTGCCTTTACTACTAATATAATTTAAATATTTGTCAGTAGTTCAATAAGTCTGGACCTATTGTAGTTAGTAAGGGAGGACAGAAAAAAGCAGACTCAGATGACCAAGCATCTTCAGGCATTTCTGAGAAAGAAAACACAATGCAATTGAAAGCGTTACCTGGCTGGGCTGTAACATCCACTTTGGCGATATTCACATTAAGGTCTTCTCCCCAGTCTGCAAATTCATTCCACTCAGGCTGCAGATTATGACAAGCAGGACACCAAGGGGCATAGCTATAAATTAGAACAATGACATTTAGAAAGTAAATGGCAGCTGGAAGGGAATATACTTAGAGGGCAAATATCAGATGCAATATATGCCTGGCATATAAGGAATGGTACTTAAGTAGAAAGGAAATGGTGCTTAAATAGGTACTACTGTCAATTAGCATTAGTATAGCCATGCCCAAAGTTTTAAAATGCCTGCAGTTGAAAAGTGAAATGTAAAATGTTAACTTATGGTGAGTGCTGGTAGGGGGAAAATAAGTGATTTGTAATTCAAACTGAAGACAGAAAGTGTAAATATAGGCCTTTTTAAAAAGCATAGTGCACCAATTAAAGGAATTTTAGTATGAAGAAGATGATATTGTGGAAAATTTTCAATTGTTCTTCATTTTTAATTATTTCGCTTTTTGCAGCTCGCCAACTTGGAATTTCAGCCACTGTGTGGCAGCTATCTATACCCTAGCAACAAGGTAGTGATTTAATAAAGAAACTGAAACATGAATAGGAGCAGGGTCAGAAGTAAGGTGCAAGAGGTGAGGAATACTATACCAACACCAACACAGAGAACTAACTAGTGAAGGGGGGTGAAAGGGTGTGAGTGAGTGTGCAAGTGATCATGCAATGGGGTATACACAAGGGAGAGATGGAAAAGAAGTATTGTCTTGTGCTGAAATACTTTTTCAGCCTGGATTGGAGTGCCAATTAGAGATTAAGTCACCCAAAGTGGCCCTACTTAAACAAATTGTCATGATTTCTGCTTCGTGGGAAGGCAATAAGAGATAGCAGGAGGTGAGTTTATCAACTGGTAGGCAGAAATCAGAGTAAGAATCCTGCAACAGGTGCCACCAGTTCTATAAGGGCACCACCTATGCTTACTCTGGCTAACACCCAGTGCTGTCTATCTCTAACAATGGAAACTGGAAGTATAGGATTCCTTCAGAATTAATCTATTCTTTTATATGTGAGCATATTATTTTACAGGAATATCAAATTGTCACAGTACTGCAATGTCTGTGAGGAAGAGCCTAAATGCTGCAGACAAATCTGTCCATAAAATATTATACTTATATTTGTCTGTCTTACTAAGATTATAGGGCCCGGAGATATTAAAACATAATATACCCAGAATTTATACTACAGATTTGATTAAGATTACAAAATATTTTTTTATTCTAAAGGCACAGGCACATTAGTATCACTGACCCACAATGGGTACCTTTCTGATCAGAGCTCTAACAGCATGGATCTTTCTACTGACGCACTGGCTAAAAAATGGCAAAATTATACTGCAAGCCTAAAAAGACCTGTCAGAACTGTAATCCATCAATGCTCCAAAGTGGTCCTCACCAAACTGGACATTCCAGACTGTCTAAAAAGATATTTGGCCAATTTTAGGCCAGATATTGGTGTGGCCAATAAGATGCTCTATGTATAGCTCTATGCATAGCCACTTTTATCTTTCTATCTATAAGCTAGTGTTTTAGTGTGATGCAATTGGTTTTCATTTTTTATTATTTGTGGTTCTTGAGTTTGGAGCTTTTAATTCAGCAGATCTTCAGTTTGAAATGTCAGCAATCTGGTTGTTAGGGTCCAACCATGCATTGATTTGACTAAGAGACTGGAAAATGAATAAGACATGGTCTGAATAGAAAGCTAAATAATAAAAAGTAGCAATAACAATAGATTTGTAGCATTACAAAGCATTTGTTTTATACAGTGATCCCCAACCAGTGGCTCGCAAGCAACATGTTGCTCACCAACCCCTTAGATGTTGCTCCCAGTTGCGTCAAAGCAGGTGCTTATTTTTTTAATTCCTGGCATGGAGGCAAGTTTTGGTTGCATAAAATCAAAGTTTTCTGCCAAACAGTCTCCTGTATGCTGCTAGTTCACATAGGGCTACCAAATAGCAAATTACAACCCTTATTTGGCAACCCCAGGAACTTGTTTCATGCTTGTGTTGCTGCTCAACTCGTTTTACATTTGAATGTAGCTCACAAGTACAAAAATGTTGGGGACCCCTGGTTTTATAGATGTGACCGTGTAAAGAAGTAACCGGATCCGCACACACTCAGTTTTTTAGCATTCGAGGAATATCCCCTTTTATTGTGCCACCAACAAGATCAACGTTTCGGGGGGATTGTGACCCCCATTTGAAAGCTGGGATGTGTCAGAAGAAAAAGGCAAATAATTAAAAAAACGACACAAAATAAATAACGAAGACCAACTCAAAAGCTGCTTAGAACTGGCCATTCTATAACATACTAAAAGTTAACTTAAAGGTGAAAATCTAATCTGTTGCTATTTTTACTAATTAACCAGAATTACTAATCCATGCCCTCATTCTATCACGCATAGTTCACTGCAACTGGTACTAACTGACCACCCAGAGTAAACAGCAACATTTAATACCCTCCCATTATGTCTGTAGGTTAGCCAGCCACTTAAAAAGCAACATGCACAAATTGTTTCCACACTTGTGGTTCAGGGAAATAGAGCTGTTGGTACTTTGTGAATAAAACTCATTTTGCAAGCACTGCACTGCCTGCTATGGGAGAGAGTTCCTGGTGCAGATAGGGGCACATGCATTCGCATAATGAGTAACAGCCCTAGCTCGCTGATTCTGCATAAGTGTGAGATGCAGGATTGGTGGATGTGCTAGCTGATCATACGTTACATCCATGTGCATAATAAGTCATCTAATTATGGGTATGCCAACTATATAGGCGCAAACTATAGTTAATGACTGCAGACTGCGGTGCTACAACACCCCAGGTTGGTCATGTCTCACAATTACGGACCCACAGCATGTGGATTACACTTTAGCATACTTACAATTTGATCATCCACTCCCCCTCCAAGACATCATTCCAGTTGCTGTCTGTGATTTCTATCACATCCCCTTTTTTCGCCATTACTTCTGAGGAGCAGAGTATCAGTCCCAAGGAGAAAAATAGCAGGGGTGCCATGACACAGGTATGGTTAGACAGTCCAATAAACCGTTGCAGATTTATTTTGCAGTATTTTGATGTGATCCACTGCTGTAAGGCTCAGTTTTGAAGGAAGATATGATTTGGTTGATCGGTTATTGTGATTTTGTGCCTTAAAAAAAAAACAGTCTCTGTGATGAATCCTCTGGTGATACGTAGGGTGGGTGTGGTAAAGATAACCAAGATTGCTTTGTAACTTTTTAATTCTGCAGGATCTTATAATGAATACATAACCGTTTATTAACTGATAATTGAAAGTAATGTAAAATAGGGTTATTTAAGCCCAAAATCTCTGCTTATTTAATGGTTATGGTTGCAACCATTGAATGTAGCCACCACTCCCATTCATTGAGTCAGTTCAAGTGGAGAGGTTACACATTCCAGTAACACTTCATATGGTACATGAATGTAGTTACAGGCAATCCTTGAGCGACACTGGCAGGAAAGCAGAGACTCGTTTCCACAGTTTCCTCCTCGGTACTGAACTTGTGCAGCAAGACAATGACATTAAATAACATCTATTAACCTTTTTTTCTGTTCCAGCAGCGGTTGCGCAGATAATATCAGCATAAATACTGTCCCAATGGATGTTCCAAGCTTGAAAGCCTTTAAAAAAAAAGTGGCAAAATGAAATGATTATGAGAATAGTGCTGTAACTCAGGGAAGCAGGGAAAGCAGCTGTGTTATACTGTAGTACAGGCACAATCTCCAGCAGTGAAATTTAAGTATACCATATATAATATAAGTTCTTTCACTGACAGAACCAAAACTGACAGGTAAAGAAGGGTGGCAATTTTTAAAGGGAGTTTATTTAATGTTCAGTGAAAGCAATTACTTCTCCGGGTAGAACTAGAAGTATTCCCTTTGCTCACAAAGCCCTTTCATACATACAGCTGTCTCAGAAAAAATAATTCTTCATCTCGCCAGCTCCACGCGTGCCAGGACCAAGAATGGGCAGCAAATTCTGCAACTCTCTTCACCTCTTCCGGTCCCTTCTCCACACCATAAATGTTAGACTGGAGTGGGTGACAGGAAGCGAGACGCAGCAGTCACGTGATCAGTGGGCGAGGTTATTTTCAGGAAAGGGAAGGGGCTCGTACTGTATACGAGAAGTTTATTTGTGTGAGGTATATAAGTAGCTGTATGTTAGACATTGCTTTGGCGCACTGATAGTATAGTTTTGTCATTTACTGACAGGACCGTCATCAGTGGAGAATAGCGGTCTCTCGGTGATCAGGGGTCTAGGGGGGCCGGTGTGCTGTACGGAAAGCATTTTAGGACATCTGTGCTTACGTGGAATAGTCGCCCCCCTTTACTGTCAGCTAGCAGCAACAGCATTGGCTATGGAGGGCGGGAACTCAAGTGCCTGCGTCTTCTTTCCCCTCAACTTTGCATTGCTAGTCCTGATAACTATGGGGATTGGATAGGCTGGAGGGGTTATTCAAATGTCCGACCCTCTAGTTTATCCAATCGCCATGCAGCTTTACTGGGACTTAAAGGAACCAGAATGCCAAAAAATGAAAGTTTTAAATTAATGAAAATATAATGAACTGTTGTGCTGCATTTGTAAATCTGTTTAGTTTGCTTCAGAAACTCTACCAACGGGTTATATAAACAAGCTGCTATGTAGCCATGGGGGTAGCCATTCATAACATAAGCTCTGTAGCCTACAATGGGATTCTTCAGAACTTATCTGTTATCTACTGTGTATCCTATGAATAAATGGCTGCCCCCATGGCCACACAGCAGCTTGTTTATATAAACTATAGTAGTGGTTGAAGCAAACAAGCCAGTTTTACCAGTGCAGGGCAACAGCTGGTGTTACTGTTCCTTTAAACTTATTTGTGCACTGACTTGTAATGCAAATTGACTGAAACAAACAGTAGAGAACATGCCTTTAACTCGCCTCCCAAAACAAAAACAAAAAAATCACCCTCCTCCTATGCATGAATCTGGAAACACGAATAAATTGGGTGATGAAGAGGAGGACTGTTATAATGCTAACAAAGGCATTTGTATGACTGTGCTTTAAGAGGAATTAAAATGGTCTGGGCCACTGTGTCTGTCATAAAATACTAGTGCAATTTATGCATCTAATTCTGCTATTCCAACCATGGAAAAAAGGTGGGGTTAGTAAACTGGTGTGCTATTTGGGGGTATAACCATAACAATGTTCACCATGTGTAACGGTCTTTGGGGTCATAATTTTGTTTTACAAGGCCTTGTGAAATTTGATGGCAGCCCTGCATACCTCCCAACTGTCCCTTTTTCGGAGGAACAGTCCCTCTTTTGACAGCTCAACCTGCAGTCCCTCATTTGTACTGGAAAGTCCCTATTTTCTCTGCACTGAACAGCCAGAAAAAGAAACAAGTTTCTAACTTAATTGGCTTTTAGCAGTGATCACAGAACAGCTAAAAAGTGCAAATAAGATACTTTGTAACAATTTTGAGACACAAAAAACACAGTTTAGATAAGGAGAAATATTTTCAAACTTTCATAACCTGCCAAATTATGTAAAATGAACATGGTAATTAGGGGGTGTGGTCACAGAAAGGGGCGTGGTCCACAGTGCTACGTGTGGAAAAAAATGTTGCTGCATAGCTATTCCATACTGCCCCACCCACAGATGGGAGAGCGGCTGTGGAGTCGGATTTCTTTACTACTATAGAGGATGACTCCCACAGTCTGGCCCCTCTGTCCCACCCAGCAAGGTGCTTCCTCTATAGTTACCCCGGTGGAGTATGTTCTTACACTTCTGCCCCAGGAATAGGTTAATGACCCCTCAGGTCTATATAGCCAGCAACAGTAGCCAACATGAGCATAATTGAGAGCTGGATGAAGGCTGCAGGCCTCAGTAATGGGGATGCATTACAGAGTACATTATTGTGAGAACGTCTTGCCTGTGATTTTAGTAGTTCAGGTGTGCAGCAGGTATCTATTACTGGACACCCTGTGTGTGTTTGTTGTATTGGGTAATGTTCTTCTATGCTCCTCATGAATTGGCATTACTAGGCACAACAGGAATTGCTGCTGTACATGTCAACATATTAAAGGGCAAATAAAGTATAAAAAAATATTAAATATAAACATGAACTTACTGCACCAGAATTAAATAAATGATAAATGATTTATGCTTTATGCTTTTAAAGTTGGCGCAGGGGGCTGTCATCTTGTAACTTTGTTAAACATCTTTGCAATACTAAGACTACGCACATGCTCAGTGTGATCTGGGCTTCAGTTTGGAGGTTAAGCTTAGGGATTGTCATAAATGATCAAAAAAGTCAAATAATATCTGCCAGAAGCCGATACAGGAAGACTGATTAATAATCAGAATATACAGACTGCACTAGGTCTGTGGATACAAATCTACACAATTGTTACAGGGAAACAAACATAGCTGCTCAAGTTCTGGGAAGTAAGGTATAAGTATGATCGTTTCCCTGCACAGCAGTTAGGGACCGCCTGGGGTACTATTTGTTCTATGGCTGGGTGTACTGTAGTGTTGGGGTCTGTGATATAGAGTAGAAATCAATAATGTAATGTCTAATGTAAGACATAGGAAAATAAAAGTCAGCAAAGTTATAGTACTACCCCCTTTTAACATGAATTTAATTACATATTTTTGCGTATTGTTTTAATCAAATACATTTAAGAAATCATTAAGAAATCATTTTTGTTATTTCTTGAGCTAAACAGAACAAATGGAGAAACTGAAGCTACTCCATGTTGGTCCTTTGGATTATCAGTGCTCATTTAATCCCCCTGCATAATGGACTTCTGTTTATCTCTGCACTGGGAATCTGTCTCACAAGGACCAAACATGGAGTAGCTTCAAGTTCTCTGTTTGCGCTGTTTAGCTCAAGGAATAACAGAAACCATAGATCTTTCTGATTAAAACAATTGGCAAAAAGTATGTTCAGCACAGGCCCAATTCATTGAACTCATGTTAAAAAGTGGGTATACTCCACCTTTAATATACGTTATGAAAGTATTAGCACTCGTCACCGGTTATTTATAATTTCACAGGTTATTCCTTTATTTTGTCTCTTATACAGTATGGGGTATTCATCTTGTAAAATATAATAATATTAGGAGTTCAACAAACATAAAGGCATAAGGCCTTATGTCGAGTCTTTTCATGCTGGTTATGAAACACTAAGGTGTCTTATGTAAGACTAATGCTGAGATAATTGTAGTTTAAAACAGGGGGTCCCTTCTCTTATAATGCTGCTCTGTTCTAAGATAGTATCCTTTTTAACATAGGCCCTATATAAATTAGTACTATTCTGAAAAAAGTACAGCAGATGGCGCTAAATTCAGCATCTTTAAAAATTAATCTACCCCCTATTTGTGCACCCTTTCCTAGACATTTATTTTTTAATTGTATCATTACATTTTTCATTTAATTTTTCTGTTCAGTATACAAAAAATATAATCCTTTGTGTTAAAGGCTGTTTGTTTTATTTCTCCTTTTTCTGATAACCTGAAATACACATTCTTTCTTAATACAACTGATATCATCTGAATTAGTAGTTTATTCCATTTGCTGGAATGGGGGAGGGGTGTAAAAACACTTTTCCTTTACTGTTTTATAGGGCTCAAGTTGATGTTCAGTCTGTTTATTGCACTCTTTCTATCCTGTAAAGTATAAATATGTTGTGAAAAGTACATGAACACCTATCAGTCTAACATCTCATTCCCAAACCAAGAGTATTAATGTAAAGCTGATGCTAGAATGCCTCTAATCTTTAGTTTTGCATTGGCATTTCAATTCCCAGATGATCAGTTGGGTTAAAGTCAGATACCGCCCCCAAGCCCCATCCTAGATACCGCCTACACCACAATAAAGTCCACACAGACACCAGCGCTAAAAACGGTAAACTCACAAGTTATAAAAAGCCATTGGTGGTCAGGGCCCCCTTATAATTAAAAAAAACAAAACATTGGTGGTCAGGGCCCCCCTATAATTTAAAGAAAAAAATAGGCACCAGGGCCCCCATAAAAGTTTTTTAAGAAATCATTGGTGGTTAGGGTCCCCTTATAAATTAAAAACATAAACAGTGGCACCAGGGCCATGATTGTGTATGTCGGTACCATTCCTTTCATGAAAATAAAACAGCTCCTATCACCAGCACTATATTGTGTTTAATATAGGGAATATATAATGCTATAAGCTTATCTTGTTTGTGCATGTGTGTCATCCAGCACTGTACTAGGTGTATGGGAGGATGCTAAAGCATTCTTTCAGTGGATTGTTTTGTACATCAGACCTGAATCCTGTTCAAGCTAGAGCTGCATAATCCTTTCCTCTGAATGGGTAACAACAGAGGTGCTGGTGGTAATTTACTTTACAGCAATAAATTCTAATAGTAAGATCAGTGACTCATGACCTTGTTCCACATTTTCTGTCTCTCACTCCTATGCCTTTAGTTTATCAATTTTTCTGTTTTAAGACCAGACACCTATGACATCATTAAGGCAAAATTATGAACCAATTCTTGAGTTCAGGCAGTTGGCAAGTACCATGAGGTTCTACCTAGACTCTTAAAGGTGTTGTTCACATTTAAATGAACATTTAGTATGACGTAGAGAGAGACCACTTGCAATTGGTTTTCAACTTTTTATCCAGCAGCTCTCCAGTTTGCAGTTTTAACAATTTGGTTGCTACAGTCCAAATTACCCTAGCAATCATGCCTTGATTTGAATGAGAGGCTGGAATGTCAATAGGAGAGGCCTAGATAGAAAGATTAGTAATAAAAAATAGCAATAACAATACATTTGTAGCCTTACAGAGAATTTTTAGATGGGGTCAGTGACCCCCATTTGAAAGCTGGAAAGAGCCAGAAGAAGGCAAATAATCAAAAACTATACATTAAAAAATGAAGGCCAATTGAAAAGTTGTTTAGAATTAGCCATTCTATAACATACTAAAAGTTAACTTAAAGGTGAACCACCCCTTTAAGAGCAAATAGCACACACAGTGAGGCCTGAAGAATGTAACAGTCACTACATTTCTATGCCCAAACCCTGTTTAGTGGAAAATGTTACATATTTGCCATGTCATTCATACAGATTTGCAAAATACTAACCCACCAGTTTTTCCAAAGAAAACCAAATATTACATTTCACCAGGATAGTGGTTTATTTATGTGCATGTGCCAGCGCTACAAAAATATTTTTTTCTACACCTTAAATTCTCTTTGATATGCTCTGCTCTATGGTCTTCTAGCTGAAATCTGTCTACAACAAACTGATCTAAAGTACATCACATAGGATAATGAAAGAATGACAAATGCTGTAAGAAGAGCAGTGATTAAGTCGTGTGTTTCTTATTATTATTGTAGCATTTTTTGCAATTAAATAAAATATGGCTATAAGAAATGGCTGTCAGGAAATTGCTCTATTTAAAGATACTGAGGTAAATTTTGACAATTAGACATTGCAAACTACAAACTCTGACTGTGCAAGACAGTCAATACCCACTGTGTAACTATGGGGGAGAAACTCTGTGGGTTGGAGAAAAACAAATGCTCACCCACATTTTGGTATGATCAGTGTTATCACAGTCTGATTTAATTATAAGATTGCTGGCATTTCCACATTTAAACATAGAGAACAAAATAAAATACTATGCTTACAGTAACTTTGTGCCAAGCCGTTTATGTATAGACATGAGTAATTCAGATTTACTGTGTATAAAATAAAGCTGGCCCCAAATATGGTTTCTTTAAAATATTTTCCATTTCAGTTATACCTGTTTCATGAAATTAACATGTTTACTGTTTCATTTAACTGTATATTTAACAAGATTTTATACAATCACAGTTCAATGATGTAATATATACAAATTAATTATTTTAACAATTTAATATATCCAGTTATGGAGCATATTAAAGTGATTCTTTGCCTTTAAATTAACTTTTAGTATGATATAGAGAGTGAAATTCTGAGACAATTTGCAGTTGGTTTTCATTTTTTCATTATTTGTTGCTTTTGAGTTATTTAGCTTTGTATTCAGCAGTTGCTAGAATTTCAGCAATCTGGTTGCTAGGGTTGCAATTAGCCTACCACCTATGCACTGATTTGAATATGACTAGGAGATGCCTGAATAGAAAGATGAGTAATAAGAAGTAACAATAACAATATGTTTGTATCCCTGCAGAGCTTTTGATTTTTAGATGGGTCAGTGCCCCCCCCCAGTTAGAAAAAGACAAATAATTAAAAAGCTATAAAAAAATGAAGGCCAACTTAAAAGTTGCTTAGCCATTCGTTCGTTTAACATGAGCTACCCTTTAAATTTAGTATAATGAATTTAGCTTGTTATAGAGGAGTCTCATTGGGCTGCTGGTTTGTTTGGCTTTGCCCTTTGGGATTAGGAAGTAGGATGTGGCTTTACTTTCATTTCTAAATGTTGCCCTGTTTAGACAGTATAAGGCTATTGCCAAATGAGCTGCACCATTACTCTAACTAGTAGCTTTACCCCAATATTTGTTTCGGATCAGACCTCTGATTCTCAGGGGATGAGCCCTTGCAACGTTCTGGAGGCAGGGTGTAATACACTGTAATTAGTAATATTAATATATAATGGGCACCAGTGGTTCTTGAACAATTAACCAGAACTGATTTATTATAACAATCCACAAAAGAGAATAGCACTTGTACAGAGCACAAGCATTGAACAGTAGTCAGTGTATGCTCACTATACAGACCAATTGCAGAATCTATCCTCCTGTAACACTTGTGTAAGGATGTCAAAGACGTGTGCAGATGTAGATCCGGGTGCGTCATCACGCTCTGCACGACGAAACGGACGCAGGCGTCTAAACGTCCGCTAACACAAACTCATGCATCGACGTGACGCTGGACGCAGGCGTTGCTACGTTTGGCGCAAAAACGCTCTCCTTAAAAGGACGCTCATGGAATGATTCTGAGCTTGGTTATAAACTTTGCTCCAGTAAACTTGCAACCTGTTATATTGAATCCGGTTTTGACTTCTGCTTACTTATTGGACTACACTTGGACTCTGCCTGCATTGGCCCCGGTCTGCTTAACCAATTACACTTGAACTCTGCCTGCATTGACCCCGGCCTGCTTAACCGACTACGCTTGAACTCTGCCTGCCTTGACCCCCAGTGCATGATTTTACACCTGAATGGTCAGTCCCATTTCCGACCGGTTACATCTCCTCACATTTCAGCTCAGAGAAAGGGAGAAGCCTGACAACTTGAGAGGGGAATATCACACTGTTCTTCCAGAGTTTCTCCTTTTTCCACTGGAGACACTTATTATGTGGAACCCAGGTGGGGGTCTAGCTAGCCCCTACAACCTGTCACTGGTTCCCTGGCTAGACCACAATGCCATGGGGAATCGAATCCCTTCTATACTCCTCGAAGGAGCCAAGAACTGCTCAATATACAGTAGGTAGCCCTAAGCCTGACTGGCTCTCCTAATAGAGAGACTATTACAGGGTCTAACTGATACTGGGATTCCACTCCTTCCCTCTTCTCCCTTAGGGAAGCTGTGGGCAAAAAGCCCTTAGACTACATGGCTCAAATATTATATAGTATTACACAGTGCCACATAGTGGGCAACCTTAGTATAGTTACGGTCATGCTGTGACCCAGGAAGAGAAGAACTATTACCTCCTTTAGATTAAGGACACCTGCAGTGGCCAAACCTTAGACAAATGCACTATAAACAGGGAATACATTTATCAGTCCCCTACAAAAGAAATTACAAAAACCATAGATATTACCTAATTAAAAGAATAGTTAACATTCTGTATAGCACAAGCCATATTTGTTGGGCCAATGTGAAAAAGGCAGTATTCTATCACTGTTAAAGCTGGTGTAAGTTGAAGAACAGGTTACGATCTGTAGTCAATTATATATAGATAGAACGAATAAATAATTATGAAAAGCATAGGAAACTTTAATCGCTATAAATCTTATATACTAAAACCAATGCTGTCCAACTTCTGTGGTACTGAGGGCCAAAATTGTACGATAATGGAAGTCAGCGTTGGCCACTCCCCCTTTTAAACCACACCCACTGTAAACCACACCCATATTACCACAAGAACTTTTAAGATCATATCCACATTAACGGTGGTAGCACACCAAAAAACCAAATGGTTGTTGCCCACTGCAGGGAAATCCCTCATCACTCATAGGTAGGGATGTAGCGAACTGTTCTGCTGCGAACTAGTTTGCGCGAACTTCGACCGTTCGCGTCCGCCGAATGTTCGCGAACGTTTGGGAACGTTCGCATTTTGAGTTCGCGTTCGATTCGAATACAAGTCGTTCGACCATTCGACCATTCGAATTCCTTCGACCGCTAAAAATCGAACGATTTCCATTCGTTCGAACGATTGTAAGCATTCGATCGAATGAAAAGCATTCGATCGAATGGCTTCGATCGTTCGATTTGAATGAAAATCCTTCGATCGAATGATTAAAATCCTTCGATCGTTCGAATCGAACGATTTTAGCGGGTGTTTGAAGTTCGCGAACTGTCCGCGAACGTTCGCATTTTTTGCCGGTGTTCGCGAACGGCGTTCGCGAACACCAAATAGGCAAATCGCTACATCCCTACTCATAGGTGAAAAATTTAAGTTGTGTTAATACATACCCTTAGATCCATATGCCTCATCCTCCCCTGTGGATAATACAACAACCCCCCAACACACGATTAAACAACTTAGGGGCCCTTAACAACAATTTCCAAATGCTAACAAACCCCAAGAACAAACCCCTAACAGGCTTAAATTCCACAGGTAGGGCAGGGCAAGCAGAGAATGGAACAAGATGAGGTAGAGCACACTCTTAAATCACTTTAATAGTCTGGTGCACAGTGTAGAGAGCACGGCAACCCCCAAAGTGTCAGTAAATTAGAGATACACTGGCACACAAGGCAATTGAAATGCAGGGTTACCCCATGCTATTTATTTTTGTGCGGATGTGCAACGTTTTGGGGCGAACCCCTTTATCAAGCAGAGAATGGCACACACAAGCAGTACTGGGCAAGTAGAGAATGACACACACAAGCAGCACTGGGCAAGCAGAGAATGGCACACACAAGCAGCACTGGGCAAGCAGAGAATGGCACACACAAGCAGCACTGGGCAAGCAGAGAATGGCACACACAAGCAGCACTGGGCAAGCAGAGAATGGCACACACAAGCAGCCCTGGGCAAGCAGAGAATGGCACACACAAGCAGCACTGGGCAAGCAGACAATGGCACACACAAGCAGCACTGGGCAAGCAGAGAATGGCACACACAAGCAGCACTGGGCAAGCAGAGCATGGAACACACAAGCAGCACTGGGCAAGCAGAGAATGACACACACAAGCAGCACTGAGTAAGCAGAGAATGGCACACACAAGCAGCACTGGGCAAGCAGAGAATGGCACACACAAGCAGCACTGAGTAAGCAGAGAATGGCACACACAAGCAGCACTGGGCAAGCAGAGCATGGAACACACAAGCAGCACTGGGCAAGCAGAGAATGGCACACACAAGCAGCACTGAGTAAGCAGAGAATGGCACACACAAGCAGCACTGGGCAAGCAGAGAATGGCACACACAAGCAGCACTGAGTAAGCAGAGAATGGCACACACACGGAGCAGGAGACAGGGAAAGCTCTCATTCTAATATGTACTACATACAGTGACACAGTGCTGGTGCCCCATTAGCATTTTGAATAAACTATGAACAGGTGAACAATGTGGGCACATTCAGTTTGGGTCTCAGGTGTGAACAGTACAGGCTTTAGGATATAAACAATAGTGGTGTCACAAGTGTGAAAAATACAGGGGGGATCACAGGTGTGAACAATACAGGGGATTACACTCTGAAATTTAGATTTAAACAATGCAGGGGCCAGTTAATCTCTGTAGTGATACCTTTTAAAGTTTACATATTGTAAACAGACACAGCATGTGGGGGGCAGCGGGCCACCAGTTGACAGCCCTGTACTAAACTATGGCTGAATATTGTGCCAAAATAACTGTTTAATGCCGCATACAAGTAATACGACAGCAAATAGCAATGAAAACAATACCAACCTGGGATATTTTGCAAAACAATATCAGAGTATCATGCAGGTAGGCAGATACAACACAGCAGGGCTTTATGTTTTGGCTGTTGGCCAGGACCAATTCTGGTTACATTTTAGCAGGAGTGTAGAAAAATATACCATCATTAACACATTTCAGTATATTGTAGGCACTGCTATTATCCACAGCCGCTTACAGAAACCTTTCTTTGCAGCTATGAGTTTATATAAGGTCAGTTTGCCATGTGCTGCATCCTCCAGGGTGCATTTTGTTTGCCTGTATCTGGGCCAAGCAAACAATACTTGACTTTGTGAGTTAAGAGGAATTATCCAACATTGTTGTCAGATGTATTATAAACTGACAAAAGTAATCTGAACTTGAAAACGGATGTAACACAGTATCCTCATCAGAACCCATTCCATTTATAAGGAATTAAATACAGAATCATACTTTACATTGTGCAGACGCCTTCAAACGTGATTATCTTATTACACACTTTTATCATCTCAATACAATGCTATCATTGTGCCATGAAGGCTAATGCCACACAGGGGCTGATCTCTGCCTGCAGAAAAGCACAGCTCTTAAATGCAGCTTTTTATTGCCCCTGTTAACTTGCAGGCTGCTGCTGCTGCCATGAGGTGAGTTGTGGAGATCTAAATTACAAAAAGCCCTATGTCCCTGACTTTGGGATAGTGGTTCCATAGATGTATTTTGTTTTTAATCTACATTCAGAATTAGTGATGAGCGAATTTATTCACCGGGCATGGATTGGTGCCGAATTTTCAGATTTTGCCAATGGATAATGTTTTTGTGAAACTGCGGTCAAAATTGTCATACATCAACATTATTCGGACACTCATTGACTTTAATGCATTTGAACAAAATAGTCAGGCGTGTAAAAATTGTCATGCGCATAAAAATTGTTGCGCGTCAAAATTATACAGAAGCCCATTGACTTTAATGCATTCGAACAAAAGAGTCACGTGTGTAAAAATTGTCATGCGCATAAAAATTGTTGCGCGTCAAAATTATTTGGACGCGCATTGACTTTAAAGCATTTGAACAAAATAGTTGTGCATATAAAAATTGTCGCTTGTGTCAAAATTGTTGTGCGTCAAAAAAGTTTTGACGCCCATTGACTTCAATGCATTTTGCAACTTTTTCAGAGTTTTGCAAATTTTTCCGGAGTTTCATGAATACTCGGAGAAGTGAAACAGGACAGATTCGCCCATCACTATTCATAATAAAAGAATCTTACCATAATGTGCAGCTCTGTGAAATCCATTTATATACAGTATAGTAACTATAGTACGTCATGTAAGTTAGTTCCTGGACACAATTGTAGCATCCTCCTTTTTAAATACAGGTATGGGACCTGTTATCCAGAATGCTTGGTACCTGGGGTTTTCCAAATAACAGATCTTTCCTTAATTCGGATCTTCATACCTTAAGTCTACTATCTTAGTTTGAAACAAGTACAAGGTACTGTTTTATTATTACAAATAATTTTTTAAAATTTGGATAAAATGTAGTCTATGAGAGACGGCCTTTCCATAATTTGGAGCCTTCTGGATAACGGTTTCTGGATAACGGATCCCATACCTGTAGTTTGTTAAAAAAAATGCCTAACATGCTGCATAGAGAGATTGCCCTTTGCATATAAGCACACCTTAAAACACGAAGCTTACATTTCTGCCTCAGTTCACACTCTGTGAACTGTTAGATACAAATGTATCCTGCATGAAAAAGTATCTACATATATTATATTACAGCAAACCTTTTCATGACACATCATTTACACACGCAAGAGCCAAGAAAACATTACACACTGAAATAGGTACTTCACACATTTATCTCCATTGTCACAGCGCATTGCACATCTGACAGACAGTGGATGGTTTCATCAAACTCCTATCGATCTTCCAGAGAAGACTGTCAGTGCAGGAGGAAAAGCACAATTTGCTAAATAATTCCATTTTTTACTATAGCTAATTATATTGCAGTAACATCACCTAAAATATATAAAAAAAAAATAGATGGAATTGAGCTATGCGTCAGAGATTTACTGCCATAGCAACCTGTTTTACGTATGTATTTGCAAAGGCAGTTTCAATGTGTTATAAGAAAAGATTCAGTTCTATTACCTTTCATTAGTCAAAAATACGAGAAAATATTTTACTATTAGAGACAAACTATAGATCAAATGTGAATTATGTATATGCTAAGGATTTTTATGTACATCTCAATATATACACTACAGTAAAGCTAAAGATATTTATAAAGTATTCACTGTGCTTTTCTGGAAAGAAAACGTGTGTGAAACTAATTGACCTACATTGTATATTCAACCTGGCAGTGGTGAGTCTTCCCAGGCAGCACTGATAACATGTGGCCTACCTGACAACACACACACTGCCTGATCCCCGCCATGAAATCCTGTGCTTAACTCTGCATGTGTAGTTTGTTCTATGGCCCCATGCAGCTCTGATTCTGTGACATGTGCTCAGTTGGGTCATGGATGTAGTACGCTGCAGCTTTGGTCTGATAAGTGTGTGTTATAGTAGATTACTTTTTGTGATTATATTATGAGTTATTTAAGTCTGAATAGCTAGGTACATTAAAGTGGGCCTGTCACTCAGACACAAAAATCTGCATAATAAAAGTCCTTTTCAAATTAAAAATGAAATCCAATTTCTATTTTTTATTAAAGCATTCATAGCTGTTTTTAAAATCTCAGCTGTCAATCAAATATTGTCTGCCCCTCCTCTATGCCATGGGAATATGGCTTACTTATGAATGAAGTTGTCCCTGGCTCTAGTCGATGCTCACAGTGATGCATTACTCCATGAATCTCCTATTCCTGGATCATACTAGCAGATGACACTACAGGGTACTAACCCTTCTGGACTCCTTGGGGCAAATTTACTAAAGGGCGAAGTGAACACTGGCGAAAATTTGCCAGTGTGACGTCATTTCGTAACTTTGGCGATTTACTAACGGTCACCAGCGTAACTTCGCTAGCGAAGGAGATAGACTCTAGTGGTACTTCACTCCCTAACGCCAGGCGAATTTGCGCTCTGGCGAATGGACGTAACTACGCAAATTCACTAAGATGCAGATTTTACTGAATGTTACCTCTTGCACCAGACTTGCCTTCACCACCTCAGACCAGGCGAAGTGCAATAGAGTAGATAGGGATTCCTAAATAAATAATAGTCCCAAAAGTCCCAAAAAACGCTAGAGTCTTTTCCTTTTTTTTCAGAGTGATAGGCTGCAAAAGAGCCTTACTTTTTTTGGGGTAACCAGCTTCACCCCTACATTTCCTTACATAAGGCACATAAACTATACACTGGGCTCATGTGTAGGGCAATATAACAACTCTATTTTATTTTATTAAGGTTTCCTGGGCTTGTGTAGTGTAATGTATTCGCTGCAACATATACGTCCATTCAATTTTAACTTTCCGCGATATGCAGATTAGGCAACGCTAGTTCAACTTCGCTTTGTGTGGCGCAGTAACACTAGCGCAACTTCACCAGCGTTCGACGCCCTGTACGCAAATTCGGATCTTAGTGAATTAGCATTGTCCTGGCGAATCAACGCCTGGCGAAGTGTTGTGCTGTGAGCGAAGCCGTCGCTGGCGAATTTTCTGAGGTTAGTGACTTTGCCCCCTTGTTGGAGCCTCTGTCTGGTCTACTACTAACTACCCTGATCCAATCTATCACTCCTAGTGCAAGCTATTACAGAAACTTTCCTTACACTGGTGGTCATTTACAAACAGTGGGCAATTTGCACCTAGGCAGTAACCAATGACAACCAATCAGATGATTGCTTTCAGTGTCTAACTTGCAGCTGGCTGAAAAAAGCTACTCACTGTTTGGTTGCTATAGGATACTGCTCAGGTGTAAATTTGCCCACTGATTATAAATGAGTGTCTTTCTTAAAAGGGAACTATCGTGAAAATGAAAATTTAATATAAGCTTCATCATACTGAAATAAGAAACTTTCCAAATACAAACAATTAAATATTCTGCATTGTTTATGAAATAATCAAGTTTATGTTCACTATCCCTCTCTCAGCATCTGTCTCTCTTCATTCTGTCTTCTTTAATGCAGGAGTTGGGTGTTAGATAGTCATTGACAGTTCGATCCAATATATTTTATGGGGGGGGGGGATGAATTAGAGCTCACTCAAATAACTGATTCCAGTACAAATAAAATCTAACAAAATAACTGCCTTTTGCACAAATCCTGCATGTAGAGAGACATGATGTTTGGGGATTTTAATAGAGTGAGCTCTAATACATCTAATAGGCAAAATGAACCCCCCATATAAGATATATTGGATCCATCTGTCAATGATTATCTGACACCCAACTCCTGCATGAAGAGAGAATGAAGCGAAACAAATGCTGAAAGAGGGATAGTGAAGATAAAGTTGTTTATTTCAGAAATGCTACAGATTTTTTAATTGATTGCATTTAGAAAGTATCTTATTTCAGTATGCCGAAGCTTATATTAAAATTTTATTTTCTCGATAGTTTCCCTTTACTACTGAGGCCTACATCCACCTCAGGCACTTCTGCCACCAACTACCACTTCCAGCAAGTGGGGATCCACAGATAGAGGCCAAGCAAGTTGTGACTTCTTTTTTTATAGAGAGATTCTAACACCCATTGGACAGCTACTAATGGGCCTATTTATCATGCTGTCTAAACAGTGGAGTAAAGCATTACCAGTGATGTTGCATAGAGCAACTAATCAGCATCAATGGTTAGAAAACAAAAGCAAAATGTGATTGGTTGCTATGCGCAACATCACTGGTACTGTTTCACTACACTTTTTACACAGCATGATAAATAGACCAGTAAATTATTTTCACCTAGAAAAGAAAGCACCCCCCAACTGTTAAACAGGACCAACTCTTAGCAGTCCAAACCATTATGGAGTTTGCCATAATGGATAAAATTGTCCATACTCTCCTACAAGTACAAGGGGCCTTGCCAGAACATTCTATGTTATATACTGTATAAATGTAACTATATTTTGTGGCTTGCTTTGTCTCAAAAATATTTTGCATGATGAGAGGCAAAAAAGTAGTAAATTTGTTTTTAGCCCCTTTCATACCATTGATGACCTATTTTGGAATAGGGACAGTTTAGTAAATGGCTGCTTACTTCTTATAAGGGTAAGGAGTGCTCTACACAGAGATTCATTATTCAGGATATAAAAAGTACCAGTATAGTACACAATGCTGTACAAGAGTTATTCTGGAAGTGAGCAGTCCAAGGCAATTTTTTCTTATGCCATTTCCAGAAATCGGGGCATAGAAGCTTTTCCATACCTCCCTTTTTTGGAGGGACAGTCCCTCTTTTGACAGCTCAACCCGCAGTCCCTCATTTGTACTGGAAAGTCCCTTTTTTCTCTGCATTGAACAGCCAGAAAAAGAAACAAACTTTCTAACTTAATTGGCTTTTAGCCGAGAGCACAGAACAACTAATCATTCCCATAAAGGTACCCCAATTAAAATTAAAGGTTTCTTTACTTGTTCCTCCTCATTTGTAATATATGTGATAAAGTGCCCATGCGGGATACAGTATGTAGGTCAGACTACCCGCATGGTTAAGGAACGCATACGTGAGCATAAGTCTGCTATTAGAACGAAAAAACGGAACAAGCAGTAGCCTGTCACGTTATAGGGGAGGGACATGGGATCCATCAACTGAAATATCAAGTAGTAGATGGAGTCCCCAAACCACACCGTCGGGGTGATAGATTAAAAATATTACTAAAAAAGGAGGCAATGTGGATGCGGTTATTGGGCACCCTTACACCTGGGGGATTGAATAGGGAGTATGAGCTGCATAAAATCTTTCAATAATGTGTTTTTATAGCAAACTGTTTTTTTATTGGTTTTATTTCACAGAGTTGTGTCATTGGGATTGCTGTGAGGCTCTTCGAAATATACATTGATGGAGTAGGAAGATTGTTTCAAGAAGTATTTTATCCCTGATGTATTTTTGCATTATTGTGTGTTCTCATTAGTTTGAGGAAGTTCAGCTGTTTCTGTAGCAACAAAGTAGCCAGTAGATGGCACTGTATAGAGATGGTATATAAATGTACTCACTTCATGCATTTTGAAGCTTTAGAAAAGGCTGTTGTCGGCCTGAAACGTCGCTGTATTTCTGTCTTATTAAAGCCCTTTTGCCAATAAAGGCTTTTTAAGGAATATGACTGGATGTGTGGTGCTGTCTACCTGGGAATATTGAGTATTAAGGTGGAAATGGCTACCTGAGACGTGCACCCCAACTGCAAAAGTTTCCGTTGCTGAGTGCTGACTTCTACTATTTTGAGCACAGAACAACTAACAGGTGCAAATAAGATACTTTGTAACAATTGAGACACAAAAAAGCAGTTTAGATGAGAAATATTTTCATAACCTGCCAAATTTTGTAAAACAAACATGGTAATCAGGGGGCGTGGCCACAGAACGGGCATGGTCAAAAAATGTTTTGTCCCTCTTTTTACTTCTAAAATGTTGGGAGGTATGCTTTTACTATGGGTCGCAAAGGTCATTTTAAATTGAAGTGTACTGTAGAGCAACTGTTTGTCTAGCATTTCAATGGGCTTAATGCAGTGAAGCACTTCCCCAACTTGAGCCTTTGTATTTCATGTAATTGGCTTCCAAGAGATAGAGTTATATAGCTATATTTAGCAGTGTGTCATCTTTCCAAAATATTGAGTGTGGTGGCCTGAATTGTATTCTGTGTAGTTTGCAGTCAGTATGTGATGAACCTCCAGCTTAATTGGGACATTGCATTTGTGTCTTTTATTCGGAAGTTTCTTTTGTTATTGCTCCCAAACAACAACCTTTTGGCCTTTGTTTCATTAAAACATACTAATAGAATAAACCTATTATATTATATATAAGTTAGACTGAAATATTGAATAAATCCATTGGGCTCTGTGTTTCCAAAATGCTTTACAAATTAAAAGGTTATCAAATCTCTCCCTGTCAGGCTAGCCCCTTACATAAGAAATACAACTTTTGTTACCCCAATATGAATTCCTACCTGGATCAACTTCATTTTGTTTAACAAACCATAATGATGTTTGCTAGGTTATCCAACCAATTCTGAACCCAACCAATAAATTATTCATACCACTTCTCTTGGTAGAACCTTTCTTTAGTCCTCACACTAAAGAAAATCTTCATATGCTAATGGTAAAGTCTACTTTCTGCCTGGCTCCAAAGATGTCCTCTTGTTACCTGCACTGTGCCATAAAATTGTCACGCAACAAGTTTATACACTTGCTCCCATTAACTGTCCTGGCAGTACAATGTGTGTGCAAATATATATGACATTTGTGAAATTTGCTTCTCATTTGTACGTACTAAGGAAAAATGTATTTCCATTGATTTATTTGCTTCAATGTTTTAACAATTAATCTTTAACAGATTACTGTTACATTTATTTCTCTCTTTTATATTCAACACTTATTGTTAGACAGCAGAAGAGAAATTAGGGTTTTATTAAAAAAAACAAATTAATAATTTCTATTTGTCCAGGTATGTTCTGTTAGCCATTAAATTAAATACAGCGTAACTTTCATTATAGTCTATGGTAAACCTATTGAACATATCCACTTTAATGACATACAGACCTTTCTGATTCTCACATATAAATATATAATGCTCTTGTAGATGCAGGGAATTGTTCAAACCCAGTCTAAAAATACCCTAACTGATGTGGTCAGAGCTGTGAAACTGTCAGAGATCATTATTTCTCAGAATTTGTGCCTTAATAACTATTGTCTGCAATGTGTATAAAAGGATTCAAACACCATAGATATGACGTTTCACTGGTGCAAGTGTATTCCAGCACTGCAGCACAGACATTTATAGAATGTTCCAATTTACCATCATTTGTTTGTACTGGAATTCAGAAAATATGTTGATATTTATGAAAAATGTAATCTTTTATGATGTATAATGGCTTACAGTTCACATTCAGCCATGAAGCATGGAATCCTCAAATGTACCCTGTTCTCTGCCTTTCTTCTCAGCCAGAGTGGGCTTTACCTCTGTCATTTGTGACTACTGTTTTTCTTTTCATGACGGAATCCTCACCAAATAAATGACAAGGATGAGTTATGAGTACAAATGAGGAGTTTATGAACCTTTTCTCTGGAGCTGTTCATCCAGTACGAGAACACAACTGCAGAAAAAGAATTACCATCAATTCTAATTCTGAAATTACCCATTAACTTCTGTGACTATGGAATCAAGTTCACAATCACTTAGGCTCATATTTTTTGGCTCACAAGTCTTTTGCCATTTATATATCTTGCACATCTAGAGACATGTTTTCTACTGTATGATTTTATAATGCTATAGTTTGGTTTTAAGAACAGCTTAATTACAGTTTATCCTAGAGGTCTTGTCTGGCGCCATTCTTTTATCTCGTTCCTATTCTATATTCTATTTCATTCCTTGTCTGCCCCAATTGTGTGTTAATCAACACCTCTTCCACCACTGGATGAATAATCTTGGTTCTCAAGCTGTTCCCCACTGCAAAACATATACATTTTCAATTAATTTAACAATTTAATTCCACATATTGAAATAACAAGTCCTATTCACTTTTGAGTCAATGGTTTCTTGCAATAGGAAAAAAAAGAAAAGAGAACAGGCCACACTCCTCCAGAATTAAAAGTAGTCCTTTATTTGTTTATTAAAAATATAAGTAGCTGCTGTGATCCAAGGGCCTGACGCAATTTGGGTATAAAACCATAAAAAAAGGCTCATAGCCACTTGCATGAAACCGCTCAGGCCAATGGTAAAAACAAAATTTTAAATATTTATTGACAAAACATCCTTCAAGTAAACATCCTTTTAAATGTTCTTGCATGTCACATCTCCTCTAATCTTACAAATCCTCAGTACGCATGCATTAGCAATAATCAGGTGTTACCAAGATAAAAACCTTGCAAACATGTGAAACCACACAAACCTCTTCTTTGTACCTCACCCCACAGGACCCCATTTTTGCTGTCAGCACATTTGGAATCTATTTTTACAGTTTCATACTAAAGGTGTGGGATCCATTACCTGTAAACCCAGGTAATCCAGAAGGCTCCAAATTACGAGAAGGCCATCTCCCCCAGACACCATTTTATTCAGATTTTTAAAATGATTTACTTTTTTCTGTGATAATACAACAGTACCTTGTATTTGATGGTAACTAAGCTGCATTAATCCATTTTAATGGCAAAATAGTCATATCTGTTTTATTTCATATTTAAATGATGTTTTAGTAGTCTTAAAGTTTGTAAATCCAAATTATGGAAAAACCCTTTTTCTGGAATTCTGGATAATAGATCCCATACTTTTATTTATATTTTCCCTGAGAATGGCAGATGTGGCCTCTGTGGTTCCACATTACTAAAGTTAATAGATATTGCTCTCCACTTTTTTTTTTATATCTGTGCCTTCTCTTTTTGTTAATGGTTTATCTAACAGAGTGTCCACTCATCTAAATCTGATTTTAGATGAAGAGCAGTTCATTATGTACGGAGACTTTTCAGTGCACTGCTGGTTTATTTGATTCATTGGGACCAGGAAGTAGTATGTGACTTTAGTTTCATTTTCAGTTCTCAATTATTTTCTCTTGTCTTCTCCTATGTATCATTTAATTCTATTTCCCATCTTGCACCCTCTCCCCTCAACCACTGTGACTGTCCACCTCTTTAACCTTCTGTGCCTATTTACTACTTTATGCTTTCTCCCAGTTATAATTTTATTCTTACCATTCTCCTTCTGGCTGTTAATGCAGGTGGCTTTAAATATAAAAAAATGCAGCACTGCTAAGTTTCCCCACAAGGAAGGGGTTATCTTTGAAACTCCTATGCCACTATGTTAGTGAACAGCTGTGGCACTTACTTGGTTGCTGTGATTTTGGTTTGACATGGTTAGAATATTTTGTTAGTGAAAACTTCCTACCCTAAAAAAAATAAAAAAAAAGATCAAGCCCACTGTCAAAGCTTTAGTAAATATAAATAAAGCATCTATGCATGTGGGAAAGTAGCCCTTTACAGGATAGTTATATATAGTATGTTACCCAAATAAAGACACAAGTCTTCCAAACTCTCTAGTGGGAGGTACACAAACCCCCCAGCAGGCTGTTGATTCTGCATTACAGGCATCAAGTTTATCATAATGTTGACTCCTGAACAGAAAACCTTAGGCAGCCTCTCTGTTGAAAAGGGCATCCGTTTATCTGTATGGCATTCTGGAGTGGCAGCCTGTATGTGAGCATATCCTGAATGTTTAATTAACCATAATTATATATGCCCTTTTTACTAAAGGGCATCCAACTAGTTTTCATATAATCTCTCCAATGAATCACTCATTACCACCTTCTTAGTAGGGAATTCAATAACCTGCCCTTACATTATGGAATCAAATGACAAATCCTCTCACAGCTTAGCTAAGCATGTTAAAGAAGAAGGAAAGCTACGGAGGCATTTTATTGCCAATAGATTAGCTGCAATAGTGCAAGCTAGAATGCTATATTTATTCTGTAGAATGTTTTACTATACCTGAGTAAAAAGCTCTAGAAAGTCTCTGTTTGTTTAGGATAGGAGCTGCAGTATTAACATGGTGTGACATCACTTCCTGCCTGAGTCTCTCCCTGCTCTGGGCTCAGATTACAGTAGAGAAGGGAGGGGTGGGTGGAAGAGGAGCAAACTGAGCATGCTCTTGCCCAGGGCAATGAGGTTAAGCTGAAGGCAGGAAGTCTGATAAAGAAGCCCATGTGTACACAATAGAAGGTAAGAAATGCAGTGTTTCTTTTGAAAGGGGACTCAGAGCAACATTACTTTGGGGGTTTACTGGTATATTTAGATGGACCTTTCTGTTAAGGCTTACTTAGTTTTAACCTTTCCTTCTCCTTTAACAGAAAATCATTTATAGGTTATTGGCAATCTTACTGTGTTCCACTGACCCAGATAGCCAAAAATAGCCGGGTAGATTATTGTGCCATTATTGTGTCTAGCTTGGCAGCTTCTACATGTCACATTGCAAAAATGGGTTAGGCCATTCATCAGTCAGTAGTCAAATTCTGATGCTGGCTCAGGGTTTCACAGATGAATTCTTACTGAATAAACTAGTGTATTACAGCATGCACATTAGTAAAGATAACTTCTAAGATCTCTTAGAAGTCAAAAAATCAATCATAAAATAGTTTTTATCTCACTTATTTTTTATGGGAACAGTTGTTAGCAGAAAGCAGAATCTGGGAGTGTTAAATATGAAGCATCAGGACAGGAATATACCTGTATTGCATTTCCACAAAATGTGTATATAGTAATATATAAAAACAATATTAATGTTATATTCAAAAATATAAAATATTATTAAACTTTGTATACATATTATTTATATATAGATATATGAAATAAAAACTAGGGATCCTTTGAATGCTTAATTATATTTACAATAGAATGAGATACACACAGTTGTAGCTGCTGAAGTTTAAATCCTTGTTATTTTAAAAAAGAGTTTTAATCACAGAAAATGAAGTTTTCTATTCGTTCTCGAAATCTGGCATGCAGCAACATCTGTTAGTCAATAAAGATATCATCCAGTACACCCGCTGTTGTCTTCCAATTAAAATAAATATATCATTGATGTCACCTTTTAATTGATGTAATATGCAAATATATTTAAATTGGGCATATTTGCATCCTGTTAAATTGGGAATACAAAATGCCTAATTAAGTCTTTTTATAACGTGGTACTGTAGATTTGGGTTCTGCTAACCTCTGGGATATATGGGATCTTGGATTTACTTGTCTTGTAAATTCTTCTATGTATAAATGAATGAATCATCACACTAAGATTTCCATAGCAATTCAAATGAGTAACTTTTGTGACGTGACAGAAAGAGAATATAGAAATAGCACTGCAGTGGGTGGTTGGTTTTCTTTCCACTTTCTATTTTGCAATATGCTGTAAAATTCCCTACTTTTTGGAGAGGGTGTTCACTGGATATGTTCTTTCCATTTTTTATATGCAGTATTTTCATACTAAAGGGGGGTTTAGTTCTCCTTTATGTGAGTATCATAATGCAGGATACTCAGTATGCAACAAAAGAGACATTATTGCAATATTTCCGTCTGTAGGGACCGTCTATGGATTATTTCTTTGAAGATTTGTTTTTTATTAGAAATGATTTAATTTTCAGCCAGCCATTCTAAAGAATTAATTGTGGCTAAAACCCTCTATTTAATTTTTAATGAGATTTTCACTATGAAATCTGTTCTTTTATGTGTAGCCGTTGACAGCCAGAACATTTTGATAAATGGCCATCAATTTAGCTACAGCATATGGAAAATGCCAAGTGTTATACTGTCATTTTATGTCGTACAATATATCCTACACTGTTCAGTCACCAATTACATTTTTGTTACTTTTCTTATCAAAGCAGCCTCTGATTCCAATTTTTCCTTTTGTAGTGCAGAGTTGTACGAGTTGTACAGCTGGAGGCTTGTGGGCAACATTCAGGATGTTTATGGACTCAGTCTGCTTAAGGACCCCGTGTTTTTCTTTGACATTACAATTTCCCAATGAACATATATGCACAAGCATTAGGGGGACAAAACTGCTTCCCTTCGTGCTCATGTACAAAGTATTTTTTATCCAGGGAATTCCATGTATTCTGTACAAGCTTTAAGTATAGAGCTCTCCTACCCCTTGCAGTTTGGGTAGCTTCCTTATCTAAAATAATATAAACTAGGGGGTTCTCATGTGCTTTCCACTACCTCCCCTTCCCCTATGAATACAGCTTTACAGCAGTGTTATATTCAGAGGACGGCACAGCTCTTTGTACTCCATTTTGGGAGCTCAGTGAGCTGAGCCTTGGGGAGCAACCCAGAGATGTTGTGCAAAAAGGCAGGCAGCAGCAGTCCCAGAACCCCCCTGTACCCTTTGCTCTGTAAATGATTCTTGTTGTGTGAGATAACTGAGACACTGCATGAAGAAATGCTGGACATCGATATGGTAGCATATTATTTTCTGTTATACACAGTGATTCATTTATTTTTTTCCCTGAATTTCAGTGTGAATTGTCAACTGTGTCTCATCAGACAGCTCTCATATACAGTGTAGTATAAATGACAAACCATCCTATTAGCATCCCTTCCAAAAAGGCAAAGTGAAGGAGAATAATATGCAGCATTTATCAGGGCAGGGACAAATGCAATGTATACAGAAAAAAAGATGGAACAATATTCACTCTGTCCCTGCTTTATAAAAAAAGCCCTTCTACAAAATGTCATAAAAATATATACCAGGGGTTACACTTTTACCCAACATCATTGGTAGTTTCCAATTAAATGCTGGATTGTTTTGCCTACTGAAGTGCAGCAATAATTGTATAACTATAGCCAAAGAAAGCTAATGAATATACTGTGATTTAGTAGGAACCAAACTCATTTTGTATATGTCACAATAATTGGTCATGATTTTTGATAATGCCAGAATGATTTTACATTGGGTTGAGAAATCTATAAGGAAATAAGGATGCTATATGTGGCAGTTAGCATGAATAAATCAGGGAGTCAGCCTATGTGCTTTCTAATCCCTTGCTTACCTCTTAAATGATGAAATGGTGCATAGATCTTTGTAAGGGCTCTAGTCCTGTCTAATAAATTCTCCTACAGTGTACTCTGAACTAAACAATGAATTAGCACAAAATCAGTTAAGAGCCTAATCCAGCCCACTGTCAAATATTATCGTGCCAGACTAAAGCTCTACCTTGGCAGCAAATTATTTATAAATAAACTTATTTATAAATACATTTTTTCACTTTTTTTCGATGTATTAGATAAATAGTTATCCTTTGAACTCTGTATTTGTCTTCTTACATTGCATTTATTCAAACATACATTTACCCTTAATATTTCTGTTATACTTTATCCGAATCCCAGAAGCCACTCAACTACCCGTCGCTCTTTATATCCAACTTATAATTGTGTGTAGGTGTTCTGTGAAACCGGCACAGATGGTTATATGGGAGGAGGATTATTTGCGCCGATCTGATTCATATGCTCTTGTTCACTTGGTTTGTTTTTAAGTTTATTTCTCTGTTACATTGTCAACATATTGGTTCTAAATGCAGAATCTTTTCAACAGTACAAGTTTTTGTTTTGGACGATTTGTAATTAAAATGACTTGGAATATTGTTCTGTTTTTCTGTATTGGAGTGAGTAAGTGGTAAGCAGTAATGAATCATATTATATTAGAAAAGTCCGCGGTTTGCATTTGATTTAGAAATTATCCTCAATCCCTGCTGTGAACATTTATTCCATGATAGAAATAAATGTTAAGTGTCCAGTCTTTGCCCATTTCTGTATGCTGGGATGCTTACCTGTCATTAAGGTATCAGTGTCTACTTTCAGTGTGGTGCTCATTAACAATGTGTTACTCGATTCCTTCTCTCCTGTCATCTGCCATCAGAATGTCTCCTTCATTCCTATTAATCTGCCCTATTTTTACAGTACTGAAATATTAAGCGACCATACAACACCAAGATGTGGGATGGCCTTAAAGCATGGTGCCTATTAAAGCAGATTTTTGGAAGGTAGACAAACCCCCGACTGACAATGTATGGATTCTGGTAAATTCCAGAGTGGCTGCTGTAAGATGCCATAGACAGTCACTATTTAGTGGGCCTATGGGGGTCTGTTTGTGCCTCTGTGTACTTATGCCTGGGCCTATATTGAATCCCACCTTTACAGCAGCATGTTTGCAGATTGTTAGAGAAAGTTGTGTATAGTGTTAAGTAATAATATCTAATCATTGTATTCAGAGTTGAGGCAGGTCCACGGCTAAAGGCATCAGTTATATAAGTAGCTGTTTTACAACAGAAATGATTTAGATGGGTTATAGTTTTAAAGGTAGACATTGGCTTAATAGAAAAGAAAATCCTTTTTTCCAGTGCATGACAGTAATTCCCAATATACCTGTAATTATTTGCTTACTTAGGGTGGTGCAAAGATCTAAAAAAACTATATAGCAGTGTCTGCAATGGCTCCTGTTATTGCTGGCTGGGGTAGCAAGGGTTTATATTTAATCATAAGCAATATTCCCCAAAGTGAAAATCTGTTTTAAAAAATGGTACAGATACCCTTGGTACGAGTATGTTTGGTTTTTATATATATTTAATATGTTTAAGATATGGATTTAAATCACATGGTCCATGTTCAATCATGCTGATCTAATATCAGCAGTTTTAAGCTGGCCATACTTGTACTATCAATCAAGTTTCAGTACATGCATTTTGGGAAAGGATGATCTTTGTGCTATGAATATGAGCATTGTCTGCTTTTAGGAAAACAGAAAGAGAGAATTATATTTAATAATGCCAGTACTGAAATGCAAATGGGATAGTCCTGGAACAAGGCACAAGAGATAGAGCTATAAAATGTGTTAGAGTAGACAGTAGTGGGACAACTGGTACTAAAATAAGTCTGCTGATTTCCATTGTAACCTAACAGAAGTATTAGTGCTGCAATAGATAAATACTGTAAATGCATCAAGATATGTGTATGACAGGAACACTCCAAGAACACTAAATGAAACTTAACTATTCTAGCCATCCCCTACATCACATTTTTGACTTTGTACATCCAAATTCAATCTCACTCTTCTCAACGCTTCAACTATTAATGTCACAGTATGCCCTTGCAGCATGGCCCCACGTTTCACTGCATTACAGTATATTGCAAAAGCAATGCTTATAGAAGCTAGAAAAATTCTGGAAATATTTCATTTTAACCAGTTTCTTAATGTTGCTCTTAGACAAATACAATGCCCCTTTAACATATAGTAATATACCCCCCAAACAACATAGGTCTCTAAAAAAATATATGGCATATAACAGCTTGTATGTAAAACCCTGCTTCCTCTAAATATACCATTTAATAAAAAATATACTTTTTTTTTATTAGTATGTGCCATTGGTTTGAAATTGCCATACCTTTATATATTCCAGTTTGATATGATAGGCCACTTAATATGATATAAAAAGTGCCATAACTAGCCCCTGCAGGGTACCCCTCTCTCAATGTGCCATGGAAAAATGTCCCCACCCTGCCACCCCATTATGCTTATTGTAGCTGCAGCAGCCCCGTGTGGGCATCCCCACACCTCCAGTAGTTACTTCAATGGACATTTGTTGGTTAAGTATTTATTCTGTGCATTCTGGTGGTATAATTTTCTATTAAACCTGATAAGTACTTAAAAAATACGTTAACTCCATTAATGTCTGAGCACTTTGATATTTTATGAATGGTGGCACTCAATAAATATTAGTACTGCAGGTCTCAGACTGTACACCAAGACCCCAACTTATACCAGATGAGTAAATGTAAGTTTATTCAGTTCCATTCACCATCACAGACCAACCTAGATAACAGATTTTCCTTGAAAGACACTTATCTCCTAAGATTCTATATGCATTATGTAAATGTGTCTCAATTATAGTATTAATCGATTCGACACAACTAAATATATTATCCCCAGTGGGTGTTTTCACCACTTTTCTATTATTTCTACACTTGGGGATTTCAGAAAAAGCAAGGCCGTGACCAGAATCTATACATGTTGCTATGGCAGCAGATGAAATACATGGGGCACCAGAGACCATTTGCCTTAAGCCACTACCACACATCAACCAGCGATGCAGAACACACACAAAAACCAAAGTCTTTTACTATTCTGAGAAAATATTGCTGGCAGCAATACAGTGTACAGTCATTCTGTTTGGTTGTAATCCATCTGTGTACAGCTGGCAGTGAAATATTAATGCACACGGCCACTGAACCTAATCCTCTGGGTTTGCTTTAAATTGAAATCTAACCAGCACTCTTTTTTCTATTTGAATTACAGATGGTTGACCTACAATCATTGTGTGGATTTGTTTGAAACTGTATGGATTACTGTATAAATATAACAAAGGTGTTCTATTAAAGTCTGAGTTTGGTCAAATGAAATGAATCACTTTAGGCAATACACTATTAATCTATACCAGTTCAGAGAACCTCCACATAGTGACAGAGTGTCAGTTCTCTGTAGGGAAATCTGTCTGCAGATGAAATCTGGCCACCAAGTTGTCATAAAGTAGAAATATAAAAGCATACAATAGATTTCTTCTCAGTGGAGGTAGGTTTCTGCTCTTTGGTTATATTCAGGCAGATGCAGGCTGGCAGACTACACAATAGAGTCAGGGCCATCTTTAGTGTTGGTGAATTAAAGGGCAAATTACACATTGCTGGGACATATTATAGTAATATATAGTGCTTCCAAACCAAAGATCAATTAGCTTTTGTTTAACTATAACTCACAACAGCCCACCAGTGGTTCAACAATAGCTAAGTCACAGGATAGACAGGAAGGGCATAAAGAATGTATTGCCATGTTGGCTTGTATTTCTAAGTCACTGCCCCTGTCCTATAAAATGTTACTCACACTTTTAAAGGCACCACTTCTTTTTAGTATAACCTGTTATCCAGCAGCAAAAGCTATTATCCTTAGTGCTATATGTTCTGCTGTCCTGCCTGCACTTTGAGTGTAGATTTGCTTTGAGCCTTATCATATGACAGAGTATTCACACCATCTGGAGACCCTAAACAGAAGTTAGATGCCAGTATGTGGGACTCATCAACAAACCATTCCCAGCCATGGTTCAGTCAGATCTCACAGTCCATCTTCTGATGATGTCCCTTCAGATTTGCTATGACATTACTTCTGACAGGGGTGTGTGGTTTGTGTGTCTTGGTCAGGTCTGGTATCAGGCATTGTACCCACGCAAGACTCTAGTCTAATTTAAAGGTGTAGTTCACCATTAAAATGATCTTATAGTACCTTTAGTATGGTGTACACTGTAGTATTCTGAGATAATACAGTCTGCAATTAGTCTTCATGTATTATTTTTTGTGTTTTTGTTCTATTTCAACTGCTGCAATTTCACTTAATATCTAAAATCGAAGCTTAGTATTAGGCGTTTTATAAAAGTTTGATACTTTGTTCCCTGTATCTCACATACCTATAACTACCCTTCACTCATGTGTCACAGGCACTGGCAATCTTTCCTCATGCTGAATGATTAGCAGCCTTGGATTTGTTGTAATAATTACAGAGAACAATGCCAGTGAATGACATTTTATATGTCACTGCAGTTAATTCACTGCCACCCCCACATCATGTAGGAGGGCATCTACTTTATATGGTTTGGAAAATAACACACTATTATTGTTAATATACTTTGTCACTTTCAATCATTTTCCATAGGTCATAGCGAACTGAGGTGCTGACAAACTGCAACTCACCACAAGTCAACCATTAAATATAAAATAACGTTTGGGTCAGTTTGATAATCTTGTAAATAGGGAGGAGATGTTTTCATGCATTTCCTCTCTTCTTTCCCTACCAAATTTATTATTTAATACAAGTCCCTTTCACCAGCCTCCATGTTAGTCAGAATCTACTGCCATTTGCCAACCATATGCGCTTATGTAATAAACTGACAATAAATGTAGTTATACGTGCCCAAATATGGTTGGGGAGTTTGACCATACTGTGATCTTTCTGTCCAAACTGATTAGAGGATGAATTGGGCAGCAGCAGATGTAAAAGTCAGAAGCTGCAGTCATTAGTCCAGACAAACTGATAAATGCGATTACGCCATCTTTTTAGATGTAGGTGTTTTAAATCGAAGTCTTCAGGGAAATAATGAATCCTTATACAGGTATGGGACTTGTTATCCAGAATGCTCAGGACCTTGGGTTTTCCAGATAACGGATGTTTTCATAATTTGACGTTTAAGATCTTAAATCTTCTAGCAAATCATGTAAACATGATATAAACCCAATGGGCTGGTTTTGCTTCCAATAAGGATTAATTATTATCTAAAAATTGGGATTTTTTGGATAAAATTGAGTCTATGGGAGACAGCCTTTCTGTAATTTGGAGCTTTCTGGATAACGGATCCCATAATTGTAATGCTTTTCATTTTTAAAAGGAAGTGGGAATACCATTGTAAAGAAGGGTTCTTACATTAAAGACTATAAGAAAAACTAGAGATTGCATCCCTGTCTTATATTGGTCCTTAGCGTGGTAACTTGTGGAGCTGGTCCATGTGAGTGGATCTAGAGCAGTGGTGGGCTCAGCCTGAAGGCCAAATAGTGCGGGATTTAAAAATAATGCCTATATGGCATACCCGTGAATTACTTGACTAGAAAGCCAATGAGAATGGGATTTAGGGTGAACACTTGTTCCCTGTCATACAGTATATGTTATTGGATATATGGACGAAAGGCTGGTACTTCTTATTCGGGCTGCTTTAAATACCATTTGAAATCCAAGCATATTAAGTTATGCAAGGACATGGAAATGGTTAAATAAATATTTATGAATACTAAAAATGATACTGTTTCATATATGGATAATGTGCACATCATATATAATTTTCCTGACAAACTGCCTTCTTTTCTGTTTTAGTGCACATAACCTTTGATAAGCCGTTTCCACAGAAACAATAATTGACTATAGTTTATCTGTAAAATTGCTTCTCCACCCTCTTAAATCCTTGAAACTTTCTTAAGAAAACAACATTATATTCAATTATACAACATGTATTTTGTTATGCAAGATGGTGAATAATCGTTTACTGTAAATCATTATGACATACAGTATTTACAGTGAGATGATTTTATTGAATTAAACCTATTGAGGCACGTCACTACTGACGCCCACTAGCACCACTGTCATGAAATAAGACATGTGACAAAGTGTATTTTCAAACCAAATCAAGCATGACTATATAATCACTTGCAATCTCTCAGATATCTAGACTTTTTTGTGGCACAAGTATCCAGGTGACCATTCTTAAATGTTATGTCATCAGTTGCCAAGTTCCAAATCCTCAAGAGGAGAGGATCATGTTTTTGGGGGGGGGGGGAAAGCCTAACTAAAGGTATTTTCTACACAGATTCCTTCATACTATCGCAGGGCCAATTCCATATATAATACCCCAGAACACATGGCAGGATGAATGTAGAGCCAGTTTCATAAATCTCAGAAGATGACACAATAAATACAGGGTCATTTCTATATATATATATATATATATATATATATATAGATAGATAGATAGATAGATAGATAGATAGATAGATAGATATCTATAGATATATATATATATATATAGATATATATATATATATACTGCTGTAGAACACATGGCAGGAAAAATGTAGAGCCATATTCATAAATCTCAAAAGATGTCAGGATAAATACAGGGCTGGTTCCATATATACTGCCCCAGAACACATGGTAGTATATAAATTCAGTGCCAACTTCCTGTATAATGACTCCATCCTGTTTGGGAAATTAAATTATTTTGGTTTGGGAAGCTTAATCTTCATTAAAAACTGCTGTAGCTCTGTAAGCAATATCTGCACAATAACTATTCGATGAATGCATGGGATTTATTTAACTATTACACAATTTCAATATATTTGATAACAGATCATCACTGGAATAAGGGCCCAAAAAAGTAAAGTTATGGGACCTGTTGTCCAGAATCCTTGGGACCTGGGTTTTTCCGGATAAGTGGTCTTTCCATAATTTGGATCTCAATGCCTTTGGTATACTGAAATATAATTTAAACTTCGATTAAACCCAACAGGATTTTTTTTGCATCCAACAAGGATTCATTATATCTTAGTTAGGATGAAGTACAACGTACTGTTTTATTATTATAGAGAAAAAAATTATTATTTCTAAATATGTGAATTATTTCATTATAACTGAGTCTATGGGAGATGGCCTTTCTGTAATTCAAAGCTTTCTGGATAAGGACATTTCCTATACCTGTATTATGCTATGAGGCCCAAAACCTATATTTTCATCAATGACATTCCAAAAAATAACATCATTGTAGAAGAATAAAAGTGGCCATTTTCAAGACATATATTAAAGCATATTTTATACCTGGTACAGTGGGTAGGGTACAAAATCAGGCTTAGAAATTAATTGAGAATGTGATACCCATCCTTTGTGTAGTATATATAAATGTAATTTGTGTCCTGACAGAGGCTCTGCTGTACCATAATGTATTTGTGTCTTATGTCACATAAGGGGTACAAACGGTTTCAGGGTGCCACAGTTTATTAGCGCTGTTTTAATAAATATGCATTTCATATCAAATAAAATGTTATTTTATATCATATAAATCTTTAATATGCCCTCAATTTATTTTAATGCATTCTATTTATGTTTTAATTGCTCTCGTAAGCTGTTTAACAAGTTCTTATAAGAAAGAAAATCTGCCACAAAAATTTCTTTTAGAAAATGGGGCCACATTTATTACTAAACAAGTCATTTATAATTGAAATAAGCTTGAAATTGAGATATTCAGAAATATTGTTAAACAAAATGTGCAAGTGACCTATTAACATCATTAAACAAATAAAATGCCAAACTCCTTAAATTTCTCTTACTGGCAAATTACCTAGTAAATAATACAGATAGATGACCGATTGCTATTTTTATACAGCTACAAAACATTTATGATTTGAAGAAGATGATCTGGAGAAATGGCTCATTAATTTGCACTCTCAATGCAAAGCTTACTATGCGTCAGTTTTTTGGGGTGGCCACTGAACTGATCTCTATTAGCAAAGATCTGATCCCCAGTGTTATCAGTCAATATGATGATATACTGGTCAGTGAAAGCTCTGCTTGTTTGGCAACTTCTCTATAACAAGCAGATTCAGGAGTGTAAATAAACCTCCCAGGTCCCTCAAGTCATAAATATTTTGAGCTCACCCCACCACATACATGACTCCCTAGGATTTTCCATGCAGCTAGTTGCACCTAAAGCCACTTTCATAAAAATGTACTTCTACATCAATATGTGCTCCTTGCACTTCTGTACAGTTGCACTCTGCACTTGTCTTCCATTAGGAATCGGGTGCTGCTGTGCCTATAGACTATTATTAACAAGTATTTAAGAACCAACATATTCTGCAGCACCATACAACAGAAAGGTGTATAAAGCAAACATACATTATATACAAACAACGTACTGCTACAAGAAGTAAGATGGGCCCAGCTCATTTACATGTTTCTTGTCATTTGATTTCACTTAGTACAACAAATACATGATACAAGAAACTGCCATTTTGATCAACATTAATATTTTGTTTTAATCTTTTTGGTGAGTGTTGTCTTGGGAGCATAGGGTCCAAATAAACCTGATATCAGAGCCTATTCTAATAACCAGCAAATGTAGAAACTGCTACAACACATTTGTTTGTTGAGAGGCCATCAGCTGGATAAGAAAGGGCTGATGGTGGAGCTGGACTGGCCTGCTGGAGGATCTCTTTGTGAACCCAGGCCCTAGTGGGCCCCAATATGGGAAAATTACTATTAGCCATTCCTTATTTCCATCATACACTTATCTAACCTCTTCATTTCTGGTAGGCATGGAAGGCCTAGTCCAGCACTAGCTGATAGAATGTGGAGTCCCGTGCTGGGGCTCGAGAGATTTTATATTACTTGGTGTACCAGTCCAAACCTTGTAAACAGTACTCAATTGTTAAATATGTAAAACATGTTTAGTTTATTATTCTGCCAACCCATTTTTTTTAATATCTACTTGAATTGAATATTTATTGATTAGCAGTTCTTTAATTTATGAAATAGATTTTAGTTTCAGTGTGGGTTTTTAATTGGTTTTACATTCATCATTATTATTCTGATGTATTGCTGGTTTGTTATTGTGCGTTTAAAAACATCTGTTCTTGAGCTACTCGTATTTGCACACATATTTAGACAGAATTAAAGGGGCTGTTCCCTTTCCAAACACTTTTTTCAGTTCAAGTGGATCTGCTCCAAGGAAAGTGAAAATTTTAATTTTAATCTTCAGTATTAGAAAACTGGTAAAAAAAAAAAGTTGAAAGTAATTTGAAGCCCTTTTAAACACAAAGGAATCACTTGAAACAAGGACACAAATTAGCTTTGGATGGCAATAGCATAGATGTGCTGTTTGGATTCTTGTGTATAAGACTACACTGTGCATTTTGTCCTTTGTTTTTGTATGGAAAAAAATGTTAGCTAGAGCTAGCTCATAAAGCAATAGCTATTATCTAATAGAGAATTAATGTGGGATATAGGCTTTACATGGGCCATTAACTTTTCTCATTTTAGCAGCAGATCAAGATAACCAAGTACTTTAAAATGATTAATAACAAATGCATTGTGATTAAGCACCCATCTTAGCTATTCGAAGGTACAAACTCTAATAGGAGAAACCAATGCCTACATTCAAGGGATATTCAGGAAATAGTCTTTCCCTCCAACAAGCCTCATATGACATACATACATACACTGGAAACTGTATTTTACAAAGACTAGGCCATCATAACAGTTGGTACTGAAGGTAAAGGATTTAAGCACATGTACAAAGAATAAGTATGATAGGTTGTATAGGATCACCATTGAGGGGGTACACGGTGCACACCAATCAGGGGCAACATGGAAGAAGAGGCACAAAAGTGCAGGTTGTAGGTCACAAAGTGGATGGGGTTTGGGTGAATCATGGGTAAAGTTCTGATTTATATTTATTCTGTGGGGCCCCCTGATTACTGATGGTGGTCCTGGGGATATAAATAGAATTACAGTAAAAAAAGAAAAATGTGGTGGTGGCTTTAATCCACAGTGGTGATATTCCAGAGAAATACCAATTCTCGTCGGCACACCACTTACTTTCTTTCCATAGGGTGCATTCAACTCCTCAGGCTACCTCCAAGCCAATTTCTCATACATGAATTCCCATAGGGAGGAAGCACACCAGACACTTGGTTTTGCCTTTTAGAACATTTATTCCAGCACAAGCTTTCGGGTCAACCCCTTCCTCAGGTGCAATAAATATTCCAGAGAAATCCTGTTCCTACATCCCAAGTAGTTTAAAGAAGAACTAAAGCCTAACTAAAGAATTAGGCTTGAAATGTTGTACATTATGTTTTGGGTTTTTTATACCAGCCCAAGGGAATCATAGCCCTTTAGCAGTAAAGATCTGTGTCTCCAAAGATGCCCCAGTAGCTCTCCATTTTCTTTTGTGTTGATTCACTGCACATGCTCTGTGCTGCTGTCACTTACTGACATTTCCATGAAGGTGACCCCCTGTGACAAGTTTGAAATCCTGGATCATTGCTGCTATTGAGAAGCTGAAACTTTAGGCTGGTGCAATATGTTCATTATTTAAAATATGGCATTTTTATGGTTTAGTTCTCCTTTAAGCGCAGATATTCAGGATGCCAAGAGGTCCGGTTATCACATTGCACCAATTTCTGTGACAGACACACATAATGATGTCATGCAGCAACTCACTGTTCTAAAAACAATCACTGAGAGAGGTAATCAGGAGCCTTTTGGGAATGGTTACCAAGGCCTACCATGCACCCAGAGTCCTGCCATGAATTATAAAAATCTATTTCTGATGCTACAGTGACTAACATTTGGCCTGACATTTAAAGGCAACAGTGGCAGCTTATTGTTACTGTGAGGGTTTTCATGTGAAATATATGGAATATACAACTGCCCAGAATATCTCTGAATATCTGATAGTTAAAGAGAAAGCTGAGAGGCCAGCCATCAAACTCCTTTGTCTTTAAGAGCTTTCTAGCCTGCTGCTTCCAAAGATCAGTAATTGCAAGGCCCATCCCAGTGGGATTCGTGAGCAGTCAGTGTGATACAGTGTGATACATGACATTCACATCTCAGTGACACATCCACAATAATCCCCCGTGGCAGTCTGACATAGGGGTGCCTCTCACTTCTACTGACAAACAGGCCTCTGGTGCCCCCATCACTACATGTTCATAACAAACAGTTCAGAATTAAATAGTTTCTTTGCCTATATGTAATACTAAATGGCATCAGCTGCTGCAGAATCTCTTGGCTGACATATTTCAATCCAGTCATAATAGGGACTGATGCTCGGCAGGTTGCTGTAACCGGGGAGCTTTTGTGACTCCACAGCTGCTATTGCCTTTTGCGGAACCGTCGACCTTTTTCTAGTAGAAATGACCTTGGCTAACGTTGCACAGCCGAAATATTGGGCAGGAGCCTGGGGACAATTAGCCCGGCCGCTTGTACTGGAAGCCAAGGGATGCTGAGGATGCTGCTGCTAGGCACCTGTTAGCTCCGCCAGCTATTTTGACTGACAGCAACGAAAGCCAATAAGGCTCCCAGCTCGCTGTACAGTCGCCCAATTGCTCCGCTGCGTGGGAGGTTCCTGCCTCTGTGTAGCTCCCCGCATTGTCGCGGGCGGGAGGGGAGCGGTAGAAGAGACTTGCCCCGGTCTTCCAACAGAGCTCGGTGCGAAGAGCCAGTGGCACCGTATGGAAGAGATGGAGGAAGAACTGAAGTGCCCGGTGTGCGGCTCCTTCTACAGGGAGCCCATTATCCTGCCCTGCTCCCACAGTCTGTGCCTGTCCTGTGCCCGGAACATCCTTGTGCAGACCCCGGACTCAGAGTCCCCGCAGAGCCGGCGCGCCTCGGGGGTGTCCGATTATGACTACCTGGACCTGGATAAGATGAGTCTGTACAGCGAGGCGGATAGCGGCTACGGGTCGTACGGGGGCTTCGCCAGCGCTCCCACCACTCCGTGCCAGAAATCTCCCAACGGGGTGCGGGTGTTCCCCCCAGCCATGCCCCCTCCCCAGCAGCCCCATCACCACTCGTCTGCTGCACTGCTGCTTCCCATGATCGGCCCCCGCAACTCGTGCCTCACCTGCCCGCAGTGTCACCGCAGCCTCATCCTGGACGAGAGGGGACTGCGGGGATTTGCCAAAAACCGGGTGCTGGAAGGGGTGATCGAGCGCTACCAGCAGAGCAAGGCGGCCGCCCTGAGGTGTCAGTTGTGCGAGAAGAGTCCCAAGGAGGCCACCGTCATGTGCGAGCAGTGCGACGTCTTCTACTGTGAGCCCTGCCGCCTGCGCTGCCACCCGCCCCGGGGCCCCCTCGCTAAGCATCGCCTGCTGCCCCCCGCGCAGGGCCGGGTCAGTAGGAGGCTGAGTCCCCGCAAGATCTCCACCTGCACCGACCATGAGCTGGAGAATCACAGCATGTACTGCGTGCAATGTAAGATGCCCGTGTGCTACCAGTGCCTGGAGGAGGGAAAGCACTCCAGCCATGAGGTCAAGGCTCTGGGGGCCATGTGGAAACTGCACAAGGTGAGTCGCTTGCCTCTAGTTCCACCACCCATTTAATACTGTCATATTGGGCACCTGTCTCTACTACTCACTGCCTGGCCCTCTGCTCATTTACCAGCCAAGTAGTGTGGCCTGCTATACGTAACAGGTAGAGATATTGGCATTTGTAGAAGGCCTTGTTACTGAATGCAGTTCCACTTGTGGCCCAGGGCAGGCTTGATTATTTGATAGGAGCCTCAGCAGCCTGCACCTGTACCACTTAGCATTGCACCAGCATGTTCAGCCACTGATCTGGCCACTAGGGACAAGGCTGAGGCTTCCAACTTGTTGTTCATCTCCCATCTCTACTATTCCTCCAAAAGCATAGCTGATTACTTTTGGGGGGATGGTAGTATTGCCATCCAAGTATGGAAGGTGTCAATGGATTCTGGGAGTTGTAGTTCATCAAGAGCCGGAGAGCTGCAGGTTGGACCCCGTTGTAAAAGCAACAATTAACAAATATCTGGTGTGGTCACCACAAAGTACCACAGCTGCTTTGGGTCCAGGCTAAGTCTAAAGGAAAGTGTTTTTTTTTTTAAAAAAAAAATTGTTTTTCAAGAGGTTCTGATAATTTAAAAACATACATATTGTATTGCTGATTAAAACTCAGGGGTGCTGACAGCTGTTCTTGGTCTATAACTCCCAGCTCCCACTAACAACCGCCCCATTCCCACCTCCCCACACACTGACACACACAATCAGTTATTCATAACTACACACCCAGATGAAATAGCACAGAAAAGGCACCATCTCTGGAATGTACAAGGACCAATCACTGTTCACTATATGGAACCTTCCTACATGATGTCACAAGGCATCCAGGAGTCAATGGAAGTCACTTGTGTGCATTCTTGGGGCACCAGGAGAATGCTGGGAAGGCAGACAGGTGAGCTGCAGGTACGCCTTTCCAGTGTTATTTAATTTATGGATTCAGAAGGTTTTGCTAAAGAAGAGATAGTTGGGCAAAATGAATTGCTGCAGTGGGTGGACTTTATTTAAAATTATCACTATGTTGACCTTGTCCATGAATTGACTTGTAGTTATAATACTATCAGCATAATGTTCTGACTTGTGTTCTTAAAATACTTCAAAAGACTATACTTCCTATAGCCTATGGGATTTCTTGTTATAATAGTAAATGCCCAAACTTAAAAAAGCTTATAAACCTTTTGAAAGTAGTCTCAGTCCTAGTCACCAGGACAATTGACATATAGTCGTTAAGACTACAGCTGTACACTTTGTGGCTGTAAGTGGATGCTGGGAATTTTTCTTCCGCTGTGTTATTGGGTGCCAATCTGATGTGTGCTATTAGGCTCCCTACCCACAACTGCCATAGGTGCCCAAGGGAATCAATGCAACTTTGCCTCCCTAATGACTATGGCACTCATGGAACTTTTTAGCCAATTGCAAAGTGCCAAAATCACCTTCCTGTAGCTCCAATGTATATGAATGGGAAATGTTTAAAAGCAGCAGTACTGACACTTAAGGGTCACCAAAAAGACTGACCCATATGAATTAAATTCCCTCCTATAATTAGGGTTGCCAACTTTTCTGAAAAGATGGCCCTATTAATAACATTGGCATCAAGCATCATTTCTACTGGCCAGGCTTATAAAATACCGCCCTGATGGCAACTGGACCTACAGTTCACGATGGTAGTAAATACAGAGTCATAATTCTTATACAACTCATCCATCTGGAATTCAACTCCTAGAATCTGAAAGGCATATTTGTGCGGAGCCAAAAATATTATTATTCACTCAGGCCATAGATAAGATTAAGAACAACACAAGATTCTGTAGAAGAGGTCAGAAATCATCAATCCACAATGCTCCAGACCTTGGGTTTTCCTGATAATTGGTCTTAGCGTAATTTGGAAATCTTTAAGTCTCCTAAAAAATAATAAAACATTAAATAAACCCAATAGGATTGTTTTGCCTCCAATAAGGTTTAATGATATCTTAGTTAGGGTCACTGTTTTATTATTACAGAGAAAAATGAAATAATTTTTAAAAATTTAAATTATTTGATTAAAATTGAGTCTATGGGAGATGGCCTTTCTGTAATTCAGAACTTTCTGGATCACAGATGCCATACCTGTACTAGTAAAGGTTCAATTGTTTTTTAGTGTGTTTATAATAATTGCATAAATGGGAGCAGACCTTGTGACTGTTGGGGGGGGGGGGGCAGGAAGGATAGGGGGCCCAAAGTGGCACTGACTAAGTTTAAAAAAATATCTTATTCTTTAAGTTTAGAGGGGCCCTAAAATGATTTAGCTGTGGAGTCCAGTAACTTGTAGTTACACCATTGTCTATGTATATGAATCAATGAACTGCTTCCAGTCTTGGATTCATTTGGCTTCAGTCATAATGGGTGTGCCAGGAGGATAAAACATGGCAACAGGCCTGCTGCTCATTGATACAAGTCCTTAGATCTGGCCAGGGGACTCACACTGAGGAAAAGCCAAAGAGAACCATTTATCCTCTTCAGATTTTGGCATTGTCCCTTCAGCAAGAGACAGAAGCGATGGCAGAATTACATGGCAGGCAACCCCCTCTCAGCATAAGAGTCAGATCCCGCACAGCAGTGGCTGCTCCTGCATAATGAGTCTCTTTACTGCTTAGCTTCAGTCCCTGCAATATATTTCACATTAGAGCCAGTGCTGCTAGATATTAATTGAACGTGCTGCTGCTGAACATTTACATAGAGGAAATCACAAGCAAATATCTCACAAACCAGTAAAATGTAGTTCGTAGCTCCCTAGAAATTCTGCCAGACTCTTTGTGATTTATTTACCATATGGGTCTGTATGAGAATCTGGTTGTTATAGTCATAAAGTAAAATGGTTAGAGGGGTGTGCAGCCAGTTAAAGGATCGGTACTTGTGCTTTTCGCATGCAGAGCATGGCTTGCACTTACTGAAAATTGCCATTTATTTTGCCGGCTGACAGCATCAATACTTCAATATTTCAATATGTATTAGCAAAGCAGCCTCAAAATAGTGAATGTTTAACAGCTTATATATATGAAACAACAAATTGTCAGTGATCTATAGAATTCATCTGAATGTATTGCCATGTTTATCCAATACTGGGTATTGTCATTATGTTTATTTAGATAAATTACACCATGAAACTGCATTATTGTAGCATTACCAAAGCCTTTAATTATAGTGGTACCAAGGCTGAAAATATTGTACTGAAAGTACTGAATTGGACTTTTATCAGTGCATGACATCATACAGGGACAGGTCACGGGGTGACTTAATCAGAGGTAGTCCTTAGTCTGAATATAGAACTGTAACGCATTGCAGAGTCCTGTACTGCTGCACATCCTGCAGGTACCAAGCTGATAACGTACTGTATAGCTGAGCACTGATGTCTGCTAGGCACCAGAAAGGCAAGGAGAAAAACTGCTGTTGTATGGAGTGTTTGATGGGTCCTTCAATTGACATTTATTAAATGAACAGGGAGGTAATGCAGTTTAGTCATGCAGATGTAAAGCAGTTTTGTTTCGTAGGCTTGTCATATATCTGATATATATATAGAATTGTCAGCTATATACTGTATGCGTATGCATGTGTATACATTATATAGTGGTGCATACCTAACCTGTAGGTAATGCTTGGATGGTGGGTCTAGATTACACAAAGATGGTGTATGAGCCAGTCTGGACATGACCCTTCAGCATTATTGCCCCTCACTGACATTGCCTCCTATAATGTCGTGAAGAGTTGGGTCAAATAAATGGCTGCACACCTATTTTTTTTGCATTATATTAATTAAATAGACTCATGATAAAGTTCTCTGAGGGTGGCATGCAAAGTCCCAAGTTGCTAGGAACAGTTCCTGCATTCGACTCTGGAACTGTCAAATTGACCAACTGCACAAATGATCCCTCCACCTGAGAGGAATGAACATGAGCTCTTAAATACATCTGTAATAATCGTGCTCTATTGTCTCTTTAAGGAGGTGGTAAATGAACCCTCTGTTCTGAAATTGGCAACTATGGGGAAGGCACATATGCCTTGTGAAGTTAGACTGACAGCTGGTCATTTCTGTGACTCCACTGGATATTTAAAGGATCAGCTAGATAGTCTACTTTACTTCAATTTTCATACTGTTGCTTCAATACGAGGCATCTTTGTGTAAGGGCAATGACACATGGGGTGATTAGTCACAGTGATTTTTGAAACCATGATTTCGGTGACTAATTGCCATAGTGTTAGTAATGGTGATTTGTAGTTACCAGTGACCTACCAGCCGTTATATTCCTACTGGTATAGATTTTGTGGCTCCTTGCTCAAAAAAAGGCCCAGTGTCAACCTGAAGCTCCAGTGGCCTGGGAATAGTACGGTGTATTTTACATGTGGCAACTTGTATGTTTGTGTATGAGAGGGGAGCTGTGGCAATTAGTCACATCGATCTGGGCTATTAAAAATTGTCGTCACCGTGTGTCATTGCCATAAGGGTTCCATTAAAAGCATTACAAGGCAGGTATTTTGACTATATACTTACCCCTATGTGTAATAAAAGGCACTAAGTTTGCTTAAATTAAACAGGTGACCAGTAAATGTCGCCTACTGATTGATTGCTATGGGTAACTGCTCCTGAGCAAACTTAGGGCTTTTTTTTACATAGCCCTTAAAACTCACCCAAAATAATTATTCCAAATCCTATTTTATCATGTTAGTCAAGCAAAATGAACTTTAATTACACTGTATAAATTATTTGAATCTTGTTTCCATCAGTCTGAAACCTCATAATTATAGTAGTAGAAGAAGAAGTGGCAGGAGCCACTTTGTGGACACTGTTCTTAAGGCATCATCTCAAAATCTTGTTTGTGCACCAGAATGGGAACCCGATGTTCATCCCCATGCACTGGTTACACAATTAAATGGTGTAGAGAACTGGGGGAATGTGTGGAGAGCACTGACAACTAGGAAGTGCTGAATGGAAAATAAAAGTAATTGCTTGCCCCGCCTCTATACCCAAGGCATAGATGAGGGGCAGGCAATATTTGATTGACAGCTGGGATTTTAAATGAGTTTACAACAGCTATAAACGCTTTAATAAAAAAAGAATTTGGATTTCATGTTTCATTTGAAAAGGACTTTTATTATACAGCTTTTTGTGTCTGGGTGACAGGTCCACTTTAAAAGTATTAAATTACATATGAGTGGGTAACATGAACACAACTGAAAGGGATATGTGCCCCCCTCACCTCTCAAAATAGTTCAGAGAAAAGGCACCAGTATATTTTCTGTCTGGAGAGACTGAACTGTTGGATCTGTACAACAGTTCAGACATCTTTATAGGGTGTCATTAAATGCACTGATGGCTGGGCAGTAAGGGTGGAATTATCCGTAGCATTTTGCTGTGATGTCATACTGCCATTTCAGCTTTCTGTTACTGGAGGCTTTGCATATCAAAAAACTATTAGTATTCTGTCTTAAGGTGACCATAAACATGCTGATAAAGCTGCCAACAGGCCGAATTGGCAGCTTATTGGCCATTGTATGGGGTCCACTGACGGGCTTCCCCAATCATTATGTGGCTACTAAAAATCAGGCACATATCGATTGGACAGGTTTAAAAATTCCATCAGAGCGAGGACTGCATTGGGTCATTGATGAGGTCCTCACTCCGACCACCTGAATCTCATTGTGATCCAATCATTGGGTCCTAGGGCCCAAGGGTCGGATCATCCTGATACTGCCTATCTCCCAAAAACATTTGCATCCGTAAAGTGCATTTTGCAGTATGCCCTGTGTTTGTAAATGAGCCCTAATATTTTTGTTGTCTTGTAACATTTCATAGCATTAGTTAGGCATATATATGTTACATCTGAAAGTCCATGTTTATTCTAAATATTGCTGTTACATTACAGTTACTGATCAGATTAGGTTACTTTGTTTCTGTACATGTTGTTTCCCTTTTCCCTTTGTATTAAAGGGTTTGTGATGTGGGAGAAGAGACTTTCTGACAGTAGAAAGAGTATACCCCCTGCAATTTCCAGACTCTCAGGATTTTAGCATTCATGTGCAAACAGTAGGGTTAAGGCATTATTAAACTTGCTAGAATAGCAGAAATGTCAATAATCTAGCACAATGGGTAAAGAGCTTCTGGTGCCCAGAAGGCAAATGAAGCATTTTCAATCCACTGACCCTTCAGTGAGGTAATCAGGGCAGAGTTGATTTAGATGCAGACAGACAGGTGCATGCTACATGATGTGTACAAATGAAGCAATTTGGATCTTCGTGTCTGCAAATGCAGCATTGTGCAAAGTAGATGAGATCATTGACTCTGAGTTGCAAATAGTTCAGCAGATACAGTAACCTTACCAGTGGGTGTTTATGTGTCTCTACATCTTGTCTGGTATCATGCTGATTCCACCATTATAAAGATATACACTGCTCATCACTAGTGGTTACACAGTATGACAATTTCAGTGCAGCACAGGTAATCACATTTTGTAGTGTCATTCATTGTGCGTCTCTGATTTTGTTGAATGAATGCTCTTTACCGACAGGCATGGTGTCTTGCAAGATTCTAAAATGATCTGTTATAAATGCTTTGGTAGCTGCACATATATCTATTTAATGTATAGGAGAAGCTTCCGGAATTGATAGCCAGGTAAGTGCAATTATTTGATTTGTTGCCAATAAAAGGATTATTTTGAAGGTAAACAGGATTATGTGTCTTATATTTTAGATTTACCTATTTTGGTATGGAGAATCAATTTGGTGTGAAAATAGGAAGGGCATAATACAAAATGAGACCTAGAGATGGTTCAGAAATATAAAGAAATATAAATGGTGGTGGGGGTGAAGACTGGAGGGTAAAGGGAGAGATCAGTACTGAGCAGGGGGATGCTAAGGGAGAGGGAATGTGTGTAGAATGGGAGGTGAGTCAGGATTTGATGGACAATGAGAATGTGAAGAAATGATAATGACATGAATGTGAATGAGCTGGTGGGGGTTGGAGTGGATAAGGAGAGAAGAGGGGTGTGGGGGCTGGAAAAGCAGGGAGATTATAAGAATAGAGATAAGAAGAAAGTTAATACAAATCACTTTTGTAATGGGGTATGTGGGTGGGGGAAAATGAATAGTATGAGAGCAACACATCAGGGAAGCTTCTTATAATCATTAAGCCTAATAGTAGCCACATTTGACAATTGACTGAATCAACCTTGTATATTGCTCTCTGAATTCTGAGGCTGCCATTCTTGTTCTCATTGTGCAGGCGGCCCTGAGAGTGACAGCACTCGACTATGTGTACAGCTAGAGGGGCTACCTTGTAACCATATTCCTTACGAGAACCTATCTAGGCATTTGGAATAAGCATAACATTATAACTGTATTATTATTATTATTATTATTATAAACATGTATTTATATAGCGCCAACATATTGCGTAGCACTGTAAAGTAACTGTGATTATACAACTACATCACATGAATTACATACATAGAATATATGGAGTAACAAACATCACAATCAATACAGGTACAAAGAGGTGAGGAAGGCCCTATGCATAGGCATACAGTCTAAAGGGAAGGGAGTAATACACAAGGTGTGGGAGTGGGCAAGATCGAAGTAAGTGGGTGAGAAATGTGGTGTTGTATGTGGTGTTGCGTTTGGTAGTTAAGCAGAGTGAGGGTAGGCTTCTCGAAAGAAGTGCGTTTTCAGAGATTTTTTGAAAGCAGAAAGGTTGGGAGAAAGTCGGACAGATCGTGGGAGAGCGTTCCAGAGGAGGGGTGCAGCCCTTCCAAAGTCTTGAATGCGAGCATGTGAGGAGGTAATGAGAGAAGAGTTGAGTAGCAGGTCAGTAGAGGAGCGTAGTAAGCGAGTGGGTGAGTATATAGAGATGAGTTCAGAGATGTAGGGTGGAGCAGAGTTGTGAAGTGCTTTGAAAGTCAGTGTCATTAATTTGAATTTGATTCTGAAAGGTAACGGAAGCCAGTGCAGGGATTGACAGAATGGCGAGGCAGAGGATGAGCGGTTGCTGAGGTGTATGAGCCTCGCAGCAGTGTTCATTATGGACTGGAGAGGTGACAGTCTCTGGAGGGGGAGGCCAATTAAAAGAGAGTTACAGTAGTCTAGACGCGATATGATGAGAGAGTGAATAAGAATTTTGGCAGCGTCTTGGGTGATAAATGATCGTATTTTGGATATGTTCCTTAGGTGGAAGTGACATGATTTAATAAGTGACTGGATATGAGGAGTGAATGACAGGGCAGAATCTAGGATAACCCCAAGGCACCGGGCCTGGGGAGAGGAGGTGATAGTAGAATTGTTAACTATGATGGATACTTCCGGGATGCTACTGGTGTTTCTTGGAGGAAAGAGAACCATTTCAGTTTTAGAGAGGTTTAATTTAAGGTAGCGTTGTGACATCCAGGTAGAGATAGCGGACAGGCAGGAGGAGACGCGAGTTAGGAGTTCTGGGTTGAGATCAGGAGATGAGAGATAGATCTGAGTATCGTCAGCATAGAGGTGGTAGTGGAAACCATACGAATTTATTAATTTGCCAAGGGAGTAAGTATAGAGGGAGAATAGTAATGGTCCCAGGACAGAGCCTTGAGGAACTCCAACAGAAAGAGGTAGGGGAGAAGATGATACTCCATTGTAGGAGACACTGAAGGAACGATTGGTGATGTAAGAAGAGAACCAGGACAGGGCTGTGTCACGAAGGCCAAGCGACTGGAGGGACTGGAGGAGGAGAGGGTGATCTACAGTGTCAAATGCGGCTGAGAGGTCAAGCAGTATTAGTAGCTGTAGAAGAGAAGTGAATGACAGTGTGTACATACGTCAGGACTTGGATTTGGGCATCATTGAATGCATAAGGAATAATGGGATCAATGTAAAAAATAAAAAAATAGAAGATAGTTGAGTGGGTAAATATATATATATATATATATATATATATATGTGTGTGTATATATATATATATATATATATATATATATATATATATATATATATATATATATATATATATATATATATATATATATATATATATATATATGCTTTGCCCTTACATGTATATATTAAGTATATTGGGGATGCTAGATTTACAGTAAAAGCATCAGCTTTTGAATAAAGGCTTTAAGCAAAAGACAAATTATAAAATAGCTATAAGGAAACCATTTAAAGTTTAAGTGTTGTTATAGGGGGTTGTTCACCTTCCAAATACTTTTTTTCAGTTCAGTTGTTTTCAGATTATTTGCCAGAAATAAATACTTTTTTTCAATTGCTTTCCATTCTTTATCGTATGTCCAAAATCTAAGTTCAAATTTCAATGTTCCTGTGTCTGGTGTTTCAGTCTGTCAGCTCAGTAATTCAAGTGCAGATTCTGAACTGTTACAATTAGTTGATACATTTCTCAGCAGCATCTCTGGAGTATTAGCAACTATTGTATCAATTCTGACAGCTGCTTTTAATGAAACTCAATTTAGAACAGTTTACAGCGAGATGTTTATGTAAAACACATAAACAGCATTTAGACACAGGCAGTCAAAACTGCACCAGTGTAAAGTAATAACATCTCGAAAAAAATCTGCAATTAACTTTGATTATTAAACCTTAGATAGAATACAGAAAGCAAATCTCTGATTTGGTGCAAAAGTTGTTTCCATCTTCAAAATCAAACATAAAAAACACAGATCTCAATACAATATATTTAATTCTGATGTTATTGTGGTTTGACCCCTTTGTGAACTGAAATATGTTTTGACCCATTTTTGCTCATAACAGGATTATGGATCTGTAAAAACATTGCCATCAATTTTATAGAGAATATTGACTTTTGGTGCTCCGTTAGTCCGTTAGGAAAAATCTCATGGGGTTCTATCATTCCCCTTTTCAGGTAAATACAGGTTTCTGATACTGATGGCTATCCTTGCTATCATAGTTTCATAGGGTTACTAGTGCCTTGAATGCATGGATTCCTTCCTCAAAGCTTATCTGCTGCAAGCTTCTGCACTATAGTCAGTGCTGGACTGGGACACCAGGGGCCCACCAAAAACCTTAAACCAGGGGCCCACCAAAAAAAAAATTAGGCCAGGGGCCCACTCGTGCTTTTATTTCACTAAACCTCTATTTGCCTATTCTGTTTTCTTAACATACTATAATCTATTATTCCATCTATTTAGCCTCTCTGTTCTCATAGAAATAGGAAATGGCCATGAAATAGGACAAATATTTGGCAGAATGAGGGCCCACTGAAACCTGGGCCCACCGGGAGTTTTCCTGGTATCCTGGTGGGCCAGTCCAACACTGACTATAGTGACTTACCGGTATACTAATAATGGTAAAAGCAACATGGCTGTAGCATGGGTACCCGTGTTACACCCACATGAGAAAGAAGCATATTTCTGCATAATTTCGTTCTTCATGCTGATTCTATTGCCACTCTCTCTTCATCACTGTAATTATTGTACCCATTGCCTGCAGGAGCGACTGCACTCACAGTGATAGTCATGTAAGAGGGCTTGATTGCTGGTGCAGCTACGGGGATCTGACTTGCACTTTTTCAGGCACTCTGTGAAAGCCTCAAGTTGATGCCTGTTGTAATGTAAGGCTTAAAAAGGATTATAGACTCCCTTTAGGGATAGTGTTAATGTCTGTGTTTCTATGCACCTTTCTCAAGTGAAGAAGAAAAGATTTACTGTATGTCAAGGGTCAGTGTTCTGTTTCATGCTTGCAATAAGGTTTGTCTAGTAAGTGCTGGTAGTTGGAGCAGTCCATCTCTTTACAGACATTTATGTGAAAGAAAAGGACTAACAAGTCTATAGGTTCCCATAGTGACTCTGGGGTGGAATGCTTGTAGCAGATGGTGTTTAGGAATCCTCCTCCTTATTCCTGTACCCTAGCAACATATACTTGGGGATGTGTCCAATACTTGCTTTATGCCAAATTCGACACTTACCTCCTCCTACCACCCCCTGCTGTTTCATGCCCATATAACCCCCCCAACCCAAAACACATTGTTCCCAGTTGTCAGCTGTAAGCTAATTAGAGAAACGGAATCTTTTTTTCCTCCGCAACTTGCCTCAGCTAGATCTCTGTCACCAGACATACACTTATTTTGTAAGAAAAGCATAGGGACCGGGGGCCCTTGCATCTGAGCTCTCCCCTACTGTGTTCTATTGTTGGAAAACTAAAAATGAACCACTTGCCTCCATAGTAACCTCGTAGAACAGTTGACATGAATAGTGACATTTTCCCTGCCAGTCTTCTTTTGTAGCCACCATATAAGGTTATTAGGAAACTTTTGGAAATTTAGACTTACTTAAAGGAAAACTATACCCCCAAAATGAATACTTAAGCAACAGATAGTTTATATCAAATTGAATGACATATTAAAGAATCTTACCAAACTGGAATATATATTTACATAAATATTGCCCTTTTACATCTCTAGCCTTGAACCACCATTTCGTGACTCTATCTGTGCTGCCTCAGAGATCACCTGACCAGAAATACTACAACACTAACTGTAACAGGAAGAAGTGAGGAAGCAAAAGGCAGAACTCTGTCTGTTAATTGGCTCATGTGACCTTACATGTGGTTTGTATGTGTGCACAGTGAATCTTACGATCTCAGGGGTCGGCCCTTATTTTTTAAAATGGCAATTTTCTATTTATGATTACCCAATGGCACATACTACTAAAAAAGTATATTATTATAATAATGGTTCATTTACATGAAGCAGGGTTATACACATGAGCTGTTTTACTCAGTATCTTTTAATAGAGACCTACATTGTTTGGGGGGTATAGTTTTCCTTTAAGCTCCAAACAGCAAAACAGCAGCCAACACAGAGTGCTGCTACAAATAAATCAATGATACTTTATAGTTTTACCTGGCCAATCTCATAATTTATCTATGTAGAGGAGCAGAAGTGCGGGTGCATGGGGTGATATTTGGGTTGGTAGTGGATTTCACAAGGCAAAACAGCCTAAACAATTAAAGCTGCCTGTATATTTAAACATTTTAGTACACATATAGCCAGTAGTGATGGGCGAATCTGTACTGTTTCAAATTGCAGAAAAAGTCATGAAATGGAGGAACAGCCTTATAATTCACAGTTTTCTGGGCAACGGGTTTTCTGATATCAGATCCCATATGTCAGACGCACCGGGAGATTGCTTACCTCCCGGCGCATCTCTCGTAGGCTCTCGGTGTGCAGGTGCGCACTTCCGGGTTGACGCTGGCATCATGACGCTGAGCGTCATGACGTCATGAAGAGGCTTCGGATTCAAACTTTGGCGCCAAGTCTTCATTTTGAAAGTGGCCAAGCGAGGTTCTAGTTTACTGTTCCAGCCAAAGCGTTTATTCTGAGATTGTTTTCCTGGTTTAGACTCCTGCTTGACTTCTGACTTTGATTCCTGCCACCTGCCATGAACTTTTTGCCTGATTCTCTACCACGTCTCTTCTAAATCCTTGCCGGTACCTCGTTTACGGACTTGTTGTTTTGTTATGCACTTTCCCTTGTGTTATCACAGGGCCCCAAAATGGTGTCGGAGAACACAATTCTCAGGGTTTCCCTGTGCATATGGAGTGTGCCCATCCCTAAGCAAGGTTCCAGATAACGAGATTGTTATACCATACCTGTACAAATAAACCTGCCAAACTATTTTGTCCATCACTAATAGCCAGCTAAAGTCTACATGTGCCAGCGAATAAATACTAATTACATTGTCTCTATAAAGGTTTTAATGTTCCTCTAAAACTAAGGTTCATTGAAATCTATATGCCTTTTTACCTGGTTAGATGGTTGAGTTAATTGAAATAGCTATAAACTACATGACTTCATATTCCAAGAGACTTGCATCTACTTGATCACTCATCAGTTCTTTTAATCATCTAGAAGGGCTGCACAACAAATCTGTTTTGAAATCTCCATGGCTTTTGTTATCCTGTAAATTGCCTTTTTCATGCAGACTTAAGTTTTTTGGATTGCTGGGGGAAAAAAGGCTCGATTAACTCCAATTACAGCCAATAGCTAGCTTACAAATGGTTCCAGTTGTGTTACCAAAGTCTGATTTAGTATCTTCCAAAAGATAGGTGACATATGATAATATATCCACCATATCTGATGACATTTTCACCGAACTCTCTTCTTACATTCGAAATAGTTTCCCAAATTAATTATTAATGCCATTTTATACAATGCTGTAAATTAGTTAATTAATTTTGCTGTTTTCCCCTAAGGCACTTGGTTTAGCAACTAATTAAAAATGTAAAAAAGGATACCGTTAAAATCTTGTACATCAAAGTAAAACTGCTAATTACTCATTTATGTTATTTGGATCATTCTGTGGCTGTTGACCCCTTGTGATGCATCAGTAGATGATTCTTTAATAAGGGGCTGATTTATGAAGATCTCTTATTGATTTTGATTGATCTGTAATGATTTTGGAATATATCATCCCAAAAAAGGAAGGACACAGATTCTTATTCTAAATCAGTCTACTAGTGATTGATCCTCCCAGAAATCAGAAAGTGATGAGATTTGCATGTAAGGGGATCCAGCATCCCAAACCAGTTCTTATTTTGATTGGTATTGAAATAAAGAATTCCAAAAAGGCTTGCTAAATATTACTAGTTATCAAATTGGTCTAAATAGCATATAAAATTGATTTGCCAGTTGGTTGGATTCCATTAAAGGATATGTAAACCTTTAAAATAAGTGAATGTAAAATTGATGAGAGTGCAATTCTAAGCACAACTTACTCGCCTGGACCATGGTCAGAAACTGACCAGCAGGTGGTGTATCTTGTAACAAAATTCATTCATATTAATAGTACATAGTTCCTTTTAAAACTTGAAATCTTAAAAAACAAAATGAACCGCAACTCTGCATGCTGAAGACTGCATGCTATTAAAGTGAATAGCAACCACCATCATTGGATTTATATGGTAGGGCCATTCACACAGTCAACAATTCCATAAGTAATTCCACTTTTTCCCAATATGAAGATAAAAGCTGGGACAACATGGCCACACAACTTTACCTGGTCAACAAACCTGGCCCTATCTGATGTAGCTAGATTTACAGTGGCGTAACTACTGGGGGGGGGGTAGGTGGTGCCACGGCACTTAAACCCCCTCCCCCCCATGGGGGTCTGATGTAGGTGGTGGCTGGTGACGATTTGTAGGGGACAGCAGATATATCTGGGGGGAGGGGGACAAGAGCAAGGGGTCCAGGTTGCAAATTTGGCTTCCCAGGCCCACGGGTGTCTAGTTCCATATTGAACTTATACATTACAACAATCATAGATAGTGCTTGTTGTAAAGCATCTAGTAAATATTGCCCATGCAAAAGAACGATTGGGATTTCATTTTGTTCAGAAATTGTATGTAGATTTGATTCTAAAGTGACAGTGAGCATCAGTTTCTCTGAAATATATTTTAGTTAATTTATTTAAAAGTTTAAATGTTAATTTAATTAGTTAATTTTAGTTAAGTTTAGTTGCCTTTATGTTTATTGCATAGCATTGAATGGCCAGTTTTAGTGGTCTCTCAGTAAGAGGATTTTATCAAGTATCTTGGCAAAGGCTTTCCTCTGTTTCATCCTGTGCATGACGCAGGAGTGAGTTTGGAATGCTGGTAAAAATTGCTTTCCCAGGTTGATAGAAAGAAAAGGATGGAGAATGGAAGCTGCTGCAGTTCAGCAAAAAATGCAGTACCACAGGTTTACCTTCCGTGGGATAAGTCTTAGCGAACAAAGTCCTCTTTTGCTGTAGTTTAAGATAATAGGTCTCTTTTACGAACTGGAAGGCAGTATACAAAGTGCAAAAACCAGACTAAATCTGCCATTTCTTTTTTCACTTTACATCCAGGCTTCCAACCTAACTGAATTGCCACTGGTCTCTGTGCTCCATTTTATATTGCAAAGACCTGCGCTCCCATGAATACAGTACTGCCTGCTTTCAGTAATAGAGAATTAATAAAAGGCAGGGGGTAGAAGGGGCATAGACGTGCCCCTTCCCACTGCCTACCCATTCCCTAGCTTGTATGCCATTCAATTCAGATGTGTAAATTAGGGAGTGGCCACAGATGCAGGCAGTTTTGGCAGACAGGCGAGCTGCACATGTGCAGTAAAGGGGACCCGTCACCCAAAAAATTATTCCAAATCCTATTTTATCACGTTGGTCCAGCAAAATGAGCTTTAATGACACTTTATCAATTATATGAATCGTATTTCCTTTGGTCTGGGAATACGTAATTACATCAAGCAGGCAGGTGCCATTTTGTGGACACTGTTATTAAAGGGATTCTGTCAGGATTTTTATGATGCAGTTTTTACTTCTAAACAGGGTTGGACTGTATGTTGAGGGGCCCACCGGGTTACAACCCACGGGGGGCCCCCGCGCACAAGCACAAACGGCGCTGCAAAGGATTTTTGTGTCAGGCGACGAAGAGCCTATTTGTTGCTGGGTGGTTAAATCTTTCCTGAATCTCCATGTGTGCCTCTACCCTTGCATCATCTCAAAATCTTGTTTGTGCACCAGAATGAGAGACCCGATGTCCATCCCCATGCACTGGCTACACAATTAAATGTTAAGAGAATTGGCGGAATGTGTGGAGAACAGTGACATCTAGGAAGTGCTCAATGTAAAGTGAAAGTAATTGCTTGCCCCCCTCTATGCCTAAGGCATAGAGGATAAGCAGGCAATATTTGATTGACAGCTGAGTTTCCAACAGCTATGAATGCTTTAATAAAAAAAAAAAAAAAGAAAAGAATTTGGATTTCATGTTTGATTTGAAAATTACTTTTATTATACAGCTTTTAATGTCTGGGTGACAGGTCCCCTTTAACACAACAATATGATAGAGTGCTTCCACCCCTGATCATGTACCCTTTGCGGTACCAGGTGCTATACCAGAAGACCCACTCCTGCCTTGCGGGTCATGTAGATACATAGAAGAAATTCCAGTAGCACACTGATTGCTGAAAAAAGTGTTATATTTATTCACCCAAATACATACAGACAACTTTTATTATACAGCTTTTAATGTCTGGGTGACAGGTCCCCTTTAACAGCATATCTGCTCCCTGAATAAAATAGCAAAAGCCCAGTAAGAGGAAATGGGTTGTTGGTCATAGGCTTTTAATCATGGAGATTTGGCCATAAATGCATGCGTCAGAGGGGATTAACATGGGGTTTAACCCTTAAATGACCAGCTGACTTATCTACTTATATCATCTATATTATTATAAATATTTTAAATATTTTGCTATATTAGTTTATCCAGTTTAGTATCTTTAATAGTGTAATTTGCACAGTCTCCTAAACCCTATCTTATTGTCTGTACACTACCTGCCATAATTTTGAGCACTCGGTCATCTAGTCAAAAGGGTGAAAATATAGTATAATATAGTCAATATAAAACAAAAAAAAAAGAGACTCCAGTTCTCCGCTGCTCCCCCAGCCAGGGCCTCAGTCCCCAGTGTCCCTTATTGTAGCATATGACAAAACAAACAATTGGACGGCACTTCTGGACAAGGCTTATGACTAAGGGATACACTCCCGAAACGCGTTAGGCGATTCACAGCTACCTGCCAATAAAGATTTGTCCAGAAGTGCCGTCCAATTGTTTGTTTTGAAAAGAATATAGACATGGAAAGTTCCTCATGATGCCTTTCTAGCATCATATGTATCTCACACAAACTAGGGAATGCTTTTGATGTCTAACCTGAAGGTTGCCAGCTAAACTGCAACTCCCAGGACCTTTTTAAAGTCTGCCCTGGGAGGGGTAAGCTGTCATTCAACATCTACAGAAAGACAGTTTGGATATGGGCTAGTTAAACCTCGTATCATCCAGCAATTCATTTTGGACACCTACCTATTTTATGACCTTCTTCAGCCCATTAGACATTTTTAAATGCAACGGGGTGGTATGAAAACACTGACAAGATTAATCCCAACACTGTTATGACCATAGCAGAGAACACTGTTAGTACATTTTATCATTTTATATGGGGACTTCCATATTGATCAGCCATAAATATCAGTGAAGAAAATCAGTCTATGAACTCAAAACATGGAGCGGCAAAAAGCCATCTAAAGCCATCTAAAAGCTATCAATGGAAAGGTAAATGTCAGTTTAGCAAAGGATGACCCAAGTATAGGTTAAATGTTATAAAATAAATTCTAAGTACATGTACCTTTCATAAAAATGCAGCCCAGTAGCTATATTAACTATCTCTGCACCTAGAGGGTCCCTAACCTCTCAGAATAGTGGGTGGAATTGAGCTCACTAGAAGCAAGTGCTGTATATTTGTCTGTACAGAAACCAGGGTGCTTTTGTGTAAATTCTATGGGTTAATGAATGCAAGCTCATTGCTATTTCTCTCATTTTCGTTCTGGCATCAGGCTAAGATTCATTGTTACAGATCTACCACTAATCGATAATTTTATTGGAGCCATGAGTGGGAGCTTCTGTAGATCTCTGAGGAAGCTATAAAATGGGTATGTGATTTATATTGCTGTTGCACAGGCATTGTGTGCATAACCTCTTCCAACAGCAAGAAAAAATCCTGTTAATCTCCATGATCTTTTTTTTTTACCATATATTAGGCAGCAGTATCTTCACTTCTGCAGTTCAGCTCTGGAACAGACCAAATGTTTCTCTCTCTTGTTCCCAGAACAACATAAGGTTTTCTTCATTTTAAGTTGTTCTTTTGTCTGACACATGAAAAGTAATGTCACTACAGGCCTATAAACACTCAACATGGAATTGGATTTCAACCTATTTCTGTGGTTTTTGGCAAACGAGAACAGACTTTTTATAAAGCATAATAAACAAATAATTTTATTATAGTGCCAAAAAATGATATAGTTCTCACTGGATCTAAAACAACATCAATGAACTGTGTGGAATAAGTGGCGTATCTACAGAGGAGCTCTAATCATCTGGTAGGAAAGGAAGCCCCCTGTTAGATCCAATATATCTTATAGGGGGGGCTTCCTTTCCTAGCAGATTTATTAGAGCTCACTCAAATTACTGATTCCAGTACAAACAAAAATGTAACAAAATAACTGCATTTTGCACAAATTCTGCATGTAGAGAGACAGGATTTCTGGTAATTTTAATAGAGTGAGCTCTAATACATCAAAATGCAAAATGAGCCCCCTATAAGATATATTGGATCTACCGTAACTGTCAATGATTATCTGACACCCAACTCCTGCATGAAGAGAGAATGAAGAGAAACAGATGCTGAGAGAGGAATAGTGAATATGAACTCGATTAATTCAGAAACAGTAAAGAATTTTTAATTGATTGTATTTAGAAAGTTTCTTATTTCAGTATGCTGAAACTTATATTAAATGTTCATTTTCAGGATAGTTTACCTTTAATATTGATTTAAGGTTTATACAGGTGTAGCTTTATAACAATACCATATCCAAGTAAATAAAGTCAACTGTCAGGGGGATATGGATACGGGATCAGGTATGGGACCTGTTATCTAGAATGCTTGGGTTTTCCGGAAAAAGGGATCTTTCCATAATTTGGATCACTAAAAAATAATAAGTCCAATGAGGATTAATTATATCTTAGTTAAGAACAAGTACAGGTGTGGGATATGTTATCCAGAATATTCAGGACCTGGGGTTTTCCGGATAATAGATCTTTCCGTAATTTGGATCTTCATACCTTAAGTCTACTAGAAAATCATGTGTGAAAAAAAAAAGTCATGTTAAAATATACCCTTAAATCCATATGCCTCATCCTCCCCTGTGGATAATACAACAACCCCACCAACACATGATTAAACACCTTAGGGGCCCTTAACAACAGTTTCCAAATGCTAACAAACCCCAACAACAAACCCCTAACAGGCTTACATTCCGCAGGTAGCGTAGGGCAAACAGAGAATGGCACACACAAGCAGCACTGGGCAAGCAGAGAATGGCACACACAAGCAGCACTGGGCAAGCAGCGAATGGCACACACAAGCAGCACTGGGCAAGCAGAGAATGGCACACACAAGCAGCACTGGGCAAGCAGAGAATGGCACACACAAGCAGCACTGGGCAAGCAGCGAATGGCACACACAAGCAGCACTGGGCAAGCAGAGAATGGCACACACAAGCAGCACTGGGCAAGCAGCGAATGGCACACACAAGCAGCACTGGGCAAGCAGAGAATGGCACACACAAGCAGCACTGGGCAAGCAGAGAATGGCACACACAAGCAGCACTGGGCAAGCAGAGAATGGCACACACAAGCAGCACTGGGCAAGCAGAGAATGGCACACACAAGCAGCACTGGGCAAGCAGCGAATGGCACACACAAGCAGCACTGGGCAAGCAGAGATTGGCACACACAAGCAGCACTGGGCAAGCAGAGAATGGCACACACAAGCAGCATTGGGCAAGCAGAGAATGGCACACCCAAACAGCACTGGGCAAGCAGCGAATGGCACACACAAGCAGCACTGGGTAAGCAGAGAATGGCATACACAAGCAGCACTGGGCAAGCAGAGAATGGCACACACAAGCAGCACTGGGCAAGCAGAGAATGGCACACACAAAGGGGTTGACAAAAGCTGGGGATCCAGCTGAAATGTTAGTCCTTCTTTAATACGTAATTTGTGGAATGTCCTGTGGGTGCAGTATCTCTCTCGGAACCAGAAACTTAACTAATCTTTTCCGGGCACGGGTGCAGGATGTGCACTCCAGACTTGCGGTTTCCTTACCGCATTTGCTGTGTCGCTGTCTTCGGCAGGCCCGGGTGCGATTGCACCCCCTGCGCAACTCTTTGGAACCTTCTACATTAATAAAGCACAATTATTAATTTTTCATTCAATAATAAAGCTTTGTGGAAAGCAAATAAAAACATGACAATTCCCTTTTGTTAACCTTCTTTTTCTCTGTAAAATACCATAGAAGTACTCTATAGGAGTATGCCAAATAACTGTTGGGGGTGATACGGCAAATAATTGGGTCCATTGTCAACATGCCCACTCAAAGTTAGTTAAGTATCCATAGATACTGTATAAACAAAGTCACTAAAAAAAATCTAAATCTTTCCCCTGACAGAGGGGCATTTATACAAAAAATCATAAGTACCAGCACCAAAGAACCAAAGTACATTTATTTGAAATAAAAATCAGCTTTGTGTGTTTTCTTCTTAAAATTGGTTTATTTTAACTGGTTATAGATTCTAATGTAAATTTAAAAACAAATTGAATTAAATAATAACAACATCAAGAAGTGTGAGAATGATCCATCCTGTTGGCGCAAGCAGGGAAGTCACAGCCAGTACCATAAATGCAGGCAATGTACAGCTCTCAGATGTTTCTCCATCTGTTTGGTGATTGCTGTTTTGACACATTTGGCTTTTTTAACTCGTCACATTTCCACTCACTGGCAGCATCTCATGTTTTCTTATATGTGTTTTTGCCAGACTGTTATTGATCTGTTCTTGTTGGAATTGCTGAGCTATGCATTGGCTATATTAAGAAACTCATAGCTGGTGTTTTATGGACCTCGTCCCTGGAAGCAGGATGTGGAGGCCTATTTATCAAAGGTCGGATTTTAGTGGTATTAGAGGTTTTTGAAACCACAACTAAACTCAAACACTATGAATGTCATGGAATTTATTAAGAGCTCTGAATAAATAAAGTATGAATGGTAAATAATGCGCTACAAAAACGGAAAACCTCGAAAAATTAAGGTTTTTTGATCAGTTCCTAAAAATCTGAAAACCTAAAAGTCTTTATTAATTTAAAACAGTCCAATTGACTTCTATAAGACCTAGACAAGTTTTACCTGGTAAAGTATTGTATTAGTGGTTTTCATCGTTTTTACACTTAATAAATTTTTAGAGCTTTTAAAAAAAATAGGAAAAACACAAATGATATGTGGAAAAAAAATCTAAATTCGATATTCATTCTTTTTGGTCCATCATGCCTTCATGTCTTGCAAATAGCTGTGTAGGCTATTGTATTTCCATCCCTTTCACCCTATTACCTCTCATCTCAAGGTTCAGTTTTTACAGATTTTTATGACTTTATGGATATAATCATCAGTACTTTGAGATGTTTTTAAGTAGTGACAATAAATTTGTTATTGCTCCTTGCCTCTTGCCGTACCCTCTGTGCCCCAATGAAGTAGCCCTGATCCTGCAATCAGGGCCGGAACTAGGGGTAGGCAGAGTAGGCACGTGCCTAGGGCGCAAAGCTGGAGGGGCGACAGGCACGCACGTTTTCTGCCTCTGTTATCCCCTAGTCCTGTCCCTGCTCTGGCCGACGTGCGCGTATCTTTGTTTTGCAAAGCGCCCAATACGCGAGTGAGCATGCGCGAAGAAACACAAGTGCACATGCGTGAAAAAATACGAGTGCGCATGCGTGAAAAACAAAGTGCGCATGCACACCCGTATTTTTTTTGCACATGTGCACTTGCGTAATTTCGCGCATGCGCACTCGTGTATTGGGCGCTTTGCCGGGCCAGGCTGCCTAGGGCGCCTGCCCGCGTTGGCCCGTCACTGCCTGTAATGCTAGAAATTCACCCAGACCTCCTCCGTCTTCATTTGCATACTGTATATGGATAAGCATCAGTCCTTTAAGATTATTTATTTATCACCTTCCCAGAAGGTGTAAGATCGGTTAGGAGCATTCCAATCCTTCTGCAATAAGAATGGATAGTTCTGCTCCTGTCTAGGCAAGTATGGTTTCTACTGCTATAAAACAAATTCAGAATATCCCTCATAAAATATCTATGTTATAAATAGAAAGTTGTTTTATATTTATCCAAATTATATGTGGCATTTTCTTTTAGTCATGGTGTAATTCACACCTTTTTTATTTTTTAGTATTCCATTAATCTTTAAGTGGTCCAATTTCTATAACAGCTGCTGTGCCCAAGCCCTTCCCTGCTTGACTAATTCCATTCCTCTTGCAGCATCTGACTCCCAGACACCAAGCAGACAACTAATTGCATTCTACATGACCCAGGGAGGCTGTGCAATACACCAATCGCTCACATATTGAAGGTCATTTTAGGGAGGGATGCAGCAGCCAAAAAAGCTGAATTAGTGTAAATTCTTCAGATTTCAAAGACATGCTGTCTATGTTGTTAAATTGTCTGTCTTTTACTTAAAGAGATACTGACACCAGAAATTAAACTTCTATCATAATATTGGCTTTGAAAGCTACTTATATATAACTTTGCCATAAAGTATTTGCACAATGCTTTTACATTACCTGTCTGGTGTCCCATGTTCCTGTATAAGGGGGCTGCCATATTTGTGCACCAGGAATCTGTTAGCATTACAGGTTGAGATGGGACAGTCAGGTTGGAAAAACAGTCCGTTTTAGAAACTTCAACTAACAATTACTTACAAAAACAAACCTCTCAGCAAAAAACGATCATCATGACCTATAGGTAACTTTTAATGTACATTCATATTTTAAAAAGTCGTTTTTAAGCGTCAGAATCTCAGGCTAAAGTTATACAAACATACATATATACAAAGGGGCTATAAGAATAGACACTGAGAAGTCAACAATACTTAGAAAATGTAAATGTATATAAACTTGGCTTTCCTGGTGTCCATTTCTTTAGGACCATTTGGATGCACCAAATTCCACCATGCATACATTTAAAAAAAAAGGAAAAAAGTTTTATTGCCATTCTATAGACTTTAAGCATTAAACTACCAAATGCATTACTTTTATCACCTATATACATGCCAAAATATGTATAATTTGTAATCATCATACTTTTTGCTTTTACCTGGTCACAACGGGTGTAATTGTGTCAACCTGAGCCTGTCAACCTGGTTTATATTACCGGTATAGCATCCCTTATCCGGAAACCCGATATCAGAAAGCTCCGAATTACGGAATGGCTCCCACAGACTCCATTTTATCCAAATAATCCAGATTTTTAAAAATGATTTCCTTTTTCTCCGTAATAATAAAACAGTAGCTTGTAGTTGATCCAAACTAAGATATCATTAATGCTTATTGGAAGCAAAACCAGCCTATTGGGTTTATTTAATGTTTAAATTAATTTCTAGTAGTCTTACGGCATGAAAACCCAAATTACGGAAAGATCCTATATACGGCAAACCCCAGGTCCCGAGCATTCTGGATAACAGATCCCATACCCGTACCTGAATTCCTTTTATCCTGTTTGTCACATTTGTTGGGGATTCATTCTTTCTATTGTAATGTCATGCAGGAGTCTCTCAAACTTAATTAAGCCTTTTAATCCTCTCCAGAGAGGGAAATTGCTGAACAGTAGCCCTCCTGCTTAATGAATGCAAAATTAAATAGGGGCAGCTGGGTTAATACATGTGAGATCAGCCTAAATGCTTCTGTCGTTTATTTAAAGAAAATTAGTACAAAATGCCCTTAAGGATAAGATGATCAGGAGGTAAAATGTTCCTAATGCTTCCATTATTTTCTGTTTGCCAAATGCCTTTATAGTATGTTAGCATTATGTAAATTGGTATATAGAATAGTACACAGTGAAGCTTTTCTGTCCACAGTAGTTACAGCAAAAAAATATAGTGTTTTCTTTAGTAAGAGGAACTAAGTGGTACCTTTTAATTTCTTTAATAGACTTAAAGAATTATGTACTATTCTTAGTGTGTTGCTTTAATTGGATTTTATAATTATGTCTCCAAAGCTGGCCACAGACTCAAAGATCTGATGGTACGAATCAACATACCATCGGTCTTCCCCATCTCCCGACCTGCCACTAACCATTCCGATCAAATAAAGTACAAAAGAACAGATCAGCCGATGTTCTGCCCCTGACAGCAATAGTACGAAAGTTATGTCCGACAAAAGCTAGTGACAGTCTCCCTCTGAAAATTACGTTCAGCAATACATGCAGAGATATTACCCGCAGCCGACAGAAATGTTTTAACCTGTCCGATCGACCAAACAACCGATCCCTGCCGGACGAAAAATGTCGGGACTCTCCACACACGGTCCAAAAATCGTACGAATCCTCGATTCGTACGATCAGGTCTTTGCCTCTATGGCCAGCTTTACTCCCCTTAAGGTGGCCATACACGGGGCGATGAAAGCTGCCGACAGACCGAGTCGGCAGCTTATTGGCCCATGTATGGGGCCCCCCGACGGGCTTCCCCGATCGAGATCTGCCCGAAAGTCGGCCAGATCTCGATCGGATGGGACTAAAAATCCCGTTGGATTGCGGCTGCATCTGTTCGTTGATGGGGTCCCGCGATCCAACCGCCCATAAAGCCACCGTTAGGATCCGATTGTTGGGCCCTAGGGCCCATGATCGGATCAGCCCGATATTGCCCACCTCAAGGTGGGCATATCGGGGAGACGAGCGGATCTCTCCGTGTATGGCCACCTTTAGATGTTCTGCCCTGAATGCATTGTTCATGTCTATGTTTCTTATCTCCTTCTAGCATTCGGAACAAGTCAGGCAAAGCTTCTCCACATTTAAGGACATTTTTCACTAGGATCCCCTGCGTGCTCAGCGCTCTGTTTTCTACATTTACCTGTTTTGTAAACCTGGTGCTTCCCTAACAGATTGCTCTTCTCATAACACCAATTAGTCCTTGATGTTTAGGCTCATTAATCCCCATGATCTCTGAAACAGTCCCTCTCCACCTTTTTCGGTTGGAATCACAAATACACTCTTGTTTAGTCTGTTATACTACTATAATGTGTCAGCTGATGCTGTGATGTTGCTAGACTTTCTATCATTTATCCTAGGATAGTGATTATCCTATGCTTTTGAGAAGCACTACTTCCTTGCAAAAACATCCTTTTCGTTCCTATTGTGTGCATGTTTATAAGGTATATCATCTTTACACCTTCCCAGCTTCATCCACCCCAGCCTCCCCTGATGTCTGATCTTAGCCCATGTCTTTCTTGTCTTGGGCCTTCCATCCCAAGACACCATTCTCCCACCTTCATAAGGGGAGTCCAAGGGAACTGACATACGTACCCTCCTACCTTATATACTACTTGGAAAAACCGTATGGTATCCCTGTACCATTGTAAATCTGGTTGTCACCCACTGGACATGGTTTTACACACAATAGAGACAACACCTCTCGTATATAGAAGTTGCTTCATAATGTGACACAAACCACAAATCAGGCTACTCAAAGTTGAATTGCGATTTGTCCTCTTGCTTCACAGCATAGTGTGAAAAAAAATTAATCCTGCAGTGTATTTCTAATCACCAATTTCTGGTCTCTTTTTCCAGAGTCAACTTTCCCAGGCCCTGAATGGATTGTCAGATAGGGCAAAGGAAGCCAAAGAATTCCTTGTGCAGCTACGAAACATGGTCCAGCAAATCCAGGTACATTTATCAGCTGACAAAGACACAAAGCAGAAGGTTAATATGAAATTTGTAATTCTATTTTCCACAGATTCTTGTATCATCAGAGATGGGATGCTATGAGCAGATAGCTCAGGAAGAAAGCTTAGCACATTCATCTTTAGGTTACTTGTACAGTTGTGTCAGGAAGGGCCAAATACAGTTCCTCTTCACCTTCAGGGATTGTATCAATATATATATATATATATACAAAAGAAGTAGCAACAGCACTCACGCTTTACAGCAGGTTCAGCAGTGCACGTCCCTTGGGGATTCCGGCCAGTCCTCCACAATATAGAAACGTAGTAACGGACAGCACTTTGCTTGTAATGCTCAAAGGTTTCTTTATATCAAATCCTAAAAAATGACATCACCATATGTATGCACATATAAAAAGCGACGTTTCAAGCCTACATAGGCTCTTTATCAAGCCATGTGTAGCAATGGTATACCATGTAATTTTTTACGATTTGATATAAAGAAACCTTTGAGCATTACAAGCGAGTGCTGTCCGTTACTACGTTTCTATATATATAGGATTAAAATGTGTTTTGTATGAAATAAACACTATTGCTTCGCAAAATTACAGTGTGTGCTGATCCATCGTGTTATATATATATATATATATATATATATATATATATATATATATATATATATATATATATAAGCACATATGCAATTGCTGCCTGGCAGGAAGAATGCCAGGAGCATCGGAACACTACAGCTTTCAGATTCCTTCCAGGATAATTTATTTGCATCTTTCACCATTTGGTTGCTCTGCAGGAAGAGACAGCCCATCACCCACCTACCACAGCTCCCTATTAATGGATGGAATGTACTGATTGTGAACTGCAGCTTCCATTAAAAGGGAACTGATCGTTTTTTATAGTCTTGTTTATTATTGAATAACATTGAATAGATTCCTGTTTCATTACTTCTTTAGTTTTTTTAAAAAAAGTGCCTTTTTATTGCATTTGTTTTAATAGATTTTATTTTTCACTAGTAACCTGCTTATTGTTGCTGATTTTTTATTGTATTTGTGCTAATAGATTACATTTTTTACTAGTAACGTGCCCATCATAGCCTGACGTATATTCAAAAAAAGAATCCCTGCAGTGTGTTCCCCCATCACTTTTATTTACCCCTACCCTTCTGTAATCCTTCCTGTCATGTCTCTTTTGCCTCTTCCCATCAAACATTTTCTTCTTCTCATTCCTCATATTTTCCTGTTCTGCAATCGTCAATAACATCCTATATATATATCCTATATAATATGGATGTTTTGTGTTATGAGGCACTTAAAATCTCAAAAGACATTTGCCAGTGCCATGACTATTGCAATCCGCAAAAATCCAACTATGTGGTTATGTGAAGTATTTACACCAATATAACTGCAGAGGGTTAAGTATGCACCCAAGACCTCTGACTTGTAATGCAGAGAGTGAGAATTAATATCACTGGCTATGTCTTTGTATAAAAAATATTCACAAAAAATATTCACAGAAATATTTTATTATAAGTCTTGCTCTACACTTGTTTCTTTCTCTCTTCTTAACATGCCCCATTCATGTAGGCCACGCCTCCTTTGATGCAAAATTGAACACAGGCCCCAATGACAGCTTCTCTTCATTCACCATCTTCTGTTATAATTACATCTTCTCTTATCTGTCCCTTCTCTCCTGTTTATCTTTAGTGTACATTCTCCTGTAATTTTTACCCCTTTTTTAGTTGTCTCCTTTCTCTTTTGTGTCTGTTTGGTGTCACTCTCTCTAAATCTCACCCATCATATATTTCTTATCTCCTCAGCTTTTTTCTTGTGTTTTCCATTACCTGTAATTTTCTTTCTTTATTTTTAGGTAGCTTTTTTTTTAGTTCTATTACATTCGGTCAAAATGATGGCTGTTTCAGATGTAAACATAAAATATATAAAACCTACACACAGTTTCTGTCTACTGATTATCTGGCAAGTTAGTGTTTAGTAGTAAGCACAAGCATAGATCAGGGGTCCACGTAACTACTATGTATATAGACTATATGCCTTGCAAAGAGTACAGATCCATATACTTACTATAACATGTTTATCAGGAGAACAGTGTGGAGTTCGAGGCCTGCCTTGTCGCTCAGTGTGATGCTCTGATTGATGCTTTGAACAGAAGGAAAGTTCAGCTTCTCTCCCGTGTGAACAAGGAGCATGAACACAAACTAAAGGTAAGAATATTTGTGCTAATAAGCTTGGCATTTTTGAGCTGAAGCCTAGAAATACCGCAACTCTATTTTAAAGCATGCAACTGTCACTAGTGCCATTTGAGTCAAAATCAAAATATTCAGTGCTAATGTTAAATGCCAGTGGTACTATATGAGAAACATGTTGAAGGGAGAAACAGAGTGTCATGTCAGCTGATTCATCCATTTCATTCATTTTTTTCAGGTGCCTATAAGAGTAAAAAAATTACTCTTTTATCAGAATATCATCTGTCAACTGCACAAATCAGTGGCCGGTCACATGATTGTATAGTTGTCAGTAGAACATGATCATCTACTGGTTCATAAATGTAGTTGTTCCATTATCCAAAAACCTGTTATTCAGAACACTCTGAATTACGGGAAAGTCTTCTCCAATAGATTCCATTTTAATCAAATAATTAAAATTTCTAAAAATGATTTTCTTTTTCACCACAATTAAACAGTACCTTGTACTTGAACCCAATTAAGTTATAATTAATCCTCATTGGAGGCAAAACAATCTTATTGGGTTTAATTAATGTTTAAATGATTTCTAGTAAGTAAATAAAATATATTGTTTGAGAGAATGTAAAAGATATTGTGCTGTGGTGTTCATGTTGTATAAACCCATGGTAGAAATGACACTCTGTGGCCGTTATCATTCCAGATTTTTATCTTCTGCTGCATTTCATTATTGAAGTTCTCCAGTCTATTGACTCCAGTGGCTGAACTACCGGGGGAGCAGGGGGTGCGATTGGGCCAGGGCCCGCACCCCCTCAGGGCCCACCGGCAGCTCGCACGCTGATGATTTCCGGGTATGCACCGCTGGTTTCCAGGCGGAAACTCACGTATGGAGGGGGTGGGGGGGCCCGGCTGCACTTCCCACACCAGGGCCCGCCCCCCTCTAGTTACGTTACTGATTGACTTCTAACTGATTAAAGTAGACATTTAAATTAATTTTAAGAAAATAAAGTTTAGAGGGTTATGTTTTTTGTATAAACCACAACCCTTGTGTTTTCCTCCAATCTTTGCATAATTGTATTGGCCTTTTGATAAATAACATTCAGACACATTCAGACAGGGAAGAATTTTCCCCCACCAACATGTTTAAAATGCAGATTATCTGCTTCTGTCATCTTGGTGAGTGGCTCTGAAACTGCTTTCATTACATGGAGATGCTCATAATTGTGGCAGCTGAACAGATGTGGAATAATTGAAAGGTGGCATATTATGGTTCCTTACTATGTTTCTATATTTACTTATAGTTTATTTTTCTTTTTACAGACAATATCGTAGTAATTTATATGCGTACAAGGCTGGGTTCCATCCACCTTTCTATTTCCCCAACACGGTGTGAGCAGCAATTTCTATCTGTCCATTGCAGCGACAGGCATGTCAAAACATTAAATGAATAGACCACTAGCCTCATCACTTGGTTGCTGGGCTCCTATTAAAATGTCCTACTGCTTTTCACCTTGTAATTCTCTTCCATTGCAGCTCTCAACATGCTGCACTTGTATATAGTTCTTGTCCATACACGGGAACATGGAACAAAAACACATATTCATTGTATTTGTCAGCTTCACCTGTTCACTTAAATAATTACTCAATAACATTCAATAATTTCATATATGTTTGGGAAGTCAGAAAAAATATTAATCATTCACAATATGGGCAACAAATCCATCAATAATGCAAAATACAAATTTTGATTTTCTATCTTCCTTTATATTAAGACTTTTCCTGATGCAATATACATGGAGCTGAGCATGACTGTGCACATGAACTGAGTGACTGGCTTTCAGCTCAGATAAATCATGTCCCGCTGCCTTGTCCCCTCCTTGTCAGCATAGACCCTTATCCATCATTACACTCTTTGCCAAGGACAGCTCTGTTTTATAAATGACTGCATATAGAGGAAAACTGCTGCACTTTAGGGACTTATCAGAAATACATCTTTATTTAATATTTATGTATATATATATATATATATATATATATATATATATATATATATATATATATATAGTTCTTCAATTAATTTATTAGACATGCAGGTTTGCCAGTAGCAATTATAATTTATATTAATTGTACTGGAAAATCGAAACCAAAGCCAGTGAGATTTTCTTTGGTGAAATGGTCCCTTTGTGCCTGACACTCTTTGACCCGCTTCTGAATTGATTCCCCACAGGAGCTGCATGTTACTCAGCTAAGAAGGCAGAGAATTAGGCAGTAAAGAAAAAAATCACAGAAGGGAACCATGCACATGGATTGTCTCCTTCTTCAAAGGCCTTGGTTTCTTTTATTGCTAACATGTGACGTGCTGGTCCCAGTGCCATGTACCATAGTCATTGTGCAGTGTGTACAGCAATAAGCCAGCAGGCAGATTTCTGAACTGTCAGAAGCAGACTGCTAAAATAGTGACCTGCTTTCAATTTAAAAAATATTTCAATTAATTAATGCTTTTTTAAATAGAATTAGAAGTAACCATATTTTATTAAGCCCTTATAAGGCCATTCATAAATAATTAGTAAAAGGCAACAATATCACCTTGCACAACCCTCAATCCTCCAAGCCTTCTTATGTAACACATGGTATTTATAAACTCACCATCAATTTCACCATCTCACACAATTTGTATTTGTAACAGTGCATATTATCTGCATATATGATCAGTGAATAAGAAATTTGACCAATGCAGGAGGTACTGTATAGGTACAGGGCTCCTTACCTAGTCAGACATGCAAATTGCATGCATCTTTTAACACAGTTGATATCTAATATTAATATCTAATGTTAATGACTAATTTCCAGGTTGTGCGAGATCAAATTTCACACTGTACCGTGAAGCTACGGCAGACCACAGGGCTGATGGAGTATTGTCTGGAGGTGATCAAAGAGAATGACCCAAGTGGATTCCTACAGGTATGTGTCTTTCTGCTTATTTCATTGTTCAATATCATCTGCCTTGAGGCATTCAGACTGTAATTCCATCTGTTGGAGAACAGCTGATGTCATACAATTTAATTGTATCAAAACAGGCTTGTAATAGAATTGCTTCCAAAACACACACATTAATGTCCCTCTCCGGTCTGTTTGTGCTACTTCGTAACATCACACAGAGAATTAGATGCCCCTTAAGGTCAGATAATGATGCTTTCCAGTAATCACGGTATTTTTAGAGGAATAACTGCACCAGTCTCTTTACAAAGTCCATTTTTCTAACAGTCCGTATTAAGCCCAATCTTCCAATAGCAGGTTAGAGGCTGGAAATTACTCTATTTTATAACCACTAAAGCCAGAAATTGGGAAAACCAGTTTATATAAAGAACAAAGAGATGCGTTCGTGTTTGCACGAGAAGCTCCTTTCATCAGCCCTGGTTTCCTAGGAGAATTTTCAGTACGCATTCATTTGGCTTCAGTGTCATTTTATTCCAGAGGTTTTTAAGATAGAGAAGAATTTATAGATAAAGGGATCCAGTAGCAAATCAGATCTTTGTTGTACATGTACGAGAGTCTCACAGTGATATAAAGACACAAGGTCACAAAGCAACTGCTTTGATATGGGTCACAGATCTGTTTTTGGAGCAAAGAGTGAGTTCTTACTTATAACTCATAAGATTGTCTGGCATGTGGGATGTGAGGGATATATGAAAGTTGATGGGGACATGGATTATGTTATTATGATATGACTCTGTGTTTAAGCTCATCTCTGTGTATCTGAGTAAAGGCTTTATTTTCCATAAATATTAGATAAATATGAGTGAAAATCATAAACCCATAAAACATTCCTACTTGCTTTAGTACATATTAATGTGGAGGTGCCACGTTATGCAGGTTATGTTTCATGAGCCTACAGCTCAGTGTGCCCATGCCCTAAGGGGAAGAATATCCCTCTGGTTTCTGACTGTAATATAAGATACAATTACTACAGGATAAGATGTAGTTAACATTTTAAAGCTATATGCTAAAAATTTTGTGAAATTAGATTTCAGATGCCCTTATTCGGAGAGTTCACCTGACTGAGGATCAGTGGGGGAAAGGAACACTCACGCCTAGAATGAACACCGACTTTGATCTGAATCTGGACAGTGCACCACTCTTGCAGTCAATCCATCAACTTGACTTTGTTCAGATGAAAGGTAAACGGGCCCATATTGCTCACCTGTGGAGATATTTATTAAAGGAATTGTTCACCCTCCAAACACTTTTTTCAGTTCAATAGTTTTCAGATTGTTCACCAGAAATAAAGACTTTTTTTTCAATTACTTTACATTTTTATTTTTTTACCGTTTTTGATACATTTGATATATTTCTCAGTAGCATCTCTGGAGTATTAGTAACTATTGTATCAATTCTAACAGCTGCCTGTAATGAAACTCAAGGATTCTGCTCAGCAGGGACAAAGATAAGAAATGTATCAAGTAAATGTTTTAATTTAGAACAGTTTACAGGGTCGGTGACCCCCCCCCCCGAGCTGCTTTTGAAGGTGAAAAATTACACTTTCCACTTGAATATTAGAAAAATGGTTACACATAGAAAATAGAAAGTAGTTGGAAAAAGTCGTTATTTCTGGTGAGCTATCTGATAACAACTAGTTGTTTGAAGGTAAACAACCCCTTTAATATAAATCATCCTCTCGCCATTCCTTATGGAGTTGTTCACATTTGAGTTAACTTTTAGTATGATGTAGAGAGTGATAGTCTGAGACAATTTGCAACTCGGTTTCATCTTTTATTATTTGTGATTTTTGAGCTGTTTTGCTTTTTATTCAGCAGCTCTCCAGTTTGCAAATTCAGCAATCTGGTTGCTAGGGTCCATGTTACCCTAGCAACCATGCATGAATTTAAATAAGAGATTGGAATATGAATAGGAGAGGCCTGAATAGAAAGACAGAGTAATAAAAAGGAGCAATAACAATAAATGTCTAGATTTACAGAGCATTTGATTTTAGATGGGGGTCAGTGAGCCCCATTTGATGGCTGGAAAGAATCAGAAGAAGAAGGCAAATAATTTAAAAACTATATAAAATAAACAATGACAACCAACTGAAAAGTTGCTCAGTATTGGCCACTCTATAACATAATAAAAGTTAACTAAAAGGTGAACCATGCCTTTAATCTGCTCCCCAATCCACCTTCCTCATGTGTTCTTTACATTCATTCTCTTCATCTTTTCTATCAGATGCCTCCACCTTCCTCATCTCTATAACAATTCAATATGCTCTATTTCCTTAATGCTTCATGTTATATTTTAAGTTCCTCTCTTTTCTTTCTTCACCTAATTTAGTTTCTAATTCAAAGCCATTTGCTAACTTTCTAAGCTTTACGGCTACACCTCATGGCTGTAAGTTGCCATACAGCCACGAAGGGATGGATAGGCTGGAGGGGGTTTCAAAGTTTACTCTCCAACCTATCCAATGCCTTTGTGACTGTACCGGGACTTTTTCCCAATTGGTGGATTTGCAAACTGTCCAATTCATCCCCTTGCACAGGCCTTTGGGTGCATATATATGAATTTTGTCAAATCATTGCGGGAGTTGCCAGAGAAAAACAAGCTGTTTTTTTTTTCCATTTCACCTGCCAGAATCAAATCTGATTTCTTCATTGCATTAAACTGCCTTTGTTAATACTAGCAATGGTGCTGTCAGGTATCAGATTAGCAAAATACCTGCCAACCTAAAAATTAATCTTGTTATCAGAGAAAAATATATTGTATATAAAGGTTATTTTTTTTTTGTCCAGAAGAATGCTGTACTCTGCACTGAGCACCAGGGGCGCAGGCCAGCACTGTCCGCCATGACTAAAGGTGGCCATACACTATAAGATCCGCTCTTTTGGCAAGGTCGCCAAACAAGCAGATCTTAACCCGATATGCCCACTAACGGCTGGGCAATATCGGATGAATCTGAACGCTCTGCCCTGGGCCCGAGCGATCGGATTACAATACTACGAATAGGCTCCAACGGGTCGCAGGACCGCATCAACTAGCCAATGTGGTCCTGGATCATACAAAAAAATCAAACTTGACAGATCGATATCTGACCGATTTATGGCCTGATATCGATCGGGAGGCCCCGTCGGGAGCCCCCACACATGGTTAGATAAGATGCCGAATCAGTCTAAAGGACCGATATCGGCAACTTTATTCTGCCTGTGTATGGCCACTTTAACGCAATCAGCTTTGTATTCCTGGGGCAAGTGGCAGGTATCTCCAAAATGTAGCGCAGAGACCAGAGGCAATTTAAGAAGCCCAGAACACTGTGCAAAGTGTAAAAAAAAAGTCAGATTTTAACCTTTTCTGCACTTTGCACTCTAAGCTCTGTAATGTAAATTACCTATTATATATATTTATAGCCAATGTTTACATCATGTCTGATGACATATTTTAATGCCTGTAGCTTAAAATGGGTTTATCTTTGCTATGTTTATAGAACTGATTATGTATGGAAGGCACAGATTTATCAGAGCCCGTGGGAGTCATTTCTTGCTTGTCAAGAGCAGTAAGTTCAGATCCGAGCCTTAGCAGACGTGACACTCCAACACAAAATCGTGGGCTGAAAACAGCCACACAATAATTAGATGCCTGATTGGTGCTTATTATCAAGACAGATGCTCAGTAAAAGGCGCACTGGATTTAGAATAAAAATTGTTTGTAAAATATATTTAAAGGGGACCTGTCACCCAGACATAAAAATCTGTATAATGGAAGTCCTTTTCAAATTAAACATGAAACCCCACATCTTTATTTTTTTTAAAAAAACATCTATACCTGTTATAAAGGTATTAAAAATTTTCAAGTGTCAGTCATGTATTGCGTTCCCCACCTCTATGCCTCAGGCTCAGCAATCACCTTCACTTTCCATTCTGCACTTCCCTAATCTCACTGCACTCTTCACATTTCTCCTCTCTACTCACTATCTATAATTGTATAGCGTGTGCATGGGGATGGGCAACAGGTCACCTATTATGGTGCATAAACAAGATTTGTCTGCTGCTGTGATTGTGAATTCTAAGTCTAAAGGAAACAAGATAATTTATGTAGTCTAAGTAAAGTTTATTTTGCTTGACAATCACAATAAAAAAAACATTATATATATTTTAAAGACAGAGTAGTTGAAATTAAAGGGGCAGTTCACATTCCAGCTTATTATTTGAAAACAGCACTCCACAAATAGAGGCAATTAAAATTAATTTCTATTAACTTGATCTATTATAGTACTGTATAATATTTGAGATTAGTCCTTAGTCCTTGTTCCATTTTGCCACCTGTTTGCAACTTTTTGTTCTCCTAGAAATGGCAAAGGTTGAGATGGGTATCCCCTGTATTTGCACCCATGTGAGCTGTACTCTACATTATGAGGCGTATTTTTTAATCTGGCACAAATTGCTGAACACAGGTTGCACCTTTCATTAAGCACTCTGTAAGCGATGATACATTAATGCACTCATTACCGTATATACTTGAGTATAAGCCGTCCCGAGTATAAGCCGAGGTACCTAATTTTACCTCCAAAAACTGGGAAAGCTTATTGACTTGAGTATAAGCCGAGGGTGAGAAATGCAGCAGCTTCTGGTAAGTTTCAATCAAAAAATTGAGGGTTTCTGCTCCCATTGGAGGTGCCGGCGTCTCGTTTTTGGATGCCGGTGACAATTCTTGGACGCCGGCGAATATTCTTGGAGACTATTCTTGGACGCCGGGGACTATTCTTCGACACCGGCGACTATTCTTAGGCGCCGGCGACCGTTTTTGCACTTGACCCGAGTATAAACCGAGGTAGAGTTTTTCAGCATATTGTGGGGGCTGAAAAACTCGGCTTATACTCAAGTATATACGGTAATCAGATTTTTTTTAAGAATAAAATGAAAATGCCATGCAAAGACATCTATAGAACCATTGGGAACTCTGGGGCCACAAAACTCTATTGGAGGTCTTCAAAGTAGTTTAGCAGGTAACTGCAGTATCTGCAGTACTGTCCTCCAGCAAATATTTCCCCTGTCACACTGCCAAATATTGGCTGGCAGATTCTTTCATCTCAGCAAGTTAAGCTCAGGGCAACACTCACTCCTTATGTTGCAGCGTCATTTAAAAATTAGCATAATGCTTCCTTGAATCAATGTTTCACTGAAGTATTTGGGCTCATTGGTTTGTTATTATTCAAATATATTTATCCCAATGTTAAACACGAACAGAAGAACAAAGCTTATCACTAAGAAAAAGAACCAATGAGAAAGTGTCAAAATGTATTGCACCCTAGTGACATCAGCTAAATCCCTCTTTCAGCAATAACATTGTGATAATGTTCTTTGTCAAAATTACAAAAACAAATTGGTACAGTTTGCAAATATGCCATTCCCTTCATCAAGCCCATCAATGCATGTATGAAGCAAACACATATTTAAAGATAATGTCTGGACAATTGACCCATCACATGACTTTATTTAAATCTATAGATCAGACACAAAATTTATACAGATTGAGAGGGGCATATGTATATCGTGTTCTATTTTTGAATTACAAAACTATGCAATACTATGATTATAACTAATTATCTTTCCTAAGGATAGAGAGGCAAATTATAATATTATAATATTTAATTCCCAAAGGCCATGAAAATTGTCATAGTTTAATGAAGGCTTTCATAATTTAGTTCCAGTGTCGTCGGACTTGGGGGGCCCACCGGGGCTGCCAGCTTAAGGGCCCCCAAACAACCCCCAGGCCCCAGCCGTGTAGTCCACCCAGTACACAATATATAAAAAATGCAATGATAAAGAATTCTAATTTGAAGACGTTTTTTTGTTAATATATCTCTATTCATAAATAGTTACCAATTTCAGTAAAAATCTGGATAATGCCACTATAGTTTGCTGTGAATAAAACCAAAAAGAAAGCACTAAATTGATGAAACTGGTTTTTGAAAAAACCTTGGAACAATTTTAACATTAAAGCATTTTCAAGCTGGATGCTCAGGGATAATTGTGCCTTACATGTAAACCAGTCAGTCATTGATTCCCACTGAGGCATGTAGTATTGGTTATTAACTAATTAAATTGGGTGGTTTGGCATGGAACAGTCCATGTTGTATTTCACTGAAGCCTATTGATATTTTTACTTTTGGTGAATAATTTATAGTGTCAAAGGTCACATGATTTTTCCCCTTTTAGTTCCCTCTTTAGTCCCTGCACCACCACTCTTACATCTGGAAGAATGTTGTAACCACAACAACAGTGCCACTCTGTCATGGAAACAACCATCAATGTCTATGGTGCAAACAGAAGGATACATACTGGAGCTGGATGATGGAAATGGAGGACAATTCAGGGTAAGATTAACTTGAAGACTATGGAGCTGTGAAGGAGAGGCTAATGAGCACATATATGGGGGTCATCTATCAACACTGGGCAAATTTGCCCATGGAAAGTAACTAATGCCAACCAATCAAATTGCTACATTCATTGTTCTACTCGCAGCTGACTTTAAAAAGCTATTCACTGATTGGTTGCGATGGGTAACTGCCCATGGGCAAATTTGCCCAGTGTTGATAAATGAGCATGGGAGCCGAGGAGTTCACTTTCTGTTGCATTGAATACTTTTAGCCTATTTCTTATTTCGGGCTAGGTAGATATATCTGCAACCATTGGCTGAGCTGTGCGCCTAACCTATTATTAGAGTGAGGCAGCAAACAAATCTTTAATATATAAAAGTTCACAATATCCCGTCATTGAAGAGAAACCAAAACTCGCTATTTCATTACACATAATAAAAACATAATCTAACCTTTCCCTGTGTCTAGCTGTAATACAAATCGCAAGACACAAATGGGGGTCATTTATAAACACTGGGCAAATTTGCCCATGGGCAGTAACCCCTGGAAACCAATCAGATTGCTGCATTTATTATTCTACTTGCAGCTGACTTTAAAAAGCTTATCACTGATTGGTTGCTATAGGTAACTGCCCATGGGCAAATTTGCCCAGTGTTGATAAATGAGCCCCAAATTCAGTCTCCAAGAAGGCATTGTATTCCATTCTATTCCATTACAAATAAAACAGAAGGGAATGAACCTCTGCCAGAGGAAATGATTGCTATTGATTTATTTGAATGACTAAATCGTGAATTCTACTATCCCTGCAGTCAAAACAATGCACACAATCTATATGCAGGCTGCGGGCAGTAGATTCCCAGCCCTGCTAGTTCATAAACTTTATTTCCGGCACTGGAGAAATGATGCAATAAAAATGTCTAATGGGTACAGGGGGGGGGGTGCATAAATGCAACTAGTTTATCTGGAGCTCTCATCAGAATCTGGTTATCTCTGATTTAGCCCCATGTAAATAATTGTCTATTGGATGAAAATGGTGACATGGGTACTTCAATCATCAGTATTCAAAACAAATGTAAGAACATTGCATTATATCCATTTGAGAGACAAATAATGTTTTTTTTTTACAAGAGACAGTTGTATAGTTTGATAGAATATAAATCATTCCTGGAAATGAACCAAAAGCAGTACCTTGTACTTGATCCAAACTAACATATAATGAATCCCTATTGGAAGCAAAACCAGCCTATTTATTTAACGTTTACATGATTTTCTAGTAGATTTAAGAGATACAGATCCAAATTACAGAAAGATCTGTTATCTAGAAAACCCCAGGTCCCAAGCATTCTGGATAACAGGTCCCATACCTGTACACCAGTTGTAGAATGGATAAATATTCAGTAGGATGGAGCATTTAAACTGTAACAGTGTTGGTTTGAGAACAGTTGTGATGAAGATAACTTTTGACTTTCACAGGAGGTCTTTGTTGGGAAGGAGACAATGTGCACAGTGGATGGCCTTCATTTCAATAGCACATACAGTGCACGAGTGAAAGCGTTCAACAAGACAGGAGTCAGCTTATACAGCAAAACGCTGATTCTGCAGACTTCTGAAGGTAATGGAAATGTATCTCTGGGTAGCATTTGGGCACTATGAATTTCCTTTCCAACACTATGAATTTGCTGGGAAGGGGTGAAACATGACTTAACTTGTGCTCCCAGCTGATTCAATGAATGCACATTTGTTATAGTACTGTTTCTTAGCCATTCATTTAAACGTCACAATTTCAAATTAAATTCTTTTTTCGATGGAAACCTTCCTCTTTAAAGGGGAGCAAAGTTGTAGATTTAAGACCCAGGTAAGAGGACCCCTGTGAAGAGATATTATAGGCTAGGGAGGGATAGAGTGTATCCTCCAGAGCACACATAAAAATATGTGTAAAAGGACACAGATTGCATTTAACTGTACTCTTTTTATCTCTTACATTCCTGCTGTGGCATTATTTACCCTTCTATTTAATACCCTTCTGTTTAATATACAGTCTTTATAAGTCCCTTTCTCAGTCATCATTTTGTGTAGAGATATACACTATTCATCTGAAGTACTGTTAGGCCAAAACTTGGATCTAAAGTGTTACCCATATTCTTGCCATGGGCATGTACAAACGACATTTACATTTTTTGGTGTTCTCCTCTTTGAACCCGTTGGGACTCATTGACGTCCGCCTAAAACAACTTTTTATTGAAGGAATCTGCTTCAAAATGGGCTTTTCACACTTGAGTATAGTTGTGCCCTGTGCCACTCAGTCCTTTCTGGCTTCCATTCCGAAGTGGGCAATGCTGCGCCTATTCACGTTGGGGAACCTTGGAGTTATTGCCACCAGACCAGACAGTAGCTTCAGAGTTCCCTTTGCATCGTGCTTCAAAAGGCACAGCATACGTGTGCCTAAAGTATCAGGTGCTGATGTCACTTGCATGGTGAACACCAGAAATGATGCCAGCCAGACTTTTGAGCTGCTGTGCCCAATTTGTGCTGGAGCACACGCACAGTTGGATCTATCGCCTGCAATTGCGGTAGGTGCAGCACAGTTGCGCCAAGCAAATCGCCCCATTGCACTCGCAATTGGGCCTAGAATTCTAGGAATAAACACTACATTGTAGGGAAAAATATGGCGATTGCATTAAAAATTACACTTTGTTCACTGCATCTAGGTACGTAAATAAGCCTTATTGTGTTGTGTGCAATATAGTACGCTCACCTTGATCAGGAAGAGTTGGGTACAGTGGAAATTAACCTTCATAGCTGCTAAAAAATCTAATTATCTATTATATTTTTACATTCTTTAAATCAAAAATAAGAACTCGTCATAGCTTTAAATCACCATATTAAAATGCCATTTACCATTCTTCTGCACACATTCATGCTATTTTCTTGTTGCATTTTTGTTGTTTGTAGGTCTCTTTTTTTATAAGCAAGTTGGGGAAATTTCTGGCCAAAAATTGATATTTCAAACAATATTGTCGGGATTCTTTTTTTTCCCAATTATCTTTTTATTGAAAAATATTTACATGGAAATCCAAACATTATCGGTCTCGCAGGACCTACATGAATAACATAAGCAGAGTGCATCTCATATCAGGTCACGAGAATTGTGAATGTAAAGGTAGCCATAGATGCAAAGATCCGCTTGTTTGGCAACATCGCCAAATGAGCGGATCTTTCCCCGATATGTCATTAACAAACATGGCTATAACGGGTGTCATCTGATTGTTCGGCCATATGGCCAAACGATGTGCCCTGGGTTCCGGCGGGATCGGTCGGGTCAAAATTAAACCTGACCGATCGACCAAATGACCGATCTCCGTCGGACGAAAGATGTCGGCACACGCCACACATGATCCGAAAATCGTACGATAGGATCTGTGTGTCTATGGCCACCTTAACAATAGGATATGGGGAAGGTGTGTGAATGAAGAGAGACAAGAAGAGAGAGAGAGAGGGAAAGAAAAAAAAAAGGAGGAGGGGGGGAGAGAAAGAGGGTGTGCGCCCCAAACCTTACCAAAACAATTCCTTATACCTTTCCGTTTCTTTAAATTCCAACCACCTCCACCAAGTTGCAGTGAATTTTGCATTTTGTTCCTCCGTATATGCTGAGAGTTCCTCAAAAACATAAAGCTCTTCAATTTTTGTAAGCCAGTCTTTTATTGTTGGCACATGTTGCATCTTCCAATGTAGGGGAATGAGACATTTCGCCACATTTAATAGTTAAGGTTCTAAAGAGTTTTTGAAGGCAGAGATAGGACTCTCCATGTGGAACAACAGGCAGTAAGCTGGGCTCTGTTCTATATTAGAGTTTAGGATTTCTTCTGACAGATGTATGCCCTGGTCCCAATAAGGTTTTAACTGAGGGCAGTTCCAAAATATGTGTAACATGTTACCTCTTGCCCCAGAGCACCTTCAACATGTTCCGGAATGTCTGTGGAAATATTGTTTGTAACTTTACTGGCGTTCTATACCACTTGATGAGAATTTTGTAATTTAGTTGTTGTATCCGGCTACATCTAGAGCTACATTGTAATTTAAGTATTGCGTTGCCAATCTGCTCCTCTGAAAGTGTCAGTTCTAGGTCTGTATTCCATGATTGGATGAAGCGTAGGTTGTTTAAATTATCTTGCGTTTGCAAGCCTCTATATATATTAGATATGTTATGCCGTGGTGGTTCACTAAGTGCACAATGTTTTTCAAATACTGTTAATGGTTGAGATAGAGTGGTTGCTCCCCCTAATGCTCTGTAGTAGTGTGCAATTTGTGAATATTTAAAATGTTCTGCTGGTGCAAAAGGTTTAACATTATGGAATTCTTGTTTAGTGATGAGTTTTCCCTTTTCGGTAAAGTGATAAAGTTGTAAATTCCCTTGTAGTAAATTATAGGATAGCCGTCTGCTCCTGGGTTCTTGCCCGTGGGGGTTTTGCTCAGCGCTAATTTGACTTTGTCTATTGTTATTTCTTGTTTAAGTGCTGTGATATCTTGTTGTTTCAATTTGTCGTGTTAGATTGGTTCAGGTAGTCTCGTATTGAAGTTATGGCTCTGTGGTTGGGGTCTTGATATGGGTCCTCAAGTTGGTATAACTTAGTATAGAATTGCTCAAATGTTTCAGTTATTTTGTCAGTTAGATGATGTAGTTTCCCTTTAGTGTCTTTTATAGCTGTTGTATAGGTTTTTGCTTGTTTGCTTTTCAATATCCTCGCCAACAGTCGCACACACTTGTCCCCGTGTTTATAAAATATATGACGTGATATGGTAATTGCTCGTTTTGTGAAATTGTCCAGTGTATTATTCAATTCCTGTCTGGCCAGTGTGAGTTCAGCTAATATAGTATCTGATGTATCAGTTTTGTGTTGCGTCTCTAGGTTCCGTATCTTAATAAGTAAGGTCTTTTGTTTTTCTGCAATAGCGTTTAGCTCCTATTTGTATTAGGAGTCCCCTTATGATGCACTTACCGTATATACTCGAGTATAAGCCGCCCCGAGTATAAGCCGAGGTACCTAATTTTACCTACAAAAACTGGGAAAACTTATTGACTCTAGTATAAGCCTAGACACAACTACAGCCCTGTCTCCCAGCAGCGCACATTCTGCCAAAGCGACCCCCCCAGCGATTAACCGAACTTCTTTGCAAAGTTGATGGTGACAGAGAATTGCCAAACGGATTACTGTGTGCATTGTCCCACTGTCCCACTATCATGTGCAGAGGGTGCTGTGTGATATTGCCATCACTGTTAATCTTTCATATAACCAACAGAGGGCGCTGTGTGATATTGCAGTCACTGTTATTCTTTCATATAACCAACAGAGGGTGCTGTGTGATATTGCAGTCACTGTTATTCTTTCATATAACCAACAGAGGGCGCACTGTTATTCTTTCATATAACCAACAGAGGGTGCTGTGTGATATTGCAGTCACTGTTATTCTTTAATATAACCAACAGAGGGCGCACTGTTATTCTTTCATACAACCAACAGATGGCGCTGTGTGATATTGCAGTCACTGTTATTCTTTAATATAACCAACAGAGGGCGCACTGTTATTCTTTCATACAACCAACAGATGGCGCTGTGTGATATTGCAGTCACTGTTAATCTTTCATATAACCAACAGAGGGCGCACTGTTATTCTTTCATACAACCAACAGATGGCGCTGTGTGATATTGCAGTCACTGTTATTCTTTCATATAACCAACAGATGTCGCTGTGTGATATTGCAGTCACTGTTATTCTTTCATATAACCAACAGAGGGTGCACTGTTATTCTTTCATATAACCAACAGAAGGCATTGTGGGATATTGCAGTCTCTCCCCAAGTGTACTGTTGGTATAGGAATGATTAAAAGTGACTCCAATCTCAGCTACTCGGGTCGGGTACTGCTGACCCGAGTATAAGCCGAGGTAGACTTTTTCAGCATATTTTGGATGCTGAAAAACTCGGCTTATACTCGGATATATACGGTATGTGCTTCCCACCAAGTCAAGGCTGTTACGTCCGCAGTGGAGTTCTCTTTAAAATAGAGTTGTATATGTTTACTTATATCTTTTAAAATTTGTATATCTTTCAGTATAGCCTCATTGAGTCACCAAGTGTTTGTGTGGGGGACAGAGCTAGGTGGTCTGACCAGGTGCGGTCATGTATTTTATATGAAAATACTTCTTTCAGGCTATTGTGTGAAACCAGGAGGAAATCTATTCTGTAATATGTGTTATGTCGATGTGAGTAGAAAGTATATTATCTTGTGGTGGGGTTTTGTATCCACCAAGCGTCTATGAACTAGAGGTTATGCAAAAGTTTTTTCAGCAGTACGATGTGGTTTCCCGGTACGCTGGATTTCCCTGCACTGGTGTCTAAGGTCGGTGTTGGGGAGGTACAGATTGGCAAATGTATACTTTTTCCCTGCAATAGAACCTTTGACAAAGACATATCTACCTAATGAGTCTGATTTTTTTTCAGATATCAGAAAGCCACAGTCGGGTGCGAACAAAATCACTACTCCTTTGACTTTGGTGTTCTGGTATCTGCTGGTATAAAATTCTGGATAGTACCTGTTGTTCCATCTGGGAGCATGTCCCTCTTTGAAGTGTGTCTTTTGGATAAATGCGACCGAGACTTTACGTTTTCGAAGTTCACTTGACAGCAGGATTTGTTTCTGCGGAGAGTTCAGTCCGTTAAAGTTGAGGCTCACTATACATAGCTTGGCGGAGGTGGTCTTGGAACTGGCGGCTCTGTAGGAGGGGAGGATGAGCAGATAGAAGAGAGAGAGAGAAAGGAGGAGAGGGGAAAAAAAACAACAAAAACAAACAAACAGAGAAAAAGAAAAAAAAAGGGAGGGGGGGAAGGAGTGGGGGTAAGTAGGGTACGGTTGGTCTTAGGGAGGAGTTTTAGCAAATCAAGCCTTTTAGAAAAAAACGCCAAGAGGAAGGGTGTTTAACGCCTCAACCCTCAGGTGGTTTTGAAACTCACCTAGCAAAGGTATTTCAGGCGTCTAGGGGTGGGTGTCTTCTTTGTAACAGAGGTAGGTCGACACCTACCAAAAGTTTTGAGTTATGGGGTTATACCGTGAGGGCTACCACTTTCTCGGTACTTCATAAGTAGGTTTGTTAGTTATTGGGTCTCTAATTAAGTCACTAGGGGAAGGAGGTAGTTAGTAGTCAATGGGGATTTCTGTACTCTGCTCCTGCTCCAACAGTTCGTTAAACAGTTGTAGTAGTGTTGGGCATAGCTCAGCGTCTCCCACATCCTCCGATAATCCTCTGATTCGGATATTGCACCGCCTATTTCGGTTTTCGGCGTCTTCCACCACCCGCCTCAGTGCTACTATTTGTCCCGTGTGCCGATTTACACAGCGCGAATTGGCCTGCGTCATGGTAGACAATGAAGCTTGTGCGCTCTCTAGTGTGTCGAGTCGCGTGGCAAGTGTCTGGAGCTCCCTATTGAGTTCCGCTGTCTCATGCCGTTGTGCCTCTTTTATGTCTGACAGCTGTTGTGTGAGATCGCCCTTTTGCGGTAAGGCAGCTATCAGTGCCTGTATGTCCGTAGCTGGGCTTGTAGGAGTCCGGATCAGAGTGGAGTTGCCTGTGGAGTCACTCTGCTGACGCGCCTCCTCATCAACCGCCATCTTAGGGCTCAGTTGCGCAGGAAGGGAAGACTGACTGCCTTCGAAAAAAGTTGATATTTCTTTGGTTTTTCTGTTCGAGGTGGTTCGCTGGGTGCTGGCTGGGGTGAAGCTTTTTGTTAGTTTTCCCATTTTGGAGCTATAGACCCAATTTTTTGTCGATTTAATGTACCTTGAGCGGGAGTCTCTGTATAGTGCGTGTATCTAGCTCAGCATCCAGACCAAGCCCCTTGTCGGGATTCTTCAAATGTAGAAATCATTTATATTACAGTGTATAGTTAGAATATGAAACTGTCATTTCTACTGAATGCCACCCCTATTCTCCCCACACACACTGTAATGTGGCAACGAGATGCCAGGTGCCTCACCAGGGGTCCCCAACCTTTTTTATTTACCAGTGAGCCACATTCAAATTTAAAAGAAGTTGGAGAGCAACATACAGATGCAAAAAGTTCCTGAGGGTGCCTGTGATTGGCTACTGAATCCCCCTATGTGGACTGGCAGCCTACAGGAGGCTCTGCTTGGCAATACACCTGTTTTTTATGCAACTAACTGCCTTCAAGCCAGGAATTCAAAAATAAGCATCTGCTTTGAGGCCACTGGGAGCACCATTCAATGGGTTGGGGAGCAACATGCCGCTCATGAGCCACTGGTTGGGGATCACTGCATGACAAGGGAGTAGGGTTGCCACCTGGCCAGTATATAACTGGTCTGGCCGGTAAAAATGATGGTTGATCCCAATGTTATTAATAGGGAAAAAGATAATATACATAATATACAATATATAGTGTGAAGTTTGGGGGATAACAGCGGGGTTTTTTTCACCAGACATGCAGGTCACTCCAGATTGAAGGTAAAACAGTCTGTTTTTTTTTTCTCAATTCAGGTTAGTATTTCAGCAGCAGCAAGTATTTAGGAGTGCTCTACCCTCTTATATTCACCTGTGTAGGTCCAGGTGCTAGACTGGAGGACCTTTGCCTGCAAGCTGGGTCAAGTTTCACATCCAATGGAAAAAATCCAGTAGCACACCGGTAGTATTGAAAAAATCTTCAGTGTTTTATTAGCCCATACATACACACAATAGGGCAACGTTTCGGGCCCAACTGGACCCTTTATCAAGCCTAATGTGATTACTTCTTTGAGAAACATATATAGTGTCATAAGGGTGTGGTTACATCAATTTCCCCCTTTCCACAATTCCATTGGTTAGTATAATTTACCCATCAGTTAACTCTTAATGTGTCGACATTCATAGAAAAAGTGAATCCATATTCAGTCTGTTATTAGACAGTGTTAAAAATATACTAGTGAAAAACTGATCTCATTTTACCTGAGGCGCTGTCATGATTAATATTGCACTGGGTACCCAGTCAAATCATAAGACTCATACCGTTGTGCACGTTACGCAAGCAGCACTCAGTATTCATTGTAGATCAGTTAATAACCTTAAAAAAGAAGAAAAAAAGGAACAGATAAGAAAAGAGGAAATACAAATAAAGGATAAATAACAAGATAAAACTTTGTATAGTAGTAATCAAACATTAAAAACATTGTGTATACATCCCACTTACTTAAAAATGAACATTGCTGGAGTGTAATCCCTGTTTAATCCCCGTGGCCATATTGTATCCAAAGTATGTATCCAATACATTTCGCGGTGTTTTAATTGTAGTAATCTATCTCCACCCCTTCTTGGAATTCCCACTGTCTCAATGACTTGAAATTTTAATTGGCTTACGGTATGTCTTGCCTGATGGAAATGTTGGGGAACTGGTAGCGTTGTTATTTCCCTACGGATCGTGGATTTATGTTTCGAAATGCGATCTTTAATTTTTTGGGTGGTTTCTCCCACATAAATTAAGCCACATGGGCATTTCAATAAATATATTACATATGTTGATTCACAAGTAAAAAAGTTTTTAATTGGGTATTTCTTACCAGTGTGCAGATGGCAAAAGTGTTTCCCTTTTATCACTGAATTACATTGTGTACAACCCAGGCATGGGAAAGTGCCATATTTGGGACTCTGTAAAAACCGTTGTTTGAACTCTTTTTGAGGTCCTATATCCGCTTTCACTAGTTTATCACGTATGTTACTTCCCCTTTTATATGCAATAAGTGGTGGCTCGCTGAATTGTGGTATATGTGTCAGACAGTTCTGTAATAAATGCCAATGTTTCTGGACAATGTTAGACACCTGCCTGCTTGCTGTTGTGTATTTACTGACAAAGACCATCCGTTGTCCCTCTTTTTTATTAATAATATCCCGTTTCAACGGGAGGGGACCTGTGTATTTTTCTTTGACTTTATTCAAGCCTTCCTCTAGTATTACATTAGGATAACCCCTTTGTGAGAAGCGTTCTGTCATTTGTGCGAGTCGTGTTTTACAAACCTCTGTATCACTAACAATGCGCTTAACTCTGGTATACTGTGTAGAGGGTAAAGATTTCTTTAAAGCTGCTGGATGAAAACTTTGATAGTGAAGTAAATTATTTTTATCAGTTTCTTTTCTATACAAATCTGACTCAAGTTTCACACCTTTCCGAAATAATCTTACATCCAGAAAGTTCAATGTCTCAGTACTTGATATATCTGTGAATTTCAAATTTGCTTCCATATTATTAATATAATCATGAAATGATTGTAAACTCATTTGGTCTCCATCCCACAATATAAATATATCGTCAATATAGCGTAGATATACCAAACAATGAACCTGAAACAATGGATGTGAATAAATAAATTTTTCTTCCATAAATGCCATATATAAATTTGCATATGTGGGTGCCACATTGCTACCCATGGCAGTGCCACGCTGCTGTATAAAGTAATCATCCCCAAAAAGGAAGTAATTTTGATGTAGAACTATTTCCAGTAAATCTAGTAAAAATTGTTTTTTTAGGTTCAGTGTAAGATGAAATATCCAAAAAATGACTGATAGCCTTCATACCTGATTCATGTGAGATTGAGGTATAAAGGCTTGTTACATCAAAACTGCACAATAAAATGTTGTGTCCAGGAAGTGTCAGTCCCTTAATAATTTCTAACAAATGTTTTGTGTCCTTCACGTATGATTTCATTGTTTGCACTATAGGTTGTAAGACTTTGTCTAAATAGATAGATAATGGACTAAGAACTGATTCAGTACCTGCCACTATGGGTCTCCCCGGTGGTTTTTCAAGACTCTTGTGTATTTTCGGTAAGGTGTAAAAGACAGGGGTGATGGGATCTTGTTTGATCAGAAAATCCTTTTGATCTTCATCTATAATGCCATCTTCACATGCCTTATACACCTTATCCATAATACACTGTTGAATAGAAGTAAGTGGGTTATTACTTAGTTTTTTATACACTTCTGTGTCTGATAATTGATTTCGTATATCTGCTACATAATCTTGTGTATTTTGTACCACTAGGGCTCCCCCTTTGTCTGCTGGCTTAATTATCAAATTTTTATCCATTCCTAGATCCTTCAAACAGGATCTTTCTTGGAAACTAAGATTAGCCTTCTGTCCCTTCCAGGGATTACGCCATACCCTTCTTTTTAATTTATCAATGTCATTAGTTACTAATTTGATATAAGCTTCGACTACATTATCAGTGGCAGGTGGTACATATTTACTGGAATTGCGTAGCCCCAGATTTTGTAAAGATAATTGCGAATGGCCAAGACCCCTGTTACTAAACCCCATGGGTAAACTAGGTGGCATTTCAGCAGCAAACAGCTGCACAGAAAACAAAACAGATTCACTTCAGCAATATATAAGTCCAAACATTAGAATTGCTTACTTGCCAAACATACAACTTCCAGTCTTTAGGGAATGAACTCTCCAGTCTTTTAGAGACACAGCATTTTCTGTTCAACTCAGCAGTGAGTTACCACTTGTGAAAAACTTCCACCCCTTTCACCTGCTGCTCACCTCCATTAAACACCCCTTGGTGTCCAGCCCACCTCTGGCTGGTTAACCCCATGGTGTCTCTTAAAGAGGTAGTTTTAAAACCTAAAGAATGGGGATATATACCGGTCATCTACAATATATCCCCCCCCCAGCTTCTACGATAGGAAGGCTGGTATTTTTTTACAGAAAAGGTGGAAATTCTACAAGGGAGTCTCCCTAATACTTAAAACAGCCCTGCAGCTGCTTTCTTGTAATGGTTTATTATAGAAACTGTTTGTTCGGTTGTTCTGTTCTTTCATGTATGACAATATTTTCCTATTCTGGGCAAGTAATTTATTTTATACAACAAACCTAAAGCTCAATATAATAGGCAATTCAGAGAGTATGATACTTCCTTGGGAGTACATTTATAACAGAAAACGTGATGTTTTATCCTGATAGCTGATAGAGTTCTGCCCTTTCTCTACCTATGTTTCTACCCAAAACTCTGCTTGCGCTCCTTTTCAGAAAAGGCGATTCCAATCCATTGTGCGGCGCTCGATTTCTTCTCCCTGCCTTTCTTAAAGGAGATAGCCAGGGAGGAGCTCTGTCGCTTTTTCTGAAGTGGAGCGGAAGCTATTTTAAAGTTTAATTTGTCTTGGTGTTTTTTTTCAATGTATACTAACAAATTTTATAAAAACAAATGTTGATGTTACTGGTCCTTTAAAGGTGAACCATCCCTTTAAGCTCTGTTTGCCTTCTGTGAGAATGTTTGCCTGTGTGCCAATACTTTATTGCCTAACTTGTTTCTATGCATTCCTACCACTGTTTGTTGCTGTAAGCTTAGCTATGAGGTACTGTAGCACGTGTCTGTACATATCACAGTTTTCAGTGTGTATATTTAAGTGCCGTTGTCTTGTGGTTGTAGGGGTTTTTATTTTTTTGTGAAGTCTTTTTGGATTGTTCACACGGCTTCTGAAATTCTAGTCATATTATGGTTTGTGGCTGTCCTTGGCTTTTGTTGGATTCCTGCAGCAATTTAGAGCATGGAATGTCATGGTATTTGTGCTTTTATTATTCTGTTCAGCTATCCATTATCATTAACAAATTGCTTACACCTTGTGTTACAGAAGTTCCCATCTTCATTTGCCAAGTACATAAACCAGAGACAATTTAAAAATCCAGACATTTTGCACATCCCTCCATTGGCGTATTCTACACAATTTTTTAATGCACTCATTCTGCACACAACCTACAGGTATATAAACTATAATATATAGTATCTGTATAAGCTGTTATACACCCTGTTTTTGTTTAAAAAAATTAAAAAGAAAGAAATTAAAGGTAGTCATACACTGGCAGCTTTAAGAACCCAATTTGGCCCCTTGGGGGCCGAGTTAGCAGCTAACTGCTTCCTCCTCAACTCTCATTTGACAGTGGTGATGGATGGGGCTATGTCTAGCCAACTCTCCTTCCCAGTTCTTTGGGAACAGTGCGTAAGAGACCTTCCTTTATTCGGTTTAAAAAGAGTTAATTCTTAATGGAGGTGATATAATAGAAATTGCACAATTTGCACCAGATCTAGCAAACCAAAGTAGCCAATCAGATGTTTGCTTCATAAATGGGACCCTCTGAGTTTTTGTTAAGGTGTTAATAGACATGGGGTCAGCTTGGCAACTTTTATTAAATTGACCCCTATAAACACAATTTAAATCAATATATAAAGAGATTTTTGTGAAGATTTACATCATATTTACATCATAGCCTAAACTAGGCTTCTGCTACACTTGTGTGTATATTTCTCTCTTATTATCTGTATCGGTCAAGGTTTTTTCCTGCTGTGGTAGTAGTTATTTGTCGGCTTGTCTTGTTTGTGTTACTTGTCAGCTCTGACATTAGGATTTTGCGTTACACAGCTCCCTTACAGCCCACTGCTATGTCTTTGTGCTGTGATACTGCCATATTTGTATCTGTGTGTGAACCTGCGCACACACGTTCCTTTATATTGTCTTTACCCAGGTCCTTTTCGCAGAATGTCAGCTACAATTGCAGCTCGACTGCAAGTCAACTCCATACCCAGTCCACTTGAATTCCTTCAGCATGCAGAACAGGAATCTTGTGTCTCTCCAGGTAATGGACAGTTGCTTTTTGCTTATAGATGAGTGTTGTTCACGTATTGTGTATAATGGACTGATTTTCTGAGGTTTGCAGGCTGGATTATATTGTAATGATGGTATGAAATTGAGAAGTCCATGTAGACCTTGAGAAGGATGGATGGGAGTGGATAAAATGCCATAGTGGGTCAAATAAGGCCCATGCATTTAAAGAAGGAGAATGTCATTTATAGTTCTTGGGGGGGGTAGAGTTTACAACAGATACATTACTATTACTTGGGCTGGCTGGTAGAATGTAGTAAAATGTAACTTACTATATATATATACTATATATAGCATCCATAATTTCTGGAGCATGATCTCTTTGAAACCCTAAACAGGCTTTAGGACTTATAGATACAATCATTTATATGCTTTCCATTGCGTTCGCATGAACATTAAAGGTGGCCATAGACGCACCGCTGATATCATACAAAACAAATTTGTTGCATGTATGGTGGGAGATGAGCCGACTGATATCAGCAGAAGACTTGGATATCGGTCGGCTCGTAAAAAGAGCAGGCCGGAATATTTTGATCTGGCACCTTTGAAGGCACCTGAACATCGGCCATTGTTAGTGCTGAATTGTCAGATGCAGGTAGAATTCTATTGTTTAGTTTAGCCCTAAAAGTCAATGAATATGTATCCTTCTGTAATTATTTAAGCTACAACAGTAATAGCTGATCCCACTGCAGTAAAAACAAAGACAGTTTTGCGAAGTGGCCAATGAACAAGTGCAGTTTGTAATCAATGTGATTATTCAATTTCTAAAGCTGACCGCACATGGGCCAATCATTACATGCCTGGAACTATATTAGATTCTGGGCACGTACTGTATATTACACACTGGAAAATCAGTGCTCAATAACCAAAGCCTGGCTGTTTAAGACATTATAAAGCATCTTGTAATGATATATTATACATTTCCTAACAACCTTTTGAATTGTAAAATTCCAGCAGTTTAAAATTCCAGGCAAATTCTGGATACTACTTGAATATCTAATAGCAAGTTGCTGAATGCCCTCTGTCTGTCCAGGAATTGAGTATCATTTCCACAGTGTGAGTAGCCAAACACACCTACATTTATGTACATGTCTTTACCTATACCAGGTCTCTTTTCTCGAATGTCAGCTACATTTGCAGGTGGATTGCAAATCGATGCCATGCCTAGTCCACTTGAATTCCTTCAAAGCCCAGACCAGGAATCTTTTGTCTCGCCAGGTAACAATTGAATAAGGTTTTGCATGGGTTGTTGTCATAAGAGAATTTTACATTACTGCGAGAAATAAAAAAAACTTTAACGCCTAAAGCAGAGTGTATTGTTGAGTAGAGGATGGTTGCAAAATGTGTTTTATATTAATTAAGGAGAACATGTTAAAAAATGGTTGATGATTTCAAACATTCAAGAATGATCATTTACCATGGTGCGGCAAGGGGCAAACTAAAAAGAAATGCAAAAAAGAACCATGTTTATGCTCTTTGCAACTTCTTGAATCTTTTTGCATTTCAGTGGGGCTGCACATGGGCATCATATTTCCTTTAGCAGACAATAATACAAATCCTAGACATTACAGAGGTTTGAAAGATACTAGAATGAGAGTGTGATTCAGAAGTGACAAATTAAATGATGCCTGATGCTAATGAGGTGGTTAGGAAGTCAGGCAAAAAGATTTGCCTCTCAGAATGATACACATGGTGCCTGGTATAAAAGGAGATTTGCACCCCTTCCAATACAAGGCATAAAACAAAAAATACATTACGTCTGATGAGGGACGCGCCCCTGAAACATCACAGCATGGCTGACTAAACACGTTGGTTTTTCCCACTTTGCGGTTACTTTGTATATTGGTTTTTGTGTTTTATGCGGTTAGGGAGACTATTGGGTCTGTGTAGAGAACTACTAACCACTTGTGGAGTCTAAGCTTGAAGCCTTGTACGTCTATAGATTGCCTGGTTATTATAGCCAAAGGTTCAATGTCTACTGCAAATAGGATGGGTGAAAAGGGGCAGCTTTGAGTCCTTCCCCAAGAAGGGAAATGTACATTCCAAGAGGCTTTAGCTAAATCCAGAACCTTTGTTGTCTTGATTCACTTGGATGTTGGCATTAAACAGTTGTTAAGCATGTAACCTGATTAGTCTGAATATTATATAGTATAGATATTATAACCAAGGGTTTGCAAAGATCTTGACTTTAAAATGATACAATTTGATGGCATTTTTTTAGTGTGTAACAGTCTTATATATGGTATTTGGACAAGCACAGATACAGTCCCGTCTAACACCATTTCATTTATATGTCACTTAAGTTTCATCATATTACCCTCAAAACAAAGTGCCTTTAAACTTTCCAATATCTACACGCATGGCAGTTGAGAACCAAAGGGGGCTTTATATGTTATAGGACCTGTGAATGGCACTGTGTTAAAAGAAAATGTTCAACTGTTTTTATGGGCTAGACCTTCTGCCATGCTTTTATATTGATAAAGTTTTGACTTGAAGTGCCCAGTGTTCACATGGATAAGAATGATACTTTTCGAAGTGCGTATCAAATCAGCTAATTTTCAATGATAATCTTTTGGTAGTGTTTTCCATAATAATATTTCATTCCTTTGTCTCTCTCACTTGTGACTAGCAGGGATATGTATAAGAGTTTTATAAGCACTGACTCAGATTCATCTGTACTTAATCAAAAGGAACATGAAAGATATATTTTTCTTACCAATATTTCTGCAGTTGCCTGGTTTGCTTTCAATCCTGGTTCTGCACATCCAGACATCATTTTTTCCAACGACAACCTGACTGTGACGTGCAACAGCTATGATGACAGGGTGGTGCTGGGAAAATCTGGGTTTTCTAAAGGGGTCCATTACTGGGAACTCACAATCGATCGTTATGATAACCACCCGGACCCTGCCTTTGGCGTTGCCCGTGTTGAAGTGATGAAAGATGTCATGCTGGGGAAGGATGACAAAGCCTGGGCCATGTACGTGGATAATAATCGCAGCTGGTTCATGCACAACAACTCACACACAAACAGGTAATTTCCTACTGATATTATAGTTGAAAAGCCAATTTTTTGCAACGGCTCTGTCTTATTTAAGTGGGATGCTGTACAGTATTTTATTTACAGAAATTCTCTTATTTTAGTCATGCATATGGCCAATAAATGCTCATTAGGCTCTGTATAACAGGGAGCAACTGTGGGCAATCACAGGCTAGATTTAGCACATTTGAAGAGTAACCAACACATGTAAATTAATTATTATACAGCAAAATGTACTTTTCCTATTTTTCACAGAACTGAAGGAGGCATCACAAAGGGAGCAACTGTTGGTGTCCTCCTAGATTTCACCAGACGTACCTTGACCTTCTCCATTAATGAAGAACAGCAAGGGCCAGTTGCTTTTGAAAACATGGAAGGCTTGTTCTTTCCTGCTGTGAGCCTGAATAGGAATGTGCAGGTACAGTACATATACAATATCGTTATGGTTATTTTTAACACATCATAAATATGGCCTGGGGAAGAAATTACTTTTATTAGTAAAAATGGGGTTGAAATTTGGCCAACCATTGCAGGTTAGGGTTGGGTGCGGGTCAGACTGGGGAAGTAAACTTTTGCACTGCTCCCAAAGATTCTGTGTCTTGAAACCAGAGGTGTGAACAACTTTCTCTTGGGTGCGGGTTAGGGTTGGGTTTTTCCTGACCCTCACATCACTATTGGCCGCACCTAACCCATTATTTTTCTGTCAACAATTGATGAGGGGAAGATGGGCAAAGTTTTTTAGGGTACAACCAATGAATTTTAATTAAAACAAGGGGAATAATTAATTTATTCATTATTTTTCTTACACATGCTGAACGCTTTTTTTTTTAAGCTTTTTGTTAAATGAAAGATGGGATATAAACATTCCTTATAAAAACTGTACATTTCCGATTGTATCATGGTCAAAGCCATCTTGAATTTTCGATTTTAATTAACTGTGTGATGTAATGCATTTCAGGTAACAATTCATACAGGATTGCCAGTTCCTGAATTTTACACATCCAGAGCATCTTTGCAAGCCTGAACCAAGTTTCTGCCACTCATCACAATTAAAAGTATACCCAGCAAGCATTTCATCATATCAACACTGGAAAGGAAAAGTACAGCCAAGACACTGGAACCAAGAATACATCCAAGCGTGTAGAAAGGGCATGCTGCCAGTGTAGTCATAGGAGGGCAGACACTTTGTCATGTTCCAGACATAAATTTGTTAATATCCATTTGTGAGAACAAACTGATCTAGAAAAATGATTAATCCTCTTGCTTGGGAGTTTCTTACAGAACTTCAACAATGCAGAAGCTAAAGGTGTCATCTGAAGTATCAACTGAAAATGATCCACATGCATTTCTACAAATTTTGCTTCAGGCGATCTTTATTTTTTACTGTCACTTTGTCAGGCTCTCAGATTCAGGTCATAAATACAATGGCTCCAAAACTAAATGGGTGTGGTTTGTGCATTTAAACCAACTTCTCATATCAAAGAAGTGATGATGGCAGAGCTGAATTCCAAGATCTCCTGCAGTGGCTTCAGCATATAAATAATAGACATTGATAAAAGGTTATGTTATGTAGAATCCCAATATGTGATACAGCCCAACTCCTAGAGGTTTCCACAGACAGAGGCCGGCCCCTGCATACCTGCCATATGCTGGCAAGTGCTGTGCCTTCTGTCTGTCTGTCTGCACATTTGCTTTGATGTTTGATGACCTCTGGAGTACTTTGGATGGGTGAATTGTTAAGTCAGTAATTTTTTTCCAGCATCATTTTATTTCTGTGTTTGGACTTCGTCATGAATGCCATGGACCTTTTAGCTGCAACTCCCAAAACGAACGAATACAAATTGATTAGGGCCACACTGAATGACTTGAAAGACTCTTACGTTCCACAGCACATTGCTGGTTTCTTTTTGGATTGCCATAAAGTGATATGGATCAACTTCTATAGCCACGGCCTTCCCCATGATTTACTGCATTTATGGACTGGAAGATGATGCCAAGCACCCGCTACGGTTTCTTCTTCCTCACCCATTAAATAATCTGCTACAAATACCAGAACTCTCTGTATAATATAGAAATTCAAGGATACACTGTAATACCTCTATTTTATTTGCACAAATCCTTGATTTTGAAAGAAGAATCTTAATGAGTTTAAGGTGCTTTGCACCAACACACCACACTTATTTGTGCAGTTCTATTACTGCTTGCATGGGTTAAACAACATGAATGCTTCTTTTACACGCACAGGTATTCATTGCAGTTAATGAATGCACTCATAACGCATCTGGTTATGCACAAATTGTATTATGGCCGCAAGACAGACCTCAGTAAACACCTAATAGGCTCATTTAGAAACACAATATCAGTTAGAGGCAGATACAAAGCCAGACTGCCATCTCATTGTTTTACCCACAAGGAGAATAGGAATCATTAGTGTGAGATTCAGTTTCTCAGAGGACTGATTCGGAAGCTAATGGGGCAAAACATAAGTATTACGCACTGTGCTAAGAAATGGTACTTATTCCCATTTTATTTACTCCCTGATTGTCGCTTTTATACAGGCATAGATTCAGTTTCCAGAAACTGCTGTATTATTGCCCAGGCAAACAATGGCATTAGTAGGGTTTTGCAATAAGTCCTGCAGAGAAATGGTCCTCTTCCTTATAATGGCACCAGGCATAACTGTAATGGCAAGCACTATGTGTTCTACCGAAAAATGCAAAAAAGCAACTAAAACTAAATCCTTCTGAGCCATAACATTCTTCAGAGCAGCCCTCTTAAGCTTGATGATCTAGCACAAATCACTGGCATAATTACTGACCCTGCAATTAATACTACACATACTATCATGAAATGTATCTCTTTGTGTATCTAACACTTTATCAAACAGTATTTATGAGTTTATATTTGTATCTTCAAATTCAAGGATAGATAAACATTGTGTCAGTTTCTTGGCCGAATACCTTAAAGCTGAACATCTGTCAAAAAATGTAAACAAAAAAATACATATATATCATTGGTCTATATATATAGACCAATGATAAAGTTGAACTACTTGTGAAACAGCAGTTACCTGTAAAGGGCCAAATACAATGTAACCGGGTGGGCAGCAGTACAGTGCAGTGTCTTTTTTGGCAATGGTTTGTATACCCAATGCCACCTTCTGCCAGTCAAAGGTAAACCTCATAAGACAAAGAGATCCTTACTAGTATCAAATCCTGCTTCAAGGGACCCTTACAGATAGGATGTCCATCCTCGTCTATATTACTTTAAACCACCAGAGATTTTAATCCATCTCTATATTTCTTAGGGAACACTGGTGAACAGCAGTCTTCTAGTTATGCCACATACTATACTCTTGATTGGCCTGTTATATTTTTTTGGGTTGGGTAGCTTGCCTTGTTTCTTCTATTATTCTTTCCCCCATGTTTTCTTTGTCATTTTGCAGTAGGGAAGCAGGTTGTCCTTGATTATTGTAGTTTCTCTATATCGTTTTTATATAGATAATAAGTTATCCTATATTAATGGGATTCTGCCAGAATGATGCTTTGTGGAATTCACTAAACCACTACATTTAAAAATATGTTTTTATTTTAATTACAAACAAAATAGAAGGTCCCATGTTTTTTGTGAAATAGCTTTTATTTTTCAACTTATGTATAGTCCATAAGCTCAGTAGTGCACCTTGGGATACCTATACTATACTATATACTCCCCCTATAGTTATGCCACTGCTTGGGATGTTCTTAACAAATGCTTTTCGGCAGTGATTACCTTATTAGTTTGCATTTATTCTCTGTAAGTTCTCTATTTGATCTAGATCTGAAGTGTTGAATTGGAGACCAGATCTGTCTCACAAGGCATTTTTATCGCTCTCTGTCTTCTCAAAGGCTTCATAAAAATCTTTGTACAACATCATCATTTTCATTTAATTTTGGCACTCAGACATAAAATATGGCAGCTGTCCAGCACTGATCTAGGAAGGAAGGAATTGTTTCCCTAGACTGGGTGTCACATGATATTCATTACTTATATAGATCCAGTATATTCAGTCCTAGCATTGGACTTTGAGATAAAGGCCTGAATTACTAATTACTGAGTATTTTCGCTAAAGTTTTCCATCCAAGAAATAGCTTATTGTGAGCCCAAATATGCCTTCTGTAAAATAGGCATGGGACCTGTTATCCAGAATACTTGGGACCTGGGGTTTTCTGGATAACAGATGTTTCCATAATTTGGATCTTCATACTAGAAAATCATGTAAACATTAATTAAACCCAAGAGGCTGGTGCTGCTTCCAGTAAGGATTAATCATATCTTAGGATCAAGTACAAGGTAATGTTTTATTATTACAGAGAAAATAGGAAATCGTTTTTCAAAATTTGGATTAATTGGATAAAATGGACTCTATGGGAGATGGCCATTATTTAATTCGGAGCTTTCTGGATAACAGATCCCATTAGGGTTGCCACATATTTTACCGACCTGGCTGGTAAAAACGATGGCTGATCCCAATGTTATTAATAGGGAAAAAATGATGGTGGCAACCCTAGATCCCATACCTGTACTTGATTCCATACATACATATGGGTGTGAGCTGACATATTCAGTGTTGTTTAATAACTAGCAATGCTGTTGCATATGAAAAATCCCTAGAAGCAAACAGTATGGCAGTTGATCTATTGAAATGATTGCTTTCATACTTACCCGACTAGCAAGGTAAGTGTCTCACCAGGACATTCATCAGGGTTTTGTAGCCACAACTTTTCTCTGGAATACATTTATTTTGGCTTTATTTTCTCTATACCCATGTAAATATTTAAAATCCTTTTCTTCAATCCTTTATTTCTCAGCTGTGGTGCATTATTTCAATATTTTGTAAGCCTTTGGTTTCAGTATCATAATCCAGTGCGCTGGCCCACTACCATTTAAAGTGCTCTCTCATACTGGAAGGTGCTGCGCAAGTGCTGCCATTTTTCAGAGGGTTGTGTCCCCACTGCATGATGGCACCATGTTGTACCCTACATGCTTGGTGCTTTCCATACTGAAAGAAGCCCTTTTACTATTGTGTTACTCTTTGCCATTGTAACCAGCGAGATTGGCAGAGGGACATTCCCCAACCATGTAAATAGGTGATTTTGCCATTGGTGTTACAGATGTATGTAGAAAAGTTACCTTTGCTAATTTATTTTTATTTTCACAGGTGCTATTTTGTCCACTTACTCTATATCCATTCTCTAATCTTAGCTGCAGAAGAAATCTGTTGCTGGACAACCCCAATGTTGTTTATTTTTCTGACGAGCCCCCATGGCTGGCCCAGAGCGGGCTTACTCCTAACCTCATGGCAATCCCTTAACCCATTCCGTGCCAGAAAGGCTCTCCAGTACATGAACAGACAAGGTGTTAGGAGATTCCTCTGGTGGTTTTTGAATGATGCTTTTCATATTTTATGTGACTAGTAGTACAGATTGCTTTGTGTATTAGCTCCCTGCAGCTGCTGTACCGAAAGGAATAAATTATGTTTGCTGTTCCAATAAATGAATTGGGAATTGTCTCTGCTTCAGTGATTATTTGTAATGAATAATGCACAGTCTATATAGAATTAGGCTTCTGCCTGCATTTAAACATTCTGCAGAAAGGAACAGACAAAGCTTTCAGATATCAGCTATATTTAGCTAGAACATTAAAAACCTGAGATGCCGGATTTTCAGATTCTGCCTTTTTCTATCCTGGGGGTATAATAAACCCTGAAAAATTAGTGGGGTTTTTTCCACTAAAATTTTATAGTAAAAAAAAAAACAAACATTGCCCTATGTGACAGAAGTTAAAAGTTAGAGATCCAGGGTGTGATATAAAGGGAATACCACAAATGAAACATTAAGGTTAGGGCCAGACGATCCTACAGATGAGGATTTTCCGCAGGTGGAGAATCCGCTTCCCTGCTGCTCCCCCTTGCCTTTTCAAATGCGGTGCCGAAATCCACCATGTCTGCCCACCCGAGCGGAAACAATGCTTCCGGGTGCAGGCAGACCAGGAGTGAAGGGACAGCGGATTCTCCACCTCCGTAGAAACTCAGACAGAGATCTGCCTGCATCTGACCCTGGCCTTAGGGCAATGTAAAATGCAGTGCTTTGTTGCATACATGAAATCAATTCTCCATCCAGATGAGAAGAATACAAAATACCTTGTTATATAAATGGGGACACTTTTCATGTGGTGATCTGGCTGAATAACAGGATATAGCTTCTTCCATATTTTTCTGCAATTAAGCCTGGTGCTGCATGTAACGTGGTTTACATATAACCGTTATCTAAATCAAAGCGGGTGGGTTGCAACTCAGCCACTACTATTGCATAGACACCATAAGCATGATAACTTGCTAACTAACACAATTCAGGAGTTGCAGGAAGGTGATTGTGAAGTATCGGCCAACAAAAGAGAGTTGGGAGCACTCACCGGCCCACGATGAATTACAGCTGTGCTACACGTGGAAGTACGCCCCCGAAGCGTTGTCTCGAACAGAAAATTATATCGTAGTCACGGAGCATCAAGCAGGTTAAAACATCCTTTTATTGAAAAATTATTAAAATATAACAAGAGAGCATAGAGAGCCCATCGGCTCTATGGCTTTGACGCGTTTCGTGGACAAACCACTTCCTCAAAAAGCTGCATTGTAACCGACAAGAGAAACATTTAAAACAACAGATACCACACCCCTTGTAAAAACATTAACCCCATCATGGTTGAATCCCATGATCGGTTCTCTAAAAGAGTAGGAAGTGTGTCTCGCTCAAATATATTGCATAAACTCGTACATCATGTATATCATATAGCAAAAATAATAATAATTGTGATAGTGAAAAATAAAAAATGAAATGTTTCAACTTCAAATTACAAATTATATGTTCACATGGCCAACGAGATGGAATATACATATATGCTTATATCGTAATGTAATGTATAGTCAAGTGAATACTTGAAGTTACCAAAGAAAAATATTAATAGTATTGTGCAACATTTAGTAAGGTATTATATAAAAATTAATAGAAAATTGATACAAAAATAATAAAGAATAATGAATTGATAAAAAAGAGAAAAAGGAAAAAATGAAAAATTGATAAGAAATGAGAACGTGAGCAGGGAAACAAAAAGCCTCAATTTCAGTAATAACAAGTGAGTTCCCAATCTTGATGGTAGACCCAATCTTGGTGGAGAGTATCGCCAGTCCTGTAACTGTCTCACTGGCGCTCCGTCCTAGCACCAAAATTTAGTAATGCAACTTCACCAAAGTTGAGAACAGACAGGACGCTGAAGCAGAATTACTGCTGATATGCTCTTTTATTTTCCACATAAAATAAAATAAAAGAGCATATCAGCAGTAATTCTGCTTCAGCGTCCTGTCTGTTCTCAACTTTGGTGGAGTTCCCAATCTTGGTTAAGGCCTCCATTCATATTGAGGGTTTTTAATTCGAAGATCCAATAGGCTTCTAGCCTTGATAGGGCTTCGTTCATATCGCCTCCTCTAACGTTAATTTTAGGGGTGTCAATGACTTGAAAAGTAAAATACGATACCCCATCATGTCTCTCAAGGGCATGTCTGGAGATCGCTGATTTTCTATCTCCTCTATTAACAGCTGATAGATGTTCCAAAAATCTCACCCCGGCCCTGCGTGTGGTTTTGCCCACATATTGGGCCCCACATGCACAAGTTCCTAGGTAGACAATGCCTTTAGTACAACAATTGAAATGACGTTTAAAAGAGTATTCCTTTCTAGTAATGCTACTGCAGAAACTCTTTGAAACATTAAGTACGAGACACGATTTACATCTTTTTCGACCGCATTGATAATTTCCTTTATATCTTAACCAAGCCGAACCAGTATGTTGAGTATTAGATCTATAAAGGCTAGGGGATAGGATAGAGCCCAATGATTTTCCTTTCCTAAAAACAAACGAGGGGGACTGGTCTAAAACGTCCTTCAGAACAGGATCCTGTAGCAGGACACTCCAATGCCGTCTAACACTCCGCTGAACACAGTACGCCTCTTTACTATGAACCATAGAGTAGCGTATAGCTGAATCTTGTGCAGTACTATTCCCATGTAAATGGATATTGGAGTTTCTCCGCTTTTGGGAATGTTTCAGCAAATCTCTTCTATTTTTTGAGACAGCCTTTTCATAGGCTTCTCTGATTAGGTCACTATCGTAACCACGTTCCAAAAACCTGTCCCAAAGCTCCATAGCTCTCTCGTGGAAAGCCTCCCACGTGGAGCATATTCGGCGGAGCCTTAGGAACTGACCCCGTAGGCAGGACCTCGGGTGACTACTTTGTGCATGCAACAGCGTATTACATGTAATGGGCTTGCGAAACAAATTTGTCCCAATTTCGTGATTCGAGACTATAAACCTAATATCTAGAAACGGTATATTGTTGGTATGGGTTTCAAATGTAAATTGTATCTCTCTGGTTATCGAGTTGCAATATTCGATAAACAATGACAGAGACAGCTCATCTCCGTCCCATATACCTATACAATCGTCGATATATCTATAAAAATGTACTATATGGTGCCGAAACGGGTTTGTATCTCCAAAAACGTGGTGCCGCTCCCACCAACCCATGTATAGGTTGGCATATGTGGGGGCAAAGGAAGCCCCCATCGCGGCACCACGCTTTTGGAGATAAAAAGCCCCGTCAAAATAAAAATAATTGGTATGCAATAAGAAATCTATAGATTTTAGTATGAACTCATTCTGAGTGGCTGGAAACCTCTGTTCCTTCGTTAACCAATATAGGATGGCTTGAAGGCCCGATTGATGCTCGATGGACGAGTAAAGGGCAGTTACATCCATACTGAACCATCTATATGTATCTTTCCAGTATATTTTTTCCAAACTATTAATACACATAGTTGTATCTCTCAGAAAGGTAGGAAGTTTCTCAACTATGGGTATCAATAGTATCAATGTATTTGGAAAGTTTTTCGTTTAAGGAGCCTATGCTGGCCACAATAGGTCTACCCTTAACATCTGTTAGGGATTTGTGCACCTTAGGGAGAACGTGAAAGATGGGAATCACAGGATGGGAACAGGTAAGAAAATCAAATTCAGACTGATTCAAAACTCCATCTTCACGGCCATCATCCAAAAGTGCATGTAACATTATTTTAAATCTCTCAGTTGGATCATTTTGTAGTTTGACATAAGTCGTGTCATCACCTAACTGTCTGTTAATCTCTTGTACATAAGTTGAGGTATCCATGACAACCACGGCCCCCCCTTTATCGGCATTCTTGATAATGATATCTTTATTTGCGCGGAGGGCAGTGAGTGCCATGGATTCAGCTTTAGTTAATTCTTATTTCTGGTACTGGCTTTTATGCCCTCTATCTGTATATCCTGAACCGATAATCCCTCTATATCTCTCTGTACCAATTTATGGAAGAGTTCAATATAGTGGCTCTTCGATTGAATTGGGTAATAGGTTGATTTTTTCTTAAAATCTGTATGTCTAACTTTGTACGTTGACTCTGCTAACGCTTGAGCCCCTTCCTGTAAATCCTGTAAGTTAAATAACGCACATACATCACCAAAATCAAAATTCAACTCCTGTATGGAAAAAGAAGCATCGCTAGTCACCACCCTCTCTAAATCTGAGGCCCCGGATAAAGGGGAAGAGAGGGAGTTATTGGAAATCAATGTCCCAGCATCGAGTGCTTCTAACGATGGATTAACAACCTCAATAGTCCCCAAAAACGGGGTTGTCGAAGGAATTGCAAAATGTCTCTTCAAAGTTAGTAGTCGGATAAATTTATTCAAGTCCAAAACAGTGGAGAAAATGTCAATTCGATTATCTAATACATAATTCAGGCCACGGGAAAGTAATGTCAATTCATTCTGTGTGAGAACATGCTTTGACAAATTGATTACATTACCTGAGTCCGTTACCAACGAGTTTTGTTTTTCTTGTTCTTGTTGTGGGATTTTGTTTTTGGGCCCGGATCTCTTGGCCCGATGGCCCCCTCTCCTTGTGCGTCTTGTTGACTGCGGGTTTTCACTGGATCTCTTTGTGGGATCTGCTTGTTCTTCGTACCTTGTCTGGGAATCCGGTCGACATCCTCTTCCGGGTCGCTCTCCGAAAAATCCTGATCTGAGGTTAAAAAAGAAATAGAAGAAAGCGACCTGGCAGGCATAGATGAATCTTCAGAATCAGAGAATTGGACGTTCTTGCCGTTCCTAAGGATAGGCCGTGGATAGTAACGACCCCTGTTAAACGGCCTTTGATTCCCGAAACTTGGCCTGTCCGTACGCCACAGATAAACTTTGTTATTCATATAATCTTTCTTATCACGTATGAATTTATCTCTCTTGATTTCTTTAATGTTATTCTCATATTCCTTGACTTTCTCTTGAATTTGATCTAGCATTTTATGGTCCAGAACCGACTTATGTAAATTATCAATTTTCACCTGGACTGAATCAAGTTCTTGTCTGTCTCTAATCAAAATCAATTGCATTAATTTCATAGAGCAGTCAGTAAGAGTATCATTCCAGTTTTTTATAAAGTCAGGGGTTGGTGGGAGCGGCACCACGTTTTTGGAGATACAAACCCGTTTCGGAAATTGGGACAAATTTGTTTCGCAAGCCCATTACATGTAATACGCTGTTGCATGCACAAAGTAGTCACCCGAGGTCCTGCCTACGGGGTATACCCGTGGGTCAGTTCCTAAGGCTCCGCCGAATATGCTCCACGTGGGAGGCTTTCCACGAGAGAGCTATGGAGCTTTGGGACAGGTTTTTGGAACGTGGTTACGATAGTGACCTAATCAGAGAAGCCTATGAAAAGGCTGTCTCAAAAAATAGAAGAGATTTGCTGAAACATTCCCAAAAGCGGAGAAACTCCAATATCCATTTACATGGGAATAGTACTGCACAAGATTCAGCTATACGCTACTCTATGGTTCATAGTAAAGAGGCGTACTGTGTTCAGCGGAGTGTTAGACGGCATTGGAGTGTCCTGCTACAGGATCCTGTTCTGAAGGACGTTTTAGACCAGTCCCCCTCGTTTGTTTTTAGGAAAGGAAAATCATTGGGCTCTATCCTATCCCCTAGCCTTTATAGATCTAATACTCAACATACTGATTCGGCTTGGTTAAGCTATAAAGGAAATTATCAATGCGGTCGAAAAAGATGTAAATCGTGTCTCGTACTTAATGTTTCAAAGAGTTTCTGCAGTAGCATTACTAGAAAGGAATACTCTTTTAAACATCATTTCAATTGTTGTACTAAAGGCATTGTCTACCTAGGAACTTGTGCATGTGGGGCCCAATATGTGGGCAAAACCACACGCAGGGCCGGGGTGAGATTTTTGGAACATCTATCAGCTGTTAATAGAGGAGATAGAAAATCAGCGATCTCCAGACATGCCCTTGAGAGACATGATGGGGTATCGTATTTTACTTTTCAAGTCATTGACACCCCTAAAATTAACGTTAGAGGAGGCGATATGAACGAAGCCCTATCAAGGCTAGAAGCCTATTGGATCTTCGAATTAAAAACCCTCAATATGAATGGAGGCCTTAACCAAGATTGGGAACTCCACCAAAGTTGAGAACAGACAGGACGCTGAAGCAGAATTACTGCTGATATGCTCTTTTATTTTATTTTATGTGGAAAATAAAAGAGCATATCAGCAGTAATTCTGCTTCAGCGTCCTGTCTGTTCTCAACTTTGGTGAAGTTGCATTACTAAATTTTGGTGCTAGGACGGAGCGCCAGTGAGACAGTTACAGGACTGGCGATACTCTCCACCTTGTATATATCTACCATCAAGATTGGGAACTCACTTGTTATTACTGAAATTGAGGCTTTTTGTTTCCCTGCTCACGTTCTCATTTCTTATCAATTTTTCATTTTTTCCTTTTTCTCTTTTTTATCAATTCATTATTCTTTATTATTTTTGTATCAATTTTCTATTAATTTTTATATAATACCTTACTAAATGTTGCACAATACTATTAATATTTTTCTTTGGTAACTTCAAGTATTCACTTGACTATACATTACATTACGATATAAGCATATATGTATATTCCATCTCGTTGGCCATGTGAACATATAATTTGTAATTTGAAGTTGAAACATTTCATTTTTTATTTTTCACTATCACAATTATTATTATTTTTGCTATATGATATACATGATGTACGAGTTTATGCAATATATTTGAGCGAGACACACTTCCTACTCTTTTAGAGAACCGATCATGGGATTCAACCATGATGGGGTTAATGTTTTTACAAGGGGTGTGGTATCTGTTGTTTTAAATGTTTCTCTTGTCGGTTACAATGCAGCTTTTTGAGGAAGTGGTTTGTCCACGAAACGCGTCAAAGCCATAGAGCCGATGGGCTCTCTATGCTCTCTTGTTATATTTTAATAATTTTTCAATAAAAGGATGTTTTAACCTGCTTGATGCTCCGTGACTACGAGGTGATTGTGAAGTGTTGGTGTAAAGTGTTGATTGTGCTAAGGTTTTCCTGTTTGTTCATGGGACCCAATTGCAGAATACTTAGGAATATACTCAGTGTTTGTAAACAGTGCATATTCCTTCTTTCTTAAATCATTCTCTTAAAATTGGGAATACCTTACCAATGTGTATAAGAGAAGACTTACAATCCTTGGTGTACACGAATATATATCATTTCAAATATGAGAGCTGGCTGCATTCCAATCATTTTCAATAGACCTGACAAAATTGCACTATTGCATTTGCGAACCCTTTTGATGATATGCTATTATATATCATAGAATTTGTATCATCTAAGATAGAGGATGTCAGACATTTCAATCCAAATACAATTTTGATTCTCATAACAAGGAGGCAAATAATTTAACCCATTGTGCTACCAGTCTTCCTGCTACAGTTCCTGCAATATGGAAGGAGAACATATTAGCTTGTACCCCAAATATCACCCTTGAGTGTTTAGGCTGGGGTTCCACAAAAAAAAAAAAAAAAAACATAAGTAAGAGGCCCAAAGCTTTCCTTAACATTATGTCTTTTGGGGCCAGTTCCACAGTTGGGGAACCACAAAAGCAAGTAGAGACCAATCGCTCACTCATAAGAAATGCTCTTATACTTTATGGTCTAGTTAAGACTAGACTTTTTTTTTGTGTGGTCCTCAAGTCCAGAATTTCTTCTATTCCCTAGGTCACAACATATATATAGGAAAACAGGGTTGACATATTGGGGATAGGATACATTAACGGGTTATAAAAAGACTTCTAATCATCCAAAATGAGGGCAGCAGTTACTACATCAGATGCCACAACACACAGGATCATAGGTTCAAGTATCCTCTTTGTGCCAGTAGCAATACATTTCTAGGTTTCTACGAAACTTAATATTTTGCACACACAAAATTGGGGAACGTTTGCAAAAATATCCTTTATAAGTTTATACAAGTTGATATAAACCATAAACAGAGAGAGGGACAAGAGCTTCATGCATTTGAAATCGAGCTAACTACAGATCACAGCAGAGATCATGGAGCACCTATAGATCACGGGGTATAGACACAAGGCCTTTTTCTGTATACATCCACTGTATAACATCAAATTGATTCATTTTTAATCACATGCTGTACAAGGACAGATTTGTGGTTGACAAGGAGCATACACAATTATTACTAACTGTACATTGGATTTTATCTAAACTGATTGCTTACTGGATATCTATATCTCTATATCTCATTTCAACAGGATTTCTTTATGTTCCATAATAGGTACTGTAATGCACTAGATAATCTTTTACTCCGCTCTTTATGTAGGAGAGAATTCTAGAATGAACAGAAATGTCAACTAAATCATATGCGTTCTTCATATTTAACCTGTAGGAGAGATACCTGCTGTCTCATATTTCATTCAGAGGATGGGGATATTTTTATCAACCTTACAGTCACTGTTATTTGCAAGACAGGGACAGAACAATAATTGTTTCACATTTACAAATGCTCAGTGATACTGGGGACAGAAAAAGCTGCAGGCGGTGGATGTCAAAGACCAAATACCATAATATGTGATCCCGTAAGGATTTGGTGAAGGGGAGCTAATTATGTGCACTGCATCCAGATCACACTTGACTTCGGTCTACAAAAAGATTTTATCCAAGAAAGGAAACAACGTGATTGTTACATACTGCCGACAGCAAAGGGAAATTAACCTGGCCCATTGTGCAATCAAGGGCTTTTATAAGTTATTCCAAACAAATCCTGGAATTTGAATAAGAGAGGCCTGAATAGAAATAAGTAACAAAAACAATAACTTTGGCTCACAGAGAAATAGGCTTTTGGCTGCTGGGGCCACTGAGCCCAATTTCAAAGCAGGAAAGGGGCAGCAAATAATTCCAAAGATACTGAAAATTAAAAATCAATGTAAATTTAAAAGGAGATTTAAGCACTGATTCAGCTTATAGATCTAGTGGTAGCAGTAGATAATGTTCTGCAAGTCATCTATTGCCTTAGAATCATAAATGTCATTTTAAGTTATGCAGGTATGGGACCTGTGATCCAGGATGCTTAGGACCTGGGGTTTTCTGGATAACGTATCTCTCTGTAATTTGGATCTTCATATTGTAAGACTACTAAAAAATAATGTAAAAATAAAATAAACCCAATACGCTGGTTTTGCTTCAAATAATGATTAATTAAATCTTAGCTCGGGTCAAGTAAAAGGAATGGTTTTATTATTAGAGGAAAACTGATACTGATGTGGTATGAAACATCGATACTGACGGAACAACCGTTAGCCATGGAATCGTACCGATGCCTCAAAGACCAAGTACCAGATCAACTAAAACCAAGCCTTGCCCCCCCCCGAGGATTCACGTAACTAGCAAGGTTATGGACCTCCTTACACACCACAAAAAATGTGAAAATCACCTGTCTAATTCTTAAAAACCTCATTAAAAAACAGACCGCAAGGGGTTTGCTTCACTAGTAGTTGAAAATGAATCAAATGACAATGCAAACTGCTTCCTGATCAAGTGTTTTTTGCCACGAATTGTGCTTCAATACTGACCCTGTGTGGTTACTGTGATGACTGCACTTTGTACAGGTTTTATGGGTGATGTTAGGGAGGTGCAACCTAAACTCATGGCTTTCCCATGAAATTAGCTGCTGGGACTTTTTCTGGCGCTTAAGATCCCTTTGAACTCATGCTTAAGTCTTATAACCAATCTAAAAAGCAATGTTAAGACCAAAAATATTAGTTTGTTATCTACAGGATCCCATTTCTCAACCATGGCTCCCCACATGCCAGACATTGTGTTCCAACCACATTTAAGGGACCCAAGGTTAAGAAACAGTCCATTGGCTGTCCCATTAACTCTAAACTTCACCCAACAGCTGTGTTTTCTTTCATAGTTTAGGGCTTTGTTAAATTGTACAGTTACCCATAATTCCATGCACATTATTAATAAGGGATGTTTGGAAAGATTTTTTCCAGTGTAATAAAAACAGAACGATGGGGAGAAATTTAACAAAAGGGCCAAACACTAGAATATAATGATATGGACATTCTGTACTGGGAGTAAAAGAGAGACACACGAGTAGAAAAAAACGTACAATATAAACATATTTATTTGGCTCTAGATATGCTGCAGCAAATTACTACTATAAGATTTGTTGAGTGACCATACAGTAGAGAATAAAACACAACCACCATTATTCCAATCTGACACTGTAGCGCCTGCTGCTGCTGGGTTTATAGTGCAATAAATTCTTTGTTCAAAGCATGGTATATAAACTACATTGGTCATAATTCTGGTCCCAAACCTTGACAAACAATGCTAGCAAGTGGACTGTGCCGCACTCAAGCCGTTCTTGCAGCCACCATTTTAGCCTTCTAAACAGCTTAGGCTTTTGCTTTTCCAGCTGCACCAGCATCATCCGCCACATCCCTTGGCTCGTTGGGTGGAGGGATCTTAAGATCGGATGGCTCCACTCCCCAGATGTCCAAAGCATACTCTTTTATGGTACGATCACTGGAGAACTTTCCAGATGCAGCTATGTTCTTAATTACCATTTTGGTCCATTCCTTTGGAGTCTGAAAAGTAAAATACTACTCATTTGTATAAAGTTATTTTGTTTGCAGGCTAGAAACAATAGCAAGCTTTGAGCAGTAGAAAACTTGTTTGTTAAAGCCAAACAGTTCTGATTTGCTTTTGCAACTAAATCTCCATAAATGAGTTCTACTACATGCCCTTTGACACCGACTAACTCTGGAATAGAGTTTTAACAAATCAAATTTTATATCCTGCTATACCGGTTTGATCCAGCATAAATGTAAACAGATATAGATAGGGACAGAACCAGCAATATTTTTGCGATACTAATAGAAAAATTCTTTAGTACAACCCATGAGTTGGTTGGTAGGTTGTAGTGCCACATTTAGCAGCAGAAACCAGTATCTACACTTAATTGTTGGGATTTTTACATTGATGATGGCATTCCTTTAAACGAAGCGGTCTTGCAACAGCCACTCAATCAATTTGATTTATGGACTTTGACTTGCCCATTCCCAAACCATTTAGTTTTTTTCACTATCCTGTTGTATGATCCACTCCAATCAAACTTTAGGCTATAGGCACACAGGCTGAAGGTTCCAGCTGCTCTCAGCCTAAGGACTCTTACAGACAAGCGTTTTTACCTGCGCTCCCCTGCGTTCCGTTTTTCTGCGTTCAGCCGCAGGGGAGCACAGGAATAGACGCATTACATTTTTTCCAATGGGGCTGTACTCACACAGGCACGTGTAGGCACAGAATGCAGGTTGAGACGCAACATGCTGCATTTTTCCTGCGTTCGGCGCCTACACGCCTGTGTGAGAACAGCCCCATTGGAAAAAATGTAATGCGTCTATTCCTGCGCTACCCTGCGGCTGAACGCAGAAAAAGGGAACGCAGGAGAGCGCAGGTAATTATGCTCGTCTGCAAGAGCCCTTAGGCTGAGAGAAGTGGATCTGCTTCCTGCCCCATACATTTGAATCAATTAGCCTGCATGTGCACACATGCAGTGGAGGTCAACCCAAGTAAGTAAAAGGAGGTATTTTTGGGCTGACCTCTGCTGTGTTATGTGCACACAGGCTAATCGGTTCAAAAAAATAAAATAAACTATGGTGCAGGTGCAAGGAACAGATCCATTTCGCTCAGCCTCCAAAAATATAACTGTTATACATAGTAGTTCATTATTGACTCAAAGACTGAGAGGTCAAAGTCCTGTGACTACAGAATTCCCCTAGCCACTATTTTTTGGGCAATTTCTCCTGGCTTCCCTTCCATAAGCACCATACTTGATTGTTTTGATGATAGAATCATCATCTTTAACATATATAGTGGTGACACCTCTTGATCCCTGGATCAAATTATCAGAGGGTCTGGTTTTTGGGTGAAGTTTCTGAGACACCCATTCCTAGGAAAATAGCATCTCCAATGATTTCCATTTACGTGACCATTCTGAGTACAGAATGAAGGACTTGTGCTTGTTTAGAATGGCCTTAACACTTCCCAGACAAATGAGCACCACCAGTGGCTTCTCTAACATTACTTCAAAATTATAAAATGATCAAGTACCATTGATTATCAGCAAATGGTTTGAGTTCTTACCTGAAAAAGGAGGAGTAAAGATGTAGGATTTTTTTATGACTGGGATTAAATGACAGGTATATCAAAATACATTAAAAGAAGATATACTCTGCATTTGACATTATGGTATATATGCAGAACCAAGTGAATCAGTTTGACCACAAAGTTTATTCGACCTTCATGGGGGGCAAAAGGTCTGCATTTCTTCATGCAATTCCTTGAGAAGGAACACGTGAAAAAGATCAACAGATAGCAATGAACTACATGAAGAAACTCATGTATAAGGGATCTTTAGTGCGCCTATGATGGCTGCCTTGAGAGAAAAGAGCTATAATAATAGCAATTGGTACTGGATAATACATGGTTATATACAATACATGGACATGTGTTATTTGCAGAGTTGCACTGGTTTTATGGTGCCCTTACAGCTGTATTTTCATGTGGCCCTGATTTTTCATATGATCCAATGACCTTACTGTATCTATGGCAGTCTCACCTTGTACAAATCACTGACTTTTTCCTGGCACTTGATATAAGCTTCATAGTCAGCAAAGACTTTAAACCTAATGGAGGAAAGAAAATAAAGTTCATAATATAACTCAAATGATACAAACAATGTGATAATGATACATTCACTTGCAAAAAATAAATAAATAAATAATTTGGTAAAGGATGATACTACCAACCTGTCATGGTTGAACAACATGTTCACAATTTCTTTAAAGAGGTCAGGCTTTGCAGGAGAGAAAAACCCACTTTTTATCTGATCAATCACTTTCTTTAGCTCAGGAAGTTTTTCGTAATACTCTTGTGCATTATATCTGAGAAATAATGGAGATATTTGTTAAAACACAAAAAAATAAAAAGTGTGCTTCCAACTACAGATCAATAACCTGAAATCAAATAGCGGCTGTATGACTTTCTTGCAAAGGCATGTTCCAGACATCCTGAGATTTTTAGCATACAGTTAAACAGACCCACAAAACAAGACTTCCAAATAATTAATACTTCCAGCACTCAGTTATAGTTCCAGATTTTATGAAGTATGCAAATTCCCAAAACCATTGACATTGAAAAGACAATTTAGAAAACCATTGTTGACATGATTCTTAGAAAATGTACAACTCCTTTGGAAGTTTTGGAAAATGTCCCTTTTTGAATTGCTTAACCTGTTATCTGGTTGCTAGGATCCTACATACTAAAGGAACCAGGCAGTTGCTTGAATGTGTGGAAGGCAATTCTGAAAGGGTCTGAAGAAAAATCAATAAATTATAATACACATCCAGTTTTAAAGGAACTGTTGAGCGCAGAAATGAAATTGGATGTATATATAAATACACTGGAAAACAAACATTAACAATTTTCTCTTTAGTTACACGTTAATTAATGTTAGCATTTGTCAAATCGTTTTAGCTATTTATTCCCAATAGCATGTCCCGGACTCAATGCCAAAGAAGGAGATATCGCGCAAACAAGAATTCTTACCCTTTCTTGTCCAGTTCTGCAACATCCTCCACTCTCATGCCAAATATAAAGATGTTCTCTTCCCCAGCCTCTTCTGCCATTTCTACATTGGCACCATCCATTGTACCGATGGTCAGGGCTCCGTTCAACATGAACTTCATGTTTCCAGTGCCAGAAGCTTCAGTCCCCGCTGTGGAAATCTGTTCAGACAAGTCTGTAGCTGGAATCACTGTCAAAAGAAAAAACAGTCTGCTCGCCGACATTGTAGTCAAGGAAAGTCAAAGCCTGAATACTAAAGTGCCAGTTTTAGGAGGTGAGCTAGTGTATTGCACATAATGCATCAGGTTTATGCCATTGTGTGTGGGATCATGTATAACAAGTTGTGTAAGTTTTAACAGCTCCCAAGAAACCCAAAGAATGGTAAAAGTTGGAGTGTTGCTCCTTGAACTATAGGAGAAAATAACCTGCAATTAACCTCAACATTCATTGGACTTTTACAAATCCTAAAATAAATGGATCAGAATGATAAAAATGGTTTATTCTAATTATCTGCTGGATATTACCCTTGTGTAAACTACATAGCTAGTTGGTTTTAAAGGGACAGTATACCCCCTTATTTAATGGACTTTAATAGGACTTGTGCTGATGCTGAACATATTTGCTTTTATTTCTTGAGCAACACAGGACACACCGGGAAGCTGAAGCTATTCCATGTTTGCTTTTTGCAAGGGAGAGAATTACATTACCAGTGCACAGATGATCCCCTTGCATAATGGACTCCCGCTAGCAAAACAGTCACAACAAGGGGTTAAGGGGGGGGGGTGTTGTATACAGTTAAATTATCTACCTCACAAGAACCAGAAAAGGAGTAGCTTCAGTTCTCAAAAACACTAAGGGGCACTGGGGATTTTTATTTGATAGAAGTTGCTTCTATAAAAGCTGCAAAGTAAGCTACTGAATCAGTAGCACTAGTTCCCCTGGGGTTGCTGTAACAGAAATGAAAACATATCAGTAACCAACCTTTTTCAGCCAGTGATACTCTGTAGTTCTCAAGATAAAGAACCTTGAGTTTGTTTCCCACGGCTGGGTCATTGTTCACAATATCTCCCACGGATGTGATCAGTTTTATTATCATCTTTGCCATGTGATAGCCAGGAGCAGCCTTTAATTTAAAAAGTAAATAAAAACAGAGGTAGATTTTGCATCAAAAACCTCTTTATTAAAAGAAATTGCAAGTGTCATTACTAAATTAACCAGATTATTGGATTCTTCATCAGCAGCTATTAATGTATGATGACTGTCCACTCTGTTTGTAGGTTGCAGTTTTCAGTGAATATAGAATCCCTCAACATACTGCAACATGACAACTCGCACAGTGTGCGGACTTATTACCCTCCCACAAAAACTAAAGAGCAACTTGCAAGGAACCCGAATGACTTGCTCTAGAATCCTGAACTGGAACAAAGTAAAGCTGAGCACACTCCTTCTTTTGTTCGGATAGCCTGGTGCACAATGTAAGAGGGTGCGGCAACCCCCAAATACGACAACTGTGTAGAAATACACTGGCACACAAGGCAATTAAAGTGCAGGGTTACCCCTTGCGGTTTATTTTGTGCGAACGTGCAACGTTTCGGGGCAAGCCCCTTTATCAAGCATACCACAAAAGTGCAAGTGCAGACATTATAACAGGTGATGATAGTAATGCTAAGTTTTACCGTAAGATAGTCTTAAAGTACTGGGGTATATTAAGTAATGATCTTAAATACGATCACTTATTTCAACAACCTCCTCTTTTTTCCTACAAACGTGGGAAGAATATTGGTGATCTTATCAAATCTAAGAAACATGGCCATCCGAGGGTTAATACTCTTGTTAAAGCAACTTCGCATGGGACTTTCCCATGCAAGAATTGTGGCCATTGCAATAGCATTATACAAGGGAATTTTGTTACACATCCACTACAGGGTTCTAGGCATCCTATTAATGGTTGCTTTTCATGCGAGAGTAGTGATGTGGTATATTGTATTAAATGCCCGTGTGGGCTTGCATACATCGGCCAAACCTCGAGACCAATAAAAATCAGGCTCAATGAGCACAAATGCACTATACGGAATTATAAACCGCAGGCCCCGCAGTTACCTGGGTTAACAACAGTGGGTAAGGACACAATAAAGGTTAAAAAGGAAACATTGTTGGCCAAGCATTTTTTCTCACATGGCCATCGGGTGGCACAATTACGATGGCAGATACTCGAAAAAGTTGTAGTTCCACAAGGTCAGGACAAAAAACGCTTGTTACTCCAGAGAGAATGCTTCTGGATTTGGTTACTCCAGTCCAGAAGCCCAAAAGGTTTAAATGAGGAATACAATTTATCTTGCTTTATATGAATACTCCTGTTATCCTGATGTATTTTAGGTAGTTGATAAACACTAAACTGTCCTTTTCCTGTCTTTTTTCAGATAAGAGAATCACTTGTAATCTCCAGGGACAGGTAAATCAATTTCCTGTAATAGGGTCAGTTTGTCAGTATGTTATACCATTGCTTTGTTGCAATTTTTAATTAGTAGGCTTCAAATGGCTTTTTTGTATCTGTTTTATCTTTTTATCTTGTTTTTTAGATAAACATTGTATTTGTACACAGGAAATGAATAATCACATTGGGACAACTTTTTCCACAATTGCCAGCCCTGTGGATCATCTTTGGACAGCACTTTTTTTATCTTTTTATGTCGTTTTTTATTGGACTACACTCAGGGCAGGCCAATGGGAGGGGGTGGTTAATTAAGTATGCAAATTATTACAATTGGATACCTGTTATAATGTCTGCACTTGCACTTTTGTGGTATGCTTGATAAAGGGGCTTGCCCCGAAACGTTGCACGTTCGCACAAAATAAACCGCAAGGGGGTAACCCTGCACTTTAATTGCCTTGTGTGCCAGTGTATTTCTACACAATTGCTCTAGAATCCGCCACTGATCACAGTTTGCCAAGGGCCAATTGATCAAAGCTGCCCAAATAAAGGCAAAGGGTTTAGCTGAATCTTTCACAGTTCTCATTTCATGTTCAGCCTGAAGACTAGATGTAGAAAATTAAGCTGGTCATACATGGAAAGATATTTGCTGCCAATTAAAGAGCCTTAAAAATATTGGCTGGGGCTCTGTCAGATATCAGTGGGTGTGGTTGGGAAATCCTGTTGGGCATTGAGCAATGAATACAACTCAAATATTTACATGGGTCCGACATGTGGTACAAACCTTGGCCTGGGGGGGGGGGGCAGTGATGTTGAAGAGAAAAATAAGAGAATACTGGTTTGTGGTTTATCAGTTTTACATTCTAAACATTGATGGAGGCTTTACTCAGAATAAAGCACAAGGAATACAGCTCTGAAAAGAGACACTCTTAACTAGGCTCTATAATATTTAAAAGTAAATAAAAAATGATGTCAAAGTTTTAATAGCTAAAACATAAGGGGTATGCTTCAATCGACCCCACCCACAACTTTTTTGCATTTTTGATTGGGCTATAATCATGGTTGACTTAAAATATCCAGTTTACATCCGTTACATCCAAGCCTAGATAGTGTGCTTCTCTACATACTTACTTTCCCTCCAATGATAACCGTTCTAGGAACAAAATTCTTGGAGGGATTTGCTTTGATGCCTAAAAAAATAAATAAAAAAAATAAACCGTTACCATCACTTTGTCAGGACTGTGAATACATTGGAGAATGTTTTATTCATCAGTGTTGTAGTACTGCCAATAATAGCAGGAATAAAGTCGGAGTGGAGTTCTGAATGCAGAGGATTTGGGAGGTAAGGGAGTCAATATTCATATCACCTTGAATATGCAGAAACGGACAATAATCCATTTCCCAAACTATCTCATTGTATTGGTAATTAACAAAAGAATTTATTTGTATGCTAGATTTTGTGCAAAGCTCCTTACACTCATATCTCCTCCTGCAATTCGCGGGAAAGCTTTCATATTTAAGTACAGATGCATTCCAGGGCCATTCTCTTATCCCTGCAAGGTTTCCCTGCCATTAGCAAGAATCACTTTTAACCCACACTGTTCAATACACAAGTAAAAATACAAGGGGAGATGTGTCTGCTGAGAGATAGTATATAAAGGGAAGCAGTGTTTTGCCCTGAGACTTGGAAAGACTGAATAGTGCAGATAACAGGAAGGAACAAAAACAAATCCTATTACTTTTAAGCTTTCATGGAAGATATTCAAAATTGTGTAGAATCAAAAATAAATGTTATAGACCAGTTGGGCAAAATATGGCATGATCAATTTTGATAGATATTGCACAATATCTGTATATCCAACTAAATCCATCTTACAAGATTGCTGATGTAAGTCAGCCCTTAAAGCCCCAGGCAGCTACTACATTAATTAATACACAATCACAAAAGGGATGGAGGGAATAAAGCAAAATAAAATGTCATTATATAAAACTAGACAGCAATAATAAATTGTATACACCTATAGCTATAAGGCAACAAACTAAAACATGCCTGTATTTATCATTTATATACAATTAGTAACCGGCTACATCTACCAAAATAAATCAATATAAAATAGTCACAAAGGAAAAATGCACATGGTGTATGTAATACATACGGTTATACATAGTGATGATATGCAGACAGTTGAGCAGTTGTCGTTTATACTCATGGATCCTTTTCACATGCACATCAAACATGGAAGCTGGGTTGATCTTCATTCTGTATTCCTTTTCCAGGAACTGAGCAAATTTTAGCTTGTTTTCCTAGGAGAGGTATTCTTGTTACAACAATGTAAAACTTCTTGATTATATTATCACCAGCAAGTAACGTGCACACTTGCCTCTTTAGCTTTAGAGATGTCCCTGATAAACGAGTTGTCATCAACAAACTTCTTCAGCTGGGTCAGCTGGCTCAGGTCCTTGACATAGTCTTCACCAATTTTCTAAAGAAGAGGAAAAAAAAAAAATATATAAAAGGTTACAGGAGATACAAGGTATGTTACATGGAGAAGAGAGTTTTATCCATCAATGTTGTAACACTGCCAATAACAGGTATATTGGGGGGAACTCCGTGCCAGAGAGGAGTTCTAAATGGAGGTAACTTAGGGTGAGAAGGGAACCACCTCTACTTTAGACACTTTTAGAAGTATTTTGAGATAGAGCCGAGAAGATTACTTACAAATCGAAGTAAAATTAAACTAGTTTCCAAGTTGTTCAAGTTATTGATGAAATTACAGGAATCACCATTTAGAATTTGGCAAGTCTGTATTCCGGTGCTCGATAAGGAGACCTGGGAATTTATTAATATATTACACTTGGTAAAGCCATTAGAAAAGGCTTTACCCTTGAATAAAAAATCTACAAGGGGGATGTTTTAAGCAATATGGGAGAATTGACTGAATAACTGACTGCACATGGTTTATTCTGCAGTAAATTGTATGCTTCTTCTGTATGATGAGTTTGTAAAGAATGGAACCAAAAAGTGTGTTTGTTGGTGTTCCCTAACCTGTAACAATGTGATCAAGTACAAGCAAATTACAATCTTTTAGAACGTAAGCCTAAGGGTCTACCCGATCTGCCTTCCCCTGACTTTTCCCGGCTGGGGACAGGCATACTGAGCGCTTCATTTTCCGAAGTCGCTCGAAGTTTCCTCGCGAGGCAATTAGGGGCAACTTCGGAAAACGAAGCGTTTCGTGTCCCTGCCCCAAGGCGATTAGCCGCTGGAAGGCAGATAGGGGAGATTAGTCGCCGCGAAGAGGAGGCGATTTGTCGCATGGTGGCTAATCTCCCAGTGTGGCCAGACCCTTAGGGGGGAATTCACAAAAGTGTCGGGAACGAAAAAATGTCTTTAAAATGTCGTAGAAAGTTTCGTAGCAACAGCCGACAAATTCACAGAGCATTTCTCCGCCAATTTTCCGACATGTGCGACACTTTTGAATTAGTGTCGTTAAAAGTGGGCGTGGTTTTTTCGGCGCCACTTTTCCCGCCATTTTTATGAATTACTCGTAAACTCGTTTTTTTACCGACAATTTTTCAGACACTTTAGGCTCTCCAAAATGAAAATGTCAGACAAATTGTCGTTTAAAAAGTCTTGGTAAATGTCGTTTGTACGATGAAAAGATATACGACATTTTAGAAAATTGTCAGACTTACGAGACATTCAGAGATGGTAACATCTGCCTTTGTGAATTTGCCGTTCATACGACATTTTACAAATTTGTCGACCGCCACTTCTGGGTTACTTTTTTTACCGACACTTTTGTGAATTCCCCCCTTAGAGTTTACAGAACGCTCAACCACTGCTTCATTAGTGTCCTGGATTGTCATCATTGAATGTTCTCAACTATACAGCACTGCAAGCTGGTGCGACACTGTATAAAAATAACAGCAATATTAGCTGATCATAAGGGCTGCTTTTGTTCCAACAATGTATCAGTGGGCAATGTCTGAATATATAATAATGTTTGCAATACATGCCATCATCCCCACAATTGTAACAGTAGCTGAGAAAGTACAAAAGGCTGAAATATGAGGGGAATTAGTTTCAGGCTCAAAGTTGGTAAGGTAGGTAGGTAGGTAAAGGGCAGAATTATTACCTCTGCTATCAGCTCAGCAAGGCCAGGGTTGCACAATAGAAGCCAGCGCCTAGGAGTAATCCCGTTTGTCTTGTTCTGGAATTTATTTGGCTCCAGTTCACTAAAATCTTTAAACCTGAAGCAAAACAGAAATATTACAGCTCTTTTATATACCTCTTTAGCATTTTACATTGGATAAGCTTCATTATCGTTGACAAAGACTGCTGTCTAAACATCTGGCAAGTCCCTGAAACTTCAATCACACAACTCAGACCATAGCCTTTCACATGCATGGCCTTCTTGAAAGAGAATTACCAAAGATACATTTAGCTTAAAGGAATTGTTCAGTGTAAAAATAAAAAAAACTGGGTAAATAGAAAGGCTGTGCAAAATAAAAAAATGTTTCTAATATAGTAAGTTAGGCAAAAATGTAATGTTTAAAGGCTGGAGTGACTGGATGTCTAACATAATAGCCAGAAGACTACTTCCTGCTTTTCAGCTTTCTTGGTTTACACGGATTGGTTATCAGGCAGTAATCAGAGACTTGAGGGGGGGGGGGGGACACATCGGTCATAACTGTTGCATTTGAATCTGAGCTGAATGCGGAGGATCAATTGCAAACTTACTGAACAGTTATTTCCAATGTGGTCTTCCTTCAAGTCGCTGACTAACTCAGAGTTATAGAACTGAAAAGCAGGAAGTAGTGTTCTGGCTATTATGTTACACATCCAGTCACTCCAGCCTTTATACATTACATTTTTGCCTAACTATATTAGAAACAGTTTTTATTTTGCACAGCCTATTTACACAGTTATTATTTTTACACTGAACTGTTCCTTTAAGGGATTGAAGCAGATAAACTGTGGGCCCTTACATATGACTGTTTACCTCCATTTAACCTTTTTTGCTGTTGAGATGTTTCTACTGAAAAGCCATGCAGGAGTTATACTGAATTTTGTATTGTCGATCAGCTAAAATTGGATGGTCTATGTCAGGGATGCCCAACCTTTTGAACCCATGAGCAACATTCAGAAGTAAAAGGAGTTGGGGAGCAACACTAGCATGAAAAATGTTCTTGGGGTGCCAAATAAGTGCTGTGATTGGACATTTGGTAACCCCGATTTGCGTTGTCAACCTAAATTTAGGCTCTGTTTGGCAGTACACCTGGTTTTTATACAACCAAAACTTGTCTCCAATCCTGGAATTCGAAAACAAGCTCCTGCTTTGAGGCCACTGGGAGCAACATCCAAGGGGTTGGAGAGCAACATGTTGCTCACGAGCTACTGGTTGGGGATCACTGGTCTATGTAGTATGGGTGGCATCGATGTAAGAAACTTTCATATGCGGCACTCATTACAACTGATCACTAGAGGGTGTTTCCAGGGTAATGACATTCAAATAGCCTCACCCATCTGCAAACGTTTGGACTTTGCCACTGTTGGTCCAAACAGAATAGCAACTCAACTTTGAAGCTGTATTTCATACACTGTTGAACTGCAGGCTTAAAACATATTGTGAATGAGCCAAAGCAAAAGTAAATAGAGTAGGACAGGTAAATGTATGCTAATTTAAGGCCATGATTTTCCTGGCTTTGTATCATTTTCTGAAGACCAGAGGATAGCAACCTCTTGACCACAAATCCAAACCACACAAGCTTACACTTCATTTTTCACAATGTCAGAATGAATCTTGGCTACACCATTAACAGCATGTGATCCAACGATGCACAAATGGGCCATGTTGATCCTTTTCACTCCATCCTCTTCAATCAAGGACATCCTTCTAATCCTGCCAAGGTCTTCAGGGAAGAGTGAAGATATTTTCTGGCGTTGTGTTTGTGGAGAGGGAGAAAATGTGTATATGTTATATCTCCATTAAATACACCTTGCAACAGTAGCCTATTACAAACCCACACCCTACCATTATTAAACATAGCTAGTCCTTTGCATGTAAGTGAATGGAGCAACATAGTAAGTCAGGCAGAAATTGCAAACCAAAAAATTGAATACACTAAAAAATAAATTTAATTATTAATATTTACATATGATCCTCCTGGGCTTAAAATTTGGCAACTAAAATAGTACAGATCATTCATGCATAGCCAATTCACTTAGTGCTGTGAGTGTCACCAGTGTTGACAAGTGCTACTCACTAGGAGATGGCATGGGCAGCCTTGCCTGACATTACCTTATGTGTCTGTTTATTGAAAGCCAACAATTTCTTGGCAAAAAATATCCTACTGTATATTGTGCATTGTATCATTTTTTTACTATATCGAGAGCCAAAAGTGGCATATGACTTTTGTTTGTTGTATTTTACTGAGCTTATCTGTAGCCTATGTACACATCAGTCCAGTCTTGCCAGTCCATTTCTAGACAGCACCTTAATGATATAAATTATGCTAGTGCTGCTAAAACAAACACAGTAAACCAGTGCATTACACTAAAATTTATAATTAAAAATGCTCCGTCCAGCAACGCAGCTTGAAGGGGTTTGGCTTCTAGCTCGACACATGCACAATAAAATTTCTGCCAATCCAGTAGCAGAGAAGAAACGTCATTGCAAAGTCAATAAAATTCAACCAGATTGCTATGGGTTACCGCATTTGTGCTAATTTGCCCACTTTGACAAATGCACTCCTCTGACAATATCGAAAACATCTTTCATTTTAGCAAAAAAACTAATCACAGTTGAAAAATAGAATTCTCAGAAATGGGACAATTAAGCCTCCAGAAGCAGAAAGTGTTTAGTACTTACATCTAAGTGCTTTTGGTTAATTTCATAGATGATCTGGAGATGTCTTGGCAGGAGTTTCTCCACAAGGTCCACGGGCCAGCGCTCCAGAGCTTCAGGCAGCACAGTGTGGTTTGTGTATGCAAATGTTTTCTTTGTGATTTCCCAGGCCTGAAAAACAGCAGTACACAATTATATTCGGTGAGGAAGAAAGAGAGAGAATGGATAGCTGCTAGGATACAGGAGAAAGCCTCTCAGCAATAAAAACAAAATTACCACTTGAGCAACTCAGTGACAACCCACTCACTGTGGTTATATAGTGATTACCAGATAATTAGCTGATGCCATTTCATTTCTTTCCCTAATTTAAGCCTTTATGTTTTAGGGATTGCTATTAAAATGACATATGAAGCACATTTTGGCATTATCTTTTATTATATATAGCCCTGCCATATTTTGCAGCACTATACTCTGACAATAATAACACAGCATACTATAAAGTGTTTTATAAAAGGCCTCAGATGAAGCCATGTTTAATATTTCCATACTAAGTTGTTCATACAAATATCTGCCACATCTATATCTTCTCACACAAGGAAACTTAGTTTCCAGTGAAAGTTGATTCATTTATAAAAAGCTTTTACTTTTTTCTTTATTCTGGCATTAATGCTTAGGGAAGCATGGGCTTTATTTGCAATTATCATCATTTGAAAAAAAGACCCTGGGAGAAGAGGCAAGGCAGTTCAGCAAAAAACTTTTTTTTTAAATATATATTAATTATATCTATATATGAGGTATATGGCCCCTTTAAATTCCTAATTGGAGTGCTGCTAAAAAATAAATATAACTATAGGTATAAATAAAAAAAGTTATATAGATATCAATCCAGAAAGAAAGAAAAAAAAAAAATCCCAAAAAAAAAGGTTTTTTTCTTCTCTGCCAGTATAATGGTTTTCTCATGGACCATTGTGCTTTATTTATATAGCGCAAACATATTCTGCAGCACTTCTACACTATAACTGATATCATACAGCATTCACATCAGCTGGGAATTAAACATTTAATGTTTACCTTGTCCCAGGGCAGTTTTTCTATATCCAGGAATATCCTCATTAATTCTGGAATTCCTAGGGCCGGATGAGTATCATTCAGCTGTATGGCTACCTATGGAGACAGATTTAAAAATAAAATAGTAGCAGCAAAGTTCTGGACCATAAGGGTAAAGCAATATAATAAGGATGGTGTTCGGTGTTCCATTACTTTTAAACAATTGTACAGCCTAAAAAGCATATGCATCAGATACTGAAATACAGACTACACATAAGTGAATACTGTGCTATAAAACGCCTGCTATCAAGCAAGGATCATGCCTAGGTGAAGTGAAACAATATGTTCCAGTCTTACAGGTGCACTTACCTTATCAGGGAAGGAATCAAATGCAGTTCGGACAGAATCCCGGCACCCTAATTTTGAAGCCTTGAATCTGCGAATTATATCCTGCAGGGAAGCAGCCACCACAAAATACTCTTGTTTCAGACGAAGCTCTTTCCCTTCAAAGAACTGCAGAAAAGAAATTTAAGAATTGGCTGTAGATGCTGAGTGAATGAGGAATGGTCACTCTCCATGAATGTTCCCATTCTGAAATATCATTTGTGCGGTCATATTACAAAGCCAATGATTTTCAGACAGCTTCCCATTTAGATATAAAGGTTCCACAGAAGGATTTAGCAGCACCATCTGAACTTACATTATCATTTGGGTACAGGACACGGGAGATGTTTTCAGCCAAGTTTCTGTCCAGCACAGCCTGGATATAATCACCAACATTAACTAGGAGGAAAGAGAAAATAAAATGTAAGCACAGGAACATGCATGCTGGCACAACAGAAACAAGAGGCCCCAATAGCAGTTTTTTGGGAGAATCCAGGGTCAGCACAATACTCCTGTAGGCAAAAGCTTCCTATGAATACTTCCAATTGTTGTGCAATTCACTCAGTCGGCTCATGCACCCAGTGACACGTTAATATCAGTTTGACTGCACACGTGGGTGGCAAAACGTCACCAATCTGGCATTCAAATATAGTTGGAATGAGCAGATTTTATGCCATCTTTTTCACAGTGACCTTCAACACACTGATGAGTCATGAGCCAACAGGAGCTTTCAGGAGTGATCAACACAAAATTCTGAGCAATTAAAACCAGTAGATCATCCTACACTGTGTTGTTCGCTTTAGGTTGTATGACAGTATTCCAATATTAGAGCAATGGCACATGTGGCTACTCCCAAGTATTTTGTCACCCCAGTGATTTCTAGTTTTTATTACATCTCTCACTAAGTCTGCCAGTGGAACTTTCAATACAAGACCCTGTCAAAATGCACACATTCCATTTTACCAGGAACCAATTTTTTATCTGCCTGTTTTGTTCTTAGGTGCTCAAAAACATATCAGTCAGCATATCAGGGGGACAGACATCTGACCCACTAGTATATCCAGAATCGCACACGTACCACTGCCCTTAAAGGATTTAGAAATTCTGCATGTCACGTTTGTCAGATTTCTTTTTTTTTGTCAATGTTTGTTTCAGATCTAGTAACCAATGACAACCAAAATGTTAACAGTAACCTGTACATACCAACTGGCAGAAATACTAGCTTTTACATTTACTCTAAAGGTGGCCATACATTATAAGATCTCGTTTGGCAAGGTCGCCAATCTTAACCCGATATGCCCACTAACAGCTGGGGCGATATCTGATTAATCTGGCCCTGGAGCCGAACAATAGGATCACAATACTACAAATGGGCTCCGACGGGTCGCATCAACTAGCGATGTGGTCCTGGATTGTACAAAAAAAAAAATCAAAAAATCAAACTTGATCGATATCTGGCCGATTTTTGGCCTGATATCAATCGGGAGGACCTGTCGGGAGCCCCCACACATGGGCAGGTAAGCTGCCGAATCGATCTAAAGGACAAATATCGGCAGCTTTAATCTGCCCGTGTATGGCCACCTTTAGTCGTATTTATTGGTTGTATATGGCACCTATATTTTTTGGTGAAACTACAACTGTTTATAGGATTGAAAAAAAAAAAAAAAAAAAAACATTAAAATTCTAAAACTGCAAGTAAGTTTGTTTTTTAGAAGCCACAAGGAAACATATTGAAGGATTGTTTTACACTGGAAGTTAATCACATAGCTAAAACGACATGTTGAATATTAGTTGGAGCCTAAAACACTAAACATGCCTAGGCAAGTTGTATTAATCCAAGGAGGGAGCAACCCCATTGTGTTAAGCAGACTAAATACACATTCTTTATTGGTTTGTACTATGAACATTAGTTGTATAATGCCCCTTTTAAAGGGGACCTGTCAACCGAAAAAAAATATTCCAAATCCTATTTTATCATGTTTGTCAAGCAAAATAAAATTTATTTACACTGTATAAATTATTTGAATATTGTTTCCCTCAGTCTGGGGACTCAATTATAGCAAGCAGGCAGGTGCCATTTTGTGGACACTTAAGAAAAGCCTTGCATCATCTCAAAATCTGTACCAGAATGAGGGACCCGATGTCCATCCCCCATGCACTGGTTACACAATTAAATGGTAAAGAGGGAGAGGGAATGTGTGGAGAGCAGTGACATCTAGAAAGTTCTGAATGGAAAGTGAAAGTAAAGGCTTGCTCCGCCTCTATGCCTAAGGAATAGAGGAGGGGCACGCAATATTTGATTGACAGCTGAGATTTTTAAATGACTTCAACAGCTATAAAAAAAAACAAAAAGGAATTTGGATTTCATGTTTAATTTGAAAAGGACTTTTATCATTCAGATTTTAATGTCTGGGTGACAGGTCTGCTTTAAAGGAGAAGGAAAGGCTAAAATTAAGTAAGCTCTATCAGAAAGGCCTATACAAATACACCAGTAAATCCTCAAAGGAATGCTGCTCCGAGTCCTCTGTCAAAAGAAACACAGCATTTATTTCCTTCTATTGTGTATACATGGGCTTCTATATCAGACTGTTTTATAGCATAAACCTCCAGGGATAGTGCTTGAGCATGCTCCTCTCTCCCCCTCCCTTTTCCCTCCTCCTCTCCCTGCTGTAATTAGAGCTTAGAGCTATGAGTGAGAAAGGAGAGACTCAGGCATGAAGGGATGTCACACCAAGCTAATATGGCAGCTGCTATCCTTAACAAACAGAGCTTCTAGAGCGGTTTACTCAGGTATGGAAAAGCATTCTGCAGAATAAATATAGTGTTATAGCTTGCACTATTGTGGCTAATCTATTGACAATAAACTGTATTTGTATCTTTCCTTCATCTTTAAAGTATCCTGTGGATATAATTCCTCACATTTATGCAATGGTAAGCAGCAGACTCAAAAGAGAGCATCTCCACAAACCTGTACATTTGTTTGAATGCCTCTGAATTGGCTAGAACATCTCTTAAATAATCCCAGTTAAGATAAAACTGCTTTTCAGTTCCAAAACCAAATGTGGCTCTGCACAGAGATGTCCTTGTAGAAATTATACCTTTCCAAAGAATATGCATTCTATGAACACTCACAGTCCCGAAGGTTGAAGTCGTTAGGAGCACGAGCAGACCAAAGCCTCATGGTATTTACAGTGTTGTTCATGTAGCCAGGCACTGGGGTATCATATGGCATTGCCAATACAACCTGTTTAAGGAGTAAGACATGCTTATGTCACATTTCTAACAATATGCGGGTTTAGTGACAAAAGTGGTGATAAAAGAATTTCTGAGAGTTAGATGTGGAACAACTAGTTTGAGTGATCATCCTAAAAACAATGCAAAAAGATCTTAGAGGGAGGCAACATGATATAGGCCACCTGACCAAATAGCATAGGATATCACTGGATAGTGACTAATGTTTTTCTTGAGTACAAAGATGAACTCAACCTCTGTAAGACTAATCAAGTGCAAAAATTGAAACTTAAATGGAGATTCATCATGAAACCCACCTGTGTATCCACCCATCGAGGTCCTGTTTTTGTGGACTCCACTCTTCCATAGAAATGAACAGGAAGCATAAATTCTGGCCGAGCTTTCTCCCAGGGATTTCCATGTCTCAGCCAGTCATCTGCTTCTTCTATCTGTTTTCAAATACAGAACAGCAACATAAATGGAAAATAAAAAGTTTGAAGCACAAAGATCAAACCACAAAGAGGGTTCCAGTTGAGAAATCCGCAGGGCACATTCACTGCATGAGTGGGGAGACTATCTGCACTGTGCAGTTAGTAACATATATACTGTTACAGAGCAGCAATATTTCTTAACACCTTACAGGCACACTAACTTTGTTCTGGACTAATGCCCCAGTGCAAATAATTTAGTTTGGAAATAACAGAAATATATGTTTGCATACACAATTATGCTAGTTTTGCATGTTCAACGGCATTTGTTTATTTGTTTGCATCTTGTAGTCAGTGGTTTATGTGGTTTCTGCCAAATGCATTGACCGATACTCCAGTCTGGCCAACTAAGTTCTCAAACAAGCTCTGATGTACATAGGGCTGCAACAATGAAAACAAACTTATCAGTGGGTTCAAATTAAATGCAGTCTGCTATTCTTCAGGACTATCAAAGTTACTGCAGCTAAAATATATTTCCAAGCAGTCTTGCATCTATTTTTCATTTTATACATTAACGACTATTAATAAATGTGTTTACTTTTGTGTTTACTTCATAAATAGACATATCCAGAGAATATATTAGTAAATAAAAGGGGTAGCTCACCTTCAAATTAACTTAGTATAATGTAGACAGTGATAGTCTAAGTTCTGAGTTATTTAGTTGCTAGGGTCCCTTTTAATCTTCCAGTCTCTCATTCCAACCATTGCAACCAGGCAACATTAATAGAAAATAACAACATTGTAGAGGCAGAAGGTTTTTTTTGAAAGGTTGTTTAGAATAGACCATTCTATAACATACTCAAATGTTAACTTGAAAGGAGCGCAAACCCTTTAAGTGCTGGAATCTGTTGTACTTGCACAACAGCAGGCCATGAGACTTAAATCTATAGGTGCTTTACCCGTACTTAGTCTACACAACGAACATGTGGTGCTATTTGTTCAGACTAAAGGTTTTTTTTTTTTTTTTTTTTTAACAGTGAGTATACTTGGAGGGAGCTTATGCAAAATTGTTATGTACAGTACACATTTATAAAGCATCTCACATATATAGAGTTAACACTGATCTATAAATATTTTTTGGTATATTTTACTATACAGAGGGGCTTTTAATATTGGGGTGATTTTAATATGATGCAATAAAATTGAATTACGAGTTTGAGGCGATAGGTCTACTGTAATCATGGCTTAGGTTTGGATATGGGAATAACCATCACCTCAAGTGATAGTTTGCATGTTTTTCTTCCAATATGTCTAAAAACCATCATAATTGGTTTTGTGCTAAAATAATAAATTTTTTTGAAATGAAAACAATTTGTTCTTTAGAACGTGGTGTTAAATTTGTTTACATAATGGATTCTGTGATATAGAATGTTCCTTCTTTCTAGACACAAGTTTCTATTTTGTTATTTATATCTAGCATTAATGTTCTATATGGTGTAGCTTAGCTTACGCTACTCACTTATAGGATCAAATATTTTGCTGGTTATAGGTTCTGTTAAATGGATTTTATACATTTAAAAGACAAAATACAGTGAGAGACAGAATGCATGTTAACATATACAGAATGTGCGATTATAATATACTTTTGTGAACAAACTTGATTGCTCTCATTCTATACTAAAAATATGGCATTGTAATTTTTTAACCAGTCTATTTCATATGCAACCTGAGAAAAATCAATTGTGTCCAAAAAAAGTATTGGGAGACATTTTTGCAGACAAAATATATTTTCATATACAAAATGCACTCAAGACAAATGGCACCCCATACAATTGTAATCATTGAGAGAAACCGTGAGCAGATATATAGTGGAAAATACTGCATGGTACAAATTGCACCCCATTCAGCCACAATATAAGTGCCCTGTCAATGAGAAAACTGTTCATTATCTCGAGTAAAGTCACCTAACTCGCAGTGTACTTTACCTGCCATCCATCTTTTATCTTCTGATTGAAGATGCCATATTCATAACGAATACCATAGCCATAAGCAGCAAGCCCAAGTGTTGCCATAGAATCCAAAAAGCATGCTTTAGGGAGAAAAAAAAAAAAGCATAGCTAAAGGAGAAATGCAGTAGTACAAATGTGAACATGCCTCAACTAGACATATTTGGGAGACTTCAATCAGAAGCATGGGCCACAGAAGATCCTTGCTCTGGGGTGTTTGGTTTGACAGGGCTGTGCCCACATTCTGGGGGAACATGGCCCCCCCCCCCATGTTCCGATACCTATGGTCAGAGGGACCTTTAGTCACACACAGGTCGATTTGTCACCAGCAGGAAGTCTTCACTACACACATACATGTATATATATTCATTTTATGACATTACTTGTCCTATACATATCTAGGGTGATTCCAGTCCTGATTTTTCTACAAAAATACTAATTACATTTATTGTAATCGATAAACTACTAGGTTAAAAAAGCTAAAAATACCTGAATGTAAATTGCTACTTTTTTGCTATCCCAATGTCTTAAATTTTTGGGAACCGAAACAGTTTTCAGCTGAACCATTGTTTATCTATTGTTACAAACCTGCAAGTCTCCCCAGACCACCATTGCCAAGACCAGCATCTTCCTCCATCTCTTCCAGTTCTTCTATGTCCAAGCCAAGCTATAAAAAATACACAGTGGAGCAATGGTCAAGTAGGCCACTTTTAACATTGTAAGCACCAAGACCATCATACTTTTCAGATATGAAAAACCATGCGTGAACAATTAGTGGGCAATTAAAGAAACTCTTGTCAATCTTCATCATTTTACGCAAACAAGCTTTTGTAACAAAGAAAAGCTTTGGCATGAAACCCTGCGATTTATTAAACTCATGGGGTGTTTCCTTATAAATTGCTCTTGCCAAAAGAAAACACAAAAGGATTAACACAAAAGACCTCCTTGACCTATTCCTCTTTGCCATGGATACAGAGAAATGTTCCCAATCTAACCCCCCCCCCCCGTATTAGTTATTTTAAGGTTATATCCCTCCTCCCATAAGAACACAATAGAGAAGGATATACAGATTAAAATCTCCCTTTCCCTCCCCAATGAGTACTGAAATTGAGTGGACACATGGCTGCCTATGGTTATTAAGGGAAACTATACCTCCAACATTAAAGGGGTCTATAGAAATACACACATAATATAGCCCATATTTAAAAGTAAACAAAAGCAAATAAATCTTTTTCATGAAAATATACTTTACTAGTAGTGTGTAATATTTGATAATCCTCTCCAAAACAAAAAATTGCCATTGTAAGTACTAAAGTTATCTTTCTGGTAAATGCTATGTAATATCAGCCAATGAAGGACAGAGCTGTGTTTTTTACTCCTACATATCTTCCCGTTACAGTTAGAACCTCAATTATCTCCCATGTGACCATCGCTAAAGGTGGCTCAAGATAAAATATGTAAAAGTGCAATTTGCATAGAACTAGAACAAAAGTAACACAAATAAATAGACATGGGGCTTTCCAAATCTTAAAGGAAATAGAATTAATCATCTGCCCAAAGCCAATGAACCCAACCTGTATTTAAGACAAGAAGAGAGATTACACTAAATGGTACTTTTAGGACAGTTTATATCAGATGCACCGATACTCTTCTAAATAAATGCAGCTTTTTATCCCAGGGAAAAGGCCAATTATTTTAATGGAAATATGCCAATTTTAAATGAATACTCCATTGTTTCATTGTTTATAGTTTTCTCTAAACAAACAAAAAAATGAGTAAAAAAAACCCCTAAAGTTTAACGGTGGATACAGCTGCCTTTTTGCTTATGCAAACTATGTCAATACCATCACCTAAACTTTATGACCATGTTTCTGACCTTTGTTATGTCATTAAATCATGGTGATAGTAGCTCATTTTTTTACTATTATATGGACGTTTTTTGTGATATTCCTTGTTTTCCTTGTAACTAATGCTGAATGCAAGTGAATTATCGGATTCATCTCCCAGTGCCTGATGTGGAAAGGAGTGTTTTCTATTCACAAATACACACAGCTTACATAGGGAGAGGTTTAGGGTGTCGAAAATCAAACAAAACGTCTAGATAGTTATTTTTATGACAGCATGAAATAACAGTAGAAATCATATTCTGTAAGTTCAAGGGCTATTATACTTGCAGAGTTGTGCCACATACAGTATACCACCGCTGATTTAGTTCAATGGCTTCTCTAGAGGGACTGTACACATAAAGGTTCTATTTACAGCTTCATTATACTGACCAAGCTAATAAAACCATCAGATTATAACCCCCACAATTTATTATACAGTACATTCATCTCTTATATCTTCTCATCTCTTGTTATAGGTTATTCTACAGAGGATGAATCATGTTCTGCATAGTTGTGCCTATGTACATGAGGCAAAAGCCAATGAAACCGTGACTTCTGTCTGCAAAATTATTTATTACCAATGATTGACTGTAGGAAGCAGTGATGGGATTATAAATATAATGTCCATTGTAAGGAATAGCATTTTTGAGTTACCAACACTTCCTTCACAGTATTGCATATATAAAACATTCCTATATTGTATCTTTGCACATACATACAAGAAAGATGCTATACTGCTTGTTTTAATGCAGTATTTACAATAGCCATACCAATTCATGGCACTCTGTGTGCTGTATAACTACAAACATCTATGCACTCCATAAAGAACTAATTTTCCATTACGAAAGACAACGGCAGCTCTGATAAAAGGGATAGTTAAAATGCAGTATGCACAAATTATTTCAAATAGATATTAATACCTGATAAATTGCTTCATCACAGGCATTCTGAAGACCCAAGTTTATCATTGTGTTCTGCAAAGTTCGGCCCATGTAGAACTCCAAGGAGAGATAGTACGTCCTCTGGTGGGGGAGAAAAAAGTTTTTCACAGTAAATTCTACAAATTATTTATTTTTGTTTTATTCTATTTTAAAGGGGACCCATCATCCTAAGAAATAATTCCAAATTATTTTCTATCATGTTAGTTGAACAAAGTAAACTTTACTCACACTATATTATTTAAATTATGTTTTCTTCAGTCTTGGAATTAGACTATCACAGCAAGTAGACAGGAGCAATTTTGTGGACACTGCAATTAAGACAAATTGTGTATCTCCCCAAAATGTTATGTGCAGTACCTTAAACAATTAGAGCCCGAGGAGGGAAGGGGAAATGTGAGGAATGCAGAGACATGTAGGAATGGCTGAATGGAAAGTGAAAGTAAAGGACTGCCCCTCCTCTACGCCTCGGGCATAGAAGCGAGACAGATAATATTTGATTGACAGCTCAGATATTTAAACACCTTTATAACAGGTATGGATGTTTTAATGAAAATATAATTTGTGTTCAATGTTTCGTTTGTGAAGGACCTTCATTATGCAGCTTTGTATGGGTCGGTGACAGGTCCACTTTAATAAATTATCTGCCAAAAATTAGGAAAGGCTAAGGGAGGCCTGGGTTTCATTCCAGAGGATGACTTGTGTAAACTTCCTGTGGCATGGTTATTTTACCAGCCAGGTACCAAATTGAGGAAGAGAATTATTAACAAGAGGAAGTACCATTTGAGTAGCCCCCGGACCCATGCTTAACACTCCGCAAAGCATACCAAAACTCATGTGCATGTCCAAACTGAACCAATCTGCCAAGTAGGATTTGAATTGGTGCCATAATACACACAAGGCAATGGTCCAATCTTGCTGCAAAAATAAACAATCTATTTTGCATTGGTGTGGTCCACCTTAGCAGGAATACAAATACGACAAGTTTAAATTTCCCTCACCCACAATCAAAGCCTAATCTAAAATATTAAATTTTACAAGACTTTTTGGAGTCCATGCACAGGCCAATGGGCTGCCCATGCTGCAAAGAGTGGCTGAATCAGCAGGCAATATATGTCCCTGTAGTGGTAAAGTGGTTCACCTTTAAGTCAGCTTTTATTATGTTATAGAATAGCTCATTCTTAGCAACTTTTCAATTGGTAATTTTTTCGGTTATAGTTTTTGAATAATTAGCCGCCTTCTTCTGACACTTCCCTGCTTTCAAATGGTGGTCACTGACCCCATCTAAAATACAAATGCACTATAAAGCTTCACATGTTTGCTACTTTTTATTATTCATCTTTCTGTCGAGATCCTCTCCAATTTCAGTCTCTTATTCAAATAAATTCATGATTGCTATGGTAATTTGGACCATAGCAACCAGGCTGATTAAAATGCTAAATGAAAAATTGCAAAACGTCTCAGAATATCACTATTAAAAGAGAACTCAACGGTGAACAGCTCCTTAAAGACACCTATTGCACAATCTGGTCAGACTATGAAACTGGCTATACATGGGGAGAAACCCTCATATGGCAAGATGTCAACAAATACATGTACTGCGTGATTTGGTCATCAAACATGTGGCCCATGAAAACCCATCAGACAAGGATTGCATTTAAAGGGGTGTTTATTTTAAAAAGTGTTTTTGAAATATTGGTCTCCTTCTGACTCTTTCCAGCTTGCAAATAGGGGTCACTGACCCCCCCATATCTAAAAAAAAAAACAAACAAAAAAAATGCTCTGTAATGCTACAAATATTTTATTTATTGCTACTTTTTATTACTCATCTTTATATTCAGGCCCTCTCCTATTCATATTCCATTCTCTCATTCAAATCAGTGCATGGTTACTAGGATAATTTGAACCCTAGTTAACAAATTGCCAAAACTGCAAACTGGAGAACTGCTGAATAAAAAGCAGAGTAAATCAAAAACCACATAGACAATATGCAATTGGTTTCATTTTTTAAGAATATCACTCTACATCAGGGATCCCCAACCTTTAGAACCCGTGAGCAACATTCAGAAGTAAAAGGAGTTGGGGAGCAACACTAGCATGAAAAATGTTCTTTGGGTGCCAAATAAGGGCTGTGATTGGCCTTATAGTAGCCCCTATATGGATTGTCAACCAACACTGAGGCTCTGTTTGGCAGTACAACTAGTTTTTCTACAACCAAAACTTGCCTCCAAGCCTGGAATTTGAAAATAATCACCTGCTTTGAGGACACGGAGAGCAACATTCAAGGAGTTGGAGAGCAACATGTTGCTCACGAGCTACTGGTTGGGGACCACTGCTCTACATCATCGTAAAAGTTAATTCAAAGGTGAACAACCCCTTTAATGTCCACTGCAGCCTTTACTTAAGGGATTTCCTACCTTCCCAAACAGATACTGTGATTGGGAAGGCCATGGTTTCAGCCATTATACACAAAGCAATAGGCTGTTGACTCAAGTGTGGCAAGACATTTCGTTGTAAATTTAACATTTTCAGCTTCATTATTCAGCAAGCAAAACTTCCCAATATTTCTTAATGCATTGCTTTCTCTGTGGGAATTGTTTAAATGTTCTATCTTGTTTATATTTAACTAAAACATTTAACAATACCAGGGGTTGAGGGAAGAGTCACACAAATAAACACAGCCTATTGCTTAAAAAGGCTACTGCACTGAAATGATCCGACAGAACTGCACCGTCAGCAATGTTTTCCTGTGAAGGTCAAAGCCAGGATTTCAAAATAGTTACCTTGGTTTTTCACCATTGCATTTTTTCCAGTTAAAAGTAAAACATGAGTACTGCCGGAAAAAGCCCATCATGTCTAATTCTGCCCTCAGGTATTGCAGGAGTATTTAACTATTGTAGGAGGGGACTGTTTCCAAAAGGTAACATCTTAAAAAAAAAATAAAAATTATATACACACATATATATATATATATATATATATATATATATATATATATATATATATATATATATATATATATATATATATATATATATATATATATATATATATATATATAGTCTACATGGGTGTTAACAATATACTGCTTATGAATAGAGTATGAATTCCAATAGACATTAAGGTAACATTTTATGTACTGTAAATTATATACACACACATATATATATATATATATATATATATATATATATATATATATATATAGTCTACATGGGTGTTAACAATATACTGCTTATGAATAGAGTATGAATTCCAATAGACATTAAGGTAACATTTTATGTACTGTAATATTGTACTGTACTAATATAGAGCCTTATATATTCTAGAGCTTAATGTGTGAAAAATGCTTTGTAATAATAAACTTTTATTTTACTGATGATGACTAGAAATAAGTGGGCGCCCAGGGTGGGGGGAGATTTCCACTTACTGTTCAGCAAACAGTCGCTTACCTGAAACCCTTGGACAGTGCCTCCTGTTCCCGAAAAACTGCACCACATCAGCATACTTCTGTGGGAGCACCACGTGTTCTTAGGCTTTAATATAACCTTGTATGATGTAAAGACTGCTATTCTGAGACAATTTGCATGTGGTCTTCAATTTGTATTTGCAGTGTTTGAATATAGATTTTGTCAGCAGCTTTCCAGCTGGTTGCTTGGGTCCAATAGGGCAGTGGTTTGAATGAGAGACTAGAATATGAAAGGGCCTAAATGGATAGGTAATAAAATAAAGTAACAAAAAAATTGCAAAAGCAATTTTTTTTTGGATGCCGGGTCAGTGAACTCCATTTGAAAGAGGAGAAGGAGAAGACAAATAATCATAGGCCGAAGAGAAGCAAGAAGTAAAAGATGGTGGTGACAAATAAGTTCCTACAGCAGTGCCCTGGGCCTGTAGTTTTTAGCGAACAGAAGCAGCAGCCCACAGTCTCCAGTGAATAATTAATATCACTGGGAAGGAGGGTGCATAATAGGGATGCACCAAATAAAGGATTTCGTTTGTTACCGGTACTCTGCCTTTTCAGCAGGATTTGGCCGAATCCAAGTGCCTGGCCAAACCGAATCCAAATCCTTAAAATCACATGACACTTTCAACACATAAATAAGTTAAAAATATATTGACCTCTCTTTAACCCTTCCTGGATGGAATCTGCATATGCAAATTAGTTTACGTTTGGTTCGGTATTTGGCTGAAACTTTCACAAAGGTTTTGGCCGGATCAAAAAAATAGTGCATTTGGTGCATAAGATTTTGAATTATTTTTTTTTCTTTTCTTGACACTTGTGTAGTTATGGCAGGCGAAAAATTGCAGAATGTTGTTTTGTGGCCCAAATTCACTTACGTTGTCAATGACAAGTGGATTCAAGTAATGGACAGGCTGCATGGCTTTGTTCAGGTGTTTCAAATGTTGTTCACATCAAAAGACAATTAAAAGAAAACGATAACCCCAAACAATGTAGGTCTCTAAAAATATATTGTATAAAACTTAGAAGTAAAACCCTTGTATACAAGCCATTTTCATAATTTACTTTTTTAGTAGTATGTATCATTGGGTAATCCTAAATAGAAAATAAATAAAAACAAACAAGGGTTCCTCCTGGGATCGTAAGATTCAAGGTGCACACAAACATATCATACATGTTCGGTCACATGAGCCAATTAACAGACGAGTTCCGCTTCCATACTTCTTCCTGTTACAGTTCGAGCTGTAGCATTTCAGGTCAGATGATCTGAGGCAGCACACACAGACCATCACGAAATGGTGGTTCAAGACAAGAGACCTAAAATGGCAATATTTACTTAAATATATATACCAGTTTGGCAAGATTCTTTAATAAGCTACTTAATCCGTTGCTTAAGTATTCATTTTGGTGCTATAGTTTTCCTTTATGAAATTTAAAAAATAACCTGAAAGCATTTGATACACAAGTTCTATGTATTGTGCTTATTATTAGAATCAGTGTTTTAGGTGTAACTGTCCCTTTAATGTAATATTCAAACCACCATGATCTTAAAGTCCAAGTGATTCTTTTTATTTCAGCACCAATACATTTCAGCCCCCAAAAAAAAAAACTTAAGAGATCCAGATCTGAAACCTTTAGGAGTTTCTCATTCAAGTTCATTGATGATAGGTGATTTAGATGGCTAACCACTACCACTTCCCTTTTTTTGCAGTTAGATCATAGCTAACTGCCAGTCATGAACTCTGGAGTACTGCACTGAGAAGCATTCCCTCGAGCACACAGAAACAATAATTTATTTAACTAGGACAAACCTGCACAGGATTTCGGTCATGCTTGATATTACTTCTGGTATAAAATCACTGACAGGTTCTGGCTTGATAGGTACTCAGAGCAAACTAAACTCCTTCTAAAGCTAATCACATGACGTCATAGTTCTTAGAAAATGATGGAACAAATTTATAGAAAAATAGAGTTGGAATTGGCACTACAGAACAGCACTTTTGCTCTATTAATCTTTAATGTCTGAACGCGGATTAAAACCAAAGGCAATGTCCATATATTATTTTAGAATTTTAGTTTAGTGAGAACAGAAGCAAAAGCCATTCTGGGCTCAGAAAGAGAGCTCTGCAGCCAAGTTTCCATTGTGCATATTGCTTCTTGTGCATTGAATAGGGATGCACTGGATCCACTATTTTGGATTCGGCTGAACCCCCGAATCGGTTTGGCCAGGCAGAAGGATTTAGCCGAATCCTGCTGAAAAAGGCCTAATCCTGAACCGAATCCTGGATTCGATGCATCCCTAGCATTGAACCTGTGATACTAGCTTGAAGCAAGTTGCACCAGTGTGAAAGGGGTAGTGCATTGAGTTGCTTGTGCACACCTGTTTAGCTGGCCATAGATGCAAAGATCCGATCGTACAAATCATCGTACGATCGGACTTTCCCATCTCCCGACCCGCCACTAACCATTCAGATCAAAGTCTTACCAGTCAGATTAGTTAAAGAACAGATCAGCAATGTTCTGCCCCTGACAGCAATCGTACGATATCTATGTCCAACCAAAGCTAGTGACAGTCTCCCACTGAAAACCGTACGATCGGCAATACACGCAGAGATATTATCGGCAGCCGACAGACATTTTCTAACCTGTCCGATCGACCAAATGACCGATCTCCGCCGGACGAAAAATGTCGGGACTCTCCACACACGTTCCGAAAATCGTACGAATCCTCGATTCGTACGATCAGATCTTTGCGTCTATGGCCAGCTTAACTTATAAGCACAGAAGACAGGATATGAAGCCTGTTGCCAAAGTGTTAAAGGGGTGTTTCATCTTAACATGTTTTAACATGGCTTACACTAAGTAACTTTTGAATTAGCCTTGATATTTTTTTTTTTTTTTTATCGTTTTTGTATTTGCCTCCTTCTTCCGAGTTCTGACTCTTTCCGGCTTTCAAATGTGGTATCACTGACCCCATTTAAGAACAAAAGCTCTGCAAGGGTCTGGGTCAACATGCAATGTTATTCCTAATTTTTTATAATTGATCCTTCTATGCAGATCCTCGCCTAATCACATTTCAGTCTTGTATTCAAATCAATGCATGGTTGCTAAGGTAATGTGGACCCTAGCAACCAGACAGCTGAACTTTCAAACTGGAGAGCTGCACGAATAATAAAAAATGAAAACCAACTGCAGAATGTCACTCTCTCATACTAAAAGTGAATTGAAAGGACAAACCTCCTTAGCAGAACTCAAACTGCCCTAAAAAGAATGGCTGAGACTGCTTTGGCTCCTAGGGTTTAAACAAACTAAAGTTTACTAAAGTCCCAGGAACAAAAGGTAGATCATAAAAGAAACGTTGTTACTTTATTACTGTGAGGGCATAGACCATGATTGCGCTCATGAACTTTACAAATAGTTCCTTTTCTCATCACTTCCTATTAGTACAGAGTATGTGAGGCCTGTTTCTTTGTGCTATGGGAAAACGAATGAGGCTTTGGCAGCAGAAGTAGTATTTGTGTCAGACTTGCCAGCGATCAGCCCCAACCAGATCAGACCAACCGTGCGGAGGAGCAAACAAGGGCTCGATTATACGGCTGAGCACGTAGTCTCCTGACATAATTAACCTCCTAGATGCCGGAGACCGCTGCCTCCTCTAGGGAACACAAGAGGTTACAATTACTTTCAGCTCGCTTGCTAGGAGGCCACTGGATACATTTAACTCAGGTGGCGCCGATTTAATCCCAGTAACAGAACTGCTGTGCAAAGTATTTCGCAGGCCCACTTGAGTTCATTATATAACGTAGAGACGTGCGTCCCGGCAGTGCTGAACTGCAACACTCACCGACCCCAGTACTAGTTGCACAGCTGCGGTTTAGACTTAGACTTGACTTTTGCACATTTTATATAGACGCCAAAACAGACATAGTAACTACTGTACTAACTGGCCGCTTCGCTTGTAGGAAGTTAAAGGTATTAGGGCAGAGTTAGGGCGCAGCGCTGTGGAGGTAGAACGGGTTAGTGTGGGTTAAGTGTGTACCTTGGGATCCTTCTCATAGTAGTACTGCTGGGTCCTGATCCACCTGCCGACAAGGTGATCCCGCACGGTGTGCGCCAGGGCGAAGTAGTAGTCTCTGACCGTGGCCACATTGCGGTCTTTGACCAGAGTGAAGTGCAGGTGCCTATTGAATCCTTTCTTCAGCTCCGCCACATTCTCCACCCCGACTATGCCCCTGATACTGATCTGCTTTCTCTTCTCCTGGTCGGTCAGAGGCTTGGCCATGTTTGCTGTCCCGCGCCGAGACCAATGACAGGCGAATAGCAGTGAGAGACTGCCGCTTCCCTTCTATCTCCTCCCAGGGCTGCTTATTGGGCTGTGCACCGGGGAAACCAATGGGACTAGAGGGGTGTGGACTGCCTGGGTACCCCAAACTGACTACTCCTGTCTCACACCCCTTGGCACCAAGGTATGGGCATTGCTTGTGTATACAGAGCAGCCATGGCTCGTTCTTTTATTCCTCACTGCGTGTGATCTGCTTATTAGGCAGTGGCAGCAGACTGACAAACGAAGTACTCTTATAATATCACTCCTATATTGATCCAATACTGATAGAATAGAAAGCAGTGGTTGCTATCAGCCTGGTGGAGGAGCAACAGCAGAACATTTAACAAGATGGCTGCCTGTGTTTGTTTGTTTGTTAGTTAGAACTTGTGGAACCTGCCAGTGTATAAGTTCCAGTTTATTCAACAGTCAATAGCTTCAGGAGTGCTGGGAGTTGTACTTGCAACAACTGGCAATCTGTGGGTTCTGGCAAATGCCATAGGGGCTGCTATAAGGTCCCATAGAAAGTCAGTATTTAGTGGGCTGTTTGGGCCTCTATGTGAGCTGATTGGGCCTCTGTGTACCTTTAATGCCAGGGCCTACTTTAATTCTCAGTCTGGACCTGCAACAGCTGGTGGGACTTCCATAGCTCTGCACAAGTGTTAAGGAGGTCATTCACTGGCCAACCATAAAGGAGTCCAATGGATCAGCCTATGGATATTATAAGATATGACTATACAAATACATAGCTATGACTGGCTGGTTCTTGACAGGAAGTAATGAGGAGCTGCAGCTCGCCTCCTCATTGGTTGATGCACTCAGCACATGTTTTACTTTGGACACAGGCACGGATTTGTGGAAAGGCCACCAAGGCCCGGGTCTAGGGCTGTAGGATTTTAGGGGGTGAAATACTGCCCAACCACACCCACATTGGTTCAGAAACAATGGGGGTGTGCAGGAGATAAAATCGTTTTTTTAAATTTCCCATGCACCAATCCCCATTGGTCTGATCCTGATGATGAAAATATGCGCCAATAAAAGTGAAGGGACAGAGGCGATGTAAGTCAGCAGGCGTAGGAGTGCCCACTGTTTATATCTGGCCCTGTTTGGACAGATCTGTGTGTCTGTAAGTTACGCACCCACTTAGAGTGTAAGCTCTACAGGGCAAGGACCTCCTTCCTCTTGTCCATTGGTGTAACCGTACAGGAAGCAGACCCCAAAGCCACGGGGGGAGGGCCCAAATCAGCTCCTGCATCGGACTGGGTGGGCCCACAGTGCTGCTGAATCAGGGGCCCGCACCCCTGCCAGCCCCATGGCCCCCCACCCCTGCTACAACCCCCCTCCATATATTAAAACAAAGCACTTACAGACCTTTTCAACAATGTTGAAAAACAAGATTTTATTTTCAGTGTTTTGGTCACATTCTGAGACCAGATTGTCCTATACCAGAGGGAGAAATTAACAAAGGTTATTACTGGAAAACAAACAAGCACAACCTCCTAACCCACATCTACATATGACACCTCTAGAAAAAAAACATATTTTCTAAAGATACCAGCTTTTTAATAGTAAGATTCCTTAAGAACATTGGTTCTACTAGGAAGTTGATGTAAAAATAAGGATACATTTAATTACAATGGTTATATTGTGAAGCTGTGAAGCAGTCGAGGGGGTGTTTTTGCCTATTTTTCCATTTATTAAACTGTCTCTGCTGAAACCACCCAAAGTGGCCATCCAAATCAGGGCATGTATGGCCAGCTTAAGATCACTGCTAAACAATACAGATAGCCATGGAATTTGTACAGGGGATATTTGCATATTGCATATTTGCATTAAATCCACTAGACTTTTTTTTATCATTGATGCCAGCTGTCAATATGTTAAGTGACAGTAAAATTACATTAGCTTTTCATGCTAGTGAGTAACACAGAGATTAGTAAACATTAAGTATATTCCATTCAGCACAGATACAGCATGTGCAACTTAATGTTGCAAAATTGTAACAGTTCAGAATCTGCATCTCAATCTGCAAGGTTGTGTGCTGAGCTGCTCAACTCAAACCAGTGGCGGAACTACTGGGGGAGCAGGGGGTCAGGGCCTGCAACCTCTCAGGACCCCCCGGCAGCTCACGCACCGCTGATTCTGGGCGGAAAATCGCGTACAGAGGGGGGTGGGGGCCCAGGTGCACTACTCTACTCGTGCACTACTCTACTTCGTTACTGACTCAAACCCCACAGACAGGAACATTAAACTTGGATTTTGAAAAACAGGTAAATAAATAATGGTAAGTCATTGAAAGTCTTTAATTCTGGGGAACAATCTGAAAACAACTGAACTGCAAAGTGTTTGGAAGGTGAGCAAACCCTTTAAGGGTAAGGGCACACCTGGCGATTCAGGGAGATTTAGTCGCCTGGCGACTAATCACCTCTTCTTTGGGGCGACTAATCTCCCTGAACGGCTTCCTCCTGTCTTCCTCCGGCTCCCCGAATCCCTTAAAGGGGTCCTCCACCCAAAATCAGATTTATGCCCAGTAAACTGACATTTTCATTCTACATTATTTACACAGTTTTAATTGTTTTAAAGTTATCTGGAAATGTAACTGAGACAATGTTGCAAGTCAGCTGATTAAAGATTAAAAGACCTAGAAGAGAACTGACTTATTATATTGCTAAGATAGAATAGAAAGGGATAAACAAAAACTGCTTTGACCTGCAAATACATTTACAATTAACTTTAACACTATTTAACACATTTTGAAAATGAATGTTGCTTAGAATTTTCGTTCTTAAATTATGCAAAATAATAGAGGACTCCTATCTGGAGGATCTGTGCACAATCATATAGAAGCTCCAATGCATACCACACAAGGAAGACAATGGGGCTCATTTATAAACAGTGGGCAAATTTGCACCTGGGCAGTTACCCAGGTGCAGTAACCCCTTGAACAACTGTTAAGGTGGCCATACACGGGCCGAGAAAAACTGCTGACAAAGTCAGCGTCTTATTAGCCAGTGTATGGGGCCCTCCAACGGGCTTCCGTGATAGATAACTGATGAGGTCCTTGATCCAACCTCTTGGATTCCTGGCCTTGCGATCTGATCATTGGGCCCTAGGGCCAAGGATCTTATCAGCCTGATATCTCCCACTCAAGATGGCTATGATCATCGGAGCAAGATCTGCAAATGAGCATATCTTCCCCTGTATGGCGACCTTTAGTTCCCTAACTGAATAAGCAAAATGAACATGTTCCATGTCTCTTTACACCAACACTAGATTACATGCGTTGGCAAAAAACATTGTGAACACTAATAATAAAGCTCAGTGTTGATCAGTTTGAGTGGTGCATGGCTTATCATTTAGCTTGAGCCCAGCAAGACATTGCCCCAATCATCCAAAATCAGAAGCAATCTACAATTTATTTAAATTACAAATCTATGAGTGTGTGGGAGATTATCCCACAAACAAAACTGGTATTGCAGGGCAATAAGAAGAAACCTGGAGAGGCCTGGAGTACTGAATGTGTTAATAGGGCTCCACATAGGTCAGGCAGGGAGAGACTGTGAAGAAGAAATAAGAAAGACACTGGAATAAATCTAACTAAACCTATGCATTTGTTTCCAGTTAGTCAATTTCCAGTACATTTTCCCTTAGTGGATATACAGATGTCAATGTGCCCCTGGCACATCCTGCTATTTAAAATGCTAAATTAATTTTGTTGGTGATGTGGAAGATTTGACCCATGTTTTCCTGAGAGCTGTTCCAGCAGAGGTGTCCCTTGGGCTGACACAGATACCTTGCACTACATGGCTAATCAGAATGCGAGTGAGCAGATGTGCAGCATTAATGATCCCTGCCTCAAGCTTATGAGGAGACTGATTCTCACTCTAGCTGAACACAAAGCACGTTTCTGCAGGCCTCATATTGGCACACAATCCGAAAGGCATGACTCAGTTTCCAAAAACAGAGATTCTGCACAACATCTTTATAATTCCCGTAGGATTAGAGTTTGAACTAACAGAGGTGTTATAGAAGCAGATTCTACAACTAATGGGATGTCCAGGAGATATAGGGGGCACCTACTGATAAGCAGTGTTACAATGGGGCCTATTTATTATGCTGTTTAAAGCTATTTAAATGAGGAAAACCATACAGAAAGTAGTAATAATAAATAAACAACAATTTTTTTACATCACCTAATCACAGTGTTTAATGCATTATCCTTTCAAGTCAAAGGGAAGTAATACTGCCAGTGATGGAATACAAAAACCTTGATAAATGATCACCAGTTTTTTAACAGCAGCAGCTTGATAAATAGTTTTTTTACACAATGTCTTGCAATCATACAGAAGTGATGTGTGATATACAGTTTGATAACTAGACCCCTTAGTGTTTATGAAAATGTCTTGTTCCCAAAGTTTAAAGAATTTAATGAGGCCCTTTAACTTGTCCCCATGCCACCACAGCAATTCCGATAGCTACCATCCATTTCCTCTCAAGTTGGGCGTGTGCATGGAATAATCATGACTATTCCCCTCAGTGCCACCTTCCAGCTAGTTCCTCATTCACGGCCAATGTAACACACACCCTGGTTGGTAACAGCAAAAAGACATGCCAGGAAATATTTGTCTCCATGCACAAGAAACAGGCAAGAAAAAATATTGGTATATCTATGAAAATAGAGGAACACTATACCAACAGCAGTAATGGAAAAGAAGAAGAGGTAGTGGCTGAACTAAATACAATCCCTGCATAGTATATCATCCACAATGTCTCATTTACTAATTATTTAAAGGTGTTATTCACAGTAAAACTAGCTTTTCATATGGTGTAGAGCAGGGGTCCCCAACCGTTTTACCAGTGAGCCACATTCAAATGTAAAAAATGCTGGAGAGCAACATAAGCATTCTAAAAGTGCTGGGGATGCCATATATGGGCTGTGATTGGCAATTGGTAGCCCTATATGGACCAGTAGCCTATAAGAGGTTCTGTTTAGCAGCAGACATGGTTTTTATGCAACTAAAGCCTGACTTCAAGCCAGGAATTGAAAAATAAGTACCTGCTTTAAGGTCACTGGGAGCAACATCCAAGGGGGTCGGAGAGCTACATGTTGCTCACAAGCCACTAGTTGGGGATCAATTGTATATTTTATTAGTTGAGGTTTTTCCTTTATTTCTCTTTTTGTTCAGCAGCTATATTGTTACTAGGGTCCAAATTACACTAGCAACCAGGCCGTGGTTTTATTGAAAGAAGGGGCCTGAATATAAAGATAAGGAATACAAAAGAACAATAAAAGTGATATTGTAGCACCACAGTTGAAAGCTGAATCAATAACAATAATAAATAAAAATAAAGATCAGATGGGAAGTTGTCAACATCAGGCCATTCGATAACCTTCAGATCAACTTTTAGTATGTGAACAACCAACTTATTGGCAATGGACCATGTTAGGGAGAGCATTATAAGAAATGCCCGATATACACCATACTTACCTAACACCTTTAAAAAGATTTCATATAGGTACAACACACTCACAGCTGCCTAAAATGCGAAGCACCCAGTGCTGATATGATTTGTTTATGGTCATGCCCACTTATACAACAGTTCTGGAAGGAAATCGCCAGCTATTGGGAAAACCTATCTGGGAAGTCGCTAACCATTAATGCCACATGGGCTATATTTAGCAAAATGCAATCTACCCCACACACCTCCAAGCCGGAGAGGGCCCTAGCAGAAAGACTGGCGGCGGCGGCCAGGAAGGCCATCTTACACACCTGGCTATCCCGACTTCCTCCGCCAATATCTTTGGTGCGACAAAAACTGCAATACATATTCCATCTAGACTGGATAGAAACCCTAACAAACAAGGAAAAAATCACGGAACTGTTCTTTGACACCTGGATGACTTACATAAATTTTTACACCCTTCCACCACTTACAATATTACTCACTATTCAAACTTCTCAAAACACCACATGGTACGAAAGGAAGCTGCTGCTGGGAACCGATCTTGTCTGTGAGGCGGATCAACTGCTAAGGTCCGTGGGAAATCCACAACAATCAATTACAATGGGACCCCCCAGGAGTCATCATCTTAACCAACTATTTACTACCACTCTACCATGATCACAAACCTCTAGCGCTCTAACTTATCATCTACAGACAATAAAATCGTGAGTAACTTTCAATATCTACAATTAGGGGAACACCTACCCAATTCCCTCTTTTATGATCACTTGGCAAGACCTTAGATTACTATTGTTAACCTTGCTTGCTCTAACATTTGAATCTGTACTTGACATTGAGGGGCTGATTCATTAAGGGTCGAATATCGAGGGTTAATTAACCCTCGATATTCGACTAGGAATTGAAATCCTTCGACTTCGAATATCGAAGTCGAAGGATTTAGCGCAAATGCTACGATCGTACGATTTAAATCCAACGATCGAAGGAATATCCTTCGATCAAAAAAACTTAGGCAAGCCTATGGGGACCTTCCCCATAGGCTAACATTGACTTCGGTAGCTTTTATCTGCCGAACTAGGGGGTCAGTTTTTTTTAAAGAGACAGTACTTCGACTATCGAATGGTCGAATAGTCGAACGATTTTTACTTCGAATCCTTCGATAGTCGTAGTCGAAGGTCGAAGTAGCCCAAAAATACTTCGAAATTCGAAGTTTTTTTACTTCGAATCCTTCACTCGAATTTAGTGAATCAGCCCCTGACTGTTTACCTTATTTTTTTTTTTTCTGTTTATTATAATTTTGTTACAATCTATTTAATATGCATATTGAAAACAAATAAAAACATTTGTGAAAAAGAAATGCCCGATTGCCCCACAATTAAAGAAAAGTAATAATACTACCTAAATGTATTACAGGTATGGGATCCGTTACCTGGAAACCCGTTATCCAGTTCCAAATTATAAAAAGGCTGTCTCTGATAGACTATATTTTATTCAAATAATCTACATTTTTAAAAACTACTTCCTTTTTCTCTGTAATAATAAAACAGTACATTTACTTGATACAAACTAAGATATAATTAATCCTTATTGTATTAATTATATGTTAAAGGTTTTGTTCACCTTTGAATTGACTTTATGTATGATGTAGAGATTGATATTCTGAGACAATTTGCAACTGGTTTTCATTTTGTGGTTTTTGAGTTATTTAGCTTTTTATTCATCAGCTCTACAATTTGCAATTTCAGCAATCTGTTCGCTAGGGTCCACATTACCTTAGCAACCATGCACTGATTTGAATAAGAGACTAGCATATGAATAAGGGATGATCTGAATACAAACAATGAGTAATAAAAATGTAGCAATAACAATACATTTGTAGCTTTACCGAACATTTGTTTTTTTTAGATGGGGTCAGTGCCATTTGAAAGGTGGAAAGAGTCAGAAGAAGAGGGCACATATTCTAAAATCTATAAAAAATAAATAATGAAGACCAGTTGAAAAGTTGCTAAAAGTTAACTTAACGGTGAACCAACCCTTTAATGCTTACATGATTTTCTAGTAGACTTAATGTATCCAAATTACGAAAAGATCTGTTATCTAGAAAACCTCAGATCCCGAGCATTCTGGATAACAGGTCCCATACATGTACAGTAAATTCACCAGATTCCTTTGAGCCTTGATAACAGACAAGATTTTTTTCTATGCACTGAGAGAATCTATGCAAACTGAGAAACCAATATCCACTTATAATAATATACAGAGCAGATCAGGAAATAAATGCACAGAATGTAACATCCTTAGCAATTAGGACATTTCTGGATGCAATACCCACAGTTCCACATTTGTATAAGCAAATAAACAAGTTTGTTTTCAGCTCTAGAGTCTTTCATTACATATTACCCAAGTTCATAGAGGAATTCCTATGTGGTTGCTGGTTAAGAGGTTCTGCCATAGCTGTTTCACAAGAAGCTTCACTGGAATCCAACCGCAACATTTTCTAGATATGCTTTTATTTAGAGGTAAAAACAGAGTCTGACAGCCCCCAAATAAAAATTTGCCCCATCTGGTGATGGTCTGCATCCTCAGCAGCACCCTGTTCTACACTTGTTTGTATTCTGCACTCCCCCATCAATAATGCAGTGCTGGCAGTTTTGTACTGCATGAGAGGCAGGCTAGGGAAGACACACAGGCACCAAATTTGTTTGGTAAGGATTAAAGATTAAAAATCTAGAGCCAAATGCAGCAATGCACTCGATGCAAGTACTTAGGGCACAATTTAAGCAATCTCCAGATGAGGACAGACAGGGCGTTTCAAAACGTGCATGAAATCACCTTTGGTGTAAGCAACAAAACACAAAAATAGAACTGTCATTTGGATTGACTGTATACTGCACAGAAATAAGGAAGGAAGCATTTTTTACATTATAATGCCATTCTAACGGCCTTCAATACAAAGGTATTTGTAGCTATTTTTGGGCACTTTTTTGCCGACGCGGTAATGGAACAACGTGCCATTACCCACCATCAAATTCCTAAAATTTGCTACACTCGGCTGTGGTAATAAACTGCATGGCCACAAACCTTTTTGCAGTTTATACTTTTATTAAACAAATCTTAACAGCATTAAGCCTGTAGCAGATCTGAACAAAATATATCTAAGCAAAACAGCATATTTGAGAAAAATGGTGCTGTTTTGCTCAGATATGCCATTTATATGTGGTCTTTAAAATTAACCCTCTCCAAGCCAGGGTCCTTTCATTTTCCATGCCATGTCAGGTTGTTTCCCAACATGTTGGTGCTCATGTCACCATTCTTATAATATAGTAGAAGACAATAAAAAGAACAATATTTTATTAGTGACATAAACAATACATTTGCAAAGACTTCAGTCCAGCTGTGCATTCATATGTCATTCAGGAAATCCCTGCAGAAGGAAAGAACAGTTACAGTGATTATAGGATACAAATAAAAGACAAATTTAGCTAAGTGTTTACATCCTGCATATCATCTCATGTTAATCACTGTATTACAATTATGATGTTATATAAAAGAAGTTTAAGGATTCCTTAGGGCTCTGTTTCTTAAGCATGGGTCTCCAGATGTTGCTGGACTACAACTCCTAGAATCCTTCACAAAAGGAGTGTGAAAGCTATCCATTCTCCACCGACTGGATAGTCCTTAATGAGGTGTACGTCACAGAGTAGCTTCTGTTGGTATAGTAGCAGCCATGGGCATAATTGCCCAGAAACGTGTATGTTTTGGCAGGGACTGGAAGCAATAAGTAAATGGTGCAGGCTGCACTATGGTGACAGTATGTCACATAAATTTAAAAAAAAAAAAAAACATCATGAAAATAAAAGGCACACAGGAATCGTATAGGTTTTCGATATGCTTTAATTTAGCTCTGCCTCCCAGTACCCATTTGATACTTACTGGGGGACAGTGATTGTGAGAATGTCTCATTAATCAAAACATTGGATCACTCAAAAAGGACTGTTTTTTTCTGTACAAGCAGAATGTCTTACAAACCTACCATATAATTTCTGGTAGTTTGGGATCTTTGTAAATATTCTCGTGTTCATAATCCAGATCTGCTCGGAATAAAACCAGCTTGACACCTCTGGAATTCTGTGATTTTAAGGCAATGTCATGAAGCTGTTGAATAATAAATTGAAAAGCGATTAATACCTATCGAAATGCAAAAAGTATATTCAGCATAAGCCCTCTCGTTTTTTTCCTCCAGTGACCTTCTATTTTCCTCAGATGAGGTCCTCCTCCACTTCAGCTGTGTTGAAGGGGGGCTAGACAGAGTACAGATGAGCACAGGGGGCTTCCCTTGGGGCCCTTAACTATTTGCTCTGCACTGCTGCAAGATAGCAGTGTACAGAACATGCATAAATGACACCCTGTCTTACAATGGAAGACAAGTTATGGAGCTGTATAGCGGATGACACACAGTGGTTCTCAACATACATACTAGTTGAATTAAAAAAAACAAAAAGACACCAGTCTGTGTATTATGTTTCTGTAGAAAAAATAATAATGTATAAATAACAAATTAACATGAAGCTTTTGCAACATTATGGTAACTGTAGTATGGACTTTATGTATTGGAAATTGGGGATGCTGTTTTTTTACATGAAGGGGTCTTGCTTAAACTTACATTTTAAAACCAAATGACACTATACCTTTTTGGCCATGAAAGACGGGACAACAGCATCATCTTCTGCGTGTAGAATTAAAATTGGTGCATTTAGCAACTTCACACTGCAATGGGAAAATACATTATTGGCTTTCTATGGAACAAACAAAATAGAGAGAATGCTTCTTGTGTCAATAGATTAAGCTTTTGCTGTTCTGCCTGGCCTCTGCTTAGGCTAAACAATGGGCACTCAAGTTACAAATGCAAAATATTAGCAGTGTAAAATCTACCAATATAATGGCATCTAACAATGTTAGTTTACTTAAAGGAGTATAGAGGGGAGCTTGAAAACATTACTTATGAATTAAAAAAAAATAATAAGCAATAGCAAAGTCTGTGCCAAAACATCAGATCCATTATTATTTTCAATATTCTTCTATACTCTTCTTCCACTAACAGCAAATACCTACTTTTCATCGTTGGGAAACACTATATTGTTCAGAGCAAATGTGTCTAGGAAGAAGTATTCAAATCCAGGGAAGCTGTGGTAGATCTAGCAAAATAAAATAGTGAGGGTTATTTTGATGTTTTGAACTGAGCTTTCGATTAAACTAGGGCAATGCTAGTTTTTAACTAGCCAAATAAACAAAACACAACACTTATTATCATAACCTGAACCACAAGAGCTACTTATGGCACCCTAATGCATACGTTTTCAGTCCAAGCTCCCCTTTCAGGTTCAAAGGGCCCCCTTATCTTACAACAAGGTTTTAAAATACTCCTGTTTCAATCATTCAGAAATCAATTCAAGTATTTACCTCAATCTCAGTCTAGGTATGTACCTTGGAGAGTAGCCATTCTTTGAAGTTCTACGCATTAGTGTAGATATATTTATTAGAGATCACAGATTTTAGTTTGGTTAAAAAAAAGCAGCAGAACCTAGAAGTGAGAGAAGCTACTTACTCTCCCAAAGGGATGATAAGCACCAGCTTCACGGATGTTGGTGTATGGTGATTCCAATATGACAACATCAACTGCACTTCCTGAAAGAATAACAGTATTAGCACAGTATCATAGACTTCTAGGAATGGTGTGTGTGTGTTTTAATACTACACGATAGTAAAATGTGTACAAATGTTTGTGTTAAAATCTAATCGTGGTTGCATTATTGTGTCAAGATAAATCACAAAAGTACCAAAAGCAGAATTAGTGCTTGCCACAATTGGACACCTGTTTGCCCATTTCTTCTAACAATTTTGCTTTTCTTTAACAGACATGTTGTTAACATCTATATTGTATTATTGTCATACTTATTTGTTGCTGTCATCTACCCCATATAACTACAGTTGGCTTGACAGGATCTGATGGATAATGCACATGTGGGAGGGCTGCTGGTTCTCTTTCCTCCAACTAACACCAGTAACATCCTGGAAGTATCCATCATAGTTAACAATTCCACTATCACCCCCTCTCCCCAGGCCAGAATGCCTTGGGGTTATCCTAGATTCTGCCCTGTCATTCACTCCTCATATCCAGTCACTTATTAAATCATGTCACTTCCACCTAAGGAACATATCCAAAATACGATCATTTATCACCCAAGATGCTGCCAAAATTCTTATTCACTCTCTCGTCATATCACGTCTAGACTACTGTAACTCTCTTTTAATTGGCCTTCCCCTCCAGAGACTGTCACCTCTCCAGTCCATAATGAACACTGCTGCGAGGCTCATTCACCTCAGCAACCGCTCCTCCTCTGCCACGCCATTCTGTCAATCTCAGCACTGGCTACCGCTACCTTTTCAGAATCAAATTCAAATTAATGACCCTGACATTCAAAGCACTTCATAACTCTGCCCCACCCTACATCTCTGAACTCATCTCTATATACTCACCCAACCACTTACTACACTCCTCTACTGACCTGCTACTCAACTCTTCTCTCATTACCAACTCACATGCTCGCATTCAAGACTTTGCAAGGGCTGCACCCCTCCTCTGGAACTCTCTCCCACGTCTGTCCGACTTTCTCCCAACTTTTCTGCTTTCAAGAAATCTCTTAAAATGCACTTCTTTCGAGAAGACTACCCTCACTCTGCTTAACTACCAAATGCAACACCGCATACAGTACCACATTTCTCACCCACTTAATTTGATCTTGCCCACTCCCACACCTTGTGTATTACTCCCTTCCCTTTTAGGGCCTTCATCACCTTTTGTACCGGTATTGATTGTGATGTATGTAACTCCATATGTTCTATGTATAGAATTCATGTGATTTAGTTGTATAATCACATTTACTTTTCAGTGCTATGCAATATGTTGGCGCTATATAAATACATGTAATTAATAATAATAATAATAATAATATTAGGATGGCACTTCTGTTTTAAGTATACACAGAAGCCATGAAGGACTGGTGACCTTGAAAGCTAAGCACAGATTGCTTTGTGTGTTTTTTTGCAATTAGTAAGTTCAGAACACAGGAAAAGCCAACTTACTTTAGCTTACAATATATTGCAAATCTAGTAAACAGTTAAAAAAAAAGATCAAATTCCATTGACAGTTTGTAAACCAAGAAAAAAAGAACCAAAGGGACTTATCCCCACACTACATGGGCCTGAAAAATTTTCAGGCCCATGTAGTGTGGGGATAAGTCCCTTTGGTTCTTTTTTTCTTGGTTTACACATTGTCAATTTAGTGGACACCCCAACATCTGAGGTCTGTTATCTCATTAAGCCTCATCTGAGTCTCTCTTTTTTTGCATATGTTTTCCATTGACAGTTATTACAGCTTTGTGACTTGCATGTTTCTGCATTCAAGAATGCCCCTATTATGGATTCTAAAGAGATATTCTTGTTAAAGCAGACAATGGCCCATTGCAGGGGGATGCAACAGAGATTTTGGGCACTCCACAACAGGTTATTTTCTTTATTTCATGCTCATTGGAACAATTTTACTAAGCATCAGATATTTTTAAGGATTTTATTAGGGATGAACCAAACCTTTTAAAGCAGGATTCGGCCAAATCTAAGTGCCTGGCTAAACCAAATCTGAATCCAAGAAATCATGTAACTTTTCGGCACACAAACAAGGAAGTCAAAAATTTTTTAACCTTCTCTTTTCCCCTCTAATTTGCACATGCAATTTAAGGTTTAGATTTGGTTCAATAATTGGCAGGATCCTAATATAGTGTATTTGATGCATACCACACAACTGAATGGTTGTGTTTTAGAGCCTTTAATAAACATGTTTAACTATTAAGATTTATTAAGATTTAGTACCTTATTGGATGAGTCACTATTTGCATTTGGTCATCTTTACTTACCCTTTTCCTGTAACTTTCTGGCTGCATTTGTAGCAACACTGTACATTAAAAAGAGAAATTGTATAATACATTACATATTCAGCATAAAAATGCTCCTATCATAGGTATTAGCTACAGACATATACATACTCTTGTGATGCTTAAGGGTTACAGCAGCTTTATCATACCACTTAGAATGTTTTAGTCATATTGTTCAAGTACAAACTCCAAAGGTTGAATTGTGCCTTTCACATGAATCAGTGTAGAGACCAATTCACATTGTTGAACTGCAAATCACCTTTTATTGGTGTATATCACACCATATTGAGTGTACAGAAGCCGGGGAGATGAACCAGTTATCAAACAGAACAACATTTTTTTTATTGAATTGTGCCTTTTTCAGTCTTAACTATGAAATTATGTAACTATCCTCTATTCTTTCTTACAATCAAAAAATAAAGGAAAATAAGGGAAGCTATTATATGATCATGATATGAGCAGTTACACACCAGGAGACCGTTTTTTTCAACCACTCCATCCAAAATGAGCATTTAGGGGTCACCCATTGCTGCTTTTCAATTGAAAGGTTTTATGAGTTAGGATGCCTGAATAATTCTTGCTGATGTGTGATAGACGGGCCAATAACCCAGCCCATGGCAGTTTTATTCCTCTAAACCTCGCTACCAGCATATAACAGTAATCACAAGAAGTTGTCCAAATTGCGTTTTAAGCTGATCCACTCACATCAGCTCAGTGGTGTAAGTGCACAGACAGACATGATGCTGGCCTTTGTTCATACACACAGAGCAGTTTTCTGTGCAGAAATGGAAATTTACTCTGTGTGTCTCTTTGACGCCGAGTCTATGTGCAGGTGGAGAACAGCCTTATGTGGCTTTAGCCTAATTAATGGGACCAGCCGAACCCTGGGAGCTTTGCGTGATAGTGGTAATATGTAAATATACAGGGCCACCATCAGAGGGCACAGGGGGTACCGTTCTACCGGGCCTGGGCCTAAAGGGGGGAGCTGTGCTGAACTTTTTGAATTTGTCTGGCCCCCCTTGATATTGCCGAAGTCATGTGCCGACCCACCGAAGTCCTGAACTGCAGAAGAGCTGAAGTCCCGAACCGCCAAAGAGCCAAAGTGCAGAAGACCTGAAGTTGAATTCTTGAAGCTGCGAAAAGACCCAAAGCCACAGAAGGAGCCAAAGCTGATGTCTGAGTGGTCTTTTTACTGTGGAGTGGGGTGGGTGGGGGCCAGGGGGCCCACAAAATGTTGTTCTACTGGGCCCTGTGATTTCTGATGGTGGTCCTGCCTGCCACTGCAATGAGCAGAGGGAGACATGACCAAGAATCGAAAGTGATTGAGGAACGCCAGAAGGTGAGACAGGCCTGATGCTGGTGAGCTGATATCCCAGGAGGGGGCAGTCAGTAAAGTTTAGTGAGAAGCTCAGAATATTCCAGAGTGTGAAATGCACCCTGTATAGTGAGAACCCGAGAGTTGGGAAAAGTCTTGAATGAGTGCTTTTAAAACGCTTACAAACTGTGTCCCTGTCACTTTATGCTGGGAAGAGTTTGCTGAAAGATGTGGCGTTCCTGCCTTTATGCTCCTGAATTAATGCTTACCTGGCTACCATAGTTTTCCCCCAAAATTATGTGTACAGACAGCCAGCTTGTCACAATAGATTAATATATATATATATATATATATATATATATATATATATATATATATATATATATATATATATATATATATATATATACAAAATATATTTTTTTTTTAATTTACAAACCCGGGTTTGTAAATTAAATTAAAAAAACCTTATTTTTGTTTGCACAAGACCTGTTGAGTGCTGTACTTCATGGGACTATTACATTATTTGGTAAAACATTTTTATTCAAATACTACTGTTATAATATATTTGACTGCAAGTGTCAGAGCATTAAATGCCCTTTTCTAGTGTTTTCTATGAAACTCGAGGCAGTTTCTGGCAAGTAGTGAGAACATGGCACTTGATCAATAAAGGTGAAAGCAGTGCAAAGAATAGCAAAGGAGAAAAAGGCACAGGGCGGGGAAAGAAAGATTTATAGCAGCTCTGTCGTTGTCAAGGTCAAGAATAGAGAACACTAAAGAGAACATACTAAAGCTGACCTGTGCTTTTTCTTGTTTAAAATTGTGCAAGGCTCTGTGCCAGAGATCTCAGAGAACAGCCTGTGAAGAACTGCTGTCACCCACCAACCACACTATACGTTTTTTTTTTTAAACAGGTACAGGGATCAGTGCAGTTATGGGAGTCCCCGTGGTGCAGTTTGGGAGGGGTGAGGGAAAACATTGTCAGGGGCTTAAATTCATAAGCAGACTTTTGTTCTCCTTTAATCAGCTTTATTCAGCTGGTTTGCAACCTTGTCAGACAAATATACTTCTTATTTGAAATTCTTAGGCGTAATAAATGTATATATTTGAAAGTTTCTTAGAATTAGATTTTCTTTCACTGTGCTAAAAACTGCTTTTGTGTAGAGGACCCCTTTGCTTTAAAGATAAAGTTTCTATAGGTGTGAAATTAGAGCAATTCGCCATATTTTAAAATAAATGGAAAATTACACACATACAATTACTTGAAGTTCAATTGATGTAACAACGAGCATGCAAAGAGAACCCTGCACTTGCTACCTGGGAATATAGGTGTTTTGTACAGAACCCTTATGTGCTACAGTACCTGTTTTAAAATAGTTAGAGAATCTGACTCAGATAATGAATTATGAGAATCAATAAAATGTAGTAAATCCATTCAGCATTATACACATTGCATAGCACACCAACATTAATATGTTAATGTTATATGTGAATTATTATCTAGAACTTACCCAGTACCTAGAGAATGTCCCCAGATACATACTGGTGTTCCTCTGGAGCGAGCTTTTACCCATTCATACAAATATACTGAATCCATGGTTATTCCTTCCTCAGTGGGTTCTCCAGTAGAATCAGCATATCCTTAGTAAAACAAGACAATCATTTGTGAAGGAAGTGAGATGTATGAGAAATAAATAGCTTTTAAAATATTAAATACCTCTGTAGTCAAGGGACAATACATGGAATCCAGCTGCACTTAGGACCTTTAGGGGGAATGGAAAGAAATTAGAGACTGATACAAAAAAAAAGCTGAATATATAAACTGTATCCCCAACACCCGCACAGGATGCCCCAGATATAATACCCAGTCGGGGACTGGCTGGCTGGAAAGATACCAATGTCAATCCAGTCAGACTTTCTTTACCAATAAAGGCAGACTGGAGGTGCTGAGGAAGTGCAGCCCATAGGAAGCCCTGCCAGAGAGTAAAGCTTGGGCTCATATGCTCTTCATCAGCCAGTGCACCATACATTGGCAGATATGTCTGTGGATTACATTTTCCAATGTGCCCAACTAAAAAACTATATATAGTCAGATATCCATGGAACATGGTCGGATTACAGCCAGAAAACTTCTATGCAACCTCTAGCACTATGTGAAAAAAGATAATAAATAACAGAAACAATGTCCCTTTACTGCACTATATCAAACCTTTATTTCATTGCTGTCAGCGTTTATAAAATAGGATGCCATGCTATTCCAAGTCAATAAATGGCAAGAGGATATAGTACTTACCTTTACCAGTTGCACTCGGTGATCCACTGCCCTAATGAAAATATAAAAATAACGTGAACTCCTCATTTTATAAAGGAAAAACAGGCACTCTCACATTATGTAACAAAATTATAACACAGCCTAACTTCCATTTTTTTTTATTGTTATCTGGAAACCAGTTATCCAGAAAGCTCAGAATTATGGGAAGGCCATCTTCAATAGACTATTTTATGCAAATAATCCAAAATTTTAAAATGATTTATTTTTTCTCTTTAATGCTAAAACAGTACTTTATCCAAGCTAAGATATAATTAATCCTTATTGGAGTCAAAATCAGCCTATTGGGCTTATTTAATGTTTAAATGATTTTCTAGTAGACTTAAGGTGTGGAGATCCAAATTACAGAAAGTTTGTTATCCGGAAAATCCCAGGTTCCAAGCATTCTGGATAACAGGAGGCATTCAGTGTTTCCGGAAACACATTTGCTGTTGTGTTTTTAGGTTACTTTTTTTTAGGCCTATTGTACATGAGTTGTATTCAGGGCCGCTCCGGCCATGAGGCAAGGTGAGAATCTTGCCTCAGGCGGCACGGAGCGGCCAGTTACCAGGGGCGGCAAAAAGCCGCCTCTGGTAACTTTAAGAGCCGAATTTCCGTTTTTTAAAACGGAAATTCGGCTCTTCTAGCGCAGCGAGCGCAATAGCGCTCACTGCACTAGCGATGCGGCCCCTCCTCCACCCGCTCCGACGCTGGTAGTTAGAAGAGCGGAGCAGGAGGAGGGGCGGCATTGGGGCTGCTGCCTCAGGCGGCAGCAGCCCCTGAAATGTGCCTGGTTGTATTCCCCAATTTTGATACATAACCAGCCATAAGTACACAATAGTGCTGGTTCATCCTGTCATTTAGTTTACTGAACTCTGCCTGTCACTTGCAATAACAGGCATGTAAAAATACACACAGGAGCACAAACGCACGTTTTCTGAATTCTGAAAATTCAGGGGTGTCTAAAACAAATTGGCACCCAGTAAACCTGACATTTTTTAAATTAAATTGCTGATATAACTTAAATGAATAGCAACATCAAAAAAGTGTTATATGAATGAATACATTATGTACTGTTGCCCTGTACTTCAGAAACACTACTATAGTTTATATAAATAAGTTGCTATGTTTCCATGGGGCAGCCATTTAAGCTCAATAAGTTAAAAAGGCACAGGTTACATAGCAGTTGACAGAAATCTCTGTAGAATACAATATATTTAATTCTTATACAGAAAGATCTACAGAACTATTTAATAAATAGCTTTCTCATATGAAAAAGAACATTTGTTGCCAAGAAATGCATAAATGCCAAGGATGTATATCAAGAAATTGTTGTTACTGGTCCTTTAAGGCAAAAAAAAGTTATAGTGCCAGTTTAAAAAGTCCTATTTGCCTTGCCCAGCCCTACGTCAGGACATTTTATTCACCTTGTTCCCCCATTTCCATGGAGATAAATGATTACTGGATTAACATCTGATAGTGCCTCTTCATACCAGACCTGGTCTTTGTACTTTGCCTCTTCCCACCTGCTGGCTGGAAGAGTATGCCTAAAGACAAATAACATATTTTAACATATTTTTTTGGTGTTACTGTTCCTTTAATAATAACACAAAGTCTGAAAATTCTCCACGTAGGATCTAGGCTACTTATAGAATTTTCCCTAGTGTGTATAATATTTATAGCGGTCTTAGATTGTAAACTGCACTGGGGTAGTGACTGATGTAAATAATATATAATCATTGCTAAATGCTGCAGAATAGGCCAGTGTTACATACATAAAGGATTATAATAGTAACAATATACAAATCTGTATAAGATGAAGGATAATAAAATAAAATATGTATCATTATCTATGTAGGGTTTCTGCTGGGTACTTAGATTTCCTTTCATTCGATTGCAAGTTCCACTGTGGGTCTAATGTATGTAATGATAACTCTCTATAACGAGATGCATTACGTCAGTACTATCGTAATAATAAATCTTAGTATGACCTCATGACATTCAGCTGTCAGTGTGGTGCCCATGCTTGTTCTTACTCACCAAACACCAACAGTAATTCCATCTTCAGTTGTGAGGTAGAAGTTTGTAGTGTGGTTCAGTATTACTTTTGGGTTGCTGAGATCCACAGAAAATGGAACTTTTACTGAAAACACAATGAAAACCTAAGTTTGACTGTTATACAGAAACTTCAATGTCATGCAGAGAGTCAAATTCTACTTACACATTAATCTTGTGAGCATGGGTGGCAATGCACATCATTCACACTGTAGATAATTAATACACAAAGGAGGTTGTGGGAACAATGCAAGGTTAAAAAAAGTATAAATGAAGTCCAAAGGCGACTGATCTTGGCAAATTTACTACAAACCAGAGGGATTCATCAAGCTTGGCAATTTTATAATCATAACCTTGTAATCAAAAATCTCTATTGAAAATGCAAGCACTTGCACAGACTAAATTACAAATAAAACAGAACCATGGATTAGCTAGTCCCTTCTTTCATACCAGCCTTACTGGTTAACAGTAAGGCTGCAGCAACCCTAAATGCAATTCTAAATGAGAATTCAACCCTTTAGCAAAAAAAACCCTATCCCTCCTCCCCCCAGTCTATCTGCGCCAAAATGGACGGAAATTGCTGAAGCGCCGGAAGACACGAAGACCCGAAAGATGGTTGTGGTAAATTCTGATGCCTGAATCTGTGCCAAGGGGTAAGTAAAAAGGTAGGGGCATTTCCCCGGGGGTCTACGTGGGGTGGAGGGTAGAGGTTTTTTGCTAAAGGGTTGAATTCTCCTTTAATCATTTAGAATTCCTTCCTCCTCCCCCTCAGGAATTTGCTTTGGCTGTTGGCTAATGAGCATGCTGAGTTCTTCTCAGCTCAGATTACTAAACACACCCTCCAGTCTAACAGCCAACGAAGAGATAGCATTGCTGGTTCCCATAGAAACTCTAGCTGTCTGATCCTATTTTTTTTCCTAACCACCTCTCCTGAGCTCAGCTTAACCATTACAGTGCTCAACCCCAGCCAGCGCCGGGCCAACCCGGGCAGGCGCCCTAGGCTGCCTGGCCGGACAGAGCGCTCCACAGACGCGCATGCGCAGAAATACCAAATGTGCGCATGCGCAGAAATACCGGATGCTCGCATGCGAGAAAAAAATTAATTCGCGCATGCGCGAAAAGCCAACGCAGTGCACACGCCGGATTCATCTGCAAGCAGGGATCGGACTAGGGGTAGGAGAAGCAGAGAAGGTGCGTGCCTGGCGCCCCCCCCCCCAACTTTGCACCCTAGGCACGTACCTGCTCTGCCTACCCCTAGTTCCGGCCCTGACCCCAGCAGAACTTTTTATCAAAGTATGTTGTGCTTGTGTAAACCTGCATTCTGCATTGCACGATCTTTACAGCAAACATGATCTGTTTGCAGATGTCATTGTTACTGATGATGTGTCAAAAGCAAAATAACCGCTGGGTGAAAGCTGCTATTTGTATTAGGAATATGCGATGGCGCTGGCAAATGGAGGGGGTATATGCAGTCCAAATGATGTGCCCAACTTATAAACATGGTAGGAAAATGTAGGTTTAACGGGTCCTTTAAAGCAAAGGCCCAATGTATATATTTTTATGAACATCAGCAATATGCAGCTTAAGTGGCCACCTTCTCCTATACCATACTAAATTTCATAACCAGCAATATCAACATTTATGTAATTAAATGTTTACTTATTCTCACTCAATCTACTCATAAAGAGTTTATCTTTTCATTCACTATAGCTTATACTCTTATTCCTGCACACCCTGGGCTATAAGAAGTAGACAAGAAAGAATAGAGAAATACTGACAATAAGTGTAGGGGGGGGGAGTGGGTAGTAGGAACTTAAGCTGCACATGGTTAATGTTTATAAAAAGGAATACAGTGGCCCTTTGCCTTATTAAAATAAAGGTAGCTTCAATAAAAAAATCATGCATTAAAGCATTTTTACAATATGCTAATTTTTACCACATTTAAATTTGTAGCATTTGTATGCATCATTAATGTTGAAAGCAATATATTATGCATGTAAAAGCAGTACTTACATATATTTAAATAAACTACCTTGGCCAGCAAAGCAGGGAAAAGTCGAATGATGAATGGTACACTTATGTAGATGCAAAGTAGGGCAAGAGCACTTGTTTTCAGGTACAAGGCTAAGCGTGAAGAAGGCCTGCAAGAAAATAACAAATTATTGCACATCTATTGTTTGGCAAAAACCACGAAAGTAATCCAGTTCCGACATTGGAAAAGGTTCAATGCAGAAGCTGCTCATACCTCACCATAGCTACAGTGAAGAATGACGGCGGAATCTTGTAAAAGGACCAGTAACAACACAATTATTTTATTCATGCATTCCTACTTGGTGCGTTTGTATTAATAAGCATACCGTACTGTTTCCTCTCTCTATTCCATTGCTTTAGCAATACTTTCATTTTCAATATGTGCCAACTACTCTAGGACACACTTACTGTAGGTGCATATTTATCAAGGGTCGAATTTCGAATTGAAAAAACCTTCAAAATTCGGATTTGAAAAGACCAAACAAAGTTTTTTTTTGGTCGAATAGGTCCAGTTTCGATTGAATAGGTCCGTATTCGGCCGAATTTGAATCTTACGAATCGAAGGAATAGCGCATTGGATCGAATTAGATTCAAAGTTTTTCCCAAAAAAAACTTTGATTTTTCAAAGTCCACCAACTGACTCCAAATAGGTTCTAGGAGGTCCCCCATAGGCGAAAACAGCAATTTGGCAGGTTTTATATGGTGAATTTTCAATGTGTTTTCAAATTTGAATCGAATTTGGACTATTCCCTAGTCGAAGTACACAAAAAATAGCTCGAAATTCTATTTTTTTTTTTCCATTCGAAAATTCACCTTGACCTTTGATAAATCTGCACATAAAATCAGGTTACTAGGTGCTGACAAAACTCTGAATGCTTGTTCTGACTTCAAACTGGAAGGCTAAATATGCCTTGAGAACTGTATATGGCAAGGTTGCCCAACCGTTACCCTTGAGTGAAATTCAGATAAAAATCATGAAAAATGTTCCTGGGTGGTGCAAAAACAGGGTTGTGATTGGCCATTTGGTAGCCAGTTATGTTTCAGTGTGTATTTTTGTGGAAGGAAAAAGTGATACATGACTTTTATATGTTAAAGGGGACCTGTCACCCAAAATAAATATTCAAAATCCTATTTTATCACATTAGTCAAGCAAAATGAACTTTAATTACACTGTATAACTTATTTGAATCTTGTTTCATTCACTCTGGGAATTCATAATTATAGCAAGCAGGCAGGAGCCATTTTGTGGACACTGTTATAAGGCAAGCCTTCCATCATCTCAGAATCTTGTTTGTGCACCAAAACACAATAAAAACCCGATATCCATCCCCATGCACTGGCTACACAATAAATGGGAGAGAATGGGAGAATGTGGGGAGAGCAGTGACATCTAGGAAGTGCTGAATGGAAAGTGAAATTGTCTGTCCCTGCTCTATGCATATAGGAGGGGCAGACAATATTTGATTGACAGCTGAGGTGTGTAAATGAGCTTACAACAGCTATGAATGCTTTAATAAAAAATAAAAATTGGATTTTGTGTTTAATTTGAAAAGGACTTTTATTATACAGCTTTTAGTGTCTGGGTGACAGGTCCCCTGTCAGGCAGGTCTTGGTGGTTGAATTTTTCAGGATTTAATAAACCATTCCTCTGTACTGTGTGTTTGCTGGAAATGTAAGGGTAAGGGTAAGGCCAGACGAAGAGATTCTGGGAGGTTTTGTCGCCTGGCGACTAATCGCCACGTCTTTTTCGCGACTATCTCCCCGAAATGCCTCAGCGTTTTTTCCCCGTAGGCTACAGCGCAAAATCGCCTGCACTAATGCACACGCGGCGATGTGTTTTCAATAGTCGCCCAAAGTGAGGCAACTTTGAGCGACTATTGAAAACGCATTGCCGCGTGTGCATTAGCGCAGGCGATTTTGTGCTGTAGCCTATGGGGAAAAAACGCTGAGGCAGTTCGGGGAGATAGTCGCGTAAAATACGTGGCGATTAGTCGCCAGGCGACAAAACCTCCACGAATCTCCTCGTCTATATGTGTCATGGCCAAGTGCTGTGGTTTGCAGACATGAACAGTAACGGCTGCCAGTTCAGTCTATCACACTTATCCTTCAATAAAGGTATTCCAGCCTACAACCTGAGCCATCATTAGAAGCCGCAAAAAAATCCAAGGATGGATTGCTAAAAATGGGCACTACAGTGTTAGGTAAACCCATGTAGACTGGTCCAAGAATGGAGGAGGGGTGGGCTTGATCAAGAGAAGTGAAAAAAAACACTGGAATGGATTAACTTTTACAAAGTTTCAATTTGGGCGTCTATTGCTAGCTGTTTATCTATTCTAGCCACTGCACTAGGGGCCCTCATTCTTTCAGCATACTTACCCAAACGAGCCTGTGCTTCTGCTTTCACCCCCGCCACCTTCGGGAATGTAGGAAAGCCCTGCTTGCTTCCGCCGTAGCCGAACATCACCCTCCCCAAACGCGAACATAGGCCTTTGCGAGGTTGACAGCTGAGGCATCACTAAACCGAAACCCTTGCTACATGTCGCCCCGTACCGCCTACCTTAGAGAGTCGCTGTTATATTTGTAACAACACACAACTCTCCCTATGAGAGGAAGGGAAGATCATGTGACCTTACATGAGTGTAACTCGGCGCATGTTTCTAGTATGGGAGCGGCAAGGAATATATATGTGGGAATATCATTACAGATATCTGCTTGTTCTCTCACAAGTAACAGTCCTTCCCAAAACAGGAAGTTGCGGGGGATGAGAGAAATGGGATCGGGAAGTTTATGTTCCTAATGCTGTTACTGAGGGTAGGAGTGGCTACAAATAAAAGTTCAAAGGCAATAATGTATAACAGAAGCCTACAACACTATTCTTTATGGATGTCCAACTGTTTTTCTTTTCAAAACTTTTTTACTGATCATCAATACAATGTATATTTGCAACATGGTACAATAATTGTTTTTCCTTATTTTTTAGATACATAATAAATAGTAGCAAAAACAATAAATATGTAGCCTAAGGGTAAGGTCACACTGGGAGATTGGGGTAGGTTTAGTCACCGGGCGACTAATCACCTGCTTTCCCATGCCCTCCGCCTGATAGAATGAAAATTCGCCAGCGGCATGGCACTCACGGTGCTTTGTTTTCCGAAGCCGCGAGTGCCAGGACACTGACGATTTTTCGTTTTAGCACGCGGAAGGCAGGGGAAAGCAGTTCGGGGAGATTAGTCGCCCCAAAGAAGAGGCGATTAGTCGCCTGTCGACTAAATCTCCCCGAATCTCTCAGAGTGACCTTACACTTACACAGGGCTGGATTTACATAGTGAGCTCCCCTAGGCCTGCTGTTGTCGGCCCTGTCCCCTCCCCTTTATTCACACACATTTTTGGAGCTATTGGGATTGGTGCATGGGAAATTTAAAAAAACTGTAGTATTTCCTGCTCATGCCCAGTGTTTCTGAACCAATGTTGGTGTGTCTGGGCATACCACCCCTAAAATCCTGCCGCCTACACTTACTGAGCATTTGGGTTTTTTTTGATGGGGTCAGTGACCCCCATTTGAAAGCCGGAAAGGGTCAGAGCACAAAGGTAAATCATTCAAAAACTATAAAAAAAGGTCAAAATGAAGGCCAAATGAAAAGTTGCTTAGAATAAGCCATTCATACTAAAAGTTAACTTAAAGGTGAACCACTCCTTTAAAGGAAACATCTGCCTAAGACGAGAGCAAGACAATAATTCAAATAAGCAACAAGTGAGGCTATATTGTTGTATAGTATGAAACTAACTAATTGTCATCTGATAACTATTGAGAACACCAATGTGTGATTTCAGTAAAATAGATGAATGTCTACCATTAATTGTGTGATACTGTTATTGATAGGGGCAGATTTATTAAGGTTTGAGTTTTCGAGTTTTAAGTTTCGAGTTCATTCGAGGTATAAAAAAAACTCTTAACACTCGACCTGTGATAAATCAGCCCCATGATCTGCGACATTCATGTAGCAACAATCATTTTGCTGTGGATGTTATAGCTAAACAGTATATTTAGACAAGCAGAGTGTAGCTAAGTGGTATATGAAGACCATTTACTATTGGGCTTTTATTGAACATGAATTATATATATATATAGATATATAGATATATATATATTTAATTTTTGTTCGGCAGTGCATGTTGCTCTCTGGTTACTAGACCAAGGGTCACTTCATAAGCATTGGTTTAGATCCTAGAATTACAGATAAACGGCAAACGGACCAAGCTGAAAGTTAATTCAATATAAAATAACTTTCAGTCAGTCTGGTTTCCATGTTTATGTAATCTGGCAACCAGACTGTTCTTAAAAAATACAGTTGGGGTGAAAGCAGAATGGTTATACAATTAAAAAAATGAAAATCTATCTTTAGTTTTTTTAGCTTTTAGATTACAGCAGCAACATAGTAAAATATAATGTATATGGCAAACTTACTTTTGGATTGCTACTGAAATGGTAGATGTTTGTACAGGAAGTTGGAGAGAATATATAGACGCTGCCCTGAAATAAGACCAGTTTATCTATGGGTCTCTTACCTCTAAACCTTTTTTGATGGTAGTAGTACAGTTTAAATGTGAGTTTATTAGGAAACGTCTTTCTAATATGGGTTCTTTCACAGTACATTCACAGAGAACTCACTTTATTCAAATCTGTCTCAAGCTGAAGGCTGCAATTAGAACAAAGTCCATATGTGCAGTACAGGTTTTCACCCAGTTAATGATTTTCAGGCATTTGGAGTTATGCTGTATCAATGCTGCAGCACTCACCTTTTTTTCTTTTTGTAAATCAAGGAATGTGGGGTAAAAGATCCTGATTGTCGACCCCTTCCTTCTGGTGCTTGTCCTGAGACCTTTTTCTGGGATGCATCATGCCGTTTCATTCTGGCTCCTTCTACCTCTGACTTAAATGGACAACTGAAGAATTACACACTGGGTCACGCGAGAATAAATATAGTTGCTTCCTCTAAATGTATTGCTTCATAAGCAGAGTATAATCTAGCACAGCTAATAGCCACACCTATGTCCTTGTGACTATAAAATTTAACCTAAAGACTGATAAAGTTATATTCTGCACAAACATAATGAAATCATTTCTAAAACAATGTTTCTGATCTTAAAATTCTATTTGTATACCGTATTTTTGATTTGTCAGTAGGATATTTCTTTTTTTTGGCCATTAAAACTGACATATTCTTCCACTGTCATCTCAGAAAACCTATTTTCTACACACCTTCTTTGCATGGGGGAAATTATTGTCCTGAAACAGGAAGGAGGATCCCACAAACTCTCGTCACAAAGTAGAAAGCGTGGAATTAATAAAAAATGTCATTGCTCACTGTAAGGTTACTTTCAATGGAACCATGAGCCCTAACCCACCAAACCATGAAAAATAGCCCTAGGCCATTATTTCTCCTCCATCCAACTGTACCTTCTGCATTGGAAAAAATACCTAGCTTCTGACATCATTTTCCTTTCAATCTGTGAAGTAAGGTATATCTTTCCAAAAAAAATATTCTGGAATTTCAAATAGAATTGTTTTTTTTTTTTTTTACAAAGACATGCCTTACTCCACAGACTGAAAGGAAATCATGATAGTCTATCTCTATAGAAACCATTTTCCCACCCCTTACATAGTCATGCAACCCCTCCTTCACATTTACCATTGTAAAGTGATGAGTTCTGGGAATCCCCCTGCTTTCCAGAGAATATGTGCCTAGGGTATATGCCTGTCTGGTTTTCACCCAGACAGAGCGGTTTTCTATGCCTGTCCAGATTTCCAAATTAGAAAACACAGATACAATGAAAGCTTAGTTTCATACACTGATTTTAAGTTTCCCCTATTTTACACTGGTTTTTGTGGCCCCGTCAATATATATTGCATTTCCCTGATTTTCCATTTTCCTGGATTTTATAACATTTTATAAGTCTAGTGATGGGCGAATTTGCGCCGTTTCGCGAAATTCATGAAACTGTGAAAAATTCGCGAAACGGCTCAGACGTCTCGTTTTTTGACGCCGGCGCCCGTTTTTGATGCCGGCGCCCGTTTTTTTTTACGCCGGCACTCGTTTTATCGGGCAAATTTTCGCGGGCGTTTCGTGAATTTAATCGCCGCAAATTCACGCCTGGCGAATAAATTCGCCCATCACTATTTATAAAAAATGTTCTGGTCCCTGGAAAATGTAAAATGGGGGTTCTACTGTATTAACATAATTTGCAGGATTATATAACACAGTAGTGTGTCCCTTTTATTTGCATTTTAGTATGTTGTAGCCATCTTAACTGTGGCTTTTAGTGTAGTGATACTGGATCCGTCACTGGCTCAGTGTAAGGAAAATAAATGATTCACAGAGCAGAAGATAGAGAGGACAGAGCAACACCTTAAAGGGATACGGTCATGGGAAAAAAACATTTTTCAAAATGAATCAGTTAATAGTGCTACTCCAGCAGAATTCTGCACTGAAATCCATTTCTCAAACGAGCAAACAGATTTTTTTATATTCAATTTTGAAATCTGACATGGGGCTAGACATATTGTCAATTTCCCAGCTGCCCTAAATCATGTGACTTGTGCTCTGAAAAACTTCAATCACTCTTTACTGCTGTACTGCAAGTTGGAGTGATATCACCCCCTCCATTTCCCCCTCAGCAGCCAAACAAAGAACAATGGGAAGGTAACCAGATAGCAGCTCCCTAACACAAGATAACAGCTGCCTGGTAGATCTAAGAACAACACTCAATAGTAAAAACCCATGTCCCACTGAGACACATTCAGTTATATTGAGAAGGAAAAACAGCAGTCTGCCAGAAAGCATTTCTCTCCTAAAGTGAAGGCACAAGTCACATGACCAGGGGCAGCTGGGAAATTGACAATATGTCTAGCCCCATGTCAGATTTCAAAATTGAATATAAAAAAATCTGTTCTTTTTTGAGAAATGGATTTCAGTGCAGAAGTCTGCTGGAGTAGGACTATTAACTGATGCGTTTTGAAAAAAACATGTTTTCTGATGACAGTATCCCTTTAAGATTGGTGGCACACGTAGCTGTTCTAGGATATTAGTCGCCCAGTGACAAATCTCCTCTTCTTCAGGCGATTAATCAACGTCTTCTGAAAAACGAAGTGATCTGAGTGCCATCCCGCCGGTGATTTATATTCTAGCTGGCAGGGAAGGCATTTTGGGGAGATTAATCACTGGGCGACTAATCTCCCCGAATAGCTACGTGTGCCAACACCCTAAAGATGGCGTTTAGATCTTTTAGAAATTCAACAAGTGTGACACTGTTTAATGCTTGATTTTCACCATATATACAGTCATATGAAAAAGTTTGGGAACCCCTCTCAGCCTGCATAATAATTTACTACACTTTCCACAAAAAAGATAACATTTCCCAGGAACATCTGAGTACTGGGTGTTTTCTGAACAAAGATTTTTAGTGAAGCAGTATTCAGTTGTAAGAAATTAAATCAAATGTGAAAAACTGGCTGTGCAAAAATGTGGGTACCCTTGTAATTTTGCTAATTTAAATGCATGTAACTGCTCAATACTGATTACTGGCATTAGCTTGTTTAGCCTTGTCCAATCTTGAGAAAAGGAATTTAAGGTGGCCAATTGCAAGTTGTGCTTCTGTTTGACTCTCTCTGAAGAGTGACAGCGTGGGATCCTCAAAGCAACTCTCAAAACAGGTCTGGCAGGCCAAGAAAAATACAGGAGCAGCATATGCGGAGGATTGTGTGAATGGTTACAGACAACCCAAAGATCAACTCCAAAGTCATGCAAGAACATCTTGCTGCAGATGGTGTATCTGTACATCGTTCTACAATTCAGCGCAATTTGCACAAAGAACATCTATATGGCAGGGTGATGAGAAAGAAGCCCTTTCTGCACGTCCTTGTATGCAAAAGCTCATTTAGACAAGCCACAGTCATTATGGAACAAAGTGCTTTAGACTGATGAGACAAAAATTTAGTTATTTGGTCATAACAAAAAGAATTTTGCTTGGCAGAAGAAAAGCACTGCATTCCAAGAAAAACACCTGCTACCTGTCACATTTGGCGGAGGTTCCGTCATGCTGTGGGGCTGTGTGGCTAGTTCATGGAGAGGGGCCCTTGTTAAAGTCGAGGGTTGGATGAATTCAACCCAATATCAACAAATTCTTCAGGATAATGTTCAAGTATCATTCACAAAGTTGAATTACGCAGGGGTTGAATATTCCATCAAGACAATGAGCCTAAACACACTGCCGTCACAGTCCCCTAAGTTGAATATCATGGAAAAATCTATGGTATGATTTGAAGCAGGCTGTCCATGCTCAGCAGCCATCAAATTTAACTGAACTGGAGAGATTTTGTATGGATGAATAGTCAAAAATACTGTCATCCAGAATCCAGACACTCATCAAAGGCTATAGGAGGCTTCTAGAGGCTGTTACATTTGCAAAAGGAGGCTCAACTAAGTATTGATGTAATATCTCTGTTGGGGTGCCCACATTTATGCACCTCTCTAATTTTGTTATGATGCATATTGCATATTTTCTGTTAATCCAATAAACTTCATGTCACTGCTGAAATACTACTCCATAAGGCATGTTATATATTAAAATTAAGTTGCTACTTTGAAAGCTCAGCCAATGATAAACAAAACTCCAAAGAATTAAGAGGGGTTCCCAAACTTTTTCATATGACTGTAGTATGGTAACTTATAAGATCTACTCAATAATGATGTATTTTTACCATATATAGTATTGCTGCTGAGCCATTTTATTTTTACGGGTCTCTTAGCTACTGTGCTAAGTATCAGTAAATCTCTTATGTTTGTTTTACTTGTATGTGTCAGTTTAATTACTATACAGAAGGAACAAGAGCCCTTCTCAATACACTCAGATTAAAGTCACCATGATCTGCTAAGTTGATTGATAAAATATATGGTAATTGCCAGTTTATCTTTATGTTCTTTACGGTGCATTGTCTTTACTTTATTACTTTTACTTTACAGCTACTACTTAATATACTGTGTACTGGGACTTGTGGCCATAATGAGCTCCTGCACCAAGTGAAAGGAAGTTTGGACACTTGAAGGGGCACATTTACTAAGCTCGAGTGAAGGATTCTAAGTTAGAAAACTTTGAATTTCGAAGTTTTTTTTTGGGTACTTCGACCATCGAATAGGCTACTTCGACCTTTGACTACGACTTCGATTCGAACGATTCAAAGTCGTTCGACTATTCGACCATTCGATAGTCGAAGTACTGTCTCTTTAAAAAAAACTTTGACTACCTACTTCGCCACTTTAAACCTACCGAGTATCAATGTTAGCCTATGGGGACCTTCCCCCATAAGGTTTCTAAGCTTTTTTTGATCTAAGGAAAATCCTTCGATTGATGGATTAAAATCCTTCGAATAGTTTGTTTCGAAGGATTTAATTTTTTCTTCGATCGCTTGATCGAAGTATTTGCGGTAAATCCTTCGACTTCGATATTCGAAGTCGAAGGATTTTACTTTGAGGGTCGAATATTGAGGATCAATTAACCCTCAATATTCGACCCTTAAATGTAAATGTGCCCCTTGGGTGCGAGTGTGTTTATACAGCTATTCACTACAGTGATGCAGCCATCATTTCTAATCTGAGACTATCAATACAAACAGCACAGAAGCATTTTGTCAATTATTTTTATGATATGCACTGCTGCTCTCTTATCCTTGCACAGAGGGCTACCATTCTTCCTGCTGATTTATAATTCAGTGTGCCAGAGGAAATCTACTTAATAAATATTACTATGTATTAAAGGATATGTAATAGGATTATGCATCCCTATAATTCTTCTCACACTTACATTATTGCTGAGGATTGATGCTCTTGTCTGCTTCCTACTTTATTAAAGTAAGTCCCTCATCAGCATCCCCTTAAAAGATAAATGATTATGAATCTTCACAAAGCTAATTTTCTGATCCCTTGCCTTTCAGTATTGCCTGAGCAGAGAAATGTTTTATTCATGATATAGAATACTGACATCACAGTGGCTAGTGAAAAACGTCAGCTATAATAGTGATACTTGATTGTGCATAATCCTACATCTGGCTAATTAAAATAAATGTACACACACTTTGTCGGCAGTCCACAAAAATAAAGCATGTGATTGTTCAAAACAAAAAAGATAAATTTTTAAGGTGTTTCTAATTCTGATTAAGTGGTTGTGGATGCTTTGCCTGTCAACGCATCTGCAACACGGGACAGATAGGTGATTTATCCACTACTATAAAACTCTGGTGGCAAAAACTCTGTCTGTGCCATTGTCCTAGTGCTGAAATTAGCTGTTACGCTTAGACATTGAGTTTAGAGTTTACCACCGAAAAAATCACCCACTTACTATTCATTCCTATTAAATATTTTAGAAGCGTATTTATTTAATGGTGAGCTTTAACTTTCACTCATTGATAAATACACTTCTAAAAATACCATAGATTGAGAAAGTGAGTTTTTCTGTGGTAATCTCTAATCTCACATTTTGATTAATCTTCCCCTTAGTAAATTTGGTAGCTACATTAATTTTAAAGGAGAATTCAACCTGTTCTGAAAAAAAGCCATACCCCCAACCCCAGGTAGACCCCCCTCCCTCCTCCCCCCAGGCTAACTATCCCCCCCCCATGGAGATGCCCATACTCCATTCTTACCCCTCGCCACAGATTCTTCCAGCGAAGTTTCACACATCCATCTTCTGTGTCCTCTGTAAGATGACTGCGAGATCGGTATTTCTGCGCATGCGCAGTTGTAGCAGTTTGCCGGTTTGCGCAACTGTGCACTCGCAGAATTACACGGAAATTGCCGATCTCGCAGTCAGTTTACCAAGCACACAGAAGATGGGGGCTTGGAAATTCGCCGGAGGAATCTGCGGTGAGGGCTAAGTATGGAGTATGGGGCATCTCCCTGGGGGGGTAGTTAGCCAGGAGGGAGGGGTGTCTACCTGGGGTGGGGGGTACGAGTTTTTTTCAGAACAGGTTGATTTCTCCTTTAATGCTAAAAAAATTGCAGATTCAGTGGGTGTAGATAACCACAGGATGGCAGCAAAGTGCAGCATTCAAAGACATTTGTCTTTCTCAACTGAAGTAATTCTGACCATTTTTTCAAGCTGAAGTTCCTCTGTCTATTAGGGGGTCATTTATAAACATTATCAAATTTGATTTTTTTACACAGATCTCAAAAAAATTATGGTTTTCTAATTTTTTTAAATAAACTTAAAAATTTAAGATTTATGAAGTGTAAAAACCACAAAAATCACATACAAAACTTTGCCAAGTAAAAGTTGTCAAGGTTGTATAGAAGTCAATGGGAGCTGCACTGATCCTGCTGGATCATTCTAAATCAATTCGGACTTTTAGAGGTTTTCGTATTTTTTTTTTTAGCTAGGAATTGTCCGAAAAACTATCATTTTCAGAGGTTTTCGAGGTATTCATATTATGAACGCACCACTCAGTGTAATTTTCCATTTGTACTTTTTTATTCAGATTTTTCAATAAATCTTGTGACATTTGTAGTTTTAGAGTTTGTGAGTTTAGTTGTGGTTTCAAAAACCTCAAAAACCACTAAAATTCGACCTGAGATATATACTTCTTCTTGTCTTCCAAAAGGTTTATTTCCCTCAATTTTTCAGTCCCCCACAGGGACAGACTGTATGTTGGGAGTCAAACAGTATATTTGAGAACAACAGTAAGAGAGGTCTCACAAGGAGACCGAAAAACATTGATCAATAAATTTTAAATTCTTCACAACATTCCGAAGTCCCAGAGCGCATCTCTATACCATTGTTCTCATATATACTGTTTAACTCCCAACGAAGGTCCCTATGGGGGAATGAAACATTGAACAAAATAAACCTTTGGAAGACTAATTCAGCAAATATTGTGAGTGCTAATCTTCTGCATTGTTTATATAGATAAAGAGATAGACTCCTGCCACACAATGCATGCAGTCCTCTCCTGATGTGACTGCAGGTCCCTCTTTGATCTGTTCAAATGAGTGGACAAATCAAAAAAAGTTCTACTTGTATTGCATCAACCCCAACAAGTGGACCTTTCTGTGTCTGGCTAGCTTTATCCTTCTGCTTGATAGCTGTTGCAGAACTCCTACCATTCTCTTCCCACTTCTCATCTCCAGATTGCTGTTATGCTAGGCAGAAGTTCAGGTAGGTAATATCTTTATGTTCCTGGCTCCAAGGTACAAACCTTGTATGAAGCAGGCACAGACTGGCAATCTGTGGGTTCTGGCAAATACCATAGAGAGAAACTATTTATTGGGCTGGTGGGCCGCTGTGAACCTGAAATGCCAGGGCCTATTTTGATTCCTAGTCCAGAACCTGATATAAAGTTTTTGCATCAGATTTTGTTTCTCTCATTTTCCCTGACTTTCATCTTCTTAAGCTAAGAAAAATTCTCAGCAGGGGTAATAGACCATGGTGAAAAAATAGCAACTGTGATTGGGACCAAATGCATGTAGTCTTTTTTGTGGGCTTAAGTTTTCTGATTTTTAGCCTAGCACCATTATGCAGCAGTATTCATTCATTCCATGTCATGGCCATTGGGGTCCACAGAAAAATTTCCAAGGGGGAAAAAGTAATCAAGCAAAATCAACCTGTTTTTGTAGACTTAGCCTGTGTGCAGTAAGTAGGTGCCAAGTTTGTAGAAAAGTAATGTATTGGCAAAGCTCATAAAGTCATTCCATAATTGTATAACTAGGGGGCTAGTAGAGAGGATAAATCATAAAATATACCTCATGCAGTGAATTTTTTTCGACCTTGTGCACTTTGTGAAAAATTCTGCATTTTAACCACAGATAATCACAAAATAAAATAAATAACAGGTATTTTAACCCCTGATGTGCCACTATAATTACCATGGAAAATGGATAATCTGCATATTAACCTGAGATATGGCAGTATAATTACTACATGAAATGGATAATCAACATATTAAGCCCAGTATTGCTAGTATAATCACTGTAGAAATGATAAATGAGCACTCCCTTAACCACAGACAAGGGGTTAATCACTGAAAATGGCCAGTGTGCACTCCATTAACTCCAGACATGCCAGTAAGATGAATGCCAAAATGGATAGATTGTAAGCTTCCCCCACCTTCATTTGTACAGCCAGAATACCAACACCAAAGTTCTTCTTTCTAGCTTCTCCCACACTGCCTGTCTTTCTCTCTCTCTCTCCCTCCCTATGCCTGGCTCCTGTAAAAAATCCAAGATGGCGTTGCATTCCACAGTGGAATGCAAGGCCATTTTGGATTTCTTTCTCAAACATTCAACCAAGGACAAGCAAAGTAACTTGGAACATTTAAATAGCAATCTGGGACAGCGGGCTGTGAGGTATGCAAGTTCTAATGGGGGGGAGGCAAGTGCCCTCCTTGCACCTATTTGCAGCTACCCATGGTCATAGCAAGTCATGGCAAGTTCACAGGTAAATGTCCAAGACAACACGTATAGAGTGTAACAAGAGTGCAAAAGGCTAAAGTTATACAGTTTTAGAGTAATAGAAAACGTTTACTAACCTTTCTTTTTTCTAAATCCATTAGAAAAAAGGGTGAATTGACTACCCCTATGTATTTAGAACACAAATAACCAATTAGGGGTATGCCACATAAGGGTATTCTCACCTCAATTTGCTATTATTTTGGCACTAAAATGCTAATTTTGTGCATTTTTGGGCTGAAATAAACCATGTGTGCTCAGTGATAGGCAGATGATGTCCCAATTTAAGTGCATTGGTGATTTCTCCATAGATATTCCAGCCAGCACAGAAAAGACCAGCTCTTGCAGTTAAGCTAATTTGTAGCTAGATTGTCATTAGTTCAAAGTGAATGTTGCAGTGAAATAATGTTAAAGCACTGTTCTGTTTCCAAAATGTCCAATATAAGTATATGAGCTATTTACCAAGACTAGACATGGGATTACCATCTGAGATTTCCGCATCCAAAGAATCTCTTGACACCAGAGATATTGAGCTGTGTAAGTGGCCTTACATTTTACTTGTGCTTGATGAAACTTCAAGCATCAATAACCCAAAATAATTCTGTTTTAGTAAACTCCTTACAGCCTCTGTTTGTCTTACAATCGTGTTGTCATTTGAAAAGTTAAGCTCCATACTTTGCACATTCATTCACACAGGGACAGTGAGCATCAGACAGAGATTTGAGGTTCAGGATGAAAACAGGTTTAATGAGAGTAACACAGTGACCTCTGTAGACATCATCATGTGTTCATAATCTGTATTTGACCTTGATTTTATTCGCTTCCTTGTCTGTCTTTTATATTTTCCAACAGACGTCCAATACTGTAGCTGAATTGAGTCTATAGCAGGAACAGAATTATCTAGAGAGAGCTGCTGTTATATAAACGTCTATAGTCTTAAATTTACAAATTTAATATAAGGTGACATACTTCCCCAAAAATGCATGGCAAGTTAGTGCTGGCTAATTTCCTTTACATAATGAATAACTGGGTATTTTTTTTAGCCAAAAGGTGATATGATTTGTACAGAATAATCTTTTTCTTTTGGCTAGTAGCAATCAATATGGAATTTACTTATGAGGCAGGCAATGTATTTCTACAGATGCATTTGGCTGACATTCAGTGAGAATTTATGATTCAGTATAAATCTTTTGCAATTTGCATAATTTCCAGGGGAATGTGTATGAAATTATGGAAATAATTATGAAAAAAAGTCTCTAGACATAAATGTAGCATTGAGCAAGAGTGAAATGTAATACACTGCAACATAAAAACAGGGCTGCTTTTGTGCAAAGCTTTATACATGTAAGAATCACTTTTAATCATTGTCATTTTATTATTTGACTTTGTAGTTTGGAGCAGCAAGATCTATTCACCCATTTTAGATTTGGTCACATTGTATGTTTCAGAAAATATGGTTTTCTAGGGTTAATATATTTTTTGTTGTTTTACTTCACATAAAATGCAGTGCATATTTTGATTCAGTGCCCCCTGACCCTAAATTGAGAAAGCAAATGCTCTTTAAAAAAATGAGTGCAAATGAAATGCCAAATTCTTAAGGGTAATTAAAGATGTAATTGCCGTTTTATTGCTGTATTTTCTGCAAAAAGTATTAATTTCTTGATATTCAAGCAATTACTCAAGCTTAATGCTGCTGATTTTAATACAACTTATACTCTTCAAAACCATATCCTTAAGGCTCCACTGATGCATATTTCCCTGACTGCTAACTGATCCCAGTGTCCATATGTTGTTGCTTCCATAGATACACAAGCTGCTTACTGCTGATTTCTAAAGATCAAACATGGTGTAAGTCACAAGGACAAAGTGCCGACAGGCTGTCTAAGCCAGAGATTTCCTCACAGTGCTTGGAGCACAAGTCTTAGTAGAATCTGCACTGAAGGCAAAGGCAAGAACATCATGCAGTACAGTTTTATAATCTTGATAAGATAATTACATCTCTTTTTTTTTAACTAAAGATCTGTTAGACTTATGGGCACAATTTAAAATATGTTATAAATATGCCTTTTTTTGCTGACTATTTTTGCTATGTCACAACTGCAGTAAAATAAAGAATGTACTATTTATAATTTTACTTGCATGATTGCGAAAATATGAGGCCACACATGCTAGTTGTATAAAAATGTATAGCAATATAACATTTTTGTCAGAAGGGGCCTGGGAGTTTGCTTATAGAACCTTTTCTCCATCACACTAGTGTGTGTTTTCAGGCCAGGATCCATCCGTTTATAATTCTTTCAAGTGTTTTTCAATAATTGAGCCACCCCCAATGACTGTAATCACTTACCTGATACAGCAGAAAACTGCGCTAGCCTGGGCTTCTAAGCGAGCACCATGGAGCGATCCTCTTCCTGCCAACAAAAAGCCTGCCTTGCGTTGGCCCCAGGGTAGCGAAGAAAGACGAAACAGAAGAAGATGATTGCTCTGCGGTGCTTTGCTGAGAACTCTGGGCCTGTACAGCTTTCTGCTAACAGAAGCATTGGCCCGGAGTATTAGGTAGGTGACTACAACCACTGTAGGGTGCCCAAGGGATTTCACCTTTTCTTCTCCTTTAAGAGGAATATTTAAAAAAGTGACTGAAAATTTATTTGCAGCTTTTTATACAGTTGCTGTGTAAAAAATAGAAGCTGGGAAAAGGCACCGCCACAAGTCATAATTTACATAACAATGTGTGAAAAATTGTCAAGAGATCAGCATTGTTAGAAAAAGTATATACATATGGGACTAATCACACCAAATATTGAGATGACTTTTGGCAAACTAAATTCACATGTTTAGAAATATGCTTGTTAGTGCAGTATAGTAAGGTACATATTCTCTACGTTTTCAATCAATTTAGTATTTGTAATAAGCACTTAGCTGGTGATTGATAAAACAAGGTCTATAAGACCCTCCTTACTGTCTGAACCATAACTGATCAACTACTAACAGTGGCATAACTATAAAGGAAGCAGAGGTCGCGGGGGGGGGGACTCAGACCACGGGGTCTGCTTCCTCTATAACTGTATAGATCCCTATTCCCAGTCACTTTCCTATCTAAGAGAGCAGTTGGGGAGGGATGCATAGTGATGGGCGAATTTATTCGCAGTGAATTCCTGTGATTCAATGTCGTCGCTGGAAATTCGTGAATTTTTCGGAGAAGTGTAATGGGACAAATTCGCCTATCACTAGCGATGCATGCTGGCGAGTAAGTGGTGGGTCAGAGCTGGCATGTAAGAGATAGCGAGCTGGTAGGGTTGTGGTGAACAATGTGAGAAAGGTTTAGGGCACTCTAGGAAGCCACATATAGATCAGATCAAAAACATTGGTTTAAAAAAGTAGAAAAAAAATCTTTATTCAAACAATCATCTCGAGCCTTACGCATTTCGAGATGATTGTTTAAATGAAGATTTTTTTTCTACTTTTTTAAACCAACGTTTTTCAGTCTAACCTTTCTCATATTGTATACGGATTGTCTTCTCCCCTGAGCTGAGGGTTTAGGGCAGGAGCACCTGGGCCACTATTCTACTTTGGTGAGTTATTCTACTATAAGTGGATGTTCTTATGCTTATATATATGTTAGGGTTGTGGTGAGTAGAGTAAAAGGAGGAACCGGCACACAGTTTCCTCCTTTTGCTTTTCTCCAGTGGATTCCGGGAAGTGCTGTCTCCTCAGAGGGCTGTGCACCAGGCAATTTATCAAAGGAAGGCCAGCGAGTGCGCTCACATCGTTACTACAAGGGTTGTGGTGAGTGCCAGGCCCCTCCAATTATATTTTTGTGGGGGCTGACACCACACCACTGACTACCAAATAAAAAGCTGGTAGTATTGGCGTATTGGCATTTCTGCTGAAAAACTCAAATACTGGTGTTGGTAGGGGATTTGGGCTCACAAGTGCCTGGTGGAAATTGCTATAGTGTGTGTATTCCATTATTTTCATAATACATATACGCAGTTTTAAAAATACAACATAAAATTGCCCTGTGTGACCTCGCACTTATGGGATAAGAGAGCATAAGGATTCTTCTGACATGAGATTTCTTCATGGGTCATCCAAACAACATATCTTTCACTAAAGCCCCACTCCAGGGGTGCCAGATGGTTTTCCAGCCAAATTGGGCTATTAATTTAAAGCCCAGGCAGCAGAGCCGGGCCAACCCGGCCAGGCGCCCTAGACAACCTGGCGGGCCTCGGCGCCGGCTCTGTGCGTGCTCGACTGTGCATGTGCAAAGTTTCGCTAAAGCCACACTCCAGCGCGCATGCGCGAAATGTGTGTGCGCATGCGCAGAAGAGCATTTACGCGCAAGACACCAGCGGCAGTCGGGGAGAGACATAGTAACATAGTAAGTAAGGTTGAAAAAAGACACATGTCCATCGAGTTCAACCTTTTTTTTTTTTTTTATTAAGTACCTATCTGCCAGTTGATCCAGAGGAAGGCAGAAAACCCATCTGAAGCCTCTCCAATTTGCCTTAGAGGGGGAAAAATTCCTTCCTGACTCCAAAATGGCAATCGGACTAGTCCCTGGATCAACTTGGACTATGAGCTATTTCCCATAACCCTGTATTCCCTTACTTGCTAAAAAGCCATCCAACCCCTTCTTAAAGCTATCTAATGTATCAGCCTGTACAACTGATTCAACCTAAATATTCGGAAGGGGTTTTTACAGTGAGAGCTGACAGCTGACTTTACATTTTATATTGAGTGCAAGCATTTTTTTTTTCATTTTGGACTATATAAAATGTAAAGTCAGCTGTCAGCTCTCACTGTAAAAACCCCTTCCGAATATTTAGGTGGAACCTCTTTTCTTCTAATCTGAATGGGTGACCTCGTGTCAGCTGGAAGGACCTACTGGTAAATAAAGCATTAGAGAGATTATTATATGATCCCCTTATATATTTATACATAGTCATCATATCACCCCTTAAGCGCCTCTTCTCCAGCGTGAACATCCCCAATTTGGCCAGTCTTTCCTCATAGCTAAGATTTTCCATACCTTTTACCAGCTTAGTTGCCCTTCTCTGTACCCTCTCTAATACAATAATGTCCTGTTTGAGTGATGGAGACCAAAACTGTACGGCATATTCTAGATGGGGCCTTACAAGTGCTCTATACAGTGGAAGAATGACCCCCTCCTCCCTTGACTCTATGCCCCTTTTAATACAGCTCAAGACCTTATTTGCCCTTGATGCTGCTGACTGGCATTGCTTGCTACAGCCAAGTTTATCATCTACAAGGACTCCAAGGTCCTTTTCCATAATGGATTTGCCTAGTGCAGTCCCATTAAGGGTATAAGTGGCTTGGATATTTTTACATCCCAGGTGCATGACTTTACATTTATCAACATTGAATCTCATTTGCCACTTAGCTGCCCAGATTGCCAGTTTGTCAAGATCATGTTGCAAGGATGCCACATCCTGGATGGAATTAATTGGGCTGGATAATTTTGTGTCATCTGCAAACACTGATACATTACTTACAACACCCTCCCCTAAGTCATTAATGAACAAGTTAAATAAAAGTGGACCCAATACTGAGCCCTGGGGGACCCCATTAAGAACCTTACTCCAAGTAGAGAATGCCCCATTAACAACCACCCTCTGTACCCGATCCTGTAGCCAGTTTCCTATCCACGTGCAAACGACTTCATTAAGCCCAACAGACCTTAGTTTAGAAAGCAGTCGTTTGTGGGGCAGAGTATCAAACGCTTTGGCAAAATCCAAATAGATCACATCTACTGCCCCCCCACTATCCAGAATCTTACTTACCACATCATAAAATGAAATCAAATTCGTCTGACATGACCTATCCTTCATAAAGCCATGCTGATTGTTGCTCATAATGCCATTCATTAGGACAAAATTTTGAATGTGATCCCTTAACAAGCCTTCAAATAATTTGCCCACCACAGATGTCAAGCTTACTGGCCTATAATTGCCAGGCTGAGATCGTAATCCCTTTTTAAATATTGGAATAACATCAGCTTTTCTCCAATCCATAGGCACCATACCAGATGACAGTGAATCTGAGAAAATCAGAAATAAGGGCTGGTCTAAAACTGAACTAAGCTCTCTTAGAACCCGGGGGTGTATGCCATCAGGCCCTGGAGCCTTGTTTACATTAATTTGTATTAAAGCTTTTTGAATCATATCCTGAGTCAGCCACAGACTAGATTGAGCTGAACCATTCGTGCAGTTAAGTGAGCCTGTGAACCCAGACTCTTCTATTGTATACACTGAAGAAAAGAACTGATTTAACACATTTGCCTTATCTGTATCTGTTACAACCATACTGGTACCATTATTTAATGGAGCAACACTCTCAACCTGCATCTTTTTACTATTAATATATTTAAAAAACTTTTTAGGGTTAGTTTTCACCTCCACCACAATTAACTCTTCATTTATTTTCTTAGCCTTCCGGATTGCTGATTTACAACATTTATTACAGTGTTTATATTCATTAAATGCAGCTTCTGTCCCTACAGATTTGTAGTTTTTAAATGCCTTTCTCTTCTTTCCCATTAACTTCTTTACTTCTGTATTAAGCCACACAGGATGATTCTTAGAGCTTCTACATTTAGTCCTTAAGGGAATAAATTGAGAACAGTAATGATTTAATATCATTTTAAAGGACAGCCATTTCTGTTCTGTGTTTTTAGCTGAAAACCTAATGCCCCAATTAATGCTCTGTAGGGCAGCCCTCAAGGCACTAAAATTAGCTTTTGCAAAATTCATGGTTTTTGTTGCCCCAGTATATTTTTGTTTTTTGCACCAGACATTAAATGATATAACATTATGGTCACTATTACCCAGGGGTTCAATGACTTGCACATTTGCTATAAGTTCTGGGTGTGGACATGGGGTAGGCGACAGAGCAGGTACGTGCCTGGCGCCCCCTGAGCTTTGCGCCCTAGGCACGTGCCTACTCTGCCTACCCCTAGTTCCGGCCCTGCCAGGCAGGTTTTGAATGTACAAACTAGCCAAGGTATGGTTTTGGGCTACATTTTGGGCCTTTGGCTGGTTTGTACTTTGGAAACCAGCCAAAGATTTTATCTTGCCCTAAGGTGTCGTCTGCATCTCCCAATGCATTTTTGTTTAACAATTTGCTGACTGCCAAGTTTAACGTTAGACTACAATACCCAGCATGCAATGGGACTGACTTACCAGATTTTGGGCTCTGGACCCCAGTCTCCTGTCACACTCGCTTTTTTTGGTGACTTTCCTCAATTTCAGACAATTCTGGGGCATAAATCTGCTGGCCACTGAAATTGCCTAGATTGACCTGTTTTACCAATATTTATTGTAATTATATATATGTATTAGGCATTATGGGGCCCCTATACCTCCTGCCCCCCCGCCTGTAGTTATGCCCCTGGTGATGGGCGAATCTGTCACATTTTGCATAAAAACATATGCCATACATTTTTTCACAAATATTTTCTTTTCACTGCACATATAGTGCTACATTTGATGTGCCCCTTGGCTAGTTTGTAGCTATTTTTTTTTGGCTGGTTTTGAAAATGAGACCTGGTAACCCTGCCCCACTCATTCTGCGAGGAGGAGGGGCACCAGGGGCCCCAAGGCCTTAGATCGCAGCATCCGAGTAGCAGGCGCACAGCTCCACGCTCTGCCGGCTGAGTTCAGTCAGTCATCTCCCCGTGTTTGCCTGTGGGGGGAGCGCGTGCGCCTTTTCTCCGGGTTCCATGTCTTTCTCACGCCGACAGACGTAAGGTCTCTCCTCCTCCTTCTCCTCCTCCTGCTCTCTCCGACCATTCAAACTGCTCAGCTAGAGATCGAAGGAACAGGGTAACCGGGCTGCGGAAACCGGGGGACCAGTAGCTTATCAACTGCACCATCTGCTTCCCATTCCCCCGGACTCCTCATCGAGTTGCACCGGACAGCTTTCCGCGCACACAGACACGTCCCCGGGATGGAGTGAGAGCGGATCTTCGGACACAGGAACAAGAGGGGTATGTAACGGTTTTAGAGGGGAGGGCGGTCTCTGGGTTAGGGAAGTCCAGTGTGTCCTTGTGATACAACTGCCGGATCAGCCTGGAGACAAGCCCAACACTAGCGGAACTCACATGACCGCTATAGTTACCCCAGCAAAATAGAGGCAATTAGAGTGATGTAGGGACAGCGATGCACTGTACCATGTGATTGCCATGGAATGGGATACAATACAGGCTTGATGCTTCATACACATCTTGTGCCATTGCTAGGGATAGCGACTGAGGATGCTTGCTGATTAACACACAGCACGTGCCACTGTGAGGCTACACATACTGACAGTGACTGCCTTTTGCCACTGCCTGGGGTTCATCAACTTTGAGGATATGGGGTGTAGTAGTGGTGTTGCAGAACTGCCACGGGTATGTGCATTTAGGTGCTAGTGACACTGCCAGGGTGAATACACAACATATTCTGTGCACTTGCTGCCTCTGGATTTTGGAACTGCCTCTCAGTGTTCAGTGTAGTGACACAACTCATGTTTCATCTCTGCTTTATAAATAACACTGCGTATGATATAGCCATGGGTAGTGCCAAACTCATTCTTCCACTTTGTTACGGCTCTCTGGCATAGTTGGGGTTAAACAAATCCCAGTCACTGTGTGTTTTATCGCTGCCCAGGTGGTGTCAATTTATAGGGGAAGGATCCACCATATAGTACAAGAATCGGGTGCCAGCATTTTTCCGAAGCAGTTGGCATTGTAGCAACCAAAGAGTTAAATCCATAATCTGCCCTGTTTGTTGGCTGGCATGGAAGTCGTAGTCCAGAGAGGGAGTCTGGCAGTCCCTGTATTGAGCCTACATTGTTGTTTCCTTGCAACAGTTCCTGTGACCCATGGAGACTGACGGCAAAGAGCCCTGGGGTGCTGTGCATTTCTCTCTGGGAGTGAACTGTTTTCCTGGCTAGGCTGGTGCTGCTTGTTGCCTGTGGATGAGCTTCATTATAGCTGCTTTTCCTACGACACTCCCATCTGCTTCCTTTTATTGTCACTTTTTACAAAGTATGGCCACGAATCTCCAAGTGAAAGCACTTGTACCTCTTTTGCAAATGTTTTGCCCACTAACCCTGTCAATACTGAGAAACCATACAAATCTGCAATGATTTTAATGATCTATGACTGTTCTGTTTATCTGCTTACTAATACTAGAAGCAAACGTGGACACATTTAAGATGACTTTCTGTTAAAAATTGTAACTTTTAACCCATAATAATGCAAATGAGGAAACGTTTTATAGTTACGCCAGTAATATGTGCTGGGGGTTGTATGTCTTCATATTAGGCATGTGGTATTTGAGATTTTATGCAATACTGTGGATTTGAAGAGGTTAATTATAATGAACAAATCAGACCATTTCTGTGCACAGCTGGGCCTCATATTTGTTTGCCCCAGACACAAAAGCTTCTTCCTCATATGTGTTTAATACATGGTTTACAGCAAGAGCTCATCTCCGTCACTTAATAGGGTCACCAGGCCTGGGTATAATTAAACTGAATGCAATCCTACTGAGTACTGTCTGCAAGATAATGTTTGTTTCCACAAAGCTGTAGGCAGGGTGTGCAGTGTTTGTGTTAGTGGTAATGGACTTGTTGTGGTTCCTAACACACCTCAGTTGCTAGGGGAGGTAAAAGCTTTGCTTTGTGTCTCCTCCAAACATGCACAGGCAAATTACTGGTAAATGAATGCTACATGTCTATGCTTATAGACAAATGTCCATTAAGAGCCACCAGCTGGCAGACAATAGAAACTGAGAGTGACAAATAAGAGCTAACTTGCTCAAATCATTTGCTCCTTCTCTTGTATAATTTCCTGATAGGCTTGGGTGCATCCATGGCACTCTGGCATTTATTTTTCAATTCACACAATAACATTATCTATCTATCTATCTATCTATCTATCTATCTATCTATCTATCTATCTATCTATCTATCTATCTATCTATCTATCTATCCTCTTTCCACTAAAGTTCTATTTGGAAACAGACCGTTATTTTCTTTTACTCTTATTGTATATTGTGGCTGGAATATCTACTGATTTACCCAGCAAAAAGGATAAAAATCATATTAAAAAAAAAATCATTATCTGAGCACTGTTACTGTTCACACTTTGATTCAATTGTTATTATATGTTGGTGCATCTTCAAACAGAACAACTGTACTTATTGTCTTTCTTCTGCTGCTATGTTGCATGCCATTGTCGGACACATAATCAGTTGCTTTGACCTTTATTTGCCTGTATATTCAATAATCTATATACCGGTAAATTCTCATCACAGGATGACCGGTCTCATCCTGTAGTTGCATGTTGGTAAACTGGTGGAAAGTCTTTTTGCACTTCCACAAGAAGAAACAATAGAGTGTTATATTTTATAGAACAGCAAATCATAGTGAATGAGTGAGACGCTCATGTAAATCAGGCCTTTGTCTCTTTTCAGTGCTAGATATACACAGTTCTTGGTGGTAGGTGGGATATGCCAAGTGCAGCTGATTACCATTAACATTGCGCGGATGCTGTTCACTTCCTAGACATGGCTTTGGTATCCATTCATTGCTTTGATCACTAAAGCTCTTTGTTTACACAGACTTTGTCAAAGCATTATCTTGTCACTTCCACTGGAAACAGCTCACAATATTTCTATTACTCTGACTGGGAATAGGCTAATACAATAAGAACAACTGCTATACTATTACTATACACCTACACCTATTAATGTAATTAATTTGTAATAGTATTTAGACATAGCTATATATGTAGCGGCACACGGTTTAACATAGACTTTATATAAATAATAATAAGGACTGCCTAGAGCCCCTAACCTTATATTGATCACTTTGTAACTTTCCTACAGGCATTTGGGTCCCTAAGAATGCTGAGAGCAGCAAACAGACCCCTAGTTTTAACTCCCTGTTGAATAGATTTGTTAACTTGCAATTAAACAGTTTTGCAAAGAATTTAAGAAGATGAAATTTAGGCTAATTGATATGATTCAGAATTTCAAATTACTGCATGTTTGTTTTTAAAGTGCTTAATATGTTACAATTAGTATTCAGAATTATGTTGAATATTCAGAACAGGACTGTTATTTCAATGCCTTTGCATAAATTTGCAGCTCTTTATGCTCTTGTTTAGAGATTTGCTGCCAAGGGGGTAGATCACAAAGAATAGACCCCTTTGTTGGGAAAAACACTTCAGATGATTTAGCATTAAACACAGGAGAATGTTTAATATTTACAACCACTGCGTTGGTAATATGACTAATCATGCTTTACTGAATTGTGGCATAATATTTTTAGCTAATGGTTTTAGGCTTTGAAAGAAAGCAATCTGGTTATTGAAATGACACACACATCTATCTCCTTGTATAGCCAGGATCTGAAAGGAAAGACTGGGGACTGAAACAATTCTTTTTGTTCTTATAATATTTATTTGCTCAATATATTGTTGCAAATATTAAAGCAGTCTGCTTGAATGTGCGAGTCAGGTAAATAAACAATTATAAATAAATTGCTCAGATTTTCCTTTTCTCTGCACCATGGGGACTTACTCGTAAATATTATTTGCACACATATACAACCAATGACCAGTAGCTGTCCATGCTACTTACCTATGAATGCTGTTGGCCAGATCTTCTTGGAGACAAATAGACAGGCTTTATGATCTGGCCAGTGTCATAGAGGTTGAAACTGTTGAAATCTTAAGCCATGTCAGATTGAGCAATATGGAATCTGCTTGCTCAGTCCAATTGAGCCCTCCACCATCTCACAAATAACATCCTAAGTGGTTCACTTATGGCTTGTCTAAACTCATGCAATCATGAGCCCTACTAATACATTTGTCTTACTTAGCAATATATCTACACGCCAGGCTTGTGAAAGAGGATGCAAAGTATCCTTTCCAATGACCATGTCTAATTGGCTTCCTTTTGTCTATAGAATACATTTTTAGATATTTCCCTAATGTGATGGCAGTTTTTACAGTTTTGAAAGTTTTCTCTACATGTGACTGAACTGTATATCTCATATCTGCATGCATATATATGTTGCTGTGGACTGTGAGTCAATTATCATCGTGTCCTTGTTACCAAGGGGCTCAAACCTTATCCTTGTAGCTACAAACAACTTCATTATGACATACTAAAGGGGGTTATGTCTACTCTTGCTGTTCATATGAAAGGAAATTAACATTAAAGATAGGCTTGAGGTGTACATACATTCTTACTAAAGGCAAATTCAGATAGGGGTGCTTTGCTTACTGCATTTGTCACAGAGAAAAACTCAAAGACCACACTATAGAATCTTATGGGTATATGGGAACCAGCATTTTCAAGAAAAAATTGTTCTCGTGCCACAAGCTGCTTACTGTTACTGAAATAGGGCTTTATCAATTGTCATCTGCATGATTTATCCATAGAATACCCAGCATGGAGGCTACTGTTGAAACTACTAGGGAAATTACTGACATATGAGAAATGATGATACATACTATTATAAACATTATGGTGTGGCCAGGAAAGTATTAATGATAAATAGGCCCCATTGTGTACGTCCTACATAGTAAACAAATGTATCAAACTCGTTTCCTCATACTAAAACTCTTACTCTGTTGCTTCAAGTATATTTCAAATATACTTGTTTTAAGTATATTTCCCAAATTGCAAACAGAGGCATTTTTACCAACACTGTTTTCTGCTATAATATAGCAGCATTCAAAACTTTCATTGAATCAAAGGCCTAAAGCTTGCTATGCACGTTGAGATCCTCTGTTTGGGGAAGTCCCAGAATAAGGAGATCTCTGACTGATTTGGCCGCCCACGATTTTTGTCAGTGTTGCAATGGGCACTTGGAAAAAAAACCCAGTGGGTCTCACCACCCCAGACTCCCTGTACTCCCAGCATCTAAATCCGAATGAGGCAGCCTCAGGCAGACAGGCACAAGCAAGAGGAAGTAACTGGCTTGACTGTTGAGGGGTGTGGTTGGAGGGGCGGAAAGGGATTCACATTGTGTGAATCTGTGTCTGAGGTAGAGGCTGAGGCTGTGGTGGCAGCCCCACTGTTTTATGTTCCCAGCATTGAAAAGCAGAACAATCAGTTCAGAACACAAACCTGGGGCATTACTATAAGAAATATAAATAAATACAAGTACAGTTACAGTAAAGATTAAGAGCTAAGTGTTGGACAAGAGGATAGAGGTCCTTGTCCCGAGAGCTTTAGGGTAGGGGCACATGCGAAAAATCGGGGAGATTTAGTTGCCCAGCGAAAAATCACCTCTTCTTCGCACGACTAATCTCCCCGAACTGCCTTCCCACCAGCTAGAATCTAAATCGCCGGCGGGATGCCACTCGGAGTTCTTAGTTTACCGAAGTCGCCAGTAGTTTCCTGGTGAGGCAACTTCGGAAAAGGAAGCACTTTGAGTGCCGTCCAGCTGGCCAAGGGCAGGCTGATCGGCGGTACCCATACGTGGGCCAGTAATCTTCCTATGAATGGGCAGCTTTAAGTACAGGTATAGGATCCATTATCCAGAAACCCGTTATCCAGAAAACTCCAAATTGTGGGAAGACTCCCATAGGCTCCATTTTAGCCAAATAATTTAAAACATTTAAAACATTTTCTCTAATAATAAAACGGTACCTTGCATCCAAATTAAGATAAAATCAATCCTTATTGGAGACAAAACCAGCCTATTCAGTTTAATTAATGTCCCGAGCATTCTGGACAACAGGGCACATGCATCTGCTGTGTTTTAGTACAGATATTATTTCCAGCTCCTTACAAATGAATCGACTAAACCCCACTGACATTTTGAAAATGACCGGCAACAGAGGTATAATAGTAATAAGAAACCCTTTCATTTGCTGGCTACAGAACTAATTTTTAGGTAACTATCCCAAATGTTGCTATGTTTGATGGCACTTATTTCTTTTGTCATGTGGCCAAGCATTGTGTGGTCTTCAGCACCAGGAGGCAGCGACCTACATATGTCTGGTGTTGGCAGCAGGCACTGCCCAAAACTCAGCTATTTCCTGGAGAAGGGCCATTTCATTGTTCATTTTCATTCTGGTAAGATTTTACAATAAAAATCCCTTCTGTTGGTTTTATATTTACAATCTTGTTATAAAATGTTATTTCCCCAATGTACCAATGCTCATGAATTTTTGATAGTGTACATGATACGTTTTGATCTTGCTTAACATTTAAACAAAACAGAGTGAGCAGAGTCCTCCAGTCCTATATTTATTCTGTAACCCTTGTTTGTTATGAGTTATATAAAGGGCTGTGTAACTTGCTGGCACTACATAAATAAAGTATGGCGATCTGCTCTTGTAGCTTGTGCTGGAAATTTGATCAAATATTGCTGATCAGCATTCAAAGGGGTATTGATTTTCTTTTAATCTTGTGTCCACATTTACATCCCACCATCCAATCATGCTTGATTACCTACCTCTTATTGGACTTCCAAGCCAGACTTCAGTAGAATAATTTGAAGAGCGCAATATATACAAACAGCCAACCAAATCTATCATTCTTACATCAATTAAATACTTGCCACAATTCTGAAATCACCATCTGTACTGCATGATTTTATGCTAAATGAAAGGGAAACGGTTATTTGCATATAAGTATAGTTCCATTTACAACTACATTACACAGGCAATTTTGTAACTGTCATTTGTTGCGACCTATTTATGAAGTAAAGCATAATGTTTGCCCAATTTACCCGAATATACTTCTAGTTTGGGGACTATTTTTCATATTTGTAAGTATGTCAGGAGCATAAGCAGCTTCTGAAAGTCTCTATGAGCTGGACCAGGCATTTTGATAACCTGAGCTAAAACAGAACACAGTGTGGTAGTGCCTTGTTATCCAAGTGGCATGTACTGGCTGACCCTTAGGGCTAGGCCACACCGGAAGATTTCAGGGAGATTCGTCGCCTGGCGACTAATCGACGCATCTAATCTCCCTGAATGGCTTGCTGGTATTCACTCGCGACGACACGTTTTTCAAAGTCGATCGAAATTGCCTCGTGAGGCAATTTCCTGCGACTTTGAAAAACATATAGGCGCAGGCGACTTTAGTGCTAGTGGGTGAGAGATACCAGCAAGCCATTCATGGAGATTAGTCGCCAGGCGACCAATCTCCCTGAATCTTCCCGTGTGGCCCTAGCCTTATAGGTATCCAGTTAATTGGACTGCAGGCTAAGCACAGAATTTTGCTATTGTTCTGTTCTTTCAGGAAAACTTCCTGAATGAACCGATCTGATAGGAGGTAAGAGGAGCAGCTGAGGCATTGTATGCTATCCATGCACGTGACTTGATGCATTAGCTGATGACATTTTTCTTTTGCACAAATCAGATATGATCTGATTGGATTATAGGATGCATTGTCAGAAACTGAACCCCATGCTGATACGTATGCCCAGAAAGTCAGACACTATGGTAGAAATTGGACAAACTGCCCAACCAAAACTGGGCCAGTTTAAGGGAATACAAGTAGCTGCTTTAAACTAGATGCAACAAACTAATGAACAGACATATGCAGGCTGAAGCTCCTTCTGCCTAAAGCTCCCATTACCCGTCTTCAGGTATTCATAACAATGTGGGTCTGAGGTGTGAACAGTAAAGGGCTTTAGAGGTGTGAACAATAGGTGGTGTAATAGGAGTGAACAATGCAGGGGTATTTAAGGTGTGAGCAATGTAGTAGTTTACAGTCTGAATTTGTGGTGTAAACATTGCAGGGGCTAGTAAATCTCAGTACTGATATCTTTTAAAGCTTACACAAGTTAAAGGAAAACTATACCTCTAAAATGAACACTTAAGCAACAGATAGTTCATATCATATTAAGTGGCATATTAAAGAATCTCACCAAACTGGAATATATATTTAAGTAAATATTGCTCTTTTACATCTCTTGCCTTGAGCCACCATTTCGTGATGGTCTGTGTGCTGCCTCAGAGATCACCTGACCAGAAATACTTCAACTCTAACTGTAACAGGAAGAAGTGTGGAAGCAAAAGACACAACTCTGTCTGTTAATTGGCTCATGTGACCTAACCTATCATGTGAGTACAGTGAATCCTACGATCCCAGGGGGCGGCCCTTATTTTTTAAAATGGCAATGTTCTATTTATGATTACCCAATGGCACATACTACTAGAAAAGTATATTATTATGAAAATGGTTTATTTACATGAAGCAGGATTTTACATATGAGCGGTTTTATGCAATATCTTTTTATAGAGACCTACATTGTTTGGGGGGTATAGTTTTCCTTTAAGAAGTTACAGCAGGAGGATTTTCATGTGTGTGGGGGGCACAGCACTGCTCTACAGTATTGTAATGAAAGTCTTACGGACCCCATTGCAATATTTGAGTTAGGGCCCCATCATTACACCGCTTTTGAATTGGGTTGACTCTATTGATAGTACAGGTAATATGTGGCTTAGCTTTGACTTTGAGTACTAAAGAATTGTCAGTGGGACTTATGCACATTCCAAGTAGTAGTTTTGGGAATCTATATCTGATGTATGCGGGAACCCCCAAAATAATTGTCTTTTAATTAGCCTCAAGCATCCTCTAAGCCAGTGATCCCCAACCAGTAGCTCGTGAGTAACATGTTGCTCTCCAACCCCTTGGATGTTGCTCTCAGTGGCCTCAAAGCAGGTGATTATTTTTTAATTCCAGGCTTGGAGGCAAGTTTTAGTTGTATAAAAACCAGGTGTACTGCCAAACAGAACCTCACTGTAGGTTGACAATCCATATAGGGGCTACCAAATGGCCAATCACAGCACTTATTTGGCACCCCAAGAACATTTTTCATGCTAGTGTTGCTCCCCAACTCCTTTTCCTTCTGGATGTTGCTCACGGGTTCAAAAGGTTGGGGATCCCTGCTCTAAGCTATGTATAAAGCAGTGGGGGAATTGTACCAGATTTGATCCACGTTTTCACCAAAACATCAGATTTAGAATAATTTGTAATAGCTATGTGGGACATACCAAACACTTAAAAAATTATTTTTTTAATTCACCTATTTTTGTCCTTAAGGAAAATTTTTTTTACATTCGATATGTTTCCAAAACATTATTATACAACTAAGTTTTGGTCTGAAGTGTGTGGCAGTTTTCACCATCTGCTTTTCAAACTGGTATGTCAGTAGGAAATTAGTTGAAAATGGCACACATTGGTTTTGTTCCAGAATCAGAAAGATTGCATGTCTGTGCCAAAGGTATGCTGGCCATGTATTAACATGGTCGTTCAATGTTTAGACGCTGTGATTGGCCTCTGCATGCCTACTACATGTATAACACTGCTTCTTTGATGTCTCCTAAACAGTTGGAAGGATAAGGGTTTTCAGCACCATCTTTGATTTTTAGTTAATAATTATCACAGTGGGGAAATAAATTAAAGGCTTTGTATGAACCAAGTGGAAAAAACATTGCAGAGAAATAAACAGTTATTTGTTTTAGAAAGAATGAGACTGACGAAATACTCGGTACTTTTGTCTATTTCAGGAAAATGACTTAATTATGATTGCTAATTACTCTGCATTTCTTGGCAGTTGATCAAATCCTCTTTCGGGGAGCTGGAATGTGCTAGCATTATCTAATCAAAGGAACTGGGAATAAAAAGAGGAGCATTGATTCTTTAAATTCTGCATGCTCTCCGATTGATGCTGTGGGGGGATTGGGAATTTTCTCTGACCCCCACTGGTATTAAAATGATTTAAATTTCAGGTCTTCAGAATGATCAAATCTCAAAATGTAAATTCAAAAGCTGGCTCAGCTTTAATCAGTGAGTTGTATGCCTTCACACTGTCCAGTTTTCATTGTCCTATGTAGATAAAGGCTTCTTGTGCATCTATGAGCAAAAATCCACAGGTTGCAAATATCCAAGGCATTTCCTCGTCCCTCATGCGAACCATGGATATTTCAGAGGTCCTGACAATATTAAATGCCCACAGCACGTATCCCTAATAAATGTTCAATCTGCACATTTGGTACCCGAGTTATTGTATCAGGACAAACATAAGATCCTTGTTCAATTTTCTATTACCGGTATCTACATTTTTATTTCTCATGTCCATGTTGGATTCCTAGGGATGTAAACTGCATACTATTTTGTCTGTGTATGTTTTAAGTTTTTCCAAAAAAGGTTACATTCTTAAATAAATGGTGTCGCATTACCACAAAACATCTTCTTTTTCTAGCAGATACAAATCTATTTCTCTCTATTTTAGGAAACTGTGGTAGACTATGGGATGGACGAAGCTGAGCAGGACCAGTATGAGGCCAGACTCAAGGAATTGTTTGACAGCTTTGACGCCACTGGTACAGGATCTCTGGATCAAGAAGAGCTGACTGATCTCTGTCATATGCTCCAGCTTGGGGAAGTGGCACCCTCCCTACAGCATGCCCTTCTGCAGGACAATCCTCTAGGCAGAGTAAGACATTTTATGCAGGGGGGGGGTAATCACATCACTTTTTTCAGTTTGATACTCCTTTAATATTATAAATCAGATCAGACTACTCAGCAGGAAGACTAATCTTGCTCCATGTGCTATGGGACATGTAATGCAGCACTCCTCTTTTCCATGCAGCTATCACTTGACTTTTGCAGGAGGTTCTCATGTAAGTCCAGGGGTTGGTTTCTGGAGCTTTGGTTCAGCATTTTCAGGGTGCTAAAAACTATGTGTTTTAAATGTCTTTTTGCCTGAAAGTACCCCATGAACAATTTCTAAATTAATCACAGGTACAGCCAGTCAGCCATATTAAAAGCTGACCGGTAAATAATACCTGATTTGGTTTTGGTAGCTTACTAGAGCAAATTTTAGCACCTGGATTATATATATATATATATATATATATATATAATACACGAAAGCCATGAATATCTTGTAAATTATATCCTTATAAACGGTGAGTAGTGATGTCATCAGTTATAAACGGTGAGTAGTGATGTAATTTCTGTCACATGACTCACTGAAACTTGTGTATTATAATAAATAAAGTACCCCCAGTTGTAAAATATGAGGATATTAGAAGTTACCTCGGAGTTCCATGACCTGTATAAAAACACTCGGCCTTCGGCCTCGTGTTTTTATAGGGTCAGGAAACTCCGAGGTAACTTATAATATCTATATATATATATATATATATATATATATATATATATATATATATATATATATATATATATATATATATATATATATATATATATATATATATATATATATATATATATATATATATATATATATATATATATATTTTTTTTTTTTTTTTTTCTTTAATCTCCTAGTTACTCCTGCATGAAAGCAGGCTGTGTTCTATAGTTGATGGACTCTTTAATAAGAGGAAGGTTCTCAAGGACATATTTTTACAGTAACAGTTTATTTGGGAATATAATTTAATTTATGCACCGTTCAAGCTAGTGACATTACATTATGGTATGATAACAAACTGAGAAACAGCAATGAAATGTTTGTATATTGGTATTAAGCAGATTTTGCCACTACAGCTTTTGCTGCATAACTAATGCCAGCAACTAAGGCCACTGGGATTTTAAGTTTTGAAGCACAGCTGGAGAGACCACAATTAATTTATGTTTTTAAAGGGTATATGATGTCACTGTTTATTCTTTAATGAAATCTCAAGGGACATGATTTTTTTCCCTCCTGTGCTAGTAGTCACTGATTACATCATTGTATTTGTATCATTGGTTAAGAATATCATGATAGATCATTGTGTATATTTAGCGCTCACTAAGGAATAAAGCAGAATTACTAACCATAAATTGCAAGCCATAGTAGAATCTATCACCAACCTTGCTCTGCTAAAATGTTACAGGTTGTGTCCTAGTACCTGTGTTCCGTAGCTTCCTTAGTGTTTCCCCTCTCTGAGCATCAGTCTGCTTGTCTGAAGTGTAGTGCTCACGTGATGAAGATGAAGATAACACAAAAATTTAGCATGCCTCTTAGTTAAGGCTGATGTCACATGGGATGGATTCTCCCAGCATCTTTCAACCATCTGAGAACATCCCCTTCTGCCTCCCATGACCTTAATGGGAGCCTTGTAGAAGAGCAGGTGTGAGTGTGTCCCTTAAATGTGCTGGTAAGCGGGTTTTGGGTGAAAAATCTATTGGAGTTGTCACAGGCCTTAAAATAGCTAAAAGGCGGTATGATTACTAGGCTACCCCTTAATTACTGACATTTAAGGCCAACATTGGTTACATCAAGATTGCTCCAGCAATCTTACTTATAATATCTATTTAACACTTTAAAGACAGTGGAGCTCATATATCAACACAAATTTGCCCATGGGCAGTAACACATAGCAACCAACTGGTGATTATCTTTTTCCAGCCAGCTGCAAGTAGAACAATGCATGCAATGATTTGATTGGTTGCCATGGGTTTTTGCCCATGGGCACATTTATCACAGAGTTGATACATGACACCCACAGTGTTTTGTTGCTGCAAATTGCCCTCCTGTGAACGAAAAAACTCTACAAAAAAAACATTTAAATAGAAAAGCTTTGTTCTCAAGTGTTCCAAATCAGTAGAATTGCATAACTGCAAAAATTCTTCTCCATGTTTTTACCCTGTTACATGATGCAGCTGACATGGAACACGCAATTGCAAGACTTTTAAGCCCAAAGGTATTGTCAAGTCACTGGTGTCAGAAGAGTTTTTTGATACCTGTGATGTCATGTCTAACATCACCTTCTTTATTCTATGCTGCTGGTATGCTGTAATTTTACTGCAAGATAGTGTGTATCTTGTTGGTAATTAAAGAGTTAATTCAGTAATATCCTCCCACAAAAATTTATATCAAAAGATATATGTCCCAAGGCTCATCTTCAATAAAAATAAATATTTATTATTCACATTTTTAAAAAGTATTATGATACATACTGACCCCACATGGCCCACCTTGCGCGTTTCACACCTTCCGGCGCTTAGTCATAGGTGTCTCCAGTAATATCCTCACCATGCACTGAAAACTTTCACAAGTTGTGACATATTATTGATATGCTTATAATGTGCTTTAGTTTGCAAACTGATTAGTACATATTGTACTGTATGTTCTTATGTCTCACTCATAAATGCTGGTATCTACATGTATTTTAAAGTCTCTATTATTACTGGGTTTATGGTGAAGTACTGTATTCCATGCTAATGTGCGGACGGTTCTAGGCAAGTGACTGAACATTCCAGTAATTCTGTTATTAGTTAACCCATAACCTCCTTATTCAGTGACCCCAAACGGCAAACAAAGGTTTGCCCTGGAGTTACCATGACGGTGTAGATGGAAGGAAGCAGCTACAGTGCACATAATACCCACCAGCCTGGAGATATGTCGCTTGTAGTTTGTTTCTTGGAATATATACTAAAAAGACTTCTATTTGAATATTGCTTGCAATTAAAAGGGCAATAAATGGCTATGCTTTTTCAGAAGTCTAAGCATTCTCTTTTGTGTTTCATTTGTGACTTGTAAACATGATGTTGACGGTAAGATTCTATGATGTTTTGGTTACTTAATTTTATTTGTGCTGCTATCTGTTGTTAGGGTTTCTGGTCATATGATGTGCATTGTACCTTACTACCAATGCTGGATTACCCTGACATTTGAATAGTGTAGGTTAGTTTAGGAGCCTATGTCCTTGGAAAATGATGTTTAACCCTTTACCTGCCACAGATTGCAGCTGTGGGATAGGAGTAAATAAACCCCTAAGATTTTTTGGGTGGGAGCCCTTAAATGTTGTGGGACCCAGTCACTTTAGTTATGCCACTGGGTTAGCAATAGACAGAGCTAATAAGCAAATGAAAATAAACAAGCCACCACCAGTATGCTTAATGTTGCTTAATTTTCACGTAATATTCTATTGCTCTCTGCACAATTACTCCGCGTATTAAACAAATTAGATTGCACGGCTAATTTATAGCTGCCAGTGCAACATCAAGTCCTTGCCATGTAGAATAATCCCTTTGGGTTGTATCTGATTTGGTCACAGTAAAACTGTCTGACAATTCAGGGGCAAGGGCCATCTGTCTTCTATGCAGCTGTTTGGTATGGTTGGGTGCTGCAGATTAAGTGAGAATAATGAGATCCTGTAGCATTCCACCATTGTCTGACTCTTTTTTTTCTCCTTTGTACCTTATGTGTCTTATGTGTCTTCTAGTGCCCTTTCTGATATTAATGTCTGGATGCAGATTGGACCGGCTGGGTACATTATTAGAATTCATTTTTCACTTGTTTTGACAGATACTTGAACCAGGATTCCTCAGGGTGATTTACCCCACCCAATTGCCGCTCAGACATTTATAGGTTGTCCTGCATCAGCCAAGGCATCTGGTGCATATTCAGTCACTTCAAGGCCCAGACAGCCTGGGGCGACACACAGATCTGACTGTCTGGACTTATCTCTGTAATTCATGCAGACAGTCTTAAGCCTATCTGCATGTACATTCTGGGCCTAAATTATACCACAGCAATATAGGAATATGACAATTATGTCTGAGCGCAAAGAAATAAGACTACTGCTGCTTCCTGGGGGTCATGTATGAGTGCCACTGATTTAATATACTTAATATGTAAATATGAAAGCGTTCCTCTGTCTGGCACTGGGGACTCTTGAGCTTCACCTCACATGCAGAGGAGCCAACACCAGCTGCAGCATTACACTTTTCCTTGGAAGAAGCATAGTTGTTTGAACTTTAACCAGCAAATCTGCTCGGCAGGATAAAAATAGTGTCCTCATAGCTTCACTGGTCTATTTTGATACATGGGAGTTGCACCCGGGATTTGCTCTGAAAATTGGTAAATAACGATTTTGGATGTGACATATATATTTTTTGCTGGTAGTATTATACGGGAGGTTTGTGTATGTCTCAGACGATGTTCCCCTGCTTTGTTTCCGCCAAACACAGTATTATCTTGCTTGCCATAATTAAGCCATTGGGATGCATCAATGTCCCAGCTGTTGGGGGCAAGCTCCTGAAGAAGCAGGCATACCAGCTGCTGTGAATGCTGTACTTTATCAACCCCTGATCTCCCCAGATAGAAAATATTATGAATTCCAGGTTTGTTGTGGCTGGATCTCACATTATTGCTTTATATTGGTATTTATTCATTTCTTTTATGAATTCATAATGTATCCAATGCCAATGACTATTGTCTATAAATTAAATATAATGTATTGTGTGGAAGAACAGCAGATTGGATTAAAGAGGATCACAGTGACAACCCTGACTCCTAGGTTAAAGTTCCTATAAATGATAGGAACGTGTCTATTACTGGTAACTAAGCACTTTCTTTTGTTCAACAGCGCAGATGATGGCACAGCCTTCCTGTAGCTGGAATATTAAAGGGATCCTGTCATTAGAAAACATGTTTTTTTTCAAAACACATCAGTTAATAGTGCTACTCCAGCAGACTACTGCACTGAAATCCATTTCTCAAAAGAGCAAACAGATTTTTTTTATATTTAATTTTGAAATCTGACATGGGGCTGGACATTTGCCCCTGGTCATGTGACTTGTGCCTGCAATTTAGGAGAGAAATGCTTTCTGGCAGGCTGCTGATTTTCCTTCTCAATGTAACAGAATGTGTCTCAGTGGGACATGGGTTTTTACTACTGAGTGTTGTTCTTAGATCTACCAGGCAGTTGTTATCTTGTGTTAGGGAGCTGCTATCTGGTTACCTTCCCATTGTTCTTTTGTTTGGCTGCTGGGGGGGAAAGGGAGGGGGTGATATCGCTCCAACTTGCAGTACAGCAGTAAAGAGTGATTGAAGTTTATCAGAGCACAAGTCACATGACTTGGGGCAGCTGGGAAATTGACAGTAAGCACACAGTTGTGTTATAGATACTGCCGAATTTATAGGCTTTAACAACAACTGCTTTATTATAATTATTGTTGTTGTTATTCTTTCTTTATATAGCACTGACACGCATACTTAATGGTGTATAGGGTAAATGTCATAGGGTTGTTGCCAACCCCCCCCCCCCCCCATTTAATTTACAGATGCGGACATACAGATATAATCTATAAATCTGTATTTCAGTTTTTGGTTTTACTGGCCTTTTTTTTGCTACATTAAGGGACCTATTTAACCCTTGACTTTTTTTGGTCGAACTTTTAAAGGGGAAAACTGCAGCCAAAAGCTGCTAAAAATCTGAATCTGAAAATACTGTAGCTAAAAGAACCCTGTCAAGGTGATGTAGAAGTCAGTGGCAGACATCCCTGAAGATATTTCTTGACATTGTGATCCTCGCTGGTTCTTGTCCGATAATCCAATAAATTTGAGTTGTTGCAGCTACAATTCATTAAAGGAGAAAGAAAGGCTTTGTGCACTTGGGGTGCCAAATGTTAAGGCACCCTCAAGTGATTGTATTTACTTACCTGAAACTCGGGCCAGTGCTCCTATCAGCAGAAAACTGCACTGGCTTGGGGTTATACCAGTGTGCACCACGGAGTGATCTTCTTCCGTCTTCTTCTTTCTTCGCGCGGCTGCGCATTGGAATGAATAGCCGAACATTAGCTTAAAAAGTCGGCTATTTTGTTCATTTGCGCATGCTTTTTCTCAGAGAAATTTGAAGAAAGAAGAAGCCGGAAGAGGATCGTTCCGTGGTGCAGTTTTCTGCTGATAGGAGCATCGGTTCGGGGTTTCGAGTAAGTCAATACAATCACTTCGGGGTGCCTAACATTTGGCACCCCCGCAAGTGCACAGAGCCTTTCCTTCTCCTTTAAAGTTGAATTTTTGGAGGATCAATTTGAAAATGTCGCACAATACGAATTGACGCACGCTTTCAGTAAGACGTTTTTGAGCACTGACTTTGTTGCGCTACAATCCAATAAAGTCAAGTTTTTGGAGCATGGATTGGAAAAAGTCGCACAATGCGAAACACGCGTTTTTTTGGATGGGAGTTAGGTCGACTTTGTTTCAAGAAAAAAAGAAAAGTCGAGTTTTAGTAAATACCCTAAGTTTAAATATTTTTATTGCTCTATGAGTTGTACAGAATGATGTTTCCGAGGTTAGTTAAATTATCCTGTAGTTGTTACTTCATTGCTTCTGTGGGTGGTTGTCTGACTGGTTTGTCTAGGAAAAGTATACTCATAGGAAAATGCCTCCATCATCAACCTTTCAATTTCCAGTGTGCACCTTTGGCTTAGGCCTGATCTTTCTTGCTTGTCTACCTCTATCCCATTTGCTTCTAATGTAACCTGCTTCTTACATGAGTAACCTGGATCAGATAGAGAAAACCAGAAATGGAGTTATCACATGGAATTGTAACCGCTTGCAAATCTTTTTCTTTTATAGGTTCATTTCGACCAATTTAAAGAAGCTCTTATTCTTGTACTCTCCAACAGTCTGTCAAATGAAGATGCCTTCCAGGAACCAGGTAAAACATCTCTTGCTGTCATTTATAATTCCAAGGAGAGGAGCCAAAACCCTCTGCAGTAATGTGCATTTCTTTAGAGTAAAACCTGAAATAGATGATTGAAGATGTTCATCAATGGAGGCTCGGTTTAATATTTTCAGACTTGCAGGATGTTATCTTTTTCTTGAGAGATGCAAATTAATTATTAAAAGACAGTTTCTTTTACACACAATGTTCAAATGCATGCATGTATTTTATGGACTGCCAAAGGGGAAAAAATAATTTTAATGAGTTACTTCTAATAGTCAGGAGTGAATGTTGGGTGTTATAGTCTAGCCACATGTAGAGAACCCCTGAGGGGATATGCTGTTTAAATATATAATATTGTGCAGTACTGGTGACCATTATTTATTCTGCCATGTTAAAAGAGGATATAAAAAGCTGGCAAGCAAGTGTTCTGCTTTTGTTTCAATGCATAATAAGCAAGGTTTACATAAAAAAACAATTCCTTCTTTCAGTAGTTACAGAAAGAAGAAACTGAGAACCCTTGCTAGCATTGGTGGAAGATTGAGAATACCTTGGCCAAAGCAATCAATATGAAAGTTGGCACCTATGTATTTAACAATACCTATAACCTCTTCCAGGAAGTCATTTTAAGTTCGGTTCATTGCTCCCAAAAGATTGGTGTCCATGTGGGTTATGCTTTCTCCACTTCACCATGTCCAAGGGTTCACTGTTATACTTTGCCAGCATTTGTTCTGTTCTCATACAATAATTGCAATGTAGCCGATGAAAGGACCTGGAGGGGGTGGCTGCATAGCTTGTACCCGGGCCCTGTCCCCAGTAATTCCGTTACTGGGCATCTGGGGCCACTCCGTCCCCCCGCTCTTCTCTGACAGAGTGCCGCTCCTCCGCTCCCACACCAAGAAGTGCTGCAGTTCCTAGAATCTACGTTCTATGGTACTTAGTTACCTTTATCCACAGAATGTAGATTCTACAATCTGTGGCACTTAATGGTTAAAAAAACTATCATAACAAAGCAGCATGTGAGGCAAAAATTCCCCACTGATTGTCAATAGATATATGGTTCCACTGTAAGATGTTTTTTGCATGTTTTGGGAAGGGATTATAGTTCCTACTTGCGATAAGGATACTTTATTGTTGCTGATTATTCTTAGTAACAGTAGTTCCTGTTTGTGGTGTGTATTGCTACACACGGTTTATCTTCCCTGTGCTCTGAGTGTCATTTGTTTTACCTGGTTGAGATATGTGCTTCTCCAGGCTTGTTCAGCTCTTGATGTGTCGATAATTTCTGACCTGGATAAGCAATAGGGCAGTTGCTTGGTGACTGAGGGATTTGTCCGTTACAGCCCATACACAGCATGCTACATAAGCTGTGTTCTTCCAGGTTAATCATCCTTATAAATGTAAACAAACAAAAAGAACCATATGCCAACGCAAACTTGGTAATGTTGATTAGCTTGGCGGCTATCATAGAAACGTTCTTAAATGTAATATTATTTCACTCATGACATGTTTTCTTATTGCACTTTGTTTAATAGATATTGGGCTTTGTGTTAAGGTTGTGAAAATGTTTGTGATTTTTATGTCTTTTTTTTATTATTATTATTATTGTGTGTTTGTGTTAAGAGGCATTTACATGATTTAATTATTGGTTTGTCTTTTTTTAATGAGTGTAAGTGCACTGTTAAAAGAGAAGACAGAAAACATAATGATAGGGATTTTTTTCACACTGGATTGTGTTTGAACCCCAAACTACCAGGCATGCTACTCTGAGCGGAACATTGTCAGGGTTTTCTTTTTTATTTTTAATTCACTGCTTCAAGGATTTTATTATCATTTTTTAAAGGGGTATTCCACAAGAGAAATTCCAAGCAACTTTGCAATATAATTTCATTAAAGCGATATGGGCACGTTCCTATAAAAATCATAGGAACGTGTCAGTATAAAGTAAATGCTGCACAAGGAATCATTTCGCTCAAAGCCGACCCCGCAAACCTTTGTTCACCCGACCCTCCGACACAGCTAAAAGTCCTTCTGAGCCGTTTCAGTGACGCTGGACTGGGGGCGGTGCAATCCTTCCATAGGCTGTTACGAATGAAAACAGGAATTCAGCCTATAGAAGGATCGCACCGCCACCAGCCCAGCATCACTGAAGCAACCCTGAAGATCAGTTAACTGTGTGAGCGAGTCGGCACGCAGGTTTGTGGGGGCTGGGGGCGGCTTTGCTGGGGGGCTATGAGTGAAACAATTGCAGCATTTACTTTATACAGGTATAGGACGTGTTATCCAGAATGCTCGGGACCTGGGGTTTTCCGGATAACGGATCTTTACGTAATTTGGGTCTTGCTTTAAGTCTACTAGAAATCCATTTAAACATTAAATAAACTCAATAGGCTGGTTTTGCTTCCAATAAGGAATAATTATATCTTAGTTGGGGTCAAGTACAAGGTACTGTTTTATTATTACAGAGAAAAAGGAAATCATTTTTAAAAATGTTTGATTATTTGGATAAAATGGAGTCTATGGGAGACAGCCATTCCGTAATTCGGAGCTTTCTGGATATCGGGTTTCTGGATAAGGGATCCTATACCTGTACTGACACATTCCTATGATTTTTATAGGAATTTGTCAGTATTAAACAAATGTCAGTGGTTTTAAGTTATTTGAAATGTAACTGCTGTTAAAAGCCTTATATATATGGCTAACTGTTCGTATTCTCTGTACTCCTGGCTCTGATTATTGAAACAATATTGCAAGCCATCTGATTGAAGGTGATTTAAAAGAGTTTTTGGGTGGAGGACCACTTTAATATTACTTTTCAAGCCACCTACATTGTTATAGACACCGCCAAGTCAGGATCTGCATCTTTAAAGATTAGCTTTGAACATGGATATCCAGCCAAAGCTGCTGCCATTTTCTACAATTTAGTCATCCCCCAATTTCCTTTGAACGTCATCTGACGGTGGATTCAAAAGAGAATGATTAGCTTCTGTTTGCCTGCCATAATAAGCCTGTCTTTGTGATCTACAGAATTGTAGCCGAAGAGACAGATTATTCCATGTTATAATAAGGAGGGGGTCATCAGAGTAATCAGCATTGCTGTTCTCTGTCTTTGCAGAAAGAGGCTCATCTGTGTTAAGATTGTGCTTCAACATTAAAGATGAGGCATTCATCGGCCTATCGCTTACACTAATCTTTATTAATGATAAATCAAAGGACAGACAAAATATCCTTTGTGACCATACACAAGGCAACCTTCTATGTGTCCTCTCCAGATTCAGGTTCAATCAGCAGTTTACAATTATGTGTGTTTAATACCTCTTTCCAATAATTTTCTGGCTCATACAGTATGCCCTGAAAATATCCACTAAGTAATTTGCATTGAAGAGGATATTAAATGTTAGAGCCCTAAACAGATGATCACTGTTTAAGAATGGTATAATATCTAGTGACCTAGAAGTGTAATATATTTAGCTTGAAAAAAAAAAACTTAATTCTAGACACAGACAGACTGGCAATGCCCAATTAGATTTGTGGCCAACTTGGATGTACACAAAGTGGGACGAACTATGTTATCCTCAAATCCTTTAATAGTCACTTGTAATAGATGATGAAGACGGTTAACTGACATACCTGAGTCAGATAGAAAAGTAGTACATTCCTTGTCTTTGTTCTTTATTATGCTTTACCTGCAGTTCGTTTTTGCCTTTAATGATTCTAATACACCATATACAATATTTCCATGAACACTTATTTAAACAAACAGCCAAGCACACCCTACAGCTGAACAGATCATCAGAACAGGTGAAAAAAAAATGTAATTTAGTGTTTTAGTGGTGGGTAAATATCTTCCTCCACTTTAATGCTGTATCAAAAACCTTCAATGTAGAAGCTACAGTGGCATTATAGCCCTTTGAGAGGATGAAGGATAGAAGCCAAATTAGCAAATTATACCCACTCTGCAATGACTGTATCAATGGCAGTATTCCACAAATGCCTTCCTCTTGTAGGAAACCAGAATTATTCTACTGTCATTGGTTAACTGTATCTGTGTGCCTGACCCTCTGCATCCAGTAAGATAAGGTAAGGTTGTATTTGGTGTAGCTATATCCAGGGTTTTAGATTAGTACCTTTTTTTCCCCTTTTTCCCCAAAGTTATTTTCAATTGTTCTTTGATGGTATGAAATTCATTTCATCTTGTTGGAGTCTGGTTATTTTATGTATCATGCGTTTATAGTTTTAGGGTTAGAGGATTCGGGTCCATATTGAGAACTTTATATTCTTTGGGATGGTGGGATGGTAATATACTTCAACGCACCACACTTCTTAACTCCTAAAGTGCTCTTGTTAGAGCATATAAAGGTTTTATATTTATTTTTTTTAACTGATGCTGGAGAAATCCTGACACATTGCTGCTGGCTCCCTTGTATACGGTTTTTGAATCCAGTTCTGTATGCATATATTTATATTCCAGTTGGTGCATTGATCCTATCTGAAATGTGGTGTTCACAGTACAAACGGATTAGAAGGTTGAGAGCATTTCAACAAAATAAATTGCGGCTTTATAACCATATAATAAATCATTCATTAAGCCTATCCCCTTGGCTATAAGACCACTGCAGAGCTTAAAAGAAGATATTGCCTTGATATCATTTGATGATGGTTTTGAAGTGTTGTGTTTAAAGAAGGGTAACATCTGCCCTCACATTCAAGACATGATTATTTATGTCCTTCATTTTTTTTTAACTAATCGTTGTGTATCTATTTAATATGTTGCACAGTCACTGAAATCATTTCTTTTGTTACCTTCACCAACTGCCCTCTCCCCTGATAGAAGGGTAAGGCCTCCACACTGGGTGTTTTGGGGAGATTTGGTCGCCTGGCTACTAATCGCCTCGTCTTTGCCGCGACAATCTCCCCAAACGCCTTCACTGATTCTGCGCCGGCTAAAATGAAAAAAAAAAACAAAAACGCTGGCGCTAATCACATGCGGCGATTCGTTTTCTGAAAACGAATCGCCGTGTGTGATTAGCACCGGTGTTTTTTTTTCATTTTAGCCGGCGCAGAGTGAGGGAAGGCGTTTGGGGAGATTGGTCGCCGCAAAGACGAGGCGATTAGACGCCAGGTGACCAAATCTCCCCAAAAGGCTCCAGTAAATATTCACTGCTGGTTGTTTGCTAGAATAGTCAGTAATACCGTGTTTGCAAATGGCATGATAAAGAGGCACAAGACATTAACGGAAAAGCCACAAAAATGCCAAAGCTGTGCACATATAAAAACCTTGTTGTAACAGTCATTCTTCAATAGTGCCATGAGTATCCGCACACAAATTAGCCTTAATCCCAATTATCAAACCTGACTGTATTTACTTACCTGAAACCCCCGGGCTGGTGCTCCTATCAGCAGAAAACTGCACCGGCCCAGGCTTATACCAGTGAGCACCACAGAGCGATCTTCTTCTGGCTTCAAATTTCCTGGGGCAAATGCATGCGCAGTTGAATGAAATAACCGACTTTTTAAAGTTTGGCGCGAAGAAAGAGGAAGACAGAAGAGAAAGCTCTCTGTGGAGCTCACTGGTATAACCCCGGGCCGGTACAGTTTTCTGCTGATAGGAGCCCTGGCCTGTGGTTTCAGGTAAGTAAATACAATCACTTGGGGGGTGCCTAACATTTGGCACCCCCAATTGCAGGATGACTTTCCTTCTTCCTTTAAAGGGCCAGTATATCTCCCTTTTTATCATTAATTCAATGTATAGGGCTTGTCAAATATTTTTTATATTGTTTTAATGAATAAATATGCATGTTTTTTGTTGTTTCTACTTCCGGGACAGTGGAGGGAGTGGGGGTGTCGGATGTAACATTAGGCCCTCCTTTTTAATCAGGTCAGCAGCTCAAACAAGCTTTCATTTTCTTTCATTTTCTTTCATTTTGGGTGAAAATTAAGAATTTTTGTGAGGCAATATATCCGTTTTTAAGAAAAGGGACTTCATTTACAAAGAAGTTGTCTGATTATTTTTGGTGCTCATCTAGCTCTGTAAACATACATATAATATCATCTTTGTTTGAACACGTAGTGTCATCTACTGAGGTCCAGCCCAAATACATTAAAGATGGAAAGCGGTATGGCAGGAGGTCTGTGCCTGAACTTCAGGATTCTCTTGAGTTTGATGAAGAGACAGTGATTGAACCTGAAGATGAAGGTACCAGGTCTTCACATGTCGGCTCCAGAAACTGTGAAGAGGTAAGAACAGAATAATAATAATAATATTATTTTTTCTAAAAACTGGCAATGGGATCTTCTGCCAGGAATTCTTTCACATTTCCTTGTTTCTTTATCTTTAATGCTAGTGTCCCCTTTGTGTTATCCTCACTATGCATTCATGATTAGACAAGCTCTTGTGTTTTCCTTAAAGAATCAAGTACAGTATTCTGCAACTGTAGCATTAATGTTTCCAGATAGGCATTTTTATGCTTTGCATGTACAAATGTTTTAAAATACAATCTCTTTTTAAAAAGGCAACTGTCCACTGACACCGATATAGATGGCTAATGAATGAATTCATTCTTAATCTCAAACCTTTTAAGACCACCAGCCACATCCTCTTGTCTGAATCCGTAATAAGCTAAAAACTCTAGTGAATACTCCAGCTCTAAATGTGTATGGAATACTGAATGAGGAGGCTTCTGAATCCTACGGTCTATTCCTCTTGATACAGGACCTGCCAGGCGCAGCTGTTCATCACAATATGTTTAATTATATTACCACTTCCAAACATCCTTGCCCCTGAATTGCAGTTCACGCTACAGGGATATTTTATCATTTGAAAGCGTGTGAAAGGCAGACAGTTCTCTGTGTTTTAAATGGTATGCAGGGGATTTTACAGCCTTCATTTTCTCCAAGTAAATTATAATTTGACATGTAATTTAATGTTTCTTTTTATTGCTATTATAGTTGATTCTTCAAGCTGTTCGCATATTGCCTGAACATTAATTTTATTCCTTTCTCATTAATATTTTAACTTACATAAGGAAAGAAAAACCTGAACATGTGGATGCTTTATCAGGCTGCAATAATAAAATTATCCATGTGTAGACAGAGCGAGCCAGTTAAATGGTTGTGGCTAATAATGGTTATTGTTAGGGAACAAATGTGAAAGCATAACTATGTAAAACAAAGGACAAGTACTGCCGAGTGACAGTTTATTCGGTATGGATAATAGCACTCTCATATACACACAAGGCTTTTATCTCCTCCATGAATGGCCTTGAAAAATGGTGAAGAACAGTTGTGTTGCTTTTTTTGTATTTTTTTTTTTTTTGTTAGCCAAACATGATGGAAATAATGATTTTAACAAGTGTATTTGAGAGTGTTATTCTCATCATTTTTAAAGGTGCTTTTGTGTGAAAATCAAAAACATGCATGTCCAACTACTTACTGACAAAAAAGGAGTGCTTTCTCAAAAAACACTCTGAATAATTCCAAGTTAAATAAGTAAAGATTTTGGTCCTAAGAAAGGTTTATGACTAAAATGTTAAAGGGTAACTATTTGAGTACATTGAACTAGGAAAGTTTGTAAATATAATCATTTAAAAGTGTTGTACAGTTTCTGAAATACCGTAGATACTTTTGAGTATCCCTCTCTCAACAATCTGTTTCTCTTTATGTTGGAGTTAAGACACATAAGAATAGCTGCAGGCCCCTTGAATTGAGCAGAATTCAATTCAACAGGGGTAAGCAGTGGGAGGCATGTAGGCCTCCCATCACCTGCCCCTATCCCTGCCTTAATTTGCTGGTCATTCAGATGCACAAATTAGGAAGCGTCAGGAAGCGCAGCCTGCATTGGGGCCTGATCAGTCACTAGCACAAAGACAAGCGGCCTCCTGATGCAAGTCCGATGCAAGGTGCAGAGCTCAACTTACCCTGCAAGTGCCTTTTAAATAAGCATTGAGATACTCTTGATTCCTCTATTTAAGAGAGCTCAAACCAATGATTTAGCAGAACTGTCAATAAAACTCTGACTCCTGCATAAAGGGTGAGAGATGGCTGAAAGGAGGACACTGAAGAGTAATTTAATTATTTGAGAAATCTTCAGAATCAGAATGTTTAATTCATTATATTAGAAAGTGCCCTATTTTCATAAAATGAAGCTTATATCCAATTTTATTATTGCTATAAATCTAGGTTTAATTTTATTTTCTAGTTTTTCATTTGTGCTGGACTTGCCTTTCATATCCAATATTTAGTGGCCCCAAATAAAAGGTCATCCTATAAAACGATGCTAATATCTTCTATCTAATATCTATGTTTGCCTTTTGTAAAGAGTAGAAGAATGTTCGAGTAGAAGGCTTCTAAATAAAGTTCAAGCTGAACTTTGTTAACTAAACAATATAGGTTTTGTGAAGGAGAAGGGTTAGGAGCCAAATTCTGTGTCATTTTTTTTCTGAAGCTCAGTCATGCAGATCCAGTGAGAAGAATATGGTTTATTATAAAGAAGAATAATACACACACATAACCTAACCCAAGTTTTGTTGTCATGTGTCTCTGTAACTTGAAGCCGGCACAGCACGTATAAAGGTTAAGTGTGCCTGTGTGCAAAATGCAAACAATAAGATAACTGTCCCAAATAAGGCATGCACTCACAGGTCTTAGCCAAGGTGAAAAAACTGCTAATGTTTCAGCTAGCCCTCTAGCCTTCCTCAAAGCCTTTGAGAAAGGCTAGTGGGCTAGCCGAAACGTTAGCAGTTTTTTCACCTTGGATAAGAAATGTGAGTGCATGCCTTATTTGGGACAGTTATCTTATTGTTTGCATTTTGCACACAGGCACACTTAACCTGTGTGTGTGTGTGTGTGTGTGTGTGTGTGTGTGTGTGTGTGTGTGTGTGTGTGTGTGTGTTAGCTTGAGACGATAAAAAGTGTTGTGTACAAACATACAGATTTAAATCCCCCCAAAAACCCGCGACATATATATTATAAACAGAGACACATGACAACAAAACTTGTTAGGTTATGTGTGTGTATTATTCTTCTTTATAATAAACCATATTCTTCTCACTGGATCTGCATGACTGAGCTTCAGAAAAAAAATGACACAGAATTTGGCTCCTAACCCTTCTCCTGAACTTTTTTTTATTTGATACATTTCTCAGCGGCATTGGTGAAAAATTAGTCAGTGTCCGTCCTAAAGCTGTTTAGAAAGATATAACAAGTTGAAAAATTTAACTTTATACTTCACTTAAAAAAAAATGGTCACAAATAGAAAGAAATTGAAAAAAATATTTCTGGTGGACTATCTGAAAGCAACTTAAAAAAGTGTTGGAAGATAAACAACCCCTTTAGGTTGGTGTTCCGTTACTTTTTTTTTGTAATATTGTTGCTGTTGTACCCATCTACTTATGTCTCCTCTGGTGGCTTTAACAAGTTTCCGTGTATAAACAAAACAATGTCGGCAATCACAGCATGCTGTAAATCAAGATAGTATGTAAATGATAGCAGTTTAAAAAACAGAACATATTTAGATGTAAAAACAACCTGTCACTAGTGGTGAAAAGTGAATACCAGAGAGGGCAGGAGTGGGCAGTCGATAGCACCGAAGTATGGTATTGAAATCTACGACATCTGAAATGGATGAAAACCACAAAGGATCCTAGAGTTACAAATGTGTATAGAAATGATAACATATATGGAAGTATAATGCATTAAAGAGCTGCCTGTCAGCACAACAAGTTTAACTTATCAAGTTACCCGCAATTATTATTACTATTGTTTTCCTTTATGCAGAACTAACACATTTATGCCTCACTTTACTAAGATATTATAATCACATGATAATACACATAATTTATATCAGTGCCTGTCCCAGAATAGTTTACAGTTTCAGGTTCTAATATCATCAGGTGCCCATTTATTACAATATTCATTTGTGCCTATAACCTATAAAGTAATCTTTATATAAGCTTTCATTGGAGTATATAGATTATTGTGTCTGTGTATGGTCATCTGTCCAAATGTTTCCACCATATCAGCTGACTGTATCTGGTTTAAATATAAGCCCATGGGTGTGTACATTTTAAAGAATTCCTCTTTAGTAATAAATGGTGAAACCCATAATTTACTGTTCCAGGATCACATGAGGATTCTCACACCAGTATTCATAACATACAAAGGCTCACTTAGTCTAGCTAGGGGCTAATAAAGAATGGAATAGATAAAGTATATGTCTATTTTGGTGCCAGTGTGCCTGTTGTGTTTTGTACTGTAAGTTGGGTGCAAGAGCAACTCATACCGAACACATACTTTGACCACTTGGTAAGTACTAGTGTGCATGCAAAATTTTGCCCCGCCAAATTTACACTATTGAAGGGCGTATAAGTGCATACTTGTGCCCCCCCCATGTGCTAACATTAAGTCAGAGGTTGAGCCCACATACAGTTGACTAACCTGCACACCATTTCATGACTGTATCATCTGATGCAAAAGGTTGCACAATGCCTGCTAAAATCTAAAACAAAAGGGAAGCCTGCTTTTATTCTGTGCACTCTTCTTGTAATCTCTAAGACATTTTCATCTTCAATAATTACATTGTTAGATTAAGCAGACAGGTTCTTATTAGGACTATAAGCATTTAGAGGGCATAATGATGATTATGTTGGCTTTGTCCAATATAATTTTTTTTTTAAACTATTTAAAATGTGCTAATGTTGCCATACAAGGTTAAATATGTCTTTGGCTGCCGAGGCTCAAGGCTACACAAAGGTCAGATTAAAGGGATCTTTTCAGTTGCTCATAAATGAGATTTAATAATGTTTGCCTTGTGAGCAGCTCATAGTTATTTCCAATATTCTTAAACAGTGTGTGTTAACATTTTAATGAACTTTTCTTTGTATTCAAAGTAATGTCCTGTAAATAGCGTATTCAAAGCTCTCCTGCATCTTGGAGATAATGTAACCCTCAACCACCTTTGTGTCATGCTACATTTGCCTGTACCTGGAAAATAACTTTCTCTAGGTCTGTTTATTACTTCATCCAAGATATCCCCCCCACCCCTATTCATTCTTTTGAGGGGCTCTTGTTCCCATCACTAAGCTTCCTTAAAATTCTGGGTCAAGCTACTGCTTGCAAGCAGGGAATTACTATACCATCTGTATGCACTGGTCAGCTAATGAATTAATGAAATTTCTTCACTTAAAAATAATTTTCTATTATTATTTGATTATTTATCCTTCTGTACAGGTTCTCTCTCTCCAGTGTATCTTCAGTCTGTGCAACCATCTGCTTAGCTGTTAGAATTAATGATACTTGCAACCTGGTAGCAGTTTAAGTTGCAAACTAATGAGCTGCTGAACAAAATTATAAACTTCTACATAGATCTATTACCTGCTTGAAACGAGGGCCAATACCTCCCATATACTCACAGAAATTCGAGAGGTTGATATTATAAGGAAAATTATACCCAACTATACTGTGTTGTGCCAATTTAAGCATCCCCTAGTGACTCAACTTGCTAACTTGGTACTTTGGCCCTGTTATCCCTTTCTTCAGCCTGAAGATGCCATTTTTTTTTTCTTCCTGTAAATACCCTGCACTGCTATTGATGGTTGCATGCATAGTACAGTACTTCTTCAGAATTTTCTGTACTGTGCATGTGTACTCATTTGTTGGACACAATGTTACACTCTCCAGGAAAAACATGTCTTTTTACAAAATGTATACATTACATCCCAACTGTCTCATTTTTCGCGGGACAGTCCTGATTTTGACAGCTCAACCTGTAGCCCCAGGTTTGTTACTGAAATGTCCTGACTTTCTCTTTGATTTCCTGCACTGAACGACCAGAAAAGATACAACATTTCTAACTTAATTGGCTTTTGTCAGAGAGCCCAGAAAGATACTTATAAAATTTTATAACAATTTAAGATAAGCAAAGAAGCAATTGTAACAATTCAAGATAAGCAGGAGAGGAAACTCTTGGGGAAATTGTGATTTGCAGCTTAAAGGGCAATTCACCTTCATTACAAAACTGTAATAACACATAAAAACCACAGAAATGTGTTCAAACTTTTATAACCTGCCACCTTTTGTGAAACTGGCATGGTAATTAGGGGGTGTGGCCAGAAAAATGGTCACTGCGCAGCAAATCTTTTTGTCCCTCTTTCTATTTCAAAAATGTTGGGAAGTATGAAAATGCATTAGGTAATAACGCTCCTCCAGTAAAATCCTGCATTGAGATCTGTTTTTCAAAAGAGCAAACAGATTTTTTTTTTTTTTAAATAGACGTGGGACTATAAACGTTCGTTGTTTCCCAGGTGTCCTCAGCCACATGACTTGTGCTCTGATAAACTTCAGTCACTCTTTACTGCAGCACTTCAAGTTAGAGTGATCTCACCCCCACCCTTCCCCACAGCAGCCCATTATCAGAACAATGGGAAGATAAAAAGCTCCCTGATACCTGCATTGCTAAAATGCTCCTATGCCCTACCTAGGGTAGATATGAAAATAGCACTCAACAGTAAAAATCCATGTCCCTTCAGTTACAGAGGAAACAATAGCTCCAGGCACAATAACTTGAGATGGCTGCCAACACAAAATACACACAAATATTACAGCTAAAAAATACACTTCTTGGTTCAAGAATAACATTTTAAATGTTATAATGAATTACTTGCAGTTTAGGGATGAAAAACTACACCATAAAAATCACGACAGAATCCCTTTACAAATTGTCTCTACTTTCTCCATTGGAAAGCAAGGTTTCTTTCATTTGTAGCAAAAGGTTCATTCAATGTTTATTCCATTTTACTGTTCTGACATCCGTACTTTTCAAAACCGTTAGCACAATTCAGTTACTGCCTTTCAAAGATTGGTAGTTAGCCAACAGAAAATAATTGGTTTTGCAAATGGCAGGCTTTCTTTTCAAGTGCAGTGCCTATTGAATCCAACACCTCCTAGAAATGGCAGAACCATTCTTTAGTCCAATTGATCAGGTAACATACGGCATTAACTCAATACACCTAAAGTCCCAAGGAAGTGGTACTACTAGTGTGGGAGTTTGGGGTATTCATGTCAATGCCAGCTGTTATATATATGAGAGTTTTTGCTTGTCATTTTTGTTTTTAAATACCTTTATGCTTATTAAAATGTCTTCATACCATTGCATTTATGAACACAACTGAAGACTAATATATTGTATAAGTTCTAAAATCACTTTAAAACAGGCCTGCACCAGGCCATCATATCTTTAAGAAGGGCCACTTAGTTCAGTTAAAGCCTCTGGGCTAAATGCTGGCAGCTTACTTGGATTTCTGGATAGCAGAAGTGAAGGTAGATATATTATTGTGCTTCTTGAATGTCTGTGAATCTTGCTGCATGCAATCACCCAGATAGGGTCTGAAGTTGACTGCTTCACAATGAGCTAGCCGGTTAGCAGCATATAGGGTGATAAAGTGAAGACATATGTACAGAAAGATAAAAGTTTTGCAAACAAAGCTTTTGTACACAAAAGCTGCACCACAATATTTTCTATGGTCCCCTGCTTTCTGTGCCTATTTCTCACTAATGCTACAGTGTGCAGGGGGAGAAAGGAGAGCAATGGTAGTGAGAAGCAATGGCAGAGACAATGGAGAGTAATATATATTGGGAAATATGTGCAATAATAACACTTTCATAAATATCACTGGGTATCTGAGGATATCGCTGCTTGCCACATTTCATTCTGTAGGGAGTTCCCATTTGAGGTGAGAGGCATGGCATTTTAAAGACCCCAGCCTGTAGTATAATTGTTACACGCCTCAGTAACCTCTTAAATTAGTCCTATGTTCTGCAGCATAACAAAGGTCTATCTTCTGGAGCAGATGTCACAGTGCAAGAGGGTTGTTACAAAAAATGGCTGCAGTGAGTAATCAGCACGGATTGCAGATGCTTTGGTTGGTCCTGGTCAGAAAAGGAAGACCTCTGGCCATCTGTTTTTAAGCCCTGCAGAGCATGTGTGAGTGAACACAATGCAGGCCCTGAAATCTTTCATTTTTAAACTGAGACCCTGTAATAAGTGTGACCCCAATCCAGCTGCAGTATAGTGCAAATCTGTGTGACAATAGCTCAGTACAACACTAAGGTACTTGCGCTATAGGAACAATCATAGTCACCTTTTGTGCTCTTGATACACATTGGCAGCCATTTTGGAACAGCTTTGACCTTTGAGCTATTTTCATCCTCTTCTCTGTAAAGAACAGGCCCCATTATAGTAATAAAATAGAAGTAAATGGAGCTGGGTGGCTTAGCCCAGGCACTAGCAGCTGAGATGAATAATAAAGACCTTGATAATAGCTGGCAATGGATATTCCTTACTGCCTTTTGCATCTGAGCGTGAGATGGTGAAGGTCTGATCAGCTGGGTTTTTAAATCAATGAATTAACATACATTGTTCTTTTTTAAAATTTCCAATTGATATCCAGTATGTTTAATTTTGTTTTAGATGTGGAAAAGTGAAGAGGGAGACGAATATGAAGCCGAAGGTAAAATAAGAAAAAATTCTATGAATATATATGCCAAACTAGAAACCAGCAGTTGAAAGAAGGAAATACTGTATATGGGATTGCTCATTATTTATTTTTACAATTTGCAAATTGAATAATTTGAATAAATAATAGAACAAATTATGTATGTTAGTTCTCAATAAAGACATTTTTTCTGTACTCGAACAAAATGAAATACATGTTTCTTTGGGAACTATATCACTATTTTGCAGCATTCATAAATAAATACTAATACAATAAAGTGGATACATATAAAGAACAGTCTGCGGTGCCCAAAGAAACCTGCACAATGCAGACACAGTTCACTTACTATACTGCGTAGGTTAGTTTGTAACACAATTGTTTAATTGATTAATTTTTGAAATACACGGACTCTGTATTGTTTATTGTTGCTTAGATATAAGGGCAGTTGCTCCATTCAGACTTGATTGCTTGTATAAGATTTCATATGTTTTAATAAATAAGGTGGTTAGTGAAGTTAAGTATAGAAAGCAGCAGCTTTTATTCAAGTAAAGCAATAATTAAAGTAAAGTAATAACAAAAATCCAGGTGCTGAGCCCTGGTCAAATTTAGGCCTAGTATGCGGATAATAAATAAGAGCAATGGGATAGATCTGCATGAGCACAAGGCATATAAATGGTTTTCTTGGTTGGGTTGGTACTTTTTTAATATACAATAATTTCAATATACAATAAAATATAGAAAACTGCCCAGTGAATTTGTGTTTGGCTTTGTAACTTTGCTGCACTTACTCTCTTCTAGCCAAAGACTTATTCAAGTTTGCTTCAGTTGTGTGTGTGTGTTTAAAATTTTAGGCCAGTTAAGATTTTGGAACCCTGATGACCTCAGTGCTTCTCAGAATGTGTGCACTACAGATCAAGAATGGTTGGAACAGAAGTTGCAGTTGGTCTGCGACGACCTTGGCATCACGCGAAACGATCACTTAAACGGGAAAAAGCTCATCTCAATATGTGAACAGTATGGTTTGAAGAACTTGGACGAAGAGGTGAATAGATCAAACTCAAATCACTAATCAGAACAGAATCCATAATACCCTTAGCATATATTCTTCTTTGCCCAAAATACAATGAAGTACAGTGCTATTCAGTGGGAAGGTATTTTCGAGGCATTTAGTCATCTAATTATCATAAGTGCAGTTTCATGCGGGCAACTAAATGTCTAGTGTGCTACTGCCCGTAAAGTAGGCTTGCTTCTGCAGTACCAGCTACTGATTAGGCGTTTAACATTTATACAGAGCAAACTTCATTGTTTATTGACTGTATGGTATGTGCCAGATTGTACTAACATTCTGTCCTAATGGAAGAAGAAATGCATATATTGCTATTAAATGTTGCAGGTTGAAAAAAATACTTCTTTCTATGACATAATTTTATTACGATCTATGTTTCGAACATGTAGACTATTAACAGCCACTATTCTGAAATAGTTGGACAGCACAGGTTTAGGTTATATATTTAGTCAATGATCCATTAATGCTAAACGTCAACACCTGACTACCTTGGTAAGCCCTGAGTTGTTGCATAAAAAATAAATGCTGGAGAGTCATGCATTACTTTGTTTTTTACCGTTTACTTTTTTTTTTTAAAGCTATTTTTACATTGGGTAAATAATACGTTTTTTATAAGCTTTGCTTAATTACGAAAGCTTTCTTGCTCTTCCACCACTGCAACTAAAGCAGTTCTTCTTTTTTGTTCCTTCATAAATAGCCTTTTGAAAGTACAGCTTCCTTTTCTGCTCCCAGGTCACACTGGCCTCTGACTGCCTGTGGTTAAAAGAGATGCTAAACTTATCAAAGAGCTGTGCAAGATAGTGCACAAAATCTATGTGAATAGATGGATTAGAAACACCGATTTTTTTTCTTTTCTTTATAGTCTAATATTTTAACCCTATTTAAAATAATGTAGTAATCCTTTCTGTTAAAATATTGCATCCTTAAACCTTTACCTCTGCTTCTTTATTGCTTAGGCTTATGTTATATAGTAAATTTTGAAGCACCACTTTAGTTGTTGAGGAAGATTGTGTCAGTTATACGCACTGCTGGCCTTTGGCATTTGCACATCAGCTTTTTTTAAAAGGCAACTTTACTATAACTGGATATCACATGAAATGTTCATCTTATAAAATGTACATTTGGGCTGAAAAAGGATTTAGAAAATGTATTTTGTTTTTTCCACACACCAACCAAGTGTTTTGTTTGTAGGCTGCATTCAGGTTTTCACATCTCCTGTTTACTGTGTTACAGACCCTGGAAGATATGATTCAGAATCTAGATCAAGAAGAAACAATGAGCCTCCAGGATTTTTTCTATGAAGTCTGTAAAAATAGCAAACCTTTAACACCATCATCCTCAACTCCCTACCGACACCTAAAGAGGCACCTCTCTATGCCGGTAACTGATTAATCACATTGTTTGCATGTAAACCAAAATGTTAGATTAGCTATACTTTTTTCGGGAGGTGGCATCTGAAATGTTGAGTTTCATTTTCATTTGCAATCTATAGCTTAAATACAAGCTGTTATCCTGTGAAAAAAAAACAATACAAGTTGAACATTCATAATCCTATTAAAATAATTTTCACACATCTTATTACACATGGAAATGCATTTGTGCATTCTTTTGAGGATGCAGCTTTTTTTGAGAAGCAAATTTCCTTCTCACACTGCTGCAGTATAGGAGACTGTATCTGGCAGCCTTTTAGAAGACAGCAGGGTATTAACCTGATAAAGATTAAACTGCATTCACCACTTAGCCTCTCCAGCTCCATTCTTTATTCTGGGTTCTTTCTTGTTTGCATTTGTACATAAATTTTGTGTGCTGCTCTGAGCATGTCCAGATGGGAAAGCACCTGGAAGAAATATGTATGCTAATAAGGTAGCCCTCTCAAGTAAAACAAACAGTATGCAAAAATGCATTTTATAACTGCTGCAGAGTTATAATTTTCTTTTAAAGCAGAAAAAAACATTTGATATACTTATGAACTGGTTGTAATAATATCTGACCAGAGATTCTGTCCCATTTTTCAATTTTAAGTCTTATGATGAGTGTGGAAGACGAACAATAACTCCATCGTCCATGGTAGGGGCTGTTGGCTTCCGCTTACTATCTAAGCTTGATGATGGAACAGGCTACGGTTCAGTGGAAGACGTCATAGATCTTTGGCAGGAAGAAGGAATAGAAAACAGCCAAGCAATACTTAAGGTTCTGCATCTGACAAGTTTTCACTTTGTGAAACCCAGTTGATTTGATTTTAGTCACATGTTATTGTTTCTGTATAAATAATAATTAGAATAGATTCTGTGTTTTTCAGGCCCTGGATTTCAATCTAGAAGGTAAAATTAACCTGGTGGATCTTACAATGATCCTGGAAAATGAGCTTTTGATGACCAAAAATGAGGTGTATCAGGCTGCGCTGGTCAGCTTCCGTTCAGAGATCAGGCACTTATTGTAAGTTTGCATTCCATTCTCTTTATTAAGGTGCATCAGCCAACGCTATCTTAATAAGGATTAAATGACTGACTACTGCCATGTGGTGATTTAATGCCCTCTAATGATTTTAGTTACCAGAAACCCCCAGCACATATGGAATTGCTATAAAGGCTAAGCTAGAATTCTGCATCACAAAATTCTTTTTAAGTTTCACAGTTAACATTTGGCGCTTATGCACTAAATTGGGAATGGTTAATATTGAGTAAGTGTTTATCATGTTAAGCCCACAGTAACCAGATAGAGTAACTACTGTTGATTATTCATGGTTAATTTCTAGTTCAAACATTTAAGTAAATCAGTATTTATATAATAAACCTTTAAGTGTACATTTAAAGAAAATTTTTTAAAAAATGCTAACACTACATATACTTTCCTAATAACTGGTAGAATCATTTTAGGGAATCTGTACAGTGCTATTCAAAAGAAACCATTTCTAATTTTTTTTTACCTTATTGTCTTTTATTCCCAGGGAACGAGCTGATCAAGCTGCCAGAGAGAAAGAAAAGCTCCGCTCTGATCTGGAGAAAAATGAAAAATTGAAAAGCCAGATGGCTTCAGAAGTGGATGATCATCATGCAGAAATTGAACGGCAAAATGAATACAATCTTAGGTATGGTTTGCACTTGCCAGCAGGCCACTGTTCATTCATCTGCATAAATGCTTTTGTTTTTGAAGAAAAAAAACCAAAGAGCTAACACAATGGGGAAAAAAAGCTGAATTTTAAGGTACTCTCTAGTCTGAGATTGCCAGACAGGATTTTATATGTGCTGTGTTTCACCTGATCCGAGAGGACCGAAGAGGTATGATTGTGCCATAACATAGCAGGAAACCATAACTGATGAGTTAAATTATTTTCCCAAGCATGATAAAACCACCCAGAAATACTCTATATAACTGTTTTAATCTTCACAAGCCATGTGTGCAATTTTACATTCAGACTTGTGCTAATAATTAAAATGATTTCAGCTAAGAACAGCTTATAATTTAGTGTTCAGTAGACACTGAAGACAGATATTTTTTATTTATTTTTATTATACTTGAAATTTTGGAGGATATAGATTTGTGATCCAGGTGACAATAATTCAAACCCAATAAACAGCTAATTATTTAAGTTTTAATAATAGAATTATACCCTGGAGTTTTTGATCATGGGCAAAAGGACACAGGCTAAGATTGTTTTTAGAAAAACCCTTATATAGCTTATACTGCAGTTATGAAACCAGAAAATTAAACTTCAAGATAAATGAATGCTTAATATTTAATAAATGGATAATCCCTTTAAATATCCGTAAACCACTTTATGCCATAGATGGAGAATAATAAAGGCTTAGGGAGCCTTAGCTGCCATAAAAAAAAATTAAATTGTATATACAATCAAAAGATCTCCCATGGAAAGCCATCTATTGATAACGTCCCAAAACTAAAATTTCACCCTCCTCACCTACTTTACACATATCATTTATTGGGTATCTTTTATTGACCTTGTTTGGAAAGTGAAACAATTTGTACGTTATCATCCGCTGACTGTTTTGCATCACAGATTGTTGATTGGATGTTTTTGTTTACCCGCTAAAGGAAACTGGATGAGGAATACAAGGAAAAAACAGCAACCTTAAAAAATGAACTGCGGAATGAGAGAGACCAAATTTTACAGCAGACCACAAAACAGCGTCTTGAACTGGAACAAGAACTTGATAAGGCAAAGGCAGAAGAGAACTATCTCAGAGACAGACTCAATTTGTGCTTAAAGGTAAAACCATGCTATTTCTTTGCAATGCAAGGGTTGAGCCTTAAGAATTCTTTAAATCTAATAGCAAGCATGGTGCGTTGTTGCCACTGTTTTATCTTGATAAATCACATCAACAAAACACTAAGTACTGTACTCTGATGAAATCAGACAGGTTAGGCACAAACTACAATATATCAGTTGCGTCCACTGGATTTTCAAGGGTAGTTTTCAGTCAAATATCAAACTTTTGGGTTAAAAAAGGGGTTATTTAAAAAAAAAACTCGAACCTGGAAATAGCTTGAATCCAAAAATACTCCAGCTAAAACACGTTAAATGAATGGCAGAAAACATGTATAAATGAATGGCAGAGGTCCCTTCAACTATTTAAAGATGTTTGTAGCCTTCATGATGTTTGGGTTTTTTCTGTGGGTTTCGCTCAAAACTCGATTAGAGGTTCTTCACCCTGAATTCACTGATTTGAGTTTTTTCCATTCAAGTTTTTTCTTAAATCAGAAAATATTCAAGTTGTGATTTCATTTGAAGTATGTAAAACCTCACAAACCTCTAAAACCTGTCCTTTAATAGATAACCTCCTTATTGTTGTGGTTTATTTTCATTGAGAATTTATCTTCGTTTCAGGAAAACTGTCGTTTGGAGACTGAATTGTTGCAAACCTCTGAAAAGCTGGTTGAATATGAAACCCTGGCATGCAAACTGCAGAGAAGCCTGGATAATATCATGCGGGAAAAGGTTAGTGAAGCCAAGAGGTCTGCTTTATTCCTTGCCAAGAATGTTCATTAATGCAAGTGAAAAATCCGTATCAAACCAAAATTCATATCACCGATGCACCTACTACTTGTTGTCCTATTCATGAGCCTGGACTCGGACTCCTCCATAGGAAAGAGGACTTCCATATGGACAATCAAATGTTTCCAATATCTCCAACACTCTTATTCCAGGACTTGCAGTTCCCATAATCTTCTGTTGTCCTCTGTTTCCCTGTATCTTTCCATGTTTGCTGTCAAGTTTTCAGAATGACAATGGATGGTTGCTTTTGTGTTTCATATTTTAGTTTGGTGACATGGATCCCACATGTATGGAGTTCCTTAGTCAAGAGGAGAGGTTAGCACAAATGAGAAATGAGTATGAGCTCCAACGAAGGGTAAGTTATTGAAAAGAAATGGCACTACAGATCAGCAGCTTCATGGATGCTTTAAACTTTACTCCATGTTGTCTGCCTGGAAGTAACGATTTTCTTCTTTTGCTTTGGGCCAGGAGCTGCAGGACCGCATTGATGAACTTCAGCTGGAACTTGAAGACTACCGCACACAAGGTCTTAGAGGATCCAGGAGATCACTTAAAAATTCCTTGTTTGATGAAATGGACAATAAAAATGCTACTGAAACTGATCAGGGTAAATAAAAGGAACTGCTTAGCTATCTGTATAGCTATAAGTGCAAACAAGTCTTACCCACTTTATGTTGACTTTTTCATCTCTTTTAGAGTTGGGTAATTTGCTCTAAGTATCATTTCCACACATGCACTTGCATTTCCTTCCCTGTGGAAGCCGACATACCCACTACTTATCAGAATGACAGCTTGCCTCCTACTGTCACTACCTGTAGTTTCGACAAATGCTTATAGCATGACACTTTATACCCTTACACCATGAAAAACACACCATGCACATTTTTACAAGCATAGAAACTTAAGGGTTTTGTACTAAAATACACTGTTTGCATAGGAGCAGTTACCCATAGCAACCAATCAGCAGGAAACATTTATTGGTCACCTGTTTAAAAGCAAACATCTTATTGGTTTATATGGGTTACTGCTCTGGAGCAAATGTAGTTCCTTTTATTACATTATGTATTTAGAAATGAAGATTGTGAATGTGTAGATTGAATCCCTGTACAAAGCACCTCTGCTGAAAAAATTAACCTTTACTTATTTGTCCATAGTATTTTATTCAGCAATACTATTTAATGAGGAACCTGTGCTTTAATATTTACTTGCTTTGCTTGTTTTAGGTATTGGGCCAGAAGATTGTCCCCCGTTAAACATGAGCATAGAGGCAGAGATGGCCATTGAACAGATGAGAGAGCAGCATAACCGGGAAGTGGAAATTCTGACAAATGAACTTCAATGCAAAGTAAGGATGTGTTAAATAATGTCATGAAGATTATATATCTGTTTATTGGTTTGTAAGATTTTGTCATTTGCTATCCTACACATACTTACATACCATTAAAACCGGAGACTCTTAACTGCAAAATGGCAGCTCAAAGAGGTTTTTTTTAACCCAAAGTGGATGAAACCGTCAACAAAATTTCTGAAAGCACATGACCAGGCAAAATGACCTGAGATGGCTGACTACACACCAATATTACAACTAAAAACAAAATACACTTGCTGGTTCAGGAATGAAATTTTATATTGTAGAGTGAATTATTTGCAGTGAACCAGTGTAATTTAGAAATAAAAACTACACCATAAAAATCATGATAGAATCCCTTTAAATTCTACTCCTACAGTAGAACAGTATGTTGTTTTTTTGTAACAACTGGGTTTAAAGCTTCATACTGATGTCTTCATTTTGTTCATTGCAGACAACTCATTGTGAAGAACAACTGAAAGAAATGAAATCTTTATTTGAGAAAGAGAAAGCTATTCTCAAGGAGCAGTTCGAAGAAGAGATTCAAAAAGCAGAGGTGCAGTTACAATTCCTACAAATGCAGCATGCAGAACTGGAAGCTGACATTTTGAAACTGAAGGAGGAACAGTATAAGACAGAATGTGAACACCAGAGGGAGATAAGCAACAGAGAAGCCTTGTTTCATGAGCAAAAGAGTCTCCTGGAAGAAAAGGAGGCTGCCTTACAGAAGCAGCTAACAGAATCTAAACAGACTTTCTTAAAGGAGAAAGAAGAGTTTGCACAAAAAGCAGAGAAGGCCGAAAAGAAGACGGAGACCAAATTACTTGCACTGACAGGAAAGTTTGAAGAGGAGAAAAAACAGTTAGAGCAAAGTTTCCAGGAGCAACTTGACAGTCTAACAGTTAAACAAGAGGTTCACTTACAGAATCAGCTAACTCAAGCTAAACAGACTTTGCTTTTAGAGAAAGAGGAGTTTGCACAGAAAGTAGAAAAGGAGGCCAATACCAAAGTAGTTGCACTAACAAGAATGTCTGAAGAGGAGAAAAAGCAGCTTGAGCAGTATTTCCAGGAGCAAATTGCAAATCTAACAGTAAAACAGGAGTCTGTCTTACAGAATCAGCTTGCTCAAGCGAAACACTCTTTGCTTTTGGAGAAAGAGGAGTTTGCCCAGAAAGTAGAAAAGGAGACTGAGGCCAGAGTGGCTGCACTAACAAAAAAGTGTGAAGAGCAGAAAATTCAGCTGGAGCAGAGTTTCCAGGAAGAAATTGCAAGTATAACAGAAAGACAGCAGTCTGAAAAAGAAGACAGGACAAAAGTTTTAGAAACCCATCATCTCGAACTCCAGAAAGAAAGGTGAGCAGCATGTATATAGTTGTTTGTAATAGTTAGGTATATATTCTAATTTCATAAGCATTATCAGCATAAGCAGTCAGAAGTTGCCAACTAAACACCAATAAATATACAAACTCAATGTTCAACCTCTGTTATATTGACTCTTTTATTGATCACTATGGGGCAAATTTACTTGCCTCCGAAATTGCGACGGCTTCGCTGACATCGCAACACTTCGGCAGGCCTAGATTGGCCTGGACAACGCTAATTCATGAAAATCCAAAATTGTGTCCAGGGTTGCGAAGTTGCACTAGTGATAATATGATAAGCAATTCCAAGTTATGCTAGCGATGCCTAATTAGCATATGGCATGAAGTTAAAGTACAATGGACGTATATGTTGCAGGAACCTTAATAAAATTATATAGAGTTGTTATAATGCCCTACACATGTGCCCACTGTATAGTTTAGGTGCCATATGTTAGGAAATGTAGGGTGAAGGAGGGAACCCAAAAGAAAATTACGATCTTTTTCAGCCTATCACTCTCACCCTATCTACTCTATTGCACTTTGCCTGGTCTAAGTTGGCAAAGGCAAGTCTGGCGCAAGAGGTAACGTTCAGTAAAATCCGCATCTTAGTAAATTTGCGTAGTTACATCCATTCGCCAGAGCGAAAATTCACCTGGCATTAGAGTGCGAAGTAGCGCTAGAGTCTATCTCCTTCACTAGCGTATATACGCCGGCACCCGTTAGTAAATCGACGAAGTTCCGAAATGACATCACACTGGTGAATTTTCGCCAGCGTTAGTCACTTCACCCTTTAGTAAATTTGCCCCTATATATGAATATAAATATGCCTCCATTGCTGCTATTCCATTAAATTTATTAGGCCAATACCCCTTATGGCTTCTTGAAAGAAGAGTATAATAGAAGGGAGCGATTACTTTTATTTGAGACTGGGTAACAGAAATCAAAATATAACATTGTATAGAATGTATCAATTATTATGTGCAGAATTATGTAGGGAAAACTATTTTGACTACTGAGAGTTTATAGAAACAATTGCTAAAGTGCTTTAAAATTACCTATAAAAAGAATGTTTGGAGTTTGTAATTTTTTTTTAAAAAATGTGGAAAAGAATTTGCTTTGTGTAGAGATCTGTTGGGCAATTCTGAAAATGCTGACAGATATGGAGGGTGACGAATCTCACTAAACGTTAACTTTGTAACTATCTCTATGCTTTAATCTGTGATCAGTGTTATAAAAATCTAAAATTACATTGTAACACGTTTCAAATATATTTTTCATGTGTTTGTATAATTTATTTGGGCGTTGTTATAATTTAGTCAATAATGATTTATTTTTTGCAAATTGCTTGTTCTCTCTCAGAGTTCATTTATTTATGATACTTACCTTTTAAAGGTAATCTGGAATTCCTTTGCATAGATTTCCCCAGCGATAAAATAAGATTTAAGTAATATTCTGTGTTGACCACATTTAGGGAAAAAATGGAAACCGAGTATAACAAAAGAATATCAGATATGGAATTTGAGTTTTCTAAGGATTTTGAAGCAGCAATGAAGAACCACGAGGAGGCTTTAGCAAAGCTTGAAGACAAGTACCAAAATAACCTAAAAGATCTCACAGAAAAGCATACAGAAGAAAAATCTCAGTGGGAATTTGAAAAAGAAGAGCTTATTCAAGACAATATAGAGGCACAGGAAAGACTGAAGGAGAGAATAGAAAAGGGTAAACTTGAAGCCTGTTCTGCACTTGTACAAGAGAGAGAACACATGGAGAAGACTTATAAAGCGTATACGAATAACTTAGTTGCAGAAAAACAACAGGTACAGAAGGAGTTGGAAAATCTGTTGGCCAATTCAAAAAAGGAAGAATCTCAATTATCTGCTAAGATCAGTCAACTAGAAAGTGATCTGCGAGAGGAGCTCACTGAGCGGGATGAACAGTTGTGCCAAGCTGAGAAAAATGCTCTACTCCTAAAGGAAACTATAGAAAAACTGGAAAGGGAGCATAATTTGGAAAAAGAGCATCTTTGTTCCAAACTGAAAAAGTCTGAGGAACAATATAAAGACCATAGTGAGAAAGCAAAACAAAAGAGAGAAGATATGTTTGTAGAAATATCTAGGCTTCAGAGCACAATCAGTGGACTGCAAAATGAGATTAGTTCTTTATCTATACTTCAAGGAAATTATAATTTAATGAAGAAAGAGAATGCAGAGCTGAAAAATCATATAACACATCTCCAGAGCAGTGCATGCATGGAAGAGGACATGGTTGTTTTAAAAAATCTGCAGAATGTGCATGAGCAAACAGTCAAAGAAAATGTCAGGCTTGCTTCTGAGCTTTCTAGACTACGTAAGAAGCTTGACATACTTCAGTGTAAGACTGGTAAGAACAGGTTTTTGGAACCACAAAATGGACCTCAGACAGAGAAAAAACAGCTCTTAGGGGTCACAGAAAATGAGGACAGCAGCACTGTTGAAGGGGATGATAATGGTCATTATATGGAGACCCTGGAAGATGTCAACCTGAGACTTCAAAGCAAAATTAAAGAGCTTAAAAATACAACAGAGGCATTGGCTAAAATGGAAAAAAGCTATAAGAATGCTAAAGCCGAGTATGGTCACCTTCAGAATCAGATGCTTCAGCTACAAGAAAACATGCAGCAAGTGACTTTAGAAAATGAACTTATGAAAAAAGCAGTAAGTTCAGAGGAGTTTACTGTTCCAGACCTTGAACAAACGCCTCTCACCATTCCAGGCCTAAAACTGATCTTGGCAGTTGCCAAGAAAGAAAATTTGCAGCTTCAAGAAAAATTAAATTACATGGAGCTTAAAAATGTGGAAGCTGTGAAAAACAACAGCGAACTTTCCTCTGAAGTACTTTGGTTGCAAAAGGAGATTCAAAATATGGAGGAAATAGCAGAAGCTTCACTGAAACTAGAAAACATGTACGAAGAGACAAAGAAAGAAAACCATAAACTAATGGTGCTCGTTGCAGATCTAGAGGAGACAGTCCGTGACATGGAAGCAAAACAGTGTATGAGACTTCAGTATGTAAACAAAGAAATTCAAACAACCGATTTTACCTCTGAAACTAATAGGGTGGAACCCCACATCAAGAATACTGATGAATGCTTTCAAAGAAATATGAAATCTCTCAAAACACAGGATGAAAACGATACAAAATCTATAGGGAGTCCCAAAAGACCACATAATCAGGGGAATGGCGATGAGAATCTTGTAGGAAAAGGAAGAATAGAAGTCCTCAGCCCACGAAACAGGACTATGCAAAGAGAACCAAACGTTTTAGAATCCCAACTGCTGGACAAGCACAGTGAAATGCAGAAGAGAGTTGAATTTCTGAGGTAAATCCTCCATGTATAGTTTTTGTTGGCTTCTTCCTCAGATCAAGATTCTGTCAGCTTCCCCTACTGCTTTCTACGCTTCTAGAACTAACTAATTCATGCATTAACAGCGGTGACATACATCTATTACAATTAACATGTTAATTCAAACTAAAACCTGGTGCAATGGCTGCCTATCTTTCTTGGGCTTGGGTGCCTTCTAAGTACTACTAAACGGACTAAGATACCTTGTTTTCATGTATTTGTCTACCTTTATAGAATAACTGCTTGTCTATGTTAAGTTTGTTGTTCCATATAGAATTGGTGTAAAGTTATTTTATTTTTTAAGTAGTATTTTCTGTAACGTGTGACAGTCCTATGTTTTTTAATATGTATAGTAGTAATTTAGCTGGATATATATATATAATTGCTATATGCAAACAATGAAAAATTGTTAATTTTTATTACTTCAAATATATAAAAATCATGTAGGATAGTAATGACATAAAAGGGGTGGTTCACCTTTACGTTAATCTTTTACATTTTAAGCATCTTTTCAGTTGGTCTTCATTATTTATTTTTAATAGGTTTTGAATCATTTGCCTTTTTCTTCTAACCCATGGCAGCTTTGAAATGGGGGTCACTGACACCATCTTAAAACAAATGCTCTGTAAGGCTACATACACATTTATAGTTGTTGGTACTTTTTATTACTCATCATTCTATTCAGACCCTCTCCTATTCATATTCTAGTATCTTATTCAAATCAATATGTGTGTGCTAGGGTCATTCGAACTCTGGCAACCAGATTGCTGAAACTGCAAACTTTGGAGTTGATGAATATATAAGCTAAATAACTCAAAAAACACAAACAATAAAAAATTAAAACCAATTACAAATTGTCTTAGAATATCACACTCTACATCACACTCTACATCATACTAAAAGTTAATTTAAAGGTGACCTGGTAATAACAATTGGAGTATGTTCATAACTTATCTGTATGAACTGTGGTGAGTACTGTATAATGGATGTTGCACAGAATAAATCATATTTTATAGAATATATGCAGGCTTTCCTACTGGAGGGCAGGACGTGGCTATAAATTATAATATACACTAGAAAAGTGAAAAAACATTTATATTTTTTATATTTGCTCCAGTCTGCAGTGAGAATTGCATTCTCTTAATCTAAGACTGTTATTTTATTTTTATCTTTGCAGCATTGGCCCAGTAGCATAGCAGCATGATTTAATTAAACAATATTAACCAATAATAAATGCTTCCTGCTATGGCATATTTAAAGACTATGGTTATGTTGTATTTTGGCTGTGGCACATGGGGCATTTTAGCATCTACAATGCTGCCATGGAGAATTGCATAAGTCAAAGGTCTTATGCTTCCAGCCACGTAAAAGGCACTCCACTTTTGTCAAGTCCTATCATTAACTTTGTTTTTGCTTTTTTTTCCCTTAAAGATCTGAGAACAAAAAACTTAAAGAAGAAAATGTTGCATTAAAATCTGAAATAAGCACTTTAGAAGATGAAGGTGAACTGAATAATCAGAAAATAAAGGATGTCCAGGATGCATGCGAGGAAATGTGGTAATTGTGTTGTGCTCTTTACTCTGCCCCTGTCTTTGGTGAGTGGGAAGTAGTTGCAGCAATCATTGGCTCAGTTATTTTTTGGACCCCATAGGGCAGTTGTATAATAAGGCAAATTGTTCACTGCACAACAAGCCGTAAAGGTCCCACACAGAGTATTTTCCCACCACCACAAAGCCCTGGTACAGGTATGGGACCTGTTATCCAGAATGCTTGGGACCTGGGGTTTCTGGATAACGGATCTTTCCATAATATGGATCTTCATACCTTAAGTATACTAGAAAACCATGTAAACATTATATAAACCCAGTAAGCGGGTTTTGCATCCAATATGTATTAATTATAATTTAGTTTTGATCAAGTACAAGGCACTGTTTCATTTTTACAGAGAAAAAGGAAATCATTTTGAAAAATGTGGATTATCTGGATAAAATGGAATCTATTGGAGATGGCCTGTAATTCGGAGCTTTCTGGATAACCGGTTTTTGGATAACTGATCCCATACCTGTACCTCTAACCTTTTACACATTCATTCTTTCAGTTAAGATCTCTATCAATGCACCTTGCATATCTGATTGTAATGTCTGCATATATTCTATACTACAGGGTGAACCTAGAGACTGTGCAGAATGAGAAGAGTGCACTTCAGAAGGTGGCAGAAAGTCTGTCTAAACAGGTCGGTATTATGAGAGAATCCACAAACTGTTTCAATGATCTTGGTTCTAACTATTACATGCTGCAAATATCTGTGACCTAGTAGTGATATATTTAGAAGTTATTAGAAGGTTTGTGCTGTTCACTTTGAAAACTTTTACCAAGCCTGCGACCCTCCAGCGCCAACACTCATCTGTTTTATATTTTTTTTTTTTTTTTTTTTCTAGCTGTCTGAAGTGAAAACTAGAAACCAGCACCTTGATTCTGAAAACGCAGAACTGAGCTTAAAGAATGCAAAAAATCAAGCAGATCTTCAGGATCTAAACCGTAGGCTAGTGGCTTTCCTGAAGCAGAAGGATAAGAAAGATCTTACCAAGGGCTTGGAGGAATGGCAGAGAGACAGGAGTCTGATAAACGATGAACTGGAAAGTTACAGAGCAAAGGTAGAGTTAATGTGTCCAATTGTACACAATGTACTACTTGAATATTCAGTAGCTATTCAATGTAAAATCCAAAATAAAGGCATAGAACGGTCTTTTAAACAGGTACTTCCTATGCTTTTTCACATGGGATAGGTGCTTATAGCCTCAAGAGTCTCCTAAATCTAATCTTTGGCCTTGAGGGGCTTGCCCCTAAATTATTTGAACTGTTTGTTAAGGGAATGTAATAAACTATGTTAACAGAGACAAAATATCAATAATTCAAACAAATGCTCCTCTTATCATAGTTTATATATGTTTTGCAAAATAGATTCAATCAAAGAGAATGAGCCAAATCAGTCAGAGGGTACTACATACACCCGCAGGTTTGAAAAATAATTACAACTTCACAAAAAATACATTGAGAGGCTTGAGGTAATTAGAGCCTTTAAATATAGGGCACTAAGCCTCAAGCCCCCATGCAAACCAGTTCAGGTGTTTGTAGTCAAATAACAGCAAAATTATGGACACTTAAAACGTAACCTTTAATAAATATGGTTAAAATTACAAAACCAAAAAAGTATATATACAGGGCTGTGCCCTCAGTAACACAACACCACTACAAAGCGTGTAGACCCACTGCCTCTAAATAGTACAGGCAGTGCAGGACATTCGCCTTAAAAAACAAAGATTAAAAGGTGCATCAGGTGGTATGCGGTGGAGAGACAAAATGCCAGTTAGTAAGGCTGCAGCATAGGTGGACGGTGGGGGAGAAGCTCCCAACCGTTCCCAACGTAGATAGGCAGAATTGTCTTCTGGGGGATGGGAAAATCAAAGGGAGGGTAAAATCTTAGCTACTAGGCTGCTTCAAACCCATGTGGATCGCCTTACTAACTGGCATTTTGTCTCTCCACCGCATACCACCTGATGCACCTTTTAATCTTTGTTTTTTAAGGCGAATGTCCTGCACTGCCTGTACTATTTAGAGGCAGTGGGTCTACACGCTTTGTAGTGGTGTTGTGTTACTGAGGGCACAGCCCTGTATATATACTTTTTTGGTTTTGTAATTTTAACCATATTTATTAAAGGTTACGTTTTAAGTGTCCATAATTTTGCTGTTATTTGACTACAAACACCTGAACTGGTTTGCATGGGGGCTTGAGGCTTAGTGCCCTATATTTAAAGGCTCTAATTACCTCAAGCCTCTCAATGTATTTTTTGTGAAGTTGCAAAATAGATTCAGCCACCAACAGAAAAAAAGATTGTGTGTTTTGTTGAAGTGGCAGGAACTGCCCTGTTCAAATGTAGTTTCCACATTTAATTCATAGACTTGAGCTGGCCCGCATCTCCCTCTTTGGTGAGATTAGAGGAGGGAGGATAAGGTTTTGGTATATAAGGAATTGTGGTCAGGTTAGGATCAGAGTGTGTCCAAAAATCAAGACTACCGTAGAGCCTAATAATGTGTTGTTTTTATTTTTTTCCCACAGTGGTATAATGCAATTTTTTGTAAGGTCCCAAACAGCTAACATTAGATTCAAATCCGGGTCCTTTTTGTCAGAAACCATGTGCTTGAAAAGATTGATTGAAAAAAAAAAAAAAACACATTAGGAATAAGTGGTTGTAAGGTAATATAAGTGCAATAAATATGATGAATTGCCCTTACTTTGTCTTAGTACTGTCGTTGCATATCCTACTAGATTTCTGGTTGGTGATGTAGAAATTTTATTTTAATTAATTAATATTAATTGACTGTAAAACCTCTTCTAGGTTGGAGATATAGAAAAAGAACTGGCTAACCTCAAACGTCACAATCGGTTTTTAGAACAAGAGAACACACTACTGAAACAGGAAATTGAAACTAAGCAGGTAAGCTGCTGTTACCTTAATTGTGAAAAACTGCATTTTATGTCCCATTGCACATTTGCATCGCGACTCCACTAGAAAAGGAAAAGGTATTCACTTTCTGACATGGATAGTGGCTCCCTGGGTGGTGCCTAGGTGCAGGACAGCCATCAGAAATCGCAGGGCCCCATACAACAAAATTCCCTGGGCTGCACCCACCGCAAGCCCCACTTACAGGTCCGCCCTCTCCACCCCACAGGTCCGCCCCCCACCACACAGTAAAAAAACAAAAAAAATATTGGTGGCTAGGGTTCCAACATGTTAATAAAAAAAAAAAAAAAAGATATTGGTGGTCAGGGTCCCCCATAAAAAACATTTGTGGCCAGGGTCCCCCCATTAAAAAATATTGGGGGCTAGGACCCCACATTATGAGAAAATTGGTGGCCAGGGCCCCTTAAACGTCCATGCCTTCCCGAAGTCAACAGCTCTCAGAAAGATGGGAGGCCCGGCCAATCAAGTAAGTGTGGCGTGGCCGGGCCCCCCTTACCCTCGGGCCCCCTACAACTCTCCCCCCTGTCCCCCCCTGATGGCTGCCCTGCCTAGGTGGCAACACAAGTTCCCTAGAAGATCATTTAAACTTGGTAAATATGCATTCATCCATTATGCTGACCTTTTAAAATTGCAATAATCCACAATTTCACTTGTATCATGTATCAAATGATAAAGTTGAATGCACGTATATGTTGTAGCAAATACATTACATTACACAAGTCCAGAGAACCTTAAAAAAATAAAATAGAGTTGTTATAATGCCCTACACATGAGCCCACTGTAAAGTTTATGTTCCATATGTTAGAAAATGGAGTGGGGAACTCGGTTACCCAAAACAAATTTTACGGACCTTTGCAGGCTATCACTCTGAAAAAAGGAAAAGACGGCAGTGTTTTTTTGGGACTTAGAAAATTTTTTCACTAAAAATATAGGACGTCCTATCCACTCCATTGCACTTTGCCTCGTCTGAGGTGGCGAAGGCAAGTCTGGTGAATGAGGTAACGTTCAGTAAAATCCGCATCTTAGTGATTTTGCGAAGTTACGTCCATTCGCCAGAGCGACAATTGCTTGGCTTTAGATTGCGAAGCAATGCTTGCGTCTATCTCCTTTGCTAGCGAAGTGACGTCTGTGCCCATTATGAAATCAGCGAAGTTCCTCAGGGCGGTAACGTTAGCGAATTGACGCTAGTGTTAGCCACTTCGCCCTTAAGGGAATCTGCCCCCATGTCTTCCTCTCCTCAATGTGATCTTCCAGCTGCCCATATCAATATCTGACCCATAGAAGTGGTGGTGGCATCATTTTGGCCACATACGCTGGCCATTGTGCAGTTGACTCAAAAGTGGTCCAGCCTGCAGGTGGTATTGGTCCAGGTACAATTATACTTTGCTATTTGAGAGCTAAGACTCCTGAATGAAGAGATCTGTATTTCTGTGAAAAGTTGAACCATTGTGGGTTTCCTGTCTAGTGAAGCCTATAACCCCTATAAAGTGTGTGTTTTATAAACATAGCTATTGAATCAGGTAATGGACTGCAGTTTCCTCATTTACAAATACATTGCAGACTTATCTCATGTACAGTTTTCTATGTAGCAGAAAGAACATGCAGCATACTGACTGGGCTGTACAACAGTTCCTGTTCTAGTTTAATTGTAAAGTAAAACTCTCTCTTATATTAAGTACCGCCTTTGTCCTTTGTTGCTTTCCACAGCTCTCTAAATGCTCTGAATTCACTGACCTCAAGAATGAGATCTCTGGCTTACTAAATAAAAATGAAATGATGCTTAAAGAAAAAGAAGCGTTGGGGGAGGAGCTTAACAGATGTGCGGAAAAGGTAAAACCGGCTTGATAGCTTTGTGTTATTCTGTTCTGTAAATCTACCATGTTCCCCAGGCTGGACATCAGGATGCTTTGTCTTTTTTATAAAAAACTAAATAATTAGCTGTTACCATCATTCTTAGGGAAGTCCCACATCTTTAAAAGCAGCAGGTTAAAAGCAGCAGCAAAAGTGCTTTAGCTACAACATTCCGTGGTCACGTATGATTGAAGATTAGATGATTTGGCGTGAGGTAGAAATTGCTCTTCTGGATCTCATATAGTTTTACATACTCGGAACATGACTTTTTCATAGTATCCCTGTCTGACTCTTGATCCTGTTGGCTGTGCTTAATTGCTTGTCTGCCTTTGCACATACAGACTCCTTGTTTTAACTGAGTACAGGTAGTGCCAGACCCAGACGATGGCAGATCTCCGCCTGTGGTTTTCCTCAGGCGGAGAATCCACTGCGCTTCCGCTTCTGGTCTGCCGGAACCTGGAAGCATTGTTTCTGCTCAGGTACACGCAGATGTGGTGGATTTCAGTGCTGAAACGCAAAATTTTTAACCGAAATCCACCAACAGTTCAAGAGGCTAGGGGAGCAGGGCAGCGGATTCTCCTCCTGTGGAGAATGCGCAATGAATACATTGTCTCGCCTTAGCCTTAAACCCTTTAAAAGTAGCTGAAAGAAAGAAACAAACTTCTAGCAGTAAATCCACTTCAAGACTTTAAAACTGCACTTGCTGTAGTTTGCTGCTGGGAGCATTTATTGTTCTGCATTGCATATTGAGCAATTCACCATCTGTTTTTTTGCTTCCTTGTCTCTGTGCATCTCAGTTTGCTCAAACATTACACATTTCTGGTATCTGATACACTCATATGAAAAAGTTTGGGAACAACTCTCTGCCTGCATAATAATTTACTCCACTTTCAACAGAAAAAATAACAGTGGTGTGTCTTTAATTTCCCAGGAACATCTGAGTACTGGGTGTTTTCTGAACAAAGATTGTAAGTGAAGCAGTATTCAGTTGTATGAAATTAAATCAAATGTGAAAAACTGGCTGTGCAAAAATGTGGGTACCCTTGTAATTTTGCTAATTTGAATGCATGTTACTGCTCAATACTGATTACTGGCAATGCCAAATTGGTTGGATTAGCTTGTTAAGCCTTGAACTTCATAGGAAGGTGTAACCAATCATGAGAAAAGGTACAGTATTTACAGTAAGGTGGCCAATTGCAAGTTGTGCTTCTGTTTGACTCTCCTCTGAAGAGTTACAGCATGGGATCCTCAAAGCAACTCTCAAAAGATCTGAAAACAAAGATTGTTCAGTATCGTGGTTTAGGGGAAGGCTACAAAAAGCTATCTCAGAGGTTTAAACCATCAGTTTCAACTGTAAGGAATGTAATCAGGAAATGGAAGGCCACAGGCACTGGTAGGCCAAGAAAAATACAGGAGCAGCACATGCAGAGGATTGTGAGAATGGTTACAGACAACCAAAAGATCACCACCAAAGTCATACAAGAACATCTTGCTGCAGATGGTGTATCTGTACATCGTTCTACAATTCAGAGCAATTTGCACAAAGAACATCTGTATGGCAGGGTGATGAGAAAGAAGCCCTTTCTGCACTCACGCCACAAACAGTCACTTGTTGTATGCAAACGCTCATTTAGACAAGCCACAGTCATTTTGGAACAAAGTGCTTTGGACTGATGAGACAAAAATGTAGCTACTGTATTTGGTCATAACAAAAAGCTCTTTGCATGGCAGAAGAAGAACACCGCATTTCAAGAAAAACACCTGCTACTTACTGTCAAATTTGGTGGAGGTTCCATCATGCTGTGGGGCTGTGTGGCTAGTTCACGGACTGGGGCCCTTGTTAAAGCCAAGGGTCGGATGAATTCAACCCAATATCAACAATTTATTCCGGATAATGTTCAAGCATAATTCACAGAGTTGAAGTTACGCAGGGGTTGGATATTCCAACAAGACAATGACCCTAAACATATGCAGAGGGAGAAGTACAATATTCTGGAGGCCGTCACAGTCCCCCGATTTGAATATCATCGAAAATCTTTGGGATGATTTAAAGCAGGCTGTCCATGCTCGGCAGCCATCAAATTTAACTGAACTGGAGAGATTTTGTACAGACGAATGGTCAAAAATACTGCCATCAAGAATCCAGACACTCATCAAAGGCTATAGGAGGTGTCTAGAGGCTGTTACATTTGCAAAAGGAGGCTCAAATAAGTATTGATGTAAATATCTCTGTTGGGGTGGCCAAATTTATGAACCCCTTCTAATTTTGTTATGATGCATATTGCATATTTTCTGTTAATCCAATAAACCTTATGTCACTGTTGGAAAAATACTGTTTCCATAAGGCATGTTATATATTAAAAGGAAGTTGCTACTTTGAAAGCTCAGCCAATGATAAACAAAACTCCAAAGAATAAAGAGGGGTTCCTAAACTTTTTCATACGTCTGTATACGATATGATATAGTAACAATATACATACATAAATAACACCCTTACAGTGGCAAGCTTATCCTTTACAGGAAGACTGTTATTGAGCTTTCTGCATGATATAAGTGTGGCATATACAAGTTGGACAAAAAACTAAACAAAGCACCAAAATAACACAAAATGCAATTGGCGTGGAACTTTGTAAAACTGTTGGCTATAAAGACTTTCTATCTATTTTCTATTTTGAATCTTTCGGCCTCATTGAAGATCAGTAGAAAATCTGTACTAACTACCTATTTTATTTACCCCCCCTAGTGTGCTAAAGTTACCCATCTCGAAAGCAAGATTGCAGACTTGAAGCACGAACAGAAGTCTTGGGAACAGCAAACTCACACACTAAAATCCCAGCTCTCACTCTCCTTGGAAAAGGTAAAAGGCTTTTTTTTTTTTTAGATCTAGGAAGACTTTGTAGTTAAATCATAAAAACACTGAATTAAATGTATTATTATTTAACACACCTGCACCCATAATTTAGCACATTGATGGGTAACTCCTTGACTTCAGAAGCACCTCCCATTATATTTCATGTTTTTAAAACAATACCTTTTTAGTATGCTATTCCCCTCACCAAGCAATAGATAGGTAACTCTCCCTGACACCTCACCTGACGAATTTATCTGCCTGAACCAAAGGGGCTCCATGTTTCTACTACCACTGTTCTGTTTTGGGCTAATAGCACATGGTTTTGGACAGGAGTGTAACAAAAATCTGGGGGCCTTTGGGGGGGGGGGTGTCATGGGGAATACCGAGGAAGCAGACCCTGCTGGGCCTCTCTGCAACTGTGGGGTCTACTTCCTTTGTAGTTACATCTCTACCTGTGTAAAAAACATCCTGTATTTTAACAGGGAAGAAACAGTCCCATGCTACTTCCCATTCACTTTAAGGGCAATGGCAGATGGGGTTGCTTTGTTGCCCACAAAGTACCTGAAAATACATGCCCCCTATGTAAATTGCAGTGGGTAAAACTGAACAGTGCACTATTTTTGGGGTTAATGAATATATTCATAAGAGTCTTCGATGTAAACATTAAAGTTGCAGTATACTTCTTTTTCGCAGAAATGCAATGAATAGGGCTTGTGCTGAACATACTTATTACATATAAAAAAATCTCATACTCAATGTTTTGTCCTTGTAAAGTAGATAAATAGATTGCCAGTATTCAACCCCCCTCTCTTTACCTTCTGTTGTGAATTATGTGCTAGCAGCAGGAATGCATTATGCAAGGGGTGCACTGGTAATTTAATTATTGGCCTGGAATGGACCAAGTTATAGTGAATTATAATCCTGAAAAGCCTTCTGTTAATCTTTAAGATCCAGAGCCTGGAGGAGAGCCTGCAAAGTGTAAATCTCCAGATATCACGGATCAAGTCAGATCTGCGTGTCGCACAACAGGAAAAAGAATCCCTAAAACAGGAAGTGATGTCACTACACAAGCAACTGCAAACCTCCAATGCAAAGGTAGTTTTATTGTAGTTCTTTTGTGTTCTTCTTCATACCCGTAATACACCGCATGATGCAATGCATTTGCCAATAACTGAAGCATTGTGATAGATAAATAGATCTTGAGCAATATTGGTAATTAACTGGATTATTAAGGACTGAAATCTCCCAATAATTATTGTATTAAAAGCCTGTATTTTTTTGTTGTTGATAGAAATCCCCTTAAAAATACTGTAGTTTGACATTTATCTGCTCTGCTCTTATAAATGTAAAACCATTTTTGTCAATCCTTTTTTAAATATAATTTTACCCTTTTCACACAATACAAAAGAATAAAGCTGTATATAGTGAATAAAGTACCCCCTTTTGTAAAATATAAGGATATTATAAGTTACCGAGGAGTTTCATGACCATATAAAAACACGAGGCCGAAGGCCGAGTGTTTTTATACAGGTCAGGAAACTCCGAAATAATCTCATAAAACAGTACTGCCAAACGTACTCAACTTAATGTAAAGAGGGCCTTGAGATCTTCTGGGTCTTAACATGTTCCACTTCATCAAAATAAGGAAACTGTATACACTCACGGAACTTGGATACAATGTGTAATAACTTAACAGCTCGGCGTCTCCTCCAGTCACGTGACCCTGCGTGATGTATCCAATTAGCAATAAAGAAGAGGATGCGATGCTGTGTTGAAATGGTGTGCTACAAAGCACCTCCAAAATTTTTATTTGTGCGGAATGTGGCCCAAACGTTTCAGGAGCTGCCTGCTCCTTTCTTCAGTGGATAAGTCCACTTCATCAACGCTGAAGAAAAAAAAAAGAAGCACTCCCCTATACTCTTCTTTCATGTTATACATTATAAACTTTGTTTCGTTTTATATTACTGTTTTTATACTATAGTGCCTATTTGTCTTATGTTTTGTATCTATTTAAGAGGATTTAATATTAATATATGCTAATCAACAGTAATCTTTTTATAATCTTATTGTGCATAAACATTTAATGGTGCTGCAAACACTTATATGATACCCATGTTGCAATTGTGTATGTACAGTATACAGACTGTAACAACCATAGCAGCATAATGTTAAAGCAAGCATTCAGCATTAGAATATCGACAAATGCTTGTAAATTGAACTGCCATCTCTGATAAGAACAGCAACACAGCATGTAAGAATAATAATCTGTGGAACTATACTCATACATAGGGTTTTTGTGTATTGCTTTCCTATAAAGAGCAACACATAGTAACAATTAAGTACCATTTTGTAATAATGGTTTAGAAGAGGAACCACCCTTCCTCACTGAGGTCTAATAAAAAGAATCAAGGTTGTACAACAGGCTGCTGGACACTAGAACTTTTACACATTTCCTTGGGACATACGGCTTGAAGCTTTTTTTTTTTTTAAAGCTGTATTTTATCTATCCAATGGAAGTAATCTGTAGACTAAACCAGATCTATCTCTCTAGAACCAGGTCCTTGAAATGACTTTGCAGTCCTCTGGGTTACAAAGTCAACAGAAGAAAATGTACTGGGATGATCTGGAAAAATTGATGGAACAGGAACAGAAGCTTCTACGACAGGAGAACGAGAGACTCCTTAAAGAGGTTCAGAATGCAAAGTCTGACCTGGCCCAGTGCAGGGAAAAGGTAAATCTCTACTAGTGTGTTATTTGCACAGTTTATTTTGAAACTCAAAGTGATGGTTTCCAATACTGCTGCTTGCTTATTTATATAGGTACGGCAGCTGGAATCTGCTCTTATTTCTGTGAAACAGCAGAAGCACCAGAATCAGTCAAGCATGGTAAAGGTTTTAGAACAGGAAAAGTCCAGCTTAAAACGAGAATGTGATCACCTTCAGAAAGAGCTGGCCTCTGCTAATAGGAAGGTATGTTATATGTTCCATAGGGGAGAATATACATATTCATTTTACTTATAAAGATTTGTAATTCTTATTTCCTCTCTGAAACAATTTAGGGGCACTAGTACCTCAGTATTTGCCTTTTTGTTTTGACTGCAAACGGTCTCACATCAGTATTTGCCTTTTTGTTTTCACTGCAAACGGTCTCACATCTCCCTGTTTATATGTGCTCTAGCTGTGCTGTTCCTCTTCTGAAGTCCATGGTGCTCTTCCCTGGTGTCTCTGAGACAGAGTGGGCTAGATCCTTAAAGGGATTCTGTCATGATTTAAATGATGTAGTTTTTATTTCTAAATTACACCACTACACTGAAAATAATTCACTCTACAATAATAAATTTCATTCCTTAACCAACAAGTGTATTTTTTTAGTTGTAATATTGGTGTGTAGGTGCCATCTCAGATCATTTTGCCTGGTCATGTGCTTTCAGAAAGAGCCAGCATTTTAGGATGGAACTGCTTCCTGGCAGGCTGTTGTTTCTCCTACTCGATGTAACTGAATGTGTCACAGTGGGACCTGGATTTTACCATTGAATGCGGTTCTTGGATCTACCAGCAGCTGTTATCTTGTGTTAGGGAGCTACTATCTGCTTACCTTCCCATTGTTCTGTTCTTAGGCTGCTAGTGGGGGAGAGGGAGAGGGGTGATATCACTCCAACTTGCAGTACAGCAGTAAAGAGTGACTGAAGTTTATCAGAGCACATGACCGGGGGCAGCTGGGAAACTGACAATATGTCTAGCCCCATGTCAGATTTAAAAATGAAATATGAAAAAAATCTGTTGGCTCGTTTGAGAAATGGATTTCAGTGCAGAAGTCTGCTGGAGCAGCACAATAAATTGATGCATTTTGAAAAGAAAAATGTTTTTTTCCCATGACAGTTTTGCTATAAACAGATCTGGAGTTCAAGCTCCTGCCCTTCTACTTTCCCTGTCACGTTTCTTCTAGAACCCTCTGAGTTTGCCTCAAATAAATGCTTCACAAATCCTTTAATGTATGTCTGCAGGCATTTTAGCTGCCTTGAAGCTTTTTTCATGTCTTATGGACATTAAGTAGCTGTTTGAACATGTGCTGCTTTTGACTTATTATAGGAACATTTTCCATTATGTAAAGGTAAACATTGAACAAAGTATTTTAAGGGTTGCATATCTACAAATATGTTTAAAGAATATCTACCAAAATACAAATAGCTCTTTTTTTTTGATAATATGATTTGACTGACAAATGGTTACCTAGCCACCATCCCTCTCCAGCACCATCAGTTAGAGACGGTTTGCTTGCATGACGGCTATGACACACACGGCAACTGTGTCACAGAATCCGGAAAAACCATAGCATGATCATTTCTGTAACAGTGGAAACTTACATACAGCAGCACGTCAATGACTTTCCAGTAATTAGAGCCTATTTTCCTCCTTTTTAACCAATTCAATTACTTTGTTTGCCTGTTGGCTTTACACAATAAAATGTACTTGATTTATCTGCAGATAATGTTCCAAACAAACATTTTGAACACTACTATCCTTAAGTATGAGCTTTTGTTTATAATAAATTAGATCCACTGTGCTTGCTGTAATGTGCAGAACTGGAATTATTTGATATTTTAATTAAGATTAATCTAAAACATGCTTGTCCTTTGAGGGCCTGTGTCGTCCTCCCCCCCCCCCTCTCTCTCTGATTATCCATCAAATTAGAAGCTATCTTCTGTGTCCTTGTCTGGTCCTTCATGTGTTTTACACAGAAGCGATATTATGCCTGTATAATGGAGATAATTAATTTTAAGAATTCTCACTTTTGATTACCAGATTAGCCACTTGAGCTCTCTGGAACGGGATTTGGATGCCGTTAAGACAGAAAATGATGGTTCAAGAACAAAGCATGGGAAATTTGATGAGCAGTTAATGGATGTAGGTGATTGGTGGATACGTTCTTTTAAGTGTATTTTATATATTTTTTGAGAGGTGATTATAATCAGTTTTTGAAAGAATAATCTGCAATATAAAGCTCATTAGGCCTCACAAGTCTTTTTTTAAGATGATCTATAAAATTACAAAATGAAGCAAATGTATCCCTGAAGTATTTAGCTTCAGTTTAGTACTTAGACTGTTCAGTGAATAGCAGTATTTGCCTCTTGTACCCAAATTTAATGCACAGTGGTAGTTTTCATTATTTTATATTTTTGTTAGAAAATGCTCAAACATAATAGAGATTCGTGTATATTTATACAATGTATGTAATGGTGTGCTTCAGAAGCTTACACATGTGTCACTTTGTCCTATATTGCAATCTAGCAGAAAACACCTACTTGAAGACGGCCAACACACCACATGCCTTGTCTTTTCATGGAAACAATTTTAGCTAAGTAATTCTCCATGCAGGGACTTGTAGAGCTGTAGACTTCACATTGGATATCTGATAACAGATAAGCTATTGAGAATACATGGATTTAGTGCTGTTGACAGGAAGCAAATTTAATTCATGACTCTCTGTGCATACAACATATAAATAAACTATGATTGTAGAACAGTAGGTGCAAAAACCGGTGCAAACAAATATTCTATGTATTAATAATACTTTTTTTTTTACCTGTTCTGTTCTTTCTGCCCGTCTCTAGACCTCAGGGATTGGAAATACCAGACCACAATGTGGTTCTGAGATAGGTGGTGAAGGTAGACTTTTAGAGTTTGTTTTCCAATTGCATGCCCATAAAAGTTCCTTCTATGTGACCAAGCATCTTTCCTTTTCATGAAAATAATCCCATTTATTAAATGAAAAACCTGTGGTTTAAGTGCAAATGCTAAGCATGTCAGGCTTATAAACACATCCAGATGCCAGATTTGGTGAAGATGGATTGATTTGGAGACCTTTCATTGTTATCCCATTCTGTTCTACACTGCCCTATAATCATCTATACTACTAAATGCTTTGTTTAGGGTCATTGTATCTTACTGGGAAAAGATGTTTTCATATGGGCACCATATCTTGGTAAGATTGGTATAAGAACAGACAATGAAAGCATGTAAGCTAGAAGACTACTAAGGCCCATTTATTAGACACAACTCCCAGCATTGGGCAATTACTGGCCAGTTACTGATCCAAATTTATGGATTATTTTGTATTTGTATATGTATTTTCATCTGTAGTCCGTGATCAGCTTTATTGTGTCTGTAAATGGTACAGATTGTCTTCCGGATTAATCAGTATTTAGCATTTCTGCGGGTAGTACTTAATAGCTTCTGGGCTGCAGATTGGATGGCAGGGATATAAACTGTTGCCATCTTGCCTTTCTCTATGTATTCTCCTCACAGTTCCTACCTGTAGTTGCTTCTGTGTGGGGTTCAACTGTGTAAGAGACTCAAAGCATAGCCTCCAAATTAATTTCCTACACATCTGACAACAATGGGTTTACTTGTTAGTTACAATTATTTACATATGAATTTAAAATGTAAGAAATAATTGTTTTTAGCTAGAAAATGCCCTCCATCCATTCCATTGCCATATATGTGGTATTTGTCTTGGAATGTGTTGCATGGACTCTGGTTTTTATTGTCTTGTTTTTGCTGTTAAAAGTTGTCAAACTGTTAAACAAACTGCATGTGTTTGATGTTTGATGTAACTTGTGTCACTAATGAAAAGACAAAATCATTGCAGTGACCGAATGGGTTACTTGGGGTCAGCTGTATAACCAGAATGTAGCGGAAGTCAGCAGGATGAGCTTGGAGGGCCAGGGCCCACCGGGATTTTAATGGAACCCCCGGCAGACCAGTCCAACCCTTGTTCAATGTAATGTAAAGGCATATACTTAAAGTTATGGACTCTGACATACAGTAATTAATCACTGTAGGTGTTTTAGAAATATTTATAAGAGCAAATCTGCATACTTTTCCAAATCCAAGTGGTCTTTAGAGAAGGACTGGTGAGAAAGTAAGGAAGAAGACTAGGATAGAACTTGGTTACGAGGGAAAGAATAATGCAGTAGAAGGGAGAGTCAATAGTATCAAATGCTGAATTTTAACCTGCAATGATCAGTACAGGTAGTAGAAATATAAGATGTTAGGTTGTTCTTGATATATATATGGATACTTAATATATTCTGCAGTACCTGGATGGATTTCTTTTTTCTCTGGCAAAGAGACTAAAGTGAAAAGGGCTTTCACCTATCGCAAAATGTTGTGGTGATTTTATTTATTTTTTTATTATTTTTTTCATTTCTGTCCTTTCAGAACAGTTCTCTAACACCAATATCTTGTCCTGCAGATGCTGCACTCAGCTCCCAGTGCGACGTTTAGCCTTTCCCAGCAGCAAAACTGTGCCACCGTCCCAAGGGAGCAGTACCTACATCTCCAGCAGGCAGATAGAAGAAGCCAGCAACTCCAGGCAGCAATGGAAATTAGGAACTCCAACACCAACTCTCCACAGGTGAGCTGCCAAAAACTGTTTCAGCAAGTGCATATTTCTCTCTTTATGCTTATTATTTCAACTTCACACTGAGTGGGAAACAGTGGGTCTTTCTTGCGCCCCTATTTTTTTTACCCTGATTTGTTTATAGTGCTGACAGCCTATTGATAATTATGTATTTGTCCCTGAACTGTATTACCGTTATCTATCAGTGGTGAAATTTGTAGCACAGGAACGATTTCATGGTCCAAGATCAGCAGCATAGATTTGTATACAACTTACTGCATGATTCACAGTACCCAGTACCTAATTCTGGTCTGACTTGTGCAGGGCTGCTGCTCCACCTTACAAACCAGTGACAGCATATTTTGCACCTAAAAAGAATATCATGGACTCTCTTACTCCCATCTGTCCCTTTCATACGCCCACATGTTTTTGTAGATGTTTCTGGGCTTAAAATTACACTAAAGCAAATCACTGCTGTAGCTAAAGGTATTTCTAATCTTAGTATGTATATGCATTGTTCTCGAGAACCAGAATACTATGGGGCTTACCACAGCATAGGTCACATGTAGGAAAAAGCATGCTATAATTACTATAAAACATAAAGCTCCCTGTAACCTTTAAATAGTATACTGGTGTTAGTTTGACCTTATAGCAACCAATCAGACATCAGCTTTCAACAATCTTAACTGCATAAAAGCAAATAAACGGAGAGCTAATTACTGAGTGGTTGCTGATTTGCATTGTGTTACTACCAAAGCTTCAGTGTGCTTAATATTTTGTAGCAACTTGCTACATATGTGCAATGCATGGTGTAATAAGTAAATAGTGTTGGAGCTGTTTGTGCATTAACTTAATGCTTCCGCTTGACGTAACAAACATAAGCTTTAAAATTTAATATATAGTACAAGCCTGCTGGACTGTTTGTGTTGAATGTCAGCGCTTTTAATCAGAAATGTCAACAACTTGGCTTGGAGCATACTCAAAGGGAAGCAGAAAAAATATTAGTTAATAAAACACAATGGCCTAATGGAATAAGTGGTCTAAAGTTTGCTTCTTGTCTAGTAACTCATAGCAACCAATCAAATAGCACTTGGCCAGGAAATGCTATAGGTTACTAGGCAAGTAGCAAACTTTAGACCATTTATTACATTCCCTAAAATGTATCTTAATGTGTCCTGAAATTCCCAGTGCTATTGGCTCCATAAATTGCCTTATTTAACAAGCCTAAAAATAATTGGTGATGTTAATAGTGGTTTTCTCAATGGAGAAAGGGGTCTTCCTCTCTGGTCTGTATGCACTGTTGGTCCGTTATTCTTCGTCGGATACCATTTTTCTGGTATTATCAATTTAAAAAAATAATTAATTTCTAGTGCTATGCCCATTGTTTTTCTTTGATTTTAAAGTTGACATTTCTGATAAATAGCATTACCTTGGTTGTGCATAGCTGTGCCCCCTTTTAGCTGCAGATGATCTGCCAAAAAAAGGTCCTATGGAGCTAAAAGGGCTAGCTTTGTGTTCATACATTGCAGCACTGTAAAATCAGGGTGAAAGTACCAATTGCATTCTTCCCTTAGGCCTTGCTTCTGGAGCAAAGAACACTGCATGCAGACTCCTACAGACGGATTGGCCGCCTCTGATCTCGTGGCTTCTAACGAAATCCTCAAAACTAACCTATTCTAACACTCACTAATGGCATAAGCTGAGAGACAGTGCAGAGTGCTGAGTAACCAGCTGCTATGCTTTTATTTAACCGTTGCAGTATTACCTCTATTGTAATTATTGGTGTAGAAATATTTCCTGTAAAATACAATATTTAAAAAAAAAACTTTGTTTCAAATGTGTATTTATTCTATTTATTAGAATTGATTCTTCTCCTCTCGATGATGAAAAATATATATATATATATACATTTTTCTTTTGTTATATTGTAACTTTTTTAAAAAAAAAAAATGTTTTATATGAAGCAGCTGTTTTTCATTTGATTAATACAGGGTTTTAAACACGTATCATACTTTTATCAAAAAAGGAGCAATGTCATGATGCATTTGATAAATAAAATTCTTTTATTGCTAACTGATATTTTATGTGTTATGTTATTAATGTTATATTATTAACAAATGTGCATCCTCTATTCTGTCAAAATGCACTTTATTATAAGCAATAACCTGGGCTCAATATTCAATAAACGATACTAAATGCATTATAAAAGGCATACTTTTGTTTGGATATATAGCTACCCATTGTGAACACAGTTGTTTATATGTTCTTTATTCACTTACACTTAAAGGAGAAGGAAAGGTTACAACTAAGTAAGCTTTATCAGAAAGGTCTATATAAATACACCAGTAAACCCTCAAAGTAATGCTGCTCAGAGTCCTCTGTCAAAGGAAACCACAGTTCTTTCCTTCTTTAGTGTATACATGGGCTTTTGTATCAGACTTCCTGTTTTCATCTTAAACCCCCAGGGCTTGGGCTTGAGCATGCTCAGTTTGCTCCTCCTCCCCTCCCTGCTGTATTCTGAGCTCATAGCTATAAGCGAGCAGGGAGAGACTCAGGCAGGAAGTGATGTCATAGCAAGCTAATATGGCAGCTGCTATCCTAAACCAACAGAGATCGTGTCTAGAGCTGTTTACTCAGGAATGGAAAAGCATACTAAAGAAGGGTGCTATAGTTTGCACTGTTGTGGCTAGTCTATTGGCAATAAACTACCTTGGTAGCTTTCCTTTTCCTTTTAATTCCACTAGCCACTTACTGGATGTTTGACACAACATACAAAAGCCACAACTAAATCCCTTCAAACACATCCATGAGTGAGTGTCGCCCCTTATGCTTATCTTTGTGCCTTGTGCTCTTGGTGCCCATGCTTTATGGGAAAAAATCCCTTACATAAGGTTGAGTACTTGAGTTTATTATAGCCACATTGGCACCCATAAATATAGAAGTCAAACTAGACAGAATGTCTTGCAATCTGTCTGTGGGGAAAAACTGTGAATACATCCTTCCATTGCTTGTGGTAAGTTATCCGCCAACATCCTTTGGCTGAAAAAGAACACAGCAACGCTTCCTGCAAAGGGACGAGAAATTGGCTCCTTGGTGCAACTTTACTTGCCATTTATTGTAACTGCAAAGATCTAACCCCCTTGGAAATTTGGGATTATCAAAAAATTACCAATCTATTTTCCTAATTTGACCACATTTTTCCCAGGTTTGGAGCATTTTATGAGGTATGTTTGTAATTATCAGGTCCTTAAAGGACTGTTAAAAAATTTGTTAGTATAGAACGAAATAAAAGCACCAAGACAAATTAAACTTTAAAATAGCAAAGCCTTTATTAAGAAATAACATACAGAAAGTCTGCTTCTTGTATGCTACAGAAAAGGCTACAGGGCGACGACAATCAATCATGCAGCGCTCGATTTCTTCTCCCATATTCTACTGACAGCGTGTGGAAGGTGATGTCGGCATTAGCTTCCAGGTGTCCAGTGCAGGAGGAGGTAGCGAATTTACAATGTGCCTGTGGCCTGTACAGTCGCAAGAGGCTCCCACACTGCGGCAACAGCGCAAACATATTTTATTTGCAAGCACTCCGGACAGTTGGGGCAGTCACAGGTGTAAGGTGCATAGCTTGTGTATTAGTGCAGGCCCTGGGAGCCAAAGGATGAGTACTCTGTCCTCTTTGCAGCACTCTCAGATTTGATCCCGTAGTTGCGCCCGTTAGCTTGGAATCCACAGAAGGAAGGCGTATCGCAGGAGATGAGATCCAGCCAGGAGCGCATGGTGTACCTGCTGCTGTCTGCTGCAAGGTGGGACTGGCCCACGTACGGGTGGTAGATCAGTGCGAACATATTTGACCTCTAGGCCATCAGGTGAAGGGGACACTTCAGACTTCCATTCCTGTAGCTTTGCTTCCAAATCTGGCGTCTTCCCCACGTCTTGTTCACTGTGCGCTCCTGGCTGGAACATATCTCCAGCGCTGCGCCTTCCTTATGTGGATTCCAAGCTAACGGGCGCAACTGTGGGATCAAACCTGAGAGCGCTGCAAGGAGGACAGAGTGCTTATCCTTTGGCTCCCAGGGACTCAGCCTTCCCGAATAAAAAAGCAATGCACCTTACACCTCTGACTGCCCCAACTGTCAGGAGTGCTTGCAAATGCATATATGTTGGCGCAGTGTGGGAGCCTCTTGCGACTGTACAGAGCACAGCCACGTTGTAGATTCGCTACCTCCTCCTGCGCTGGACACCTGGAAGCTAATGGGGAGCCTGCCGACATCGCCTTCCACACGCTGTCAGTAGAATATGGGAAAAGAAATCGAGAGCTGCACAATGGATTGTCGTCGCCTTTTCTGTAGAGGACAGGAAGCAGAGTTTATGCAAGTTATTTCTTAATAAAGGCTTTGCTATTTTAAAGTTTAATTTGTCTTGGTCTTTTTATTTTATTCTATACTAACAAATGTTTAAAAAAAAAAAATTTGATGTTACTGGTCCTTTAAGCAATAATACTTAATGGCCCAGAGTAGGGTTTCTGCTGATTTGTGTTCTATTTTGATCCATAGTCTGTGATAAGACTAATCTAGCTACCTGTATATCAAAGCAGTTTTAAGGCTAGTGCCACAAGGGGCTGAAAATTGGCCTTCTGAAATATGCAGGCCTAGAATCGCCCCTGATGCTGGCATTAGATTCTTGCCCTGCCTGTACCCGGAGCGATTGTGTGCAGGGACACACAACTGATTTTGCATTCTTGCTCTAAAATCCACCTTGTATGCCTGCACCTGGGCCAACACAATCATTCTGGGTGCAGGCTAATGGCAACATAGCATAGGGACAGATTATCTGCCTGTGTATTTCAACAGGCCAATTTGCAACTCCATGTGGCATTGGCCTAAGGGAAGGTAGAAACAGATTTATTTTAAAGTTCACAGTTCACTGAAATGTTTAAGTTCCAGGAGTAGTAAAAAAAAGATAATCTGCATAAGCAGCTATTTTATGTTCCTTAGTACCCACTCAAATACCTATAATGTTTGGATTATTCCTTATGTAGTTAAGAAAACTTTCAATAGAGCAAATAGTATAGGTGAGAGGGGGTAGGATGCCATTGATTCTCAGTCTAGCTGAGGGCGTTGTGTATAATGCTGAAATCCATCTAACCATTTTGGAGCCTGCCTAATCAAATCCAAACAACTCCAAAGGGACACCAGGAGAAAATTCCAGTTGACTATCAATGCCTCAGCTTCAGATAAGGGTGATATGACCTTAAAAAACTTCTTTGGGTATTGTCTTATTGCGTGGGACAAAGTTAGCCACTTCTGTTAGATTTGGGGCCTAGAGCTCACCTAATTCCTTGCAATAAGAGATGGTAAAGCCATCTTACTTTGTGCGGGAAGACTCAAGGGCTTGTTTCGGATCTGGTGTGATCCGATGTAAACCAGATTGATCAAGATATATATGTATTTTATTAGCTAGGGGGGATCTCCTTGAGAGTTATGTTTTATTTAATTATTGAGGATTAGACCAGAGTTGCTATTTTCCACTTCTTTCTAGCCCCCTTCTTTATGAATCCACCCCTACTGACTCATATATGGGCATGCCATAATGATCCGTTGGTCAATGTCTAATTTTGTTTTCAGTGAAATAGTGTCATAGACACAGTGACCTCCCACTTGAAGTTGGGATCCCATAAATGTGAATCATTAAAAGCTAACTGGGTCATGATCAGACCAGGATATGATATACTGTATATCTTTGCACTCACTGTAAAAGGAATACAGTATCTGATCTGAAAATGTAGTCCAATCTGCTATAGGTATTGTGGGTATGTGAACAATAGATTTAGGGGCAGATTTACAAAATTCGAGTGAAGAATTCGAATGTAAAAAACTTCGAATTTCGAAGTATTTTTTGGGTACTTCGACCATCGAATTGGTTAAATTCGTTCGAATTCGAACGATTCGAAGTAAAAATCGTTCGACTATTCGACCATTCGATAATCGAAGTACTGTCTCTTTAAAAAATACTTCGACCACCTACTTCGGTAGATAAAACCTACCGAAGTCAATGTTAGCCTATGGGGAAGGTCCCCATAGGCTTGCCTGTGATTTTTTGATCGAAGGATTTTCCTTCGATCGTTGGATTAAAATCCTTCGAATCGTTCGATTCGAAGGATTTAATCGATCGAACGAAAAATCCTCTATAAGAGTACCTTCGCCATATTTATTTAGAGAGTGTATGAACTCCGTTAAAAGCCTCTAATAGTTCTGCATTTATACACTCGTATTACTATTAACTGTGTTTCATACTAAGAACATGAAACTGAATGAATGTACATCTCTAAAAGGTTCTTTTACATCTATATTGGCACCGGAGTATTTGTAGAAAACAAGGTGCTGGCTTTGGGGCACCAAACAAATGGGTCCCCTACTCAAGCAGATGAGAGAACATGCCATAGAAATAGGAAAGGGAAGAACATATATTTGATGATCACATTTCAGTGGTACTGGAACTATCATTTATCCTTATTAATATTAATTATGTGTTATTTGGACTATCTTGGGCAAAAGGAATGGAAATAGGAAAAATAATTTATTTCAATTCAAAAACTCTAAAACACCACACACAAGCTTACTTTGTAGCAGAGTGCAGTGTGCTCATCCCACACTGGATCACTTTACTGACAATACTCCCAGAAATTCTTTAAAAAAAAAAAAAACATTTCATTTTAAAGGCAACTTATCTGCTTTAGCCACATTCTGAGTGGCATCAATTCTGCCCACCAATTATTCCTATTAAAATCAAGTAAGATGAGACTGTGGCCTCATGAGTACCACTTATCCGGCAAGAAGTACAAGTAGGTGACAGATAACTGAGTTGTTTGTGTACTGCCTTGGCATGTTGCTGGCAATGCAAATATACATGCAAGCTACAAGAGGGGAATGCCTCCCTACAGTATTCACCAATGAATTTCTAGTTTGCCAATTATTTTGTTATTTTGGTTATGATCGTGGGGGCCTTGCAATGCCTTGTCACTTATTTGCCTCTGTCCAATCTCTGTCCATGTCCATAGAAAAGACGGCTGAACTGTCCCTAGTTTATTATAATGGAATAACCATGTATTTGGAAGTTTAGATCATAGCTTTTAAAAAGTGGTCAAATTGCAGCATGTGGTTATAAGGAGCAAATGGAATGCATGTTGCCATAAATAGAGCAGTTATGTAAACGTGAGGGAACTCTTTCACACCTTAGCCACTGTCTTTATTAACTTAATGCTTTTGGGCACTGTGGGCATTCTGTGTATCGTTGAGCCTTCTAGGTATTCTTCCTCTGAAGATACTGTGGGCATTCTGTGTATCGTTGAGCCTTCTAGGTATTCTTCCTCTGAAGATACTGTGGGCATTCTGTGTATCGTTGAGCCTTCTAGGTAATCTTCCTCTGAAGATACTGTGGGCATTCTGTGTATCGTTGAGCCTTCTAGGTAATCTTCCTCTGAAGATACTGTGGGCATTCTGTTTCTCTTTGGGTATTGTAGGCTTGGTGTCTTTCAGGGAACTGTGGGAACTCTCTCAAGGCATTTTGGTCCTTCTGTCTTTCCAGTCTGATGTTGTTTTGGCACTGATTTTATTCTCAATCTGCATTTGTTTTCTGTTCACTGAATTGTTTGTTGTCTAATAAATGAAATCGCTGTATTTGAAGTTGTTATTTAACATTGTGACATTTCAAGAACCCTTAGCATTTTGGAAATACTTTGGGGGCATTGTCCATTGTGTGTAGTTTCAGAAAATCAGCCGGTCCCTGATATTACATGTTTCATTTTAGCAGTGGTTTCCATACTGTAGGACTGACCCTTTTGAAGGCTCAATGCAGCAGCAGCAGAAGTGGGCAGGAGCAGACTTTAGGCCAGATACGAATGAAATAAAATATGAAAAGTACTATGTTGGACATTTTAAGAATTATAGAAGAGCACATTTTCCAACCAATCAATGACTTTGTTATGCACCAAGGGGGTCCTACCAAGGCGTTGGACCACAAGGGGGGCCCTGAATCCAAATATTGTGAAGACTTTGTTACTATAAGAATTACATGGCAAAACACAAGGTTGAGTAAAGTAAGCAGTGTTGTTACAGGGTTACATAATAAATTTGTGCTCAACACTTGAGCACAAACCCTCGATATTCGACTGCCGAATTGAAATCCTTCGACATCGAAGTCGAAGGATTTAGCGCAATTCATTCAATCGGACGATCAAACGAAAAATCGTTCGATCGAACGATTAAATCCTTCGAATCGTTCGATTCAAAGGATTTTAATCAATCAATCGAACGATTTTTCTTCGACCCAAAAAAGCTAGCAAAGCCTATGGGGACCTTCCCCATAGGCTAACATTGACTTCGGTAGGTTTTAGGTGGCGAACTAGGGGGTCAAAGTTTTTTTTAAAGAGACAGTACTTTGACTATCGAATGGTCGAATAGTCAAACGATTTTTAGTTCGAATCGTTCGATTCAAAGTCGTAGTCGAAGGTCGAAGTAGCCCATTCAACGGTCGAAGTAGCCAAAAAAAACATTTGAAATTCGATGTTTTTTTTCTTCTATTCCTTCACTCGAGCTAAGTAAATGGGCCCCTTCCTGTTCTGGGGAACAATACAGTATGTATGTATATTTTTATTTGTATAGTGCTCCTTGAAGGCAAAGCACTGTACAGCAGAACAATAAATTAGTAGTAACAAACTAGGGGTCACTGCAATAATAAATACCAATATAGTACAATATTAAAATACAATTCACATAAATATAAAGTATAGTTACAATACAGATTAAAGTGGTGGTTCACCTTTAAGTTAACCTTTAGTTTGTTGTAGAATGCCAATGCTAAGCAACTTTTCAATTGGTCTTTGTTATTTATTTGATATAGTTTTTGAATTACTTGCCTCCTTCTTCTGACTCTTTGCAGCATTCAAATGGGGGTCACTGACTCCTTCTAAAAAAACAAATGCTCCGTAAGGCTACAAATGTATTGTTATTGCTACTTTTATTATTCTTTCTTCTATTCAGGCCCTCTCCTATTTATTTTACAGTCTCTTATTCAAATCAATGCATGGTTGCAAGGGTAAGTTGGGCCCTAGAAACCTAAATGCCGAAATTGCAAACTGGAGAGCTGCTGAATAAAAAGCGAAATAACCCAAAAACCACAAATAATAAAAATGAAAACCAATTGCAAATTGTGTCAGAATATCACTCTCTACATAATACTAAAAGTTAATTTAAAGGTGAACAACCCCTTTAAGTTCTCAGTGTCAAGGAGACAAAAGGATGGAAGTCCCTGCCCCGTAGAGCTTACAGTCTAAATACATATCATGCTGAAGGTCTGCGATTGCAAAACCAGAGACCGTGGCAAGGAGGAGTGGAGCACACTAGATGGTGTGTATTTTATATGTTCTTCATTAAAGCTAAGCTGTGGCTGTTGATTATATTGGCATATCCCAGGATTAATAAACACCACATAAAGTAGTCAGAAATACATGGAAAGTGTGCATCAGACTTTGGTCCATTAACCTGGTATGGTGATACACCGTAATGGCTCTAGACAGTCAGTATGTATGTACAGGTATGGGACTTGTAATTCAGATTGCTCAGGACTGCAGGTTTTACGGATAATGGATCTTTTTGTAATTTGGATCTTCATGCGGAGTGCAGAGCTGCAGAGTGAGTCGCCATATCGCCGTTTTCCAGTAGACTGGAAGCAGTGTTTTCTAACAGTATTTTTTTTAATAAAGCATTGTTATTAATAAACTTTATGCAGGGTAGATCTATTATTAGTGTGGGTAGAATGGATTTTTTTAATAAAATTTTATTTAGTGTTACAGTTCCTTTAAATCTACTAGAAAATCATGTAAACATTAAATACACCCAATAGGCTGGTTTTGCTTCCAATAAGGATTAATTATATCTTAGTTGGGATCAAGTACAAGCTACTATTTTATTATTACAGAGAAAAAGGAAATCATTTTTAAAAATTTGAATTATTTGAATAAAATGGAGTCTATGGAAGAAACCTTTCTGTAATTCGTAACTTTCTGGACAACGGGTTTCCGGATAACAGATCCTATACCTGTGTAACTTTATTTATAAAGTGCTACAAGGATACTTAGTGCTGTACAATCTTACAACATACAACACAGGGAGCACAAGAATTGTAGTAAATACAATAAATAAGTATAAATGCACAGCAGTTAAGGGCCTTGTGGTAAGAGACACAGCAGAAGGATGTCCCTGCCCTGAAGAGCTTACAGTCTAAGTGCTTGTAAGAGAATGGCAGTTTGTGAAATATCAAGTCTGTCTTCCAGCCATTCCAAAACAAAAACTTATTTGCGCCTATATATTACAACAGGTAAAAAACTGTGAAAGGGACATAAAATTTAAAAATTTAAACAAACAGTTTAAACATTGTCACTGTACTTGTCTTACGCAGAGTGCTCAGGACCAGCTTTTGAAGAAAATGGAAGCACGCATGATGGATGTTGAAGAAAAGCTTAGGTTTGTGAAAATGCTTCTGCAAGACAAAGTGAATCAACTGAGGGACCAAGTAAGTTTTTTCACTCCGAGTTAATGTTGCAAACAAAATTGTATTAGATTTAGTAGGTAAGGATTGTACATTGTTGACCTGTCCTTTTCACCTTTAAAACACAATGGTCAAATCACCTTCAGCTTCAAGGTTATAAGTCAAGTTGCTCTGTAGTATCAGTAGTATAATGTCTGCGCCACATCACAGCCTCTTTACATATAGATAGATCCTCCTGTGGTTATAAACACCGTTGGTGGGACAAGGGAGTACCAAAGCTCAGTAAACAGGTAAGAAAATAGTAACACACGGACGCAGGGTGAAAAAAGTGTGTTAGATTTTGGAAAATGTTTTGGTTGCAGAAAGAGAATATTAGGTTGAGGTAAATTGTTAAATACATAAACAATTGTAAGAAATAAACTAATAAAGACTGCTGGTAATAATGACTGTTACCCTTTAAACAACTCTGGAGTTCTGCTGAAAAATAACGCTGCTTTCCTCCAGAATTCGACAGCAGAAACAACATTTTATGAAATGTATATACGCATATTATGACTATGTTACCCCATATACAAGTTGAATAGTGACTGAAAAGGGAGATGATATTTAGAGAAAAGGCTTCCTGTATTTTATATTCACTTTGTCATCATGATGTCATTGCAGCACACAAAGAATACTAGAGCCGATGAGGTCATTAAAGATTTGTATGTGGAAAATGCTCAGCTGCTGAAAGCTTTGGAGATGAGTGAGCAGAGGCATCAGACTTCTGAAAAGAAGAATTATTTGCTGGAAGAAAAGATCTCTGGGCTTAATAAAATTGTGAGAGATTTGGCTCCGCCCCCACTTAGTACCGTGCATACTCCCCAACGGCGCTGCTAACTAAATCCACCACTGCCCTATATATTTGTAATGAAAATGGAATATTTATATGTGATATCCCTTTCAATAACAAGTGTTTTCACTGCCATAGGAGCTGCTGAGACTTGCCACACCAATTTAAACTGCCTAAAATTGCTCAGGACCATGTAGCATACTGTATCTTTCTGGTATTCCAGTCCATTCTCTGCCTTCCTCCTGTTTTGCCACTGCCAAAGTCTTTCTTCTCATTGCATCAGAATCTGATTTATAGTCCTTATTTACCATTAGACCATACCAATATCAATTACTGTGCCTTGAGTATCAAACATTGTTGAAACAGCCATTCAGAAATATCATGGAGTTATTTATCATGGAGTTTAGTATTTATGTATTTAAAAATGGACAGCACTGTGTAAACACATAGCACAATATAAAGTGAGATATACATACATAGATGATACTCTGGGGCAGATTTATGGGTTTTTTTTTTACAGAGCAGGCATTTCATAACAATTGTTATAATCCTTAAAGGGGAACCTCGCCAAAACATAACTTAAGCTTTTTGAAAGGTAAACATAATTTCAAGCAACTTTGCAATATACATCATTCAAAAAATATGCAGACTTTTCATGATTTTTAATGGTTTCTGACAGTGCCCTAAGCCTAGCCCCCTGCTCTCCTTCTGATCTCTCCTACTACTTTGCTGAGCTGTCTGACTACTGTTACTTTGTATCAGCAACCATCTGTCCTCAGCCTGCATCCTCCAAACCCCACAATTCCCTGCACACATGATTTCAATAAGGAAAGGAACATCACAGTGCAATGCATTGTGGGTTATGTAGTTCCTGCATGCTGTCTGTAAGCTGTGGAGAAGTTGTTACAATTTGTAACATCAGTGTTTAGTCCCTCCTTCCCAAAGGAATGATGCAGAAAGAGAAGAACCATTAAACAGCTGGATTTCAGCATAGAAAATGGCATTTATTCATACTTTTTGTAGAAACAGGAAACTGTGATGGATATATCAGGGGTTTCTGTGTTATGTGGGCCTCTATCAAATTTTGGTTTGGAAGTCGGAGTTCCCCTTTAATAGTTTTCGGACAGCTCAAATCAGCTGAACAAATTGGGACAGTGACATGTCCAATCTTTAAGGGGGTTGTTTTCCTTTAAAGGAACTTTTAGTATGATGTAGAGAATGATATTCTGAGACTTTGCAGTTGGTTTTTATTTTTCATAAACTGTTGTTTTTTGAGTTATTTAGCTTTTTATTCAGCAGCTCTCCAGTTTGCAAATTCAGCAATCTGGTTGCTAGAGTACAAATTACCCTAGCAACCATGCAATGAATTGAATAAGAGACTGGAATATGAATAAGAAAGGGCTTGAATAGAAAGATTAATTAGTAATAAAAAGTAGCAATAACCGAGCATTTGTTTTAAGATGGGTCAGTGAACCACCTTTGGAAGCTGGGAAGAGTCAGAAGGAGAATGCAAGTAATTAAAAAAAACAATAAAATAAATATTGAAGACCAATTGAAATATTGCTTAGAGCTAGCTATTCTATAACATTAAAATTAACTTAAAGGTATTCTATAACATTAAAATGAACTTAAAGGTATACAACCTCCTTAAAGCCTTCTCTTAACTATCAGGGAAGTGTTGATAAATGGGCATCAAACATCTGGGAGTACTTCACTTTGATATTTCTTAAATCTGCCCCTTGAGACTGAGTTATGCAGGTTTCAAAGGTACATTGGATCATTTGTTGTACACAGGCTATTCTTGTGTTTCCTTGCTGACATTTTATTCCTGGTTGGTGCAATATTTTTTTCTCCAGTACAGAGAGAGAGAGAGAGAAAAAAACCTACATTACTTCTGTTCCACAAGACAGAAAGGCCTCCGTTCTGTGCAATAAACCTGCATTACTAGTGACTGGATAAGGATTGCTGGACGCCTGAGGCCACTAAATGTATAAGCATTTGGAATGTGTGTTGGAAGTGTGGGCTAAAAAGATGTGTAAGAATGTGTTGTCTTATCTACCATTCCAGCCTCTCTGGGAGTTATAATTCAGCAATACGTCATAGGTCATATCCATGTTTTATAACTTTAGTTGACCCTTATATATATCACATTGTCTAAAATATGTCATTTTCTGTTACTTTAAAAGAATTTTGCATTTACAGCCAAAACTGCACAGCACTGCCTACTTATAAGTACAGCCGTGTATCCCTTTGGATTTATTTATGCTGAAAATGTAAATTTTGTTTTTCTTTCTACTGCCGCAACAGTCATAAAAATCATCACTTGCTGCCAAAGGGGAATCAATATGAATACAGATATCTATGGAAAGTCCGTATTCTTTTTATGGGCACAAGTGCTGGAGCAGCACCTTCCTTTAATCAGCCACTACTGAGAGATGACTGTCCTCTCTTGTGATCCGAATGCTCCAAGAAATACAGAGTTAAAAGAACATTTCTGTGGGTAACATTCCTGCCTTCCTTACACAATACATGCGGATCGCCATAAAGATAGAAATGAAATGCACATGGGAGTTATGATAATTAGACTGCCAAGATTTTGGGCATGTTTGTTATTAACTTGACCGATGTAATATGAAAAGAATGAAGAGCAGGCGGTGTTTATAGGGATACAATACAATAGCCCTATCACTCTTGTTGTAAGATCTTTTGTTTACCATTGTATTTTCCGTTGATGACCTTAAGATAATGTAGTGCAATGCAAAATAAATATTTTTATACATAAACTTTGTGTCATTCCTTTGTCGAAAGTAAATGATATCCAGGCACAACCCTGATACCTACAATTATGTTTCCTGGCAGGCCCGGACTGGCCAACTGTGGGTTCTGGCAAATGCCAGAGGGGCTGCCATAAGATGCCATAGAAAGTCACTATTTAGTGGGCTGGTGGGGAGCTGATTGGGCTTCTGTGTACCTAAAATGCCAGGGCCTATTCTGATTCCCAGTCCAGACCTGTTTCCTGGTGCAGCCTCTGGAGCTGCTTGACAGCAAAATGTAAAACAATATAAGAGCCCTAAATGACAAATTCATGAATTTGCATGTTTCCTTAAATAGGACATGAGATTATTGTTTTTCCTTTAAGAAGACTTTCACATATAAGAATGATAGAACAGGTTTGCAATAATTAAAATATATACAATGCTGCATTCTTCATTAACACCAGCAGGTGTCAGCGTAACCCCATTTTAAATAATAAAAAAAGGCTTTAGGCATAGCCCCATTTTTACTCAAATATTTCTATAATATTATCACATCTTTATCCTCCATATGAGATGTATTTTTTTTCCACATGTAGTTGTTAAAAAAAAAAGCCACAAGTACATGTTTTTTGTTGGACATTTAAACGTTGCAGTTCAAACAATGTCCATTACAAGGTTTTGAGACCTATTTTTGTTTAAAGGGGCAGTTCACCGTTAGATAAACTTTTAGTATGATGTGAGAATTTGAAATTGGTCTTCATTTTTTTTAGTTTTAGTGTTTTTTTTAATGATTTGTCTTTTTGATCAGCATCTCTCCGCAGGCCTGGATTTGTGGAAAGGCCACCTAGGCTCGGGCCTAGGGCGGCAGGATTTTAGGGGGGCGGCATGATGCCCAACCACACCCACTTTGGTTCAAAAACACTGGGGATGCGCTGGAGATACAATATTTTTTTATATTTCCCCATTGATGATGAAAATTTGTACGAATAAAGGGGAGGGGACAGGGGCGCCGAATGGGAGTGGGCCTAGGGGCGCCATCTATGTAAATCCGGCCCTGTCTCTCCGGTTTGGAATCTCAGCAGCTAACTGGTTGCTAGTGTCTGATGTACCCAAGCAACCATGGAGTGGGAATGAGAGACTAGAAGGTGAATAGGAGAGGGTGTAATAAAAAGTAACAATAACAATGAAAATTGTAGCCTTGCAGAGCAATAGTTTTTTTGGCTGCCGGGGTCCGTGACCCCCATTTGAGAGCTGAAAAGAGGCAGAAGGGGAACACAAATACATTTAAAACTATAAAAGTTAAATACCAAATGATTAGTTGCTAAATACTTATTATATCATAATAAAAGTTAACTTAACCCCTTTAACCCTGAAGAGTTTTAGTTTTATCTGTGGCTAATGTTCCAGTTGTGGGCAGAGATGGGGAGGGGGATTCACCAAATAGTTGTAAACACTAATTCAAAATGGTTACCCATAGCAACCAATCAGAATTTAACTCAATGGGTGTCGGGTGTGTGCAATGTCCTGATTTTATTTTCTGCGGGGTTTAGATAAATGTGAATAAACTATATACCCAGATGTTATTTTATTCCTCCAGTGCCTGCTTGTGTCATATGGTATTTGTCTGCTGGAAACCCCCAAATCTGGCCCTGAATGGACTCCTCCATGACACACCCAGGCAGCCAAGCATGGCAGGACCTTTGTTTGTGTTGGAGGCCTGTAACGAGTTTCACACAAATGACCTAACGATGGCTGGGACTCAATGGTATTTAAAGGTTTATTGCCCCTTTTTATTTGGAGGCGTTGGTTGTCCTTTAATGAAGCGCTATGTTACTCTGTTTACAGGGAGCTTAAGCTGCTTTCACCTTACTCTGAACCATTGTCACAAACACAATAAAGCCATTCAGCCATATTTAGGTTTAAGCACGTCTGTTAATGTCTTGTGATTCTGGCGTCAGGCAAACGAAACGGCCACATTTGTTCTTTCATAGAGGAATCATTTGCTCTCCGAAGTCAGGGTCCTGCAATGGAACTAGCGATACAGCTGTCAGTCCTTATAGTCCTATACTAGTAACATGGACTCTTCCAAAAGAGGCTGGCACAAGCCGAACCACATTGAGTAGTGAAGCAGGATTGTAGAAGTTAAAGAAAATCAATTCCCCCCCCATAATTAAAAGCAAAGGCCTGACGCGTTTCATGTCTATAAGGGACACTTAGTCATAGGCTAGACACTGAGTACAACATACATATTGTATTAGAGAGGGTACAGAAAAGGGCAACTAAGCTGGTAAAAGGTATTGAAAATCTTAGCTATGAGGAAAGACTGGCCAAATTGGGGATGTTCACACTGGAGAAGAGGCGCTTAAGGGGTGATATGATAACTATGTATAAATATATAAGGGGATCATATAATAATCTCTCTAATGCTTTATTTACCAGTAGGTCCTTCCAGCTGACACAAGGTCACCCATTCCGATTAGAAGAAAAGAGGTTCCGCCTAAATATTCGGAAGGGGTTTTTACAGTGAGAGCTGTGAAGATGTGGAATTCTCTCCCTGAATCAGTTGTACAGGCTGATACATTAGATAGCTTTAAGAAGGGGTTGGATAGCAAGTAATGGAATACAGGGTTATGGGAAATAGCTCATGGTCCAAGTTGATCCAGGGACTAGTCCGATTGCCATTTTGGAGTCAGGAAGGAATTTTTCCCCCTCTATGGCAAATTGGAGAGGCTTCAGATGGTTTTTTTTGCCTTCCTCTGGATCAACTGGCAGATAGGTAGTTAATAAAAAAAAAAAAAGGTTGAACTCGATGGACATGTGTCTTTTTTCAGCCTTACTTACTATGTTACTATGTTACTATGTTACATGCTTTTTAAAAGGAAAAAGAGCCAATGGGAAATGAGTGGGTGGAGCTAGCACATGGAGTATTCATAGAGAAGCCATTGGAGTTCAATGGAGCATGTTTAAACACAACTCCAGGGCTAAAAAAGACAATAATTAGCTTAATTTGGAAATACAAAATTAATAATAGTGAAAAAACACGAATGCTGGTGCTCATACGTGAACACTAATATGTATGTGCGGACACCGGCGCGGATGCAGCCAGGCCGCATTTTGTTTTTATGGGGCCAGTGAACGTCTGCGCTGGAGGGAGTCTACCAGTTTTTTCCCAGTGTCCCGCCAGCCCATACCACCCTGAGAAGAACACAGACTCTCTCACCTAGCCTGATAAGGACCAATACCCCTGTTAATTCCTGGTAACATACAAAAGGGAGTTATAAATGTGGCTTGACAGTAGCGTAACTAGAGGGGGTGGCCCTGGTGCGTGATGCGCAGTCTGGTCCCGCCCCCCTCCGTACGGCCGCATTTTCAGTGGCACACGGGCTGCCGGGGGGGCTCTGAGGGGTGCGGGCCCTGGCCCACTCGCAGCCCCTGCTCCCCCGGTAGTTCCGCCACTGTGGCTCGACCAAAGGCATCACGTACAAATATATTTTTGTAGCTAAATCTTTTACTTCAACCACCACTACAAAAAATGATGAAATGAAACACTACATTAACTGAAATACTAGGAATGTCATTTATATTCATTTATATTTTGCGAAAAATGCAAAAAAAAAAACACAATACGTGAGTTGCAAGTTAAAGGATTAGAGAGCACATTCTTAAGGTGGCCATAGACACAAAGACCTATCCTACGAATCGTGGATTCGTATGATTTTCGGACCGTGTGTGGAGAGTCCCGACATTTTTCGTCTGGCGGAGATCGGTTGTTTGGTCAATCGGACAGGTTTGATTTTGTCCTGACCGTCCCGCCGGAGCCCATTGCGCTCTCATCGTAATCTTGCCCCTGATATAGCCATGCATGGCATATTGGGGAAAGATAGGCTCGTTTGGCGACATTGAATCTTTGCGTCTATGGCCACCTTTAGTATTCCCAGTCGATGGAATCTTACAACAGCCCCTCTGGTATATGCCAGAACTCCACAGATTGCCAGTCCAGCCCTAATAGTGGCTGCTACTGCATGGTTGCTAGGGTAATTTGGAAAGTAGCAACCAGATTGATGGAACTGCAAACTGGAGAGGTGCTGAATAAAAAGCTAAATAACTCAAAAACCACAAATAATAAAAAATGAAAACCAATTACAGATTGTCTCTGAATACCTCACTCTACATTATACTAAAAGTGCATTTAAAGGTGATCGACCCCTTTAATTGGTGCTATTTCGTTGTTGGCCGCTTGGGGGAGTCAAATGACTGCGGAGAGATCGCTGTGCTGAGACTGAGAGCTGTCAGCAGCAGGTACTGGATAAAGGGGGGGGGGGGGTAGGACACTCCTTAATGCGTGTCCCTTGGCCCCATTATCCAATCGCACTATCCAAACAAGGCCGGCATTCCTCAGCTAATGAGTTCATTTACAGTAAAGGGCAGAGGTGAGACAAGACAAGGCCGGCAATGATGAAGGGGGTCGTTATCCTGTGCGGAGCTGCAGTGACGGTGCTGCTTGCGCTCTATTTGCGCTTCTCCTGCTTCTCGGAACCTCTCAGCCTCAATGACAGACAGGGTTCCGCTGTGAGAGCTCAGGCCGCCGGGTTGGAGAGGGAAATGGTGGAGAGACACGGACACATGCTCATGTTCCTCACTTCATTACTGGGGGGCTCGGGGGCTGATGGGATCGCCCCGGGGAGTGGAGGGCGGCTGGTGCCCCTGGAGGTAATGGGACAGGCAGGGGCTTTGGACTGCGAGGAGCTCACTTATGTCACTGGCCTCCAGTATGTGGGCTCCGGATTCACTAAACTGGTCCAGAGGGGAACTCTGCGCAACGGGAAGGAGATCGCACTGAAATCTGTGCACAACCAGGGCAACGATGTGACTCGCTGCGTCCGGCGCTACGGCGACCCCACTGGCTGCCGCACACTCGCTACCTACAAACTGCACAAAGAGGTCACTCTGCTCCGGACCTTGCGCCACCCGGGCATCATTACGGTAAGAACCATCGCTGCTGCACAACTGCAACTCACCTTATCTATTATACCCAGCCATGCCAGTCATACATGCTTAGCACTTATCATGTAAAGACACTTAGAAAGAAATGGCTGCCGCTGGACATGTACCAGATTGCACTGACCAACTGCATAGAGCACAGAAGTATTGCTGCAACCAGAAAGCTGTTCCCCTTGGTTGCTTTATCGTTGTCTGTAATTACCGGCTGGGAATGTTTAATTTCTCTATAGCTTCTATCTACCCTTTACCATTTGTATTCAACTACAGTGACTTATAGGGTGTCACTTGTAAGGACTTGCACAAATGTATACTTGATATAAGCCGGGGTTTGCCTTGTAAGGTATAGCACAGCTTGGATAGGGTCCTCCTCAGAATAGTCAATATTCTACTTTATCAGGCTCGGAAGGCAAAATATTATTCTATGGAAAAAACTGAGCAGAAGGTGAGAAGTGACCCTTATCTATCCTGGCTTTGACATAAGCATTGTGCCAGGCATCATGAAACAAGGGCCAAACAGGGGCCCCAGACCTTTAGCATGTTATAAATACACTAATCTGTGTTTTTTTGCCTTCCTCTGGATCAACTAGCAGTGAGACAGGTTATTTATAATATATATATATATATATATATATATATAAAGGTCTTTTTTCAACCTAACTTACTATGTTACAATGTAAGAGCATGCAATGCAACCGCAACACTGGTAATATCCATTAATAAAGCCAATTACACAAGAACAAAATCTATTAAACCTGGAAAATCGGGTTGTGTGGCCTGGCACATGTTTATATAAAATGACTGGTGTCAGCCATTGAATTCACAACACAATGCGTAGTGTTTCATATTACCTGCAATAAACTGACATGATCCTTCCATTATGTCTAACTGCAGGTATATTGTTGGGTAATAAATGCAGAACCTTTCGGTGATCTTATTAGGTTTCTAAGGGGCAAATTAACCAGCACAGAAAAAAGTCATCAACTTTGCCCACCATGTTCTTTAGTACCTCTGCTTTATACTTATTTTTGGGTTGAAAAGCTCCAGTTCTGACAGTGTCAGGGCTTTCCATTCAAGTCGCTTAGATTGGCCAAAATTGCCCCTGGTGCTATTGCCATTACGGGGTGATCCCGTTACCATATTTCTCTAAACAATAACAAGGAGCACATCTGGCCTATAGCATTTTGTTCAGCAAACCACATTTCGAGGTAATGCAAATATCTTAATTGCTTTTTAATTGCCAATGATGTTCTAAAATCTAAATCCACATTCAGCCACGCAGCCATGTGCTTTATCATTGAAATGTGTCTTTTCTACTTTGCAGTTGCATGGGCATTGCTACGAGAACAGCATGGCTCCCGACTTTAGGGTCACAGCTATGCTGGAACTGGGATCTCCCCTAGAGATGATTCAGCTTCTGCAGACCCCCTGGGAGAAGAGATTTAAAGTAAGAAAACAAAACAATGACAATTGTTCCAACAGGACCCAGGCTCCATGCTAATATTAACCTCATAGCTGCTGGATGTGGAGTTGCTGATTTGATATCTTTGGTCATGCAAGTCCCACCAGTTGTTGATGGGTTAATGAACCCCCCCCCCAGCAAAAGGCATTAGCAAACACACTGTATTTCAATGTGTTCCACCCCCAGACCACATTAGCAATTCTGGTATTTGCAATTCACATTTTAAAGGCCTACAGCAAAAAGCAGATAGGGATTTACTAGATGGACTTGATTAAGCATGTGCCCTTCATGCAGCTGTATAGTATATCTAGATATATTGGTTTTTCACCTGGAATCTGCAACTGAATGTAGCTGCAGGCTACTAGAGGGAATTCTAATCCTGTTGTGGCATATAGCATAGATGGGTTGTAGACAGTTGACACATATATGCAGATTCCTTGCCTCTGCAGAACTCAATCACATAGTCTTAACGAAAGTTTGGATGAATTTTTAGCAAATTACAATATACAGGTGAACTGAAACTAAAACTCTTAGTAAAATTTTAACGTTAACTTTTAATATGTTATAATGGCTGATTTCTAGGGATGCACTGAATCCAGGATTCGGTTTGGGATTCGGCCTTTTTCAGCAGGATTCGGATTCGACCGAATCCTTCTGCCTGGTCGAACCAAATCCGAATCCTAATTTGAATATGCAAATTAGTGGCAGGAGGGAAATTGTGTGACTTTTTGTCACAAAACAACGAAGTAAAATATGTTTTCCCCTTCCCACCCCTAATTTGCATATGTAAATTAGGATTCGGTTCGGTATTCAGCCGAATCTTTCGCAAAGGATTCGGGGGTTCGGCCGAATCCAAAATAGTGGATTCGGTGCATCCCTACTGATTTCTAGCAACTTTTCAATTGGCTTCCATTTTTTTTTATTTTTTATAGTTTTGTAATTATTTGGCTTTTTCTTCTGACCCTTTACAACTGTCATATGGGGGTCACTGATCCCATCTAAAACAATTGCTATGTAAGGCTACAAACTCATTGTTATTGATATCTTAAATGACTCATCTTTCTATTTAGGCCCTCCCCTAATCATATTTCATTATTTCAGTTAGTGCATGGTTGCTATGGTACTTTGGGCAAAAATTGCAAACTGGAGAGCTGCTGAATAAAAAGCCGAAAAACTGAAAAACCACAAACAAAAATGCAAATTGTCTCAGAATATCACTCTCTACATCATACTATAAGTTAATTTAAAGGTGAACAGCCCCTTTAATATTTGGGGGCATTTTCAGATTACCCTTTTATGTATCAACTAGAAATTAGGATTTGCTTGGGCAAGGCTGAACTTGATGGGCCATACATTAAAGCCAAATTAACTGATTGGCTATTTAGAAAAGGTAGTCCCCACAGGTAGTGGGCTGAATCAGCTAATGTAATGTTTTGACCATGAGCCTAGTCTCTCATGCATATGCTAAAATCAGACAGTTAGGCTAGGGATATCTAACCCAATATCTCCCAATGTGTGACCACAATAGCAAGTGTCATTTATAGGCACCCATTCTGGAACACATCTAGCTGCATTCACCCAGCAGAACCCATTGTTGTGTCAGCTGCATAGACACACAATTGAACATTTGCTTGTTGTTTTGTCTTAACCATTGTTCATCCTTTTAACTTTATTAGAAAAGTATTCAGGTTAATTTAGCATTATAAAGGTTTTGTCTATGGAGTACTAACCACTTCATTTATATATTTTTTTTTCAGATCTGCCTAGAACTGGTGAATTTGCTGCATTATTTAGCCAACTCTCCCATGGGATCTATTTCCCTCCTGGATTTTCAACCAAGGCAGTTTGTCCTGGTAGATGAAAGCCTGAAAGTGACAGATATAGATGATGCCACAATGGAGGAGATTGAATGCAAAACTGACAAGGACTGTACTCTTGATTTTCCATCCAGAACATTTGCTCTCAAGTGCTCCAGTACTGGGAGATGCACTGGCGTCAATGAAAAAAGGAACCTCTTCAATGCGTACAGGTATATGAGGAACAGAATAGCTTTGTTGCCACATAAATGTGCATGCTTTTTATATTCTGGATAACGGCATTAACCACGGACATTTGTGAAGCAGGTCATATCTGCCTCTAACTCAGGCAAAATGCATGATGTCTGCTGATTGAAGTAAAGGTAACTCATGCTAGATCATTTTTTCTATAGGTTTTTCTTCACGTATCTGCTACCACACGCAGCGCCTCCTGCCTTACAGCCTCTTCTCTTGGACATTATGAATGCCACAGGTACAGATAATCCTTTGTTATGTGCACTACAACAAGAAAGCCTGTTTCTTTCTGCTTCCATCCTGGGATTTCTAGTTGAGAAGTAGCTGAATGCCTGATTTAAAATGACTGTGGTGTTGATTCTTTTGCCATGTTGAGCTTTCCAGTCTAATTGACTCTCCTGTAGAGATGAAGCATCTTTTGGCACTCTGGTTGTTGGAATGGCCTGTTTTACAATGGGTACTGATTCTCAGCTATAAACCCTGACGGAGAAAAAGAATTTAAAGGGATATTGTCATGGGAAAATATATTCTTTTCAAAATGCATCAGTTAATAGTGCTGCTCCAGCAGAATTCTGCACTGAAATCCAGATTTTGTTATATTCAATTTTGAAATCTGACATGGGGCTAGACATATTGTCAATTTCCCAGCTGCCCCCAGTTATGTGACTTGTGCTCTGATAAACTTCAATCACTCTTTACTGCTGTACTGCAAGTTGGAGTGATATCACCCCCTCCCTTCCCCCCCCCCCCAGTGGCCTAACAACAGAACAATGGGAAGGTAACGAGATAGCAGCTCCCTAACACAAGATAACAGCTCCCTGGAAGATCTAAAAACAGCACTTAATAATAAAAGCCAAGTCCCACTGAGACTGATTCAGTTACATTTAGTAGAAGAAATAACAGCCTGCCAGAAAGTAGTTCCATCCTAAAGTGCAGGCACAAGTCACATAACTGGGGGCAGCTGGGAAACTGACAAAATGTCTAGCTCCATGTCAGATTTCAAAATTGAATATAAAAAATCTGTTTGCTCTTTTGAGAAATGGATTTCAGTGCAGAATTCTGCTGGAGCAGCACTATTAACTGTTGTGTTTTGGGAAAAACATGTTTTTCCATGACAGTATCCCTTTAACTTATTGAGTAAAACTTTCAGAATTTAGCTTAATATATTTTTATAAAACACTTAATTCTGAAATTTAAAATTAAATCCTTCAAAGTATAGACAGGGTTGCGTTTGTGCTTGTGTCATTTATCCCTGCAATCAGCTGCTTACCACTTTACTTGATTGGATGGCAGTTAGTGGTGCCATTATAAACTATTATGGGAAATTTTGAGACACTTGATAAGATTTTTTTCTCTTTGCAGGTGACTTGCGCTATGGCATTAATGAGACCCTGGAAGCGTTTCAGAATGTTTTGAAGCTGTACAAATCAGGAATTACCTATCGGAGGCGACTGCTGTATTTGAAAGGTATCTTTCTTTACTCTGTTAATAACATGGGTGCATTGTCATTTTCTTCATTGTTGCCAGCTGTCTGTTACGCCCCACTTATGTAACAGCCATTTCTCATGATGCCTACTCCTTCCTTATCTTGTTTTCCTGTAAAGTCCAACTTTGGGGGGCTTTGCCGCTCTGAGCCGCTATCTGAGGCATTCATCTGTCAAATGGGGCATGGGTGATCTTTCTCACACATTGCAAGTGAAGATACTAACAAGAAATAAGAAAGAATTTATACAGGAGTTATATATGTGGCTTTAATACAACTATATACATTTGTGTATATATATAGCATTTTTGGTTGTCTGGCAGAAATAATGACATACTGTCTATTTTTCCCATTTTCAGACTACATGCTGATAGAAGGATACAAACTAAATGAAACCAGTGATGACTACAGATGTTGGCCCTCCTACAATCACAGAGGGTGTGTGCTGTCTGTGCACAATTCTGAAGAGGCTGCCGAGTTCTGCAGCAAGAACACAAACTGTCACCACTTTGTCATTGGTCATCAAAGAACCTGGACAGGTACGACGTTTTCGCTCTGCTTAATAGTTGAGCTTTAGTATTGGAATCTTATGTTATGTGATGTACTTCACATGGGCTTTCTTACTGATGAGTGTATCAATGCATCTCCTTTAAAGAAACAGTCAACAAATTAAAGTAATAAAAATATAATGCAGTGTTGCCCTGCAAACTGCTGTGTTTGCTTCAGAAACAATACTATTGATTATATAAATACGCTGCTGTGTAGCAATGGGGGCAGCCATTCAAAGGAGAAAAGTCACAGTAGATAGCAGACAAGCTCTGTTGAACATAATGGTGTTATCTGTCATCCAATATTTAACCTGTGACATACAGCCGTTTTTCAATTTCCGCCATTGCTACACAGCAGCTTGTTTACAGTGTCGGACTGGCCCGGCGGGACACCGGGAAAAAACCCGGTGGGCCCCGAACCTCGTGGGCCCCCGCCGGGCCAGACCCCCGTACATATAGAAATTTTCGGGAAAAAAAGTTTTCGCCGATGCGCATCGCCGCTCGCGCATGCGCACAAGAAGCGCCGCTCGCGCATGCGCAAGAGAAGCGCCGATCGCGCATGCGCATGGCGGCGTTCCAGCGGCCGAATTCGGTGCGGCGCAGTAGGGGGCGGGGGGCCCTGGACCAGCAGTCCCGGTGGGCCCCCGGGCCCCCCAGTCCGACCCTGCTTGTTTATATCAACTATAGTAGTGTTTCTGTAGCAAACATCAGTTTTACCAGTGCAGGGCAACACTACATGATATTTTCATTACTTAAAAAACACTTTAATTTTTTGGCGTTACTGTTCCTTTAAGTGTACAGTATGGCATACTGGCAGTGCGATATACAGAAAAACAAAACTAGCAATGCTCAGGATATATGTTGAGTTCCAACAAATGACTTAAGGGTTTTGTATAAGGATGGTGAATACCCTGGTATCTTTACTTATTACAGTAAATTGGATCTGAAATATCTCTTGCACACATACATGTTTTAGGTTACACTCCAGCGCCAATGCATCTAATAAGATTTTCTAACCTGCTGGATTGATATCTGAGTGATTTTAGGGAGGGTCCCATATAAGGGCCCATAATCTGGCAACTTGTTATGGAGGCACCTAATCAGCAGCTTTTAATGGCCAGCTTTTAATGCATGAGTTTTTGCTATAAAAAAAAATATGTCCACAAAATAATTGATTCCCTAAATCCGCATTTGAGAAAGCATTAAGTGCACGTTTATCTTGCTCCTAGTTCTTTCAATTGCTGTAAAGTTAATTAGATGGCTGCAGCATTTTCCAGCACATTTGTACACTTTAGATGCTTATCTGGCCATTATTCCCAGCAATATTTTGGGGGCACGATGGCTCTCTCAGATAAGTGGGAACCAAGTCATACAGTTCAGCTATATTAAAATAGAGACTTTTATAGAATGCCAACACTTAGTCTGCCATAGGACAAGTTGACAATATCTCAGAATTCATACACACTTTTAATCATTGGAAAACTTTTAGCAGAGAAAAAACATTTTACCCTGTGTCTCCACTGGAGAGGTTATTGAGTCTTATGAAAGAAGCTGGAGAGTTCATATGTTCACTAAGCTGATTCTGATCTCATGTCTCATCTCCATGTAAGGCTGTTTGTATCAACCTGGATCTTTAGCAACAATCTGTTTAAGTCATGTTTAACTCCAAATTTAGATTCATATGACATGAGAGATACCAAATGCCCCTTATGTGCACTTTCACATGCTTCCTATGTACCTTGATATTAGTTGCTTCTATATACAGAGTGGCCAGATAGATAAAAAAGGACCCAGAATGCGAGAGGGCACAGGGCCCTTGTAAGTAGGAAATTGTATAGCAGCCCTAGGGACTAAAAGGAATACTAGCACAGTTTGCTATGGACTACAGTTTCTCCTAAAGCAGCAAATAATTAAATAGAATGTAAAACATATTGTACATAAGCATGCAGTTACAGATTATTAGGTGCACAGAATAACCCATCTCTTTGTATATTGTGTACCTTTTTTGACATCCTCTACAGACACCTAAGTACAAATGTGAATGTTCTTACATGGAGAGATCCGCTCGTTTGGCGATGTCGCCAAACGAGCGGATCTCCCTCCGATTGTGGGCCCTAGGGCCCAACGATCGGATCCTAACGATGCCTAACGGGTGGTCGGATCGCGGGACCGCATCAACGAATAGATGCGGCTGCGATCCGACGGTATTTTTTGTCCCATCCGATCGAGATCTGGCCGACTTTCGGCCAGATTTCGATCGGTGAAGCCCGTCGGGGGGCCCCATACACGGGTCAATAAGCTGCCGACACGGTCTGTCAGCAGCTTTTATCGGCCCGTGAATGGCCACCTTTACATTGGGTAGTGCAGGCAATGTGTTTCTCCACCTTCGACCATATTGGGAAGATACTTTATGGGATGTACTACAGCAGGATGGGGGGGGGAAGAAAGGGGAAATCCTTAGTGCTTTATAAGAATGATGCAAGAGGCACTTAATTTGTAGGAGATGCTTCATTGTAAAGGAAATTTGAGCAGAAGCTATTTTTACATAGGTAGCACCAATGATATGTTGTTTTGCTCATAATCTGCTTTATGATGACTGTCTTCTTGAATTGCTCACACTAAAGTATACATTTTCTCTTATTCCACAGGCCGCCTGATAGCAACATTCACCAGTAGTGTCCACAAACTTATCCCTGATGTGAATTCCCGTGTTTACATGAAAAGACCAAGTGACCTCAAAAAGTGATGCAGATGGGAAGATGCTGAAGAGCCAAACTGGTTTATGTGACGCACTGAAGTAATCACCCTTATTGCCAGCTTGTTGCCCTTCCTAAGGATTTCGTAGGACTGTGCAAGTGTCACAAGCTCGGCATCTTTATAACTTGTAGGATCTACATTGGGCACTTAGGCTTGAAAGCAAGTTCTCAAGACTCCTGTTATATAAACAGAAGTGCTACAAAATCCTTGAAGTAGAGAAATAGAGAAAACCACACTATACTCAGTACTGCACTTCAGTGGGAAAGTCAAACATGTGGTGACGCTTGCCCAGTACTGCTTCTCAGAAAGGTATAGCCATAGGGAAGCAGACTGCAGATAAATTGCACTGGTGCATTAAATAGCTGTAACAGTTAATGACCTACACAGACCTCAAAATAAAGTCATTAGACTTTTACATCCATTCATATTCATAGAGAAAGAAAAGTATGGTCCAAACATATTTCAAAGATAATGCTGCATCTGTTGATACATGGGTGCATTGTGTTGTTTTTTTTTTTTTTTTTTGCCTTATAGGTGGGAAATGTTCTTTCAGTGAAAGAGATTTTTAATGTTTTTAATTCTGGTGTAAAATATAGCAATAAATTATTTTTGGTAATACTGCTCCTGGTTTTTAATAATTGCCTGTAATAACTAATAACAGTGAAGTAACTGAGACACCTTTTGTGTATTGTTCTACACCTGTCTTAGTATCTATCTTTTAATTGTACCATAATAATCCTACAGAGACCCAATAAGGATTGCTGGTTATACAAAGAACGGACAACATTAAAGTGCAACATTCCAGCCATGTCAGCTTAGAAAATAGGCTTTAAATTCCATTAGTTGTTGGTAGGAATTCTTTATGTAGAAAAAAAGGCTTTAAATTCCATTTACTTGTAGGTAGGAATTCTGTTTGTAGAAAATAGACTTATTTTAAGGCAATAGTTTGCCCACATGGAAGACTGGAATGAAGTCTGGAAAGGTAATTAGAGGGCACCTGCAACATAACGATGCTTGGCGATAATTAAGAGGACATCCCATTTAGGCCAAGATAAACAGGTTGAATGACGTAGCAATGTGATTTATAGTAGGGTTTTAAAAAATAGATCTAGCTTTAAACTGGTTATGCGATTCTCATACCAAAAAAACTGCCTAATATGAATTACAAGTTATATATTGGCCACTGTGTATGTTAGCTCAGTCTGAAAAAACAGATTTCCTGATAATAGATGCCAAAACTGAAGCTCTGTGAGACATTATTGTCTACTAGACATTAAGCCCGTTAAATTAACGGGCGCTAGAACATATGTAGTCAAACATTTATAAAAACAGACGGACACAGGGACTGGACGAATTCACCAGAGACGGTCCATGGGCACATGCGCAGTAGCGCAATCCCACGGACACAGGGACTGGATGCAGAGACACTTCAACTTTATTATATAGGATAATAATAATGAACATGGAGGCTGTGCATATTTTAAGGTTCGGCAGTTCTGCCCCACTCCGTTGACACCTGTATGCATGTGAAAGGTTAATCTGCTGAGCACACAATCAGCACCACCCCCGGCACACAAACACCACAGCTGAGTTGTCACAAGGCAGCTGTGCCAGATGGCCCATCACAAACAATGGTGGCTACGGCCTACACAATCCAGTGGCCTCGTGACTCGTGAGTTTGTGTTCAGCCACTGTACAAAAAAATGACAGATTTGCATTAGAAAGTCATCATAGGAATATGGGTTGGTTAACATTTTATCCATCCATATATTTCAGTAGGTCTCAGTGATTTCCTCTTCTACCATCTATTTCAATTGATAAAAATATAACAGGCATAAAGGGTCAGATTTAAAGCCTATACTATCCACTCCTCTGTATTGACCCATTATTACTTTATATAACATAGACTAAAATGATTTACCCTTCTGATGCATTTATTACCTTCCAATATTAAAGCATAATTAATGTTAATGAGAATTACGACACTATTAATTCTTTTCAAGGAAGGTCAGAAGCAGAACTAGTCCCGTGCTTATGTGGCTTTGCAGCACCCGATTATTCTGCACAGAAACGTTGGCATATTTACCATATTCATATTAATCTCATTATCTAAATTATTATTGAAACTTTCATGACTGTGAGAAACCTTCCTTGCCTTTGTCAAGCAGTACATTGTAACTAGGCATGGGAGAGCCTTTATCTCAGTCAGTATAATAGACAAAGTGAGTGATTAAATGATAGTTATCAGTATGGGGTGCCCTTATGAGGAAACTTTGGGCGACTTCGGAAAACAAATCACCACATGTGATTAGCACTGGCGATTTTTCATTTTAGCTAGCGCAGAGTGAGGGAAGGCGTTGGGGAGATTGGTCACCGCAAAGACGAGGCGATTAGTCGCCAGGCGACTAAATCTCCCCAAAACACCCAGTGTGACCTTACCGTAAAGTATTTTGATTCATTCCTTTTTATACATACAGTATCTGAATTGCTACAAACCTATGGGATAAAGGGCAGTGGCACACGGCAAGATTTGTCACCTGCAATTTTTTAGACATGGCTGTGCGCCACCACCAATATCCTGAAATCAACTGCCCCAAATTTATATCCATGCCCCAGACTGTGTGTGGATAAGATTTTCTTATATCTGGCGGATAATTTCTTTCAGCCACTAACTGCATCATAAAATAGAAAGGTACTCTATTGACACTGACGATTAAAAGGAATTATAGTGGGACTTTGTAAATCAATTAAACCAGTTCTAGAATCATTCCAGTGCAGTTAGTGGCTAATTATTTCAGTGAATGTAGGCAGGCCTAATATACATTAGTTGTATGGAGTGGAGGAGGGGGCGTCATTGTCTTTTAACTGGATGCCTGCTGAGAGGAGCCTGAGGGCACGGCCACCACTAGTGAGCAGCCTCTTCCTTTGTCTTATCAGCATGCACAGAAAGGAATCATTCACAAGGAGGGCAATTCAATCACATACTGTTTATGTAAGGAAGAGTTCTGCTAGCCCCCCATGTATAAACAATACCTACGTGTGCAATATACAGCAACCAGAGATCTGATCATCTAGCCATCTGCCCTGGAAAGTCCTGGAAAGTCCAGGCAAAAGGGGAGCTAAACACTACCTCTGAGAACCATTTACTTCTAAATTAAATTAAGGGATCACTAACATAGAAAAATGTGCATATAAACGTTATATGTATTGTCCTTACATATACAAATAGACTTTCTTGACCACAAATGCCCTATTTTATTTTAGAGAAGCTTTCTTTCTACATATCTGTAGAGAGCCATTGATAGCATTTGACCCCTATTTATTACGCTGGCTAAATACTAAAACCATTGTTTTCTGCAGAGCTTATCTGCTGTGTAAATGCAGGCCCTAGGGAATGGCAACAATTGGATTTCTCATCTAGTAGTACAGGCAGTTTCCATTTATGTAAATGACAAGGGGCATGGAGAGGTACAGTACATGGAATATCTCTGGCAGATATTTTAACTTAAAGGAACCGTAACACCAAAAAATTTAAGTATTTTAAAGTAATGAAAATATCATGTACAGTTGTCTTGCACTGGTAAACCTGATCTATTTGCTTCAGAAACACTACTATAGTTCATATAAACAAGCTGCTGTGTAGCAATGGCGGAAACTGAAAAAAGGCTTTATGGCACAGGATAAATAGTGGATAACAGATAACACCATTATGTTCTACAGAGCTTATCTGCTATCTGCTGTGTAACCTGAGCCTTTTCTCCTTTGAATGGCTGCCCTGTAGCTACACAGCAGCTTATTTATATAAACAATAGTAGTGTTTCTGAAGCAAATACCTTATATTTGTATTACTTTAAACCACTTTATTTTTTTATGTTCCTTTATAGCAATGGCACATGGGGTGATTTTGAGTTTTTGTTTCCCAAGTGTTTTGTAGTTTAAAGGGGTTGTTCACCTTTAAGTTAACTTTAACTTTTGATGTAGAGAGTGATATTCTGAGACCATTTTTTAAAAAAAAAAAAATTGTATTTGTTGTTTTTGAGTTATGTATCATTTTATTCAGAAGCTCTTCAGTTTGCAAGTTTAGCAATCTGGTTGCTAGGGTTCAAATTACCCTAGCAACCAGACATTGATACTGGAATATAAATAAGAGACAACCTCAATAGAAAGATGAGTGATAAAAAGTAGCAATAACAATATATTTGTAGCCTAACAAAGCATTTGTTTTTAGAGGGGGGAGGCAGTGACCCCCAGTTGAAAGCTAGAAAGACTCAGAAGAAGAAGAAGGCAAATCATTCAAAAATTGTAAAAAAATAAATAAATACTGAAGACCAATTGAAAATTTCTTAGAATTGACCATACTAAAAGTTAACTTAAAGGTGAACCCACTGCAGGGGAGCGCAGAACAAAACACAACTTTTTCTTGTGGACTTGTACTGACACATCCAAGCACCTAAGACAGACAGAACGCATCATGCGCACACTTTTAAATATTGTGGGTGCAGCAACTTGACAGTGTAGGATTTAAACTTAGGGCAAACTCCACTGACCCTAATGATCTGGCTGACTTACTTGCACATTTATTAATGGAACTATTTATATAAATGTATTAAATATAAACTTATTATAGAGTAAAATCAGTTTGTTTATATTGTGATCTATCACCTGTCTATCACCTACATGAACTTTCCAGCAATGGGATGACTAGTTATTTGACCCCATAGCAAGATCATTTGAAACCTAATATCTTGGGGAACAAGATATTTTCCATAAACATATATTGCAGCTGATTATCAGTTCGACAGGGCCCCGTATAGTTCCCGAGTCCCCGTGGGTTGCAAGGCCTATTCCTCTATAGTTAGACTCCTGTTTTTCAGTAACAGAATCTCGTAGCAAAACCTACTTACTTGTTAGTTGATCATATGTGTTGTGCATACATGGGGTGTGGCCAAAAATGTTGGTATTCAAGGTTGGATAGACAACTTGATTTCTGATGGCAGCTCTGCTTTAAGAGGAGTGTGAAGGACAAATTCATTTTCATATATATAATGTTTTTGCTACTACTTACCACTCCACTAATTAAATAAACACATATGTCACTAGTAAATAGAGTCTTTTAACAACTTCTCCTATAGGAGCAAACATAGCCGTTTACAAAAGCCTGACCTTGTGTGTGCACCTTAATTAGGGTCTGAACTTGTGCTGTAAACCTATGTGCACATTATCCAGTAACGGCACTATTGCCATGGTGGCCAAAACACACTGGATCAATAGTGTTTGTTTGCATTAGGAAATAAAGGCACCAGCGATGAAAGTTCTACTCTTGCCATAGCTCTTACAATCTCACAATGGTCACAACACAGCACTAGATGTAGGAAAAGGTGAAAAATTAAGAGTTGCCTTTTCTCCTTGTCTACATGTAAAGCCAACTCTGGATCCTGTTTTGAAGTAAAATGTAATTTTGAGTCATCAGAAAAATTCACATGAACTACATTTCCCATGCCAAGATGATTTCACCCTTTTGCTATTTTAGCTGACAGGTGCTATTATGTGCCAACAAGCAACAACAGGCTTTGAACTTGTTATGCCAGAACAGAAAACCATACAAACTGATGACTATAGCGCAAGCTGTTTTGGGTTACTTTTATTATTATTAACATGTATTCATGAGGCTCAAACATATTCCACAGCCCTGTACAATAAATGGGTGAATACATTGAACATACAGATTTTCATACAAAGCAATACAAGAAGTGCCGAGGGCCCTGCACAAAAGAGCTTATGATCTATGCACTGGTTGGAAAGTGAAGGCAGTTATACATGGACCAGTAGCAGACACCAACTTGACCATTTTGCTCAATAGAATACTTGCTGCTGTATGCATCCCAAACAATAGCCTCTATGAGTTATAGGTAAAAGAGGCTTGTCAAATATGAGTGAAGACCTAACTGAATGCAGTCCCCTAACAAGGACTCTGCCTAGAGCTGGCCATAGACGCAAAGATCTGATGTTACGGATTCGTATGATTTTCAGACCCTGTGTGGAGAGATCGGTCATTTGGTCGATCGGACAGGTTAAAAGATTTCTGTTGGCTGCGGGTAATATCTCTGCGTGTATTGCCGATCTTACGATTTTCAGAGGGAGACTTTCACTAGCTTTGGTCGGACATAACTTTCGTACGATTGCTGTCAGGGACAGAACATCGGCTGATCTGTTCTTTTGTACTTTATTTGATCTGAATGGTTAGTGGCAGGTCGGGAGATGGGGAAGTCCGATTATACGTTGATTTGTACAATCGGATCTTTACGCCTGTGGCCAGCTTTAGTCCTGGTGTGATCTGATCGTTTACTAGTGGGGCAAATTATTGTGTCAGCCTCATTTGGCAACTTGATTTGGGTGATTTGGATAATTTGTCTGCTGATGTCTCCATCAACGGTATGGTCAGCTTTAAGCGCCAGTCTAAAGTGTGCTATTTTGCTATGAGAACTGGAACCACTTTACAGCTTGCACATATAACTGTAAATGAAGTATATTTTATTTTGTTAGATGTCACTTAACAAGCAGATGTATACATGTATGGCCATCTTTATTTTCTAGATATTGACCAATCTTCTTTGTTTATATAATTTGACCAAAGGGTTGGATGGTCATTTTTACTGATCCAACCAACTGACCTGTAACAGATCAAGGGACAAGGATCAAGGCACAAAAGTGAAGGTCTGTGCAGTTATGAACATAGTTTGCACTATATAAATAAATAATAACAATAACACAAATGGTTGCTATAATGCCACATGTGGATACATATGGCAACAAATCACAAGTTTTTTTCTTTTCTGAAATATTGCTCTTTTATTTTGAATGCAATTAAATTATTTGAATTTCTCAGAATGCCCTTCCGATTATGGTCTATGGCTAACATAACATATGGACATAACAGAGAAAACACTGTACCCTACAAGATCTGTATCTCAGGCAAAGAAGTGTTACCACTGCCATTTCTGTAATCCTGTGTTGATATAGGTGAGCAATCATGTCTGTAATCCTCTCTGCGCCTATTGTACACAAAGAAGAGCTCTGCGCTAATGAGATACAAAGTCCTCAGCATGGCTTTAGATAAAGTTCAGCTCTATATTTTTTTTCTTTGCCCTGACCCATTTGTTTGCAAATGAAGCTGATTGCATTAGATGCCTTTCCACTGTAATCAAAGGAGTCATCACTCAAGGGTTTACAAACAGTGGGAGAGAAACAGAGCTTCTCTGAGCTGTAGGGCAATAAGGTCAACCCACAGTACACAAGGTACAACATTTATTTTCCCAAGAGCAACAAGTTAGGAGAGAAGCTTAGCACTCATTTAAAGTATTATTTATCCTGTTTAAAGAGAAAGAAGAGCATGACCCTTAGAAAAACCCTTAGAAAAACGAAGAAGCTGGGCTTTTCACTTTCACAAAACTGTTTAAGAGAATGTTTGATCATTTTAGCTTTATAGAAACTGGTGACATTTCTGTGCTCATTTTTTTCACTGAATATCATCAATGTATATTAGCTTATTTAAAGATAGATGGATGCACATCTAGGCAGCCTTTGAACTGTTCATACCCAATAAAGACATTTGTGTATGTGTATTCTGTATTTCTGTGCCTTTTAGACCAATTTAGCTTCACTGTCTGCTGCCATAACCACAAAACAGCTTATTTGTATTAACTATCTATTCTTTAACTGTCTGAAAAACAAACCATTTGTACCAGTGTAGCATAACAGTACATACAAATATATGCATAGAAATAATTAAATATTTTTGTTTCTATAAGTGCCTATACAAGGCTTGGAGGCAGTGTGAGCAGTGACAGGACTTTCTCTGTGGGCATAAATACATTGGAGGATAAAACAACTGCCATGCCTGGGACCTAAATGTTCAAGGTATGTTTAACGTATGTCATCCAACTGGCTTTCTCAATTGGATGACAGCAAGTCCAGTTGATTTGACTTATTTCTACAGATACACAAAATGTTTAACATTAATTTGCACTCATTTAAGTGCAAACCTATTCTACAGCAATTTATAGCGACCAAAGACTCCCGAGGAAGTGGTAGCCACAAGTAGTAGCCACAAAACCTGTAAAGCGGATGGCCTACATTGTGATCCAGTCCTGTATGCTGAAATGGTTTGAACGTTTTGGAAATAAATTGTGCTTTTTAAGTAAATGATGGCCTCCTTGGTGCTCTGTGTTTGAAGTATATTGCATAGCAACCAGAGAGTTCCATCAGAGAAAAGTGCTATAAAAATGCTTTATTATTATTCAATTACAGAATTGCAAAAAGCTATGCGAAGGCCAGGGCACACATAGCTACACATTTAGCTACAATGCTTTTATCTGCTGCTCCTTCCTTATTGTCAAGATGCCTGTTAATCATTTAGCAATCGTGATTTTAAAGAACAAAACCACAGAAACTGTAAATTAGATTATATAAATGATTGCAGCAAATAGTATCACAACAAAAGAAAGTCACATATGTGTTACTCAGTCTGATTGTGATCGCAGCCATCTTCAGGGCAGCCATCATGGGAGCTGCAAGACGTACAACTGTAAGGGATCCAGTCATTGTAGGGCCCATAAAATCAATTTTAAGTACTGCTAAGTATGGCACAGGGGGCTCCAGATTTTATGATACTTCAGGACCCCCGTGATAATGACCCTGATAGGACCAAAGGGATGGCTCCCATCAAATATTTGAAGTAGAACACCACCACATAACTGGATATTATTCTTTACCCCCTTTCTAGTGCTGCACCTCAAGTAATAGATTTGAGTTCTGATTTCCTTTGCTTTTGCATGGATAAAGTTAAAGCTTTTCATATTACCCTAGGCTTAATTTGTTGGCTAAAGACAGAGAACACAAAATCTCCTGTGAGATATGAATATCTCACACACGCTGTAAATTTTTCCAGAACCACTTGAATCTGACCAGCATCATGAGTTTGCATTGCCAGCTGCATATTCGGAATTAATCCAGTTGGATTTAGAGACGATACAGAATTATGGGAGCATTTTATTTTGCTTTGCTGGCAGAAAGTTTCAACTGGTATCGAAGGTAATGTATTAAATGTTGAATAATGCATTCTCAATGGGGATCTGACACACAGCTGAATATTTCAAGGCTGATATCAGCTAGCAATGTGATTGTTTACTTAGGAGGGATTTTAGCAACACAATGAGACATTGCTGCACCCACTTGGTGCACTAAAAAAGATGGTCTACAGACAAGCCTATGATTGGCTCTGATTGGCAGGGCACAATAACAAGCAAGCATCTTATATTTTGGGCTGAGGGTGTATCTTTGGAGCCAATAGGCTACAAGTTACATCATGTTTTTTATAATTGTTATTATTCTTTTTATATGGTGACAACATGTTAAGTAGTGCTTTACAGATATTTCATTCTACTGTTGCAGTAGAAATGTAAGTTTCACTGATACATGTTTAGCCAGTTGCAGGTAAATGGTGTGACTGCTCTTCATGACTTTCAGTTACAATCATTTGGGTTTCTGCCCTGAAGGCATATAATATCCATCTGTTTGGTCCACGGGCCGATTGGTTGGATAGGGGGGTGGATTAGCCATAGTTATATATCCATAAGATATTAAGTGCTTTTAAAGGATCATGGAACATTGTTGAATTGGGTTGAAAAAAGACAACTGTCCATGAAGTCCAACCCTTGTGTAATCCCAGCAGATCGGTAATGTATTTATAAATACAACATTAGATATTATTAGTTGATTTTTCATATGTTACTTTGTATATTTTACTGGGGGAGGCAACTATGCTTCACACTGTTACTTCCTGCCTGGAGACTGTAATTTACTTTGGAGAGATCAGGTAGAGATAAGATCCATATCTATTATGACCCCTGGCTACATGGATAGTATAGTGATCAAAAATGAGAATCTCCAGTTGCAACATAACGTTCAGAAAATTGATCTCAACAATGGAATTTTATTTTGCATTTAGTTGGATCAGCAGTAACAGAGGTGCAGAGGGGTCAAGCAATTTTTACATAGTTTTTTTTATTCATGCTGCAGGCTCTACATTAATTATTATGAGCTCTAACACACATAAGACTTGTTTTGTCTTAAGGTAATGGTTAATGCTCAGAGTATTAAAAGTTATTTGGCCCATAGCCCCATGCAACCTTTACGGTATCTATTCCTTGTACTATCATGTTGGTTAAAAATGGCCTGCAAGACAAAAGACATTGTACAGCATAATTAATCCCCATTTGCACTGACCTGCAGTCCCCTCAGGCTCCAGTAAGGTTAGGAAATATATGGTATTGTGCACAATTACAGTGACTCCAAAAACTCCAGATGTTTGAATTTTAAGATTAGAGGCAAGAATCCCGTCATGTCATGAGACCCATGATTTCTAAATCTTTTCATTAGTATATTAGGCATTTGAACTGTCATGATGATGTACATTACTGCAATGCACAGAACAATGAGGAAATTCAGTTCAGCCCACCAATAGTCTGCCTTACGCTTTCTTCTTAAAGAGCACAAATGATTTTTTTATGATGTCTTTCTTGCCTTTCATAAGGTGAAGGAGGCTAATTACATTTTAGTTTATGTGAATTTGAATCTTAACTCTGGCATCTGCCTATGGACTATGTAACCATCTTAACACTGCTCAAAATATCTGAACTGGTCACTGATCTTTCTGTTTTTGAGGCTTACATCAAAAAGGCAGTTTCTGGCACCATCTATGGTATCCCTCCCTAGCTGCATTACGTAACACTTCTAATCAAGTTGCTGATTTGAAATATTTTATTTGGTTTTCACAATAAACCATAAAAATAAATATGATAACAAATAGTATGCAGTATAAGGAGAATAATACAATGACATATTATACAGAATGTATAACTTACTTATGAAGTAATATGTAAAATAAAATAGAAACTCATAAGAACTAACTATCACTAACTAAGCCAGTGGACGCATAGACATTCTTAAAAGAAAAAGAAGAAAGAAAAAGCCCATTGTCTTTGGAATGTCAGATAACCCCCCCCCCATGAACATTTTACAATTGAAGAAACCGAGATATTTAACTTCTGGTATTGGAGTCACAGTAATCAAGTTGCTGTGGATAAGTTGTGGGGATAGGCAACACACTGGGGCACATTTACTTTGCTCGAGTGAAGGAATAGAATAAAAAAAAATTCAAATTTCGAATGTTTTTTTTGGCTACTTCGACTTCGAATCGAACGGTTTGAACTAAAAATCATTCGAATATTCGACCATTCGATAGTCGAAGTGCTGTCTCTTTAAAAAAAACTTCGACCCCTACTTCACCACCTAAAACCTACCGAGGTGCAATGTTAGCCTATGGGGAAGGTCCCTATAGGCTTTCTAACAATTTTTTGGTTTGAAGAAAAAACGTTCGATCGATGGATTAGAATCCTTCGAATCAAACAATTCAAAGGATTTAATCGTTCGATCAAACAATTTTTCGTTCAATCGCTCGATCAATCCTTCAATATTCGAAGTCGAAGGATTCACATTCGGCAGTCGAATATCGAGGGTTAATTAACCCTCGATATTCGACCATATGTAAATCTGCCCCACTGTGTTTTTCTCTTGATGTTCCACACACTGCTTGTGATTGGCTGAAAAGCACCTAGTTCAATTTTGGACCTTGTTTTCCCATGGTGCAATAGCTTTCTCAGCTGGAGCCCTAACCTGTAGGTTTCATGTTTTACTTTTTTTAGGGCAAGACAACTACCTGTATATCTGTTTACATTACTGAATGTAGAATGTATCAGGATATATAGTAGTGTATCTAGTTAGCATTCCTGAGTTTAAGCACTAGGTTTAATTCAAATCATGGTATTCTCTGCATTGTTTCTCGATGTTCTCCCCTTGCATGTTTCCTCAGGGTACTCAGGATTCCTCCTACATTATGAAATTGACCCATATAGATTAATTTAGGCAGGATTCGTTCCACCTAAGCGTCACATGCCCAGGACCATTTGAAGATACATATAGAAACAAAGGTTATACATAGTAGATGTCTGTTAAAATGTTATATATTCCTATATATCCACAGTGAAACTTGTAACCAGATTAACTGAAGTGCAATGTTGTGGCAATTTAGCAACTGCTATAAAAGTGCATTTTCAATTCATTTGAAAAGGAAGTGATAACAAACAGGGAATGGCATTTTGACTGCTGTGTTTATTCCTGAAAGCTTCTGGCCTGTGCCATTGCCTAGATGTGATGACTCAATTTTCTTGTTATCTGTAAACAGGTCTTTGCAGACAAAAGTTGTTATCTAGTTGTTATCTGAGTATTAGACATGCTGAGGGAGCATGAAACCCTCTACTTTTAGCTAGTGGGCCTCCAGCTGGACAACCCTGATCTAGATGGTGTAGTGAGGATACACAGCTGCTTTAGTCTTTAATTATGTAAGAAAGAGACAGTTTTACGCTAGCTACAAATCATAGGTGCTGTTTCCAAATAAGCTCATTGGAATCAAAATCAGCAGCTCATGAGAAAAGATGGCTTTTCATATAGGGCACTTTCTCCAGCTCATACTGATCCTGCTTATGTCCCGTTTTCTTTTTTGTCTCTTGTTCAGCCTTGCACAGTGCTTCTGTATTTCTGGGTCAGTTCCAGTCAAGCCTTGTTTGTGCTGGATTCCTCCTTGGCACCTTTTCCTATTCTCTTTTGCTCCCGTGCAATGTTTTCATATCACCTCCACAGATTCATGCACCCTTTGCACAGTTTTTTAAACAAAAATTTGCACAATAGATCATTTTATGCTTACAAGAAATTGGAGGGGAAATCTGCAACCGAATTGGCCAAAGCAGGCCCTGAAACCATTGGAGTTATCCATTAGGAAGCTAATTATAATTCTTATATTCTTATATTAATCATTTTACTCAATTGATTAACCAACATGTACTCTACACCCTTCAGTCCATTTAGGCCCCTACACATGGGAAGATATCAGCCCTATATTTATATATATATATATATATATATATATATATATATATATATATATATATATATAAATACCTATATACAGAAAACAACACAAACGACCATATATATATATATATATATATATATATATATATATATATATATATATATATATATATATATATATATATATATATGGTTGTTTGTGTTGTTTTCTCCTGACGAAGATCGCTGTGAGGGATCGAAATGTTGAGTTTCAATAAATAATTATTTTTCAAGCATCAGAGAAGTCCTGTGAGTGTCACTATTTCCTGCATATATACTTGTTACACTATTACGGGCACCAGGGTGTTTTCTTCAGGAAACGGAGTGCACCTGTGGGACTTGTGTATAGAAGAGAAGACCCTAAGTGCTGTTTATTTTATATATATATATATATATATATATATATATATATATATATATATATATATATAATGGAAATATGAAAAAGCTCGCACTCTCAGGTCTTATCACATCAAAAAAGTGTTTATTCAGAAAGTAGAATAATTCTACTTTCTGAATAAACACTTTTTTGATGTGATAAGACCTGAGAGTGCGAGCTTTTTCATATTTGCATTTCATTTTTGGGCCTTTTGCACCCAGGCAACTATGACCGTTTGACGTGCTGTGCCGGCTTTTGGACTTCTTTATATATATATATATATATATATATATATATATATATATATATATATATATATATATATATATATATATATATATATATATATATATCTGAAAATTTAAATACATATATTTTATATTTATTATAACCGTGCACCCCAGCTGGATAAGCTACATCAGTGTGCCTTGGAGTGCAGATACTCATTGGATCGTGATATATATATATTTTATAACGTTGCAACAGGTAGGACAATGGAGCAAAACTTCCACTGAGGCCCATGTTTCACTGGTTACCCTGCTGTTGTTGAGGAATATGGTGCTGCTTTATACATAGATGATAATTATTCATACTTTATTTATATGCATTAAACTATTATGCTTTCCATTTGAATTCTGACCTCCTCGAAAGGATATAACTGTTTAGTTAATACTTGAGAAAACTGATTAAGCTTAAAGACTAATAATTCCTAAAGAATGGCTCAAATAATAGTTCAGGTAACTGCAAAATGTAGCCCATTCAACCTCTCAGATCAGGAAAGGCCTCAGACCTTAGTCTATCTGTAGTCTGAGAGAGATAAGACAGAGGTTACAGCCTTTCACGTAGATTACAGGATTTCAACCAAACACTTGGAGGACTGACATTCCACTGAAAGAAATATAACAGACCAAAAGGTCATTCTGAAGGGCAGGGTGATGGGTGAGGAAAGATGGAAGACTTTGGGCAATGGCTCCAGCAAAGATGTTAACAATTAAAGTGGTGTTATCTCAGAGATGCATGTGATATCCCCATATCTTGGACACACAAAAACAATCATCTTTGCTCTTATTAAAAATAACCTGGAGGTTAGTGCACATTCAATCAATATGTAGTGTTTGCCAAGGCACTGTGTCATTTTCCCAACATCCGGTGTGTCAAACAAATCAGTATATGAGCTAGCGAACAAAAACACTGCCCATCAATTGGGGGATTTGATGGGTAATCAGGATGTGTCCAGCTCTATAATTTAGTTTAATCGTTTTTGAATTATTTGCCTACTTTTTCTTTCTAGCTTTCACATGAGGGTCACTGGCTCTATCTAAAAAATCGAATGTTCTATAAGGCCACACATTTATTGTTCTTGCTACTCTTTATTACTCATTTTTCTATGCAGACCTCTGCTATCCATCTTCCAGTCTCTTATGCCAATCAATTCATAGTTTCTAGGGTAATTTGGGCCCAAGCAATCAGAGTGCTGAAATTGCAAATTGGAGAGCTGCTGAATAAGAAGCTCAATAGCTCAAAAATATAAAATGAAAACCAACTGCAAATTCTCATACATATCCTGCTTTCTCCATCTCCTGCCTGGCAAAAAAACATCATTCCAGTCATGCCTATTCTAGATATGGCATCATGGCCACAGTAATATAATCTACAAGCCTGTTTCTGAAATTAATTCTATTGGCATTTACATTATGTATACGTATAGGTGAAGCAGTAGCACCCCATTTAAGCCAAGGATATTGAACAGAGTTTTGGAATAGATTGTTTGTAAATGGCCCCTGATGAATGGTTATTTATCTGCTAACTGATATCCCATTAAGTCAATGTAAATACTTTACCTGAATCAACTGTAAGTGAAACATACATTACTCCCCAGCACAGTTTCCTTTATTTTCACACCAATTTTAAATCAGTAATTGTATTACATTTGCATAATTAAGAAGGAAGTATCACCATGCTGTATATTTCTCTGAATCAAGAGCTGAGAGCTATTGTCTCCCTACAAAAAGCTTGTTGGCAGTCAGATAAGCATAATTAATGTTGGTCCCAAACAGAATGTATATTAGTGACTGCCTGTCGATTGTATTGCCTATATATATATATATATATATATATATATATATATATATATATATATATAATTTATGACTAAGTGACTGATAAAAGAAAAAAACATTTTTTTGTGCCTGGGAAGGGGGCAGAGAAGAAGAATCCAAGGCAACTTCCTGCTGGGCTTTCTCATTGGATGGAAACTGTCAGCCTTTGCCTGTCCCACATTCCTAGTGACAATTACTCACTGTGCCTCTCATTGGGGGACAATGTACATAACAATGATCTAATCTTTAAAGAAGCAGGAAAGTTGAAATGTAATTATCATCTAAATTAGTTAATATCAATAATAATAGTTTTATTTGCATAATGAAAGAAAATGTAACTCTGAGCAACTTTCCAATATACATTTACTAGTTATATTCAATTTTAAAATGATTTGTAAATGTAATTGCAACTAAAGGCTAATGACACATGGGGCCGTTTTTTAAGGTCCCCATAGACAGGAAGATTTTCTTGCCGAATGACCGATTCTATCGAAGTCCGACCAATCCTTCTAAATGATCATGCGGTTAGTTGGATTCGAACGATCGTACATCTAAAGGTGGCCATACACTGAGAGATCCGCTCGTTTGGCGATGTCGCCAAACGAGCGCATCTCTCCCCGATATGCCCACCTTGAGGTGGGCAATATTAGGCTGATCCGATCGTGGGCCCTAGGGCCCAACGATCGGATCCTAACGCATGGGAAACGGGGGTCGGATCGCGGGACCGCATCAACGAACAGATGCGGCCGCGATCCGACGGGACTTTCGGCCAGATCTCGATCGGTGAAGCCCGTCGGGGGGCCCCATAAACGGGCCAATAAGCTGCCGACACGGTCTGTCGGCAGCTTTTATCGGCCACCTTAAAGGTTTTTCGGCCGACATCTGTCAGAAAATTGATCGGCCAGGTTAAAAAATCTTTATCGGTCCCAGTGCAATCTATCTATGTTTGCAAGGCCAAGCTACCCTTTGTCTTCCTGGCAATATCGCCTGAAATGGACTTTTTAGTTGATGGACAATTCATACGATCGTACAATCGTTTCGAGATAATCGTCGTCTCGCGATGACGATCGGATCTTTTAAAAATCTTTACATCTATGGCCAGCTTTAGCCTCCGAATAAACTCAAGAATCAGCCCCTCTGCAATGACATGAAATCCAGGTGCAGTCACAGGAGAAGGCTTATACTCAGCCTGTCTGTCACATGTGGCATTATTTGGATCACTTTCTCATTTTTTGGGCTTCTGACTCTGACATCAATGTAGCAGAATTCTTCCTTCAGGTCTGTTAATCAGCTGGCTTCTGCTACATTGTTTCAGGAGTCAGAACCACAAATACAGAGACTAGCAATTACATTTGAAAATAATTTGTAAATAACTTGTAAATTGTAAGTACGTCATATTGGCATATTGCTTAGTTTTACCCTTTACAGTTTCCCTAGTATCTACATTACCTATAACTGCGTGTGAAGAATAGGCATTTAAATTCATGTTTGCTGGATAGACTTTAATACCTTATCCTAGGACTCCCCCTAGTGTCAAAGATGTTAAGACCATGTGACTGCAGCAGACATGTTAAGCTGGTCTTCATTTTCAATGATTTATGTGGTTTAATAAACTTTTTAACCACAGTAGCCATTTAAACTGCACTGGTTATATGGGTGTCTGGTACTAACCAGGCAGAGGTTTGGAATGATAAACCTGAAGGTGAAATATAAGCTTTAATGAGCAGAAAAATCTTTTTTGTTTCTTTTTATGTGTGTTTAACTGTACATTAATTATATCTTAGTTTGGATCAAGTACAAGGTACTGTTTTATCACAACAGTGAAAAAGGAAATAATTTTAAAAAATTGTATTATTTGATTATAATGGAGTCTAGGGGGCAAATTCACAAACCTGCGGAAATTCGCCAGCTTCGCTCACATCACCACACTTCGCCAGGTGAAAATTTGCCAGGACAACGCTAATTCACTAAAATGCAAAGTTGAGTCCAGGGCCCCAAACAATGGCAAATTTTCGCTAGGGTTAATTCGGCAAGCAAAGCGAAGTTGCGCTAGTGTTGGCTAATTTGCGTATGGCGGGAAGTTAAATTTCAATGTACGTATATTTTGCAGCAAATACATTACTCAACACAAGCCCAGGGAACCTTAATAAAATAAAGTTTTTATAATGCCCTACACATGTGCCCAGTGTAGCCCATATAGGTTCCATGCAGGATGCTGCCACTTTGCAGAGTGATTTGTCTAAGTTGGGAAACTGGGCAGCAAACTACAAAATTTGGTTCAATTTTGATAAATGCAAGGTTATGCACTTTGGCAAAATTAATATAAATGCAAGTTATACACTAAATGTATGCAGTGTGTTGGGAGTTTCCTGGGATTTTTGTAGATAACAAGTTGTCTAATTCTGGGTAGTGTCATTCTGTGGCTACTAAAGCAAATAAAGTTCTGTCTTGCATAAAAAAGGACATTAACTCAAGGGATGAAAACATAATTATGCCTCTTTATAGGTCCCTGGTAAGGCCTCATCTGGAGTATGCAGTGCAGTTTTGGACTCCAGTCCTTAAGAGGGATATAAATGAGCTGGAGAGAGTGCAGAGACGTGCAACTAAATTGGTTAGAGGGACGGAAGACTTAAATTATGAGGGTAGACTGTCAAGGTTGGGGTTGTTTTCTCTGGAAAAAAGGCACTTGCGAGGGGACATGATTACACTTTACAAGTACATTAGAGGACATTATAGACAAATGGCAGGGGACCTTTTTACCCATAAAGTGGATCACTGTACCAGAGGCCACCCCTTTAGACTAGAAGAAAAGAACTTTCATTTGAAGCAATGTAGGGGGTTCTTCACAGTCAGGACAGTGAGGTTGTGGAATGCACTGCCGGGTGATGTTGTGATGGCTGACTCAGTTAATGCCTTTAAGAATGGCTTGGATGATTTTTTGACAGACAGTATATGAAAGGCTATTGTGATACTAAACTCTATAGTTATTATAGGTATGGGTATATATATTATATGGGAATTTATGTGAAAGTAGGGAGGGGTGTGTGTGTGGATGCTGAGTTTTCATGTGGAGGGGTTGAACTTGATGGACTTTGTCTTTTTTCAACCCAATTTAACTATGTAACTATGTAATTTGGAGTTTTCTGGATAACAGGTTTCTGGATAACAGATATCATACCTGTACTTCATCAGGCTCTTCTAACCCATTCCTGACAGAATACAAATTAAAAATAGATATAGTTTAAAACATGCTGCTGATGTAATATTTTGTCCTGCGATACATTATTATAACCAGCTGCTAAGTTTACCTAAAGATCCAATTGTTTCTCTGACTCCTTGTTTCCAGTCCTATCTGGTCTGGTTCCTTGTTTCCAGTCCTATCTGGTCTGGTTCCTTGTTTCCAGTCCTATCTGGTCTGGTTCCTTGTTTCCAGTCCTCTTGCTCCAATCCCGCTGTCATCCCCATCCTGACCTGGTTCTATGCCTGCTCTAATGTAGAAAGAACCTCATGGCACACAGGTCTGCATGAAGTTTTCAGTGATTTATTGAAGCGGAGTGCACTGCAACGTTTCGGGGTCACCCCCTTTGTATGCTGCTTTTGCCGAGCCTCCACCCACTTGCACCAGGCACATCTTCACTTATCTACAAGGTGGGTGTGCTAATCCACACTACATTGCCTGGATCTATGCCTGCACTGTCTTGTTCTGTCGCAGAGTCTTCGCCCTAGTCCTGATCTGTTTCACTCCTGTCTCCATCCAGTCACAGATTCTTTGCTCGCTCTTTCCAGTTCCGCTTCATAAAGTTCAGCTTCTTCCTGAAAAAAGTACCTTCCCTACATATTCCTCCTTAGTGCCCCCACCAGTCCTTTACTCGCCCATTCCTGACTATTAAAGGGTTAATAACCATGCAATATTTTTTTTTTCAGTTCAGTTGTTTTCAGATCACTCATCAGAAATAAAGACTTTTTCAAATTACTTTCTATTTTCTGTTTGTGACTGTTTTTCTAATAATGAAGTTTAAAGTTTAATTTTTCACCTTCTTGTGTCTTTCTGAAGCAGCTCTGGGAAGGGACTCTGTACCTGTTCTAAATGATACATTAGTTGACACATTTCTTATCTTTGGCCCCGTTGAACTGAATTCTCAAGGCAGCTGTATTGTAATTGATACAATTGTAACTAATATTCCACAAAAATCAAATAATATAGCAAATTGTAGCAGTTCAGAATCTGCGCCTGCATCACTGATCTGCCAGACTGAAACACCAGAGACAGGAAATTAAACTTTATACTTCAATTTTGGAAAAATTTAAAAAAATAAAAAAAAAAACAATTGAAATAACTCTTTAGTTCTGGTCAACAATCTGAAAACAACTAAATGGAAAAAACAGTTTGAAAGGTGAACAACCCCTTTAACACAAGTTTAGCACAATCTTCTCCAGTTTGCTTTACCCTTCTGATATAACACCCAAGACCCCTTGCCAAGATTTCAGTAGCTTTCTGACCGTGAAACTTTTCAGTCTGAAAGAATACTGTTATTATAACGAAGTAACCAAAACATAATAATGGAAATACATATATAGCCGGAGAGCATTCCTTATCTGAATATTGTTTAGAGGCTGAGCTTCCTCCATAATTAGATAATATTTCAAGTTCAGTGTTATTTCCTTAGTGCAAGTGACTCTAAGTGCAACTTCAATTGCCTTGGGTGGGTATCTTTCCATTTAGCATTGTACTTTATGTTATCTGATGGAAGAAATTGTTTTTCCTGCTGAACTCAAATTATGAAGAAATGCTAAGTGCCTGGTAATGAACCTGTTCTCTATTCTTAATACAGCAATGTTTAATGGCAGGAGCTTATTCTTATCAGCGCACCAATAGGTAGGGGATCAACCTCACAAAAGGCTATTAAAAGGATTATATTTGTCTGGAATAATTTGTTTTTATCATGTTCTTTTGATAAAGTAGTACCACTGTAACATGTAGTACAGGTATGGGATCCATTATCTGGAAACCCATTAACCAGAAAATGGCCAAATTATGGAATGGCCATCTCCCATAGACTCCATTTTATCCAAATAATTAAAACTTCAAAAGTAATTTTGTTTTTTCTGTTATAATAAAACAGTACCTTGTACTTGATCCCAACTTAGATATAATTAATCCTTATTGGGAGCAAAACCAGCCTATTGGGTTTATTTTATGTTTACATGATTTTCTATTAGATTAAGATATGAAGATCCAAATTATGGAAAGATCCATTATATTGAAAACTAGGGATGCACCGAATCCACTATTTTTGATTTGGCCGAACCCCCGAATCCTTCATGAAGGATTTGGCCGAATACCGAACCAAATCCTAATTTGCATATGCAAATTAGGGGTGGGAAAGGAAAAACATTTTTAATTCCTTGTTTTGTGACAAAAGTCATGTGATTTCCCTCCCGCACCTAATTTGCATATGCAAATTAGGATTCGGATTCGGTTCGACCGGACAGAAGGATTCGGCCGAATCCGAATCCTGCTGAAAAAGGCCGAATCCTGGATTCGGTGCATCCCTATTGAAAACCTCAGGTCCCAAGCATTCTGGATAACAGGTATCATACCTGTATAAACCATCCCAGTGAGTTCATTAGAATTGTTTAGCAACCCATGGGCATGCACTGATATTATGTGATGGCATGTCCATTTGCAAATAGCAAATTAGCCTAATTAGGTAGTTAAGCCTGCAGGGAATCAAAGAACTGGGTTCTTGGAAGTTGTGGAAGTGGCAATGGTTATTTACTTGGGTACACAGAATCAGTGTCGGACTGGGACACCAGGGGCCCACCAAAAACCCTTAGACCAGAGGCCCACCCAAAAACCTTTAGACCAGGGGCCCACTCTAAGTATTATTTTCTTCTTTTACTTACTCAACCTCTATTCTCCTAGTCTCTTTTCTTTACATACTATAACCTATTATTCCATCGATTTAGCCTCTTTATTCTCATAGAAATAGGCAATGGCTATGAAATAAGCCAAATGTTTAGAAGCAGAAGTGGCTAACACTAGCGACTTTTCGCCAGCATTGCCACCCACAGGGACATCTGCAATTCACTAACAGGCGCAGGTGCCAATTTGATGGCGAACAGGACCGTTGCTAGTGTTAATTCGCACTATGTCGTCAAACAACTTTTCGCTCTGACAAACGATTGTTACTGAACATTACCTCTTCGCCACCTCAGACCAGGCAAAGTGCCAAAAATAAGTTAGATCTTCCTCAATCTTCTGTCACTTACATCATATACAGCTGCCCCACTGAGACTAGAGTTTCTATTTGGAAGGGTGGAAGTCAGCCGCAGCTTTATTGAATATAAAACTTGTCCTTGACATGCCATAACAAATCATGAAATACCCAAATGCCGGCTACACCAGTTACAATGGGCATGTAAAGCAAATCATGTAAACCAGTACCAAATGACAAGGACATAATTAGATACCCAATAACCCATACAAACCCATACCAAATGAATAACATATGACAAACCACAAACAAGGGAGGGTGGGCGCAGGATCAACAGCATTCCAGCAGTGTCGGACTGGGGCGGCAGGGCCTTCTTGGGCCCCAGATCCGGTAGTAGGTTATTTAAGGGAAGGGATTTTTAGAGATGCCTTGTGGGGACCAAGATGAGCAGAAGGTACTGCAGCAGTAGAGTCATCTCCTGGAAGAGGTACTGAGTCTAGGTAGTGTGAGGCCTAGTGGTGTAATAGTACACTCTAGGAAGTGTAAGTTAGAGAGGTTACTAGCATGGGCAGCTATGGCCCCAACTAGGAGTGAGTGGGCATAGTGTTCCAGACGAGAACACCGGGAAGCCAGGGCTTAAGAGGAAAGGCTAGATCCGGATTGAGCCAGCTAGGGCTAGTCAAGGGTTATCAAGGGGTACAGCACAGTAGATATTTGCCCCCAGTACAGGCTTCTTCAGTTGAACTGCTGCAGCCAAATAACTATTGCTCTGCGAGGCTACAGTTTGTATTATTATTGCTACTTTTTATTACTGATCTTTATATTCAGGCCTCTTCTAGTAACCAAAGTGGAGAGCTGCTGAATAAAAAGCGAAATAACTCAAGAAACACAAATAACAACCCCTTTTATTCTATAACCCGTCTGAGCACACAAACGTAATAATTTAGATCTAGGACAGAGGATCAATTAATGCTGACAGTTTTAATGTATGTTAAAGACCCCTGAGAGAATTAGGTTTGACTTCAAGTAAGAATTCAGTAGTCTATCAAGTGTGCAAGTTTTCCCCAACATGCATGATATTAAATTCATTACTTGCTTCACTATTCAATTTCAATTGGCCTAGTTACATACAATTATGGGTTTGAAAGAAGTTTGCCCACGAGCCATCTATCCTCTATATAAAATATAAAATATGTCTAGCCCCATGTCAGATTTCAAAATTGAACATAAAAAAAATCTGTTTGCTCTTTTGAGAAATGGATTTCAGTGCAGAATTCTGCTGGAGCAGCACTATTAACTGATTCATTTTGAAAAAAAATTTTTTTCCCATGACAGTATCCCTTTAAGTTTACACAAAATTCAGTTCAATCCAATAATTTATAAATAGTGCTCATAATGTTCTAAATGAGACTCAGCAGTGTTAACAATGACAGTAAATTTTACTTATGTGCCTTAGATTATTGTTTATTCAGGAACAATCAATATTTCATTGAATGTGAGTTGAATGTGACTTTTCATTTGTTACAACAATTTGAGTAATCATGTTTTCTAAAAATACAAGCTGAAATGAAAATGTATGATACCTGTATGCGATGGTTTAAAGAGTAAAATAAAAGATATTTTTTAACTAATCTTCACTGGTCCTGTGGATCCATTTGAGTGCCTGTCGGCCCTGCTTCTTCTACAAATCAGAAATCCCACCCATCAATAAAACAGAGGGAAATCTATATAGTGAAAAAAGATGAGTGAAAAAATATAACAGAACTCTCTCTCTCTCTCTCTCTCTCTCTCTCTCTCTCTCTATATATATATATATATATTTTTTTTATTTTATTTATTTATTTATTTTGAATTTATTTATCAGCACTGAACAAATTGACACCTGAGCAATAAACCAGAGCAACCAATCAGTGATTGGCTGCTTTCTGCCAGCTGCAAGAACAAAAGGCAAAATTTGATTTGTTGTTTACTAGATTGGATTACTATTTGCCCAGTGCTGATAAATATGTTGCTTTTGGGTAGTAGTAGACCTTCTCTCAAAGCAGGTAACTACCAGCATTCTGCTGTTAGCATTGATGGAAGTTACAGCTAAAGGTGGTCATGAATGTACAGCTATTATTGTATGAAAGAAAGCTTTGTACGATATTCAGTGCTTGTATGGCGGGAGACGAGCCAACTGATACTAGCCAAAGACTTGGATATGGTTCCGCTTGTTGATCGTCCAAGGCAGAAAATTTAAAATTGGGGGCCTTTAAAGGCACCCGAACATCGGCCAGGGGATACTGCTGAATTGTCAGATAGAGGTAGTATTGTTTCTACCTGTTTATCTGACAATTCAGCTCTTAACGTTTGTAATGAAAATGAACAATCTTTGGTTGAAGGAAAGATCATAATTGTTACATGTTTGCCCATCTGTGACCAACTTGCAATCTGAAGTTATTTTTTATTTGTGTTTGTTTAGTCAATATTTTCTCCTGCGGCTACCCAAGCTTGCATTTAAACTGGTTTACCTCTGATTGCAAGTCACAAGGAACATGGTATAATGACATACAAGAAGGTAAATAAAAGGAAGACTGAAGAGAGAAGCAACATGCCAACATTCTTATTATAAAATCTGGACATTTTGCTAACCAAGCCTTTTCTAGAAGCCACACCTAGTTATAATAATAACCAGCAACATTATCTAGCCTCAGAATCAAACTACTTAGAAGTTTAATTACAGGTTAGAAAGCACAATTTAAAGACATATAAAAAAACACAAATACTAAAAATAATAACTGATTGCTAAAACCCAACAGTGAAGAGTGAAAATAATCTATAAAGTCCTGCATAATATAATCATAGCACATACATATATGTATTAACAGGTGCAAACAATATATTTGCTGAGGTCTGGGTGGCATAATAATACACTGAATTCCACTCCAGTGCTGTTCAGTATTTGGCTCAATGGTTTGTTTTACCTGATGTATTATCAGGCTAATTAAAACAGTGAGAAAATGTCCAAGTGTACCCCGTCTTCTATTATAGCAGGCATTTGCTTCTATTGGTTTGAGTAGTTGGTGTTTGGTTGAGGTTTCCAATAGCAGACTGAGCCTTGGGAGCAGGGCCGTATTTACATAGCAGGTGCCCCTAGGCCCTCTACTGTTCATCGCCCCCTTCCCCTCCTCTTCCTTTGTGCAAATGAGCAAACTTTCAGTTTCAGGTCTGGAGTACTGGGGATTGATGCACAGGAAATTTTTAAAAACTATTTTATCACCAATGCTTCCCAATCAATGGGAATTGCAGCCCCCCTAAAATTCTACCACCCTAGGCCTGGGCCTTTGTGGCCTTTCCACAAATCTGGGCCTGCTTGGGATTTAGTTTATGATTTATAGGCACAAGCTTAGAACATATACATTTCAGACCCTGAACCAGCTATTTTCCATAAATATGATTATAGCCACTGATACAGTAGGCATCCATAAGTTGTCCACCATATGCTTGAAGTTAGCTGAAAAGGTTTGTTTTGCTATAGTTTGTGGATCTTTTCTGCAGTCACAGGGAAACACTTTTCTTTGCAGTTTCCTCCAAATGTGAAATGGCAGGAATAAATTAAAATTGCTTTACAATGGTCTGGGCACTGTACCTAAATATAGAAACCTTTTTTTTATACGTTACACATGAAGTTTGAATAGATCCATTGTTGCCAGTGGCTACATCTATGGGAACCAAACTCAGAGGTGCATTCCTCCAGCACTTGTAATAGTGCCTGACAGAAGAGCAGCTGCTTGATAGGCAACTTGTCAATAAAAGCTTAAGGCCACTACTAATAGCTCACAACATAAATATTGCATTTGCATGCTAAGCGACTAATGGAAGAGGGAAAACCCCAAGGGGAGGGAAAACTCAAATATATCCACCAATAGCAGGAAACTCTTGACAGTATCTTTTTCTTCCCATAAGCAAGTTCTAACCCAAGCTGTCTGTCTAACACACACTCCCAAGGCTGGAGAAGTGCGCTGTTGTTGTGCAGTATCTATAACTAAGGCTTTTATTCCCTTTCCTCTTCTTTCTTGGAGCAGAGACTGTTTTCTCATGATGTCAGACAGCGAAGGACTCGCAGTGGGTATGTGCCAGATTTATTTTTATCTCTGTCTTGCTGTTTGATGGGACTGTCTCACATTTCACTCAGCTACATCTATATTACCAGACTGCCAGGGGCAAAGGGGCTGGTGGCTGGTGGTCTTGTATCTTGCACCTGCAATTAGAGGCTATGCAGCAGCCTCCCAGCTGTTCTTATACATATTGCTATCCAGCGGCACTGGGATAGAGTTTCCAGCAACCCCTGCAAACTGAAAGCTGTTGGGGTTTGCTGGGAATTGTAGTTTAGCAATATGTGGAGAGCTGCAGAATGTTTTTACCCAGATTTATATTGCTACCAGTCTGAAAGGTACACATTTTAAAGAGCTGAACCAGAATCTAAAGGTTTCTTTTGTTTTATCACCTACTTTGGGTATGGAATCTATTATTTGGAATGCTTGGGACCTGGGCTTATCCAAAAAAGCTTTGGTTACTGCATTTGCAGTTTAGTTACCAGGAAAGTACAAGCTACTGTTTGAAAATAAAACCTTTTTCTTTAAGTAGAACACTATGGGAAATGGCATTCCCGTATTTCTGAACTTTCTGGATAATGGTTTTCCAGATAGATCCCATACCTGTATCTAAAAATGTTATTTATTAACTGTAGCACATATGTACACTGATTATTCTGTGTTTTTGTACATACTAGGGGCCCATCACAGCATATACATTTATTTTGATTCTAATATTGTCTTTTTGTTTTTGGATAATGAAATATTACAGTTCAGCCACCCAAGTCATAGCAAGCTGATCAAATAATTTAGGGATTATAATTAGGTCATATGGGGTTAGAAAAAGCAACAAATGGCCTCCTAAGAAAGCAAATAAGCAAGCATGTAACTCAGTCTCTTTGGCTGTATAATAAGTGGATGTCATTTTTGTCACCACTTTTTAGATTTAATGCCCTCCTTCCAGTCACATCCAGGTGAGAAAAGTGTTTTGAAAATATTAGACTGGGGTGTGCCTTTTGGGCTGGGTCACATAATTAGATGTAACTGGAATGACGAGCAGCCTAAGAAAGAATTGCCTGTTGTTAAGCAGGCAACACACAGTCTGGCTTTGACATAACATGACATAAACATGACCAGCTGCACTGATCTAACTGATGGACCCATGCAGTTCACTTCTCTGTCAGATGATGCCCCGTCAATTTCCCAGTGGGAATTAGCAGTTGGTCTTACTTAAAATATTGGTAGGTGAACACTAGTGCTACTCACTGCTCATTAATAGGGTCAGATGCAGACAAATGGTCATACAGTTTGGCTGGAAATGACAGTTTTAGTCAGTGTAGTAGAACAGGAAACCACAACAAACTAATTTAGTGTTTAATACAGTGATCCCCTACCAGTGGCTCATGAGCAACATGTTGCTCACCAACCCTTTGGATGTTGCTCCCAATGACCACAAAGCAGGTGCTTATTTTTCAATTCCGGGCTTGAAGACAAGTTTTGGTTGCATGAAAACCAAGTGTATTGTCAATCAGAGCCTCTTATAGGCTGCCAGTCCACATAGGGGCTACCAAATGGCCAATCACAGCACTTATTTTGCACCACCCAGGAGCATTTTTCATGCTTGTGTTGTGTGACTCATGGGTACAAAAGGTTGGGGACCCCAAGCCTACTACACGACTAAATGGAAACAGTAATAGCTGCTGGAAAGGGGCATATTTATTTTGCTATGGCTCTTGATTTTCACTAGGGAATGTAACCTCCCCTAAGTCACCAGTAAAACAGCCAGTTCTGTTCTCTTCAGCCCCCAACGCAGCACATAAAATTCCAGGACTGAATCAGTATGTGTCACTGGGGGCTTGGTGAGCCAGGCCATGTATATTCTCTATTGTGTGCCTGTGTGTAGCCAGAGTCACAACAAGCATTACTTCATATGGAAAACATCTCCCTTTTGTGAAACTTAAATGCTAGTTTAAAGATTTGTTTGCCAATTATAGCGCATAGAGAATGCAGTGAAGTACAGAAACAGAATAAATATCAACATATTGTTGCTACAATAAACTGGTTGGTATTCAGGCTACAAGAGTAAAAATTTCAATAATGTTCTAGTTAAGGGGACACTGTAATACTTCAGGCTGAAGGGAGAGGGGCATCTCTCTCTCTCTCTCTCTCTCTCTCTCTCTCTCTCTCTCTCTATATATATCTATATACTGTATGTGTGTTATGTCTAATAAAAAAAAGTGTAGGAATCCATGTACATAGCAGTCATGGGAAAGGCATACTGTACAAAAACCACAATGTTTGCTCAGAGCCACAGTTCGCCAGAGGGAAAAGTCACATCTTTCTATTGACTTATATGGGATTGCAATATCTGAATAAATATTCATCCCAATGACTAAGATGCTTCCCATTAGCAGCTGAGCCTCAGTTTTAAATACCATCACTTCAATCAAACCAATCAAATTCTGAAACACTTCTATTTGTGAATGTTTCACATATTGCAATCCCATATAAGTCAATAGAAAAAAAAGTCAATTAAAAAAAAAAAGATCAGAAACCTCAGGTGACCTGTCCCATCTCTTTCCTGAGAAGAGCTATATCAGAACATTTTTCTGTTTTCCTTCTGAATATTATATATTTTTCCCACTGTACAGAGAAACTGACCAGCAGGTGGTGCTATTGTCAGATAACTCATGATATTAGCTGTTAATAAACAGCTTAATAGCTTTGAAACAAAAAAAAATGATTAATGTAAATTGCAAAATTGCTTAGAAAAGCCCTGAACACTATAATCATTTATATATCCTGTGAAATAATAGATAAAATGATCATATGATTTTGGTGAACTTACTAATCAAAAATAATTTGGCAAATACATCTTTCTTTATTTTAGGATTTGTATTACACAAGCTACCACAAGGAGGCAACAGATCATTCAAGCGTCAATTTCCCTATATCTTACTTACGTACTGAAGCTTTCACAACATGCCCCAGCCAAAGGGCAACAAGTGCAGTTTGTTTCATAGGGAAATCAATGCTTATTTAATGAAATAGCATAAACATAATACGAGTTTTACCATTGGCTAGTAAATATTTTAAAAGTTGTGTACAGTTAACTAGCAATTTCTGGCCAATGTTACAGTCACTATGTGTTTTTGCAATTATAACAAGTTAAGAGAATGCAATGGGAAGTACTCAATGAATTTGTGACATTGTCCTTCATATTTTGTCAAAGCACATAATTGTTTAGCATTGTGTATGCCGTAGTGTATATGAATCTACAAATATATATATATATATATATATATATATATGTGTGTGTGTGTGTGTGTATATATATATATATATAGACAAATACAAGAGTCCTCTGCACTCAACCCATTATCAATATATTTTAGACAGAGACATTTTGTGCATACTATTTATATATATATATATATATATATATATATATATATATATATATATATATATATATATATGGTTGTGTAATGAGTCAGGATTGCCGTTGGATTGCTTGGCTTATAAACATTTTAACCCATGTTCTGCTGGGAAAGTTTCCTATGACTGTGAATAAGTTATTTTCATTTATAAATTGCTGGCAGTGTTATGCTTTCAAGTGCTGGAGCTCACTGGCATTACTTCATAGAGTTAACAGCAAGCCCCGTTAATTATTTATAGGCCATTGCTCTAGTGTACTAATATTCTTTTGTATGTTGGCAAAGCAGAGATTCCTGTCCGAGTGTTGGATTTCATTTCCATGAATGATTTATGGGAAAGGATCTTCAGTACTAAACTAATGAATGCTGGAAAGGAGACAGCAATCATAATTTCAGTATAAGTACATAGATGTAATGGCTTCACATTTAATGGAAAACCAGAGCTTAAACTTCACAAGCCAGGCCCCTGACAAAACTTGTTGAATTAATGACGTTTGGAAAACCTGTTAATATTTTGCTGGATTGGAGGGAATTTTACTCACCAGTTTTCTCTGAACCTTTTTACAGCTGTATATAATATAGTTGTGTGTAGTAATATACTTTGTTTCACTGTGTATAATACAACCTATGATTCCCAGCCCCCTGTATCCACTAGACTACTTTCTTGGCTGGGCACGTCCATCTTACCAGTCCCTCAACCTTCCACAGGGGTTGTGCTATTTGAGAACTCTTTATTTAAAGGGGACCTGTCACCTTAAGAAATAATTCCAAATCCTAATATATGCTGGTAGTCAAGCAAAATACATTTTACTTACACTATAAAAATAATTGAAATGTTGTGTTTATTAGTCTTGGAATTCATAATCACAGCAGACAGGCAGGTGCCATTTTGAAGACGCTCTGCACCATCCCAAAATCTTGTTTATGTGCCAGATTGGGGCACCTGATATGCACTGGATTTACAATTAGATGGTTAGGAGGGCGGGGGAATGTGGGGGTGCAGTGAAATCTAGGAAGTACAGAATGGAAAGTGAAAGTAATTCCCTGCCCTGCCCCTATGCCTAAGGTAATATATGATTGACAGCTGAGACTTTTAGAAGTGTTTATAACTGGAATGGATGTTTTAATAACAAAAATAATTTGGGGTTTATGTTTAATTTGAAAAGGATTTTTATTATACAGCTTTTTATGTCTGGGTGACAGGTCTGCTTTAATATGTTTTCAAATGATTTATTCCTTACCACAGGTATGGGATCCAGAAACCCGTTATCCAGAAAGCTCTGAATTTCGGAAACGCCGTCTCCCCTAGGCTCCTTTTGATCCAAATAATTTTAAACAATGATTTCCCTTTTCTCTGTAATAATTAAACAGTACCTTGTACTTTATCCCAACTTAGATGCAATTAATTCTTATTGGAACTAAAACCAGCCTATTGGGTTTATTTAATGTTTACATGATTTTCTAGTAGATGTATGGTATGAAGATCCAAATTACAGAAAGATCCCTTATACAGAAAATCCCAGGTCCTGTGCATTCTGGATTACAGGTTCCATACCATACTTACAATCAATATACATTATATGTAATGCTATACTTCAGTCTTATATAAAATGTCCCTGAACACAGCAGTGGTGCTTCTGTCTCAGTGGTCCTCGTAAGGGGACAATGCAAGCAAATGTTAGAAAAACGTGACTTTTAATTGTGAGTTTTTCATGGCAGTTCCCTCTAATGCTTTAGTCACACATGTAAGGAAATAATGCTAAATCTTTCTCTGCAGCATTAAATCTTGCATTGCTACGTTTCATTTCCTTAACCCTACAAATGAATGATAATTTCAGATGCTGAATGGAATGGTGTAATACAACTCCACATTCCAGCCTTAGAACTTACAATGTTCTTCTGTGTTTCCTCATTCTTTTATTTTTAACAAAGCACATATTTGGCTCTCTATGTAAAGGTAAAATAGTTGATAAAGGGCAGTGGCAGGGCCCCAGATCAGAGATGCTACTGGGCAGTGACCAGGTCAGTTCATTTCAACCAGCCGCAAACTTGCAAGGGTCAAATCACGCAGCCCTTTCAGAATTGTGCGATTTACTGTATATATATATATATATACACATATATATAATGTATACACAAAGAAAGATTCTCTCTGTTAAGATGGAAGTGGAATAACTGGCCCACAAAGAGTCCTGGCTTCAATCCAACTGAACACCAATGGGATGAATTGCAATGCCAACTGCGAGCCAGGCATGATCCCCAGGATTAATGTCCAACCTCACACATGGTCTTGTGACTGAATGGAAGCAAATTCCACCAACAATGTTCAAATATATAGCGGAAAGCCTTCCCAGGAGAATAGAGACTGTTATAGTAGTAAAGGAAGAATCCGATTGATATTGCTATCTTATATAAACTGGTCACACATTACTAAATCGGATATGGGGGTCAGGAGCAGTCAGTAGCTAGTCGGGAGCGCCCTTGAACAGGGAATCTGCACGCCGATATATCCCAAAGAGACCGCTCTGGCCGCGGCTTGCGAACACTTCAAGAAACAGGAAAAGGGGACTTCACCGGACAGACTTAATCATCACGTGGAAACCATCTTGATAAAATCGTACATACTTTATTGAAAATCCTTCTAAAATCACAGGCATCAGAAGTGACTCAGAGGTCACGAAACGCGTCAAGCACATATCCCCTGCCCGCCTGTGATTTTAGAAGGATTTTCAATAAAGTATGTACGATTTTATCAAGATGGTTTCCACGTGATGATTAAGTCTGTCCGGTGAAGTCCCCTTTTCCTGTTTCTTGAAGTGCACACATTACTAAATCCTCTTGCTTGCCGAGATCAAGTGAATCATAATCCAATGGGATTTTTTTTACACAATAGATATTTGCCTTATCTGAAGACATATATTGGTTGGGGGACTCCACACAGACCAATAAGCTGCTTATTTGGTATGGAGGGGCCAAGTTGGCAGTTTTTAACAGCCCAAGTATGTCTATAAGATACTGGACAGGCAGGTTTTAGTAATATAGCATTATTAAAATATGGATATATAATAGTATTACTGCTGTGAAGTTTCAACTCTAACACAATAGACTAATGAAGAAGAGGCCTTAGCCTATAATCATTTGTGGGACAAGATGTGTTCTGGACTTTTTTTTTAAACAGTTGCTGTAATTCATCAGGATATGGTCCTATCACATAGAAAAAAAATGTAACCCCTTAATAATCATAGCTTGTACACATGCTTGTCACAGAGCGCCGTCAAGTTGATGCAGCTGTTAAACAGTTAAAAATAGGCTGATATTGAAGAGTTATATGTGTTTTATGTATCTCTGTAAATGGTAACCAATCCTTGACAGTTATCAGGTTAATCACAATATAAATTTCAAACATGTGCAACTCTTGCCCTCAGGAAAGCAAAAGAATGATGTGGTTGATCATAAGAAAACATAACGCATATAATAACATGAAAATACAAGCAGCAATCCAGCAGCGACCCAGTGACTATTCCCTGGAATCTTAGTGTGTCAGTCAAGTGTTGCTGGCAGGAATTAATCTATACCATAATCTTCTTCAATGGCATCATCATTTAGGTCGTCTCGTCTATGGATTCTTAGATTTGACAATGGATTATTCCCATGCGTCTGCCTTTTTTACTAATACAGCCATCGATAGAAAAAAGTGATTAATCACTAAATCGCTGTGCAGGTGTTTAGGTCAAATAGTCTACAAGACAATTTTTTTCAATGATAAACCTTTGGCAGGACATTGAAAACATTTTACCAATTAAGGATTACAATTTGCATGTGCATGATTATATTACATTGGGGACAAAAGGGGGCTGAACAGCCAATCTGTTTTACTTTGAGAATGTCTTTGTTTTGGGTGAGAAACAGATGAACACAAAATCTAATATCATCTGCTAGCACTGAGCTGCCATTATTTGTGTTATTAAATTAATGTTAATGTTATGTAGCAAGGATATGAAAAGTCATGCTGCAACATATGCAAAACTGTTTATAACAATTTACATGGGTTTAGATATCGAACATTACCTATGCTATTAACCCATGGGCAAAGTAGCATTAGATCCCACTCAGTTTGGTATCTGTAAAACAGTTCTACTTTTCACTTTAACTGCAAATCTACAATATAGAAAACACATAGGGAGGACAAACTAATAAATACATAAATACATTTACAGATTATACAGATTAGTTCAGAATTGTGGATAGTATAGACACTATGGTACAAACCACATTGAATACTCCTAAAGTTTGCTTACTTAATATACTTGCCAAATCTATTACCAACAAATTGCATACTTTGTTTGTGTAAAAAAGCATTGTTCCTTGTCAAAAAAACTTGGAAAACTAGCAATTCCCTAGAGGTCCAAGCTTGGAAAAAGTAATGATTGAAATATGTAAACCAGAGCAGCTAGTCTACCTTAAAAGAGGGAGTCAAAGGACATTTTATAAAATCTGGGGACAATAGTTAGAAGGAATTCCCTGCCCCCTAGAGATTTTTTATTGAATATTTATTGTATTTTACATGCAAGTTACAATCAGATGTTTTTTAAACCAAGAGTCATTATGTAACAGGTATACTGTATAATGGCGCCCCCTAGAGATTCTAAGTGGGTGGAAAAGATACAGGCACAAAAGGAGGACAAAGTGCTGGGTATTGGGTGGGTAATGTTCTAGTACTCTGAAAGGCAGGATCTGAGTTGCTTTTTGAAGACATTGTGGGAGTGTTCCCTAGAGAGGAATTGATGGATGGAATTCCAGATGTTAGGAGCAGCAAGAGAGACAGCAGTGGGTGTTGATGATGTGAAAAGAGGGTGTTTCTTAGAGGAGTGGAGGAGGCAGCCAGGAACATACAGGGAGACAAATGTAGAAATATAGTTAACAGCAGATAAGTGAAGGGCTTTGACAGGTTAGCAGAAGGATTTTTTACAGGCAGCCATGATAGATGTGTATCTTCGCAATATTATGGAGGTAGAAAAGGCAGGTTTGGGTAGTGATTTGACTGGTCAAAGATAACTCCAGGCCAGTGGTAGGCCAGGGGGTCCTTGCCGCTCTGAGGAGGCCTTTCTGATGCTGTGCCCCCTTATCGTTCCGAGTGTGGGAACGTCTTTATGCTACTCCTGGTAACAAGTGAGCTGCTCAACTCACCTCATGGCAGCAGTGCCCCTGCCCCACGCAGTATGCTAAATCTAAAGGGTTAATCAGTCATCTATTTACCATCAAAATTCCTTGTATCCAAAGATAGCTGTCCCAAAGGCTTACTTTTCCATAAAAAGTTTCTTTATTTAAATTATCATTAAAAATTCAGTTACATACAGTCCCCCCAGGCCCACCTTACGCGTTTCGCACCCTCCGGCGCTTAGTCATAGGTGTATTTGATGTTACCTGTTATACGTGAAAGGGCTAACATTGTTTAGGGGCCGAAGATGGGGCTATCGAAACTAAAAAGGGAGCTATTGACGGTTTATGAACAACAAATGCAAAAGAAGTGAGTGCTACTGATTTTTGGTTATTATACTATTTTTGTGATACATATTATTATACATATTTAATAATTGAATTTATAAACAGTGACTATTATACATACTTAATAATTGAATTTGTAAACAGTAACATATGAAAAGTAATGCAAAAACCCCATATAGGCATGTTTGAAGAGCAATTAACACAATAGGGTTAATCCCTCAAAGATTTTGATTAAGCAAAAAGAAGATACACCTATGACTAAGCGCCGGAGGGTGCGAAACGCGTAAGGTGGGCCTGGGGGGACTGTATGTAACTGAATTTTTAATGATAATTTAAATAAAGAAACTTTTTATGGAAAAGTAAGCCTTTGGGACAGCTATCTTTGGATACAAGGAATTTTGATATATATATATATCGCCTGTGAACTGGGGCGAGTTTAAATCAGAGGTGGACTCCCAATCTTTATATACAATCTATTTACCATCCACTTTAATACAATAAAATGCTGATTGCAAAGGATTATCTGGTCTTCATTGATATCTGTCACAGACTACACTGCCATTCATGGCTTAAATACTGTCACTGGTAACTCATGCTACAATGGGGAAGACCAGGTGATGGAGGACTGTAACTTCCAGCATCCCCAACATAGAATCAAGTGCAAAGGCATACTGGAGATTGTAGTTCTGCAACATCTAGGGACCCAAGGATATCAAACCATTTCTGTGTTTATGTTAAACACACATGAACAATCAAATGTGCACAGACCAAAAATATACAAGCACAAACATATAAATTCAAATTGATTATCTGTTTAACTATATGTGTGGCAAGTACAAAATGATTTTTGTATTTTGTTCATGCAGAGGCATCAATCAAGAGCAAAAATGTATTAATGCACCATTTAAAGGCCTTTGCCAGGAAATCCTGATAATGGTCTCAACAGGGGAGTAAAGCATTGTTCACTTCCTCAATATATTTGCACTTTCCATTTAAGTAAGTCCTGTGGGTGTATTTGTCTTTTGTTCTTTGTATCTGATTACAAGACATTCAGCTTATTAGAACATTCTGCTGATTTCAAGATATTGCACCCCTTTCTCTGAAAAATTATAATTATGGGTCTAGGACTTGTTATCCACAATGCTAGAGATCTGTGATTTTCCAGATAAGGGATATTTACATAATTTGGATTTCTATACTTTAGGCCTACTTAAAAATCATTTAAACAGTAAACTAACCCACTATAATTGTTTTGCCACCAATATGGATTCATGCAGCTTAGATAGGATCATGGACAAGCTACTGTTTTATTATTAAAGGAGAAAAAGAAAAATTCAAGATATTTGATTAATATAGAGTCTATGGGATAATGGAGTTTTTGATAAAGAACCAATATGTGTAGTAGACCTTTTATCAATATCTCATTCTCTAGATCACTGCATCCATATGTATCTCATGTTGCCTTCATTTCACTCTTTAATCTTCTTACTTGCAAAGCAGAAAGCGGATTGTCAGTTGAAAAATGTAGTTGTTATCTACCTTTCTATGCTTACCTTTTTTTATGACCATATTAAAAATGACAAATGTATGAACCCAATTTAAATGAAAATGATAACTTCGATATGATGCAAGTTGCAACACTATGTACGTATGAAAATATTTGAGTGTAAAACTGCATATGCTGTCCTTCAAATCCATGAAGGATTTGGGGATTTGGCCAAATCCAAAATAGTTGATTTGGTGCATCCCTAGTACCGAGCTAGGCTTGCTTATTTCTGAACTTACCCACTCTCACACCTTGTGTCTCAACTCCTTCCCCTTTTAGATTGTAAGCTCTTTTGTCTAAGGCCTTCTTCACCTTTTGTATTGGTTAAAGTTTGCTATGTATGTCATTCTTTATGTTCTTTGTATAAATAAATTTATTTTACAGCTCTGCGAAAAATGTTTGTGCTTTAAAAATATGTTATTAATAATAATACAGGTATGGGATCCGTTATCTGGAAACTCCTTATCCAGAAAGCTCAGAATTACGGAGAGGTTGTCTCCCATAGACTCCATTGTATCCAAATAATCCAATTTATTTTTAATTATTCCTTTTTTCTTTCTAATAATAAAACAGTACCTTGTACTTGATCCAAACGAAGATATAATTAATCCTTATTGGATGCAGAACCAGCCAATTGGGGTTATTTAATGTTCATGTGATTTTCTAATAGATTTAAGGCATCAAGATCCAAATTACATAAAGATCCGTTATCCAGAAAACCACAGGTCCCGAGCATTCTGGATAACAGGTCCCATACCTGTAATAATAATAATTTCTCATAACTTTAAACCTGTATGACATTCCTCATTTAACAAGTGTGTGCTTTTTAGTACATATAGAAACGGAAAGTTCTTGTTAAACGGATTTTCCAGGGTGTTAAAATAACATGTATAAGATTACAATCTGATTTTCTCAATATATGGGCATTTACAAAACTTATATAAATTACATATTTGTATCTCTAGTGTGTTCTGTACACGCATTTTAATACTGAGTATCACGTTACTGCCATTGATTACTATCAGTGCTTTGTTACACACAGATATACTGGCATCACATAAAACTTGTGTTTGTTTTTGAAACAATTTTCAAAGTAGTTAATGAGAAATAGGACTTTTTTTTGTCTTTTTTGGATACTGTTAATGTAGCCAGAGTGTGTAGTGAGACTATAATTACTGTTTCTTCATACAACAACATGGCTGTCATGTGCAGGATATTGACCAGAACTTCCCACAAGGCTGATTTAGTGAACAAGTATAGTGTCAACATGAACTTATCCTTTTGCAATGACCTTGTGATAGTAAGCTGGTCTAATGACATCACTTTAATTCTAAGGCTTAAAGGAGGCTTATTAGCACTGAGCAGGTGCATGCACACAGTGTGTACTGTCATTGTAACCTCTACATGCCTTCCCGGGAAAGGTCCAGAACTTTGGAAGTCCGTATTACAGAGTGCATTCATCTATCAACCCATGGGACGACTGTGATGACTATGAAATCCATTCCTGAAGAGCTTCTTCCTTTGAGTCACTTTGGAGCTCCAGACCCACGCGCAGGTCAATTCCGCTTTTGTCTTTAATCGACATATCAACATTCTATTGGTCTCTAACAACTGTTTATATGCTATTGGTGAATTCTAAGACATTAAGCAATGTTTGCACCCATTCTTGTAACCTAACGCAGCCAATTAGCAGGAAGTTACCTGTTTGAAAACATCTTATTGATTCAGTGTCGGACTGGCCCATCGGGATACCAGGAAAACTCACGGTGGGCCCAGGTGTTAGTGGGCCTCTTGTTTCTAAACATTTGGCCTATTTCATGGTCATTCCCTATTTATTTATGGTGAAAATGCTTAATATTGGGAGAATATTGTAAGCATATATAAAATACTAGGAGAATAAAGAGGTTGAGTAGAGGAGGAATAATAGTTTGGAAAGGTCCACTGTCTAAAGTTTTCTGGTGGGCTCATGATTTTAGGTTTTCTGGTGGGCCCAAGATCTAAGGCTTTCTGGTGGGCCCCTGGCATCCCAGTCTGACACTGGATTGATTTCTATGTATTACCAGACCTGCTTCAAACTTTGAGGCTATTTCATAGTACATTGTATAATTGTCCTGGTTTATCAAACTTCACTGGCAGTGTTGTGCTGCTTTTAATAGTGTTTACATTTACTGTTAAATGTTTGATTAATAAAATGGGAACAGAAACGGGCCAGAAAAAAATGTGCCCCAGAGCAACAGAGGAACTATAGGGCCCCAATCTGCTTTTGGATATGCCTTATAATTAATAGGGCTAATAGTTTTAACATAACACAGTGACATACATATCTCAGATTCCAAAAGCAACATATTTATTTCCATGTAGCCAATAAAATGTATGATAAGTAAAAAGCTAACTAGTTCTATTAATCTTCATTTTTGTTATCCAAATTTATTTTGCTCAGTCATGTCATTAAAAGATATGGTGCTTGCCTTGTGTTTTAAGTGGTTGTTAAAAAGTAATGGGGGCATTTATTATCTATGGTTTGTCTTTATAATGCAGTAGGGAATGCGCTTCATGCCTGTTCTGTTAACGCTTTTATTTGCTGCCAGCAAGAGCACACAAAGTTTTGCTTTAATGAATGGCTTATGTGCTTTCAGATGTATTCTATCTGCTAGCAAAAAGAAGAAAATTTGTTTCAGTTATCAGTAAACTGAATTAACTAATTTTACAGTTTTATTAATGCATAACCAGTGAATATTTATAGGGAATACACAATTGTTTTTATGCTAACACCGTAGGAAGAGTTTATATTAAAGGGGTGGTTCACCTTTACATTAACATTTAGTATGTTATAGAATGGATAATTCTAAGCAATTTTTCAACTGACCTTCATTTATTATTTTTTATAGTTTTTGAATTATTTTACTATTTATTACTCAGTCCAGCTTTCAAATGGGGGTCACTGACCCCATCTGAGAACAAACGCCCTGTAAGGCTATACTTTTATAGTTATTGCTATTTTTTATTTACACATCCTTCTATTTAGGCCCTCTCCTATTCATATTCCAGTCTCTTATTCTAATCAATGCATGGCTGCTAGGGTAATCTGGATCCTAGCAATCAGATTGCTAAAATTGCAAACTGGAAAGCTGCTGAATAAACAGCAAAATAATTCAAAAAACACAAATAAAAAAAAATGAAAAGCAATTTGCAAATTGCAATTATCACTCTCTGCATTATAATAAAAGTTAATTTAAAGGTGAACAATCCCTTTAAGGGAAGCTAAATACACCACAGTGCAGCATTGTCTAACCTCTGGCAATACAGCAGTTGACGGACTGCAACACCCAGAATCCCTCAGTAAACATTTCAGGAATTGCAGAAAGGCTCAGGATGGATATTTCATTTCTGCCACAGAAAATAGTCAGGAACTCTGTACACAGCACAGTACTTTACAGCAACTGTTAGGGTTGCCACCTGGCCTGGCCAGTAAAAATTATGGTTCATCCCAATGTTATTAATTTGGAAAAAGATAAATATAGGAAGGCCGATATTTTTTTCCAGAAAAAGTGGCAACCCTAGCAACAGTTGACCCAAGTGTTTGCAACTTCTGCTATCAGAGCATAGTCCACATTTTGCTCATTGCTGGTGCAATACAGAGGTAATGATAATGGCCACTTGTGACCAATCAGAATGCAGCTCAAGAGTATGTATTGCCAAGTCCGGACTGAGAATTAAAATAGGCCCTGACATTTTAGGTACACAGAGGCCCAATCAGCCCACACAGAAGTCCAAACAGCCCCACCAGCAAACTAAATACTGACTTTCTATGGCACCTTATAGCAGCCCCTCTGGCATCTGCCAGAACCCACAGATTGCCAGTCTGGGCCTGTGTAGTGCACATGCATGTGAGTAGGACGGTAGAGAGATTTTGATAAAAGTATAAAATCCTGTTGTGTCTGGTTATATTAGAACCTAATGATATTCCCTAAAAAGGCACAAAGAAGAACTAGGCGCATACAGTTCTGCTGGTGCCTCCTCTTTTATACAAGAACCAACATCATAGCATATATATTTAAAACCAATTGAATTGCTTCATTTGGTTCTGGCACAGCTCAGAATGAGTCATGTATTTATGCATAGTGCAGCAAAGTTGAGACAGATGGTTTCTGGCAAAGTCTTTAATTCAGCAGTAATGTCATTAATGGTTCACTGGGTGATAAGAGGGGATTGCCACAGGGTTATCTGGGGGATGCAAACAGCATTATGTTTCCTTGCTTAGTGTGTGTGCGCTCTCCTCTGGGACTAACACGTGGCTTCCCTTCTCTGCCAGTCACTTCTTGGAACCACCTCACACAGGGCAGGGGCTGGACAAGTTCCTGCTATTTCTGGACCCTGTTCAACTGTTCTGTCGTTTTTGATGGCATTAATAGAAATGACACAGCAATAAAGGAAATGTTTGTGGTATGCATACCAGCTCCAGCTGTACCGCTATAGGCAGACGTGTACATTGTGTGGGGCACTGTACAAAATTACACATATTTCAAATGTCTCTGCAAAAAAAATGTGGTTTTCGAAACGTGTAATCGTCTCAAAATTTTTATACATTTTCTCTTAAGGCTCATTTTAATTTAAGTATGTTATTTGTCATTATGCCATTAATAGTTTCGTGTATACTAGTTATAGTTTAGTTATAGTTTCTGCAAAGTTTTTTGTTGGAGGTCAGACTGGGAACCATTTGTATCTGTTGGATTTGCTTTTTGAACACATTACAGGTATTCTTTGACTTTCTGTCATCACTAAAGCTCATATATTAACAAAGCCTTCAAATATTGCCCTTGTCTGATTTATGGAAGGCTGAGAGGGAATTTAATATTCGTTGTTCTTAGAGGTACTGCTACTTATGGCAACAAACCCTCTCTGAGGCCCCATTTATTATGATCTGACCTGCTGCTCTCCAGCATTTTTTTAACCAAAAAATTTTAGTTCAAGGGAGCCCCAGTTATTAACCCACCAGTCACTTGGGCTCCAGAAACAGTAGGCCCTGCCAACAAAGTAGTATGGATGAGGACTCAATTAAAACAACATTTCCTAACGAATCAAATTGTAAACCTGGTAATTCCACTTAACCCCTCTCCATTCCACTTACCCACACCCTTTTTACCCAAAAAACATCCACAATCCAGTCAAACTCTGCCAACTAACCCGCAACCCCCGCACCCTTTGCATCTCTTGGGCCCTTCTCTACCACAGGACCCAAGAATGGACTCCCCCATGGCAGCCCTGTGAGTTGCTGTTTATCTGTGGTCCACAATGGAGTTTCTTTAATAGCATTTGCTTATTTTCTGTAACTGTCACCCTTTAGTGCCCCGAAACCTCATAAACATAATTTGTCAAGTCCCAGGGGTGTTCTTTTAGCAAAAAATGTTCATGGTACCAATTTAAATGATGTATCACTACATTGTGAAGTTAATATTACATAATTTTGGACTGATTACGCTGATGAGCGTAAGATTGGATTATTACTAATGGGGCAAACAGGGTATTTACTACAGGGTCAGAAGGCGAAGGATGTTGTCCAATGGCTGTTCAGTTTCATTGGTGTCACATGTGGCATTTCCTTTCAGTTGGAGAGGACACAAGATTGCTGCCATCTGTTCACACAGGTGGATTTTAGCAAAAAAAAATACACAATTGCACATTTAGGGACCAAAATCCACCTGGTCTGAGCACTGACAGGCAGCAGATTGGCTAACATTAACATTAGCTATGCTTTGGTACATGCATAAAGGCAAACCTTTTTGAATTGGATGTAATACTCAACCATCTAAGGGGTCATTCAGGCCCAGACTGGCAATCTGTGGAATCTGGCAAATGCCAGAGGTGCTGCTGTAAGATGCCATAGATAGTCACTTTTTATTGGGCTGGTTGTGGGCTGTTTGGAAATCTGTGTACCTGGAATGCCAGAGCTTATTTTGAGTCCCAGTTCAGACCTGGGTCATTTATTAATGGTGGATACAAGTGTGGAGAAATCATTGCACAAAAGATATACGTATGTACTTAACATCTGCCTTAACCAGGCAATGAGTACAGGTTTACCGCTTCACAATGTGTTTAGAAGCACTCTGATAGTGCTTAACGATATTGCACTTAAAATGCATATTTACTGCCTAAGTTTCTTCCTTTCTGCATCATTCCCTGTAAATGAGTTTTCTGGTGTTTAAAATATGGGCCACCATCAGTGGTTACAAGCAGAACACAGAGCTAAACTACCAATGAAAGGTGCAGGGTAAGGGAAAGTAGGGTAGGGCCATCCACACATAGCCATGCTTACAATGCAATAGGCAATTAGAAATATAAATCTGAAATTGTCTTTAATTTTTTGCATTTGTACATGAATTTACACTTTACACTCCTATTGTGTAGGAGGATGGCCTTCGCAACTACGTACTTAGTAGTAGTAAGCACAAAATAATTCTTCACAGTGGTTTAGAGACAAGGAATTTGTGACACCATTGTAGCTTCTGAAATTGAAAATAAAATGAAATATAAATATAACCTGCTACGTGAACTGGTTGTAGGATAGGAGTGACAAAGGAAGAAAAACCTGTTTTCACATAGAAGCAGACCTGATATATAAAAATCACAGTCTAAATACTGTGCACCAAAGAGTGCTCAATCATGCCCCTTAGTGTTCAGTTAAGGACATTTTCAGTGGGGATTTGAATACAGCCTTTGCTGAATCCAACACAGTATTCGCACAAAGCCCTGTACTTGTGGGTGCTGAGCATGGGGCTGGGTGCAAAATGGCACATAGGCAATTAACAATTTTATAATAATAAGTTTTTACTTGATATTTGGTACCCCATTCCTCTTCTTTTTTAATATTCCACTAAGTCATTACAATGTTTGAACAGCACATTGTTTTATTTACATTATTTTGGGGAGGTCAAAAAGGACAATAGAGAAAGAGCCACAGATACAAAAGGATGCCAACCAATTGTTACTTAACATTTAGCTGCAGTGCTGGAAATTTAATCAAATGGTAAAAGGCTCTTATTATATTTGGGTTTTCCATTTGTGCATAAATGTGGCCAGTTTCTTTTGGGTGAATCATCTTCCTTCCAGAAATTCCATTAACTACGGTGAATTATTGGCTGCACTGTGTTCTGACATGATCTAATTACATCATTGCACCAGTGTGTTGCATCAAACGCACAGGATGTCCATATGCTCTATGCAGGCAGTGTCACCTTCCCTGGCAGCTGATATTTTTGTCTCATGACTGTGATTTAATGTTACATTCTTAGAAGCATAATGATTGTAGGCGGTGTCTTTTTATTTACTTCCTGGGATCTGTATCTCAATCAATGTAGCTAGGAAGGAATGATGGAAAGGATTTATTCTATTATAGAATATAAGATTATAGAGAATGATATGTTGCTTAATTCACTGGTAAAGTTGGAAATTATATCAGCAATGCTTTTGTTTATTTATTTTCCAGTTAAGCTGCAACATATTGAGATCTGTTTATTTGGCAAGGTTGCCAGACCAGTAAAATTTTGCCTGATTTGACCACTCACATGCTATGCCAAATGGGGCTGATGGGCAATGATTGGATCATATAGGAACCTATAGCGAACCACTGGACAAGGACCACATCAACACATAATGCGGTCCTCACCTGACCTGTTTGGGGACAGATATTGGTCCATCAGCCATTCCCGAGGGAGTCCTGTGTATGGCCACAGAGGATAAAAGTGGAGGTTGTAATGTTATGCATTAACCCTTGCTTACTTGGACATTTAGTACACATAGCAGTAGATTTATTATTTATCAGATTTAAGATCCAGCAAAAAAATATCGGCCTTCCTATATTCTTGCAGGTTTTTCCTAATAATAACATTGGTAGCAAGCATTATTTAAAAATAACCGGCCAGGTGGCAACCCTAATTACAGAGTGGCCCTAATGGAGTAAAGAAGTCTCAAATGAATAGAACTGGGAGGCACAATGAACACTGCCGGAACAGGGAGGAAGGGTATCCATTACCTTAGTGTCGCTAGCCATCAAGGATTGGAAAAATCTGAGAAAGCCTTTTTCCTCTCTGATAGAGAACAATATGCTAATCATAATCCCCCCCCTCTGTTGCATGCTTCATGGATGACCTCTCTTAACCTACTCAGTCCTAAGTAAGGGAAGGTCGTTTAGAAAGCTTTATACTGGCCTTGCATATAAGCTATGAAGGCTAAAACAATCCATTACCTTAATTAACCTGGTTTTCCTTCTCCAAATCTTTTCAAGTGCCTCTATATATTTTCAGAAGATAGATGCACATCAGGGGAGTAACTATGGAGGAAGCAGGCCCAGGAGGTACAGGGGCCCCATGATGCTCTAGTTCATATACAATTTCAAAAAATATTGATAAAACAGAACAACCTCTGGATATGTTGGGGGCCCTTAAATTTAATTTGCTGTGTGGCCCAGTAACATCTAGTTATGCCACTGATGCACATAACTGCACTTTATACTACTAGACCAAGGATTCTGCCCTCAGAAATAACAGTTTTTTAAAAAACTTTTAGTGACCATCAGATATTGCCGGTATTACCATTTATGGAAATGCTATACTGCTATATGGGTTCCTGGTCACTAAAGGGACATCACTGTGAGCTCTAAAGAACTAAATGCTAAGCTATATGTACCTGGTGGTAATAATAATTATCATCATTTGTTTGAATACCTATTTGGCTGCCAATCATAAGTACATATGAAACCAGGTATAAGCATCTACTGTACTCTGAGTATGTTTTTCATAGGTTTTGACAAGCGTCCCTTGCTCTGCATTTTGCCCCTTTATACTATTTGCTGAGATTTTGTTGATGAGGACTCTATGCCAAGTGGTTCCACTGGTTTAAAACAAGCAAAAATGATATTTGATGACATTACCATGCTTGGATCCCTTATCTTAAAACTGAACTTGATGATTTTATTGTATTTGATTTTAATGAAAGCATATGCATGAAAATGCAAGTTCTCATAACCAACATGTGCAAAACGATTGTCTAAAATCAACTTTATCCCTATGGCATATTGCCAGGAAGTGCCATTTACCCTGCCAGAGGATGAATACATCACTGATTTATATCTTCTAAGATTTACAGTGTTTAGTGATGTTATGTTGTGATACACAAAGGCATTGCCATGCTCAGATTGTCAAATAGTTGGTATGTGATCGGATGAAGTTCAATTCAGCTGTCCCTGTCCCTGAGCTTTAAATAAAATAGTCTCTGTGTGAGTGACTGTATGTAAGGATGAAAAGACTTTTGGAGCTATGTTACCTCTTTGAGTAGTATTTTCGCTAGAAAATGTATTCACTTTTGCCATCTCTTTCACAAGCTACCAAATTAATAGGCCAATTTTAGTCCTGTGATATAGAATCTGCTATTATGCATAAAGGTGCTAAGGACTCAAGAGGATATGCCAAGGGGCAGCATACTGAATGTGCCACTGCCACTAATAGTTTGTCCTAAGGTCTATTAAGATCATTGCAGAGGCAGGAAAGCTACTGTAGGGCAGTGCTTGAGATTATTTGAAATATATACAGATGTCTTTATTCTGATTTTATTTATAAGATGTGTTTACTTTACAATTTCCTGTATCGGCCAAATAAACATGGAGACTTGCAGGTGTTATGAAGTGGCTATCATACAAACATACTACAGAATGTGTCAGTAAAAAAGTTGGATGGAGTGAGTGACCAAGATAAAATGTGAGGGGTAAAATGTTGAAACAATCCCCTCAGTCCCCAGTAGGAATGAATAAAGAGCAAGTCAAATTCCCACAAGTACTGCAGAATCTACTTTTCCTACATTTTTCTACATTTGATTTAATTTGTTCTTGATTTCATTTATAAATGATGCCAGATGTGCCCAAGTTGCAACATAATTTGTGTGTAGTTGCATTCATTGTGGCAAATAAGACACATGTGGTAGGCGCAGTGCAATTGCACTAAGCTCATTGCCCCCTTTTGCAACTGAAATGAAGAGGAATTCAGGGGGGGAATTGCAACATTGTGGGAGAAAACATGGTGATGGTGCTCAAAATTGCACTTTGCTCATTTCACATGGGGGCATAAATAAGCCCTATAGTGTTCAGTGTTAAAATCCCATAAAATATAGATGTATTTAATTCAAAGTAAATCAAACTTTTTTTCTGAGCTGTTAGAACTGGCCACAAGCATGAAAACAGACAACCCTCCACCCACACTGCTTTTTACTTAGTGAGCTAGTCTCCACTCCCACTTTGTTGGAGATCAGTGGACTGTGCTGTATTTTGAAATGGAAACCAAGCTCGGATCTAAGGTTACTGTGAATGTGTAGCAAATAAAAGAATCATGATTAGGATTGTATACTCATTAACTCGCTTGGTAGAAGAGGAGTGTAAATGCATTTAAAGGGATCTAAAGTAAAAAAAATAAAATAAAGAAGCTCAGGGAGTTCTGCTGAGCATTTCTAAAATTCAAATTAATTTTCAAGACAATTTAAAAATAGAAGCAGTTTTTACTACTAAGATCAGGCTTTTGCACTCACAGCTCTTTCTTAAGTAAATGAATTAGAATATAAGATTCATTGTCAGATAGATGAAAGGACCGGAGAAATCACTAGAGGGTACTACAAGGATTAACAACAGGTGCCACATGCACTATATATTACAGTGGTGTTAACCCCATTTATTTCAGCCACAGAAAGTGACAAGGCAAGATAACATCTCAGTGGACAAGCCTCCCTTCATCTGACAAAGGAGGACAGGTCATGTATGGGGCCCTCAGGAAGTCCTGCTAGACTGATATATCTGGCTGAAAATAGTGGCAATGCAGCACCCTGTGCTGCCCTGAGGAAGATTTTGCAATGCTGCACCCACTCCCCACTACGTTTACCTTTCCAGAACCGGAGTTGGTCCTGAGGCCCAAAACCTTAGTGCAATGAGCGCAAATGCTATTAAAGTTACCAGAAACGGGGTTTTCTCATCCCTGGTAACTTCTGGAGCACTGCCTCCTAAAGCGAGGCAAGGAGCGCCCCTCTGGCTTAGAATCCGGAAAACATAGATAAAGTGGATTTGGGAGGCTGGTTCCCAAGCAGGGCCCAGATGGATTTGAGTTGCCAGTTTAGCTTATTTAAACCATACTGCCTAACTATCTGGGCATGAATGGTCAGTCGTGGTGCGTGGTAGGTTCAGCTTTCGGTATTGCCAGACTTGCCATCTTGACATTACCTTGCCAGTGGTCTTCTGGCAAACACTTCTTGTTGGTGACAGTGGCAGGACATGTAACCTCCATCATATCACCCACTGGTCTTGGTTGAGATAAAGGTAAGGGCCCTGCATTCTTGAGTTTGTGTGGGTTCTCTTGGCATGGTTTTGTGTAGGTCATATTCAGGCCAGGACTGGCAATCTGTGGATTCTGGTAAATGCTTGAGGGGGCTACTGTGAGAAGCAGTATTTATTGGGCATGTGGAGGGCTGTTTGGGCCTCTGTACAAAATGCCAGAATCTCTTTTGAATCCCAGGCTGGACCTGGTCATAGTATTTGTGACCGGTCTGGGACACCAGGGGCCCAACAATTAATCTTAGACCAGGGGCCCACTCTTCCTCTCTTTTCTTCCTCACCTCACTCAACCTCTATTCTACTAGTCTCTTTTCTTTACATACTATACTCTATTTTTCCAACTATTTAGCCTCTTTGTTCTCATAAAAATAGGGGATGGCCATGAAATAGGCCAAACGTTTAGCAGCAGGAGGGCTCACTGACACCTGGGCCCACCGGTCCTTTTCCTAGTATCCCAGTGGGCGAGGAGGAGCAAGTTTGTTAGGTATAGTAAATATTTTTACTAGGCATGGTAGATTTAGGGGCCGATTCACTAAGGGTCGAATTTCGAAGTTAAAAATACTTCGAAATTCGACCCTCGAATTGAAATCCTTCGACTTCGAATATCGAAGTCGAAGGATTTAGCGCTAATCCTGCGATTGATCGATCGAAGGATTTTTCGTTCGATCGAACGATTAAATCCTTCGAATCGAACGATTCGAAGGATTTTAATCCAACGATCGAAGGAAAATCCTTCGATCAAAAAAAGGTTAGCAAGCCTATGGGGACCTTCCCCATAGGCTAACATTGACTTCGGTAGGTTTTATCTGCCGAAGTAGGGGGTTGAAGTTTTTTTTAAAGGGAAAGTACTTCGACTATCGAATGGTCGAATAGTCGAACGATTTTTACTTCGAATCGTTCGAATCGAAGTCGAAGGTCGTAGTCGAAGTAGCCCATTCGATGGTCGAAGTACCCAAAAAATACTTCGAAATTCGAAGTATTTTTCATTCGAATCCTTCACTCGAGCTGAGTGAATCGGCCCCTTAGTGTAAATATCTGTCGGAGAATAAGGAGGATGTCTGGTTATTTTGGCATTGCCGGAAGTCAGCTTGAACTAGAACCAAAATAAATGTTATTAATTGGTAAAAGTATGGGTTGGTATTGGCATTTGTGCATCTTCCATGTGTGGCATATGAAAAATCTAATACTGCTCCTTAACACACTTGACTACAGGTTGCTATGCAGAGTGTGTGGGTGTGGCTACAGACATTGGTACGGTTAGCTAAAGGGCTGGTCTTATTTTTATATTGTATACACAGACTGGGCGCAATGAGCGCAGTGGAAGTGCCGTGAGTGTACATTGTATGAGCTGTACGATAATGATTTAAAAAGTTCTTTATGTACCATGTGGTTTAGGGGACGGGTGGGTTTTCCCGCCTTTGTGAGTAGAGCAGACGGGATGATAGCGATATAATCTGCCGGACAACTATATGAAGTGTAAACTCTGAAGGCAAGAGTAGCCTCGCCTGCTACAGCAGCAAGGGTTAAATGAAAGCCAGGTCTGAGGCGTCTCAGCCGGGAAGTGTGGGCGGGGCCAACGCAAGTTCAAGTCCTCATCCCAAAAAAGCCATAGAGCCGCCTCTCTCCCACTCCCCATTATTGCAGCAGCGACGGAACAACAGCTTCCCGGGGCGGAGGGTTGAGACAGGAGTCCGCTGTTCAGAGTACCCCTCAGGGAAAAGGAAACACAGCGAGGCTAGAGGGAAAGCAACACGAGCACCCAGGCTACCTGCCCCTGCAGAGGGCGCCACACAACAGCCCCTGGCAGCGGTTGTCATGGTAACCAAGGGCTGCTGCAGGCCGGAGACAGTACCCCAGCCCCGGGGAGGAGGCTCCAGTCACTGACCCCATAGAGAAGGGGTGGGGGAAGGAGAGAGAAAAAGGGGCATCAAAAAACAGAAAAAGGGGTCGGGCATTAGAGAAGGAGAAGGCTAAAGATCCCTCGGAATGGAGGACGGCATTTCCAGCTATAGCAGCAGCCTGTATGACACATCCTCCCTCTTCCAGTTCTGCAACGGTAAATAGCTATTCATGTATCTTCTTATGTGCATTAATACTATGTGGCCAGCCTGCTGCAGCCCTCCAGCTGTGCCACACAACTCCAACAACCAGCTCCTGGGCGATGCTGAGAGGAGTAGTTGAACAGCAGCTGGATGCTCACTTCATTATTTCACTTTGCTTTGTGTAGAAGCTGCATGAATGATGCCACTTGCTCCTGTACAGAAAGCCACCCAGACATGGGCATTCCGCTAAATTAAAGTAGTGAATCATGCATGTAATATGATTAAGTGATCTAATGCTTGGATGCTTGGCAGCCTGGTACTTATTAGCCTTTCTGATCCTTCTTATTAATCCGCTCTCCCACCTCCCAGTACTTTCTGCTGTGTGGGTCTAGTCAGGTCAGCAGGAGCTGCTTCTCATCAGTCTAATGGCTTTAATTAGAAAGCCAAGCAACTGAGCCCAGCATAGCAGCTCAAGAGTTAATCAATGCCCGCTGCTTGGAATCTGCTATTTAACCAAAACTGGACACTGCATGAGGCAACCAGAAATGTGTGTGGTGCCCACCAAGATCATGCCTGGTAGAATCTATTGTAATAGTGTTGTTGCTTCAAACAGCTCAGCCTTTAACTATGCTTAGGTCCTGTGGGTCAGTCCTGCACAACTTCTACATGTACTGGGCCTACTATATGTCATTCCACATTTTCAAGGACCTGAATGTATTAAAATAATGATGACTTACAAAGTAGTCTATGGTGGGCCACATCTGGCATTTGGCTGTCTAATTGGACAGGTCAGCTTTAAGTGATTAGGAGCTGTATAGTTCTGGTTGGGAAGTCAAAGCATGAGTAGTTTATGTTGTAAAATCTCTGGACTGGATTTAGAAAAATAACAGTGTATGGTTGCTGTTGCTTGAGACAGATGCCCCCAAATGTATTCATTGCTAACAGCTATTTACATATAACGATATCTGTGTGATAAGCTTCTCTGATCCTTGTATAGCAGAAGAATTACTCTGAAACTTGAGTGCTATTGCTGTTTGTGCTATTGTTGTCTAATAAATGTGTAGTTTTATTCTTCCCCAAGATACATGCCCATGTTTTGGAAGAGCCAAGGTGAATGAAAAAGTAAATGATATTGAGTGTATCCACCTCAGGGCTTTAGCGGAGACAGAGAGAATTATAGTGGGAGAGTTTATGCACTTGCTTCCTGTGTATGCGACTCCTGACACAAACCAACTGAAGTGGCAAGTAACCTTAAACTGTGCTCGAGTATCTCACTAACAGACTCTTGTCATGTTAGATCAACTTCTCTCCATCAAGCACAATATAGAGGCATCGGTCCCAATGTAAACCACTTAAAGTTCCCCATAGACGCAAAGATTTTTCTTTGGTGAACGACCAAATCGTACATGTTAAGATTTTTCGTCCGACATCTGTCAGAAAATTGATCGGCCAGGTTAAAAAATTCATGGCAATATCGCTTCAAATTGTCTTTTTAGTTGATGGACAAATCGTACATTTAAACTATCGTTTTAAGATAATCATGGTCTCACGATAACAAAAACATCTTTTAGAAATCTTAACATCTATGGTCAGCTTTAGAATATGTGGTGATAAAGAATGATAATTAAATTAATATCTGTGTGTTCTGGGTGAAAAATCCAGTGTACAATATCCAACCCCTCTTTTTTATCCCTGCTATAATACTTTGTGTGCCATTGCCCAATCATTTTCATTGTTTGTGGCAGATCTTATAATCTGATTTTGTACTTGGAGCCATAGCCCCGTGCTACAGGCACATCGCTTGTTTATATTTGTGTTATTAACAGATGGCTGGAGTTATTGCTTTATGAATCATTTGATTTATATAGCGGCATTATCATTTTTAAAATTCCTTCATCAGTTTCACACCCAAGTAATTTTATTTAGGGAGTGACCAACTCTTTACTTACCCAATTTTAAACCGTAATTAGACCTTTCCTGTTCGACTGTAATTACAAGATTTTAAATTAAGAAAAACTGGGGGGGGGGGGTTGGTTCCAATTTGTTGGGCAGTCTTCTAGCGCCACCCACCATCATCTAGTGTTTCCCAAGCATCCCTTGCCGCAGTCTATGACTGTTTGCATGTGCAGTATAGTCAAGTTTCCTATGTCATTATTTAATGTGCTGACTTGTCAGCAAAATTTACCAGCTGGGTCTACAGCTTAACTGTTTTGTTTCTGACTTTCAAGTATATATAAGTGCCAGTATGTTTCACAGTGATGCCTTGTGATGCCGTGTTACTATCGGCATCATGTAACTGTCATTAGTAGAGCAAGGTCTATGAATACTTATTAATGAAAAGTGCATCAAGTTCAGTTTTATTTGCACATTGCATTCCCATTGGGCCCTCTGCCTACAAATATTATTATCCTTTGTACATAGCTAACATTCTGCTTTTACAGAGCTTTCTCATGATTTCCATGACTTCCTGCCTAAGTGGAAAATCCAAACTTCACACACACACAGTGATTTTACTGAAGGGTATATATTTCTGTTATAGGTAGTGTCCCGTTTATTCCTTGATATGAGTCCGGATTTTTTGTTTTGGTATGATTGCATTTATGAATATGATCGGGAGAGCTTAATAGGGATGGGCGAATTTGACCCGTTTCGCCATAAATTTGCTGTCGCCGACGCCATTAAAGTCTATGGGCGTCAAAAAAATTTTTGACGCACAGCGGAATTTATCTTTTGACGCGTCTTTTTTTTTTAATTTTTTTTTGCCGCGCGACGCCATACAATTCTATGGGCATCATTTCTGCGGCAAAACAAGGCGAAAAAATTCGCCCATCCCTAGAGAGCTATACTGTTGGACCAAAGTGAAAGATTCTTCTTGAAGTGCAATCACTGCAGAATCCCTGGAGCTCATAATGATGACAGCGCTTATGCTATTGCTGTTTTCATTCAATGGCTCCCATAGCAAGGCATTTAGTAGTTTTCACTCACATACTTTGCTGTGTAAATTTGAATACGTAAAATGTATATCTTTTTATCATTAAAGGTGGCCATACACGGAGAGATCTGCTCGTTTGGCGATGTCGAGTGGATCTCTCCCCGATATGCCCACCTTGAGGTGGCCAATATCGGGCTGATGCGCCGCAATCCGACGGGATTTTTAGTCCCATCCGACTTTCGGCCAGATCTCGATCGGGGAAGCCCATCGGGGGGCCCCATACACGGGCCAATAAGTAGGGATGTAGCGAACCGCCGAGTATGTGTTCGCGAACGCCGTTCGCGAACACCGGCAAAAAATGCGAACAGTTCGCGAACTTCGAACATCCGAAAATCGTTCGATTCGAACGATCGAAGGATTTTTAATCGTTCGATCGAACGATTTTCGTTCGAATCAAACGAAAATCGTTCGATTTTAGCGACCCAATGGTCGAACGATTTTGACGCGAACGCCTATTGGCGAACGTCGCGCGACGTTCGCGAACTTGCGGCGGACGCGAACAGCCGATGTTCGCGCGAACAAGTTCGCCGCAGAACAGTTCGCTACATCCCTACCAATAAGCTGCCGACTCGGTCTGTCTGCAGCTTTTATCGGCCCGTGTATGGCCACCATGAGACATATTTTTCCTTTTAAAGTTGGTATCCACCAAACAAATGCACTGTCCACAACTGAACCCCCTGCTCGCAATTGACAAACTACATCCAAGCATTTGCAGTTTTTGTATTCTGTCGTATTTAGTCATACTTTATTTTAAGATTAGGGAATATGTTCAGCCCTGACAGCATTAAACATGTAGCACTCTTCTAAACTTTAGTGCTATGTGTGTAGTGTTTTCCACTTAGTAATAAACCTGCTGCTTAAAGGGGTGGTTCACCTTTAAGTTCACTTTTAGTATGTTATTGAATGGGGATCTAAGCAACTTTTCAATTGGTCTTCATTATTTATTTTTAATATTATTCATTTTTTAATTATTTGCCTTTTTCACTGACCCCATCTAAAATGAAAGGGTCTGTAAGCCTACACATTTACTATTATTGTTTTTTTTTATTACTGCTCTTTCTATTTAGGCCCTCTACTATTCATATTCCAGTCTCTTACTCAAATCAATGCATGTTTACTTGGGTAATTTGGACCCTAGCAACCAGATTGAAACAGGAGAGCTGCTGAATAAAAAGCTGAATAAGTCAAAAACCAAAAATCATAAAAAATCAAAACCAATTGCATATTGTCTTGGAATATCAAACTCTCTACATACTAAAAGATCATTTAAAGGTGAACAACCCCTTTAAATACATTAATCCGTGATGTGCTTGTTAGAGATTAATGTTAACACCAATACTAATCATAGGCACTCTGATCACAGTCTTTAACTGTATAGAATGCAATGCTCTCAATTAATTCAGTTTCAGGGCCACTAGCATCCCAGGAGCAATGCACATTTGCTACATTTCCACATTGGCAATTTTTATTACTGGGCAAAAACAGATTAAAAAAAAAAACAGATCTGCTTAAAGTAGATTTATTAGTGTTATGTGAAATGTCTATAATGAAAGCATTTGTTTAAAGAATGAGACAGTCTACCACCAGTGCATAGACAAATATTCAATAAAACAAATTTTGTTTTAAAAGATTGAGTGCATTGCACTGGGCCAATATCTGTTCATAGTCATATTTATATTTCTCTATGTAGGAACAGCAGTATTTGTAGTTGTCAGTGGCATGGCTGCCAAATGAAGGATATTTTGCAAATAATTTCAGGTGTTCTGAAGCAACTTCGGGCGACTATGGAAAACGCATCGCTGCATGTGCTTTAGCGCAGGCGACTTTTCATTATAGCCTATGGGAAAACACGCTGAGGCAGTTCAGAGAGATTGTCGCTCAGACGAGGCGATTAGTCGCCAGGCGACAAAAACTCCCCGAATCTCCTCGTGTGAACTAACTAATGTTTGTAGCACACATTATTCATCCTATAATTTGTACCGAAACACAATACATGATTAATTTGTCTCTAGGGCACCTATATTAGCAGGTTCAATACAACAGGGGATTCTGTTGCAGTGGAGAATGAGGAAAAGTACAGAGGTGGCGATACCTTGCAGGTGTTGAATTTCTTGAATAGGAGCTGATCTATGCAATTTTAACTGTCAACTCCAGAAGGTTTGCACTTCAATTAGATGTTTTCTTGGTTATCTAATGATGCTTGCTTTTTGCAGTTAATGAGTAAGATCATTTTAATGTTTATAATCAGATGTAATTCCCACAGGTTCCCTTAAAATGTCTCTTCGCTAATGCACAATGTTTCTGGGAGATTGTTAAGCGATATTGCTTTCAAGTAGCATTTAAAAAAAGTGACATAACTTCCTGACTAAATTTGAATTTAACAATTTAATAAATAAGGGCCATATTATAATAGACTTAATATTGAGATACCCCTCTAAGGGTTTTTCCAGCTTGCATATACAGTAGTATCTGAAACCTCAACTATAATAGATTAATAGTTACTGTGCATCTGAGTGTTTATACAGTACTTTACACTATACATACTGGTGTCTGCTGAATACACTATGCACTTTTTTTTCAGCACCTGTATGTAGATTGAGGTTGTACATGGGCACAAGTGGAAAAACAACTAAAATCTTATGTACCCAAGAAAATGCCCCTCTCTGGAAAAACTGGATAATGTAAAACTGGAAAATCTGGATAATATAATTTTTTTTTCGTTGTAGTTAAAAAAAAAAAAAAAGTGTGTACTCCTACCTACACTTATGTCCTCTTCTGTCCAGCTAGAGGCCTGTAAGGGATTCTTACTGTTGTCAGACTGCTCCAGTGAATATGTACGGGCATATTTATCATAAATTGCAATTAATAGTCACCATATTTAGCATATTTATAAAAAATCCCAAATGAGTTATTCACAATCTGATAAACATGCTGCAACAAATTAAAGAAAATTGCAAATGTTCAGTGCTGAAGCTAAAATTTCCCAATTAATTCTACAGCATTTAGTATGTTCTAGAATGTCCTATTCCTAGCAACATTTCAATAGGTGTTTCCAACTTTCAAATGGGAAGTCAAAAAGCTATTTCTCGGTGATGCTTCAATTTTATTGTTAATTTTTTACTTTTCCTCTCTCTTGTTAATCTTCCAGTCTTTAATTTAAACCACTGCCTATTTGATAGGGTAAATAATACCAAACTGAAGAGCTTCTGAACAAAATGCTTAATAACTGAAAAACTGAAAAAAATGAGGACCAAATGCAAACTGTTTTAGAATAAGTGTCTGAATCACCCTAAAAGTTTATTTAAAGGTGAACTATCCCTTTAATCATGCATCCTAGGAACAAACCACCACTGCAATTATTTTTAGTTATTGTTAATTTTATGTATATGTATGTGTGTGTATATGTATATATATATATATATATATATATATATATATATATATATATATATATATATATATATATATATATATATATATTATATATATATATATATCTATCTTATTAAACCCATAGCAAGTAAACTGTGCATTGCCTCTTCAAAGCATATTCCAAAATTAATTCTCTTTTTTTTAATCATTTAAAATCATTAATGCTCAATAAGTGATAGAGGACAATTTGGAAAATTAATGGCACCGATTAATTTTAGAATTGAATATAGTCTTTTTTTATATGTCTATTGATTACTTCAGTTCTCCAACCTTCCATTTTACTGATGAGTTCAGCACAGGGGGGAATAGACCCATTACTGAGTAAGTAATATATTTCTTGCAGCTCCCACACTTTGCATTATGGAGGACTTTTCGTTGAAGCTATAGATAACATCTGAAGGGCTCAGCGTCAATTCTTCAACCCAATTACCATCTACAGAAATATATAATTAAAATATAATTAAAAGATTCTGAATCTGGAGAAGTCTCTGTACATAAGAGACTCTGCATTTCAGAATATTTGCTGTGTTTGGAATTTCTCCAATGCTATAGAATGCTACCTATTGGCCATTTAGATAGGCGGTACAGCTCTGCACCTTTGGAAACCCCTAGGTACCTGTTTTGTTGCATTTGGTCAACTATATGAACCTCTGAAATATTATTGGACAGGTAGAATGGCAGTCCGGGAAACTAACGTTTTGTTTAGATAAAGTAGTTGACCTTTTTCCGGATGAAAGCATGGTGCCTGGGGAGTTTTGCTGCATTCCATATGCATGTGAGTAATCTGTGGTAATGTAACTAATGCCTGAGATATGAATACGCAGGGCCATTTGCTTGAGAGCCCCTACCCCCTTTTTAACTAAAAGTACCAAAAAGTAACTAAAAGTATCTGTTGATATCCTTAAAAAAAACCCTAAGCAATTTTATTGCATTTGGTCATACTGTGTTTGTTATAAAAATCATCACAATACTTCCACAGAAAAGTTTTGTATCACATATGATTGCAACATTTTATTGGCAATTGTATTGGCCCTTCAGTGTGAGAAACTCTTGTTACATAGTTTTAAAAACAAAAAGCAAGTATGTTGTTTACTCCACAGTAGTTTAAAAAGACAATGGGGGAAAAGATTTTTGTGAAGTTGTGTTTTTGCCATTTTAACAGAGATAATGTAGCGAGTTAAATGCCAGTACTGTTGCTCATATGTTTTTTAAGCACAATGACGTACTAAAAGCGTAAGTTGGTAATAACTGGTTTTTCAGACCTTTAGTCTGTTTATTCTTTGTATAACATATGGATACTAAATTGAAAGTGGAAGCACTATCATTGCATGTCAGGAAAAGCTGATCTAGTGTTGCAAGTTTTAGGGTTAGTTCACACGAGGAGATTCAGGAAAATTTTGTCATTTGGCGACTAATTGCCTCGTCTTCTGAGCGACAATCTCCCCGAACTGCCTCAGCGTGTTTTCCCATAGGCTATAATGAAAATTCGCCTGCACTAGTGCACACGCGGCGATGCGTTTTCCATAGTCGCCCGAAGTTGCCTCACGGAATCTCCCCGAATCTCCACGTGTGAACTGACCCTTATAATCTTTCTTCTTAGGCTGCTCCAAAATAACTTCTTCTGTACTTGGTACAATGTGAACCTAAGGAGGTAAGACAATGATTGTTACTAGTAATTTGGCTTTCTTTTAATCTGTATGTCTGTGTATTTATTTTTGGAAGTTCAGATATGCATTCACCTTTATTTATCTATATTGTTGAAATGAAGATGAAATATCTGTATGCTGAAAAAATGAAAAATTGTCAATGGGTACACTTAGGGCTGCCATCATAAATCTTGGGACCCTGCCACATACATTTATTTGCCCGGTGCCCCATCATGAACACAAGTGCATGGAATTTAATTATTTCCGCCACTTCCCATGTATGTGCTAAACAAAAGATCCGTTAGATAGGTTTTACTAGGACAAAAGTTTGAATCTATTTTTTTTTTTCACAGCTACTATGCTGCAAACTCACAAATCACTTTACTGAAAAGCAGTATCTATAGGGGAAACATACCCTTCAACTGCTGGGGGGGGTCGGAACTATAGGAGGCCCTGTGGGACTGATAAGCAGCTGCAGTATACTTGTTCTCAATATACTTGTTCTCAATATACTTGTTCCCAAAGTTTAGGAGCCCAACAATCTTGCTGTGGGGTTCAGTAACTAGTCCTTCTACCTAGTAAAGTAGAAAGTTTATTTAAGCAATAGCTCACATAATTCAGTAAATAGATCACAATAAACACAGCTGATACTGTTAATATACAAATAGTTCATATAACAGGCCACACAATGTTCATTAAATCAATCCATTCTATATTTAATGTAATGTTGGATAGTGAAAATCATTCCTGCTCAGGAATTGTATGTCTTTAAAGACTTTTCCAAAATATTGATTTTTGTTTCTTAGAAACTATTTAGAGATTTCCCTTTGCATTAACATGCCAACTCATCACCTTTCAATAGGATTCTTTGTTATACACTTCCTTCATGAACAAGATATTGTCATACTGCATATTTCATTGCAAGCATGGTTTGTAGGAAACAGCATCTTTCTCTCCTTAAAGAGAATCATTTAAATTCCAGCTATTTTGAGAGCCAAAAGAACACTCTGTATGTGGCCCTCCTGTGAACCAGAGCCAAAAGAAATGTGCTATGGAACTTGCATTAGATCATACTTCCACGCTGTCCTATATCCAGTATTTGGATTTTCTTAGACCCGGTTTCAGATCATTCAGAAATTAACCTCCCAAATGTCACATATTTTCTTTTAATGTGAGTACATTTTTGGCAGTGACCCAGTGAATGACTGATTTGCTCCACTCTCTTTGTATATGGACAATTCAGATCTAGACAAGCTACACTGCATGAAGGCTGTATTTTTAACTATGTAACTGTAACTAAGCCTTTTCTCTTGTAAGTGCAGACGTTTGTAGGGGAAAGGAGTAAATAGAAATTCCAATCTGTCATATAGCATTCTAAATACAACAATGTTTGGAGTAATATTAAAGATGCGCTGACTTTTTAAATTTGCTGAATACAAAATCCTTTACAGAAGCATACACAACTGAATCCAAGCCATAGTTTGCATATACTTTTTCAGCCGCTATCCAGTTTGCAATTTCAGTCTGGTTGCTAGGGTTCAAATTACCATAGCAACCATGCATTGTTTTGAAAAAGAGACTGGAATATGAATAGGAGAGGGCCTGATAACAATAACAATACATTTGTGGCCTGACAGAGGATTTGTTTTTAGATGGTATCAGTGACCCCCATTTGTAAGCTGGAAAGAGTCAGAAGCAAATGCTTTAAAAACTTTAAATGAAGCCCAATTCAAAACATCAGGTTTCTTTATACTGTGTTAATATACAGGTTTAATGCGAAATTACTTTAAAATATATCTATTCCTTGAGTAAGGAATGTAGCCCTCCCATTGCTTTCTGAATTGGCTTATTCTTAATGTTACTTTTACTAGCCTTAAAATAGGCAATTCGACTCATGTTTACCATTACAATTCTCTTTTTACATCCTTTCTACTGAAATAGAGAAACTTTGACATACAAAAGTGTGCATGTTACAACAGTCTCCCCTATGCAACGAGAGGAGCTTGGACTGAAATATTAATGTGTGTTTAACTTGAACTAGTTAAATATTTGTCACATTGTGTGGGCTCTAGTTTTCATAGAAATAGCAGGTGTATTTACAGAAAACTTGACCTGGTCTGTTCCGTGTGTTACTAAATTCAGCAATATAAAGGCCCTTGGGGTGTGCACATTAGCACCTTTACATTCTCAGCACACCCTTCTCACAGCAAGAAGAATAGAATATTCAGTGTAAAAATCAAACTGGGTAAATAGGCTGTGTGAAAAACGGTTTCTAATATAGTTACTTAGCCAAAAATATAATGCATAAAGGCTGAAGTGACTGGTTATCTAATATAATAGCCATAACACTACTTCATTTGGCTACTGACTGGTAATAGGTTACAGGGATGACTGTGACTTGAAGGGGGGGCACATGGGACATAACTGTTAAGTTAGTTTGCTGTCCTGCTTGCTTACAAACTGAACATTCATGGAGAAGAAACTTTAAAAGTTAAGGTGACATTAACATTTGGTTTATTTTATTATGATATGTTTGCACTCTATAAATGCATAATAATAATAATAATAATCATATTCTCAGTCATGTATTAATTCAATTTACAATTGGTCTTCATTATAGAAACAGTGCTTTAGCAAATGTTCGCAAATCGTTTTTTAGTGGAACTTGTTAACTTGTTTATCGCAGCAAGAAACTTGTGTGCCATTATATAATACTGTACACTGTTGTTGAAATATGTTTCTTGTTGCGATTACTGACTGTAGCATCCACAAATGAATGAAAGGCTGTAAGATGAAAGGGACAGAGCCTGAACCATGATTAATACAGTGAGTTTCCCTCTTGCAAAAATTTCAGTTGGTCGACCATGCCTGACAATTAGAAATTCTAAACTAAGCCGAATTGGAAGGTTCAGATTTAATTTCAAACCGTAACTGTGATATCCATATTAAAGGGGTAGGTCACCTTTTAAATTAACCTTTGATATGATGCAGGCGTTGAGACAATTGGTCTTCACTTTTTACTTTTAATGGTTTTTCGGTTATTTAGATTATTGTTTAGCAGCTCTCCATTTGGCATTTAAATCTCTTATCTGGTTGCTAGGGTCTTATTACCCTAGCAACTAGGCAGTGGTCTGAACAAGAGGGGAGAATATAAATAGCAGAGGGCCTGCATAGAATAGTATAGCATAGTAGTAAAAAGTAACAATACAATTTTAGCCTCGCAGTGAATGGGTTTTATGCTGCCATAGTAAGTGACCCCCATTTGAAAGCTGGAAACGTGTGATACATTCCACTACAGTCAATTTGGTGATCACTCTACTCGTTCAAGCAGCCACCAGGATTTCTTGTACAGATATAGGTAAAGTTGCTGTACCGTGTTAGCCAGTAAAAATGTTTCAGGACAACCCTTTTGAAATAAAAAATAACAAAAGTGGTATAAAGTTGATGCCTTTATTGGCTAACTTATATAATCATAGCAAGCTTTCAGAACATTTTAGTTCCTTTTTCAATCGTAATCAGCTTGAAAAAGGAACTAAAATGTTCTGAAAGCTTGCTATGATTAGATTAGTTAGCCAATAAAGGTATCACCTTTATACCACTTTTGTTATTTTTTATTTCAAAAGGGATGCCCTGTAAAATTTGTACAGATACAATGTTTGGTTTGCTGCAGCACTAAAACAGAGAAACAAAAGCAAAAAATAATTCTGCGAATTCACAACATAACTTTAAAGGGTTCTTTTTCCCAAGGGACTTACAGTTGACAAGAACTGATATTATTGGGCTGGTAATGGATTATTATGGTGATACTATAGACCAAAGAATTACTGTACCTTACCACTGTACTAGTACTGTATACTACTGTGGTTCTTCTTCTCTGAAACTGAAATAACCCTTCAGCTTGTTGGTGTTCCTTGTCTGCCAAGCCTGATTCTTGCCTGCTGTTTTGTGAGACAGCACAGACTTTAGGAATGCACTATTTTGGCAAAGACTGGGATGAGAGAACACAAGGAGGGGGTTGAGATTCTTGTTTTACATTGATTCATTTGCTATATCAAGTCTGGAACGCTCGGCTTCACTAATTAGTGCTTCCTGTTTGGAAATAATTACCAATGCATTAGTTTGATGCTAGGCCAAGATTTATCCACAACGCTTTATCCCTGCTCACAGTGTACTCTAAATGTATTGTAAATGTGTTAGGAATAAGTATCTGTGACTGGGAGTATGTATGTGTTGGGAAGCACAACTCACTGCAGTTGTTATCAGTTTAGAAGCCAGACCGTGAACCCCATTTCTAGGCACCTCTAGGTTTTTTTCAGGAGATTACTCTCTGATGTGCCAAGAAACAGGTAATAAACAAATAGCGTTGCATACACTACTACATAAGAATCTCATTACTGAAATGTACTGTTTATGTTGGAATTTGGCCCCTCAAGGTTGACTATTCAAAAACCTAACAAATGTTTATTTGCTTAAGTTCCACAGGGCACAATATGTGCTTTACACAATTAAGAGGTTTTACAGTTATTAGCCCAGCAGGAAGAAATACAAACTCTAACAATGAGAACAACTTCCTTATTACATTGCGACTTAATAGTTTCATGTTACATAGTAATATATTTTTGATTTGGGTTGAAAAAAGACACATGTCCATTAAGAGATACCCCTCCAAATTACCCCAGTTCACATATATAAATACCTAAACAGACCTATCTATACACTCAAATATTTGTGTTCTTGGCATAGCCAAATATCCAGGTGCAAAGAACTTAACATGCTTACATAATGAAAATAGACCTAAATAGTCCTGAAATGACTCCACATATTTACACTTAGGAAAAATACAGGTGACGTTTCAGAGCTTCTTCTGTTGCCTGTATTATTGCCATGTCTTTTTAGCAAATTAACTTTTATGCAGTTCTTTTATTTAATTTTATTTATATGTGTATATATAAATAAAATTGACCACACACACACATATACATCATAACAAAATTAGACAGGTGCATAAATGTGGGCACCCCAACAGAGATATTACATCAATACTTAGTTGAGCCTCCTTTTGCAAATGTAACAGCCTCTAGACGCCTCCTATAGCCTTTGATGAGTGTCTGGATTCTGGATGGCAGTATTTTTGACCATTCGTCTGTACAAAATCTCTCCAGTTCAGTAAAATTTGATGGCTGCCCATAGGTTTTCGATGATATTCAAGTCGGGGGACTGTGACAGCCATTCCAGAATTTTGTACTTCTTCCTCAGCATAAATGCAAAGTGGCTTGTCTAAATGATCTTTTGCATACAACAAGTGACTGTTTGTGGCTTCTTTCTCATTACCCTGCCATACAGATGTTCTTTGTGCAAATTGCACTGAATTGTAGAATGATGTACAGATACACCATCTGCAGCAAGATGTTCTTGCAGGTCTTTGGAGTTGATCTTTGGGTTGTCTGTAACCATTCTCACAATCCTCCGCATATGCTGCTCCTGTATTTTTCTTGGCCTGCCAGACCTGGGTTTTACAGCAACTGTGCCTGTTGCCTTTCATTTCCAGAATACATTCCTTATAGTTGAAATTGACGGTTTAAACCTCTGAGATAGCTTTTTGTAGCCTTCCCCTAAACCATGATACTGAACAATCTTTGTTTTCAGATCTTTTGAGAGTTGCTTTGAGGATCCCATGCTGTCACTCTTCAGAGGAGAGTCAAACAGAAGCACAACTTGCAATTGGCCACCTAAAATATCTTTTCTCATGATTAGACACACCTGCCTATGAAGTTCAAGGCTTAATGAGCTAATCCAACCAATTTGGTGTGGTAATTTATTTAACCATCTGTGCAGTAAAAAAAAGTGTTCATCTAACACTGGTTTTATGGAGCTGATTTTGGCCTGTAAACACTAAATTGTAATGCACTAAAGTATGCTACAGTACAGGGTGAATTGCATTACTGCCATAGTAAGGGTGGTAGAGAGCTAATGATAACTTACATGTGACAGTAACTTCTACAGTGATTCATTAACTCTTTTTACTTACAAATTCTGTTACGATTATGATACGATTGTGATAATTTGTGAGGGCAAAACTATAATATATAATCAATATTTAGTGACTTAACAATGTAGCAGTGTCAGGCAGCAGCTGTAATAGTTAAATGGGTTTTCACCTTTAAGTGAACTTTTAGTATGTTGTAGACATCGATATTCTGAGACAATTTTCCGTTCTTTTTTTTTTTTTTGTTCGTTTTTTCCGGTTATTTAGCTTTTTGTTCTGCAGTTATGGTTGCTTGGATCTTGTTTACCTTAGTAGGCAATAGTTTGAATGAGAGACTGGAATATGAATAGGATAGGGTCTGAATAGAAAGATAAGGAATAAAAAGTAACCATCATAATAATAATAAAATTGTAAGCTCACAGAACAATATTTTGTGAGCTGCATTTGAAAGCTGGAAAGATGTAGAAGAGGAAGGCAAATAATTACACTTCTAAAATAAATAAATAATGAGGAAAGTTGCTAGGAATAGGGCATTCTATAAAATATTAAAAGTTCACTTAAAGGTGAACCACCCCTTTAAGTCTACTGCTAGTATATTATCATATTCAGAAATATGATAATATACCTTCTTTCCTACTGTTCTCAATCCTTGTTATTGTTTTTTTGTAATATTAATGAGTTTTGTTTATTTTGCTTTACCTGTTCAGATGACAGTGCCTCTGCTTCAAGCAGTATGGAGGTGACAGATCGCATCGCTTCCCTGGAGCAACGCGTACAGATACAAGAAGATGAGATCCAGCTGCTGAAGTCAGCACTTGCTGATGTGGTTAGAAGGCTAAATATCTCTGAAGAACAGCATGCACTGCAGAATAGGAAGGGACCCACCAAAGGTATTGCCTTTCGCTTTTAATTGTAATTACAAACACATACTTGTATCCCTGTTTCCTATAGTACAGTATTGTACAACAAGGCTCTACATACTGCCACATTTAACAAAAAAAATCAATTTCATTATGAAATCTCAGAAATAAATGGATGAAGCAGTGGTTATAAATATCTTAATGAAATATCCAGTTATTTATTTTGGAGCAGATAATCTAGCAGGCAATTTCATGGACTACTTGTTCTCCGTATTAAATGGTGTTTAAGTCTACACTGCACTAGTGTCACACTGTCCACAACTGCCTGTTATGGACAACTACAGTGGTTGTTCCAGCTTCATATCTTTTCCAGTATCCTTTTTCATATTAATTTACCTCTATAATATGGGTAATCCATTAATCTTCAGATCACAATGATCAAAAAAAGTCAGATGTTGAGAAGCACCAGCGCAGTACTGCTGCAGGTATGTTACAAAAATAACAGCGTGGAAAGTAAAATGAAGTGTAATATTTTTTTTTTGATTACCCGAATGCACATTAACACTTATTTTAGTTAACCTGTGTGTGTTGCATCTTTGGTTCCTTTGTAATTTGTTTTCATAACAGTAGATTGGATTTGCAAATATGATCTGATCTAGTTAAGAGATGTAAGAGAGATGGAAAGGTGGCCATGTGGCACTTAATTGCATTGCATGAATACAGACTGAAATTACATTGTTTTTAGGAAAAAGCTGCTTTTCTGCAACAACTTCCTGGTCTTGTGCATTGTAGATCACGGACTGTTTTGCAAGCAAGAAGCCTGCTGTGTGCACCATCTCAGACTGTCCAAACTCAATAACATACAAACTTAGTTTATATTTTTGTGTCCTGTCACCACTAAATTAATCATGCAGAGTTTAAAAAATATTTTAGCTAGATCATTTAAATTGCAGACTTATTGTAGAAAATAACCCTTTTCAAAATGACATATAATTATTACAGATTTCAAATGATTTAACATACAATATTTATATTTTTTGAATTTTAAAGAGCAGTGCATTAAAGTGGCAAAGAAAATAACTTCACAGTAGCTTTCAAATACTGATGGAAACTAGATATATTTAGTAACAGGTAACAGAAGACTAAAATATAACAATATCTAAGCTGATGTTATTGCAACTGTTAGCCATGCCACTCCTATTTTAGTTCCTTTTTGCAGTGAAATAATGTAATCCTCACGGCTTTTTGATTCTCAACTCATAGGCTGTTGCATGTATTTTTCATACTTTTAAAAAAAATTATATTTCTATTTTATTAACCAGGCAACATAAACTTGGCTAGCTTCAATAAACTGTTGCATTGTATTAATTTTGAAGAAAATGTATTATTAAAATCTCAGCTTTAGGAGTTGGGGTTAATCCACTAGTGTATCACAAAAACATACTGCTTTTTCCATCAGTATTTGAAAGCTACTGTGAAGGTAAGGTTCTCACCTTGCCTCATGGCTGGAGCGGCCCTGACTCCACTGTACAATATGCATCCCCTCACTCACCTTGTTTCATTGAAGTGATGGATTCTGGGACTTTAGATGGTGCACAGATTCCCTTGAAAGTAGATGAAGTCCCAGAATCCATCACATCACAATGGAACAAGTTGCGGAAGGGCTAGAAAGTCTTAATGAGTGTGGAGGGGGGAATAGTTCCTTTGAATCTGTGGAATGAGGTATGTCTAAATGAGCCTGCCTTTTGACGTCAAAAGGGTGTACTGTATTTTTCCTTTAAATGGACACTGTAATTCTTTAATATCATTTTCATGGTTTTTGGGTTTTTGTGGAGAGTTGGAAATGCTATTGATTTTGTACCATAGCTCTGGAATCATTGTGACTTTTAAAGCACCCCGTTTTACTTTGCCACAGAAGTAATAGGCATTACTCATAGCAATCAAATCATTCACTTGCTTTTTTAGGAATCCATGCAGTCAGAAGAAATGAACAGCAAACACTCCCTTTAAGAAATGCTGTTAATAGTGAATCCATCTTACCAAAGAAACCAAGTGGGTCTCTGCCTTCCCCTTCAGGGACAAAGAAAGATATTGTTCCGCTAGCATCCAAAAGGTAAGCTCACCAATAAACACATAATAAGCAGAAGATGTATTTCTTTTTTGCAACTTGCTTGAATATTTATCTGGTGTGCACACAGTAATTTAGAGTAAGCTGGCCAATGTCCACAGATGTGGGAAGTGTGACATTTATTTAAACCTCTAACTGAAGGCCCAAATGTGGACGTTTAAATGATTGTTATGATGCCCAGTCTGCTCTAGGGCTCCATGGACTTCATTTATTTAATCTAATCTAGCCCTCAAACACGCTGTATGAGAATTGGCACTCTATAAGTAGTAAATGTGTGTCTTGATTTAGTTGGTCCAACAGTTGGTGCATCTTTTGGCACATTTTTTTGTAATTTTAGATTTTAGAAAATTAGCACTAGTACAAAAGTCTGCAACCTTTCAAAACTACATGTAATTACAATCAGATTCCCAAACACTAATCACTTTTTTACTAAATAATCAGGTTGACTAGAAGAATGCTAACATGCTTATGGATTAATAAAACCTGTTTTCTGTAGATATGTTTTTTTGGTTGGTTGCTTTCTCTTACTAAGCTCCTATGCCTTTTAATCTGTCTCTTGCACTCATTTCTGCTTTACTTCTCCCCTGCATCATTCTGGCTGTAGCAAATCTGTGCGTCTAATGAATTCGTGTAAATTATCTAAGCCTGCAACAAGGTAACTTTTTTTTATTTTTGTACCTGCTGCATTCGGCAGATCATGCCTTATGTTTGCTATCAAAGATGTATAAAAATTGCAAGAAGGCTCAAGTTATTGATGTCGAATACACATAACCCTAGCTGATTTGCAGCAATGTCTTCCATCATCCCGACCAAGCAGTTGCTGCAGGGAGTTTTAATACTCAACAGGGAAACAGATTTAATGTCTCCTTGCAGGGCAACAGATTTGATATCCTCTTGCATTTTCAAGGCCTGCTTGTGAACCAAATAAACATTATCTACTCTAATATTAGGCAACATACTGTATTAAGATGGTTGATCTGTGTTGTAAAATTGCTTTGCATTTTTTGTAAATCTCAGGACATTTAATTCTGCTTGCATTGTTTACTAGCACAATACATTTGTTTCTTCCTGTAGGATGCACTGTTACATGCACTGTTACAATCTGCCAATCTCATAAACAGCCTTTTAGAGATAGATTAGTCCTTGCAAAAAAAAAAAAAAAACGCTTATATTCAGTGCTGGGCACCTATTAAGCCACTTATTTCAAAGATTGCTCAAATTCACACAGCCAAGGAAGAAAAAAAGAAGGTTTAGAACAAGGCTGGTATTTGCAAGGATGTTATTATTATCCTTTATTGTTATAGAGCTGATATACTCTGCCACCCCAGCCCATTAATCTTGAGAATAGATTCCTGCTTAATATTAAGATATTAATATTTCTGTTAGTAAATTGGGAATATTGGTGGGATACAAAAGAGAAATGTGTGAATATATTATATTTTACAATTTGAGACTTTTAAACGGCAGAAATTAAGCCCCTGAAGGCAGCAATAATGAATCGCCCTTTGTTATACCTTAAATGATTCACTGCCCTTTTTTCCTGCATGCTACATAATTTTAAAATAAAGAGTTATTATAAGTGATATTGCTTATGATATACCTTCCTTTTAGTAATGTCAAAAGAACTAATTCTACTGAGCGCATCTCTTCTGGAGCGCGAAGGGAAAGTTCTGGAGATGCCAAAGGTGGTCGTAATCGTGCTGGCTCAACAAGCAGTTCATCCAGTGGGAAAAAAAACAGTGAAAGGTACAGTAAAAGCAACCTAAAACTTAATTTTGTTAAATTCTGCACAGTTGAAAAATCAACCCCATCTTTTTTTTTTTTTTTTTCAGGTCAGACCCCTATGTTAAAAAGCTAATTTACTGGCACAATGAATATTGTTTAACTTTTGATGCCAGGACTTATAGTGTCAGCCTTGCATTAGTACAGTATGTATTCAATTGTAACTATTCTCACGCTGAAGTACTCTACATACAGTGGGCCCTGCTAAAGAGAGCCTGCAATCTAAGAATAAAGCATGAGTAATACATTTATTAGGCTTAAGTTCAGATATTAAAATGACTTATGCCCAGTGATTTTGCTGTCCTGGCCAAAAGCGAAAATGCCTGACATATCCCAGCTGATTATCTAGGTACTATGGATATCTGGTGTTTCGGGGGAAGTTTGAAATTTTAGTCTGCTGATCTGCCTTTGTTGACCAATGCATGGTGTATTGGGAGATAAGGAAGTGAAAAGCAGTCACAGCTCCTGCTGTTCTGACAATTGCAACAATAGAAAGGTGGCCATATAGAGTGCAGCCTCTTATTCACTTTGTCCATTGATCCTGTGAGGCTGATTGTTCTAAGAAAGTATCCTTTGGCCTGGCCTCCTTTTTCAAAATGCATCAGCTAATCGTGCTGCTCCAGCAGAAATTTGCAATGTAATCTGTTTTGCAAAAGAGCAAACAGATTTTTTGATATTTAATTTTTAAATCTGACATTGGACATAGCTTATCCAAATAATTATCAGCGCCCTAAGGCTGGCGATAAAAAAATATAGTGTAGTATTTATGTTTAAACGTAATCACAACTTGAGTTTAGTTGCCCTTTAAACACACAGACCACGAACATTGGTGTATAAGGATTAGTTGACGTTTTATCTCCACAACGTGTTTTTTCACCAATTGGTATGGCAGGAGTGCCTACTCACAGAATAATACTTTCTCCCAGTGTCTTTCAGAGATTGGTCGTTTGCTGTAAATTTCCCTCTCTTGGCAATCTAATAATGAAGTTAAGAGGAGAGAGGTGCATCGCCCTCTCTCCTCTTAAAACCTTTTATTTGCTAAAAAGTATAAAAGTAATGCACTTACAATTGTGCTAAAAAATGATCACTTCACAGTTACACGCTGGGCAGTAAGATGTCCCTATAGAAATAATAAAGGTATTGGGCACTCTGGAAATCACTTGCAGTAAGATGTCCCACTTGTGGTGACTGGGTAACCAGCAATCCCCTCACTCGTGTTTGCTGTCAGTCAGTTTCCTTAGAGGCGTGATTCCACTCCGTCTCTTACCCAGCTTTTAAGCTGTTACGTGAGTGTCCCTCTCACTAGATGTCCATTTCCCAGGTTCCCTCAGTCATGTGACTTGCTCAGTGCTCTGATAAACTTAAGTCACTCTTTACTGCTGCACTGCAAGCTGGAGTGATATCAACCCATATCCAAAAAAGGTATCCCTTTCTCAGCCTCAAAACTATAGGCCAGTTAGTCTGACGTAAGTAGTAGGAAAGCTTTTTTGAAGGGTTAATAAAGGATAAGATACTGGACTTCATAGCACATCATAATACTATGAGTGTGTGCCAGCATGGTTTTATGCATAATAGATCTTGCCAGACTAACTTAATTTCTTTTTATAAGAAGGTAAGCAGGGACCTCGATTCTGGGATGGCAGTGGATGTGATTTACTTAGACTTTACTAAATATTTGATACAGTGCCATACAGAAGGTTACTGGTTAAATTAAGGAATGTTGGCCTGGAACATAGTATTTGTACCTGGATAGAGAAATGGCTAAAAGATAGACTACAAAGAGTGTAGAGTACCGCAGGGCTCTGTACTAGGTCCCTTGCTTGTCAAGTTATTTATCAATGACCTGGAGGTGGGCATTAAAAGTACTGTTTCTATTTTTGCAGATGATACTAAATTGTACAGAACTATAGGTTCCATGCAGGATGCTGCCACTTTGCAGAATGATTTGTATAAGTTGGAAAACTGAGCAGCAAACTGGAAAATGAGGTTCAGTGTTGATAGACTTGGACAGACATAATATCAAAGGTTATTGTGTTACTAAATTCTATAACTAGTATAGATATGGGTATATATAATTTAAGTGAAAGTATGGAGGGGTGTGTGTATGGATGCTGGGTTTTCATTTTAAGGGGTTGAACTTGATGGACTTTCTTTTTTCAACCTGATTTAACTATGTAACTATCCCCCACAGAAGCCCTTCAGCAGAACAATGAGAAGGTAACGAGATATGTTCTTTGGTACATATGATAATAGCACTCAATAGTAAAAATCCAAGTCCCACTGCGACTTCTTCAGTTGCAATGAGTCAGAAAAACAACCGCTTAATCTTAAAGTAGTTCCATCATGAACTGTTGGCTCTTTCTGAGACCACAGGGTCAGGCAAAATGACATGAGATCACTGCCAACACACCAATATTACAACAAAAAAAATACACTTGTTCTTTTTCAAACCTTGGGCCAGCTGTAGAGACAAATGTCTGTGACGTCTCTTCATTGGTTAGAAATGCAAAGGAAATCAGCCATTGCTAACTATTTTGACAGCAAATCTAGATTGTGAGCAGGAAGTACCTATCTTTCATTGGGAATTTCCCGGAGAGGAGTACAGGCATCTGGACTAGATTGTGTATTACAGCTAAAATGCTGCTTTGTGAATAAGGCAATGCAAACAACACTGACAGTAGCCTAATGAGTAAGGTATTTTTGCAGCAAACTTTCTCCCTGCATTTGCCATCAAATACTTTGGGTTTTCTCTCACACACTAAAAACCATTAAGCTTCTAAAAAATTGAACTAAGGCCTTTGGCACACATTGTGTGTTTTGGTGTTTTTTTTTATTGCCAAAAGGTTTTATTGAAAAAAAAGCAAATAAATAAAATTACAAAACAATACAAATCAATATTAAAAAAAAAAAAAAAAAAAAGAACCCGTAAATAGCGGCTGGGCCAGATAAAGCAGTAGATCTCTCGATACATTCAATATTCCTTGGCCTATAATTTTTACACCTGTAGCGCTGAAAACAATCGAGCATCATTCTCATGGACTAGCCAAGGCATTCAGATGTTATCATATGCCTCCATGTCATTCTGCAACATGTGGCTAAGTTTCTCATTAGTAGCTATATGTAGTATCTTAGCCTTCAAAAGCGTCAAAGGTACATTTTCTTTTTTTCCAATTACTAGCAATACTCAAAAATATATTCCCAGTCAATACTTTTAAAGTTAAAAAGTCACTCTTTATTTAGCATAAATATTAAAAAGTAGGCATACAGACCAATTGATGCTCCGCCTTACGCGTTTCGCACCCACAGGCACTTATTCATAGCCTATGAATAAGTGCCTGTGGGTGCGAAACGCGTAAGGCGGAGCATCAATTGGTCTGTATGCCTACTTTTTAATATTTATGATAAATAAAGAGTGACTTTTTAACTTTAAAAGTATTGACTGGGAATATATTTTTGATTTGGGTGCCCTTTGGAGTTGGGGGCTATATTCCAGCATTTTTGGCCCTTTTTTTTTTTGACAGGCCTGTGTAGACTGCAGCAGCTGAGCAACAAGTGTTTTTTGGACTAGCAATACTCCGCCTGACTGCCATGTTTTGGTGCTTTTACACCCTAGGCTTTACCATTCAAATATATTGTGTAATGGTTGACTACTGAAAGATATCCTAATTAGGTCTTTATAACTGGAATTAGTTTTCAGCTAATTCCAGTGTTTCGCATAGTACAGATTTTGAAAGGAAAAATTGGGCTCAGTACTATAATTATTGGAATATACAATGTAAGGCTTATTGCATATTTAATGAACAAATTGCACATATATTGATTAATGGGTTGAAGACCTTCATCATGTGTTACAAGGCAGAACCAGTGTAGTGCAGAGTGAATTAGACATTTTGTTGCCTAAGTGAAATCTGGCACAGAACGGGGCAGAAATACCTTTTTCGTTTGAATAGAATTCTCTGTGCTCACTGCTGCAGGGATACAGCAATTCCATTTCTATTTAATATAAAGTTATTTCACCATTTTTTGCCTGCCCTGAGAACCATTGCAAACGGCCAACAAAATGCCTACTGTCATTTCTACTGTAAATGCATATTCATAGCTGTCCTTTGATACACCAAAACCGAGTGCCTTGGAACAACAAAAGGCAGCAAAATGCAAGAGAATTCACAAACCTATTGTTACATCTGATTTTTTAGCACTTCCTCTGACATTTAAACTTTATTTTGAAACAATAATGTTTGCAAAGCATTTTCCTGTTCATCATCTATCTGTAACTTGTCCTTTACACTTTCTTATAAGCAGGAAATGAGCAAATATGTTTCCCTTTAACCATTCACTGTTTAAAGAACTAAGATAAACTTTGATGGGAATGTGTCCTGCATGATATACATGTCACAGTTAGCTGTTTAAAATAAATTACTGCATTTTGCTGAGGAACAAGACCCAGTAACCCTTAAAGGGTTTGTTCACCTTCAAACAACTAGTTGTTTTCAGATAGATCACCAGAAATAGCGACTTTTTCCAATTACTTTTTATTTTCTATTAGTTACCAGTTTTCTAATATTAAATTTGTAACCTGTCATTTTCCACCTTCTAAAGCAGCTCTGGGAGGGGGGGGTCGCCGACCAGGCCTGGACTGGGAGTCAAAATAGGCCCTGTCATTCCAAGTACACAGAGGCCCACACAGTCTCCTATTAGCCCAAACAGCCCACTACCAGCCCACTATATGGTAACTTTCTATGGAGCCGTACAGCAGCCCCTCTGGCATTTGCCAGAACCCACAGATTGCCAGTCCGGGCCTGTCGCCGACCCTGTAAACTGTCCTAAATTGATACATTTTTTATCTTTGTCCCTGCTGAGCAGAATCTCGGTTTCATTACAGGCAGCTGTTAGAATTGATATAATAGTTGCTCCAGAGATACTGCTGAAAAATGTATCAACTAAATGTTGCAAAAATTAGCTGATATGGCTGCCTACACACCAATATTGCAACTAAAAAATGCAATTTCTGGTTTAGGAATGAAATTTTATATTGTTGAGTGAATTATTTGCAGTGTAAATAGTGTAATTTAGAAATAAAAATCATGACCGAATCCACATTTGGATTATTTTGATAACAAGAAGTCTATGGGAGACGGCCTTTCTGTAATTTGCGCTCCAAGGACTTTATAGTGAAAAAATAAAGATTACATTTATTTCAACGTTTCGGCACCATCACTTGTGCCGTCTTCAGGAAGGTGAACACTACACATCAGTGAAATCATTGATTTCACTGATGTGTAGTGTTCACACAGTCTTATGAAAAAGTTTGGGAACCCCTCTCAGCCTGCACAATAATTTATTCCACTTTCAACAAAAAAAAAGATGGTATGTCTTTCATTTCCCAGGAACATCAGAGACTGAGGTGTTTTCTGAACAAAGATTTTTAGTGAAGCAGTATTCAGTTGTATGGAATTAAATCAAATGTCAAAAACTGGCTGTGCAAAAATGTGCTAATTTGAATGCATGTAACTGCTCAATATTGATTACTGGCAACACCAAATTTGTTGGATGAGCCTGTTAAGCCTTGAACCTCATAGGCAGGTGTGTCCAATTATGAGAAAAGGTATTTAAGGTGGCCAATTGCAAGTTGTGTATCTGTTTGACTCTCCTCTGAAGTGACATCCAGAATCCAGACACTCCTCAAAGGCTATAGGAGAGTCTAGAGGCTGTGACATTTGCAAAAGGAGGCTCAACTAAGTTTTGATGTAATATCTCTGTTGGGGTGAACAAATTTATGCTCCTGTCTAAAGCTGGCCATAGACGCAAAGATCCGATGGTATGAATCTAGGATTCGTATGATTTTTGGACCATGTGTGGAGAGTCAAACATTTTTCGTCCGATGGAGATCGGTCGTTTGGTCGATCGGACAGGTTCGAAAATTTCTGTCGGCTGCAGGTAATATCTCTGCATGTATTGCCGATCGGAAGATTTTCAGTGGGAGACTGTCACTAGCTTTGTCGGACATAACTTTCATACGATTGCTGTCAGGGGCAGAACATCAGCTGATCTGTTTTTTTGATCTGACTGGTAAGACTTTGATCTGAATGGTTAGTGGCAGGTCGGGAGATGGGGAAGTCTGAACGTACGATGATTCGTACGATCGGATCTTTGCATCGATGGCCAGCTTAATTTTGTTATGATGCATATTGCATGTTTTCTGTTAATCCAATAAACTTTCTCATTGCTGAAATACTACTGTTTCCATAAGTCATGTTATATAGTAAAAGGAAGTTGCTTCTTTAAAAGCTCAGCCAATGATAAACAAAACTCCAAAGAATTAAGAGGGGTTCCCAAACTTTTTCATATGACTGTGTGTGTGAGGCCAAACTGTAGCATGGGGAAAAAAAATACAATTTTGCATTTATTTTGACCTGAGCACACAGGTTTTAAAAAAAAAAATGTGCAAGCAAGTTTTGCATGCAAAAGAAGGAATGAGGGAACATTGCTCTCTGCATTATTTTATACAACTTTACATTTTAAGGAAACAAATTAAGGAGACACAACTGCATCTGCCTTTTCACATTAAACTGCACAAATCTCCAGTTGACAAATGCTCAACCTGAACTAGTCTGTTAATCCTGTGTACACATGCCACTTCTTGACAAAATGAACTAATTATTTTATTAATTTTGTTTTTCAGCAAACCCAAGGAACCCATGTTCAGTGCAGGTGAGTTTTTTTTCTGTGTGCTCTGTAAGCGCCCTCTAAGATAATTTTTTTTTTCCTCTGGGTAACTGGATGTTTAGGCATTTCTAAAATAAAATTGGGTCACTGTCCATTGCAGTTTGAATTTTTGTTTACTTCAGTGTCAAGCATGGGTGGAAAAAATGTTCAGCCAGTGAGGCAGAAGATTATATACTCAGCAGAGGGAGCCTGGAAGGAAACTGTAATCCCCCTGCCCATGACATGATCTGCAATACCCCATTCATGACCCTCACATATCTATATAGTGCTAATAGCAAATAGTTAGGAGTGCTCTACCCTCTTGTATTCACCTGTGCAGGTCCAGGTGCTAAACCGGAAGACCCTTGCCTGCAAGCTGGGTCAACTTTTACACCCATTGTATATGGGCTAATAAATCACTGAAGATTTTTGCAACATTACTAGAGTGCTACTGGATTTTTTCATTGGAAATCTATATTGTGCTGGCATGGAGGGGCCAAGCTGGAACAGCAATCTTATGAGATTTGTTGATTTCCCATTCTTGTTGAAATCCTGTAATACTTAGACTAGTTAAATTAATTCTGCTTCTGGGCAAGGATTATTAATTATTCATTTGAGATATGCAGTAAGTTGTTGTTTAACAAAATGTAATGGCATGTCTGATTTGATCTGACCATTGCCCCTTGGAGTTTCATTTTCTATCCATTCTATTTTCCCTTTTGACCTAGTGCCAACAGCAGTATGTTAAATAGAGAGGCTCTAAAGGTCTCTAAGAGATTTAGTAAACAAATGGAGATAGTTGCTTGGCACCAGCATGCAAGTTGCATTGCAGTGGTAGTTACTGCAAATAATACAGTATATGAGATTGACCTTGTTATTGGATACAATAAACTCCTAGGCTGCTCAGAGAACTTTATTGCGAACCTGTAATTCTGATTCTGGTTTTTATGAGCTTCTTTGTGTTTCTACAATGATTCTATTGCGTAAAGGTAAATCAGTGCAAATAAGAATTTTAACTTAAAATGATGTCCAGTGTTTTGTTCTATGATTATGGGTGGTTCACTTGTGTAAAGGCAACATCTGGATATTATGGGGGATCAGTAGAAATCTATACGGCTCATCTATGTCCACAAGTGAAGTTAGCAAAATGTGATTTCTGAATACCATGTTTTTTTTCTCATAATGCAGCATTTTCCCCCCAGAATTCCAGAATCATTATGGGGGCATTGGACTTAAAGGAGAACTAAACCCTAAAAACTAATGAATAAAAAGTTCATATTTTATATACTGAACTTATTGGACCAGCCTAAAGTTTCAGCTCCTCAATAGCAGCAATGATCCAGGACTTCAAACCTGTGCTCAGTGGGCTCTGAGCAGCTGTTGAGAAGCTAAGCTTAGGGGTTGTCGCAAATTATCAAGCAGAAAATGCGGTTAGTCTTTAATTTAAGCTGATGCTACAGGGCTGATTATTAGATTCTGATGCTAATTGGACTGGTTTCTGTGCTGCCATGTAGTGATCTGTATTAATTACTAATCAGCCTTATATTGTGACATTTATATTCTATGTGTACTGTATATTGTGAGTTGGTCCCTAAGCTCAGTAAGTGACAGCAGCACAGAGCATGTGCAGTGAATCGCCAGAAAAGAAGATGGGGAGCTATTGGGGCATTTTCAGAGACACCAATCTTTACTGCTAAAGGGCTGTGGTTGCCTTGGGCTGGTACAGAAGCCCAAAACATAATGTACAACATTCCTAGTCTACTTCTTTAGTTAGGCTTTAGTTCTCCTTTAACGCAATAGAGGCCAGTGTGTCAAAATTAACGCAAATACATTCTCACTTTGATGTAAATCAATAACAACTGCTTTCCAAGTCTGGTTGGTGTCATTTACAAGAGCTTAATTACACATGCCACTGAGAGAACTATGGAGCCACTGCTGTGTCAGTAGGTGCAACTGCACTTGGTTCAGAATGAAAGGCAGGCAGGACTTTTTATTTTATTGAAACCGGTATCCTTAATGAATGGGGTTTTACTTTGTGTGAATGCAATTGTTGTAGCAGAAGTAAATGACCCCTTAGGTCTTCCTGACAAAGTCTATGAGCTGCGAATCTCTTTACCCCTAATTCTCTTTCTGTCTCTGTAACCACAAGGAAAGCGCCGAGTGACACACTGCAAAGGTAGGAATCACTTGCCAATGCTCATACTCTCTCTGGGCAGCACTTTTGCCAAGGTGATCGAGCTTCATTAAAAAATACCTTTAATACAAGAATGACATGCAGCAGCTTTGTAGTCACCCCTGCCACCCTGATTATAACCATTGAGTCAAAAAAGCATAATGTTTGCCTACCCTCCTTAAATTATGTAAAAATGTTTCACATATTCTTCTAAAAAATGTCTCTTTACAGCTTTTTCCTTTCTTGCTGCACCCACCCAAGTAAAATCCTTATTTGAAAAGCTATTTGATCTTGGCAAATAAAAGCCAGTGCTTACCCAGGGAGCATACCCCCTGTGCATAGAAAGCTAGCTTCTGAAATAGAGTCACTAGTGCAGTGTGTGGATAGCCTGCAGAGTTTGCTTTGCTAGTGTCCCATTCTAATAAATAAATGGCATGCAGTAAAGCCTACCTTCATACTCCCAAGCAACTGTGTGCTCAAAGCTAGCTACAAGGTTCCCTGCTTGTTCTATAATTTTATAACATTGCTATTTTTTTATTTGGCTTCTATACTAGTACATTCTCCTAAACGAATTAAAACTTAAATACACAAATTTGCCCACCCACTTTGTTACTTTTTTTTAAGAATAAGAAAACCATGCATGTTAGCTACTACTAGGTAAAACAAGGCCACTTCTGAAGCTATTGGTTTGCAGATAACAGTGCTTAATTAGGTTATACAGGTAACTACGCAGTCCAGCGTAGCCCTGTCTGATTTAGCACCATCAATCACCAACTTCCAGTTCAGAAGCCGGCAGGGAAGAAGAGAACCCTGTATGTCACTAGTGATTGATAGCATTACATAGTATTTCACTGTAGTCCTGGTGAAATACTGCTTGATAGGACCAGCAATTCTCTCTGATGACAGCTGAGTGGTGCTCATAGATTCAGCCATAAGGGAGTAATACATGCGTGTAAGCACCACATGATTGTCTTTTGTCCTTAAATTTCGTTGATTGCAGGTATATAAAGATGTGGCAATGCACTTTTGTTAAAGCCTGGGAGAAAGCAAGAGGCGTCTAGACCAGTTTGGACCGCATTCCAGTTTAATAAAATTCCCTTTGTTAACACAAATAGCAATGTTTCAAGCCACAGTTGCCTGTTAGGCTGCAGTCACCATAAGCGATCACTGGGAAAATGATGGTGAGGTGCAGCGCTTAATGCCTAATTTGCATTACAGAAGTAAGAATATTCACAGAATACTAGCAATACCGCATTGCTATAGTTCTAGCAGCACAGGGGTTATTTGCCTATTTGAGAGGCCTTTGCGGTCTGACACCCCCTGACTAGATTGCCCACCCGACGACCACTGACTGTGCAGGGCTCCAGGGGGATGGAGCAACTTCCCCAAGCCCATTGTAATGCTCTGACAACTGCTGCAGAACCCCCAAACTCTGCCAGTACCATGTCACTGATTTTAAAGGGCCATGATTGGCACTGTTTATATGCAAAGACGTCATTTCGACACTCATTTCGAAACGCTAATTCACTAAGTTTTTGATTTTACTGACCGTTACCTCTATTGCCAGACTTGCCTTCGCCATCTCAGACCAGGCAAAGTGCAATGGAGTAGATAGGTCTCACTTGAAATTTTGTTGAAAATTTTTCTAAGTCCCAAAAAGCACTGGCGTCTTTTACTTTTTCCTGGGTGATAGGCTGCAAAAGATCATAATTTTTTTTTTGGGGTACCCGGCTTCCCCCCTACATTTCCTAACATATGGCACATAAACTATACACTGGGCTCATGTGTAGGGCAATATAACAACTCTATTTTCTTTTATCAAGGTTCCTGGGCTTGTGTAGTGTAATGTATTCTTTTTGTTCTTAAAGGTTTTTTTTCTTCTTATTGTTATTAAGTCCTCTTCTGTCCCAGTAGTTGTTTCTCATATGGTGCCTGGGGCATATTCCTGGGGCTATATTTTGTATATACAATGGTCTGCACAGTCATTGCAGGAGTGGTGTCTGCTATCTCTGCAGGCTCTTATCTGCACCTGCACAGATACTTGCTCAGAATGTCATCAGGTGGGATGGGTAGTTAATAAATATGTTTTCTTTTGGAAGAAGATTTTATCTTGGCACTCATGTAACTACAGTAAATTACAGCCCCTAAGGGGAACGTAAGTAAAAGTCACAAGCGCGATTTAAAATGGCGTCTTTGCGAATGTTTAGCACTGCTTGCAGTGTAACATCATTCACTGGCGAATATTACATTGCCCATTATTGCTAAGCAAAGGAACACCTACTCTGGAGTTTCGTGAAAATTTCGCAATTGCAAAATGTTTTTTGAGACAAAATATTAATTGCATACACTGCGAATGTTTGCAAAAGCCATTTGGTCACAAACTTTGGTGAAGTCATTGAGGTCTGTAATCAGTCAAAAAAGATGCAAACATGGTCGCTAACATTCACAAGCTTATTTTGCGCTCGAGAAACATATTATATTCCACCATTAGAGAGCAGACTTGGCAAGCAGACCAATGCTTCTCTTTAACATAAATACGTAAGCTCTTGCAAAGAGGGTCATTTAATAGAAACAGTTCAGGACTTGACCATAACATATTGGCTTTCATTATAAGCTATAAATGTAGTGGTATGTAAGGCCACAAATATACTGGCGGGTTACATGTGAAATGAGCATTGCTGGCTCTGGATTCAGTCACATGTAAGGCTTAATTTGAAAATGGTAGTCGACTTCAGCCCAAAAAATCTAATGTTTTCAGAAATGTATACAATTCATACATAGACACTTCCCAGTCACTGCTTAGTCTAAATGCATTGTTTTTTTAGCTTGTAGTCTGCATTGTAGAGACAACCCTGCCATTACCGAGCTTCTAGCTTGCCTTTTATGTGCACCTGCCTTCAAAATATTGTCTGTGACGTGCGCAGTGGTATCTGCCGGCAGGACTTTCAGTCTGTGTCAGTCTGGCTTGCTGGGATATCAGGGAACCTTGGCAAACCCTGATATCCCAGCAAATTCTCTCTTATCCCTTCTTTTCTTCCACACAGTTACTCTCCACTCCTTTCATCAATCCATGTATTCTTACCTTCCATGCATCCTCTGCTTTTTATTATGTTATTTTCTTTCTTACAATTATTTATTCTTTGAATGGAAGGAAAGAATACATTTTTACAAAGTTGCAGTGTGCAATTGTGCTTTATCTTCACTCAAAGCCTAAATTGCCTAGCAAAGTCCAAGTCTAGCACACAGATTGAATTCTGCCAGATAGAACATATTTTGTAAAGGGAAGAAATATTCATTTTATCGTTAATTGTTGCTTATGCCCTTTCTCCGTGTGATTCCTCATCAAATCTACCTAGTAACTGTGCAGATTTTGCTGGCTCCCCAACTGCTTGACTACTTTAAGAACGAGACGGAATCCAATGAGCGCCTCGCGGAGCTGCGGGAGCCAACCATTTCTGAGAGTGGACAAGTGTCGTCCGATTCTCCAAAGTCTCATTCCCTCTCATTGGTTAAAAGTCTTAGCCACACAAGTCTCCCTTTTCCCAGGTCCCCTAGTTTCAAGAGTCCCAAGTCCCCTGGCAGTTATTTCCAGCTTTGCTATTAATAAAAGCATAGTAGTATCTTATTTTGGAATGCAATAGAACAGATTTGTCTTATTACTACCATCGTCCTGATTCTTTGGTATTGTATAAGTAATCCTTTATCTGTTTTGTGTTTATGATTTTATTATAGGCATGTTACAAGATGTGTTGATTTATGTGCATGCGGATGGTACTAATTGCATTAAAGAGCTTTTACAATTCTGGTTGCGGACTTGTGTATTTTTTTCAGTTTATTTTGTATATTTTAATTTGCTTGGTACAAGAAAAACTTTTTCATTTGTTTCTACTACAAACAATTATTCAGATTGTCATACAGATGATTACTAACCTGAGATGGTCATGAGTTAATGGCTTGCATTTCTGACTCACAAATATATTGGAAATGTCATATGTTGTATTTATTTAACTTTTTTTTTATTATTATTATTATTATTTTAGAGGAAGGCTATGTAAAAATGTTCCTGAGAGGACGTCCTGTTACCATGTATATGCCCAAAGATCAAGTGGACAGTTACAGTTTGGAGGCAAAAGGTGAACTGCCAGCTAAAAGACTTAAGCTGGAGTGGGTGTATCCTGTCATTAGTATTTTGTCTGTGGTAATAATCATCTTGACACATGAGCTCTAAGTATTTTAAAATAATTACATAAAAGGTACTATTTCATTGAATGTACTATGTGTGTTAGATAAGGATCTTTCCATGTATGGCCTGCATATGGAGGTTTATAACCTAGATTAGTTACTGCTATTGTCACTGCATGTGGCTAATAAAAGGGTTAAGTGCCTTTTTGCACTCTTAAGTGGTGTGTGGCTTTTGTGTATTATTATTTTGTGTTTTTTATATATATATAATACTGGAGGGTGGCACTCCGTTTCTGTGTGCCCAGGTGCAAGGTAAATTTTCATATTTTCTCCAAAAAGACCAGCTACACTGGGACTTTTGTGCAAAAATAAGATTCAATTTGTGGGAGTATATATATATATATATATATATATATATATATATATATATATATATATATATATGTCGTCTGAAGGTGCACACCGTTTCCACGTTCACGTACCTGGGTGCCAGCAAAAAGTTTAGATAGATGCAAAGTCGAAAGTAGCGACACTCACAGGTTTTGTAGAAGGTTTGAAAAAACAAAAAGTTGTTTATTAAAGCTCAACGTTTCGATCCCCCACAGGGATCTTCGTCATGCTTGTTTGTACTCTCCTGACGAAGATCCCTGTGGGGGATCGAAACGTTGAGCTTTAATAAACAACTTTTTGTTTTTTCAAACCTTCTACAAAACCTGTGAGTGTCGCTACTTTCGACTTTGTATATATATATATATATATATATATATATATATATATATATATATATATATATATATTAATGAATTATTCCAGTACCACAAACGAATATATAAAGACCAGCACTCTAATTTTTTTTTATAAAAATTCTTCTTGTAGTAGTGCATGTTTTTGTACATGGACTATACAGGAGGAATTTTCATGAAGAAAATTCCTGAGTGCTGGTCTTTTTTATTTTATATATTGGGTTTTACCATGCACCAGGGTAATAATCTTTGAAGTGTGCATCCAGGAACAATATTTGCATTTGTACTTTGCTGGTCACTGTGAGTGGTGACTTGGGAATGTAGAGTGTTGCAGTAATCCTTGTCACCAAATCACCTGTGGACTCCAGGGGCCCCAGTTCCATGGGCAACATACATGTAGCACTGACCTAAGAGTCTCACAGAACACCAATGACAGAAGCAAAGTAAGATTAACAAAAATAGTAAAACCATTGCTGTCTTTAATTGCCTCTGGACAAATTTCTCAAATGGGCTAGAAATAGATGCGTAGAAAAGACCTCTACATTGCCTATAAACATATACCTATAAACCTACAAACCTGTACCTGTAAACCTACTTAACATTGTTTGTAACGTAGACCCAAAAATATGTTTTATAAGTCCAGAGGAGCTGGTACGAAAATTACTGTACATCTTACTACCTAAATAGCATATTTTTAGCTCATATACTTTATTTTCAAGATCAATGCATTTAATCATGAAATGCACTGGCTGATATCCAGTTTAGCTTATGGATGCATTTCTGCTTACTCATTGTTTAACAATATTGAACTTTATGTGATGACTGTTCCAGTGGAATTTCTCCTTAATTAGTGATCAGATATGGCTACCGGGGACGAGACTGTCGCAGCAACTTGTACCTTTTGCCTACAGGAGAAACTGTATATTTTATTGCTTCTGTAGTTGTGTTATATAATGTCGAAGAGCAACTGCAAAGACATTACACTGGCCACACTGATGACGTCAAGTGGTAAGTCCCATTGAATACTGTACAGTTTATCAGCAATGTTTGATTTTGTTGCAAACTTTAACCCTTTGTGCCAGACCATTGCTTTTATAATTGAGGCTATCTGATACTGCCAACACAGACACAACACAATCACTTAAATTAATATCAGACCGTTACACAGATGCCAGGCACTGAGTCATTTCATATGCTTGATTCAAGTGCATATGTATTTTTTATAACCTCTCAGAAATATGGGTTTAATAATTAATTACTGACTCCTACATGTGTTCTTCTTGCAGCCTTGCTGTTCATCCAGATAAAATTACTATAGCAACAGGCCAGGTTGCTGGTACATCAAAGGATGGGAAAGTAAGTGATACTTTTTCTTTTATTTTACATTAACTCAGAAAAATGTTCTCTGTACATAAACACAAATGTACATTCTTGTTATCCCTTTAGAAATGTAAAGTGCATGCACATTAATTTTAAACACAGAGCCTCATTAAAAGAGCCTTTTATGTAATTGTAATAACAATGATCAATTGTGTGTGTGATTGGCTGAATTCTCTTTTTCTATATTTCAACTTAATGCAATAAAGCTAAATTACAAATAGTCTGCTTAAGATCCATCAGGTGGTTGTAGTAGTGTAGTGTTTCACGAATAGTACAAACATGAATGTGCAGGTCTTTGATATTCAGTAATCTGTATGCTAACAGTTCTTTCTATTAATTGCCTAAATTCTGTCATTGGTAATATTTTGATGTCTGACCTTCCAATAGCTTGAAGAAGTTTGCCTCCAAACATAATTTGTCACTCTGTTGCAACACACTGGGGTTAATAAAGCTCTGATTTTGATGCTCATTAGAAATGCAGAATTGAGCACACCAAACTGATTTGCTAATTGATTCTATTATATTCTGTCTGTAGAATAGAGTTTTGTGTTTAAAACTCACTTAAATGCAATTAGCTACATTAAAAACACAGATGCCGTACATTTTATGTGCTCCTCATGTGTTTTCAAACAAACACGCACAAATTTAAGCTTATAGCTCCCTCGTGTGGTAAAACACTTATAGCACAAGAGCTCATAGGGAAAGTTTATTAATATTATGGTGACATCACTCCAGGAACTCTTCAGGGAAACTTCTCGTTAAAGTTGTTTTTGTTTAACTAATTTGTTTGTAAATTCTTTTTCTAGCAATTGCCACCACATGTTCGCATTTGGGATTCTGTGACACTAAATACCTTGCATGTCATTGGAATGGGCTTCTTTGATCGTGCTGTTACTTGTGTTGCTTTCTCTAAATCTGTAAGTACTCTAATGAAGTTACCTGTAAGGTGTTAAACCAGGATTAAGCTATCCTAACAATACCAGAGGATCTCCAAGTGTACCAAGGCCCTAGTGGGTCTCGAGTTCAGGTTCAGAAGGCCAATTTCCATCAGCCCATAACACAATTGATGTGAGATTGAGCCCAGAGTGTCAGGTACTCTAGTGAAAAACCAGTTCAACACTGGTGTACAATACTAGAGATGCAGTATCTTGGTGGTTTATCCACTTTGAGCCAAATAACTTTGAGGGGGTGGGGGGAGTTATTTGAAAAAGTATATATTTTTTTTTGTTTCATATTGCTTCTTTCAAGACCTATAATCACAAATTGAAAGTAATTGAAAAAAAGTCTCTATTTCTAGTGAACTATTTGAAAACAGCTGAACTGAAAAAAATGTTGAAAGCTGAAAAAAAACCCTTTAATTAGGTATAGGTGTAATCCACATGCCTGATGGAATTGTTTGTCAATGTACTTGGCAGTTATAATTGTTATAATGGCCAAAGGGCAGATATGCTTTTATGTATATAGTGATCTATACATATGATTTACAAGATTTACAGAACTGAATAAAAATACAGAAAAAGCTTAGAAGGCCATTTTTTCCTCTGTATATCACATGCCTGTTAAGGAAAGCTGATGTGGGCCCCTGAACCCAAGAGGGCAATAATATATAGCGAAGGAGGTAGCAGCATGTCAAAACATCTGCCACAATTTTTAAATTTTTTTATATCAAAAGTTCATTATTGACCAATTTGCAAGTATTATATTTTTGGATTTGGGTTTCTACTGTCTGCCTCAATGGTTTGTATTGTCTGTAAAATACTGGTTTCAAATAGTTTCCTTCTCTATTTAGAATGGCGGAGGGAACCTGTGTTCTGTGGATGATTCCAATGACCATGTACTGTCTGTTTGGGATTGGCAAAAAGAAGAAAAGCTGGCTGATGTTAAGGTATGGTAAAGTGTCAAGAGGATTATTACTTCCTCATTGTCTGTATAGTGGGTTATGGTTTGTGTAAAGCATACTTTAGAAAAGAAAAAGCAATTTTGGATTGGTGAAGCTCAGCAGTGCTATGCCTCATAACCTTTATAGATAGTAAGACATCTGCTAATGATTCTCCAAGGAAAACGTATCAATTCACCAAACAAGTGCAAAGTTCAGCTTTAATAGATAAAGTGGGCACTTGGCTGTCTGCTTTTGCCTAAGACAGTGATGAGCATATAAGAATGTGATAATATGGTCTCCCTGTTAAGAGCAAGTAAAGCTACAGGCATGGGACCTGTTATTCAGAATGCTCTGGACCTAGGGTTGCCACCTTTTCTGAGAAAAAATACCGGCCTTCCTATATATTTATCTTTTTTCCCTATTAATGATATTGGGATCAACCATCATTTTTACCGGCCAGGTGGCAACCCTATCTGGACCTGGGATTTTCCGGATAAAAAAAATATCTGTAATTCGACAAAATAATGTTCTCTATGCAGAACAACATATCGCTCTGTCATTGTGTGATCTGTATATTTCTGAAATAAAATGCAAGTATAAAATGCAGTAACATAAATGTTTTAATATTAATGTTTTACTTTTAGTGTTCAAATGAAGCTGTGTTTGTTGCTGACTTTCATCCAACCGACACAAATGTTATAGTTACTTGTGGAAAGTCTCATCTTTACTTTTGGACATTAGAAGGAAATTCTTTGAATAAGAAGCAAGGATTATTTGAGGTATGTTGATAAATATTCTTAAATAACATAATGATAATTACTTTCATCATAATATTTAGTTTGTATGGGACATTCATATTTTGCTTTGCGTTATTAGCTTCCTGGATAACAGCCTTTAATATGTTTGGACAGGGCTGCCTTCAAAAATCACAGGGCACTGTGTACACCAAAATTATGAGGGCCCCCTGGTGGCTGCTACCTGCAGTGAAAATTTTTATGGTCCCACCACCAACACCTTCCAATAATAGCATTAACACTTGGCTGCAGTAATAGGATCCCCACAACAGATATTTAAATTACTATTACAAGAAAAAAAGCCAAATAAAATAATAATAAAAAAATCCTGTTTTACTTATAGATTTCCTGCCTTTTTATTAATAAATGTGGCAGCTGTCCTAGGGAAAGAAAAAGTGGTGGAGAGAGGTCACACCAGCACATATTTCAGGCATGTACTGATTGGACTAAGACAGTTTGTGAGCCCTGTGCCGCAGACCTGCTGCTTGCCCTGTGATGGGACACAGGTTGACAGCATACAAAATCAACTGGGATAAATCACAATTATATGCCATTGACCTTGGGCCCCCAGCCCAACTGCCCCCCGATAAACAGCCAAAATGGGTAAGGTCATTCAAGTACCTGGAATTCATATCCGTCCAGGCTCCAAACAATTCTTATAGCTCAACCTGGACCCCATAACACAGTCATACAATATAAGTTTCTGTACCAAATCTATATTATCCCAATCAAACTGAAAAGAATTTCCAAAAGACAAGACAACCTCTGCCCACACTGCGCTCTCCAGGGGCTCATTTCCTTCACCTATCTTCCAGCTTTCTGAAGGCAGTTGGTGGACAGCACAGCACCCTACCTTTAGTTACATGACTGGGGGTGCGGCACATGAGACTCGAGGGGGGTGATTACTTGACAAGTACCAACCTACTATCATTGTACAATATCATACAGGTGCGTGTTGTTTTATTGTAAAAACTTTCCAGATAATTATATGATTTGGTTTTTATTTTTTTCTTTAGAAACAGGAAAAACCAAAGTTTGTGTTATGTGTGACCTTTTCAGAAAACGGTGACACAATTACAGGCGACTCTAGTGGAAACCTTTTGGTATGGGGAAAAGGTAAGGTTAACTTTGCAGACTCTAAGGTTAGTCAGTAACCATGCATTTATAATTTTTATTATTATAATACGTTTAACACAATTCTAGATATCTTTGTATTCATGTTAAAGGAAAACTTTCATCAAATGGTTTATATTTGTGCCTCAAAATAAGTATCATATAACTCATATGTTATTTTTAATATTGATTCACTGTTCTTGAATTCATTTGATTGTCACCAAATGCATTAAACTAGGTTTTTCTAACTCTGAATCCCAAAATAGAATATCTGCCATTCTGAGTTTGACCACAGTGTAATATTTGCATACGTTAATTATACAGTTCTCAGTATGTTAAACAACAAGATGATTTAAGTGTTAGCAGGGATGATTATGATTAGAGAATCCTTTTGCATCTTTAAGCCTGAAGTGCCAACTTTGGGTAGCTAGGGTGAAACACCTATTTGCTGTTAATGCCCCATAGTCTGCCTCCTCCTCCCTCTCAAGGGCAGCAGGTAATATGTACATTTTGTCAGCATCACAAAATAGAACCTGAAAAATTAGGATGAGTTGGAATAAAAACAGCTACGAAGAGCACAACTGTATATTAGGCTAATGGTACACGAGTAGATTTCTCAGCTTGCGTGTATATACACCAACAGAGTGAAGCCAGTCTGTAGCGTTCTGCTACCCGAAAGAAATTCATGTCCATCTACAAACATAGCATTGACTTAAAACAAAAATAAGAACATTTAACCCTCACATGAGACATGCAGTTGACTCATTTATGTTCTTGCAAACAGTTTTGTATGCACAGATTTTTCACTCACTTTAACTATCTAATATGAATTTCTTAGAGTCCGTGCAGACCTATGCCAAAAATGAGCAAAGCTGCATGAGCAGCTGTTTGGAATGAATGGATGGAATAGAATGTTGGAATAGGTGCAACTTAAAAGAGAAAGCATGGTGGCCAGTTGTTGGCACAGTGATAGAAGCTTACGTCTAAGTTTGGGGCTGGTGCTTCTCTTACTGTGCATGAGCTTGGCCAGGGTGGCATGGGGAATGCTGGGAAACCAGAACAATATAGTGGAAAAGTAGCCTGGGGCAGCTTAGGTTCCTTTCTGTGTGATCTCCAACATGGAGCAATCAAAGTTGAAGCCAGGTCTGGATCAGCTACAGCTGCTCGTGAGCATCTGTAGAAGTGGATCTGAAGTGCCGGGAGGTTATGCCTGGTGACCCCTACTATGCAACCTTTTTAAAGTAGGTACACAGATCATGGCATATCCTAGCATTCTGCCAACACCGCATTTGTGTTGACATTTCTATGCCACTTGAACTCTTCGTCAGAATTATTTCCTTAATTATATCTGCACTAGTGAAACCTCTTCATTTCAAAAGCTATAGTCAAAGCAGTTTTGGTTGCAACTGCAAATGGCACCATTGCTCTTCATTATAAGCTTATTTCTGAATTGCCTCTTCCTTTAATAGCAGACTCTTCTGGGTAGAATCTATCTTACATATAAATAACTTTTCTTTTCAGAATGTACTTGTGTTAAGATTAATCTGGTATTAAGACACTGATATAATACATAGTATTATCTTTTATGTGCTGCAAGTAGGCCTGCAAAACAGCTTTTTCAAAATTTTTGTGTCTCCTTTTCACTGCCTCGTCATACACTATCCTACATGATGCAGCGGCTTATGACTCTTTCAACCTGCCTCAGTGAAAAAGTAATCAATATACATGTTACACAGACATTGCCTTAGGATCATCCAACCAACATACACATACCAAAAACCATAAGAAATACTGTAATTATCAGCACATATATAGCCAGCTTTAGGTTAAGGCCATAGAGGCAACTAAATTTGAGGTTATCACTGGCCTGCAAAAGGTTTGTTAGTTTTAAAGAATAAAATAAAAACTTGCCCATGTTTCTGCTTCCCTTACATCAGGCTGTTTATTTGTTTTAACGATTTATTTGTATTCTACAGGTACCAACAGGATAACACATGCAGTTCAAGGAGCCCACGGTGGTGGGATTTTTGCACTTTGTATGCAGCGAGATGGAACATTGGTATCTGGAGGAAAAGATCGAAAGCTTGTGTCCTGGAATGGAAATTATCAACAGCTAAATAAAGTCGAGGTGGTTCATATTTATTTTTGCAGGGGCTAGTTCTATACTTCTCTTCCTGTTTCATATACAGTAGAACCCCGTTTTATGTTTTTCAGGTGACCAGAAAAAAATGATGTAAAATCCAGGAAAATTTAAAATCAGGGAAATGTATTATGCATAATATATAGGTGTGGACCACAAAACAACAATTTTAAATTGAGGGGAAACTTAAAATCGGGATGTAAAATTGAGGTTCCACTGTACCCCTCTCCCCTTTTAGATGAACCCAGCCAGACACTTTATTTGACCAACTCCTGGTATTCAAATCAAGGGCTGACATGGCAATATGATTAGAAAACATTCATGTATAGGTGCACCAAGCAGAGGATTGTTGGCTTGCAAATATATTTGCAAGTAACCAATCAACGGGTGAGATCAGTAGTGTCATCCTGGATGCCTTCATAATTAGTACCCCATCTGGTCCACGATATTAATTATGGTTTGCTATCCAGCTGAGAGAGTGATACCTAATAGTTTTGTGGCATTTGTTTATGAAGTATGTACTATGGTCAGATGTTTTTTTCAGGAAGAATTTATAAATATATGCACCAATTTACATTTTTTTCCCCCCATCTTAGATTCCAGAACAGTTTGGTCCAGTACGTACTGTTGCTGAGGGAAAAGGAGATGTTGTGCTTATTGGCACCACACGAAATGTTGTTCTTCAAGGCACTTTATCTGGGGAATTTAACACTATTACCCAGGTAGGTAATCTAGGAGCTTGTTTATTTCCTGCTACACAGGTCAGAAGAAACTGCTGTAAGATGGCAGTAGATGCTGGTGCCTTGGATCTAATTTTATTCAAAATGTATACATTTGTGTAAGAAAAATATATTTTGACTCGGCTAAAGCACTGGAGGATGATGGGGATTGGAGTTATTAGCAGATAGGAAGTATCTGTATTTGATCTACCGTAAGTCTACATCTAAATACATCTTTGGCATGGATGTTATATGGCTGTCAAAATCAGTGAGACCGACTATATCTATAGATAAGCTACAAGAAGGACCAAAACCAATGAGAATGTTTAGATCTATGCCCTAAGTTCCAAAAGTGAATAATTTGTGTTAAGATTTGCAGTGATTTATTAGCTGTCCTAGACTTCAGTAGAAATCGAGCTTCAAAGTAATTTTGGCTGAGATTTTTGGGTACATTTGTTGTAATTTAAGCTGGTTGCTGATCTAACTATATATTTATGTTTAACCTTGAAACATATAGATGGAGAATGAACATAACTGTTTTACACGTACAGTATAAACAGCTCTATTAAAGTCAAAAATGTTCCTCTCTCCTTATCTAAATATACTAGTCCATACTGTATCCAAAGCTGTATGCTGTTGCTTGTTGTCTGTTTGCATAACTGAAAAATCAATTTTCATGTAGGTTAGTCTCAGACTGGCAAAGTATTATTTTTGTTGGAATGCTGGCAGATAATTAATAGTTTCCTATAAATCAGGCAAATAAAGCAATTGTGTTTTATTAGTATCACTTGCCTCTAGATGAGAAGAGGCTAAGAGCTGATGTAAAATCTTATTTCTGGAATGCTGCTCTGAAGCTAAACCCACGACACCAGTTTATCATTGCTGCACCTCTTTGGTATATTAATCTTAATCGGTATGTCTTGTTGCATTTTTACAAAGTCTGTGTGTTTCCTTTATAGGGCCATACTGATGAGCTCTGGGGGCTTGCTGCACATTCACTGAAGCCTCAGTTTCTGACCTGTGGTCAAGACAAGCAAATTACATTATGGGATGCCACCAGCCATCATCCTCTATGGACCAAGATCATTGAGGTGTGTATGGGCTCTCTAATTAAAGTGGACCTGTCACCCAGACATAAAAAGCTGTATAATAAAAGTCCTTTTCAAATTAACATGAAATCCAAATTATTTTTTTTATTAAAGCATTCATAGCTGTTGGAAACATAGCTGTCAATCAAATATTGCCTGCTCCTTCTCTATGTTACTGAAATAAAAAAGCCAGCGCCAAAGGCGCGGGAGACAGACAAACAGGCAAATAGGGTGATATAGTTTTGCGATGTTGCCACCTCTTGTGTGAGAAACAGACCACTTGTTTCACCATATATGTGTTGCCCTCCTTTACTATCGACCTCCACCAAAGGGTTAAAAAACTTTCCTTAAACACTCGTTTAGGTGGGTACTCACAAACAGGGAATATCAACTTGCACGTAAAATCATGAAGCGTTTCTCCTTGTATGAACTGTGAATCAACATGCAGCAGCGAATAGTGTAAAAATACCTTTTTAATATTATTAAAAACAAAGCTTAAAATGCACTCACATGGCAAAAGTTTAAAAAGAGCATATCTTATGCACCGTCCACCTGGAGGCTCCCCCTATATGCACCAGTCCGCACAAAGAAAATCCCAGGTTGATCAAGCTTGGGAAGATGTGTAAGCGGTTGTTTGTGTTCGTTCGTTCCTCGTGTACGATGCTGGGCGCCTACCAGTGACGTCACCTGCCTCAGGTGCCTACCAGGTGACATCACTGGTAGGCGCCCAGCATCGTACACGAGGAACGAACGAACATAAATGACCACTTAGTGTGTTAATGTGAGTGCATTTTAAGCTTTGTTTTTAATAATATTAAAAAGGTATTTTTACACTATTCGCTGCTGCATGTTGATTCACAGTTCATACAAGGAGAAGCGCTTCATGATTTTACGTGCAAGTTGATATTCCCTGTTTGTGAGTACCCACCTAAACGAGTGTTTAAGGAAAGTTTTTTAACCCTTTGGTGGAGGTCGATAGTAAAGGAGGGCAACACATATATGGTGAAACAAGTGGTCTGTTTCTCACACAAGAGGTGGCAACATCGCAAAACTATATCACCCTATTTGCCTGTTTGTCTGTCTCCCGCGCCTTTGGCGCTGGCTTTTTTATTTCAGTAACAGATTTGCGGACTTGGAGGGATACAAGTAGGAGATGGCTGGGATTTGTGGACACAATTGAACCTTGGGCCTATTCTCCTTTTAGGATACTGCTCCTTCTCTATGCCTTAGGCATAGTGGAGGGGCAAGCAATTGCTTTCACTTTCCATTCAGCACTTCCTAGATGTCACTGCTCTCCCCACATTCTCCCAATTCTCTTAACCATTTAATTCTGTAACCAGAGCATGGGGATGGACAGCAGGTCCCCCAATCTGGTGCACAAACAAGATGGAAGGCTTGCCTTAATAACAGTGTCCACAAAATGGCTCCTGCCTGCTTGCTGTAATTATGAGTTCCCAGACTGACAGTCAAGCAAAATGAACTTTAATTACATCTTATAAATTATTTGAAAAATAGGATTTGGAATATTTTTTTGGGGTGACAGGTCCCCTTTAAAGCACGTTCTTTACTAAGCAAGAAAATTGCTAAAATATATTTAAAGGGGACATATACCTTAATTTATCACTTAGCCCAATATGATTTTGCATGTTAAAAAAATAGTTAGTGCAGTTTTTAGCATACCTTTTGGATCCAGTTTCTCCATAAAAGATAAAAATGATCTCAGTGATGTCAGTGACAAGCAGAACTCAGTAAGTCCCATCATGTGCTCTTATCCTGACTAAAGGTGGCCATACAGGAACAGATTTTGTTGAACGACTGATTTAAGGACAATCTGATTAAATTGTTTTAGCGTAACATTGATGGGGTGCTTGATCATAAATTGTATGATTATTCCTGATAATATCAAACCAAGAGTTAATCGGACAAGTTTAGAAATTTTTGTTAAACCATGAAATCATTAGTTAATCAATCGTATGTGCCAAAACTACGGTTGCTTTACACAGAAGCAAATCATTGGGAATTTCCGAGGATCCTGTAAATTCATCATTTATATATCAAGAAATATATCTTTGTATTTGCTATGCTCTGAGTAAGAGAGTGATGCATATTAGAATATCTTTCACCTGCTGTATCAAGTTATTAGAGGTCTGCGATTTGACACAAACAGTGGCTGCAGTTCATGGTGGCGAAACAGGAAATTAGGGATGCACCGAATCCAGGATTCGGTTCGGGATTCGGCCTTTTTCAACAGGATTTGGATTTGAAACATATCCTTCTGCCGGCCGAACTGAATCCGAATTCTAATTTGCATATGCACATTAGGGGGGGGGAAATCGCGTGATTTTTTGTCACAAAACAAGGATGTAAAAAAATGTTCACCTTCCCAACCCTAATTTGCATTTGCCAAATCTTACATGAAGGAAAGGAAATGTAAATGTTATGCTTAATTTAAATATATTTTCTTTTAAGGATCCAGCACAATCCTCAGGGTTTCATCCTAACGGTTCTGTTGTAGCAATAGGAACTCTAACCGGAAGGTGAGAAGCAATGAGTTTCTATTTTCCATATGTATTTTAAGAAATTGCATGTCTTCACTCATCTGTCCAAAGGGTATTTTCTTTCTTTGAGGTCTAGTTTCCTTGTAAAACTAAAATTAGTAGATGTATAGCATGTTGCTTGAAATAGAATACTGGTAACTATAATTAAAGGGCCAGTTTAAAGCCTACTGACTTTTCTCCACTTCAAGTCAGTAAAACTGAACTTTGGTCCAACTGATTAGGATCCAAATATAGTCTAATAATAATAATAATTTTAGGCCTGGGCAGTTGTCTGTAATTTTGGTTGAACTATTATGACTGACTTGCATAACAATATGAGACAGCATCATTCATATGTGAACCAATAAGATCACAGTTTATTTGAAAAAGTCTTGTTTAGGGTAATATACCAGTTAAATGTTATATGCAGACTTGCGTCATCTAGTCTGAGCCAAATAACGTATAAAAGATGGAACATATCAACGTAAAGCTCATGATTACCTTTTGTGAAATTCCTGGCAGTATGAACCTGTACTGTGCCATTCCGGTACCCATAGGGACAGGTTAAGGTATCCTAGGAACTGTACAGTGAAATATACAATTCACCATATAGGAGGATTTTGCTGTCCCCAAAGCAGAGTAACAGAATGGGCTCTCTGTATTCTGCTGAATGAAGCAATGTTACACTGTCATAGTCCTCTGATAATACTGGGAGGAATTTCAGAGGAAAAAAAATAATGTAGACCTCCTTGGAAGTGATACTGACATAATACCTTTAGTTTAAAAGAAACGCGGCTGTCTTCATTTTATTTTTAGGAAATACAGTATTCCAACTTTGCTGTATATTGTAGACTGATTATTAATTTATTAGTTTAGTAGCCAATTCCTCATTCATCAGAAGAAAGACTATAAGGAACATTAAAGGAGACATATAGCATAACTAAAAGCCCCCCCCCCCAATCTTGTAGGCAATAAATGAATAATATGGGCTAAAAAATGGTCATTAACTTTAAAAATGGCCCCTTTAACCAAGCTTCCCATTGATCTGTCCCTGTTTTAAATAAGGGGTGGTAGGCGTGTTCTAATGGCCCCTGCCAGAAGCACAGTAGAAAGGGGATAGCCAATCACAGTCCTGCAGTCACAAGCAAAGACAGGCATTCATTCCCTATTAGCTCTGCCTAGCAACACAACTTTTCAAAAATATTCCTTAAATATTTAAACAAGTATAATACACTGGCACATTCTTGTTTTTCAGAATATATCTCCTTTAGATTATACAGAAATATTCCATAATGCAGTCACACTATGACTAATTTTATGCCTTGTTTTGCAGGTGGTTTGTATTAGACACAGAGACAAAAGATTTAGTCACTGTGCATACGGATGGGAATGAGCAATTGTCTGTCATGTGTTACTCACCAGGTCTGTATTTACATGTCGATCTTATGTATTGTATTGTTTATTTTAATAAAATTAACAATTATATTGCCCACAGGTTGGTGTAGATCCATTTCCTTCAACAGCCCCTGTATCTTTCATAATTTTCTAAAACATGTAACAGGAGATAAGATTGTGCCATATTTAGTAATGCTTATGTAGACTTTTAACTGTAAGTCTTAAATGTGAGAGTTATGTGAAGCAATGTTTGCCCCAAAAGTACTTTTTTCACAAACTCTACACTGTTGTTTTTTAGTGACCATGAATTAAATAGAAATGACTGCAGAATAAGCAGTTATTTACCTAATTGTTAGCTGCTCACAGGCTGGTCATTAAGTGAGTGAGTGGATTGAAAGAGAAGTGCAGCAGCTGGCTAATGGGCTGTCCAAATGCTTTGTTGTAAGCAAAATAAAAAATATGTAGGACACCACACAAAGCACGTTAATTGGTCAGACACTAGGAGCAACTTTTTTTTTTGTTGTTGTTGCATCACATGATTAGTTCTAGTTATTATTTGATAATAATTGGTGAAGATTGTAATGTACATTTTATGGAATACGCCAAAAGTGTATCATTGTGAACGCTCTGGTGGGGCTTAGACTGGGGAAAGAGGCTGCCTTCCTGGTGCCTTCAGAAAGAGAGCTCACCATCATCTCCAGACTTCCTACAGTAACAATTACAGAGAGATAAATCAAGGTGAAAGCCAGGTGAAACAGGAGACACCCATGAAAGAGATGTAGACTGGAGAGCAGAGTCTGTATCCAAGCCAAATGTCAGTGCTAACAGTGCAGTTAAAAGGAAAAGCTTGTGCATTTCTTGCTAAATTACATATTTAATTACAGACAACTACTGCCCATCCTAATGGCCTTTTGTTAAGTTGCAAACAGTCTTCACATTGCCAAGGACAAAGCACACTACTCTTTCTGTATTCGGCAGAATCTTTCACAGGGGATTCGGCAAAGGATAACTGTAAAAAACCTTGAGCAAGCTTTCAAAGCCGATGTCCTATCACTGGCCAAATCTTTAAGGTTGTGGACAAACAGGAACATAAAACCGCAGAAACTGTGCTGCAAGGTTTTTTTATTCACAACATGTTTCGAGCTAGTGGCTCTTTTTCAAGTGTTCACTTGAAAAAGAGCACTTTTTCAAGAGCCACTAGCTCGAAACATGTTGTGAATAAAAAAACCTTGCAGCACAGTTTCTGCGGTTTTATGTTCCTGTTTGTCCACAACCTTAAAGATTTGGCATTTGCATTGCTTCTTATTTGGTACAGAAGCTGTGGCGCAGGAGCTTTATCGTGACACTGGTACAAACTTTTTCTTCGTCCTATCACTGGCAGGCGACTCTACCTCTATATGCTCCAAAACCAGATTCTCAACGTTCCAGCCAATTATCACTGCATTGGTTTAGAATCCAGTTTTATATTAACACATTGATTCAGTGTATTGGTTGGGAACAGATGTTTGAGGCACAGCTGCTGTTAAAGTAGCACGGTTCTTAAATGAATATCCTACTTTCCCCAAATGGAGCTGTTCAAGCTAATGCCTTGTTGGATAAAAGTGTGATAATCTAGCCAACCTTAAGATGGCCATAGACGCAAAAATCTGATCGTACGAATCCTCAATTGTGGAGAGTCACGACACTTTTCGTCCTGCAGAGATCGGTCGTTTGGACTCTCGCCACCGTCCACCTATGCTGCCCTACGCGTTTCACTGACTGCTCAGCATCTTCAGGGGTATTCTTATGCTGAGCAGTCAGTGAAACGCGTAGGGTGGCATAGGTGGATGGTGGCGAGAGTAGCTCCCACTGTTTCCCCACGTAGATAGGCAGGTCTAGCGCGTGTGGGAACATTGGAAGGGAGGAAATGGGTGTTGCGTGTGACTCAATGTGACTAGCAATCATATACTGGCACTTTAATAATATATATTACTATCCAATTGAGATTCCACCCATCCACCTTATGCAGTTTTTAACTAGGTTTAACAAGGTTCTACACTGCTCTGAATTTAAAGAGCGGTGAGTGTGTTCATGGGCAACATGTTTTATCACAACTTCAATTAAAGGTTATGTTAAAGCTAATTTGTAACAATTGTTATCTGAACTGGTTTGCTGGCAACAACGTGACCAAATGTGTCTAGATACAATTTACACTACTTTGTTGCAAGTTTGTGATTAGCAAGCTGTGTAGATTTGGCTTATTTGCAGGTACATAATTGTTATAGCAACTTCTTTGCTTGCATTATTAGTAGAATTTGACAAATTTTTGCCAAAGTGAAATAGGTCTGATGCCCATCACCAGCTACAACAGATATAAGATCTTCAGAAATGGAAGATGGGGAGCTGTTCAAGTGACTGTCTGTCTTTACCAGGGCTCTGTTTGGGCTTCAGGATTTTTGCCGGGAAAATTTTGCTGCGAAAATGTAATTTATAGAGCACTGTTTGTAGCATCTGATGTCACATCATGCCACGTTGCCTTAATTATTACAGTAGTATAGTCTATGTCCAAAGTATTCAAAATAATCCATATTCTAAAGTGCAAGAATTTAGCTTATTTAGAGCAGTGTATGAAGCAGAGATATTGGGTTCATTTCTGTTCTCCCTTTGATAACCTTATTGCTACTCTTCCTCAACAATTTGTGCTCATTCATCTTTGCATGTTTCCTTCTCGTGGTAGATGGAAATGACAGATGACCTACTTTCTCCATATGAAGGAGTTGGCCTAGAGATGAAGTGCTCTGACTCTGATATGTAATATCAGACAGAACGTGCAATGCAATTGGAAAACAAGCAATGTTTTATTTGGTCTAGTAACCCATAATACCCACCTTGCTTTAAATAAATGAACTGCTTTAAAACCAGTGAAAGCTTACTGGTTGCTATGGGAAACCAAATCTGGACAACTTTTGTAATAAACCCCCTATTGGCCTCATAGTATACCAGCATATTTATTTTACCCAAAGGTGCCTGCCATGGCAAGTATAGTGCAGTGTATCCTTGTTAAACGTTGTTTATAAAGTCTATACATACAAATGATTGTATGAGCATGTACGTATTTGTTACCCAGGACAGATAACAATATAAAGATAGCTATATAAAGCATGCAGAAACTGAGAAATGTTCTTAACCCTAGTCAGTATACCTTTAAAGCCACTATATATCTGATAATGTGCATATCCATTGGGGCATATATATACTTCTATACAGTGTGTACTTTCAGTGTATAAACCATTGCATTTACATTGCTTGAAAACAGATTTGCTTTTCTTTCACTTTATGTGCATATTATTATAATCCTACCATACTGCTAGAAAATCTGTTCTAGCAGATGTGATAAAAGGTGTTCAGGATTTTATCATATCGCCAAGTACCAGGTAGATGCTAGAGTGAAGTAAAAGGGAAATATGTAACCTGAATACTGAGCAACAGCCTACTGAGAATTTGTCTTTGCTGACTCACACTTTTGCAATCCTCCTTTTCCCTCAATAGATGGGAATTTTCTTGCAATTGGTTCCCATGACAACTACATCTATATATATGCTGTTAATGAGAACGGGAGAAAATACAGCCGAATTGGAAAATGCTCAGTAAGTGTATTAAGATTTTTGGTTTTGCCTTTTGTTATTTTTAACAAAGTTTTAGTTTTTATTCATACTTATAAGTGTGGGTCCTTTGAAGAGTAAAATATATATATGTGTGTGTGTGTATTTACTTTACATTTACATTATGGTTAATGGTCAGTCTCTTCCGTTTTACTGAACTTTCTATTTTAAATCTCCTTTCCTTTATATTTCTAGGGGCATTCCAGTTTCATTACTCATTTGGACTGGTCTGTGAGTTCTCAATATTTGATGTCCAATTCTGGAGACTATGAAATCTTGTACTGTAAGTGTTTCAAGAGACTATTCTCCTATGTAAAAAAAGATAGAACTTGCTAACCATTTATGCTGTTAGAAAATTACCTCTTATTGGACAATGGGGACCTTATAAACCAAACTAATGCAAGTGCATCAGAAGCAGAATATAAACAAGATTTGATTTAGAGTTGGTAGGTTTACACAAGCTTTGAGCAGGCCCATACAGTAAGATCTGGCCATTCAGCCTTGTCCATTATGGTGGTTTAAAATGACAGGAAAACAAAAATCCAGTTGTTTTGTAGTAAGCCTAAAACCAGGTAACTAGACCAGTGACTGCATGTGTATACACCTATATGCTTGTGTATAGTAGTGTAGTGTACACGTGGCTGGAACTAGCATTAGGCTGCAGAGATATCTGCCTTTGGCTCAGCTATTTTTCGGGAAAGGGGGGACAGTTTCAGAAAATATTTGTGTTATGCACCATTACTGGTCTGTGCCCACCACTACCTCAGACTGGGGTAATGGTGTGGTGGAACAGGGTGTGCCATATAGTCACCCTTACTAACACTGACCACTGCTTTTTATTTGATGTGCTTTCTCATTCTTCAATAAACATGTTAACTGAAAAGGAGTGTTGCCGTAACCACTTACACTAATAGGTTGCATCGATGCTCTATGAAGTGATTTTTGTTAATCCTTTAATGTATTCAGAGAATTGTTCTAAAGATTTGCCTTTTTTGTATGTAGGGATTCCCTCGGCCTGCAAGCAAGTAGTGAGTGTGGAAACAACCAGAGATCTTGAGTGGGCCACACACACATGCACACTTGGCTTCCAGGTGTTTGGTTAGTATCAGACATACTTTGAGGCACTGTGAATACTGAAACATTCATGTATTTGTTTTTCTCTCCTTGCAGTTAAAATTACATTTCTATTTGAAAAATAAAAACTGGATAAATAGCCTGTACAAAATTAAATATGTTTCTAATTTAGTTAGTTAGCCAAAAATGTAATGTATAAATGCTGGAGTGACTGGATGTCGAACAGAACCCAACTTCTCACTTTGCATCTCTCTAACTCTGAGTTAGTCAGTGACTTGAAGGGGGGCCACATGGTACATTTCTGTTCAGTGAGTTTGCAATTGATCCTCAGCATTCAGCTCAGATTCAAAAGCAACAGTTATTACCCATGTGGCCCCCCTCAAGTCACTGATTGGTTACTGCCTGTTAACCAATCAGTGGAAACCAAAAGAGCTGCAAAGCAGAAAGTAGTGTTCCGGCTATTATATTATACATCCAGTCACTCCAGCTTTTACATATTTCATTTTGGCTAACTAACTATATTGAATTTTTTTTTATTTTGCACAGCCTATCTATTTACCTAGTTTTTATGTTTATACTCAGCAATTCCTTTAATATAGTCATAGGTCCACTGTAAACCTCCACCACTTATGACCAATTATGCATTCTGAAATTATGATATAAACACCCACCCCGTAAGTTGAACTTATTGACGAGCATTAGAGATATGTGTAGTAGCATAGTGCTAATAACGAAAAGGGTATTTGTTTTTATTGGAAACCCTCCTGGTGTCCAGGAGAACTAAACCCCAAAAGAAATAAGGATATAAATGCTATGTTTTATGCTGTATACTGAACTTGCTGCATCAGTCTAAGGCATCAGAATCTCGTAATCATAGAAGCTCAGGTTACAGAGCTGATTATTAAATTCTGATGCAGAACCCATGTAATTTGAATCTGAATTAATTACTGATCAATTTTGTAATGCAACGTTCATATTCAGTGCATCGTGAGTTGGTCCCTAAGCTCAGTAAGTGACAGCAGAGCGCAGTGAATCAGCAGAAAAGAAGATTGGGAGCTACTGGGACATCTTTGGAGGCAGAGATCTTTAGTGCTAAAGGGTTGTGGTCTCCTTAAAGGGGTTGTTCACCTTCAAACAACTAGTTGTTTTCAGATAGATCACCAGAAATAACAACTTTTTCCAATGACTTTCTATTTTCTATGTGTGACGGTTTTTCTAATATTGAAGTGTAAAGTGTAATTTCTCTCCTTCTGAAGCAGCCTTGGGGAGGGGGGTCGCCGATCCTGTAAACTGTTCTAAATGGATACATTTAGTTGATACATTTCTTATCTTTGTCCCTGCTGAGCAGAATCTCTGGGTTTTATTACAGGCAGTTGTTAGAATTGATACAATAGTTGCTAATACTCCAGAGATGCTGCTGAGAAATGTATCAACTAAATGTTGCAAAATTGTAATTGTTTGGAGTCTGCACCTGAATTATTGAGCTGCCAGACTCAAACACCAGAGACAAGAACATTCACCTTTAAACCTAGATTTTGGAAAAAAACGTAAAAAATAAATAATGGAAAATAATTGAAAAAAGTATTTATTTATGGGGAACAATCTAAAAACAACTGAATTGAAAAAAGTGTTTGGAAGGTGAACAACCCCTTTAATCTGATACCAAAACCCAAAAGGTGTCATGTCTAGCCTAATTCTGTGTTAAGATTTAGTTCTACTTTAAGATGCTCATGATTTGATAACCACTTCTCAGTACTAATGTGGGGATTCCAACCATGTATTTTAATCACTATTAACTACTTGAATTCTGTAACCTACCTTTCACATTCTCCTCCTACAGGAGTTTGGCCCGAGGGCTCTGATGGAACTGACCTTAATGCTATATGCAGATCCACTGATAAACTTTTGGCTACCGGCGATGATTTTGGCAAAGTGCATCTATTCTCTTTTCCATGCTCACAATTTCGGGTAAGTTATGGACACAGTGGGGCTGATTTATCAACACAGGGCAAATTTGCCTGTGGGCAGTTACCTATAGCAACCAATCAGTGATTAGCTTTTTAAAGCCAGCTGCAAGTTAGAACAATGAATGCAGCAATTTGATTGGTTGCCACGGGTAACTGCCCAGTGTTGATAAATGACCCCTAGTATCTTTTGTTTTGTTTTATTATTTTACTTTTGTTTTTAAAGGAAATGCAAATCCCCAGAATGCAATCTACTGGCCATTTTGGCCAACTGGCTACAGTAATTTGAATACTTTTCTTGATAAAAGGAACATCTTGTGATTTTTATCTGCTTATATCGGACCATATGACTCTTCTTTCCTCACTAACTTTATTTTCTAAGCAGAGCAACATCACATGATGTTCCTTTTGACAGGAAATACATTTTTAACTGAGAGTGTTGGTGGAAATGACCATCAGGTGGTGCTGTTTCAAATTCATAATATTGACAGTCTAAAAGCTGCTAATATATTGACAATTTTCTTATGTATTAAACAATTTCTTTCCTGCACTTTTCAGGCATCTGGTCATGCTTATGGCGGGCACAGCAGCCATGTTACAAATGTCAGCTTTTTATATGACGATCGTCATCTAATCTCTACCGGCGGGAAGGACATGAGTATAATGCAGTGGCGTGTTGTGTAAAGAGGACATTTGGTACTTATGGGCACGCACGGACTGTACCAAATGGTGTCTCCGAACTCTTTGTTAAAGATCAAACTCAGGAACAATCCTCTTTATACTGGTGTCCTGCACTGACAAATCAGCTTCTCTGCTTTCAATGGGGCCATCTATACTTAGAATTATTTCAAATGTGAGAAGTATTACATTATCATATACAAAAGCTTAAAGGTTTACATTGCATTCACAAGTAATGTCTAATGTACTGTAAAGTTGTGTTACAACATGCCTTTTTAAAATATTAATCACACCTTCTAGATTTGCCACTGCCAGTATTGTAACAAAGAGCCTGGGTACATTGTGAAATACAGTAGCGTGCTGCATGTGTCTTGATTGGAAAATGTGAATGTGATTCATGTAGGTGTCTGACCTTTGGCAAGTTATACTTCGTCTGCATTGAGCAATACAATTCTCCAGTCCTCCTATAACGCTCTTATTACATTTATAGGCCATTGGTTTTTAAAACAACCTGTAGCAGAAAGGTTGGGTTTTTATTACCTTATAATACACAAAAGCCATGAATATCCTGTAAATGATATCCTTATAAACGGTGAGTTCTGATGTCATTAGTTATAAACGGTGAGTTCTGATGTCATTTCTATCAAAGGCTCACTGAAACATGTGTATTATAATAAATAAAGTACTCCCAGTTGTTTAACTTATAATATCCTTATATTTTACAATAGGGGGTACTTTATTCACTATATAATACACAAAAGCCATGAATATATTGTAAATGATATCCTTATAAACAGTGAGTTCTGATGTCATCAGTTATAAACGGTGAGTTCTGATGTCATTTCTGTCACATGACTCACTAAAATTTGTGTATTATTATAAATAAAGTACCCTCAGTTGTAAAATATGAGGATATTAGAAGTTACCTCGTAATTCCATGACCTGTATAAAAACACTCTGCCTTTGGCCTCGTGTTTTTATATGGTCATGAAATTCCTCAGTAACTTATAATATCCTTATATTTTACAAGAGGGGCTACTTTATTCACTATATAATACACAAAAGCCATGAATATCTTGTAAATGATATCCTTATAAATGGTGACTAGTGATGTCATCAGTTATAAACTGTGAGTAGTGATGTCATTATTGTCACTAAAACTTGTGTATTATAATAAAGTAACCCTTGTTCGAAAATATGAGGATATGAGAAGGCACCTCGGAGTTTCATGTCCTGTATAAAAGCTTTTATATGGTCATGGAACTCCTCTGTGACTTATAATATCCTTATTTTACAAGAAAGGGGTGCTTTATTCACTATATAAAACTGTGTATAAACTATTTTACTGACCTTCCAAAGTAATTCTAGCATTTTAGAGGTATTACTGGCTGGGCGTTTGCACCACAGGACCCATACAGTCACCTGCTGCAAGTGCACTAAGTATGGGAGGTAGGTAATCCTTTATATAGTGTATTCAGTATGTTTTCATATGCAGGGCATGGGCTTTTACCACTATTTATGGGAGACATGCTGCGCATTTCCAAACCATGCTACAATGCCAAGAGGGTCAATCTGGAGGCATACCCTGGGCCTTAGATAGAGCACTACACCATAGCAGTTGTTGAACCACAACTCCCAGAACATACTGGGTATAGAACAACAGCTAGAGGGCTGTGAACTACATTTTTTTTCTTTTTTGTTTTGCAAATTTGGTTTCCTAAAGAAAGGGGCTCCACAGAATGAAACGCAATAAATAGTAAGAGGTACTTCTGATGGCATTTTCAGTTTCAAAGTTACATAGATTTCCCTCAACTAAAGATCTATATAAAATATGAATTTTCCCCTAAATAGCATTATATGTCACTTGTAGTTAGGGATGCACCGAATCCAGGATTCAGCCAAGATTCCACTTTTTCAGCAGGATTAGGATTCGGCTGAATCCCACTGCCTGGTAGAACCAAAACGTGTCTTTTCATCACACAAACAAGGAAGTCAAAACATTTTTGCTCTGTGCACCCAGTTCTCTTTTCCCCCTTGTTTTCCTATTTTACATATGCAAAAAAGGGTTCAGATTTAGTTGTGATTCAGCCGAATCTTTCACAAATGAATCTGGATTTGGCCGAATCCTAAAATAGTGGATTTGGTACAGACCTACTTGCAGTTATACCAAAAAGTGTTCTGGACTGGACAGGACTGTGGTTGGGCATTCAAGTTGCTCTTCCCTGGCTTAACATTGACTTTGGGTCAATTGTCTTTGTAAAAGAGAGTCATGTAGGTGATGTGGGCCATTTATTGGGGGTTGGTAGGTGCTGGTATGTTTAAGGAGAGACACTTTGAATAGGAGAGGGTGTAGAAATGTGGATGTGTGAAGGTGTTTAAAGGAGAAGAAAAGCTACAGAAGCAGTTTACTGCCAATAGATTAGCCACAATAGTGCAAGCAATAACAATATATTTATTCAGAAGAATGCTTTACCATACCTAGAAGCTCTCTTTGTTAAGGAAAACAGCTGCCATATTAGCTTGGTGTGACATCACTTCCTGAGTCTCTCCCTGTTCGCTCATAGTTCTGGGCTCAGATTACAGCATAGAAGGGGGGGGCAAACTGAGCATGCTCAAACCCAAGCCCTGGAGGTTTAAGGTGAAGGCAGGAAGTCTGATACAGAAGCCCATGTATACACAATAGAAGGAAAGAAATGCAGTGTTTCTTTTGACAGAGGACTTTGAGGGTTTACTGGTGTATTTATATAGACCTTTCTGATAAAGCTTACTTAATTTTAGCCTTTCCTTCTCCTTTAAGGTGTAGGAAGGTGCAGAGCTGAGACCTTGGCACTGTGCTGTTTGCTCATTTGTCCCAGTGATGTACAAGGCAGACAAGCTAAGAAGGCAGTAGCATGTTCCTAAGCCGCACACACATCCTTATTCTACCTTCCCGTTTGGGAGTATAAAAATCTCACAAGGTTAATACTAAACATTCATTCTATGGCTTGGCCCAAGTGCCACTTGAAATCATAACAATGAAAGGCTTGTGTAGCTAAGTGCCTTTTTGTGGGTCGCATTTACTATATTTCTTGCTAATGGCACTTTGAAATCCGTTGGTAATATATATGTTATAAAACTTTTTGTTAAATAAAATTTGTTGCAATGATTTGGTTATGAAGGAACTGTTTTGAATATATTCATGTACGTGTATCACCAATCCTGTGCTAAGCTGTCACTGTATTTTATGGAGCGTAATGAACAACAAGGCTATGCCGTACCTTTTATTTCCGTGTCTATTGTGTATTTGTCTCTTTGGTCTTTTTTTTTCTTTTTAAAGTGCATCATAACATGGTAAAATCTTTTTAATGTCATGTGAGTTTGCATGAAGGGGGAAAAAATGGAGATGAACTCAAACTTGAATAGGCTGATAAGTAAGTCAAGGCCCAATGCCTCTAAGGATAAATGTCATAGGAGGGTGTGTAAAAGCTTACATAGACATTAACTTGGCTAAGCGCATTCATTGTTGAAATGCATTGTTTACATGGGGGGGAAAAAACTGTATCTGGAAAAAAAATTAAATAAATTTGAAGTTTATCCAAATTCGTTTTTGTTTTTTCCTATAATGAATCTTCTTTGTAGTCCTGACTATGAGTAACTTTTGTTCAGCCACCCTTTAAACATCACCCTATTGCTTACTGACCCTGGCCTGTCTACTACTGTATCATTTAGTTGCACATCCAGCTTTCACGGTATAACATGCAGCATGTTAAAGGGACTGTTCACCTTTTAAATTAACTTTTAGTATGATTTAGAGAGATATTCTGAGACAATTTGCAATTGGTTTTCATTTATTAGTATTTGTGGTTTTTGAGTTATTTAGCTTTTTATTCAGCAGCTTTCTAGTTTGCAATGCTGGTAATCTGGTTGCTAGGCTCCAAATTACCCTAATAACCATGCATATGCATATGAGACTGGAATGTGAATAGGAGAGGACTTGAATAGTAAGATGAGTAATAAAAAGTAGCAATAATAATAATAAATGTGTAGTCTTACAGAACATATTTTTGAGATGGGTTCAGTGACCCTCATTTGAAATCTGGAAAGAATCAGAAAAAGATATTTAAAAAAAAACAATAAAAAAATGAAGACGAATTGAAAAGTTACTTAGAATTAGCAATTCTTTAACATACTAAAAGTTGACTTAAATGTGAACTTCCCCTTTAAAAAAAAGATTTATTAGGAATTCATATTATTCATAGATTTGTGATTATATATCATGTTTGAAGTTGCAAGACCCAACACTGGGCAAATACTGGACCTCTTCTTTACATCATGTTTAAGGGCCAATTATATTAAAAGGGACATGTCACCCAGACATAAAAAGCTGTATGATAATAGTCCTTTTCAAATGAATTTTCATTACAGTTTGCATATCTGTTATAAAATCATTTAAACATCTCAGCTGTCAATCGTATATTGCCTTCCAAGCTCTGTGGGGCTTGTCCTAGTGCTTAAGTTTTGGATTCATAACAAAAATGATGGAAACAATGTTTATCTAATGTATATATAGTGTAAATAATCTTATTTTGCTTGAAAAATGCATTAGAAATGCATTTGGAATTGTTTCCCTTTTAAAACATATGGCATGATACAAAGAGTCAATGGAAAGACCGACAAGAATGACTTGGGGGTAAAGGGCATGAGGTCTTGCTGTAACCTAAAGAGGATTAGGAATTAAAAAAGCTAAGCAGTCCCCATATTCTGTATTAGGCAATTATTTATTCCGACATGTGCCTTGAAAACATTTTTGGGGGAGTCAAAGCCTTCACTTAGATCAGGGGTGCTTACAATTTTTTTTTTTTTTTTGCTTGTTGAGTCTGTACATGTGGAGTTATCTCCATGGAGAATTATCATGAATATCTTTTAATGATGTATAAATGATGTATAGTCATTGGGATTGGGATTCTTATTGGAGGCAGTTCTCTTGGATTTTATTGGTAAGACTCAATAATAAAATGCTACTGCCGTCCACGTCTCTAGCTGCTTATCAGGTCCAAACTGAGAATTTAAATTGGCATTTCAGGTACACAGAGGCCCAATCAGCCCCCACCAGCCCACTAAATACTGACTTTCTATGGCACCTTATAGCAGCCCCTCTGGCATTTGCCAGAACCCACAGATTGCCAGTTCGGGCCTGTATGCTTGTTTTGGAGGAGCAGAGGAAACTACATTTGTCAGTCACACGTGTTTTGCACAAGAAATACAGGGTGTGAAGGAAATTGTTCCAGTAGTCTGATGAAAAAGAGAAGGTGGCATCTAAAACAGACAATCAATCAACCTTTAGTACTTTGTCATTGCAAAACGCATCTGACATCTGGTGTGCATATTTAATACATATATTAAATATTTCAGGTGTATATTACATTTACACCTGAATGCTTTCCCTTGGATACAGAAACACCGGGAAACACATTTCATAAATATAATTATGAATTTGCCTATTTAATAAGTTATTAGGTGATGGTGTTTGTAATGCAAGAGCCGTACTTGTGCGGCTAGTCAGATGATAAAAACATTACACGTGCCAAGGATAGCCTGCCCCCAAAATATTTTAAATGGATTAAACAGGGAATAATATACCCCTTATTGTATTCTACAAGGATATGAAAAGTCACTGGGGGGGGGGGGTTACATGATCATATACAGGTCACAGAACTGCAACTTGTATAATAATAATAATATGCACATATTGTAATATTAAAATCATATATACCTCATTGTGACTCATGACACTGTATATATTTTATTCTGTAAGATATTAATGGCTCTTGTGCATTTTACCAATTGTCCTTGCAGATTATCAGGTGGATTTGTGTGTTATCCATAAGACTAGAGCCTATCCCTGACAAGTAGGAAGGATCTAGGGAAAACAGGTTTTGCCAACCAAATACTGGGGAACTGACGTCAATGTAATGACTGCAGCATTATCTGCAATACTTTACTCCTTAGCAGTGGAAATCTTCCTATCCTGTGGCACTCACATTGTATAGGGATTTTGGATAGAATGGCTCCATTTCCAGCATTGCAGTACATTGCAAGGGTCCAGCCAATGATCTGAAGAAGAAGAAGCCTAAAACCATAAGGGTCTCAACACCTGTCTTCCCAGACACAGAAACTCACATTCAGTGCCCCCCCCCGACAGGCAAGATGAGACGCCATGTTGTGTGTATACCCTCCAATGTCTTGCAAGGGGTAGAAATTGATTTAAAAAAAATGGCAAATCACAAGGGCAAAACTTTCCATAGTGAGCACATTACAGTGGCACCTGGAGCTTCGGGGTGAGGCAAAAATTGTGATTGATCAAGACAAGACAGGTCCCAAGCCATTGTCTTGTTCATGGTCATTTCCATCACTAACAATATAGCACATGTGTTTTTATGAGGAGTCAATAGCTGTTTTTTCCTGGAACTTGATAGTGTCACTTTAATTAGAGCTTGCATGCAAACACTCCCTGCAAGGGCACAGTGCAGAATACTATCAGACACAACTGGACTGTGCTGGAGGCAAACCCTTTCCTTCCAGCTTTAAAGCTCAACACAGAACTTTTTAATTTGCCTGATGCTGAGGCTGAAGCCATTCTTTAGCTCAAATAATCTCGCTCGGAAAATGAGAGGGGAGGTGTAGTAATTAAGAAGCTTGACAGTGATTATTAGACCAGCGCGTATTCCTAGAACACACCCTTACTGAAAATGATTATTACAGACTTGCCTTGGCTGTGCCAATAAAACATGATGCATGAATATTTCACATATGTATGACGTGCAAGTGTGGAGTCCTACAGAAGCTCAGCTGTGTTCAGACAAGTCAATAAAGCCCCATAATAAACAGAATATTGTCAGAACACTAAAGTATATACGTTTTCAAGGTGTTCTGGCACAGTGAAGTCACTGCATGGGTTCCTGTATTGCACTGCTGGTTCTCCATTGGCAAGCTCAAACCAATATATTATGGGAGAATGAGGGGGACTAAAGGCCAGTTAAAATAAAATTTGGAATGAATTCAGATATCCTTTGGAACTATCGCAAGATGACAGTTTCATAGATCTTTAACCTTACGAGGCAAACAAAGGGTCATTGATAAATGCTGGACCACCAAAATAGGGCTTTAACTTGAAAAGTCTGAAAACCTCAGATCTATTCTCTTGGCAGCTATCATTTGTATAGACTAGTGAATCTGGGGCACCAAATATTAACAGATGTTTCAAAGGATTTCACTGGAGCTAATAAAATAAAATTCAAAAAATTTAAGTTAAACTGGCACAATTATTCCCATCTTTTTGACAAAAAAAATAAAAAATGGCACTGAGATGATTAGAAATGTAGAATTTTCTGGTGTAAATAAACATTTCATTCCAATTGATCGCCATATTAGTCTTTATCTGCTACATTGTTTCATGAGTCAGAAATAGCAATGCAGAGAATTTACACAGACAGGCGGATACTGATATCAATAGCAATTAAATTTACTAATAACTTTTTACGTTTTTTTTTTTTAAATTAATCTATATATTTTTGGTGGCGTTCCCCTGTAAAATACATCTAATAAACCTTGATGAACTGCCAGAAATCTGCTATACAAATGCAAGTAGTCCTTAATATCATCATAACTCACCAAGTGAAGGGAGAGGCCCAGGTGCACCGCCCTGCAAAGGGAGCAGTTCAAAACCGGGAAATTGTAGAGCAGGCACTCTACAATTTCCCTGCTTAGAAATATGCAGCAGCCAAAAATTTGTCTTGCAGACTCCTGTGTACACAGTCCCATCCCCTGTTTATTCTGCTAATCCCTTGCATGTCTGTATCTTGACATTATTAGACAAAACAGTTCCCCTTTAATGTCTACAGATTAAAAGGAATGTTATGTTATATACTGTTGTATGTGCAGAAAAAGAGAGATAAAGCAATAATTGGCACTTGAGATTTCTCGCTTGCAAGGTCAGTTGAGAAGAAATGAAAATGTTTCTCGGATTTGTATAAATCTGCCTGTAATACTTTGCACTGCTGTCGGAGTCAATGGGTGATGCAGTTGTAAATACGCCTAGACATTCAAGGGCTCATTTACAAAAACCACAAAGATGTAGCTGGTCAGTAGCAACCAATCAGAAATTTATTTTGTAAGGTCTACTACAGTGCAGAAAATGAAAGAAAAGACCTAATTGGCATTGGTATTAGCAACTGCACCAATGTTTGTAAATGAGCCCCTTATTATTCTGGGTGCCAAGTTGCCATAGACCTACTGAATGTAGTTACCAACCCAACATGATTTTTTTTTTTAAATTCCAGTGCACCCTATTGGTCAAAAAATACTTATGTGGGAAAACACATGACAAAGCATAAAGATTGATATGATTTTGATATGAGGGATTTTTTTTTGGTGGAGTTCGAGTTAAGGGGAACTTTTAAGAGCGGTTGGTCGCCTTTAAATTAACTTTTAGTATGATGAGACAATTTGCAGTGGGTTTTCTTTATTGATTATTTGTGGTTTTTGAGTTAGTTCGCATTTTAATTAGCGGCTCTCCAGTTTGCAATTTTAGCAGTCTGGTTGTTAGAATCAAAATTCCCCTAGCAACCATGCATTGATTTGAATAAGAGACTAGAATGTGAATAGGAGTGGAGTAATAAAAAGTAGTAATAACTAGGGATGCACCGAATCCACTAATTTGGATTCGGCCGAACACCCGTATCCTTGGTGAAAGATTCGGCCGAATACCGAACCGGATCCGAATCCTAATTTGCATATGCAAACTATGGTGGGAGCGGAAAACATTTTTTACTTCCTTGTTTTGTGACAAAAAGTGACGCGATTTTCCTCCCCGCCCCTTATTTGATATGCAAATTAGAATTCGGATTCAGTTCGGCCTGGCAGAAGGATTCAGCCGAATCCGAATTGTGCTGAAAAAGGCCGAATCCTGCCCGAATCCCGAACCGAATCCTGGATTCGGTGCATCCCTAGTAATAACAATAAATCCGTAGCTTTACAGAACATTTCTTTTCAAGGTGGGTTCTGTAACCCCCATTTGAAAGCTGGAAAGAGTCAAAAGAAAAAGGTAAATAAATTAAAAACTATAAAAAATAAATAATGAAGAGTTGAAATGTTGAAAAGTTGCTTAGAATTTGCCATTCTATAACATACTACGAGTTAACTTAAAGGCGAATCACCCTTTAATAACCTTTAATAAATGCCACTATAATACCCAGGCCCAGACTGACAATCTGTGGATTCTAGCATGATCCAGCTTACTGCTTCCGAAATTAGGGCAGGTATAAGTGGATGTATGCCCCAGTGCAATAAACTGGCACCCAGTGTGGGCAGATCCAATGCTGGCTATCGTAAACTATACACTGGCACTCAGTGTGGGCAGATCCAATGCTGCAGGCCCGGACTGGCAATCTGTGGGCTCTGGCAAATGCCAGAGGGGCTGCTATAAGGTCCTATAGAAAGTCAGTATTTAGTGGGCTGGTGGGGGCTGTTTGGGCCTCTGAGTGGGCTGATTGGGCCTCTGTGTACCTGAAATGCCAGGGCCTAGTTTAATTCTCAATCCGGACCTGCAATGCTGGCTATCCTAAAATATAAACTGGCACCCAGTGTGGGCAGATCCAATGCTGGCTATCCTAAACTATAAACTGGCACCCAGTGTGGGCAGATCCAATGCTGGCTATCCTAAACTATAAACTGGCACCCAGTGTGGGCAGATCCAGTGCTGGCTATCCTAAAATATAAACTGGCACCCAGTGTGGGCAGAGACACTATGGCGGCAGAAAATAGTAAAAATAAATCGTGCAGCCCAGCCAAGCCAGACATTGTGGGTAAAAGGTCTAAATTGGCACTTGGGGTGGATAAAGGCTCCCCCCGCACGCAGGGCAGAGATGCAGGTGCCCGTGCCAGTGAGTGAATGTACAGAATGAGAGGAGGAAGAGAGGAAGAGGAGGGAGGGGTGATGCAGCGCACAGAGAGGAGCAGGCTGACAGCAGTGGGCAGCAGAGCTCAGGCGCCTTTGTACGTTGTACTGCTGCTGTAACCTCACCTACTCGGTGGAGAGAAAGATGGCAGCACCGCTACAACAGCTGTCAGTCGGGAAGGAGCATCTCTGCAGCTAGTTTGGGGCCAAACATGAACTGCAGGGGACCCTGGAGTGACAGTATATACCGCACATCCAGGAGCCGCCAAAGGACTGTCACTGAGAAGCTCTCCCCATCAGCCCCAAGCGCTCGGCACATGCACGCTCAGCAATCCCCCTCTGCAGCACCGGAGACCCGCCGCTAATCTGCCCCCCGCACCGCCGCCCGCCGCTCAGCCTGCCAGGCACAGAAGATACCAAGGAGAAAGCGGGGGCCGCCAAGCGTTTGCTACAAGAATGAGGTGAGGGGAGCGGCGGGGGGATATGTGGGTCCTTTGCTGCAGACAGTGACATTATATGGATCATGCTGGGATTGGAAGAGCTCATTCATTGTAGGGGCACGGTAACGGCCAGGGACATGGCCGATCTCATATATGTGTGTGTGTCACGGCAAGTGACTGTTCTGTGGGAATGTGCAGCTGTATGTGCAGCAGGGAATCGCTCGCTAGCCCCCCATCCCCCCAACTAACCCGAGAAAATAACAATAATGGTCTCACAGGCGCTTCTTACGCAGCGAGGGTTAAGTTAACCCGTCCTGTGCTGAAATGACTTGCGGCGTCCTTGATCTATTGCCGGTGGTTATTTAGAGGCGACTGTAGCGCGCATTTAATCAGCCGCATATATGTCATACCATTTAATGGAGCCTGATGCTAAGCGTGAGCTGAGACCCTCTGAGCACTAGGGGGCGCTCCTATAGTTTTTGCCCAACACACAGGTCTTATACAGTTAATCCACAGCCACAGAAGTATCTATAGCTGTGACACCTATATGTGCCCCTTGTGTGGGTTACACACTGTATCCCGGCATTGTGTATGAGCCTGGCACTGCACACGTGTCATTTACTGCTCTTCCTCATCAGCTCCACTAATAATATGCCTCTAACCTGCCCAGTGACACCTTTATAGCCAATTCTATGGGCTGGGAATGGCAATATCCCTGTCCTCTACTACATTGTACTGTGGTAGTGGAGATGCCCTTGTGTATTTGTGTGTGTATGTATGTATGTATGTATGTATGTGGTCTGTGTGTGTATGTGTGTGTATGTGTGTATGTATGTATGTATGTGGTCTGTGTGTGTATGTGTGTGTATTTGTGTATGTGTGTGTGTGAATGTGTGTGTGTGTGTGTCTGTGTGTGTATGTGTGTGTGTATTTGTGTATGTGTGTGTGTATGTATGTGTGTATATGTGTGTGTGTGTGTGTATTTGTGTATGTGTGTATGTATGTGTGTATGTGTGAGAATGTGTGTGTATGTGTGTGCGTGTGAGTGCGTGTGGGGGATCTGACCTACCAAGATATGTACATAAGTCACTTGCTGCACAATATCACACTGTCCCTGCAACATTCCCCATGACAAAGGTACACACAGCTGTGCATGGAGCATTAAAGTCTCCACACAGTCCAGTTACAGGTGTATTCCTTGCACATTCCCAGTTAAAGAGTGAAATGCACCTGATTTTGTGTTTCAAAGATGTTACTGCAAAATGTACAGCTGTTTTTTTTTTTCAATAAAGGGGAATGCTGAGGAGTTTGCCTTTAACAGACATCATACTATGGCATCTCTGCCAAAGCAATGGAAAACCACCATACAATTCCAGATTTACTAAAGGTCAAGGTCGTTGCCAGGCAGATTTTCTAAGGATTTTTACTTTTGAGCTGAAATTGTCACCTTATGGGAATGTGATGTGCAGGTGTGGGAATGGATAAAGGCAGTGCTACTATGGGCCCAATGCAATATCATTAGTCACACTGCTCACTGTCATGTGGAGAGTCTTGGTCTAAAGAATCAGATGCTCTTTTACAAAAAGTAGCAAGGCTTGATTGGATAGACCTGTGTCTAGAATATTACAGCGCTTTGGTGGGTAAAGAACCTAGACTTCCCAGCCTTGGAGCCCTAGATGGCTACTCAGCTGAGATATATGCCCTTTTAACCCTGACCTGGACACATAGGGTGATGCACTTGAGTTCTGAATCATTCACTAGTTGATTAATGGAGAATTGTGGGAGTTGTAGTACACAAATGCTTGGATGCTTCTAGTTTTGCTGCCTGACCTAGATTACTATAGGCTGAATGGTTTCCCAGGATTTGCATGCACCATTCCTATCATCTGTTGTAATCGGCGTTCTTGATCTAATGCCCTAATCTCCTTTAAATATTGCTATGTGCGCACAGACATGCATTAAACCCATGCTTATTCCCTAGCACTTACATCGAGCAAGAGAGAGTGACACACGCATATTACTGGAGCTTACAAGGGTTTGGCCTCTCATTCTTTCTGGCTTGGCACATTTTATTTTATAAGGTTACAAGAGAAGCAGACTTAAAATAGGCTGAGGATCACCAGAGTGCATGTCTCGTTTGAGGCCCTCTGGGGTGTCTGACCATTCATCCCAGTGATGGGCAACTTCTGTGCTTTCACATAACTTTAAATAATTATCCGCTGCCCCTTAAAGGGACTCTCATTCTTTGCTGGTGTGTGAAAGAGAGCCTGGTGACTGTTACATACATTCATGAAAGAAACAGGGATTAATAGAATAAGGATAAACACTGTGGTTTGCTGTGTATGATGGGAGCTGTAGTTTAACAGACTAAAATATCTTTACCAGCTTTTCATTCATTATACAGGTATAGGATCTATTGTCCAAAATACTTGGGACCTGAGGTTTTCTGAATAAGGGATCTTACTTTAGTTTGTGTCTTCATACTTTGTCTACTAAAAACCATATAACATAAACCCAATATGATTGTTTTGCCACCAATATGGATTCATGCAGCTTAGTTAGGATCAGCTACAAGGTACTATTTTATTATTACAGAAAAAAAGGAAATCATTAAGACATATTTGAATTATTTCCTTAAAGTGTTCACCTTCCAACACTTTTTTCAGTTCAGTTGGTTTCAGGTAGATCACCAGAAATAAAGACTTTTTCCAATTACTTTCTATTTTATGTGTATGACCGAGTTTCTAATATTGAAGTGTAAGTGTAAAGTGTCATTTTTCACCTTTTAAAGCAGCTCTGGGAGGAGGGGGTTACCGACTCTCTATCTTAACTGATATAAATTAATACATTTACTCAGGGCAGCCATCAGGGGGGGACAGGGGGGAGAGTTGTAGGGGCCCCGAGGGTTAGGGGGGCCCGGCCACGCCACACTTACTTGATTAGATGGGCCCCAATCTTTCTGAGAGCTGCTGACTTTGGGAAAGGCGTGGACGTTTAAGGGGCCCTGGCCACCAATTTTCTTATAATGTGTGTGGGGGGGGGGCTGGCCACCAATTTTGGCCACCAATTATTTTTTTCTCATGTGGGGTCCTAGCCACCAATATTTTTTAATGGGGGGCCCTGGCCACAAATGTTTTTTTATGGGGGGCCCTGACCACCAATATCTTTTTATTTTTTATTAACATGTGGGAACCCTAGCCACCAATATTTTTTTTTGTTATTTTACTGTGTGGTGGGGAGGACGGACCTGTAGGTGGAGCTTGCAGTGGGCGCAGTCCCGGGGGCCCAGGAAATTTTGTTGTATGGGGCCCTGTGATTTCTGATGGCGGTCCTGCATTTACTTGATTCCTTTCTTATCTTTGCTGAGCTGAATCCCTGGATTTCATAAAAGGCAGCTGTTAGAATTGATAGAATAGTTGCTAATACTCCAGAGGAGCTGATAAATGTATCAACTAAATGTTGTAAAACTGTAACAGCTCAGAGTCTGCACTTGAATTACTGAGCTGCCAGACTCAAAACACCAAAGACAGGAATATTCAACTTTAAACTTACTCTTTGGGAACTGCCATACCTGTATATGGTAGACGTTAGTAACATATTAACACACGTCCATCAATTTCAACCTTTTAACTCTATATTAACCTGCCTAATTGCTATAATATAATCTGCGTCCTAACCCTAATTTACGGGTTGTCATTTCTTGCACTGAAAATGTGGAATATACCACAGAATATTAGCCTATAGCATTACATGATGTAAGATGTGGACAATTCAGGGCCTAGTCTGTTCAACTGGGGCCGAGGGGCCCTCATAGGACTCTTATGGGTCTCCAGCTGCTTGTGTTCCGCTGAATTCTTTGTTTGACGCCATGAGTTTATTGTATTCCAGACCCGTTGCGTTTGCTTCACAAGTGACGTTAAGTGCTAAATTCGCAAGCAATGCATCATGTATTTTACCCACAATGCTTCATTGTTTCCCAGAATTCCAGCATCACCTGGGGCACATATATAGAGCTTTGTGCTGCAGCTGTGTGATTTTTCAGAATCTTTCTTTTGCTTTACAAAATTTCCTGAATGTGATTGTAGAAAGCCCAGGGAGTGATTACATAGTCAGTTTCCTCGCTCACACACGCTGCATGGATCTCTCATCATCTCATCCAATAGTTACAGTCTGCCAGAAAATGAAACTCCATGGACACATGGCCTGGCAACAGCAGCACAGGCAGGTAGTACATTACTCACCATTATGCTCTGCTTTGGCACTCCTCCTTAACGTCAGCACAGTATCCAATGCTTTATGGCTCTGTACAAAACAATGCTTTCCCCTCATATTTATAGACTCTCATTGAAATTGCGGATCTGCCAATCAAGTCTGAGACCATGGGGAGGTTTTTTTTTTTGTAAATTTTACAAATACTAGTATAATTACAGGGCAGATGTATTAAAATGTAATGCAGGGATTCCCTGAGGGAGTTATTAACAGTTTCCTGACCATGAGAAAAGTGTTTGGAACATTTTTCAAAGCCTTTTTTTCCAGGCATTTTTAAATGTATCAATTAGTTAGTATTGATTTGACTGCATTGAGCAGTAAAATCCAATTGTTTTCCACTGATGTGTAAAGTCCCTGAAAAAGAACATACTGTGTTAGAGTGATAGGGAGCATGTCAATATTATATTTATTAGAGACACCATCTTCTTCTTATACCAAACTGCCCCTGGCACCTGCAGCCTGTTGGTACTTGCTGCTTATGACACTTCAAGATGGCGTTGGGTTGGAGGTGGTCGAAGTTGCGCCAGCGTTGACTTCGCCGCACTTCGCCAGGCGTAGATTCGCCAGGGCTGCACAAATTCACGAAGATCTGAAGTTGTGCACAAGTTACCGATCGTTTGCAAAGTTGCGCTAGCGATGTTACGATCAGCAGTTCGAAGTTACGCTAGCAAAAGCTTATTTGCATACAGCGCGAAATAGAAGTTTAAATGCACGCGTATGCTGCAGCAAATAAATAACACTACAGAAGCCCAGGGAAGCTTAATAAAAATATAGAGGTGTTCTAATGCCCTAAACATGTGCCCACAGTATAGTTTAGGTGCCATATGTTGACAAAAGTAGGGGGGAAGGAGGGTACCCTAAGGCTTTTTCAGCCTATCACCCTATATAAAGTAAAAAACTTGTTTTTTGGGACTTTTTTTGAGCCAGGGACTTTTAGGAAACTGGCGAAGTGGCAAAATTACGTAACGCTGCGTTAGCCACTTCGCCGGTTAGTGAATTTGCCCTATGTTTTTAAATTTCTCCCAAATGATATATCTGGGTATTTGATGAATGTGCTACTCTCGTAGAATACTAAATGGTAGTAATGTTAATTTCATCCGATCTTTCTGACTATCATATAGTAACTTTTTTGTTCCAGAATAGGGCATGTAGTGAAATAATCTAAGAATTCTCATACAGGAAGTAAGTAGGTTTTCTGTAATGTACGAATATTAGCAGATGGTCATATGAGAACAAATGGTGTTAATAAAAGAGTGAAAGCTTTTCCACTGAGGTCAAATTATTGCAAAGTATCACATGTAGAAGCAAAAGAGGTTGCATGGTTCTTGTATGCTTGAGATGCATGAGATAGTTTCTATAGAACTCAAGATACAAATCATTTTAGATACACCACTGAATGTCTCAAGTCTTATCAGCTTTGGATATATGACAGTATAGTATCAGAAGGCCAGCTCCCTGATTCTGAAAACTGATGTGATACCTGTGATGGGCTTCTGGTGAGAACCACATTATAAATAATTCAGCCTTAGTGGTCACATATCTAATGGGATTTAGTAAGAAACCACAGTTAAATGTTGACATTTATTTAGTCTAACAAAGTAAATAATGGTACAGGTGTAGGATCCATTATCCGGAGACCCAATTTCCAGAAAGCTCCAAATTATCTGAAGGCCATCTCCTATAGAGAAATATTTTTTTTCTTTCTCTGTAATAATAATAAAATGTACCTTGATCCCAACTAAAACATAATTCATCCTTATTGAAGTCAAAACAATCCTATTGTATTTATTTAATGTTCGAAGGGATTGTTCACTTTCCAAACACTTTTTTCCAGTTGAATTGTTTTCAGATTGTTCACCAGAAATCAAGACTTTTTTCAGCTGCTTTGCATGTGTTATTTTTTATTGTTTTTCCAAAACTGAAGTTGAAAGTATAATGTCCATGTCTCTGGTGTTTCAGTCTGGCAGCTCAAATAATCCAGGTGCAGATTCTGATCTGTTACAATTTGCTACATTAGTTGATACATTTCTCTGCAGCATTAGAAAAATGGTCAGAAATAGAAAACAGTAAAAAGTCATTGAAAAAAATCTTTTTTTTCTGATGCAAGGGTGCCATTTAATTAAAAGTTAGCTCTGAGTCCCTCAAGTATTGCTAGTGAAACAAATCATCAGATTTTCTAAACTCAATTGTAATATACATTCCAAAACTGGAGCCTAATAGCTTAACTATATGAAATGTTTAATCTGAAAAAACATCCTTCAAAAAATGCCACTGAGCAATGAGGAAAGAGACAAGTGAGTATGAACCGGAAACTTTTCTGAATGAATAAACAGGAGAGTTGTTGGATGCACATAACCATGTTAGCAATGTCCAGAAGAGAGTCACTTGATATAAAGTCCCTAAACTCATTAAGTAAAGTATACTCTGTTATGAAAGCTGAGTAGAGCAGACAGTAATAACTGACTATACCTATATCTCCCCTTGTAAAAATCAGTTAAACATTACCCACAGAGCCAAGCTATCATTGCAGAAGGAGACCAGTTCAAGCATTCTATGGATCCCAGTTAACAAGCTCTGTAAAGGAATGGAACCATTTAAATAAATATAATAGATGTTATAGAATAGGTTTGTCAAGGTTTGATTTGATAGTATAACGGGTAACCCTGGTGGTCCGGTGGGCCGGCGGGGACGCCCTTCACGTTGCTCTTCCTCCTCTCATGCTGGTTTCTCTTTGGGCATGTGCACTTCAGGTTTTATGTGCCGGGTGCGTGACATCATCAAATCGGTGGCACAAAATTTTATATATTTAAAGGAGCTGCGGGCCTCTAATCGTTGCCCGTTGTTAGGTGTAATCTGATTAGTTTCCTGGCTGTGATTTTGTTTCTGAATATCCTGATTTTGATCCCTGCCTGTCTGACTATCCTGAACTCTTCCAATTCTGACCTTTTGCCTGTCTGACTATCCTTGAACCCCCGCCTCTACCGACCCTGGCCTCCCGGATTATCCTTGAACTCTGCCTGTACCGACCCTGGCCTGCCTCACTATCCTTGAACTCCGCCTGTACCGACCCCGGCCTGCCTGACTACGCTTTATTGTTTAATCCATGTGAATCTGGTGTTGCCTTCCATCCAAAACCTTGGAAACAAACGTTTGCTCATTCAGAACTCTTGCTTTGCTGCAGCATCTGAGTAGCTGAGGGCTCCTCCCGAGGCCAAAGGCGGCTGCTACAGGCAGAAGATTGAACCATGACCAGGGAGCCTAGCCTAGCACTTGTTCTGAATTTAGGGAGCTGTAGGTGACAAATAGTAGTGGAATCCTTGACATCAAATAAACATGAATGTGTGGTGCTAGCCAAAGCTGGCAATCGAAACATTCTGCGAGATGGTAGAGAGGCTCTTATATTCAGGGGCGATCCTGGCCCCTCCGCCGCCTGAGGCAGCAGCAGTTGCTGCTGCCCCCCCCCTCCCCCGGAAATTCGCTCTTAAAGTACCAGGAGCAGCATTTTTGCTGCCCCTGGTACCTAGTGGGGTGCTGCCACCTGAGGCGACGGCCTCAACTTGCCTCATTGGCGAAGCACCCCTGCTTATATTGTGGGGCAGATTTATTAAGGATCAAACTGGGGAATCCAGAAGGAATTCAGCAGCTCGGTCTACTTTATGATTTATGAAAACTTAACTGACTTTTAAAGTTGATACTCCTGTTAGTTGATTAGCTCTGACCAACCAGCTCTGTGTAGTGTTAGCGCTCAGTGCTGCTCCCCTGTCTAGATACAAAAAACATCAACAGAACGGGAAGCTCACTGCCTGTGGCACGCCTGAGTTAGTATAGCTGGAAACAACGTTGTATTATTCTCTGCCTTTGTATGCCTGTTTTGAGTAGTCTTGTTTCCTTGGAAAGATGGGAAGTGTATGCCAAAACTTAAGGATATTTGACTGTATTCCTTTGAGAGAACTGCAATAATAAAACTGCACATCAAAACTAGGGATGCACCAAATCCAGGATTCGGTTCGGGATTCGGCCAGGATTCGGCCTTTTTCAGCAGGATTCGGATTTGGCCGAATCCTTCTGCCTGGCCGAACCGAATCCGAATCCTATTTTGCATATTGCGTCAGTAGCGTGCTCCCGGCGGCACAACAGGGGGTGGGGGTCCCTGGACAGCAGCCACGGTGGGCCCTGGGGTCCCCAGTCTGACCCTGAACCTAAAAGTTAGGTTTAGGTGAATTAATTAGACTGTTTAATTATGATTGCTATAAATTATCTCTCTTTGGACCAAAGATGAACTTGAATTTCCAGTGTCATGGCTCCACAAGTATTTTGATATCTGTTCAGGTCCAGTAACCTAAAGTAACCAACCAGCAGCTCACATTATGGATTTAGTGTAGAATAACAAAAGCAAACATCTTTGCACACAGACCTGCCCCCGAACCTGTACCAATTTACTCAATCCATGACCAACTGCCCCTAAAGAGTGCCCATGGACTGTCACACACACCCGAGTCCTGACTGCTGTGTGGCTATTCCATGGGTACCCTTCCTGACACAGAATTATTGAAACAAATTTCTTGATGGGATTTGGTACTGTTTATCGTTGGCACCAGACTGGAAGTTCCAAAAGACTTTTATTTATATCAGGGATCCACCTAATCCACTATTTGGGATTTGGCCAAATCCCCTAATCCTTCATGAAAGATTTGGCCGAATACAGAAACAAATTTAAACCCTAATCTGCCTATGCAAATTAGGGTTGACAAGGGAAAAAGTGGAAATTCCAAATCAGAATCCTGAACTGAATCCTGGATTGGGTTCATCCCTTATTTATAAATGGGTTTATTACAAGCACACAGTGTAACCTCTAAAATGAGAGGGCATTTGCACACACACAAATTTTAGGCCAGTGCACAGTTTTTATAAGTGTGCAAAATTATAATTTTTTGGTACACAGTCAATAGGAATTTAGAGTCAGCATTATATATATATATATATATATATATATATATATATATATATATATATATATATATATATATATGTGTACAAAAAGAAGTAGCAACAGCACTCACGCTTTACAGCAGGTTCAGCGGTGCACGTCCCTTGGGGATTCCGGACAGTCCTCCACAATTTCACAATTTTGGCAGATATATATATATATATATATATATATATATATATATATATATCTGCCAAAATTGTGAAATGTAGACACAAAATAAGCAAGGTGTTGTATGGCTTTCAGGATGCATATGGTAATATTGCAAAATGCTGCAAGTATCTTCCTTTAAAGGAAAGATCTTTTAATTTACTGACAGTACATTTTGGCCGTGATTCTTTATTTGTCTCTCAATGGCTTTACTGTGAATAATGGCATGTTTTTACTTAGATTTGCAATATTACCACTTGTACATTCTTGTTGCACTTAGGATTCTATGGCATGTAGCGCTGATGTACTGTATATAGCATGGAAAGTTTCCAGAGGTGTAACTAGAGAGGAAGCAGACCCTGCGGCTGCAGGGGGCCCCATGAGGCCCAAATACAGGACAATCCCTTGATATTTTGGAGGCCCTAAAATTAATTTGCTATGGGGCCAAGTAACATCTAGTTACTCCACTCAAAGTTTTTCTCTAAAGTAAACAATAAACTTGCAAAATATATGCTGGTGATAAGTAGCAGCTACTCTTAGCTGGATAGAATAGGTTTTGTTGATTTCTGCAGGGCAAATACCCCCATAGATAAAATAGCATCAACCAGGACAGGTATTAAGAGAGAAATTGTGACAAACAGACTGCAGAAGAGAGCCAAAATGAATACTAATAGTTGTTTTGTATTAAACACACTAATTGACGACATTATATGCTATTAATACAGTCCATTTTGCATTCAAACCACCTATTCTGACGTGTTTCTTAACACTTCCAAGGCCTGTTTTTCACTGTCGTGAATAAAGTGTTGTTGCCATTGTTACCACATGATGTGATGTTAACATCAAGTATGTTTTGTGAATTGTGCCATCATCTCATTGATAAAAATCGCAGTATTTTCTGCATGTTTGCACTCTTTAGTGAGCTACTATAACGTGGTGTTACTTGAACTAATTTATTGCTGAGCCATACCTAGTCATATGTTGTGGCACCTACCGAAGTAGAAACCACACATATGTTGTCGTTTTCTCATGAAATAAGGGAAATTTCTCCATCTGAGTATATGTTTTTGCTCAAATTCTAATGGGTGGTACCACAAGCCATAATGATGGCTTCCTAACCATACAGCACTTGTTATCATTGCAAAGGTCAGGTGTATGTAATGCTAATTTCCGTGCACCTAATCAAGGTTTTCAGTTTAGTGCATGATCTCCTTCTGTTATAAAAGTAGCATCACTCTCCAGTGACTGGCTGATTTGTGTTACGCACAAGATTTATAACTCGCATTAATCCCTCAAACTAGATGCACGGCCAATCGTCTCTGGGCTGCTTTCCAAGTAGTTTTAAAATGTTTTAAACTGAAGACTAGACACGGGGAAGATGATATCCTGGCACTCTTTAATATACAGTGGATGTATAAATACATAAACACGTAAAAGGCTTCCTACAAGACTCTTATACACAAAGGTCAACAGGGAATTGAACATGAGAAATTGCATATCGTTAAATTTTCCATGGACAGCTCTGCGCTAGATCCAAACACTGCAAGCTTGAGGTCTCTCTTACTGGAAATCTATTTGTAGAACAAAAAAGAATGCGTTTAGAAAGGCCATCTCTATATGTATATGTGACGTTTCACTTAGCTACAGGGAGCATTGATAGCAAAAGACAAGAAGGTGGATGACTGGGCCTGTTGCTGCTGCCTGCAGATTCTCACACATACTGATAATGTCTAAAGTGATATAGGTTTCATTAAAAGACCTGGTTGAAGTGAAAGGGATGATTGAAGGCTTACAAATATTTATCAGCACCACTTCTGCACAAAATATTCTACCCAGATAGCCCCATCGTCTTCACTACAACTCAAGGGCACAAACAACAGGCCAAATTGGCACAGGTCAGTGCTATTTCCTACCCTATTTAATAAACAGTGCATTAAACTTAACATGTGTACAGGCCGAGGTTTGTTTATTCATACATCTTTTTTGAAGATTCATACATCTTTTTCGAAGGTTTCATGCATTTTTTTGCAATGTTTGTGAATGAGGGCCACTCGGTTTCTCTCTATTACTATTGGAGCCCAATGGTCACTTACCAAAAACATCCTCTATTTCTGCTACTGAAAATAGGGATTGATAGCGACTGGTTACCTGTTAAGCTGGCCATACACAGGCAGGTTTTGTTGCAGCTATGACAACTATCCTATCTGCTAGAAAGATGATCATTTGAACAAACGATTCACCTATCCATGGTAAACTATTTGTGCAGCGCCAGATTTAGTGGGCGATAGCCCCGAGGCAGCGCAGGCCTGGTTATATCTTTGTCGTTTAGGCTGCAAGATCTCACACAAATAATCAATGTAATGATAAGTAGGCGATTATGGATCCTGCTAAAATCAGACATTTCACACAAAAATATCTGCCCATGTATGGCCACCTTAAAACCAATATTTTATTTTTTGACATTGATGATGATATCCAAAATAAAACTTAAACTTTCTTGGCTTTTTAGAGCTTTCATCTATCCCTGCAGCTCCTCCACCCAATGGAAGGTCCAAACAAATAACATTAGCAAGTTTATTTTTATAATAGTAAAGGACTTAACTACATTTATATCAATCTTACAAGGCATTAACAAGGACATAGGGGCTGCTTCTTTTATCAGTAATAATACAGTTCTCAGAGCCCTGCCCCATCCAAATTGCAGATATATGGAGGAAAGACTACATTTCCCAGAATTCCCTTTCGTAAAACACTTTCTTTTTGTGGCAGCAGCCTGATTACAAACCCAGACAGGAGAGGGTGCTTGTAGATGAAGGAAGTAAGTAAGACCTTATATATGCTAAAGACAGCGCAATATACTGGTACTTTTTTGAGAGAGCTACATGATGGTGCTTAAGGTATCAGTTCCTTAACGTAATCAGTGCCAAAAAGATTATTAGTGCGTTTTTGTCCATTTTAAAAAAAACTCTATTTTATTATCTTCTAATAGCACATCAAGTGCAAGAAAATGTAGCAAGGCAAATGGAATAAAACACAACAACATGCTCATGAGACCAGGCAGGATATAATTAAATCAATGAACTAATATGTTTAGATGCAGTCAAACCTTGGCAGAATCCTAAGCTTATACTTCATTTAGGCGTGCCAACTAGGGAGCCATATGCAGGCTGTAAGCACAGATACCCTTGCTGTCTGCATTTTGCACCAGATTCTTAACCAGAACATGATCATAGAGGTGCAAGTGCTCTGTAGATGCATAACTTTGCACCTCTTAGTGTAAGTGCACTTGTGCCTTTATCATTAGTATCATGTAATAATGTTTTAATTAAAAGAAAAGTCGCATTATGGCATTTAGAAATGATCCCTGCCCTTGTTTACAGACAAGGGAAAACAGGTTATTCTGCAATTGGGTCAGTGTTTATGTGAAGCATAAAGAAAGTTATAAATGTTACTACATGCTCTGTGGAATAAAACAAGTTTTATGACATTAAAGAAATATTGTTTTACATTCCTTTCCAAACACAACTCCCACATGTTCCAAGAGCATGCTGTTACAGTTGCACCTTATGAAATACAATGTGTTTAAAGCAAGAGGATATTTAATATAAAAGTCTGAGTTGTGCAACCATTGGCCAGAGCTGCAAAACTGTCCATCATTATATGGCCAGGGCACACATTTTTACTGTTTTTATATCGTTCCTGCCAGCAAAATAGGGTCCCTATCCATTATGGATAGTCAGTTTCATGTTCCTCATTCAAGCCACACAAGTTCCAGTCTGTCAGGGGAATCACAAATAGAGGAATTGCAAAGATTTCTTGCATGTGTAACTTCCAGGCCTTGAACTGCTGCTGCTGAGCTTTAAACCTCATAGTCTTTGTCTGTTTAGAGATACTAATGTATAATTACCCAAGAATGTCCCCCAGGATTGTATTCTTTTAGCCCCAAAATTTCACTGACTTCTTGTGATTCAACAGCACAAGAATAAAAAACACAGTTTAAGACATGACTATATGTCATAGTCTTTAAGATCGGGTTCATTTCTAACTTTACAGTACCTTTTGAAGTGAATCTACATCCTGCCATAAAGATTGTCTATTTTAAATCATATTATGGCAAGGGGCGTCTGTGTCACCTCCCATGGCAAGTATCCTAATACTGTGTAAAGTTACTGCTCCACTTTCCGTTCAGGTTCCACACGCATGGCCCTCCTGTACTGAAAGTACCAAATACCCTGTGAAGAGTGCATGGTTCCTTTGCACATGCATATTATGATCCCTCCACTTAGTACAGGTCTAAAGGGCACCCACATTTAATTTCCAGTGGCTTGATAATGTATTTTCAATTAGGACATATTATAAGCACAGGGATTCTAATTCAGGGTAGGGACAAAGGGTAAATGCCTACTTTGACATAAACCATGCATGTGTTTACTCATAAATGAAATATTTTTTCATGGGGTGTCAATAGGCTGATAATGTTATAGGGCTCCTTCTCATTCCCACCATCACAAAGTCCATTTGTTGGTTGATGGCTATAGATGAGATCCTTTTCTTAGTAGCATGTATTATTATTCCAGCTGGTTAAAAGCCAATGGCATATAAAGTAAAATGTAGACACATATATACCTAACAGCCGGGATCCGTAAAGCTTGGCCAGGCCAATAACAAATGGATCATTACCCAATTCAGCCATCAGCATGGTAGGTTAAATTGACTCATATAACCTATCAACCCTTGGCCCCATTACTGGATGGGTCAGAGTAATGCAACTGGCTTATTAATGCAGCTTGACCTGTATCTGTGCCCCATGCATGAGCCAATAAGATGCTGACAGTTAGGAAAGGCACAATCGTCGCTCAGTTATCTGCCTGAGTATGGGCATCCTAGTGTGACTGCTAAAAGCTTGCCTTCAGTCACAGGCCTGCAAAAAGGCAGGACTAGAATCAGTTTCCATGTCAACCAGTTGCATAGGTTCCTCATTGTGACAGCTCTATGGTGCTACATTTGCACAGGGTTTATTAGTGAACCAGTGTTATTTCTTCTTCTTTACTTTATTCCAACATAATGATGAGGGCCTGGCTGACAATCTCAGCTACAGTGTTGATCAGTTGCTCTCTCTGCTGCAGAAATAGGCTCCATGCAGTTCTAGAACTACAGCTACCAGGATGCCTTGCCCAAAAACAAACTAAACATGCAACTTCTATTCTAAATGATTAATAGGATATTAATCTCTACTACCAGGATCACAAAGTACCTCCCATGCACTATATTGTAATGCTATAAGTATTATTTCTGTAGCTAGGACTGCCACCTTTTTTGGAAAAAATACCAACATTTCTATATCTTTCTCCTCTATTAATAATAGTGGCATCAAACAACAGATGATGCCAGTAAAATATCTGCGATGTAGCAACCCTAAGCGATTCAAATCAGTGAACGCTTACAATTTCTTTTCCCAGCCACACATGCACATCTGATATACTAGAAGTATCAAAAAATTCAATTACCTACAGTAAGAAAGTAATGGAAAGTACTAATATATATGTACAATTGACAAAATTGAAGTAGTAAACCTTATATAATACTAGTAATGATAGCTTTTGGTGTTCTTGTTTGCAGTATCGTTTGCTTTTTTGTAGGTTACAGATACAGTATATGTAAATATATTGCATCAATTAGTCTGTTATAGTTCCAGGGATATTTTGGTCCAGTGAATGAACTAGCACTGTAAGAAAGAGATGTCCCAAGGTTTTGCCCACCACGAAGTTCCCACCCATCCATTCTAAATCTTATAAGAGTGATTGTCAACTGTTGGGCAATACCTTTATGAAAGACCTGAGCCATTTACCTTCTTTGGCAACAGTGAAAGAAGTAAAACTATGGAGATGCCAGCTAAAAAATTAAATACTGATAACTATTTTATTACGCTATCCATAATTAAATATGGGGTAGTCCAACACTGAGTTGCTTAATAATCATAGATGCAAATGCAAGATACTGTAGATAAACAGGAACAGAAGGGCTGACTTTGAAGGACAAAATAACAGTGAAATATAACTATGAAACACTGTGCACAGAGGACGTGAAGGGTGAAGGAGAGAAGGAGGTATGGCAGGTGATTAGGAAGGATATTATAGGCAGAAACCCAAAAGCCCAAGGAAAGCCTGTGACAAGGAGAAACACATTTTAAGTAGGTTACTGTTACATGATCCTCTGATATTATATCATAGGAAAACAGGGATAATGTTGCCATATTATGTGAAAGGAATGTCATACTGGCATCTGAAGAAAAGTAGGTTTCCTCATTTGTATGTAATCCAACACCCTTATCTTGATCATCCTCATAGATGGGAGAGGACGCTAAACTTTACTGTGCATGCTTTACTATGTATTATTTTGCTCTCATTAGTGCTCTGGCACTTCCACCTAAGCATAAGAAAATTACTATTCGCTGAGCACTTGGGAACAGGTATTGCTGCACCCTGCACCTTATGACTGCTGCCACTACTTAAAGCAATGATGCACAATTTATGGGATGGGAAGGACATGCCTATGTGCCTCTTCAAATTGGCATTCATAAATGCAGCACTGTGAACACAGGAATTTCTATATTCATTGTGCAATGTAAAGACCTGCACCCAAGGTGCAAAGTGTGGGATGGGGTGCAAAAATTCAAACAAACATGGCGGGTTGTGCCTATTTATTGTAATTTGCACCCTGTCCTGCACCTTGTAAATGATGCCCTTAGTGTTCATGTTAGTAAAGTTAATGTGGCTTCTTTGCAAGACACATGCAAAGACAAGCCTGTAGCATAAATGCTGGTTTAGTTTAGGCTTCTGGGGACTATGGAAGTCTAAATATTTACAATAGAACCCCCATTTTATTTTTTTAGGGGACCAGGACAAAATTATGTTAAATCCGGGAAAATGTAAAATCAGGGAAATGTGTTAAACTAACTTTTTCTTAAAGTTCTGTAAGGATATAAGCACAGGAGTCCATTTCACTTTGAGATACAATATTTACTAAGTTAATAACAAGGGTTAAACATTGCAGTGTAATGTTACACTATGGGGGGGGGGGCAAGTGCAAGGCCTCAGTCACATACACAACCTAAAGCAATAAGTGATTGGTGCAGGACTGCAGACTAATTGGAACTGCCCATTTACAAGCAGAACCATGGCAAAATATACTGATTAGTTTTTTTAAACCTCTTTATTTCACAAACAACATTCATAGAGGGAAAAAAGCAGTTTTCGGGTACATCAGGAAAAAAATTGTGATGTAAAACCTGGGAAAACATTACTTAAAATCAGGGAAATGCACCCATTGAAATGCATTATAAATTGGTGGGACCACAAAAAAAAAATGGAAAATGCGGGAAAACTTAAAATCAGGGTACTTAAAATTGAGGTTTCACTGTTAATAGAATTTAACATGTATAAAATAGTGCTGCTATACACAATTTAAGGAATTTTATATGGTTAAGGTTCTTTATTTGTGGGGGCCCTGAATTACTGGGAGCTGCTGAAATTTACCTTGTCTGTCCCCTTGTTTGTTTCACATGAACTCAGGGATGTCCAGACAGTGGCCTGCGGGGAATTTTATACCACCGTTCCGGCGAATGACAGGTTGGACACGCCTGCTCTTACTCTTTGTGACAGTGAGTGTGCAAATATCACAGCACGTGAGAACCGGTTACTTTTTTTTGTAAAAACAGAATGCTGTGGTTTTTACTATTGACATTTCACTTTGAGCGTAGCCACAGCCTGTCTGCCTTATACAAAATGCTTCAGTCCACAATACAAATGCTTGTTTACTCAATCAAATGACATGTTAAATCCAAGAAAATGTTAGAATGTAGAGACTATTTAAAGATTGTATTCAATTTACCAAAGAGTTAACTGTTTTTGAAAGAGTTATTTGCCAATTTATAAACGCACAATGATTTTTTTTGCAGTGCTGTACACCAGGGAGTGCCCTGGTGAGAGTAGTGTTTTTTGGATAGTTTTATGTTTGAGACCCCCATTTATGTCAGCTCTAACATAAATTAACCTTTAAGTTAAACAGTCAGAAGTATAAATAGACATTTCCCCCAAATCACCCTCTATACCCCCATACTGGAGCTTTGCTTCCCCCGCTCTGAGCCCCTCTGGGAACTTTAGAGTTTCTGAATTAAAACCTTTTATTGATCTATTATTGCATTTAAATATAAGTATTTAATATATGCCCAAACAAATGCCACATGTCTACAATATCCAGAGATTTATTTGACTAGAGGAATAAATCTGTATGCCCCATTTATAATGTTTCTTAAAGTGTGCAGAGAAAATGTTGCTATTTTGGCCTCCCATATATATGTCATATACAGTATAGACTTAAAATCCAGTTTCCGAGGTTTGATGCTTTATTTGGCACTTGCTTGTGTCATTTGGCAGTCATTAATCTTGTAAGTGTCCAAGGCTTTTACAAGCAGCAGTCTTAATTTTGAAAGTATAAATAGTGCCGGTGTTGATAAATGATGTCCTCTATTGCTGTGGTTATTGACAATAAATGAAGTGCACAGTGTGTATTCATGAGAAAGGTTTTTGGTGGGCACGTTGATTATGGTTACATTGGGGAAGGCATAGCAGGTTAGTTTGTTACAGCGATGCTGGTATTTGAACATCTGATCCAGACGTTTCACCGCATATCATGACAAAACCCACATTTTATATCATGCAACTACAACTGTATTGATTGATTTTCAGATGCTGAGCTACATATCTCAGAAACCCCCCAATAGACATGAGTGTGGACACAGTAAGAGACTGATTCTAGAAACAGATTGGCAACCCCAGACTGTAGATCATTTCTGTACATATATGGGATTCTTTACTGAATGGGTTGCTCTCCATGGTCCTGGAAAGTGGACTTCCCCCAACCCTAATTCTGGACAACTAATTGCACCAGTCTGCTGATAAGAGAATACACAAAGTGAGCAAATACAACATACACTATAAGGTTGCATCTAAATTGTCTTGCCCCTAGACTTAATACACCTATTAATGTGCAGCAGTGTAAGGAAATCCTGACACTGACTCTATGTAAGTTCACGGCTTTTCCTACATTGAATCCTCCTATAAATTGTCAAGTTCTCTTTATTGTAAGATACCTGGTTTAAATAAAGAGAAGGTAATATATTTTTTGCACTTTTACAAAGGACACCACTTATTGGACAAGTGCCCCCATTTAAGTCTGGGGATCAAAGCAAATACCAATGGCCTAACTAGACAGCGACCCACACCCCCCACAAAACAATCTTTTGAGGGGACCATTGTGCATAGCATTCCCTAACCACCCCTTTCCCTGAACACTGTGCAGTGTAAAGTTCCAGGTAGGAAGGGGAATTCTACACAGCAGACCCTGCAATCCATGTCCTCCTGCGACCACTGGGTCTGCTGCACTCTAATTACATCAATGGCAAAGAGATGTGAAAAAGATCAGCTAATGCTTTATCTGTGATCTCTGTGTTCAGATTCTTGTGCATTTCTTTTTGATTTTTTTTCTTTCTTAGATGTCGTTGGAAAAAATTTGAAATAGGAACAAGAGAACATGAGAAAATAGGGCATCATGCCACATGTAGAGTTTGTCATGCATGACAATGTCTTGAGCGCATTAGGGCACAGCTGTATTTGCTTTGTATCTAATCCTTTTATCTCTGATAGCAAATAGCTGGGAATACAGTAGGAATTCCAGACTCATTGTCCTATTCAAATATTTGAAGTTAATAAGATATGGGTATATTCTTCCTAATAGACTAATGTGGGAGTTCTAAGTAACAACCTGCTCTCAGGCCCACATTTAAAGAAACATCTACCTCAGGACTGGTATAGGACAATGCTGGATATTTTGCCCAGAAATGACTAAGCCAGGGATTTGGAAATAACCATGACTGCGTTTTTTTTTTCATTTCCAAATGTTATTTGGATTCCTCTAAAGAAAGGATGCACAGCCTATCAGATGCCAGCTGTTGTGGAACAAGAGGCCCTTGCCATCTCCTAAACAACCATTTATTGTTTGTGTCTGTAGCAACTAAGCACAGATATTCACCCAGTGTACTAGTGATTCTCAGGTGTAACTAAACACTAACTTATTTATCACAATCAGTATATTTGCAAGGTTTCCAGCAGAGTCTTATTTGTAGGGTAGTCAATGGATGGGGTCAACTTAGCTTCTAGAGAAGACCAGGTGCTGCACATCTGTTATATGTGGGTGTAGGGTGTATACAATGGAAGCTATCTGCAGTTAAAGCCTGCCCTCCCTCTTTATCCTGGTACTAGTCCCCAAAGGATCATAGGGTTATATTTCTGGCTCAGAGATCATTATTGGATTAGGCAGTTCCTGTTTCCTTGTTGGTGAGGATTTGTCAGCCAGTACCATAAAGGTTTAGCCTCCTAAATGCTTTTTTGTATCACAAGACCCTTCCTTTAACAGTATGTACATGTTCAATGACTTCCACTTCGTCTCTCAATCAAAGTGTTTCCCGTTGTTTTTGCTTCCTGTAGTAAATGAGAATTTATAGGACTGTTTCAGTATGATGAAGATTATATTACATTTTCATTTACTCTTATATCAAATTTTCATTTTCTATTGCTAATTTTTATAAAATTTCATGTAAGCTTCATCTCACTGAAATAAGACACTTTCTGAATACAATCAATTAAAAATTCTGTACTGTTTAAGAATTAATCAAGTTAGTTTTCTCACTATCCACAACCTGTCACTCTTCATGCTGAGGTCTGGGTCAGATTTTGATTGACAGGTTGGTCTAATACGTCTTTTAGGGGGGGCTCCCTTTCTTAGCAGAATAACTCAAATAACCAACTCCAGCACAAACAAAAGGTAACAAAATAACAGACTCTGCACGCAGAGAAACAGGATTTCCATCAGAGGCGTAATTTTTGCCTGAACACCTGGGTTAAGAGTACACCCCACCCATAGATGTATTAGACCTAATTGTCAATCAAAAACTGACTCCACCTACTGCATGAAGACAGAATGAAGAGAGACCAGTTGCTCAGAGGGGGAGAGTGAAGAATAACTTGATTATTTCATAAATGGTACAGGATTTTTAATTGATTATATTTAGAAAGTGTCTTATTTCAGTAAGATGAAGCTTATATTAAATTTTAATTTCCCATTTAAGTTTAAAATTGCTCCCACAGGGAATTGTGCAAAATATCCCGACAGATACATTACATCTCCATTTGTGAGCTTTGAATTACAATAATAATGTGCTGAGCAAGACAGAATCCCTGAACGTGACCATAGAACACGGATATCATTGTTCTTGCTGCTTCTCTGCTTTGAAAAAGCTTCAACTTTTTTTTTTCTTTTTTTTTACTGTTTGCCTAGTACAAATCTCTAGTCCCCCACATTCCATGAGCAGAAGGCCACTAGATGTTTTAATTAGACATGCAGGAATGATCACATGGGCCTCTCTATATGATTGCTGTTAGCTGCTACATAAACCAGAGGCTGCTGGGGTAATAGGTTTGCCTGCATACTGCATACCCACCACCTGCATGCACCCATCTATGGACTGACACAGGACTTACTGCTTATACTGATTCAGCTGAGAATGTCTATAGGCCATGTTTGCCTCTGAAGAACTCAGGTAGGGCTTTCTCTAATCTGATATCTTTGTGCTTAGACTAAATAAATGATCCTTTACAGCTTAGGGTTTCTTCATAAACTCTTTCTTGTCAGTGTAATTAAGCAAAAGTGCTGCTGGTTCATTACATTTGAATTATACCACCCTAATTATACCACGGGAAGGTGACATCCCACCCCTGTTTTTCATATATTAGCATCATTCAATCCTTTATTCGGCATGCTGCATTAAAAAACGGTGTCTGGGAGCAGCTTGTGAGAGTACAATGTAATTGCACCTAGAATTCTTTAATCAAAAATGTGCCTAAAAAAGCGTATTTCAATCTCCATCAGAGAGTGTGAGAGAAACCGTAGGAGTGGGGAGAAATGACCTGTTTCCCTATAATTGTTGCTCCCATGTTAAGAAATAAAAGATGCAATCACATATGACTACAAACTGCACGCAAATGGCAGCCCTATCCATTCTCCACACTGGGGAGCATTTATCAAGATGAAAGTGGAACAGTTCTCGGGCAAAGATATTGCTCTGTTATTTATCAGCAGGGACCATTCTCTGGGAATCAACAGAACATTCTTTGCTTCTCTGGATTTGTCCAGTACTGTTCTGTTAACCATTATTGTAACACACTCTGTCATCAAAAATAAAGTTTGTATTTGTGTGGAAGCAGAGTGTAATGTACTTTAGAACACAGCATGGTGGTGAGAGAATCAGGGCATCATTTACTATTGTTGGGGCACAGTGAACAGTGCAAAAATGGGCGCAAAGGACCAGTAAGGGTCATCATATCCCCTTGCATTTAGATACACAAGGGGGCACATTTACTAAAGTATGAAATTCTCACCAAAGTTCACTTCAATTTGCCAGCCAAGTGTATTTTCACAACACATCTCATATGTACTAAAAATCGTAAGTCCATTTTTTTTCAAGAGAAATGTGGTGCATTTTATCCTGGTGTAAATTCTCTGTGAAAATCACCAGTATATTTTCCCCATACAATGGTAGTGGGGAAAATTCTCTAGAGAATTTTCGCCATGGAGAAAATTAGCATGGAAAGGGCGATGTTCATAATGACATTTAAATGTGCCTGCTCTGTCTTTAGAACAGGGATGCACCAAATCCAGGATTCGGTTCCGGATTCGACCGGATCCTTGTGCCTGGCTGAACCACTTCCGAATCCACATTTGCAAATGCAAATTAGGGGCAGGAAGGATATCACATAACTTTTTGTCATGAAACAAGGAAGAAAAATGTTTTTTATCCACTTTTTCATGTCCCTAATTTGTAGACGCAAACCAGCATTCAGAATTAGTTCGTTATTCGTCCGAATCTTTCATGAAGGATTCGGGAATTCAACTGAATGCCAAGTAGTGGATTTGGTGCATCCCTACTTTATAATGAAAGTTTGCAAGCCTGAACCTGGAGAAATTTCTCTTGGTGAAAACATGATCTTGTGCTCTTAGTGAATAAGAGAATTTTCACTGCAGAAAGTTCACCTGGAGAAGAGGGGAATTTACACAGATGAAAAGAGAATTTTTACCACTATAAAGTTATTTCTCCAAGACATGGTGTATTCGTCCTTTAGTAAATTGGTGATGTTGAGGGAAATCTTTATTTTTGGTGAAAATACTCCAAATTTTTCACTTTCATCCTTTAGTAAATGTGTCCCAAGGTAGGGGGTTCCAACATGCCTGCCTGCAGGTGTCAGTACAAGGTTCTGTTGTGTCCAGCAGATGTAAGTGCTCAGTAATTGATCACTGAGGAGGTACAATATGATGCCTCATAGCACTTGTGTCCAGAGCTTTTATAAAAGAGCAGAGACCTGCGGCCATTCTGCAGCATCAAAAGACATTGTGGAAAGTCCATGTGCCACCCATGTAGTGTGCAGTCCTGGTGCCACTTATATAAACAGGCTTAACCTTCCATTCTGCAAACGAAAAGAGTTTCACCTATAGACAGCACTCTAAGTGCAGACAACACAATGCCTGTTATTTTCCCTTTGCACCTTGCCTCTTGGTTGTTTATAAGTTTTAGGACCTTTATATTTCTTGATTGTCTGTACTTTAAGAAAAATTCCCAAAACTGTGTGGCCAAAAATCATCATGAAAGGTAGATTTTTTGTGATGCCACTATATAAATGTAAGGTCCATTGCTGTGAGATAGGTGTATTACCTTGGCAGGAGAGGCAGGGACAAAGGTTTTTCTGGTATTAACCGAACACAGTTTTACACCTTCATGGTCATCACTTGCCTTATTTCTCAGGGTCCAATTATTAAGCTCATTGGTTTCCATGTGGGGCAGTTTGGCTTTGTGTATGAGGCTGGTGGTAAAATGCTGTCATGTGCTTATTTTTAATTGTCAGAGAGAAAATAAAGAGTGTTTATTGCCAATGCAGGTAATGGTCATTAAAATGTGCATAAAATATTATAGTCATGGATAATGTGCCGCTGGTACACAAGCATAAAAATACTGTAAAACAAAGCCCAAGAAGCATGTCAGGTTTCAAGCCCTGCTAGCAGAATTCAGCAGATAATAGCTGTTAACACTATTTATAATACACACTGCTGCCTCAGTGAAAGGATTTTGCTGGAAGCTGGTCAGGTTGTGTAACAGCAATTATAACAGCTTTGCTAAGACCAGCAGGAAACTGCCCCTAAAGCTGGGACTTTAAACCTGCGGCTGTTTAGTTCTCTGCTGAACTGCACACGGCTGCTGCTAGAGGATTCTGAGGGTTCTCCATGACAAGCAGCTGGCTTTCCATGCTGGGACTTCACCAGGAGTTGGAGACCTTTTAACTTAAATGTCTTTTGTTCTACAGCAAATGTTCCAGATAGAGATGTTCAAATGCCAGGTCTCCAGCTGTTACTATACTGCAGCTTCTAGTATCTCAGGCTCACAAAGACTGTTGGGACATGTTGTAATAGTTAAGTTAAGTTAAGTTGGGTTGGAAAAAAGACCAAAATCAATCAAGTTCAACCCTCTCAATCAGGAGTGCCCATACTTTACTAATGTGAGAACTACTTTTATTGATGTTGTCCCATTATGATCTACATCTATATAAAAGCATTGTTAGCATTCTGTTCCATGGAAAGTATTACTTAAATATTGACTGAATGAAAAGCATGAATAGGAGGGTGATTTAGACAAGCTGTTTGTTGAGTGTCTTGAGATCTACTGATCACCAGCTAAAGGTCTACTGTTAGATCTAGAGTGCCAGAGTTCTTTTGCACTGCTCAGTCTGGTAAGCTGGCCATAGATGTAAAGATTTTTAAAAGATCCGATCGTCATCGTGAGACCACGATTATCTTGAAACGATCTTACGATCGGACGAATTGTCCATCAACTATAACCATTTGCCAGGAAAACAAAGGATAGCTCCCTGCTTGGCCCTGCAAACATAGATACATTGCACTGGGACCGATTTTTTAACCTGGTCAATCAATTTTCTGACAGATGTCGGACAAAAAAACGTAAGATGTACGATCGCTCGAATCCCACTAACTTCACGATAATTTCGAAGGATTGGTCGGACTTTGCTAAAATCGGTCGTTCGGCAAGAAAAATCTTTGCGTCTATGGGGAGCTTTAGCCTATATTCACAGACTTTAGGGTCAGCAAGATATTGATAACCTCCTTCCTCAGACATTAAATAGAGAGCTGGTGGGTGCTAAAACAAACACAAAAACCGCAGTTCCTGAGCTCCAGTAGACATGGCATTTTGAAGTGTCCCAGTACCAGAAATTTGGGCAACCAGTGGCCCTTCAAATACAGCCCTGCAAATACTGCAACCTTTGCTTCAATGTAAAGCAGAACAATGTTTTTACCATAAGAGATGAATTTATTGCTTTTTTGCCTTTTAATTGCTTTTTAATTCTTATGCATGTTTGACTTCTATTACCCCAAGTCTATGACTAACACTTAGGGCCCATGGGAAATGTTCACTTCTTTTAATTGTAAACAAATAAACAGAGATTTTTTTAATATATTTTTGAGGCCCCCATGGTTTTTTTCAGAGTGCCTGCAACTCCCCTAACAACCGTATTGCTATTGGTTTATTCCGCCTCCTTAGCTGAAGTTCTGGGGCTGTGCACCTGGACAACCACTATACTTTGGTAAGTGCACTTATATCAGTTATTTGTGGCACCCCTTCTATTTGTGATTTATTTTACCCCACCACATCCTCTGTAAAATCAGATTACCTCTGATCTGTGCCCTATATTTGTGACATATTTCTGTTCATATGATTTCTATTAAACAGTGCATAATACAATAAAAATATTCCCACTGGTTTTTGGACAGGAAGTATTTCAAAGTCTAAGAACATCTGCAGTGGCAATATCACATTTTTAATCTTTAGTTTACATGCCTCTTTATGAGAACAGTGAACTGTTCCGGCCATGGGAGAAACACACTAGAGCTACAAATGAACGGACAGGAGAAGGCAGTCAGACTAATCTGGTGACCTTAAATGATGTAAAATGCTTTGGGGGTCTCACGGGAATAAAGAGATGCAATAAATATTCCCATTATTATTTTCATTTAACAGAATGGGAAATAAAATATAAATCTCAAAATGAAGTTTGGCCTTGGAATGCATAAAGTCAGGAAATAGCAGTTATCCATGAATACGTTCATTATTATATAATTCAGCTTGTAAGGTAAAAGGCTTCCTCTTAAACCTTTCTGCTGTAATCATCAGGGGGCAGATTCACTAACGGTGAATTTTCGCCAGCGTCAGCTTCGCACCCATCACACCACTTTGCCAGGTGCAAATACGTTACTAATACGCTTATTCACTAAAATTCAAAGTTTCGTCCCATACGCCTGAACTCCTGCGACTTTTCGCTAGCGTTACTTTGACTGTGCGAGCATTCCATAGCGAAGATGCACAAGCGTTCGTTTGTGCCTAGCGAAACTTCGCTAGTGATCTTGTGCTTAGGTCAATTTGCATAGGGCAGGAAATTTAGTTGTTTTGACGTCTTTATTATAAATGTTGCTGTAAATGGTTAAAGTTACCGGTTTATATTTCACATGTCCAGGGAACTTTAATAAAGACAAGAGAGTTAATATAATGCCCTACACATGAGCCCACTGTAAAATTAATGTTCCATATGTTATAAAATATGTGGAGAAAACCACTTAACCAAAAAAGTAAGTTGGGACCTTTGCAGCCAATCCCGCTTAAAAAAAGGACTTTAATACATTTTCAGCACACAGAATATGATGTAAGTGACATAAGATTGAGGAAGATCCCGCTTCTTTTTAGCACTTTGCCTGGTCTGAGGTGGTGAAGTCAACTCTGGTGAAAGAGGTAGCGTTCAGTAAAATCCACATATTAGTGAATTTGGGGAGTAACGATAGCGATAGAGTGCAAATGAACGCTAGCGACGGTCCTGTTCGCTAGCGAAATGGCACCTGTGCCTGTTAGTGGGAATAAAAGTGGGTTTTGTTCAAACCAGTGCTGCCTATTATCACTTTTCTGCATAGACCATGCTGCCAGCTCATCATTCCCCTCTGCCAACCTCTTTCTTTAGACCCAGAAGGTTTTTGTATTTTCTTTTATCCATCTTAAAGGGAATAAAGGAGTAGATAGCATTCATTTAGTGCCTTGTGTGTGATTTTTCTATGACCCAGAATGTATCAACTGGCCTATAGATGCAAGTGTTTAAAAGGAAATCCAGCTCAGTTCATGCTTCCTCTTCAAAACAGGTGTCATGTTGTGTGTTTGTTTTCACTTCTTTTGAAGGAGCCACATAGCCCTTTTATTATATATAATAATGTAACAATCGTCCAGCTGAAATGAGGAGCCTACCATTTGTGGGGGGGATGGTTGAATCAAGGTTATTGCCGTTTTTATGACTGCTGGTGAGGACCCTGGGCAAATACCCCTTTTCCCTAAAAGGGGCACATTTACTAAGGGTCGAAGTGAATTCAAAGTGAATTTTCGAATTCAAAAACTTCGAAATTCAAGTAATTTTTTGGGTACCTCGACCATCGAATAGGCCAAATTCGACTTTGATTCTAATTGGAAAAACTTCAAATATTGACCATTCGAAAATCAAAGTACTGTCTCTTTAAAAAACTTCGACTTCGACACTTCGCCACCTTAAACCTGCCAAATTGCTATGCTAGCCTATGGGGACCTCCTAGAAGCTATAGCCAACATTTGGCTAAGTTTTTAGAATTCAAAGGTTTTTTTAAAAAAATTCGATCGATCGATCGATTAAATTGTTGAATCGTTGGAATCAAAGGATTTAATCAATCGATCAAACGATTTTACTTCGATCAAATATAGCCATATTCGATCAAAAAAAAACGTAGAATTTCAAACTATTGCAATTCGATGGTCGAATTTCGATGTTTTTTTCACTTCGAAATTCGACCCTTAGTAAATGTGCCCCTAAGTGTTACAAAGAAATAATTTATGTCTTACACTGTGACTGAAGGGGAATAAGTGTAAGATATTTATTTCCCTTTGTGTAAATGTTATCAAGCTCACAGCCTAATGTTGTCCATCATTTCCTTTCATATTTTGTCTGCCGTCACCAATCAGTTGTGCCTGTTTAAACTAAAGCAGCAGAAAACGGTAGCACAAGGACTTATTTGGATATAAAGCTTCTTCCAAGGTCTTAGAAAAGTGCAATGTGGTGTGAGAAACACATGCTAGGAATTCCATCCCTGTGAGGATCGCAGGCAGCTGTTTAGATCTCTGCGAGGCCGTTATTAGATTGTATTCTACACACCCCAGACCTGCTGTCAGAAATACTTAGCTTTCAGTTATCAGTATAAACATTAATGGTGAGAGGACATAACAGTCACTTTCCTTCAAATTGAATGTAGATGGCTGGGAGTGCAAAACATTGCTGCTAGTGCCATTGTAATGGCCGTTATTTGCACCTTGGGTTTAGAAACAAAAGCAACGGCCTCATGGCCCTGTTTAAATGGTACTCATTGCTTTAGAGAAAGGTCTAAAGCTGGCCATAGATGTTGAGATTTTTAAAAGATCAGATCCTGATCGTGAGACCACAATCTTCTCAGAACGATCGTACAATCGTACGAATTTACCATCAACTAAAAAGAAAAAATCATAAGATGTACGATCGTTCAAATCCCACTAACTGCACGATAATTTCAAAGGATCGGTCGGGCTTCCCTATAATCGGTCGTTCGGCAAGAAGAATCATCGCATCTATGGGGAGCTTAACTGATCTGGTCTGTCTGTAGATTGTAAGCTCCACTGTGTATAAGATCTGTAAATCTTTGTTCAACATTAGCAGTACTAGGCACTGGGATACATCAGCTTGGAATAATGTAAATTTGGTCTAATTAGTTTGTTGATAGGAAAGTGGTTGTGGGTTTGACCTGTGGTTGGGCCAGTTGCCAACCCAAATGCTTAGCATTTTTAGATTGGTCAAGTTCCCAGTTGTGGCACAGGCTGTGAAGAGTTATGTTTGTATATTGTAGAACAAATATGAGCAGTAGTGATAAAAGGCTGTTAAGTTCCCAGTTATCACGTCACAAAGTGAATACATACACACACCGTCTTATTACAGCCGACCTAAGGCTGTAGCAGGACGTACCCTGATAAGTCTGTTGCATTTGCTGTCGTACTTGAGAAGGCAACTGTGCCAAGAACGTGCAGCACTGCATTAAATGGACTTTTAAGTGGTTCCTAGTGCTATTCACAGTAAAGCTTATGGGCAGATATGGGGCTTTTTTGGCAGGGCGCCTTTAACGTTTACATTAGGATTTGTGATCACTATGCTCTATGGTCAGAATGCCCTGGCTCAATGACCAAGTTGAAGCTGTCTGCATTAAGGGATAAATGATTGGTTCCCTAGCCAATGTGATTTAATCAGTGCTATTATTAATACTAAGAAGCATTTAACTTACCGGTATTCAGACAACTTATTCTGTAACACTGTACAAAAGAAGAGGGCACACACACACCAAACACAGATGACATATACACACATACAGTAGTTACTATTATGTGTTAGTTAGTGGGACAAATCAAATTTAGTACAGTCTCCATATTAGGAAAAATTGTAACCTGATGTTCATATTTCCCCCCAAAGACCTGTGTCCAGAATTAGCATTGTTGGATGCATTGCTATTGGGGATGCTAAGGTGTATGAGTCTACCAATGTAGTATAAAACCACAGGGCTCTAAGATATATATGTGTGTGTCTGTCTTATGAACTAAAATAGCCAGCTGCATAGGTTGAATCCTGGCTGCTAACTACTATAAATACGACGAAGGAGGTTGGGAACAATTTCTTCATTTTTATCCTCAAGACTAACGGATTTGTCTGCATTTCACTAGCAAAAAAATAAGAACAGTGGTATTTTACAGGAACCCCAGTAATAAATGTGAGTTTAATAAAAAGAAAACGATTTTGTTATCTTGGCGAACAAATCATATCAATTGTATCCTGATACAGAAAGAAAAATAAAGCTCAGGGATCATGGGAGATGCTCTTAAAGTAGAGCTCATAATACATTTTAACTGATTCTTTGCTCCAGCTGTAGAACTCTACAACTCTTCATTAGTTCTCATTATAATGGGTTTCAAGATAGGTTTAGGTAACTATTAGCAACCTATGTTCCCCCCGCAACATATTAGATCCTGGGTTTATCTTTAATTTTCATGGCAAGCCTGTAATCCTTGTATCCTCAATGATCACTATCAGAGAATATAGTTGTTCTGTTTCTTTTGTTTTATAGAGCCCAGTACAAGATATCTTATACCTCCTCTGTAACAGAATGCAGCAGTTGTGTTCAGCTGTAGAACAACCCACAGTGAAGCTGTAGGGGGCACAGTCATAATATAAAAATGTATAATTTGTCCGAAAGTGGTCTTGGTTGTCTTGCTATTATGAGAGCTGCGTAAGGAATTCATAAGCAACTGTATAGATGTTTCTGTAGAGGGGATTTTCATTTTAGTAATATGTAGGGAAATGTATATTATGGATCAAAGGGGAAAATACCATTGAAAAGAAAAGCTGCTCTAGTATCTAAGGGTAAACTGCTGTCTGCTGCAGATGGCAACTGCTCATAGTTAAACCAGTAGCAAAATGAGCACTTGCTTGGTAAGAGGGTATGAAAAGTGTGTTAATTGGTGTGTTCCCATTTCTTTTGGGCTCTCTTAAGGTTCTGGCCACACGGGCAGATTCAGGGAAATTAGTCGCCAGGAGACAAATCTCCCATTCTTCGCAGCGACTAATCTCCCCGATCTGCCTTCCCTTGCCTTCCGCCGGCTAAAATGAAAATCGCCTGGGGGCAGGCACTCAGAGCGCTTCGTTTTCCGAAGTCACCCGTAATTGCCTTTCTAAGGAAACTTCAGAAAACGAAGCGCTCCGAGTGCCTGCCCCCAGTCGATTTTCATTTTAGCCGGCAGAAGGCAGGGGAAGGCATGTTGGGGAGATTAGTCGCCGTGAAGAAGAGGAGATCTGACTGGTGACTGATCTCCCCGATTCTGCCCATGACGCCAGACCCTAAATAGCCTTCTACCCATAATATCCCCTAAATATTCTGAGTTAGCCTTGTGAAGGAACTAAATTGGTCACTTCAACAAACACATTCTCTCTAACTAAAGGGGTGGTTCAGCCTTTCATGTAAACTTTTAGTATTTTATAGAATGGCCAATTCAAAACAACTTTTCAGTTGGTCTTTATTATTTATTTTTTTTAACAGTTTTTGAATGATTTGCCTTTTTCTTTTCAGCTTTCAACTGACCCCATCTAAAAAAAATGTTCTGTAAGGCTACAAATGTATTGTTATTGCTACTTTTTATTATTCATCTTTCTATTAAGGCTCTTTCCTATTCATATTCCAGTCTCTTGTTCAAATCAATGCATGGTTGCTAGGGTAATTGGGACCAGGTTGAAAGAACTGGAGAGCTGCTGAATAAAAAGCTAAATAAATCAAAAAACACAAATAATCAAATTACAAATACAAATTGTTTCAGAATATCACTCTTTACATAATAGTAAAAGTTAACTCAAAGGTGAACAACCCCTTTAATAAGGTATTCCCTAAAATCATGTAGTATTCAACAACACACCTGTTTTACATCCCTATACACTTGTATATGTATATCTGTAGCATATATTACCTTAACCATACTTTGGCACTGGATATTACTACTGTGGAGAAGAATCTTGTCCACCAAATGCCTCATTCAGTCTTTTGTTTTGCTTCTTTGTAGCAGATATGGGCCTCCTCTATTTTATTACACAGTGAAAAGCTGCTGCCTTATTGCCCTATGAAATTTACAGAAACTTAGGCGTGGGTCTAGGAAAAAAGGAATTTTTATGGAGTGGAGGGCACCTTTTAACACCCAAAGTGTGTCTAAGCGTGTGCAGAATATATGTGCAATCAACTCCTTGCTAACTCAGCAATTATAACAGTCCTCTTTGTGCTTCAGTGAAGGACAGGCAGCTTATATCCTGTGCTTTCAATGTATTAATGCTTTCCTGGCTGTATTCCAATTACCTGAGTAGCTGAATGAAACATAAAATCATTGGCCTCAATGTTCATCTTTTTACTGTTGGGGAAAAAAGTGTTAAAGGTTTATTTATAGAAGAAGAACATTACAGGAAGTCTGTAGCTGCTTTGCTGACGTCTTCTGTCAATCTCAAGGATCTTCTTGTACATGGTCTAGCTTTTGTCCTAGAGCTACTGAACTACAAGGACTCAATAGGGCAAATTTACTAATGGACGAATTTTCGCCAGCGACGGCTTCGCGACACTCCGTGCCACTTTGCCAGGCGCAAATTCGCTACCACTACACTAATTCACTAAAATTTGAAGTTGCGCCTCAGCAGCTGGGCGCTGGCGAATTTTCGCTAGTGTTATTTTGGCTGGGCAAGCATTTCTCGCTAGCATTCATTTCTGCCTAACACTCTTGCGCTTAGGTTAATTCGAATAGGGCGGGTACCTAAAAGTCGTATGGACGTCTTTAATAGTAATGTTGGTGCAAATGCTTGAAGTGGCCACTTTTTCAAACACGTATAATGAGCCATAATAAAGACAGAAGAGATCCTCTAATGCCCTAGACATGAGCCCACACTTAAAAAAATATGACATGCCCCTCAAATTAGTCTTAAAAAATTGTTCACACGTAAATCTTTAATCTTTTTGAAGGCGATCCCGCATTAAAATAAAGTTGCCAGCGTTTGTTTACAACTTTAATGCATTTCCAGCATACAGGATATGATGTCATAAGATTGAGGAAGATGTAGGTAGCTTCGTTTTATCAGTTCACCTGGTCTGTGGTGGTGAAATAAACTCTGGGAAATAGGTAACGTTCAGTAAAAAAAAGTCACCTGGCGATAGGGTGCGAACGTTATCGGCGGTCTGATTTGCTAGCGAATTGTCTTCTACGGCTGTGAATTGGCAATGTCCCTGCGGATGAGATTTCTGGCGAATTTTCGCTAGCAAAATTTGAAATCACATCTGTTACCTTTAATCATAATAGAACTTTGGAGTAAATATGTCCCATTCTTGATGAGCTTGACTTAAGAGAAGTAAAGCTTCCACGAAACCCAGTTCTGAGCTATTAAAAGGGTATTGCCACTTTCTAAGGTATTGACTGGGTTATAGTGCACACAGGGGTATACTGGGGCTCATTTAAAATTAGCCCACGCAGTATGCAAAATGCAAAAATAGACTGCAATTGGTCATTTTTTTCACTTTGCCCTTAGTGCTCTTACACTTATGCCCCCAGGAGTCATGAATGACCCCCTATTGTCTCGTATCTTCTGACTTATGAGACTTCAGGGTCATTACTTATGTAAGTGCGACGAAATTTCAACACAATTCACCATGTTTGTATTAACAAGAATGCAGAATTTCTTCTCCAGTGTCATTATGGCCACGAGGGGCAGTTGCTGCTGATGCATAGAACTTAACAAAGTTTTGCATGTATTTCAACACAAATTGGAAGCATTTGCCATGAAATGTTCTTATTCAGGATGGCATTATTTACGTAGCTCACTGTCAAAATCTGCACGGGATTATTTAGGCACAATTCCACTTTGCATAGTGACACAGGAGAACGGAGAACTACATCTTCCAGCATCCCACCAAGCGCTAAAGTAGGCCCAAGCCTTTCTGCATTGCCAGGGCCTCTCTTCTCTTATATCTGCATTTACCTGTGCCAGTGACACATTCCTCCCAAATACAATGATGGGGCTTCTGTGACAGATAAAGATAACAGTTCTATCAGACGAGTCAGATCATTCCTGCGTAATTACCTTTTAATTATAGCACCCAGCAAAGCTAGAGGGTGGCAGCTGTTCTTCTCGAAAGCTGCATTTGGCAATAAGTCAGCGTGAGTTCAGCGCCTGGTTCTGGGAATGAACGCTCCACCCTTGCAGGTGCACTGACTAATAGCTGCAAGCACCCACCACGTGCCACTGTGTGTTTTGGGCGTCAGTTGCTTTTAGAGTGACACAGGATTTCCTGCTGGCGAGTGAAATTCAAATGAGGGAAAGTGTTTTTGGAAGTCAGATATTCTGATACGAGCAGCTCAGTCATCATGTAAAATTTTCATCCATAAACGAAAGGTGTCTAAAATATACATTCATAAAATACTAGGTGCAAAGTCTTCCCCAGTAATCAACAGCAACCAGACAGGAGCTTGCGAAATGGTACATGCGATTTGGTAGTTTTATTAATCATTTTGTGGGTGCTTGTATGCACAGAACACACACACACACACACACACATACAGTATATTGTTCACATTAATGACTTTTATTACATACTGCAATGAGTACATATTACACAAAGGCTGCTGTCTTTTATTGGTCAATACAGAATACTGTAATATAAAGGGCAACTAGATGTCTATACATTAATAGGTTACCTTTCAATTGATCATGTTTAAAGCAGTGACATTAACAGTTTTCAATGTGTAACACAAACATAGAACCATGGCTTTGAACAGACCGTCATATGTGGGATATAGAAAATGTCTCACACACTGCCCCCTGGCTACAGATATGAATCAAGCCATTACTTTCCTAATTATAGAAAGAGGTCAGCCCTTGAGACTTATCTGATTTGTGCCTCACGCCAACTAAATATGGCTGCTTAACCCTTCCCTGGCATAAACATAAAACAGAATTATTCTTAAAAATAAACAAATGCAACGTACTAATGCAGATAACCCATTACAGTCTTTACAGGGTATTTAGTGAATAATATATATATTACATATACTGCAGTAATGTGCAGTATGGGTGCTATAGATACTATAGATATATTTTTGTTATACAATTTGCCAAATAAATATATATATGATGTGACATATATTTCCTCCATGCTCCACTGATTCAGACGGCTACTGGAGGCGACAATTCTATGCTTTTAGCGAAGTGGTTATATCTGAGCTGCATAGAGAACCTTTCCAGAGGCCAGGCAGAAATGAGGGCTGATTGTGTGTTATTGTATATATTGTATAGTATTGATTGACAACCAGTACTCTATATTAGCTGTCAAGCCACCACCCAAGTCCCTCCCTGAGTCTTTCTGTTCCCATCATGCTCATATCTAGCTCATATACTGACTGTCGATTTTGCTGAGTGGAGCTGTGACCTCAAATCTCGTAAAAGCAGAACATTATTCTATTATGGATTATACGGGCATGTGGGTTTGAGTATGGGCACCGTGGGTTGGTGCAGTTATGTTACTGGCAGAAGTCAGATGAAGGGGTGTGACTTGAGCAGGTTTTGGGGAAGGAAAGTTTGCAGAAAGTATATCTGAAAGGTATAGTAAAATTCAAGTTGCCTTTAATTTTAGCCTATAAATCATTAGTGGGAGCAAAGGTAAAACTGAAGGTACATTTCCCCATGAATATCATCTGAACTGTATGCTGTTGTGGGAAAAATGTCTGAAAAGTTTTTGGTTTTTACAATAAACGTGGTCATGTATATAATTTCAAATATCAGGCAGAGGACCTTATAATACAAGAAAAATGTATGATGTGTCCTTCTAAGGGGCCAATAGACTTCTTTATATAATACCATCATTTTATTATAATCCGCCCATTGAACATGTGGTGTCATAATCTGTCTGTCTGAGGCATTGCCCCTCAGACAGACAGATTATGACACCACATGTTCAATGGGCGGATTATAATAAAATGATGGTATTATATAAAGAAGTCTATTGGCCCCTTAGAAGGACACATCAGCTCCAGTTGTACAGCCCTTGAGCAACAGAAATATTTTGCTACTTTTTTCACTCTCTGAACATGAACATTTTCCGTCCTAATCAAAGAGGAAATGTATTTCACTCAGGAATCAGCAAATTTCTATTTGATTTAATATATAGTCACAACACAGATTCAAATTGTATTTAATGACCTTAGTACTACTTGTGTGTATTGCTTCTAATATATGATATATGGATGTTGTATTTATTCTTCTTGATAATTTTTTCACAAGGGGATAATGTAATAAGCAGCACATCCTTTACTCCAGGTCTAGTAACCCATAGCAACCAAGCGGATATATTGGCTTTCCCACACTAGAACAGTAAATGCTGCCTACATGGTTAATAGCACTGTAGCAAATCTTGTACCTTTTATAATATTATCTTTTCTGTGCTTTGGCTCAGTTATTACTTTACTATCGATACTCCAGCGCCTGATCCATTGACTGAATTGTCACATCTTGTGGTGTGTTAGCTGTTATGATTGGCCATGGCCACTGCATTAATTCTCTGGTTTTCATATCCTTGATCGGTATTTAATTAAGCCAGCCAGATGTTTCATTTAATTTGTGGTACGTGTATACTGGGGTGACAATCCCGACTGATGTCTTTGTACTGTGGATGTTGGTTCATTGATTAGACAAGCAATGCTGGGATTTTTGTTTCATACTGGTGCTGAAACAAGTAGTAACCACTGCATTAATGAGGTACTTAAAGTGCTACTTTCACAGGAAGGCACAATATATGAAGTGTGTATACAGTATGAAGCATAAGAGACTTGTTTCGGTTCTCTGTACCTAAGCTTCTTAACCAATACCTACTTCCTGCTGTGTTTGCTTCGGGTAAACCATCCTTTTCCTGTTTGGGTATAGCAATGTATGTGAAGCTGAACAGCACATACTGCTCTTGTGCTCGAAGAGCTCATCCATATTGGAACCGTCATGCTCTCTGAACTCTGAGCAAGCAAAGTCGCTTCATAACATCAGCCATGGCAGCTAGGTAAGTACTGCACAGAGCAGCCAGGCATCGAGACGAAGAATATCCTTAAAGAGGAACACCTTTCCAGACACCTACAACTATGTCTCATATTTTATATCTGACCATTTATATATATATACAGGTATGGAACCTGTTATCCAGAATGCTTGGGACCTGGGGTTTTTCAGACAATGGATCTTTCTGTAATTTAGATCTTCATAGCTTAAGTCTACTAAAAAAAAAACATTGAAACATTAAATAAACCCGATAGGCTTGGTTTGTCTGCAATAAGGATTAATTATATCTTACTTTGGATCAAGTACAAGGTACTGTTTTATTATTACAGAAAAAAAGGAAATCATTTTTAAATATTAGAATGGAGTCTATGGAAGATGTCCTTTCCGTAATTTGGAGCTTTCTGGATCATGGGTTTCCAAATAACAGATCCCCTACCTGTACAAGAATTATTTTTAATGTTGTTTGCCCCCCCCCCCCCGCTGGCAATGAGTGTTTATTCATATATGTGAAACAAGTTTGGAGATCAAAAGCCAAGCAGGTACATAAGCACAAATTTGGGAAGAGCACAGTGGCAGGAATGTTGCTTTGTTTACTATTCACCACTCAAGTCAAGTGGATAAGGCACATACTTGTATTTCTATTCACCATGCAGACAAAGGGAGGTAAGAGGTAGGGAATGGGGCTGGTGTATCAGAGAGGTTTGTACAAGCGCCCAGTGATTTTTACGAGCCCGATAAAATATATGTATGCAATTGATTTTACATAAATGTTCTGAGACACAGGGTTCCAAAAGCATTTGTGCACTGGGGATACCACTGTTTTTCCCCACCTCTGGCATGGTACTAAGCATACCTTATTCAGTTACATTGGTAGACAACAATTTAGTTATATATGTATATATATATGTATTTTGTAGGCCGGCTGAGGTAATCAATAAAACTGTATAACAGGGCGCAGGGGATGGTAGTACAAGCATCATAGATGTGTAACCCTTACTTTGCCATCCAGTCAAGGGCTTACAGTATGTTTACTATGGTATGAGATTCCTTATCTGGATACCTGATACCCAGAGCATCTTTTTCCCCTAATAATAAAACAGTACCTTATACTTGACCTTTAATAATCTTCTAAATTCGGTTGCAAACAATTCTATTGGACTTGCTTAATGTTTAAATGTTTTTTAGTAGCCCTATTATATATGGTAACCTTATAGTCTGTATAGTGATCCAAATGACAGAAAACGCCAGGACCAAAGCATTCTGATTAATAAATCCCAAATATATACACTGTGATTTTACCATCTCAGTCATGACAGTGTCTTTATGATCACTGGTTATTGTTGCTGATTCTACTTCAGCATATAGATATTATATAGGAAATTGAAAGTGGGGTTGCCACCTTTTCAGGAGAATAAAATCCAGCATTCCTATTCATTTAATCTCTCTCTTTTGCTCTCATTCCAGAGGCTACACTGATCTTGGGGAATTATGTGTAATAATATTTGCACTCCTTACATGGTTTTATGAATATCTAATTGTTTTAGAAAGAAAAAAAAAAAAAAAAAAAAAAAAAAAAAATATATATATATATATATATATATATATATATATATATATATATATATGTCAGCTGAATGGGATTTATTGTGAAAATACAATACTTCCTTCTTTATGGGTCAGTGCAATGCAGCAAGGCAAGAGCTCATCTCACAGTTTTGGGTCACTTGATATAGATTTGAAAATCCCCAAATTGTACACAGGAATGGGGGGGAGGTTCAGAGCAAACAAAAATCTATACATGAACCACATACTGAGATGTACAGAGCTCATAAAAGCAGCTATGGGCAATTTGAAGCAGATATTGTTAAATTACATCCCCCACAAGTAAATTCCATTGTTTCTTACTAGATATCGCTAAATAGTATTTTGTTAGGATTTAACAGCATTATTAATTTATAATAATTGAATATATGGGCTGCAAATAACAAAAGCTAAAACCAAGAGGATCCTATATTAAACATTCAAGCTATCTTAGTGAATAAATAACATTTCATATTCTCTTGTAGTGGGCCAAAGAAATATCAGTATTGGCAGGCTACTCATGGTGGAGAGGATGACTGTGTGGGTGTCAACTCATCAATAAATAACACTAATGATGAAGCTATTGTGGGGAGTTCATTCGATGGTAGGCTGCAATGAGGCGACTCCACACACCAGGATCGGTTTTAGGGCTTCCTGCCCGCGTTTATTTTCCAGCGGCTGCAGAATTTCCCCTCGCAGGGGGAAGGTAACCGTGGAAGAAGTAACAGTTCAACAGAAATGTCCAGCCTCCTGGCTAACACAAAATAAATGCTTTTGTTCCTTCCGACACTGAGCACTTCAGCAGTCTGTCTTACACACACCTGCTGCTCAGTGTCAGGTCTACTAAATAGGCCTAGGGCCTCCAGAAAACATGGTCTGTGGATTTGGGAATCCATCCCACGCTACTCTTGCGGATTCCCATTAAAACCACCCCAGATCACAAATTACAAAAACCCTGCAGAGAGTCAAAGTGTTTCTCTGCTAATAACACTACTGGCCTCACCTCACCTCACCTCACCAGTAAAAATGCCTGAGAATCTGTGGTTCAATGTAAATGCCATCAATCACTTTTGGGGACCTTTTTGCCACCATACCACACTATAAAGCAGAATGTATATATAAATTCAGATTTTTGTATATTGCATGGAAAGGAGGGCTCCAACTATATTCTAGGATCTATATATATTTAGAAAGGAGGCAAGGGGATTCCATAATGCCCCACGCTGCTATTGAATAAATCTCTTTACTAGTTGGTTTACAAATGCAGAGCTGGACAACTGGCTTAGTGGCCACCACCAGAGAGAATGACACCAGATGGCAGCTGTCTATCTCCCCCACCCCCTCCCTTAAGAGGTATTTTAATAATATTTTGATATATATGTAACCAATTCTTTTTTAAAACTGAAGATTCTCCTTCTGTTCAGATATTCAATTCTCTCGCATAATCATTCACAAATCCACCCACAAAATTGTGGGTGACCTAAGACACCAGCTAGATCACCTACGATTTTGCGTAGGCGCCAACTCACCTGCACAGTGCTCGAGTGATTTAAAATCTAGGTGAAAAGCTGGGACGGGCCTTCTTTTGGATCAACTAGCAATTAGGCAGGTTTTATATAGTCATAAAAGTTTGAATTCAGTGCTGGGAGTGAATGGGCCAGGGTACTGTGAAGCATATTAACAATGGTTGTGTCAAAAGCATTGTTCAATGGCATGGACATAAAGCTTAATTGTTATTGAGGTTTGCCTATGTAAAAGCTTGTTGAGGGATATTTTTTTATTCTGCAGAGAGATATTGATTCTATGATAGAAAACCACAAAGAGTATTATGTCTTCAGTCTGTGCCATGTTGTTTAGCTGTTAGAAGATAAAACTTGTATCCTTGGTACTTGAAGAAATGAGGCTCTGTGTGATGATAAGGCAAGGGCTGGTATGAACAAGCTCTACCTATAAAAAGTGCAATGAGCACAATTAATCACCAGCACCTGATACCAATGAATTGGTTCTGGAATTTAGGAAACATATTTGTTGCCCTTTAATCTGGCATACAGTAACCTCAGTGTAGTTATTTGGATATTGATCTTTCTGTCCAGACAGAAGTACGTCTGGTGTAAATTCTGGTGTCTGCACCCTATTCTTTAGAAGCAAGTGTGCAAGTGAAAGGGGCACATTTTGAAGCAAGAACCTTTATTGTAAGTGGTTTTACTGACTGTGGGGTCTTTATCTGTGCTGTTTATTTTATACTGTCTTTTATATTTTTAGAAAGGGATACAGTAATTGTGAAGCAATGTGTATATGTTCCTTGGAACTGACTGGCACTTAGTGCAAAGCACAAGATGAATTTTGATGTAAATTTACTTAATAAACAAAACTATTTTCATACCTATCTATGGATCAGACACATATTTAGCTTTTATTCTCTGTTCATATAACTGAAAAAAAATCTTAAGAACTGGGGTAAGAGAGAATGGAGTGAGATACAATAAAGAAGTTCATATTGAAAACTGAGAACTCATCATAAGACTGAGACTGTAGATTGCCATTCTATCTATGAGGATATTTGGCCAGTGGACTGGGGGGGGGGGGGTTGGTTCTGTATGAGTGTATGTTATTGTAATGTTAGTCTATATTATGTTTATTCTTTTGTAAAGTTTTCAATAAAAACATAAAAACCCTCTGTACTGAGAGAGAGCTATTTCCATGCAGCATGCCACTTTGCATGACCATGAATGGCCATATTTTGAAAATGTTTAAGTAATGAACTGCCTTTTGACTGTAGAAAATATTCACCAAGCAAAACACGCTCATTTCATATGCCTAAAGATTAACACAAATACAAACAAATCAGTAGGAATCAGCAGGGTCAGTGGTACTTTTTTAGTACCAAGTTACTATTCCATTCACCCTTTAATGAGCTGCACATATCATATGTGAGTCTTCTTTTCTAAGATACAAGATCTGCGCATTGTACTGTATGCTGTATATCTGTGCATTGGCATAACTGAACACCAAACTCACCATACACACACAACAGGGCTGTTTTCCTGATATAAAATGTGGCAGGTCATTTTTGGAAAAATAAACTGGATGGCAACCTTGAATGGCTGCACGGAACACTATTTTATATACCCTGTTATCTAATTGCTAGTAAATACTTTAAAATTTAGCTTACATATATTTTGCTTGCTGGTTTAGGAAATCTAACAGAGGGAGCATTAAAATGCTCTTTGGGTGAATTGTTGAAAAACAGAAGTCTGGGCGATGATCCTGGAAATAGTTTGGAGAGTGTGGTCTGGCCACGGGAGAGTGTGGGTATTTGGTCACTGGCAATGTCTCATAACACTGTGTTTACTGGAGTTATAAATAAGGTTTTATAAAATGGCCACGTGAAAGCCAAAGCTGAGTGCTGACCACACAAAGTCAGCAGATACAGGAAGGGACCAACCCATTGGCAAGATTTCTGCAGTACAGAATACTTTAAGAGCTGAAAGCAGCAGAATATATTGCAAAATAACAGCAGTCAATTCCTGGTTATTCATGGCAGATAAGACTGAGCCAGGCTTTCTGACTCTTGAATGAGATAGAATTAACACATGAAATATAGAAGTGATACTTATGCAGGAAATGCTCCCATCACACCAAGTTGGAGAGTTTCTCTATGTGCTCACTCCTCCTATCCCTGTGGAAATACATTGAGCTCTTCTATTGCAGCTCTCTTCTAGGGCACCATGGAATTTCAGGTACCACTTGGGTGACATGGTTACCTCTGGAGAGCAAAGAAGTGGGCGAGACAAGGCTGGAATAGTGTTGTGATTTGCACAAGATAGCTTCAAGGAAGGGTTGGATGGTTTTTTAGCAAGTGAAGGAATACAGGGTTATGGACAATATCTCATAATGCAAGTTGATCCAGGTACTGGTGCAATTTGCCATATTGAAGTCAGGAAGGAATGTTTTTCCCTCTCTGAGACAAATTGGAGAGGCTTTATAAGAGGTTTTTTCCTTCCTCTGGATCAACTAGCAGTTAGGCAGGTTATATATAGACCTAAAAGGTTAAACTTGATGCTTGTGTCTTTTTTCACCCTAACTTACTAATGTTACCATGCAAGGTCGGCAGATACAAGGGAACCCTAGAATTATCATCTGATTTGATGTGTCTAAACATAATGACTTGCACCCACTTTATTGCACATTAGAGCCATTTTCCAATGCTGCAAGTATCTCCTTGCTCCAGAATTTTTTTTCAATCATTTACTGATGTAAACAAAACATGAATGCACCTTCTGTGCAATTTAACCACGTGGGGACAAATTAGCATCCACATCGCCAACAGTAATTCCAGAGCATCCCCTCACCCTGCAGAATGCCTCAATAAAGCTAAATAGGCAGTAACATTGTATATAAGAAGCCTAATCTGGACCCCGCCACATTGCATTGCACTCCTGTGGTTTTTAGACCTTTTTTTGGTGGGGGACCTAAACCAACAAACAAACAGTTGTCTATTAAACAATAACTAATACAAGCAGTTAAAATACTTTAAATGTCAATTAGAGTACACCACAGGAAATATAAGAAATGAAAGAATAACTCACCATTGTGCTCTGAGGCCTTTTTCGGAATGTCACACAAGCTAATGGGCCTACTCAGATAAATACCTCATATTGTTCTGCTGTGCACTGAACACATCTCTAATTGATGTATTTAATTGATCACCTATTGCTGGGTCTCTAGCCCAATGTATATTCCTTAATAGGGATCAAGCTGCTCGTCCTAATCAGCCCTTTAGCTAAGGATATTTTTGCATTCACTTACCCTTGCTAAGGTTTAAGTTTGTGCGCTGTTTGTACAACCACGTACAGTGGCACTTAGTATATTCAGTATCTATCTATCTGCCCATCTATCTATCTATCTATCTATCTATCTATCTATCTATCTATCTATCTATCTATCTGGTGAATTACATATCTAGGTGTCTGTGTTTGAATTAGGAGTACATTCTCAAATTGCCATGTGTTTCTACGAATTTTGTATTAGCAAAGCATAACAAATATGGGGAAATATTGTAAATTATATCATGATGTTTAAGTCTGGAGTTTTCATTCGCTACTTAAAAGTATTGCTGCAGGACACAAAAAGAAAAGACCCAGTGTGCAGGGACTTTATAGAAGCCTAACAGTAGAGGAACTTTCCCATGCTTGTGTTCTTTAATGTATCCAGTACAGTGTCGCGTGTGAATAAGAGAACAGTGGGAGTCTGAGTATGAACTCAGGGACAGCAGAGGGTGCTGTGTTTCTTTCACTGAATCAAACATTCCGCTGTAAACAGTCAGGCCAATCACATTTGTATGTATGCAGATTTTCATTATTATTGTTCTTATCTTTCATTTATAAAGAGCTGACACATTACACAGTGCTTTATGAAGATTGTTCATCAGTCACATCACTCCCTGCCCCAGCAGAGCTTAGGCTCTTAAATCTTTATTCAGTAGCGTCACTAGAGGGGGACGGGCCCTGGTGCGTGCCGCGCCGCCGGGCCCGTCCCCCTCCGTTCGGCCGATTTTGGCCGCATTTGACAGTGGCGGGTGAGCTGCCGGGGGCCCTGAGGGGGTGCGGGCCCTGGCCCGCTCGCACCCCCTGCTCCCCCGGTAGTTCCGCCACTGTCTTTATTACAGTCACAAAGGCATTAGGGTCAGTTTCATCTGGTGAATCTTACATATTATGTATGCTATGTATGTATATTGTGGTAGGAACATGATCGTTTGTATTTTAGAGCAAAAACCAGAGGTCTCCTCAAGCGCAGCAACTGTGTCCACTTCCCTTGAGCTCCAAGCCGCAGCTACTTTATTTAGCAAAAGGACAGCATCCCACAGCCACCTTACTGCACGTAGATGCTTGAGACTGCACTAGCTATAAGGGAATAATCTCTAACTCAGGCACACAGTGTACTGCCTCTGTATATACTATTAAAGAACTGACAGTATGTTGCTACATGGATCTTCAACCTGAATGTATTTAACAGTTAAATCACTGGATTAGTGAACATTGGTGTACTTGAATGTAGTCAAACTCATTTGTGCATACCTCCCAACATTTTGGAAACAGAAAGAGGGACAAAAAGATTTGCGCGGTGACATATTTGACCTCGCCAAACCTCCTATTTACCAAAATTTTACAAAATTTGGTAGGTTATGAAAGTTTGAACACATTTCTATGGTTTTTATATGTTATTACAGTTTTGCTAATGAAGGTGAATTGCCCTTTAAGCTGTGAGTCTTCCTTGTTATCTTATCTAAAACTGTTACAAAAGTATCTTAAGTATATATTCTGGACTCTCTGCCAAGAGACAATTAAGTTAGAACTCTGTATCTTTTTCTGGCTGTTCAATGCAGCAGATCAAAGACAAACTCGAGAAATGTCAGTACAAATCCGGGACTGCGGTTCAGCTGTCAAAAGCGGGACTGTCCCGCTCAGTTGGGAGGTATGTTTGTGTAATATGAATGTGTTTTGCTATATTTAAAAAACTGCTTATGTACACCTTCATATGACAGGAACTAATGCATCAGAGCTGTTTCTCTTCTCATCTCCTGTTACACAGATGACAAGCATTGAGTTTCCCCTCCTGCGACTTGAGAAATACTGCTTGCAATATCATGGGAGGAATATATAGGTTGCAAATATCAAATAATATTGCTAGTAATTTCTGATTTAAAAAAAAAAAACCACTAAAAAACACAAATAAAAAATGAAAAACAATTGTAAATTTTCTCAGAATATCACTCTCTACATCATTCTAAAAGTTAAATCAAAGGTGAGCAACCCCTTTAAATAAATTATAAATTACTTGTACCATATGGAATATTGTTGGGGTGACTGCTTTTCAGCTAGCTGCTGTTGTACCGCCTATATAAGGTATGCTAGGAACTGTAAATGACGGCTGCAGGGTGGACATTACTGTTAGAGTATTGACACCCCCTTGGAAATATTTTGTGAGCCAACATGTAATCGTAATATCATAATGAATACATTCTTCTCTCTTCTTTTACAGTGAACAGAGTATCTGCCAAGCGCGAGCTTCCGTTATGATCTATGATGACACCAGTAAAAAATGGGTGCCAATCAAGCCAGGCCAACAGGGGTTCAGCAGGATTAATATATATCACAACACTGCCAATAATACCTTTAGAGTAGTCGGTGTTAAACTTCAGGATCAACAAGTAAGTACCTGTAGATTTTCTAAATACTTTCTCTGCAGGATAACTACTTTATGCTATGCGAGGGATATCTTCATTTCTATTCTTCATTATCAATATATGCAAGTGAGGCACACCAAAAAATGAATACAAAACAGGGGGGGTTGTGGGTGCACACCTGGGGCCAATTTCAAAATATCTAAAGCCCTGTCTAAGTAATTCAAGTAAATATGCAAGTGCATGTAATTTTAAAAACAGGGTTTTTTGTTACAAAGTTATGATCATAAAATTGATAAGCCACCATACCACGTCGAGGTTTGCTGTGCACCCACAACCCCCTTTTTTACACCAACAAATGGACATGTTGGGCGTAGAGCATCAGTTTTACATATATCAGAGAATCAGCATAAACAATGCACAATTAATAAATGTTGAAATAGAAAGCCCTCTCCTCTACTACGGAGGCAAATAACTGAATTCAATAATATCAATAGCACCAGCAGTGACTGGGTATCTAGTCTTGGCCTATTACAGTATGCTGTGCAGAGTTACAGTAAATATACTACATAAATATCTAGGTTTCACACTGGTACTCCTTAAATGGTGCAATCATTCTAAAAATCAAATCTGCCATTTATCCTGTCTATAAATATTCTTTTAATTGGCCAAAAAGTAAATTAATAAAACTGAGATAATTTTGAAAGCCCCTCTCCTTTATGCATTATAATATAGTTGTCACAAGAAATAATCCTTGAGGTAAGAGCAGCAGATATGTCATATGAAAATCTAGATGCAACTGAGACAGTTCTAATATCAAACTATTCCCTGTTTTAAAGGGGAACTCCACAAGAACATAACTTGTAAGCATAATTTCAAGCAACTTTGCAATATACATCAACTAAAAACTATGCACACTTTTCATGATTTTTAATGGTTTGGAACAGTTCCCTAAGCCTAGCCCCCTGCTATTCTGCTGATCTGTCTGACTACTTTGCTGAGCTGGCTGACTACTGTTACTTTGTATCAGCAACCATCTGTCCTTAGCCTGCATCCTCCAAATCCCACAATTCCCTGCATGTGTGATTTCAATAAGGAAAGGAACATCACAGTGCAATGCATTGTGGGTTATGTAGTTCCTGCATGCTGTCTGTAAGCTGTGGAAAAGTTGTTACAATTTGTAACATCAGTGTTTAGTCCCTCCTTCCCTGCCAGGATTTCAAATGATGCAGAAAGAGAAGAACTGTTAAACAGCTGAATTTCAGCATAGAAAATGGCATTTATTCATACTTTTTGATAAAACAGATAACTGTGATGGGTATATTAGGGGTTTCTGTGTTATGTGGGCCTCTTTATCAAATTTTGGTTTTTGGAGTTTGAAGTTCGGTGGCTAATTTTAATACTGTATTACTCTACTGTATTACTCTATGTTCTCTAACAATATCAATAAAGGGAAACAAATCATTTTACAGTATAAACATTTGCCTCAAAGGTTTTATAAGAAGTGCAGTGTAGACTCATTGGGGTTATGTAATAAAGGTACTTAATTTGCCATAGTGCAGTAACCCATAGCAACCAATCAGCCAGTAGCATTTACTGGTCACCTGTATAAAAGCTAACATCTTATTGGTTGCTATGGGTTGCTGCTACTGGGCAAACTTAGTGCCTTTTATTACATATAGGGGATTAAGTTCTGTTATCAGATAGGAACAATGACATTACCATATCATTTAATGAACCCTAATATCACTTGAATTTAAAGAAAACAAAATCTCCAGTAATGGTTATTATTTTGCCATAGTTCAAAAAAGAAGTAAGTAGCAATAAAAGGTCAGCATTAGGCCAGTCATTCTTATAAGCAAACCGTTTGTAGAAAATGAGCAGGCACTTAGAGCCTATGATTAAGTATCCTGTTGATACGAAACGCATTAGGCTGTGTCCTAGTGCTCTTCAATAAATAAATACTTTTTAACTGAAAAAGTCTGCTTGGAAGATTGGTTCCCTCAGCTGAAAGTTCAGGTTGGTGCACCTGGACCTCTTCCTTAAACTGGTGAGTGTGTAGGGAAGTGTTATTTGCTCTTTCCCTAACTGCATAACCCTGTGACTTTAAATCTGGAGCCACCAAATACATGGCTGCTGCTTGCACTGCAGTGAGACAGTTTTCAGCCACAGCCTGGCCAATGTGTCCCTGCTGATTTATTTGAGTAGGAAGCTAAGGATTTCACCTATAGAACATTTACCCATATAGGGAATCCCATAGTCAGAGCACAGGGAGCACATCATAGTGACTGGAACTAGTGCAGCTGCCTGAATTATTGCTAGGGAAGTAATCCCTGTAGGATAGATAGGCCTTCAGCCCTGTAGTGAGTTGCCAGCGTGCACACCGGATCTGGACTGTGGATTTCCCATCAGCCTCCGTGGCACGTGCAGTGGATCTCCTCAGGAATTCAGGAAGTCTTTTCCTACACCAGCATTCCAAGCTCAGTGTGGATGCAGGGAAGCAGTCTGGCAGCTTTAAGGTTGGGGCTGACGAGCAGATTCGGGGAGATTTAGTCGCCTGGTGGAATTTGAACCTCTGTGAGTGTATTAGCGCAGGTGACTCTTCATTCAAGCATTGGGAAGGCAGACGGAAGGGGAGATTGTTGCCACGCAGAAGAGGCGCTTAGTCGCCAGGCGACTAAATCTCCCCGAATCTGCTTGTCTGCCCCAACCCTAAAGCTGCCAGACTGCTTCCCTGCATCTGCTCTGCCTCACAGGATCTCTTTCTTCTTTCACTGAGACTTGGTGAGAGCTTTACATTAGACAAATACAAGAGTCCTCTGCGCTCAACCCATTATCAATATATTTAAGACAGAAACATTTTGTGCATACTGCTACTGAAAAATGCCTTACCCTTTAAACAAAACAGGGATTGTTTGTCCATACTGTATATTGCAATATATTTAAGCTGGCCAACTACGTCAAAGTCATCCCATATCTGGCCAGTCCTACACTCAATTTTCATCTGATTTTTACTTTACATCTGACCTTTACTTTTCACACCCCGGGGTGCATCAATCTGGTGTTGCAACACATACCTCTGATATTACTACTTTGCTATATCCTGCAGACCCCAAGTGTGCACACTCACCATTCTTAAAGTGACAGTGGATATTAACATACAAAGGGTGATATTGTCTAATATTCATTGTATTATTGTTATTTCACTTATTGCATTGCATATATTGCATTTCTAATATTACATATAACTGCATATCTGCCTATTGTGTGGTTTATTGTCTGCTACAATTGGTACCAAAATCACTGCTATTGCAGTTCCCAGGTAGTTGTATGCCACCAATATCTGGCTTTAGCCCTGGCTGGAGGCACTTAACTTATCCAAACCCTGCAAATCTCCCACTTAGCAGAGGCTTGGGATCTATACTGTTAGCGCCACAGTGTGGCCCTGGATATTTTTGCCAAGAAAGGGTTACAAGTGTTTTTCACTTTTGAGACCTGGAAAGATTTACTGCTTCTACCCATCGGTGTTTATGATTCTATTCTTATAAGTAAACCTAAATACAGAAATAATACAGCAAACCATGGAGCAATTTGTTTCTTTCTATATTTTAATAGTGAGTGAAAATGGACAGATAAGGGAGTAGTTGATCTTGAAAGGGTTATGATTTGAGGTGCCTGCATTTCCCCAATAAATACACTTGAAATATGGGACATTATTTGAACTGTTCCACATGTTCCTGGCTAGGTTCTATGGAGAAGTGATTCACCTGTTACCTTACATCCATTTATAACTATTGGCCATTTATCATATTGAGTAATACAAGATCACTTGTGTGTGAGATTGCAGCTCCCTGTATTGATTAATACAAATGTTTAAATAACTGATTCCTCTAAATATGCACTGCAAAACTGATAGCTGATTTGTTGTTAAGGGCACATACTTACACCTAGTTTGACTTTAATTATAGTACCAACTACAGAACACTTAACAGGAAAATAAAATAAAATCCTACTTATAAATGGGTTATAAATATGTTTTGTTTTTACAAGAAGCTGTTCTTCAGTGTTAAGTAAAAAAAAAAACCCTTCTCTTTACAGGTAGTTATTAATTATTCTCTTGTGAAAGGTCTGAAATACAATCAGGCCACGCCAACCTTCCACCAATGGAGGGATGCCCGGCAGGTGTACGGTCTGAACTTTGCAAGCAAAGAAGAAGCCACCACTTTCTCCAATGCAATGCTGTTTGCTCTCAATATCATGAACTCGCAAGATGGAGGTAATGATGCGTTAGTTTAACACTAATAAGATGAAATGTTCAAATAATGACAGTAAATACAATGATGTACATTGGCATTTCTAAAGAGAATCTTTGATTACATAGCTAATATCTAGATATAATCTCATCCAAAAAGGTTAGGAAATCCTGCTGCACATACAGGTATGGGATCAGTTCTCCAGAAACCCGTTATCCAGAAAACTCAAAATTAGAGGAAGGTCATCTCCCATAGACTCCATTTTAATTAAATCAAATGTTTAAAAATCATTTCCTTATTTTTAATAGAATAGTACCCTGTACTTGATTCCAACTAAGCTATAATGATTCCTTATTAGAGGCAACAAAATCCTATTGGGTTTAATTCATGTTTGAATTCATTTTTAGCAGACTTAAGGTACGGAGATCCAAATTATGGAAATACTTCTTGAGCATTCTGGGTAACAGGTCCCATACCTGTAATAGGAAATGCCAATCTGTGTCAGATTAGGACAGCAAGACGGATAAAAAAAGGATAATTGTAAAAGAAGACAATTGACAATGGCTGCCTGCATACCATGGCTATAAAGATCATGACATACAGCAGAACATCCTTTTGAACAATGTTTTATAAACTTTATATAGTGTATAGTTTTAATGGTGGTTTTGTGCTATTTGCTTGGTCTAATATACACTGTATAGTAGCGCATAGTAATTTGTATGCGCAGAACATTTCTCTTCAGGATACTTACATAGAGTTTACCAGGATATGGCAACCCCATTTCAGACAAATCTAAATGGGTGCAAGCATTAGGATCATCCACTTGGGTGCAAAATGAATTTGTTAAGACAAGTTGTATGTATACACTGTGCAAAATGCACTTTAGTGTGGGCTTAGGCTGAGAAAGCTTTACTGTGCAACACATCATAGAACAGAACACAACGAAAGAGTGGCCACGATATGGACCTGTGAGTTTTCTCTCTCACATCATAGAACAGAACACATTCTGCCAAACTCACACATTAATCTGTTTTTTGCTTATTGATTTGCATAATGAAAGAGCATGTAATTATATGGGTTGTCAGTTTTCCTCCAGCATAGGCTTAAATTCCCACAATGCATTGAGAGTTCTTTGAGACAATAACAGAAGTGTGCCAGGCATTGTGGGAAAGGACACCTTAGCCAGAAGACAGCTTTCTACCACTGATTTGTTTCCATAATCAGGCAAGTTGTGAATAGAAGAGCAAAGCATACAGATAGTGCTTTTAATAGCCACTAAATAACAAAGTTGGCATTATTTTAATTTTTTTTAAAGTAAGTATTCCTAGTTTTTTAGTAAAGTTTGCCATCCATGCCACTAGCCATCGAGTGCCGTTGTGTTGACTGGGCTTTGGGTTACCAATGGCAGCTATGAGCTGAGTTCCATGTGAGTATTAGCTAGTCTGGATTGTTATAATGACAAGCTGCACTGATTTCTTTCTTTAGAAGAGATTAAAATCTCATTTCACATATGTCCCTCTGCACATGGCCCTGAGTTTCACACAGGACCTCTTAACCCTACTCTATTTCACACTGACAAGTGACATGTGATGCTTCTTATAGGGAGGCAAGGTCTGATCTGGAAGACCCATCTCCAGTTTCAGTGTCCCCAGTCTGCTACAATCTAATACATATATGGTGTACTGGGGCTGCTGTTAGCTTTTCTTGTCACCACTCCGTGATTGGAGGGCTTTCAGTCCAAAATATCCCAAGCAGTTTTGGGTTGGTGAATCTTGGCTTGATTTCAACTGAATTTATTTTCCCTTGCTGTGCTCATGGGATTTCCTCATTTGTGTTCAACACTAATTCGGACCCAGCGTGTTGGTATACTTTTGCCTGATGTGTCATTTGGATACACTCTCCTTTCTGTCCTATGCGGGAAATAATCTGAAGGATTTGCTAATCTGCCCATTTTCATGGTGGAATTTGCCAGATAATCTGGTTCCTTTAAGATGCCAGTCCGTCGGGCTCGACAAGGTCATCTTAAACGAGTCAGCTGGGCAACTATCGACCTGATGTGTAAGTATAAGGCTTTTCTTATAAGCCCTTTTTTCAGTAACCCCCTACCTCATTAATAACAAATTGCAAGTATCATAATGCATAGTGATATAATGGCTGTGTTATTCTGCACTGTATTATGTGTCTTCCCAGCTACTGAAGGGGGGTTACATTCCATCCTAAAATTACTTGCACCCCTTGCATTACCAGCATGGGTATTTAGAGGGAGTAGTATGGTGTACTAATACTGGTAGACCCTGCCAGTCCAGCACCAACAAATTAATCACATTCAGAATTGCCTTGGCATATATATTGCTGCTGTATACAACTCCCATCATTCTCAGCCAGCTGTAAACTACACATGGTAAAATGCACAATAGTCTGTGCTAGCACTGTTATCACTGGTTTGTGATTATGGCTAATACTGCCTTCAGATATTCTGTTTGCATTCATTCCAACTGCTAGCATATCAGACTGGATCCTAGGACGTCCACTGAACTACAATTTCATAGTTGGTTGAAAAATGGCAAGTTTAACCTCTTACACAAGAAAATCCAACCTAGTTCTGCTTTATCCAAATGAAGGCACATTTGTCGAAATCAGTGTGAAATATAGTTGTAAAATGTAGCCAGTTTTCCTCTTTGGAACCTTTAATAATGGGGCCACAATTAACAGGAGGCCTAATAGATGTATGCCTATATAAATATATTTGCTTAAATATGTGGAATATACAAATATAATTGTTGTGTATCAGGGAATAAAGATTTAGGGGCAGATTTATCAAAGCGCAAGATTTGAGCACATCACATAGAAACTCCTGTGGGGTTTTTAGAAGTGTATTTATCAACGGGTGAAAGTTAGAGATCATCTTTTGATAAATACACTTCTAAAAATCCCATAGGAATTAATAGAAAATGGGTGGTCTGTGGTGGAAGGGTGGTAGTCTGTGGTGTCTAATCTCACACTTTGATAAATCTACCCCTAAATAATTTTTGCCCAGTTACAATATGGTGGCTATCATTCATGTAAATTTAGTTTTATAACAATTTGCCATAGTGTTAGTGAAAACTGGGTGTTTTGTTGATGATCAATGGCCTTTCCGTGTTTTTGTACATTATGGGGCAGATTTATGAAAGGTCGAGGTGAATTTTCGAATTCAAAAAATTAGAATTTCGAGCTATGTTTTGTGTACTTCAACTAGGGAATAGTCCAAATTTGATTTGAATTTGAAAAAAATTTGAAAATTCGAATATTGAAATTGATCATGTACTGTCTCTTTAAAATTTTGACTTTGACCATTCGCCAACTAAAACCTGCCGAATTGCTGTTTTAACTTATGGGGACCTCCTAGAATCAATTTGGAATCAATTGGTGGACTTTGAAAAATCAGTTACAAGTTATTTTTGGGAAATTCGTTATTACTTCAATTCGTACGATTCTAATTCGGTCGAATACGGACCTATTCAATCGAAAACGGACCTATTTGGCCAAAAAAAACTTCAACTTAATTTTCGTTGGTCTTTTTGAATTTTGAAGTTTTTCTAATTCGAAATTCGACCCTTGATAAATATGCCCCTATGTATCTAATAGGAGCAGTGTTCTATCCCCAATCACAAGCACTTGTCGGCAGAAGAGGCAGACCTTGATCAACGGGGCCCACTGGGTTTTTTTCCCATTGGCCCAGTACAAACCAGAATAGTAGTAACCCAACCAAACATGCTTTCACCAGCAATTTCAGTGATGTTTCTCTGACATAAAAAGCTTATTTATCTCTGTTAGACAGTGGTGACAAACCAGAAGCAGTCCTCCAGTTTTTGGTAAACTACAACTCCCAGCTACCCTTCACAGTCTTTGCTTACTGCCGCATCTTTGTATGAGATCATCTGTAATAGCTGGAATATGTATAATATGTTCTTTAAAATCCAAATCTTGCGTGGCTCCAATTACAAAAAAGTTTGCAACTTAAGATGTGCTCAAAATACAATAATGTTAATTATATCGTTTTTTTGCCTCCTGTTACTTTGAATTTATGGTTCTGTGGAATGTCACTCATGTGCTTTGCACAGCAAAGGAGCCAGTGAAGTTTGCAGGGAAATGCCCAAAAAGAGGCTGTAGATGAAAGCAAAAAAGCCAGGCTCATGCAAAGGAATATCACTTGTGGTGTCAGGTGGTGACAATCTTATCCATGGCCACATGGCATCACCACTAATGAAACCCAGTAGCCCAAATGATCCTGAAACCTGCAATCTATTCTCCACAACAAATGTTATCTGTTTCCTAATTCTCTGTCCTCTGTAATCAAAATAGAGTTTATTTACTATGGGATGGGGTGCGTTTGGGCCCAACATTGTATCTATAAACTTATACGGAAAGCATTGCCCATTACCAAGGCAAATACAGTAGAGCCCAGGACTTAATATTCACTCTTAAACAGACTTAAACAGTAGATATTCTACTAAACAGAAAATATATTCACTGATGCTTAAAGAGTATGTAAAAGCAAAAAAAAAAATCCAATTTTTACTTTCTCCAATCTATCTCCAATTAAAAAAATGTGTATAATTTTTATAAGAAACATGACTGTATGCAGTGAAATTCCCCCCTTCGTTTTACTTGCTCTGACTGCTGTGGATCGGAAACTTCAGACGGTCCCTAACTGCTCTGCAGGGAAACAGAGCCCCCCACCTTACTTCCCAGAACTCAAGCAGCTTTGTTTGTTTCCCTGTACAGGAGCCAGTGACCGTGTAGAGATTTGTATCCGTAGGCCCAGTGCAGTCTGCATATTCTTATTATTAATCAGTCTTGCTGTAATAATAGAAATGATTTAACTTGTGCTGTTTTGATAATTTATGACGATCCCTAAGCTTAACCTCCCAACTGAAGCCCAGACCACACTGAGCATGTGCGTAGTCTTGGTCTTGCAAAGATGCTTAACAAAGTTACAAGATGATGACCCCTACGGCCAACTTTGAAAGCATAAATCATTTGTTTTATTAGGCTTCTGGTGCAGTAAGTTCATGTTTATGTGTCAGAAACAAAATACAACATTTCTAGCATTATTCTATTTTATTCCCCTTTAAAGGCAATATTCTACCTCATATACTATCTCTTAGTATAATGTAGAAAGTGATATTCCGAGACAATTTGAAATTGGTATTCATTTTTTTAATTAATGAGCTTTTTGTTCAGCAGCTCTTCACTTTGGAATTTCAGCAGCTAGGGTCAATTTACACTAGCAACCAGCCAGTGGTTGGAATGAGAGACTAGTGGGCCAATTTATTAATGTTTGTATTTTTTCAAACTTTCTAGAGCCAAAAATCTTGCATGTGAAGAATGGTTTTAAAACTGAAGATTTGCCATATTTTTCAATAGTAAAAACTGTAATGAAAAAGCTGCTGAGGTCTTGTAGAAGCCAATGGGATCTGTCCTTAAATTTATAATATTTAGTTACTTCAAGGTTTTTAGAATTTTTCAAATTTCTTTTTGCTTGTAAATGCATGAAAAATTCTGAGTAAACAAGGATTTTGAGGTTTTCATATTCTTATTCGGATTCGTTCCATGTTTTTATTCGTTTGTGCGTTTCATATTGGGATTTTTTAATAAATAAGTAGACATTCATGCTTTTTTATTTTGAGTTTAGTCATGGTTGAAAAAACCTAAATTTGAATTTTGATAAATAGACCTCCTTGTGTTTTTGAACTATTTAGATTGTTGATCAGCAACTCTTTAGTTTGCAATTCAGCAGCTATTTGGTTGTTGGGGTTCAGATGACCCTAGCAACCAGGTAGTGTTTTAGAGACTGGAAGATGTATAAACTCTTAAAGTAATAGTTTTCGGCTGATGGGGTTAGTGACTCCATTTGATAGCTGGAATCTCAATACGTACTTATGTGCTCCTTTACACACGCCCAGCCTTGCATTTGAATTAAAGAGATACTGACACCAGAAATTTAACCTTTTTTTTACATAAAATTGACTTTGCATGCTTATTAGAATTTTGCCATAAAGTATTTGCCCAATGCTTTTACATTACCTATCTGACTCCCTGTGATCGCCTATGAGAGGGCTGCCATATTTGTGCAGCAGGAGTCTATTGGCATTAGAAAGTTTAAGTGACAGGCTGAGATGGGACAGTCAGGTTGGCAAAACAATCAGGTTTAGGAACTTCAACTAACAATTACTTACAAAAACAAACCTCTCAGCAAAAAACAACCAGCATGACCTATAGGTAACTTTTAATGTACATTCATATTTTAAAAAGTAGTTTTTGGTGTCAGTATCACTTTAAGAAATGCTTTCAAGCATCATTTACCTAAAAAAATGTGTTTATCGAAAGGTCTTCATTCTCTGTGCAGAACTGTTGCAGCTTGTTCATATGCTTCAAGTTTGTTCATTCTAGTGGTTGATGAAGTCCCGTAAGGTTTTGGTAAAAGAATTTATAGCAATGTTCCTGCAGACAGAACCTTTAATGTAATTCCAATCAGCTTTATGTAAGTGCGCAGGTCAATGTGTGTTATAGTAGAAGAGGGTGCCAGTGATAGACTGGGAGACCTGGGAGAGGTCTTTCTGCATCAATTGCATGTAGTTTGGGGAAAGGATGGTGATCACTCTAGACTCAAGGTAGAGTCCTGCAGCGGGTTGGGTACCGGCGGGTTACCTGCAAAAACCTGTGGTACCCTGCGGGTTGCAGGTAGAAGTTTCAGGATCGGGTATAGACGCGGGTCAGCTGGTTGTGGGTCTTTTCAATAGCAAGTTTTACTCCTTTTTTCTGATCATGTCTACTTTTAATAATGTCACTTCCGGTTTACAATGACAGCACTTCCTGTTTCTTGATGGTCAGCGGGTCGCGGATCGGGTTGCGGATAAGGTACTTGCGTGTCGGCTAGCAGGTCCAATCAGGTAAGTATGCGGGTTGCAGGTCCAGGTTGCGGGTAGGGTTCAGGGTTTAACAAATTGGTTCCGCACAGGACTCTAACTCAAGTAGTAACATAACTCAGGGGTGGGTGAGCATCTGTGGCTGTTTCCAACCCTTAACTGAAGGGATTCTGCTGCCAAACATTGTTTATTGTGTGCTTGACATCCTTCTGTAACAAGACATATGTCATTATACCATTACAGTTGTAGAAGTTGCTGTAATATGTTGGTTTGCTTGTTTTCTGAAATTGTTATATGAATGACTATGAATAAAACAATATGTTACAAGCTGAGTTTAGTAAATGAAAACCATGCATACCCTGCAAAATATGTCCTTATAAGCACTGCATGGTGATGTCATCAGTTATTAACAACGCTTAGTGAGATCACTTTTGATACATGATCTGTGAATTACAGTTTCACAGATAATAGCTAGTATAGAAATAAGTTCCCTGACCTGTAGGAAATCAATTGGCCTTTGGCTACAGAGTTTCTGGGTGACTTCTAATGCCCTTATGTATTACAATATGTGCTACATTATTCACTAGACAATACTATATAAACAATACTATATAACATTTACTCTATGTTCAGTATATAGATACACCTAGATGTGATTATGTTGGAAATACTGCTTATGGGAGGAGGGAGACTGTTCTTGTGGATACAGTAAAGCGAGAATTTAACTGAAGCACATTTGTAGTTCTTTTATGGTCACTGCCAATACTGTAACAAGACAACATTCATTTCTACTGATTTTTGAAGTCTGTAAAATATACTGCTCCATTAATATGTGGAAGAACTGGTTTCATTCACTGTATCACTTGGAGTTAGAAGGAGCACTGGGAAAGGGTCTGATGGTTTGGAATGTCACATTTACAGGAACGTAATATTGGAAATTTAGTAGGTTTCAAGCAGCAATGATGAGCTGAGAGAATGTGCCGAGCCATAAAGCCCTATTTTTAAAAAGCTATTTTATTAACAATCAATTCTGCAGTTTCAGTAAAGGAATATCTTGGCTGGCATTTCCCAGAGCAGCGATGCTTTCACTCGTGCAATAAATACCCCTCTGGAGAGGAAACTATCTCTCCCGGGGGATTGATCAATGAGGGACATTGTTATTATAGGAGGAATTCTGAGATGGTTTGGAGTCCCGGTTTAAAGGCTTACGTTCCTAGCAACCAACACAAACCAGCTCCAAGGAGTTTTAATCTTATTTTTATTACGCACCACATTTCTAATCTGAGAATGACACTTTGGATGCTTCACGGTTTGCTCTAAATCTGGCAGGGCTAAAAGGGAAATTACAGACAGTGCTGTTTCCAATATTAGTCTGTTCACAGTTATTAGATGGCTCCAGTTATCCACCTGTAGTTGTGTCTGAATAAAGTCTCACTTGTTATTTGCCAGCTATGCACATGATATATGGGATGTCATGTATAATATTCAGCAGGGAGGGGACAGGCACATTACTGTATGTCAGCATCTTCCCAATTACAAGTGATGAAAAGTCAGAATAAATATTGCATACCTGGCAAGCAAGTTGCAGGATATTGTATAACATTAAAAATTAACTTAAGGTGAACCACCCTTTAAGTGTCATGCATCATTGCAGACAACAAATGATCATTATTGGGATGCACTGGAATGCCAAGGGCTGCCTTTAGAAATCATAGGCCCCATACACAAAATTGGTGGCCAGGGTACCCAGACAAAAAAAAAATATTGGCGCCCTCCCCACACAACTTTAAAAAAATCCATTAGTTGCCAAGGCTCTCCCCACACGTTAAAAGAAAACATTGGTGACCAGGGCCCCCTCAATACACGTTAAAGAAAATTCATTGGTGGTCAGGGACCCCCTACAAATTGGTGGTGAGGTATCCCATAAAATTTTGGTGGAAGTAGACCCCCACAGCCACAGGGGGACCCAGAAGAAGAAGGTGATGGGTGGTGGGCAGTGAATTTCCAGGTGGCTTGGGAGCACCCATGTGGGGGGGTGAATATTGTTACTTCGATGAGAAAATCTCATCTAATAATTTGCCAACATCTAGTGGAAAGCTTTCCCAGAAGAGTATCTGGTAGAGGCTGATTTAGCAGAAAAGGGGCAAATTCACTAATCTCCGAAAATTCGCCAGCGACGGCTTCGATCACAGTGCAACACTTCACCAGGCGTATATTCACCAGGACAACGCTAATTCACTGAAATCCAAAGTTGCATCCAGGGCGCCGAACGCTGGCGAAGTTGCGCTAGCGTTACTGCGCCAAGCAAAGCGAAGTTGCACTACCGTTGCCTAATTTGCATACTGTGGGAAGTTAAAGTTGAATGGACGTATATGTTGCAGCAAATGCATTACACTACACAAGCCCGGGAAACCTTAATAAAATAAAGTTGTTATATTGCCCTACACATGAGCCCAGTGTATAGTTTATGTGTCATATGTAAGGAAATGTAGGGGGGAAACCGGTTACCTCAAAAAAAAATTACGCTCTTTTTCAGCCTATCACCCTGAAAAAGGAAGAGACGCAAGCGTTTTTTTTGACAATTTTTTTTAGGAACGCTAATCTGCTAATAGAAGATTTGTCTTTTATGGATAATGTTAATTCCTGTATTTTCACTAATAATAATAATAATAATAATAATAGCCTTTGTCTGGAAATGATTATGTACATCTGAGCTCATTAAAGGTAGTTGTTGGTAATCCTATGGTGCTAGCAATACTGTGGTGTATGGACACAAATACTGGATTGCTGAGCTGCTGTACTAGAGAGCTGAAAGAGTTATTCAGCTTACTGGTTATAATTTACAGAGGTCAAATTTATATGCAGGTTTAGAAAGGCAGGGGTATTAATAGATAAAAATATATTTTAAAAAAGATTGATCACCAAGATGAGGATTTTCCAATAATGTGAAAACCAATACTAATACTGGAGTGTACCATATATTCCACTCACTCATATAGTAGGTATTGCTATTGATATATTTTCACATAAGGCAAGAAGGAAAAAAGTTGTCATCCAGCTAATGAGCCTTTTCATAAAGAAGTGACCCCTGACCCTGAGAGGAAGGACTGACCTTTAGCCAAGTGGAGTCAATATGCAGCTATAAATTACCTTCCCTGTCAAAATGCTGAAGGCAGAAGTGAGATTGGCTGAGACTAACAAGCAATATTAACAGTGCTTTCAGTATAAATACATTAAATACTTGTAACAAGAATTATAGACAATCTACTAACTTCACTTAAAACAGTATTTTTGTCTCAATGAAGGATTCATTTGTCCCCTTTTACTTCATCGTGATGCTGCACAACCTTCTAACTATATACAGAAATGGAACCAGTTGTTTCATGGAAACAAATAAGATATATAGTAGCACAGCATGGGGCTGTCATCAGAAACCAGACACAGGCCCACACCACAGTAAAAAGGCCACCCAGGCATGAGTGCTAAACAGTAAACACACTTTTGGCAAAGGAGCTTGCGGCCACATCAAGGTAGCCTCTCTAAGAAGGTTCTTTCTCTGACCTAAAGTGCACATAGTTTTAGAATTTTTCTGCATTTATAATGTACCAATAACATCCATTTGGTTTAATCCTTTTGACAGCTTAGGCATCCTTCAGTGGCTTTGGCTGCTACTTCAGTGACTCAGGGGGGCCTGGCTAATCCAGGAAGCGCAGCTCGGCCGGGCCCCCCTTATAACTTGAAAGCAACATCTGTCCCTCCTGTCACAACATTTAAACCCACGCTTAGCACAGAATCTGACTAGATTTACAGTATATTTGCAGAGCATTGAAACCAAACAATTACTTTTTCTGACCCCCATTTTCTTCCTGAGAAGTTCTCTACATATGAAGAGAGAATGACAGGAAGGCACAAGAATTAAGAGTCACCCAAATAAAAATACAACCTCGGGTAGGACTCTCACTCAGACAATGTGTATGTAAAGGACCAATACGTGGGATTGGTATCAGAAAATGAGAAAAACAAAGTAACTAAAATTGTCTCTTTGAAGACTTCAATGTATAGACTTGTGCTCATTGCAACACAATACCAGACCATACCCAATGGAGATTCTGGTCCCTGTGCTGAGACAGCCTTTCTCCCACCCTCATCCTCTGTGCTTACATTTTTTAGGTACATGCACACATGAATAAGCCATGATTGCTTAGGGCACAGCTAAACTGTGTTGTTCACCAGTGGCTCAGGCTCCAAAGGCATACAGACAGGTTAACTGGCCCTACTGTGCGTGAATGGGGATAGTCCAGTAGGGCAGGAACAGATGGGAATGATATATAATCTCTGGAAAATGCATAGAAATAGTGAAATAGGTGATACTGTATATTAAAAAGAGATCTAATGGCAAAAACAGAAAATTCAGTCTAACCTTATTACCTAATGACCACAATGTTGGAGAAATGACTTCAGCATTTACTGTCTCATTTGAGACAGTAAATGAGAGTGATATGAGAAAGGCAGTTTTATAATACGTAAACAAAAAAGGTGCAAAAACATGACTAAATTTCGTCTTTCCCTTATGGAATAAGGTTGACTCAGTTTAAAGCTCAGTTTGCACCTGCACTGCATTAAAAAATTGCAAGGGCTTGCTCTGCAGCTAAAAATCCTGTGTGCCAGTGAAAATCTTTTCTTTCAGTTTAACGCTGGCCATAAATCTTGTGCGATTCAGCTGAAACTGAATCCTAATTTGCATATACAAATTAGGGGTGGAAAGGGGAAAAAATTTACTTCCTTGTTTTGTTACAAAAAGTCATGCTATTTCTCTCCTCGCCCCTAATTTGCATATGCAAATTAGGATTCTGATTCTGTTCGGCTGGGTAGAAGAATTCGACCGAATCCTGCTGAAAAAGGCCGAATCCTGAATTCTGTGCATACCTGGAAAGATGAATATTTACAAAAGCAGTTACTGCTAGATGCCGCTTAAGGAGGTATTAGATGGAGAGATGTTGCATATACATTAGATGATTGGACAGTTTTCTGAGGTGGCAGAGATTCTGCTGCACAGTTATGGACTCATTCAGTCTCAAGGAGATTACAACACTCATTATTTTAGCATGATGGTTTATATAAACATCAATCTCACACAGAAGCCATCAGCAGCTGGTACAGCCTTTAGAGTTGTGAGACGCAGACATAACATTAGGAAACATATATGGAAAGGAAAAACCTAGACCCTTAATCATGGAAGGAGCACTGTCAGACTGATTTATTGCCCGAGTATGTATCTAGTCAAACAGGTTACTGAAAGAAACATCAGAAGACAGATGGTGAAGTTGAGTAATTAATATTTAATTTCCAAAAACGTGCTACCTTAATTGTTGTTACCTTATGTTCCCATAATGATCCCCCGATAACTGCTGAATTCTATAGACTGATCATGATGGTTGTACTGGACTTGGTGCTGAGATTAGACAAATGACTGTATGTATAAAATGATGGTCACTAAACAGCACCTGCCTTTATACTTTGTAGTCTTGGGGCTGGCAAACTGACTACAATGAAATATTTAAAGGGAAGTGCACTTCTCTGCTGGAGTTAGGGATTGATTACACTTTGTGTAACCTGGTACCCTGTGGGAGGGCAGGTAAGGGCTGGGAATGAATAGGCTGCATTGAGAATTGTTCAGAGCAAGGCCTTGTTATACTATGGTCAGCAGGGAGTGGGTCTTTCATTGTTTCTGCCTGTGCCACTGCGACTGTCTCATCCTGTGCAGAATGTCTTGTAGGTGATGGATGACGGCTTTCCAATTTCTATTGCTTAATCCTTTGCCTGACAGAGTGCAAGGTTGCCTTTTCCTGCCATATTTCTTGTTTATCATGCCTGTTGCTTGCATGCTGGATGGTATGTGTTTGTTTACATTTTATGCACGGGGGAGATATTGGAAGAAAAAACATAGCATTAGTAGACAACTGTATGGTAAGTTAAGGCAGAATATCTCTTGGCAATCTATAATAGAGGGTATTTGGGTTAAGTAATGCTTATTAACAAATTACTCTAACGATAAGCATAGAGTTAGCCTTTCCACTTTATCTGTACGTCTCATTATAAACTCTATAACTTGGATTGTTATCGCTACTATTAATCAGTGCAAACAGGTCACAGAGTGTGTCACTTGAAAGCACTGATGAAATTGGCTTTTTACTTCTTATGTATATGTGTATTCCAGCTGTAAATTAGCAGTGTAATTACAGATTCTTACAAAGCCAGATATGTTTCTGATATCTGTGAGAAAGCAAAGTGGGAACAGCTACTTACAGCATCCCAGAGCTGCTCCTTATTGTCCATTCAGGGTTGTATAGACATAATAGATTTAGGGGGTTATGTAATAAATGGCACTAAGTTTGCCCAGGAGTAGTAACCTATAGCAACAAATCAGCAGGTAGCATTTATTGGTCACCTGTTTTAAAGCAAGCATCTTATTGGTTGCTATGGGTTACTGCTCCTGGGCAAACTTAGTGCCTTTTATTACATATTACATATGTAATGTAATTCATGTTCATTACATTTGAAAAATGTGTGTGTAGATATATATATATATATATAGACACACACACACACACACACATATTCTCCAGAACAGACTTTTTAATAGCTCAAGTTTTTTGATACTTTAGTAACATACACAAGTAATTGATTTGCTGCTAGCAATTTAGTATGCAGTTGCAAAGTATCTTGTTTTTATCAGTGTAAATGTAATGGTCAGATTAGGATGTTATTTATCTATACAATAGGCATTCATGCATTGATCACATTTTATATGTTTTAATGTGTGAAGTCTAGGTAGTATTTGCCCTGGGGGTGGGGGAAGAGATGTCATCATTAATTAAGTAGTTGCTTTCCCGCCAACATGTGTATATATATGGCATTTTCATTAAGTACTTACCACTTTGAGAAAGGCCCTGGAGGGGGCCGTAACATTAGTCCTCTCTTTAAGAATACAATTTTTCATTTTTTAAGACCTGCGAGTGCGGATCTTACTCAATGGTATATGATATATATATATATATATATATATATATATATATATATATATATATATATATATATAGTGCACAAAAGAACCGCACACACAGGTCTTTGTAGTGAAGAAAATAGTTTGCTTTATTGCGACGTTTCGGCTCCTAAACTCGAGCCGTCATCAGGCTCGAGTTTAGGAGCCGAAACGTCGCAATAAAGCAAACTATTTTCTTCACTACAAAGACCTGTGTGTGCGGTTCTTTTGTGCACTACAGATGATTGTTTCTAACCAGCACCCAGGCATTACCTTTGTGTAACGAGTGCACCAGCTTCGGACTGTATATATATATATATATATATATAATATATATATACAGTATACACACACCCAGATATATGTGTGTGTGATTACATGTTCTCTTATGTTGATGACCTGGTCACTGTCTTTCAACACAATGACAGGGAGCACATTTTCATTACATTGCCAGTAGGTCAGGGTCAGGGTCTGACTTAATTCTCCATATGTACAGTAGTCATACCTAAAATGTCTGTTAAAGGAGAAGGAACGGCTTGGTGCACTTGGGGATGCCAAATGTTAGGCACCCCCAAGTGATTGTATTGACTTACCTGAAACCCCGGGCCGGTGCTCCTATCAGCAGAAAACTGCACTGGCCCGGGGTTATACCAGTGTGCACCACTGAGCGATCTTCTTCCGTCTTCCTCCTTCTTCACACGGCTGCGCAGTAGAACGAATAGCCAAACATTAATGAAAAAGTCGACTTTCGTTCAACTGCACATGCGTTTGCCCTGGAAATTTGAAGAAAGAAGAAGGATTGCTCCGTGGTGCTCACTGATATAACCCTGGGCCGGTGCAGTTTTCTGCTGATAGGAGCACTGGCCCGGGGTTTCAGGTAAGTCAATACAATCACTTGGGGTGCCTAACATTTGGCACCCCCCACGTGCACCAAGCCTTTCCTTCTACTTTAATAGAGTTGTGGGACATATTTTAATTTACTTTTACTTTAATTTTCTGTGTGCATAAGTGATGGTTCCTATACTAGCTGTCTAAATGTCACTAGGAGAGGAGGGCTCTTGTAATAATGTACTGGTAGAAATTTAACAAAATTTGATTAGGATTGTATTTTCTTCAGGTGTTTCACATTATGATTTATATTTGTTTGCCTGGGTTCTGTGCCGGTTAACCTGCATCCTCTATAAAAAGTAACTGTATGGCTTTCTAGGAACTGGTAGACAGGCACAAGTCATGCTTCCTCACTTTAAATTCAGTATATTACTGAAACCATATATATAATTGATATCTATACTGCTACTCACCAGATGTAAATAAACTACAACTCCCAGAATCCCACCAAGCGCCAAAGGATGTCAGTGGGCATTGAGAGTTGTAGTGTAACAACATTTGTAGTTGTTTTCCATGCCTGGTACTAGATGTTAGAGATAGTTATTAGTTATTGATTTATAGACAAATATGGGATGTATTGAGGTCTGACTGAAAATTGTCTTTAATTCCATTATTCCATTGCTCAATGTGTTGTAATTAATATACAGCATATTTCAGCTTCTAAATATTAGCTATCAGAGTTTTTAGTAGAATAACAGTCAGTGAAACATTAGAAGCTGTCAGTGTCCCTTGGAAAGTGTATTTGTGTTACACAAATACCATTATTCCCCTTAGGCATCTTCCCCCAGTGCAACCCTATGAATACAGTTTTTACAAAAAAAGCCTCAAGCAGATGGAGAATATCTCCTGTTCCATTGAGATACAGACCTTGTGTACTCTTCTACCAGCTGGTGTATGTATGGCATTAACTGTGTTGTTGTTTCCAGTTCTCTACTGAATTATATATCGGTAGCTTTACCATCCAGGTATGAAAAAGACAACTTAATGCTGGACAATGAGTTTCCCATAGTAAATCAACTGTGTCTGGCAACATTTTGGGGCAGATTTACATAGTGTCGATTATCAAGGGTAAATTAACCCTCAATATTCGACTGCCGAATGTAAATCATTCGACTTTGAATATCGAAGGATTTACCGCAAATAGTACGATCGAACGAAAAATCATTCAATTCGAAAGATTCTAATCCATCGATCGAACGATTTTTCTTCGACCTAAAAATTGTTACAAAGCCTTCCCCATAGGCTAACATGGCACTTCGGTAGGTTTTAGGTGGCGAAGAGGGGGTCGAAGTTTTTTTTAAAGAGACAGTACTTCGATTATCGAATGGTCGAATATTCAAACGATTTTTAGTTCGAATCGAAGTCGTAGTCGAAGGTGAAGTAGCCAAAAAAATCATTTGAAATTCGAAGTTTTTCTTTATTCTATTCCTTCACTCGAGCTAAGTAAATGGGCCCCTTTGTGTAGTTCAGTATATGTCATGCTATATAAAGTGTTTTTATGTGGTATATGGACTTCTTTATTAGAGAGAAAATGTACCAAGTTTATTATTAGTGTTTACCTCCCAACTGTCCAGTTTTTCACTGAACAGTCACAGTTTTGACAGCTCAGCCCGCAGTCCCGAGGTTGTTACTGAATGTCCCGAGTTTCTCTTTGATCTGCAGCACTGAACAGCTAGAAAAACATACACAGTTTCTGAAATGTAATTAAATAAGAGGCTTTTAGCAGAGAGCCCAGAATATTCGCACCTGCACTTAGATACATTTGTAACTATTTAACACAAGCAAAGATACAATTGTAACTATTTAAGTTAAGAAACTGGCTGAACTACCAGCAGTCTAAATGCTGAGCCATCTGCATATTTTGTAATATATTCTTCTTTTGTGGTTTAACAGTAGGTGCAGAGAATGAGCAGCATTCTGGAGCTAATTCTAAAATTCTCTAGTCTGGGTGATGAGAGCATTATTGGCCTGATCAGTGATAAAATGGACTACTAACTAGGACAGCTGTTTAACATTCCGCTGACCAAGCCAAATCAATATGATGGATTTGCACATGAAAACATGTTTATGAATGGTATAATGAGACCTCATGAGGTATATTTATCAAAGAGTGAAGTTAATAGTGAAATTCCGCCACTCTCCATTCATTTCTAAGGGATTTTTATAGGCGTATTTATCAAAGGGTGAACTTTCACTTTCACCCATTCACACGCCTTTCAAAATCCCATAGAAATGAATTGAGAGCTGCGGAATTTCACTCTAGTGGCGGAACTTCACTCTTTGATAAATTTACCCCTATATCTTTTACCTCATTCTTTAATTAATTTATTTGCTCAACCACATATTATTTACATTGTTATTCTTCACAATGTGTAAAAAAGGGCATTAACTCAAGGGACAGAAACATAATTTTGCCTCTTTATACAGTAAGTCCCTTGTAAGGCCTCACCTGGAGAATGCAGTGCAGTTTTGGGCTCCAGTCCTTAAAGGAGAACCAAACTCTTTATATTAAAATCCCCCTACTCTACTCCCTGCTTCCCCCCAGCCTAGGTGTTACCCTTGGTAAATGCCCCTAACTCTTTACTTACCCCTCGGTGCAGATTCAGTGCATTGGAGTTCAATGGCACCAACTTCTTCTCTTCAGTAATTTCCGGGTCTTCTTCCGGCGCTTCAGCACTTTCTTTCACTTTTGGCGCATGCGCAGTTGACAACAACCCGATGATTGCTCCAACTGCTCATGCGCTGATAAGGTGCTTACTTCACGAAGGTTACAGAAGCGAAGAAGATGGCGCCCGTGAACTCCGATGCACTGAATCTGCAACGAGGGGGAGTAAAGAGTTAGGGGCATTTATCAAGAGTAACATCTAGGCTGGGGGGGAGAAGGGAGGGTGGTCTATGTAGAGTAGGGGGTAGGGGATTTTAATATAAAGGGTTTGGTTCTCCTTTAAGGGATACAAATGGGCTGGAGAGAGTGCACAGACGTGCAACTAAACTGGTTAAGGGGATGGAAGATTTAAACTATGAGGGTAGATTGTCATGGTTGGGGTTGTTTTACCTGGAAAGAAGATACTTGTGAGGGGGAATGACGACTCTTTGCAACATACCAGAGGACACCCCTTAAAGCTGGCCATAGACGTAGAGATAAAGTTGCACGAAAATGTGTTTCGTTAGAAGATTTCTGTTAGCTAATGATAATATCTCTGCATGTACTGCCTATCTGATGATATCAATAGGTGACTGTCATTACTATTTGTCGGACATAACTTTCGTATGTTTGCTGTCATGGCCAGAACATCTTCTGATTTGTTCTTTTACTACTTTATTTAATCTGAATGGTTAGTTGCAGATTGGAAGTTGCGAAGTAAGATCATTTGTCGGATATGAGGCTGAAATCCGCCTGTCAATGGCCAGCTTTAGACTAGTGGAAAAGAACTTTCTTTTAAAGCAACAAAGGTGTTTTTTTTCACAGTGAGGGCAGGGAGGTTGTGGAATGATGTTGTGATGGCTGATTCTATGCAAAGCTCGATTCTGTGGGTGGGAGGGAGGGTAGGGTAGGCCTGGCCGGTAAAAATTATGGTTGATCCCAATGTTATTAATAGGGAAAAAGATAAATATATAGGAAGGCCGGTATTTTTTTCCAGAAAAGGTGGCAACCCTAAGGGAGGGGGATGCCGGAGGATACTACACTTCTGATTATCCTGTTAGTTCCTTAGAATTGAAAAATTAAGGATCTGACATCAGAAAGATTCATGTAAAAATGGAAGTAATGCTGGGAAAGAGAGTTTTTTCTAATCCTAAAGGAATGCACATACTGTAGCTCAGGTACAGGAAAGTATGCTTTGCCAATAAAATGCAGCATTTAGTAGAAATTTAAAATATTGCGCCTATGATTGCCGACACTGAGCATGTGCAGTTGAAGTCAATCAGTTTTACCTGTATAAATTCACTTATTAGTGAAGAGTTAGATGTGTGTGATGGTGCCCGCTGCTCTACTCTGCTTTATCTCAGTGTGTGGGGTGAAGGAGGAAAACTGCTGTGGTTCAGGTGGTAGGAGGGAGGGCTGTCCAATAATAGTACATTTTAGCTAAAGCTTTAGCTCTGCTTTACATTCATGTACTTAAAACAAAGATGTTTCCTCCACTATGTGCTGTACTTCATGATTCTTCATATCCCTGTGCTCAGGTCCTGCTGCCCAGCGCCAAGCTCAGAACATACAGAATGGACCCTCCCCAGATGACATGGAAATACAGAGAAGGTAAGAAGATTCATATATTATTGTGTTGGTGCACTACAGGGCTTGGTGGGGGAAAGGTTCTGTCAGTTCTGACAAGAAGCAACACTGACACAGACTCATGTTTGCATTAGTAACATTATGAAATATGTTATGTTATATCTTCAAACAATAGGAGGCCAGGAGCAGCATTATACCTCATATTAATTCTCACTCTCTTTGTGAAAAGGGGCAGTTGTCCCAGTGAGGAGAGGAGGCTGGCAGGGATTAGAGTGGAGTTAGGGAGTGTCTGTGCATGGCCTCGTTAGTTCTCCTCTCTTTGGTAAAATAGATACATCTGTATATATAGGATAATATCTGATATGCAGTGGTTATTCAGTAGCTCTTTACCAAGTGATCTTACAGACAGATACGTGCCCTAAATAAGCCGCTAAACTTCTTCTGGCTTGGTTTATTAATGCCTCATTTCAACCAATTCTCAGGATATCCATGTCTGCTGTTGTTTTCCTCACTACTCACCTGCATCAATAGCAAAGTATTCTAGGTGTAATATGGTCGTAATTAGGGATGCTTCGAATCCAGGATTCGGTTTGGGATTCGGATCCTTCTGCCCGGCTGAACCAAATCCTAATTTGCATATGCAAATTAGGGTAGGGAGGGAAATCGCGTGACTTTTTGTCACAAAACAAGGAAGTAAAAAAAATTCCCCTTCCCACCCCTAATTTGCATATGCAAATTAGGGTTCGGTATTCGGCTGAATCTTTCACAAAGGATTCGGGGGTTCGGGCGAATCCAAAATAGTGGATTCGGTGCATCCCTAGTCTAATAGAGCACAGGGTACACAAAAATGCCTAGTGTTGTGGAGCAGAAATGAGCAGCCTCCCAAAACTTTGGAACTACAGCTCTCAGTAATCTCACTGCAGCCAAAGGATGCTGGGGTATATCAGGAGCTGCAGTAACTTACTGTACATACATACAAGTGCAGTTTATGTACAGACAGTTAACTCCTGTGCAAAGCAGTGTTGCTAAGGATATGGTTAACCTCTTCCTTTCTGAGAGACACCTAGGGTGCAAAAATTATATCACATCACTGTTCGGTTATGTTTAAAGGTTAACTACAGGTTCGGAAAAATAGTTCAACTGAAATTCACAGTTATTTTTAATGGAAAAAAAACGCATTGCTTAAGGTTCTTAAAGTGTGGGGCTAGCTCCCCTGGTTAAGGGGTCTCAAAGCAGGGGATGTTAAAGCCCAAATATAAGGCCAAGTGGGATGAGCCTTGGACAAATGTTTATTGCTGCCTTAAAAAATGTTAGCACAATAAAAAGACTAGTAGCAGGATGACTGAAAAAAAAAGTTTTTTTTCTGTAACCTTGGTACTAAATAATTTATTGGGCCACAAAGTATTTCAGGAACCCAGAAAGTATGGAAACCACAGCAGTAGAGGGGATAGAGCCTACAATTGGTGAGAATCCCAAAAGTGTATTGTGCTGTGTGTGCAATGAGCAGTTCATATATATATATATATATATATATATATATATATATATATATATATATATATATATATGGGAAATAGGACATATTTGTGAAGGTGATGATCATGGATGGATAATGAAGGTGAACTGATAGGAGCCACACTGACACCTGGGGGGGGGCAGCCTTACTTATCTTATAACTTAGCTTATCTTTGTCCCTTGGTTTGTGTTAAGGTGGCTTCTGTGAGATCTGCTTGTTGAGCGACCTCGATGATATGCCCAACTAAATTGGACAATATTGATCTTTAATCCGATCAGATTACAGTGGTGGGTATATTGGAGAGAGGGACGCATCAACTAGCAGATGCAGTTCCCCATCTGACAGGAAAATCAAACCTGTTTGATTGACATCAGGCCAATTTCTGGTCAGATGTCGGTCAGATGGGCCTGTCTAAATTACTGAATCGGTATAAAGGGCCTAGATCAGCAGATGAAATCTGCCAGTGTATGGCCACCTTAAGTCTTCTTTGTCACGCCATTTGCACCTTGAGCATTTTGCTGGAGGAGTTGTAGGCACAGCCACTTGGCAGCTGTAACAAAATCACATGTAAAAACACATATTGTGGTTTGGATTTAGTGGTCACTGTGTTTTTAAGGAAGTAATATAATAAATACACAGCACATAGGCAAAATTGTGCAACTACAGCTGCAAAACAGCTTCAGTGCTGTGCGATGACTTAAGGATCACATTCCATCTCTAAAGCATTGGTTCAACTTCTCAGTTTGTTACTCTGCCTGGGTGACAGTGGCACCTGTATGTAGGGGAGGCCTTGCATTCTTGAGTTTGACTTGCCTATAATTAGACTGCAGGCTGGGTGGCAATGTATCTTATAGCATGTTGTTAAACTATTAGTAGTAATATGTGAGCATTTATTAGCCCTTTTAGTGCCCTAGATCGTAAATCTATACATCAGTGTAAAAGTACCATAGCGCTGAAGCACATATTCTACTTTTCAGTTTTGCTTTGATTTATACTGTGCCGCATGTTATTAATGGCAACACACCATAGCAAATGTGCAGTGTTGTTTTACTTAAAGGTTAAAGCAGGTTAAGCCTTGAGGGCTCCCAATGGTGCAATATTGTAGCACTTTCCCCTATGAGCACAGTTGCCTGAGCCTGTACAAAGGAAAATGGCTCTTCAACAACTGAGCTTGCAGAGTGGTTAGTGGATAGAGCATGAATATAATTATGATTGTGTGCTGCTAGTTACAGGTTTTCAGGCTACCGCATAGCAGGACATAGTAAAACCATGGTTGCACTGTCCTGACTCACTACTATCAGTCTTTTTAGTTGTTTCTTATCACTTTAATGGTGGTCTTATTCCTTTAATAATAGGTGTTGAAGTGGGCGACCTTTCTCCTATAAAAGCCACAATCAGAAGGATAAGGAGATGAATGTTTTGGTCATGCCAATCTATCTCTTATAAAAACGAATGGATGGGTAGGACCAAGAGACATTTTTCCATAGGAAAAATTACCCAGCTTACTGCAAGATGTTTGTGTCTAAAGCTGGACATAGATGCAAAGATCCGATCATTCGAGGATTCTCACAACCTGCCACTAACCATTCAGATCAAATAAATTAGAAAAGATCAGCCGATGTTCTGCCTCTGACAGCAATCGTACGAAAGTAATGTCCGACAAAAGTCTCCCACTGAAAATCGTACGATCCGCAAAACACGCAGAGATATTATCCACAGCCAACAGAAATCTTTTAACCTGTCTGATCGACCAAATGACCGATCTTCGCTGGATGAAAAATGTCGGGACTCTCCACACATGGTCCAAAAATCATACGAATCCTCAATTCGTACAATCGGATCTTTGCGTCTATGGCCTGCTTCAGGCTGGAGGTGAAGCTGAGAGGGAGGACGAGTTACCGGGTTGGGTAGCAGAGATCGGCACATGCACAATACAACAGGACTGTGTGCACATGCACTGAGCAAGAAAAGGGGGCAGGCCGGTGCCTAGGACAGCACCAGACCTAAATACATCCCTGCACCTGCAAGACACAATTGTTTTCCATAATAGGAGCGCAAAGAGCCGTGCCTAAAGCTGGCCATAGATGCAAAGATCTGATCATACGAATCGAGGATTCGTAAGATTTTCCGATTGTGTGTGGAGAGTCCCGACATTTTCCGTCCGACGGAGATCGGTCGTTTGGTCAATCGGACAGATTAAAAGATTTCTGTCGGCTGTGGGTAATATCTCTGCATGTATTGCCGATCGTATGATTTTCAGAGGGAGACTATCACCAGCTTTGGATGGACATAACTTTCGTACGATTGCTGTCAGGGGCAGAACATGAGCTGATCTGTTCTTTTGTACTTTATTTGATCAGAATGGTTAGCGGCAGGTCGGGAGATGGGGAAGTCCGATCGTACGTTGATTCGTGCGAATGGATCTTTGCGTCTGTGGCCAGCTTTAGGGCACAAGTCAAAGTATATGAATATCGTTCTTTCCATGGTGCTTCTGGCATAGTAATTGAGGCCTATTGTCTGCAAATAGATCTCCCATATGTATCTAATGAAAAGAAGGACCTCTAGTGGTCACAATTACAAACTGTGCATGAATGAGATGAATAAAAAATTCATTGGCTTCTCCTTAAACTCTTGTTATGAATAAAGGATTCTTGTATGTGCTTTTGTCTTAAAGGGGTTGCTCACCTTCCAACACTTTTTTCAGTTCAGTTGGTTTCAGATAGTTCACCAGTATTAAAGACGTTTTCCAATTACTTTCTATTTTCTACATGTGACCATTTTTCTAATATTGAAGCGTATGTCTAATTTTGCACCTTTCTAAAGCTGCTCAGGGAGGGGGGGTTCTAAATTGATACGTCAGTTGATACATTTCTTATCTTTGGCCCTGCTAAGCAGAATCCCTGAGTTTATTTAAAGGCAGCTGTTAGAATTGATACAATAGTTGCTAATACTTCAGAGATGCTGTGGAGAAATATATCAACTAAATGTTGCAAAATTGTAACAACTTTAAACTTAGATTTTGGAAACATGGTAAAAAAAATACATGGAAAGCAATCGAAAAAAAAGCTTTAGTTCTGAAGAACAATCTGAAACCAACTGAAAAAGTGTTTGGAAGGTGAACAATCCTTTATGGGAAGAAGTTCCAGTGTGCAGTCCTTAGATCCTATTCTCATAGTTTTATCATGTACACTAAGCTTTGCCCCTACTTGATTTTCTACCATGGAAGCCGGAGATGCCCTATAGGTTTCTGGTGAGACAGAAAACTGCATGCAATGCACCAACATGTACAACATTGTTACATGTACAACATCATTACATGTACAACATCATTACATGTACAACATCATTACATGTACAACATCATTACAGAAGCCTTAGCCAATGTGCCTGTGTGACCAGTAAGTGGCATGTGCAGAGTCTGTATTTATTCTCTGTTCGCTGATCATTTAGGCAAATGTTGGAGCAACAGCAACGTCAAGAGACCCTGGAACGAAGGACCTCTACTACAGGTAAGTGTGCACACGTTTCTGTCAATGCTTGTACAGTATGTCTGTTGTACGATGTTCTGTCGGCTTGGTAAATATGACCACAGTTGGAAGAGTAACTATAGTATCTGCTCTCCTAAAAAGGTTCTGTTTATTTTGTTTTGATATTAATATGCATGCTTTAGCAACTGTTAGATCATGTGACAGATCACACTGTTTTAGAATTAAAAAGTATACACCATATTTACCAATTCGGACACATTTTTAGTCAGATACTCCATCAGAAATGACATGCTCTGAAATGCTCACTGCTCTATCCCAAACCAATTCTATAAAGTGTCAGCTCAAGAACTATTCATATGGAGCAAAGGCACTTTTTTGGGTGATCACGTGCAAATAAACCTAATATCACCATGTACAATGCCAAGTGTCTGCTGGAGTGGTTTAAAGTTCACCCCATTGCACTATGGAGCAGTGGCAAGGCTTTCTCTGGAGTGATACGTGGCATTTCCCCATCCTTAACAGCAATCCCCAATCTCACTAGCAGGGCCAGAACTAGGCAGAAGAGGCACGTGCCTAGGGCGGAAAAGTAGAGGGGCACCAGGCACTTACCTCTTCTGATGCCTTTCCCTAGTTCAGATCATTTTGTGCAGAAGCTGTGGCAGTTCATGTGGGTGTGCTCTCTTCGGAGCATGTGCACTTCCGCGTCTTTATTGCTTATGCTGTTTCGCGCATGCCTGTTCCTGCTTCCTCGCCGCTCTTTTGCACATGCACATTCACAAGTGGTGGGGGTGACGTAGTCAGCCTGGTTGCCTAGGGCACCTGGCCGACTTGGCCCGGCACTGCTCTCTAGCTGAATGGAAGCAAATCCCACCAGCAAAGTTCCAATATATATTAGCCTTCCCAGTAGAGCAAAGGCTTTTAAAACCGCAAAAGAGAGAACCAGCTTCATATTACTACCCTTGGTTTGGGAATGAGATGTTGGACAGGCAGTGTATGTTTGAAGAAAAACATTATACTGTCAGAGAACAGTGTGTGTGTTGAGGAATGCTGAAAGGTACTGCTTAAAGTGGAACATTTCTGCCATATTTACAGTATAGAAATATACTCTACTAGACCATCCCACGATCATACAGTAGTTCTTAGCTGAGACAGCTGTTGTGAAGCTGCAAATAGCTGTTGCTTTGTAAACCACATCCCATGTGACTGCCCCCTTTTGATTTGTGTTGCAAATAACAAGCAAATGTTTTTACATTTTAAATGTTTTCTTTTCAAATAAATTATTACCAAAAAACTGATGGAAGAGCTATATAGCTGGTCTCTTTTTCATGACAAAGATCATGGACACCAATCATTTAAAGACCCAGTGACATGTTCCAGATTTTGACAGGAGTGTGTCACTATGCCTATATAAACCTTCCCAGGGCTAACCAACTTTTTGAGTTGTCTGACTTCCAATGCCTCCCCAAGCCTTCACTTACTAACCAATGTCCATCACCAGCACAGCTTCAAGCAGAGGGGCCTTGTGAGTGAGATCAGACTTGCTGGTTACACTATTGGGAATTTGCCCTGCTCACTCAAGGCCTCTCTAATTGAAGGTGTGTATCTATCCCTGATTACAAAGTGGTAACTATGCAAAGAACACATAGGTGGGTATATCCTGGGATCTCTTTCTAGTTAAGTACAAAGCTTCCTGTATTGAGGAGGTATTATTAATAAAGGAAAATATGGTGAGGTGGCACATAAGATGACAGAACACATGTAAAAGCTACTGACAGAGTAATGAGGGTAAAACACACATGCAGGACAGTGCTTTTTGTATTGGACACTTCTCATTGAACAGCTACTGGGAAATAAAGCAGAGGAACAACTATTCCTTTACAAATCTTTCATTGTGGGAAACTGTAAATGATAATTTATTGAATGTGATTGAAGCACTGTATGAAAACAATACCTTTTTGTACATGTATACTACCCCTTTAATATAGCATTTGCTGCATTTCAGCAGCCTAAAGGAGCAGGTTCTACTTGCCCATTGTATCCCGCTTGTTACAGTCACATAGCAGCATATCCAAGCTTAATCACCAAGCAACAGCAAATGACCCGCAGTGTTATGTCCAATAATAGTGGCATCCGCCAAAAGTCACAACAAAGGGTGAAGGGAGGAGGTTGTCCATACAGGGCACATTATCGCTAGTTAAATTAATTCTAGTGAAACCAGCTAATTAATAGTGTGAAAGAAAAAAAATACTCCTTTATTGCTCTATAATAGAAATAACTAAGAAATATGCATTTTTTTTAAATTAAAGGAATAGGCAAAAGTATTTTCTGTAAAAGTTTATTTTTCTTGCTCATGTTGAAAATAAAATATGTATTTAGGTGTATACTGCCTCTGTTAGACAGGAATCAATTCCAGGGCTCCCTTGTGGCCTTGTACCCTTGTACTTTTCACCTAGCACTTTATTCACAAAGTGCAAGCCACCATTGTTTTGCTACAAAAATAAGGGAGCGTGTATAAATGCAAGTATAGATGTGAATAGAGTTTAAGCGGGTGCATTTGTTTGCATTGCACTTTAAGTAAATTGAATTTTCCTTATCATGTATTATGAAGGGCATAACAAGAAGTACAGCAGAACTTGTTAGGACTGTTGGGGCCATGAGTGTTGTGAAGATTGAATAGTAGATGTGGGGCTGTCAGACGTTTGTCTCTTTGCACACAATAAGGGAAAATTGTCTTCATACTTTATTTTCCTTTCCTGGCCACTATATATGTCAACATAAACACTGGGTAGGTATTCTATAAAAGGAAATAGCTTTTACTGTGCCAAGAAAACAGTGTGCAGGAACATCTGTTAAATGTTGCCCTGTATATTCATGTGCAATATCTGATGAAATTCTGGGGTGTTTAAGGAGCTGCTTCAGCCTCAGATCCCATTCACCTGCACATACCTCACACTTGGAGGTGGGGTGCATCATTAGTGCAAAGAAAATTGGGAGCTCTGCATTAATAAAAGAGCTGAATTTACGATTTAAAAAAATTTAAACTTGACAACTAGGACATTGCCTCCAATCTACACTTGGCAGTAGCTGCACATGGTCCCAGTGATTTCAGTGCTGACATTAAATATAAAAGATACAGCATGTAGTACACAGAGGAACACAAAGTTCAAAATTTTGCTATAAACAGTAATTTACCTACACCAACAAAGAATGCTATTGTTCAGGAAAGAATACTAAGAAAGCCAATGTAATGATACGTGATAGGGTAATCTGGGAAAGAAACTCACTGCACCTCCCCATTTGCCAGGCCAGTGGCGTAACTAGATGTTGCTGGGCCCCACAGCAAATTATTTTTAAGGCCCCCAACATATCCAGTGTTTTTGTCCTGTTTTACCAATATATGTTCAAATTGCTCATCAATGAGAGCCTCATGGGGCCCCCTGTACCTCCTGGGCCCCCCTGCAGCCGCAGGGTCTGCTTCCTCTGTAGTTACGCCCCTGTGCCAGGCCATACAGGGAGTGCTGTCCATCTGTGTTCACATACCCGGTTGCAGTTAGAGACCCTAGCAGTTTAGGATGCTTTGTTCAGCTTGGTGCATTTCCAATAATCTTACAGTAAAAATTGGTCCCTATTCATGCATGAAGAATAAACCAATTGACATAGAAGTTGAGTGTATCAAGCAGTAGCAAGTGCAACAGACCACTGAAAAGCCAATTAGGGCTTCTGCCAGAGAGTGCTATCATAATGCAAAGAAGGTTATACTGCAGCTCTTCAGTGTGTAGCTGTTGCGTATTATTAGCACAAAACATGAAACTATCAAAAATCGAGTTTTAGGTATTTTCACTATTCGAGAAAAAATGCAGTGATAAAACGCGAGTACGGATATACTCAAGAATATTCTTTGTAACCTTATAGTCGACATTTGTTAAAGAATAAAACCATGAAAGGCTGCCAGAAAAAAATTGGCATGTTAAAGCTGGGGAGATTGTACAGAAGTCAATGGCAATGTTCTCTGACAACTTTTTTTATTCATTTATTTTCCCAGTTTATTAAAACATTCGAGAATTTCAGCTTTGTTGAAAATGAATGGGACAATGAGATTCTCACTGGCATGCGACTTTTTTCTGAATAGTTTTTATCCACAAACTCGGATTTTGATAAATCTGCCCCTCAGTGTCCACAAATTGTTGCTGCTATATAGCACAGTTAAGGGGCTAATACGCATTAAGGAATTGCTAAGCACCAGAGTGCTGCAGTGTTGTCTTTTCAGGTAGTGGTAGAGTCGACATTGAAGAAATAAAGGTCAAAACAGCATAAAAATGGCATGTTGCTGTGTCTGATTAGAGGGATAAGTTGATACCCATTTCTCATTGAGTCAATTCCCCTCCCTATAATAATGGTTTTGAAACAAAGCAGACAAACTGTTTTATTTCATTTGTACGTCATTAACAAATCTGTGCATGAAACATCTTTAATTTTCTGTTTCCATCTGTCCGTTCCAGCTCTCCTAATCACTCTGCCTTGTTTGCTTTCCTTGATATATGCCCATTTTGTTCTTTTCATTTTTTTTCTTTTAGTTTCTACCCTTCAGATAAACGTGTCTTCTTCCCCTTCCCACTGCCAGTCTCCTCCTCCTGACTACAGTAACTTCAGTGCTTCTCCTTCTACTGGCGCTGTCCCTCCTCCATCTTATGCAAAAGTTATCTCTTCAGCAGCTGCTTCCCCTGAACTTAGTAGTAAATCCACAAACAAGTCCAGTAACAGAACCAGCGAACCCCCAGAGCTGCAGAACAGCCATTGTGGATCAGAGCCTTCAACATCCCAAAGTTCTGCATTTTCTCCAATAAGGCCAAGCAATGGGACTGTATCCCGGAGCATCAAGCAAATCTCTTTATCCCCACCGCCTGCTCCAGGTTCCCATTCTCCATTATCCCTGCATCAGTCTGTAAGACATCCCTCTCTGTCATTTTCTCCTTGTTCCTCCTCTCCTCCTGTTTCAGTGACCTCATCAGTGCAGAAGAATATATCTCCACAGTCACCTATTCCAGTGGTCCTACCTGTAATTCCTGTCCAGAATAGCAGGATCAGAGGATGCTCAGATAAAATGGTCCAAAATCCAATTGTACCTCAGACAGGCCCAAGCGACCAAGCAGAAGAACCTCTAACTTCTCAAATTTCTTTAAGTTCCCCCCGGACGCAGGTTAAATGCGTTGACCGTTCTTTCCTATCCTATATAGAAACTGTACCTGTTGCTCAATTGCCAATGATAACCAGTCCTTTTGGCATTCTTACCCAGGCTTCTCCTCAGCCCTTCCAATCTTCCACTCATCCTTCACAGCAATCATACCAATCCATGTCACACTTTGTTTCATTACCTCCCCCTTATGCTGCTGTGTCTGAGCTGACTTTGCCCAAGAGAACTACACCTTACATGACATCATCAACCATTACCCAGTTCAGTAAGTACTTGTTTCTGGAATGACTGTCACTGATAACTAACCAACGCAGTCATGTTTTCTTTAGGAATGGCTCCAGGAGATGAGAACGATGAAAATCAACTGTTAATGATTCGGGGGGGGGGGGGTGTGATTGTTGCAGTAAAGCATTCTACACTTGCATATCTTCTACAAGTGTTTTGACACAGAAAACTGTCCTCACTTTACAGTAGTCTGAAAATCCCAAACACTGTAACTAAGTGCTGTAGGCGCTTCTGAATAATATAGACCTTGAAATTTCCTTTTCTTTTCAGCTCTGCACAATGAAGACACTCAATAATATAGGGTTTAGGAATAGTAGCACCAACTACTGTTGTTTTGGAACATGAAAGAAACATTTTTATGATGATGAGATAAACCCAAATAGTTATAAACTATTGCATTAAAACATAGTTTGCATTTGTACCATTCAGTAATATAAACACAATGAAGCAGAAACTATATGTTGTAAATGAAATTGAATAGCCAAGACATAAATGCCCTACATAATGTTGCGTTTGACTCCATTTATTCCAGTGCAGAATACAAATTGTATTTGCATTGCCATACTCTATGTTTTTTATAGTAGGAAGAAGATGTTTTTGATGTGTTTTAACAGAATATATCTCCTTCTTCTTGAAGGTCCTGTGCTTCCACCTGGTCATCCATCTTCTGCGGCAATGGTAGCATCGGTAGGCTTAGCCCCTGCCCCAGCTAGTGGTCCGCCACCTCCTCCACCTCCTGGGCCACCACCACCATCAGGAGGTACACCACCACCTGCCCCCCCTCTCCCAGTTGGGGCAAGCCAAGGAGTAGTGTATGAAGAGAGTCCTGCGTCAGGGCTGGCTGCAGCTCTGGCTGGTGCCAAATTGAGGAAAGTACAAAGGGTGAGCTTTCTGACAATTATCGGTGCTGAAGCATTTAAAAGAACAGTTATGACTTGGACTCTAGAATTTGAAGCAGCAGCAGTTTGGCTGATTGTGATCATTTGCTATAAACAGTTGTCAGAAAATTATTGAGAAGAGGAGAGTCTTGAATTACATCTGATGGACCAATATTAAATCTGTTTCAGAACTCTGGTCCCTACCTTTCACCTGTAAATTGTGCCCACTGAGCAAGTCTGAGCTCTTGACTTGTATTGCTCATGCAATCAGGTCTATAGTTTATCCCATTTGAATAATGAAAATAAAACAGCCAGCATACTTAAAGGGGAACTATCGTGAAAATGAAAATTTAATATAAGCTTCCTCATATTGAAATAAGAAGCTTTCTAAACACAATCAATTAAATATTCTGCATTGTTTCTTAAATAAGCACGTTTATCTTCACTATCCCTCTCTCAGCATCTGTTTCTCTTCATTCTGTCTTCATGCAGCAGTTGAATGATCCAATATATCTAATAGGGGTTCCTTTCCTAGCAGATATGTTAGAGCTCACTGAAATAACTGATTCTAGAACAAACAAAATCAAACAAAATAACTGCCGTTTGCACAAACCCTGCATGTAGAGAGACAGGATTTCTGGTGATTTTAATAGAGTGAGCTCTAATACATCTTCCAGACAAAAGGAGCCCCCCTATAAGATATATTGGATCATTCATTTGAAACCCAACTCCTGAATGAAGACAGAATGAGGAGAAACCGATGCTGAGAGAGAGAAAGTGAAGATAAACTTGATTATTTCAGAAACTGTACCAAATTTATACTGAAGCTTTTATTAATTTTTCATTTTTGCGATAAAGTTATCATTCCCATGCTTCATATGCATCTTATAAGCCCCCTGTTGAGTTTCATCCCTTATTCTAATTAGTGTCTTGTTTTTAGTCAGAAGATGGAAGCTCGAGTCCTTGTGGAGCAACTAAAACTGATGCCAATCGAACAAGTAGTGGTGGAGGTGGAGGAGGACTTATGGAGGAGATGAATAAATTGCTGGCAAAGAGGTCTGATTTACTATTGTATTTACAGCATTCTAACATGGGTATCAAAGTAAACAAAAACATGATATAGCAACAAAAACAGCTGTGACTATTTTAGCCCCTCAACCCCCCATAGAATGAGACCTGGAACATTGTGCTTGATGCATCAGGATATTAACGAGGGTGGAATACAATGATATTTTTTTTATTTTCATAACCTATTTGCTTAAACTATATTACAAACAATAAAATATATAACAGCACCAATATGATGGTTGCACTGGCCAAACAGATTAATATTTTATAACAATTCTATTTTTGTAAACTATAGAAGGAAAGCAGCATCGTATACAGATAAACCAGGTGACAAAAAAGAAGAGGAATGCCAAAATGTAAGTGGTTTACTGTAACCCCACAGGCTTCAGCCCCCCCCCCCAATTCTTAATTTTCTCTCTAGACTAAAATTTGTAATGTTTACAGTTAATAATGTAATGCATATGACAAGCTAGGATATGTGGATAAATATGTGTCTAAAGAATTATGTGCCCTAATTGATCACATAGATCATTTGTAATATGTTATTTATAGGAGGATGCCAGTCTTTCATCTTCTCCTGTTACTCGAGGCCCTACACCACAGAATTCTTCCGGTAACAATCAACGCTTTCACTTTTTCCTATATTGATATCATGCATAGACTGCTAGAAAAGTGCTCTACCATACAGTATTCCAGAACCTTGAGCATAAAAGGCAGCTGGGATAATCACAGATGTATTTCCTCGAGGAAATGTATTATTGCAATCAAAACCCGGTATTGGCAGTAGGTCATTTCAGTCTTAGTAGAGATGAGATTCCCCAATTCCAAGAATTGTACCTCATGGTATTTGGGGAAATGCTTAAAGGGCAAGTGAACTCAAAATAAAAAAAGTTGCCTAATAAAAGAAAAACATAATTTTAAGCAAATTTCCAATATACATTAATTAAAAACGTGCAGTGTTTTTAAAGTTGTTTGTAAAAACAATTGCTATTGAAAGCAGCATTTGCGTAACGCCTGGTTGTTACTTTTAAAACTATGTTGCAAAAGTCATAGTTCCCCAGCAAAGACAGGTCTGTTAATCAGCTGCCTTGTCTTATATTGTATCAACAGTCTGTGCCACCAGGGCAGAGAATAGAAAGGGACAAACACAAATAGCAATCCATGTACAAATTTAACTTAAAAACCATAGAAAATGTGTAACAAATGTATATTGCAAAGTTGCTCAGAATTATGTTTTCTTTAATTAGACAAATTTTTATTTTGCGATTGATTTGCCCTTTAATGGTTCCCATTTACTGTAACAGGAAGCTCTCTCTATTCTGTCTGTTAGAAATATCATGATGATTATAAAGCACGACTGATAGTTGCACAACTACCAGTATCCCTCCAATACCAGAAAATTATATATAAATATAATGATAATTCTATTCTTGAAACATATGGAATGCAGACGGTTGAATATCCCTGTTGTGTATCCTAAAGATTCAAAACTATCTGCCATAAACACTAAACGGTGCAAATAGTCCTTACCCCCCTTATTATCAGGTGGATAATGAGTTATATAAGGTATAGACCTTCACGTAGCTGCAGATTAACAAACATTAAAATGCTTCAAAATGAACCACGTGCTTAACATCAAATTGTCTATTTGTATTTGCCAGACACAATGCCAGTGTGTCAGATTGAGTATGTGTGGAAAGAAGACTTCTGTGCACAGCTTTACAATAAGTTCATTAATAAGGAAAAATAATTTAAGGGAAGAATGAATAGGTGCGGAAGAGCTCTTATGACTGCAGTACTGCTCAGACAGAACTGATGTGGTCAATCACCTGGTATGCCATGGGCTATAGGGCAGCTTTCCTTAAACAGGGGTACCAACCACTACTGATAATGAACAGAGTTATCCCCAGAAAATAAACACCAAAAAGGGAAAAAATTGGAGAGAGAAAATAAATAAATATAACATGCCTTCCCATCTCTCCCCACTCTAGAATATATGTGTTTTTAAGCGCTGATAGGTCTGTGCACTTCAGCAAACACAGTCCTTCCGAGCAGAGATGGGCAGCAGGGGAAAGTAGCTGGGCCTTGCTAAAACAGCATGGGGAGAACACTAATGAAACTCCTGGTACCTTACTAAATATTCATGATCAGCCCAAGTATAAGAATTCAGCCTTGCATGCCTTGCGCTTTATTCCATAACTTTCTTACATATTAATAGTTCATGTGATCATGTTACAGACTTGGGTAAAAAACCTTGGGAAAGGAGCAATTCAGTTGAAAAGCCTGTACCCTCATTACTCTCTAGGTAAGTGGGATCATCATCTATATTGTTAATGCATGAGATTACTCTGTAGAGCGCTAAATTCATGTGCTATCTCATTCCATTGACATAGAACCCCACCAGTGGTGAAGAGTCCAGAAGCTAAGAGTCCCATACAATCTCAACCACCCTCTAGGTACCAAACCGAAGCACAGATCTATGTTTCACATTGTCCCGTGCAAATTCATGTCATTCCTTGTATAGTGTCGTCTTGGTGTTGCTCTTTGTTTGCAGCATGTTCTGTTTTTCACTTTGTAGTCCCCCATATTGTTTCCATATGCAAAATTGACAGCATTATGTCATGGGAAATATAGTATACAGAATGTAATGTTCTCATGGTATCAATAAAGATAAATCAAAACCCATGAGGCTGGCTCACTACACAAGCAGGTTTACGGCACAGTAAGGAAAGGTTCAGTTCATGTTAGGGCTGGCAATACATGGACAACTATGGCTGTTTCGACTAACCTCTGAAAGGCTAGGCCTGTGGCCAACAAGCATGAATTGCTTTCACAGAAAAAAAAGTTTTTGAACTCGAGAAAATACTCAACAATCCACCTTCAATATTTAACACAACAACGTGGCTACACTTTTCATGGATTTGGCTTGCTCAGTTAGAGGCATTTGCCTGAGACATAGCACACTTTATGTCAAACTAGATGCCCAGGGGACAAAGGAGGAAGGTCAATTTTGGGGTCTCCTGTATGGTACTATCTGGCCTTTTACATTTCCAGCCTGTTGCAAAGAAGTCAGTGGGCAGTTAGACTGTTGAGAGAGAACAAAGTTAACCAAGTTATAATGCTGCCATTGGCAGATAAAAATTATGTTTATTACTAAAGTTATTGATAGGGAAGAAAGATAAAAATATGGGAAGGCCAGTATTTTTTTTTCTAGGAAAGGTGGCAACCCTTTAAAGAGGTTGTTCACCTTTGAGTTAACTTTTAGTATGGTGTGTTATTCTGAGACTATTTGCAAATGGCTTTCATTTTTTATTATTTGTGTTTTTTGAGTTATTTAGCTTTTTATTCAGCAGCTATTCAGTTTCCAATTCCAGCAATCTGGTTGCTAGTGTCCAAATGACCCTAGCAATCATACATTAATTTGAATATAAATAGAAGATGAGCAATAAAAAGTAGCAATAACAATACATTTGCAGCCTTACAGAGCATTTGTTTTTAAATGAGGTCAGTGACCCCCCATATGAAAGCTGGAAAGAGTCAGAAGCAGAAGGCAAATAATTCAAATACTACAAAAAATAAATAATGAAGATCAATTGAAAATTTGCTTAGAATTGACCATTCTATAACATACTGAAAGTGAACATAAAGGTGAAAATTGTATTGAACAGTAAATGTGAATCAGTAAAAATGCATTGTATTATTCAACATTAGAATTAGATATAAGATATCAATAACCAATCATCTCTTTATTTATGGCATGTACATAACACATGTAGACAGCCTCATGTGTGCTGTATTACTGATGAAAATGTGTATATTATGACACTGCAATTTTTGGTTTAGGAAATATGGATTTTTTTGGCTTGGGGGAAATGACTAAATATAAAATTTTGCCTAATGAAAGAAAATGTAATTGTACACAACTTTCCAATATATATTTCCAGTGGTTTTTAAGTTATTTGCAAATACTATTGAAAGCAGCATCTGTATTAATATTCTCTGCCCTAGTGTCTGAATGACATTATATTTCATTAGGCAAATTTTTATTTTGGTTTGACATCCCATTTAAGAACTCCAATGGGTTTTACCTTGCTCTGTGTCTAATAACTGGGGAATAAAATATGATATTGCAAATATTAGATGCCACACATGCAGCAACTACCCTCCTTTATTTTTGTGGCATCTACAGTGCTGTGGGAACCCACTGCATATATTGCCTGGCCCTGGATATCCCTTTATTCACATGATTTCAGTACAGGAGATTGTATTGGGTGCCTTTGCAGTTCCTGAAATGTATCATGTCCTGCTCTTGTAGCATTACTAAAATGGTTTGGCCTATTATATATACAGAAAGACAGACATTGCAAAAATCAGGCCGTTCCTTCTGTGGCACAGTGTACCATATAAATTGGAACCACCATCTATTGGCAGATATAAATAAGTAACAAGATTTAAGCTGCCAGAAAACTGCATATTATAATAAGTGCAAGCCATATTATCTACCCTGCTGGTATTATATTTTTCTTTCCCATTTACCCTACCCCACTCTAACTAGGATGAAACCAGTGAGCAGCAGTAATGATGTGTCTACGGATGCCTTAGATTTTGACCGAATGAAGCAAGTAAGAAGACACTTCTATCGTTTTTATGATGTCAATTATTGTCCATTTAATAAAAATATTACTTTTGACAAGTGATTTGTTGCAGCTATTTGGTTGCCTGGTGCTGGAAATATCTGTAGGTTCAGCCATATAGTCTAGTAAGGGTCAGCGCACGCAGATTCAGGGAGATTAGTCCCCCGGAGACAAATCTCCTCTTCTTCGGGGCGACTAATCTCCCCGAACTGTCTTCCCGTCGGCTTAAATGTAAATCGCCGGCACAATTCGGCACAATTCGTTTTCTGAAGTTGGCCAAAGTTTACTCGTCAGGCAACTTCCGAAAACGAATTGCTTACTGTGCCAGTTCGGGGAGATTAGTCGCCCCGAAGAAGAGGAGATTTGTCGCCCATTAGATTAATCTCCCTGAATCTGCCTGTGTACCCTAAAATTTTAAAAACAAAAAAAACCTGCTCATTTCCACTTGGTTGTGAATATAGAAGAATTAAAATGAGAATTGTGTCATCTGAAAAGTGGCTACTTGGTGCATTGTGAGCAGGTGCCTAAAATAATCCAGTATTGCATTTGCATTCTAATCAAGCCAACATGCATCATAAGGGAAACATATACACCTTAAAGTGATACTAACTAAAATATGAATGTACATTAAAAGTTACCTATAGGTCATGTTGATTGTTTTTTGCCAAGAGGTTTGTTTTTTTGTAAGTAATTGTTGAATTTTCTAAACCTGACGTTTTTGTCAACCTGACTGTCGCATCTCAGCCTGTCTGTTAAAGTTCCTAATGCTAACTGACTCCTGCTACACAAATATGGCAGCCCCCTCATACAGGAACATGGGGGATCAGGCAGGTCATGTAAAAGCATTGTGCAAATACTTTATGGCAAAGTTATTAGTAGCTTTCAAAGGCAATATTATAATAGATGGAAAAAAAGAGTTTGATTTCTGGTGTCAGTATCTCTTTAAAGGAACAGTAATACCAAAAAACAAAAGTGTTTTAAACTAATTAAAATATAAAGTACTGTTGCTAAGCACTGAAAAAAGTTATGTATTGCTTTAGACCATTATAGGCTACTGTGTAGCCATGGGGGCAGTCATTCAAACTAAAAAAGATGAAAAGGCACAGGCAGATAACAGATACGCTCTTTAATAGAATACAATGGGATTCTGCATCTGTTATCTGCTATGTGTGCTTTGAACGGCTGCCCCCATGGCTACACAGTGGCTTGTTTATAACAGTGTTAACTATAACAGTGTTTCTGAAGCAAACCTCAGTTGTACCAGTGCAGGGAAACAGTACATTATATTTTAATTTAGGGATGCACCAGATCCACGATTTTGGATTCAGCCGAACGTTTTACAAAAGATTCAGCTGAATAACGAACCAAATCCTAATTTGCATATGCAAATTAGGGGTGGGAAGGAGGAAAGTTTTTTACTTCATGGTTTTGTGACAAAAAGGTCACACTATTTCCCTCCATGCCCCTAATTTACATATGCAAATTAGGATTTGGTTCGGTATTCAGCCGAATGTTTGTGAATCCGAATCCTGCTGAAAAAGGCTGAATCCCAAACCGAATCCTCGATTCGGTGTATCCCTATTTAAATTACATTAAAACAATTTAATCTACTGGTGTTCCTGTTCCTTTAACACATCCAAGGCTTTCCCCTATTCTAACATTTCATTTCTCAGCCCTACTTGCATTTGAGCATTTCATGCTGATTCTGGATGTCACTGTTCATGACAGGCAGATTCCATCGAACTAAATGAGCTGAAAAATGCCAGTGGGGAATTTGCTCCATTCCTAAATGCTATCACTTACTCTTTCACATGGGGTTCAATGATCTTGCTGTTAGACACAAGGTTTTAACATTTGCAGAAAGAGACCTAGCCTGTACAAACTAATGATAGTGACTTGCCTTTTGACAAATGTATTTCAGATTAAAGAAAATCAGTACATTAATGTCTCTTTGTATTTTCTCTAAGGAAATTCTAGAGGAAGTTGTCAGAGAGTTGCACAAGGTCAAAGAAGAGATTATTGATGGTAAGAAAATGAAGTCCTTGGTGCAGTTGCTTGGGAATATGTAACTACTAAACTAAACATTAGAAAGAGAATGCAATAATAGGCTTCCTCTTTGTTTATTGGGTCTAGTCATTCACAGCAACCAGTCAGATCTCAGAATTGATGCAAAGTTACTTATTTACAACCTGTGTTTATCTTGTGCCAGACAAGGATATTTTGACTTTTTTGTTCCTTAATTTGAGAGGGGGCAAAAAATCCCAATATTCAAAGTAAATGTGAATGACCTGAACGTGCCCTGTCCTGTCATGCAACAGATGTGTATCACTTGAAAATATAGCCCTGCATATCTGCACCACCGCCATTCTCATTCACTTTAAGGGGGGATGTTTCAGACATATTTGGAATTATTCTAACTAAAAGTCCCTTAAAACATACACTTAACATGTGAATATAGAGCTATAGCTGTGGCTTTACCGGAAATCCTAATTCTGTAAACAAAGGATTTACTGATTCTAGAAGCAGCTAACAAGAAAAAGCTATGAACATCATTGAAGTCCGGGGTTGCAGCACTACTAAGTTACAAATAACAAGATATTACACTGACTTAACAAGTAACTGTAATATGATGTGTAGTGCCCCACTAACCAATGGAGAATGTAATAAATTGATACTGTATTGCAGTACTGAAATGTATACAGTGTTTCCACATGTTTTTAGTGGTTTTACTGTATATTAAACAAGTAATTTATTAAAAGAGCCATATATAAAAAGCACAACAACTAAAATGCAAAACTAATCACAATACTAATAGGTAAACCTTCGAATCTGCAACCTCCCCCCCCCCGAAAACCTTTAAAAGCTCAAATAAAAGAAAGATTTTACAATTTGAAAAGGACAAATCCCATTGACTTTTACATGACCTCTACTACAGCTTTTAGATTGCAAACCTATATATTCGTTTAATAAAGTCCAAATTTTTTCATTGTTTAAAATAATTAGTATGTCATGATTTTTAGTGCTAAAAAATACGATTTGGGGAAAAGAACTAAATACAAACATTGGTTACTTGGCCCATATGTCAGTACTTCGGTGTTTGAACAGAATCATTTACAATGTTGGTGTGCTTGCCTCTATTCTAGTGTATTTGAAAAGTGCAAAAAACCATTGTGATTTACACCTGCCCTTCATGAATCTTGCAGTTAATTTAAAAACAGAGCAGTTGTGTAGTATGAGACAAGAAAGGCACAATGCTATTTACATAATGACATAATGAAAGAAAATGTAAATCTAAGCAGCTGCATAAATTCAAATGGATATACTGTAAATGTTATTGCACCCCTTTATCTTCTCTGGTTGTAAAAGATAAGGCCCTGCAACATCTACCTATAGATTTTTAGTGACTGGGGTAGTTTTCCCCTTAAATATTTAAGCACTTTTGTCTAATTAATTTGACTTTTCTGCATTTTCTCCCAAAATACTGAGATACAGAACAAGATCAGACATGTCTGCATATCTATTTCTACAATAAACAGTTTCTGATTAATTCATTATAGCTGAGAAAAACAGGAGACTGTATGGTGTTATGATGATGAGCCTCCATAATGCATTTGTTTGTTTGCTTGCAGCGATCAGGCAGGAACTGAGCAGAATCAGTACAACATAATGACACATTAAGACTGCAGTCTAGGAATGTACAATAGATTCCACAAACAGATTCACCCGGAGTGTTGAATTGAACACTGAAGATCCCTGCACTGTTCCCGTTCCCTTTTTATTAGCAGACTCAGCACACTTTGAAGCTTGCTGCCTTGGATTTACTTTACTCAAAAGTCTTAATATAAAATTATTTCTGGATTTTTTTTTCCTGGTTTCAACTGACATTGCACATCGAGATTCGTCAGCCTTTTATTTTTTAATTTGTATGATATAATTGCTTATTTAAATGTATAATTTTTCATTTAGTAGTAGATTAAAGGAAAAACTATGTGAACCATTTGCTTTTCTAGGATGACTTCCAAGTAAGTGTACTGATAGTCTGCAGTGTTACGACCCTTTTGCCAACCAAAATTTAATGCAGAATCACAAGAAAACCAGAGACGTGTTGTGAGGTGACAACACAAGTCTCCACATCATCACAATGTTAAAATGGTACATTGGTGCACACCCGTAGATGTAATCATATTGATAATAAACTGTTTATTGTTCAAGTCCCTCTTCGTTACTTTGAGTTCTTACTATGTGGCAATAAGAAGAAACTAATTGCAGTTATTTACTTACAAATACCTTGACTGAATATTTCCTTTGCACATTTCCAACTATTCAAGGGATGTTAACATTTAGGAATTTAGGGCAGGGCTGGGCCTCTTGGCTTCAGGTAGGCTATTGGCCCACAGTATTTTCTAGCAAAAGACTAATTACATAATCTATTTTGGTAAAATATCTGTATACAAGAGGTTTCTGAATTCTTTTGTAATTGTTAATACAGGTATGGCATCTTTTATCCGGAAATCCGTTATCCAGAAAGCAAAACCCAACTATTGGTTTATATAATGTTTAAATGATGTTCTAGTAGCCTTAAGGTATGAAGATCCAAATAATGAAACAGTTATCCGGAAAACCCCAGGTCCTGAGCATAACAGGTCCCATTCCTGTAAGTGTTATTTATGTACTGTTGAGACATTCAACGCAGGGCATTTACAGAGATTATACATCATTTGCATTAGTCCCTGCCAATGTAGAATTTACAATCTAACGTCTAATGTGGAGTAGTACCCAGAGAAAACCCATGTAAAAATATATAAAAACAGAGTAGCTAAAATTTTACATTTCCCAGGTTACGGCATCAAAACAATGTAAATTCCAGGGGGGGGAGTTTGGTGCAAGACATTACTTGACTGTATAGGACCATGAAAAAATTCTGGGAAAAGTAAAATCCAGGCACATAAAAATCAGTTTTCTACTGTAGTTATACATAGTCACTGTGCAACAGATCCAGGGCACACACAACAATTCAGCTCAGCTCTCACTCAAAATGGTCATCGGGCTGGGCTCACCACTCACTACATTTCAGCTTCAAAACCTTGTTTCCACCATATGTTGCTGGGCAATAACTCACAGCATTGCTTAACATATAATCAAAGGGTAAAGTGGAAATTCTACTCAAACAACATTGTGTAACCCCCCCCCCCCCATAAGATGGATGCAGTGTACTCCGATCCCTGAATCTGCACCCGAGGGCCTGCGCCTAGGGCGGCCCTTGGGTGCCTATAAATTATTTTCCATTGGAAATCCAGTGAAAGAGCTGGGGGGTGAAGGGTAGGGGGCTGGGCTAGTTTGCGGAAGTGACTTCACACGCATGCAGCGTATGACGTCACTTCCGCGATGTTCATTCATGTGACGTCATGAGTACAATGTGCTGTCACACGCATGCCGTAGGGGCCGTATTTGGGTCCGATGCCTAGGGCAGCATCGGACCTAAATACAGTCCTGGGTAGCAGCTAGGCTGGGGGGAGGAGGGTCTATGTGGGGTGAGGTTGTTAAATACACCAGTCACTCTAGTCGCTTACTTGCTACTAAAAGCTGGTAATACTCTTTAAAATTTGCACCAGCCTAGGGTACAGTTAGCAGAGAACCTGGCTGCATGTTTTTTTCAGTCTTCCAGGCATGGTTGAGTGCATGCGCAATACAGAACTGTAGCAAAGGATGCCTGGGAGAATGAAAGAAGATAGCAGTGCAGTGCTCAGCAAACAGTACCACAGGCTAAAGTCCTGCAGCGGGATGATGGTAGGATTTTCGGGTGCGGGTATAGATGTGGGTCTGGTTTTGGGTCTCATCTAAATTTCTGATCTTGTTATATTATCTTTATTTTACTCCTTTTAAAATTTTACAAAACTTTTTTCTCTCCTCGCCCACTTTTGATGTCACTTCCGGTTTGCAGCAAGAGCACTTCCGGTTTAATGGTGGTCAGCGGGTTGCGAATCAGGTCTGAGCAGAATCCCTGCGTTTCATTAAAGGCAGCTGTTAGAATTGATACAATTGTTGCTGACATTACACACCTACTTTAATGAGCTGCCAGACTGAAACACTAGAGACGGGAACATGAACATTTGCACTTCCATTTTGTAAACATGGTGAAAAATAAAACAACAAAAACAATTGAAAAAAAAAATCTTTATTTCTGGTGAACAATCTGAAAACAACTGAAAAAAGTGTTGGGAAAATGAACAACCCCTCGCGAGGCCTAGGGGTGCCAAGATCCAGCAGCCTAGGGGCTCCAAGACTGAAATCCGGGCCTGTATGCATTGCATAAACACAAGAAAATGGCTTCTTCTGTAATTATGCTTGATTCATATGTTTTGCCCCAGCAATTCTTGCAGTTCCCAACAGCAAGGTATTTTTGGGTGCTCTAAAAATATAGGATGAAACCCTCGCTTATAACAGATATTTGTTACTTAGAAATAGTTTATTTATAGGTAGGTGTTGGTTGGACAGATACAATTTTTAAATGTAAAAATATATAGTTTCACTTAATGGTGTAACAGGCCTTCGAGAAGTGGCTGCTCACAGATTTGCTGTACTACCCAGTGCCACCATTAAAAAACAGGCCCAAGTCCACTATTGACATGTTGCTCCGATTTAGGAATTACAGAACACCCTATAGAGTACGTAGCCACATCCATAAAGATTTAATCATGTCTTGTATACACAAAACAAACAGACAAACAAGAAAATACTCCCAAGCAGACTTGCAAATGCATTAGTGTTTAATGCAGTATTTGGCCTTTATTATAAACACCATGACAATAATTCATGTCTTGATGGGCATGTTCCCTCGAGACACAGAAATATCATATCAATGGAAAGATCAGTTTATCTGTAGTATTCTTTATATGAGAGGAGATCTCGTATATCACTTGTTTAATATAATGTTCAGCATAAGAGTAGGTACCCATTAAATGAGGTGCTTTTAATAACCTTTTCACGGTAAAACCTAACTTGTAATATTATAAGTGATGCTTTTTGCTTCTTATGCCAGATCAGGGGCATGTGAGTTTTCAAGATTGAGCAAACATTTATCGCAGGTGTCAAGCTGCTAGAAACACGGGTCAAGTTGAAACAGGTAAATAAAACCTATGTAGGACTGAAACTCAGATCATACACCACAAAGTTCAACAGAACGGAGTAGGACTGGGAAGACCCTAAAAAGCCCAAAAAAAGAGCAGCTCCCCTTCTGTAAATGGACACACATACAGAAAATGAATATTCTGTGCATTCAGAAAGCTATGCTTGTATACTCTGCCGTGTATACAGTTTCTCAAGTGACCAAGCAACATAAACTGCAAATAATCTGGGAAAGCATAAACTTGGGGTATATAAAATCAGGGTTAAGCATTAGAAAACAATTGAAGACAGAAAAACTCTGATAATAAGGACAAATTTTCTCCTGTATTTTGATTATTGTCCATTCCGTAAACAGAGATGTGTAGGAGCTGCCAGACATTTTATGCTACCAAGCTCAAAAAAAAAAAAAAAAACTCCCACAAAAACAAGCCTCCAGCATTTAAATTGATGAGATGTGTCAAAAAACTTTACAGGCATTCCTCATTTCGAAAAAGAAGCTCACCCACACAACTGCAGCTCATGAACCCTAAAATCAATACATATTTTAGTTGTATCAACACATATCATTAGTTATTTAATTTATTCAATCTTCTCGGCAGGATCAGTTTGCAAAACAAAACAGAATTGTGTTTGTAAGGACTTTAATATAATATGCCCGTAAAATATTTCAAAGATTCCATTTGATTTTTAGCTTCTGTTCACAAGTAAACATTTTCTTTTAATTCTTGAATAAGGTCCAAGTTCCTTCTCAAAAATGAAGTCCCAAAGAACATGCGTCCAGGACTGGTGCTGAGGAAGTCTGTCATAATACTCTGATGCTATCTGGGTTACCTAAACAAAGAGCAGTATCATTAATCAGGGGGCAATGCATAAAACAGCACCACTTTTTCTAGTTTTCACTCTGCAAAAGTATTTGCTCCCTTCATAAGTGCCCCTATTACTACATCTGAACATCATTACACTGAATGCTTTCTAATCTGTAAGCAACTCAATTAGACTAAATTAAGCAAATACATGCAAAACAGTGTTTAAACTACATATATTTAGTAAAAAAAGTATTCCAACACCCATATCAGCCATATGAAAAAGCAAATAATAAATACTCATCACTGCATATTACTGCATCTGAAGTCACCCAACAAAATGTGTACAAGACAAGGTCCACATGCAAAAAGGGCCCTGGCTATAGTGTGACATTACCATTCTCGCCATTAGTCAAAATCTAAAATAAATAATTATCAGGCTACAATTGTATTAGCTGCATTAGCAGCACATTTGGGAGCCGTTAGCTGCCACACTCCTAATCCAAACCTGCTTGCATAACCCCTGCCATGACAATGGAATACAATTACTGGGGCTCGAAAACACCTTTGATCCCAGGTATGATAAACAAAATAGCATCAGTGAAATATAAAGCTGCTGCATGTTCAACATTTCATGCACAACTGAAAGCATACATTACATTTTTTAGCTCAATACCAATGCAACAGTTTAAAATGAACTGCCCATTTAGAGGCTCTTCTTCTAGACCAAAATGTACATCCCCCTTTTCTAATCAAATTTCCCAGCATTTACTACAACCTACAGACTGTACAGCTCTAAAACTACAGTGCATTGCCAAACATTTGCCGCTTGACAATTGATGAGTAGGAAGCACTGTGTATCCCCATTGCCTATGATGCATATAGTTGGTGTCACTTTATTTGCAATTACACATACATTCATGACTTGGATCAGAAAACCAAAAAAACATTAATATAAGTATTAATTAACATAACTAACATCCAAATAATATCATTGGTCTAAGTTTTAATTGCACACCTGCTTTTTTGTGTTGTTATGTCATTGTCAGAACATTTGCTTGGGGTTGTACAATTTATTGGATAAGCATAAATACTCACCATAGGCAGTTTGCTTCCAGGGATGCTGGGAAAATCATGGTGCTCCGTGTGGTAGCCTACATTAAAGGTAAGGAAATTCAGAGGTCCATAGTAAGAGTATGTTTCATAGCCTTTGGAAAACATGTAATGCTCTGCAATAAAATGTCCAGCTATAGGATGGAACCCCAAGCAGAAAACAGAGCCAGATAACAAGTAAACAATTGGCTTAAGGCCCCATGTATAATAGAGAGCAAAATCTGCTGAAAACTGAACTGCGGCATTGCATACTTCCATCCAGGAGATAGGCTTTGGGTTCACATACAACGGTCTCAAGGTGTAGAAGAGAGGCTGAAGGACCAGCCAAAGGAATTTGCGAAATGGAGTACAGAAGAACCAGCCTTCAAAGTCTGTTGGTATATCCACATCCAAGACATCCCCTCCCAAGTAGCGATGGTGATCAATGTGGTATTTTTTGAAGGAAGCAGAATAAGGCATCCCAATGGGCAAGTTAGCAAGCACTGCAAACCACCTATTCCATTTTGCCTGCCGATTACCAAAGGCAACATTGTGGGAAATATCATGAATTGCCAGTGTTAACGAATGGTTCACACAACCTCCAAAGGCGTAGGCCCAAAACAGCACCCATTTCCATGGCAGATCTCTTACAAGGTGACAGGCAACAAGCTGAGCAAACACCATTCCTAGAACTATCCATTTCAGTTGGTGGTCAGGCCCCATTAAAGTCTTGATTTCTGGATATTTGGCTACGGGAGGAAAAATACAGATAGCTTAAATAATACAATCCTCATTTCAGACAACTAGCATTATAAGTTACAGCAGAACTCCCCTCTTATGTTTTCAGGGGACCAGAAAAAAAGGGTGTAAAATTAAGGAAAATATAAAATCAGTGAAATGTATTAAGTATAATATATGGGTGGGACCACAAAAAAACTGTGTAAAATGAGGGCAAACTTAATAACGGGATGTAAAATTGAGGTTTCACTGTACAAAATTTGAAAGTCTGTAAGACCTAATTGATAAATCACATTGCAACTTAAAGTGGCTATAAATGCCCATAAAATTAGATGTTTTTATGTGGTCTCCCTTTGGAGAACAAATTTAGTCAGCACACCGATTCTTAGTATCTTGCCTTGATGGTGCACGTTCTGCAACGACCACTTTCCATTGACAGACCATGTAATGTAGAAAATGAACAGCACCATCGATTTGGATGTGGTTTAAAAAGCCTTTATTTGTGCTCTTGTGGGCATCCCCCGCGACGTTTCAGGCCATGTGGCCTTTTATCAAGCTTCATAAGCTTCAGCTTGATAAAAGGCCACATGGCCTGAAACGTCGCGGGGGATGCCCACAAGAGCACAAATAAAGGCTTTTTAAACCACATCCAAATCGATGGTGCTGTTCATTTTCTACATTTATGTGGTCTCCCGTCCACTTTTTGCTGTTTTTTTTTTTCTTCTCATAATCTGTTTTGGCTATATGTTTTATCCCTTGGAGAACTTTTATTTCTAGGGTGCCCTTATCTATTAAGAATTTTTTTATAGAGAAACAGAAGTTTAAGCCATGTATGATCTATTTCTTTTGTATTTGGCTCTTATAGTAACAAGTTCTTTCATGTGGGAAATTTGTTTTAGTGTTTGTCATGACAGGTATTTTGTGACTACCTTCCATTATAACAAGGGAATTAAAGTGGCAGTATACTCATATGTATTGAATTTTGTTAAGACATTACTACTGCTGAAAATGTATTCTGCTATTCCTTTAATTATTAAAAAAAATCCACATTTTCCTAATGTCATAGGAGCAAAATATCCAATCATTTGAGATGGCTCCTGCTGCAAGAAAATAACTTTTTGTTATTCTGCAGGGACCAAACTGCAGAGGGCGTTCAAAATACACATCATTAACACTAAATTTAAAAAGTTAGAGGGGTGGGTTACAATGCACAATAATAAAAAATCAAGACCAATGCAAATTGTCTCCGAATATCACAGTCTACATCAGGGATCCCCAACCTTTTGAACATGTGAGCAACATTCAGAAGTAAAAGGAGTTGGGGCGCAACACAAGCATACCTCCCAACTGTCCCGTTTTTAGAGGGACGGTCCCTCATTTGTACTGGAAAGTCCAGTTTTTCTCTGCACTGAACAGCCAGAAAAAGAAACAACGTTTCTAACTTAATTGGCTTTAGGCAGAGAGCCCAGAACAGCCACAGCACAAGATAAGTTACATTTGTAACAATTCAAATGTATCTAGATAAGCAAATAAGTAATTGTAACAATATAAGATAACAGGTTCCTTGGGGGACGTTAGACTCACAGCCCAAAGGGCAATTCACCTTCATTAGCAAAACTGAACATATTTCTGTTTTTTTTTTGTTATTACAAACTTTTATTACCTGCCAAATTTTGTAAAATGAACATAGTAATAAGGGGGTGTGACCACAAAAATGGGCATGGTCAAAAATTTTCACCACGCTACGAGCGCCAACTTTTTTGTCCCTCTTTTTATTTCCAAAATGTTGGGAGGTATGACACAAGCATGAAAAATCTTCTTGGGGTGCAAAATAAGTGTTGTGATTGGCCATTTGGTAGCGCCTATGTCGCTTGTCAACCTACATTGTTTGGCAGTGCATCTAGTTTTTATATAACCAAAACTTGCTTCCAAGCCTGGAATTCAAAAATAAGCACCTGCTTTGAGGCCACTGAGAGCAACATCCAAGGGGTTGGAGAGCAACATGTTGCTCACGAGCTACTAGTTGGGGATCACTTATCTACATCATCCTAATTGTTCATTAAAAGTTGAACTACACCTTTAAGGTAATTGTTACTCAAACTTTTAACTTTAGATTTTACAAAAAATGGTTAAAATGTTTAACTATCCCTATAATGTACTGCAGCAAACACCAAGTCCCAAAGCATGCACTAGAACCAGTGACAAGCCTAATCATTTGTGAATGGTGGATTTCCTCTAGTCAAATTAGAATCAAGAGAGAATTCCAACTCTATAAATGTTTGTGATAAATCTCCAAATATCTAATTGCCATTGAACCAGCAGGTCATGCATCAAACACACTGTAAAGAACTGCAATTGACACTTATCAAATACAGGCACTATAACCAGTCTTTTGCAGTTCTATACAGAAGGCCAAATAAGAGCAAGGCTTTATCCTTCTAGTAATAGAATAGGTTTAAATTGGTGCTTAGTGATAGCATTCACATGACTCTCAAATTTGTGTTTTGAATAGATTTCCACGACTACAAAAAAAAAATCACCATCAAAATACAAAAAAAATCCATCATCCTTATGTTCCTTTTCTGGAAAATAAATGGTGCGTTTTGTAATGCGGAGCATGATTGTCACCCACTAGGCACATAAATACCATTAGGATGGCAACCCTACTTACACACATGTATAGAGAGACGGAATGAGACCTAATTCAAATTGTGATTCTAAGCCAATGCTCCAGGGCCAACAATCAGCTCTGAGCAGGGGCTAAACTAGAAGTGACTGGGCCAGACAGGCTGCTGTAAAATGCCATAGCCAGTCACTATTTATGGGGCTGTTTGGGCTTCTATGTACCTGAAATGCCTATATTTTATCTCTATCCAAACATAACCCTTAAGTAATAGGACTAAGCCCATTAAGGCCCAGTTTGTCTTAAAACAGTTAGCAGTAGCGGGGTCTGCGACCTCCTATAGTCACACCCCTGACTCTTTGATCTTTTCAATGCTGCGCATGAGCACTATGGCGGCTAAATTAACCAAGATTCATTGCAATGCCCGGGGTCAACTATTTTATGTAGCAGGTACCACAACACGAATTCGTGAAGTAAATGTACCTAGGATTTCCTTTCGGCGCTGGGTGTGAGGCTGGTCGCTATACACCCATTCAAAGTCACCCCGAGTAACCGTATTGCCCATTCTCTACGTTACCGCTGCCAAACGGACAACGAACCTCCACACAATAGAAATCCCTTGTTCAACGCAGGAGAACGCCCTAATATAACCTCGCTTCACCTGAGGGCGGGGCTAATGCGAGACTCCACTGACCACTTGCGATCCTTAATGCGCCAGGTAATATAGTGCAATGTTCAAGCGCACCTATACACCAGCGAGTAGTAGAGGATGTAAAAGTCCTTCACAAAATCACAGGGCGTGTTTTTACAAATAGCTATATGGTGGGTAACTTAAAGGGGTAGTTCACCTTTAAGTTAAAGCAGTGGCGTTACAAAGTTTTTTTTCAGGCCCCCAAAATATCTAGAGGTTGACTTGTTTTACCAATATTCATTCAAATTGTATATGAATTAGGATCTCATGTGGCCCCTATTCCTCCTGGGCCCCCCTGCAGCCGCAGGGTCTGCTTCCTCTATAGTTACGCCCCTGAGTTAAAGTTCACTTTGTTAATGGTCTTCATTTTTTTTATTTACCTTTTTATAACTTTTTAATTATCTGCCTCCTTTTATTGACTCATTCCAGCTTTCAAATGCGGGAGGGGGGTCACCGACCCCCGTCTAAAAAACAAATGCTCTACAAGGCCACAAATGTATTGCTACTTTTTATTACTCTTCTCTCTATTTTGGCTTCTCCTATTCATGTGCCAGTCTATTTAAATCAGAATCAAATACCCTAGCAACTAGTTTTGTGAAATTGCAAACTGGACAGCTGCTGAATCAAAACGCTAATACAAATAAATGAATTATTTATTATGAATTATGTTTAATAAAAAATGAAAACCAATTGCAAATGATCTCAGAATATCACTCTCTACATCACACTAAAAGTTACCTCAAAGGTAAACAGCCCGTTTAAGTTGATTTATAAGATCACAACAGATATTTAACTTTTCATTATACTATACTGTATATGTATATATTATCTACCTAAATCATTGTGCCACTTTACTAAGTTATCTCAAATTATAAGAGCTATCCAGCTAAGTAATTTGGGACAGAAACTAGAGACATTTCTCCAAAAATATTCCAAAGCCTAATTTCTATGTATATGTTTTTGTATGTATTTTCAATCCACCTTTGATCAATTTACTGCTATAAAGTGTTTCTGGAGCATGGCTGTCAACAGAATATAAACAAGATTAGGGAAATTTATTGAGAGGAGCGGTGCTGGGGATCTATTTAAAGGTATTTAGAAATGTCAGAAGTGGGAAATGTAGAGACTTAGCTAAAGGTTAAAGTTACAGGGAGGGAGGACAGAAGGAAGATAGTATGAGATCCATGCTGAAATTCAGAATTTTTTGCAACGGGAAAATATAATTAGACAAGCAGAGGGCTCCATAGGGCATCTCACTGAAAGAAGAAGCATATTAAGAGTGCATATTAAAAATGGCAATCTGTATAGAGGGGCTGTTGTAATATATCATAGTCACTATTTATTGGGCCTGTGGGGCTGTTTGTGCTTCTGTACACTTGAAACGCAAGGGCCAATTTCTAATCCTAGTCTGGACTTGGTTGAGAGATAGCCCACATGGGTAATGTGAGATATTGTGGTGGGCCAGAATCAGGTGTGTGTGGGGCAGCGGTGGTTTGCAGCTGTGAGCCAGTGGCATATGAGGCAGGGGTGAGGGATGGTGATCAGCGGCTGTCGAGTCAGCATGGGGAGTGTTGTTAGTTCTGATAAAGACAATGATAGGGCAATGCTATAATTCTCAATACACTAATTTTTATACAGATAGGTGACTTTCTCCTTAACCTATGATGCGCATACACTGACATAAATTCGTTTTTCCCCCTAAACATAATAACATACCTTGTTCAGAGTCATATAACACTCTCCCAATTCACAGTAGTAATCAGATATTATTTAAGGGTTATATAAATACTGCTTTTATGCATTATTTCTTGAACTATTCTGGCTTCCTATATAAAGAATATTGTAATGCCCAAGAACATCCTTAATTTATCCACTTCTAACCCTCAATGTGCATGTGACACAAATTGTGTTTTTATTTTGTACCACAAAAGTCAAAAGCGTCACCAGGTTTTCAATGTATTTAGGCCAGGCAAATGTTGTTGGATCTGCTGTTATTCTCCTATTGGTAGGCACACTACAACCCACCCACCCAAGTGTTGCTGTGCTTGATGCTGGTGTGTCTGGTAGATATTAAACCATTGATTTTTCCACAATTAGTGGTTCGTATAAAGTGTGGATGAAATATGAAATATTTATGAATGGTTATATAGGTATGGGACCTGTTATCCAGAATCATGGCCGCCATCAGGGGGCACAGGGGGTACGAATGTACCGGGCCCGGGCCTAAAGGGGGCCCGGCAGTGCTGAACTTTTGAAAGAGTCGGGCCCCCCTTGTCAGCGCCGAAGCCCAAAGCCGTGCCGCATCCTTCCGAAGTCCCGAAAAGCCGAAGTCTCGAATGCGGAAACTTGAAACTACATTTCAGTGGAACTATGGAACTACCACCATGTCTAAGCAAGCAGTGCTTAGTTTGTCAACTTCCAAACACTTTTTTCAGTTGAGTTAATTTCAGATTGTTTCCATCTCTTACCGTTTTTCCAAAATTGAAGTTTTAAGTTTAATTTTCCTGGGATTTCAGTCTGGCAGCTCAGTAATCCAGGTGTAGATTCTGAACTGTTACAATTTTGCAACATTTAGTTGATACATTTTTCAGCAGCATCTGTTGAATATTAGCAACTATTGTTATAGTTATAAATTCTAACTGCATTTAAAGGCCGCCTGTTGGTTTTAAAATATTTTCCCCACCAAAGGTGCAGGCTAATAGAGCCCATAATCTGGTTACAGTAGTTTTGAAAAAAGATTTCCCCCCTCCAGCGCTAGGACACTCACACCGGGAGGGAGCTCCCAGATTGAGTGGCCCTGTTGGTAGCCCATGCTTTCATTGTTCTGCCTCCAGTTGACAGATTAATTCACTGATTGGTTGCCATAGGTTGCTGCCCAGGCGCACATTTGCCCAGTATCTACAACAAACAGGCATATAGTTACATGCCATTTGATTAATTATGATTTTTATAGTAAATACAAAAATCTGTGTAAAATTCCTCAGAGTACTCTTCCGAGCACTTTGGCCATTTACATATTTTTTTCTAGTTTTCCAACATATAAGTAGTTTTTAAATTGCTAATATAATGAATGTGAAATAACAGCACCACCTGCTGGCCATTTTATCTTACAGTCAGCTAAAAATTAATTTTCTTATAAAAGTAGCATTGTGTGATGTTGCTCTGCTTAGAAAAATAATTTTGCCCCAACTTGCTTATTTTGTCAATGCATGTAATGAAGGATTGGAGGACATGTTAACTAGGGCACTCTGACAAATGAAGGCTTGTACCCCAAAATTTTCATGCGTTCTACTTCTGTGGCAGAATAAATAGGTTAAACACCCAATGTAATGTTCTTCATTAGGCTTTTATTGCATTGCAAATCTTAATTGCACATTGCAAACCTTTAAAGGAGAAACAACCCCCTTATTAAAAAAAACCTTCCCCCCCTACCCCAAATAGACCCCCCCCCAGTCTAGCTACTTCCCTGGGCAAATGCCCCTAACTTCTTACTTACCCCTCGTTGCAGATTCAGGCATCGGAGTTCACAGCAGCCATCTTCCAGGTCTTTGTGTCTTCTTCCGGCGCTTCTGCAATTTCGGCGCATGCAATTGTCACAAACCAGAAAATTGCTCCAACTTCGGCACACGCACCACTTCACTGGTCTCATTCTTAGATTACCGAAGACCTGGAAGGTGGCTGTTGTGAACGCTTATCCATGTATCTGCACCGAGGGGGTAAGTAAAAAGTTAGGGGCATTTGCCCGGTGTAGCAGCTAGGCTGGGGGGAGAAGGGAGGGGGGTATATGGGGTTGGGTTTTTTTTAATAAGGGGTTTGTTTTTCCTTTAACACCTGCTTGAAGGTGGCATAAACTTTTCAATAAAGACGAACTAAAGCTTAACTAAAGAAGTAGGTTAGAAATCTTGTACATTATGTTTTGGGCTTCTGTAACAGACAGCTCAAGGCAACCACTTTTAGCAGGGAAGATCTGTGTCTCCAAAGATGCCCTGTAGCTCCCCATCTTCTTTTCTACTGATTCACTGCACGTGCTCTGTGCTACTGTCCAATGTTACACGTAAAGCGTCCTCAGAAACTTCTGCACTTTTTCATATATTAACTTCTTCAAGACAGTGGTTCGGAGACGCCACCTCCAATGTCAGTAACATATATCAAATAAGATCCACTGGAGAGTTAAGTTTTACATTTATTTGTAAATGTAGAAAGCACTTCATGTTTCGGATCACACAGATCCTTCTTCTGGTGCAATAAACAAAACAACTGTTTACCAATCTTAATAAACCCTTCTCCCCAACCCTCACCTAGTCAGGTGATCAGACATACCAGCTCCACCTTGTGGCCAGGTATGAAAATACAATTTCTCATTAAAGTACACTACTGATCATTATCCAGATAATAGCTTACAATATTCAAGTTACATAATTATTAGTATTTTTATCCTACCATATTCATTATTGTCCATATAGAATACATGTTAATTCATTCACGTAAGTCCATCTGTAAAAAAACTGTATTATCAAAATTTTCATAAAAAAAATTTTAGGCTCCACGCTTGCACCTATTTCCACCTCTTTCAGGAGGTGGAACCTGCCTGAGGACTGCCCACCTGAGCGTGCGTGTAGGCACGCATACACCAGATTGCTGGGGAGCTGCGTTATGGTGCAGCAGGGCGGCATGCCGCCCCTGAAAGTTTGCCATCCTAGGCCCGGGCCTTTGTGGCCTCGCCACAAATCCGGGCCTGCATAGCACTAGATAGAGGGGTTTCCTTAAAGAAATACTATTGTTTTCCTCAGAGCTGTGAAGTCAGAGTCAAGCAATTTTGGGTATCTGGAGTCGGACTCAGACTCCTAATAACTTTATATATAAGCACTGAAAATAATCAAATCAGATTTAAGAGCTTTTATGGAAGAGGATATGGTAGAAGCAATTCTCTTTCTAAGAACAATACTTTTAGTTAATTTTGGATTTTAGTTATCAGCTATTCTACAGCTAAATGCCAGATTCAATTAATATAGAAGTTGCTTTATGTTTTCCAATAGTTTTTGGTTTATGTAGTTTAACTTTGAGTTTTGGTTTAGAATTATCAAAGGATATGGTTTATATTTTAAGCTTTGACAGTGATAAAATGCCTTGTATGTTGTGTACTTAACGTCTTTCAATCAACATGGAAATTACATTAGGAACAATAACACCAAAAAATAAGTGTTTTAAAGTATTAAAACATTAAAGTGTTTTAACGTATTAAATCAGCCATTCAAGCTGCTGTTAAAAAGGAGAAAAGGCACAGGTTACATTGCACATAACAGATAAGCCCTGTCCAATATAATGGTGTTTTATTGGTTATGTGCTATGTAACCTGTGCCTTTTCTCCTTTTTTCCAGCTTGAATGGCTGTCCCCATGGCTACACAGCAGCTTGTCTATATAAACTATTGTAGTCTTTCTGAAGCAAACATATAGTGCATACTAACAGAACCTTATATTTTAATTTAATAAAAAAAAATGTAATAATAAAAAGAAGAGGAGTTGGAGGTACCATAAACTGAGGAGTCAGAGTTGAAGGATTTATATCCCACAGCAAGGTTTGCACCCGGCCAGTATTTTACAGGCCTAGCTGGTAAAACACCTGCCAAGTATGGTATATTTAAAATAAAGTTTTACTTGTTTATGCAAATAATACACACAAAGCCACAATAGTAGGCCTGTATAATACAATACATAAGCTTACATGGTATATACCTAACGTTTAAACATAGCCACAATTACATAACAGTAAACAGTAAGTATTACAAGCCTTTGTCAAGGGGATTCAAAGGCTTACGCCAAAACGTTGGGGCCATTCTCATACTGGTGGTAGGTGTATCTGCTCCTTGCTGTATAATTGTAATACTTACTGTTTACTGTTATGTAATTGTGGCTATGTTTAAACGTTAGGTATATACCATGTAAGCTTATGTATTGTATTATACAGGCCTACTATTGTGGCTTTGTGTGTATTATTTGCATAAACAAGTAAAACTTTATTTTAAATATACCATACTTGCCTTCTTTTGAGTGTGCATACCTATCTATATATTGTTACGTTGTGGGGTACCCATTGTAGGGGTACCCTTTTGATGTTTGCACCTCTTGCACTGTTTACCTACAGCATTTGCTGAATTGGTGTGCCCTCCACCCATTACTAAAAACACCTGCCAAGGCCATGGTATTACAAATTTACCTGCAATGTAGCTGCCGGTAAATTTGTAATATCCCTTACAAAACCGCTTAGCCCGGCCCTGATCCCCTGAAAACTTACCCTTTTGCCTCCTTCTGGCCATTGCGTGATGTGGCCACACCCCCTTTTACATCACGGCACACCTCCTTTTGTTCCCGTCCTCACCACCGACCGGTGGAAATTTTATTAAAAGATGGAAATCCTAACCACAGCCCAGGTTTTCCTCAAGCGGAGTGTAAAACAATTTTGATGTCATGGGTGCTTTTTAAAGGGCATGCACAGTTGAAGCCTGGTCCAGATAGAATGCACTTGAGAGACACTTCAGGCTAAATGGTGGTGGTGCAGGGAAGGAGCATGGGGTGGGAAGAAATAGGTAATAAATAGCTGGCACTGAAGAATGGACCAGAACACTGGAAAAGTACAGTACAAGAAAAGTTTTATTTAGGGGAATACACAAACAAATCAAAAAACAAGCCTTATGTGTTTTCTGCCTCAGAGGGTCTAGTTTCATATAATATAAAACAATCAATCAGATGTTGTCAATACATAGAGCCAATCACAATACAGCTAGTATTCACCAGTTGTGACTGGTTTGCAAAATGTTCAAAACAGGGAAAACTTTATATACAAATAAACGTACACTGTAATGAAAAAAAAAATCTGAAATTGTTTATTCATAAACTCAGTATTTGTGCAATAAATCGAATACATTTTTTGGACACAACTGTTGTTAATCTAGGACTCTCAGTATTCCTTAGCAGAAGGAGCAGTCCGCCAACAGTGAAGGCCTGCAAATTTGGTATCTCTAACATAGATACTGAAACTAAACAGTCTGACACTATACCTTGTGCTTCTATCTAAACCCTCACCCCCAAACAGCCCGAGATGTGTGACAAACTCCTTGTCCAAACTGAATTAGCCAAGGACTGCATGCAATATGTCATAAAGCACATGAACTGACTGTACCCCGGCCTCCGATACAGCTGAGCGAAGGTTAACGTCACTATTAGGCGTCGTCGGTGATCCAGCTCACTACCCTACTGAGCCAGAGTAATGACATAAGTGCGTTAGCGCTTCAGCGTACGACTGTTCCGCGTCACATGACACAAGGAGAACCACGCCCACTCCCCTGTATGCCCCTAGCCAGGATGTCGCCAGCCGCCTCCTCCCAACCTGGCCGTTGAAATGCCTACTCTCGCGAGATGATGCCGGAGCGGACGGCGGCGACGAGATTTGGTTGGACGAGTTGATATTTGTGTTGAACGAGGAAGGAAAAAGGGGGGTGTAAAAAAAGAAGATATCTGGGGCTGGGGGGAATTAATTCTTAGCAAGGTGCGGGTGGGGGGGACAAGCCGATAAACTGAGGGGGGAAACTGAGCTGGGGATGAACATGGCATCGGGCGACACGCTCTACATCGCCTCAGATGGCTCCGAGATGCCTGCGGAGATCGTGGAGCTGCATGAGATTGAGGTGGAATGTATCCCCGTGGAAACTATAGAGACCACCGTGGTCGGGGACGACGAGGACGACGATGACGACCAGGGGCACCACCAGCAGCCTATGATTGCTCTGCAGCCCTTGGACTCAGACGACTTGGTCCATCCCCACCACCAAGAGGTGATCCTGGTTCAGACCCGGGAAGAAGTGGTCGGAGGAGATGACTCTGATCTCAGGGCAGACGATGGCTACGAGGACCAGATCCTTATCCCGGTGCCTGTACCGGCCGGAGAGGATGAGTACATTGAGCAGACCTTGGTGACAGTGGCCGGCAAGAGCTCTTCTGGCGGGCGCATGAAGAAAGGGGGAGGTGGGAGCGGCAAGAAGAGCAGCAAGAAAAGCTACCTGAGTGGGACGGAGCCGAGCGGGAGGAAATGGGAGCAGAAACAAGTGCAGATCAAGACCCTGGAGGGGGAGTTCTCAGTCACTATGTGGGCTTCAGGTGGGTGTTCGCGGCTTTTCTTCATTGTTTTGGCCCAGTTAGGCCTCAGGGCGTGTCCCCGCGCTTTCCGGCGCCCGTGCTGCCCGCAACTTCAGCACGGGAACCGTCTCCCTGGCCGAGATGTTTATTTTGTTTTGAAAGGAAGCCATGTTTTGAGGTGTTGCTGGGCGCCGCCATGTTCACTGGCCAGTATGGCGGCCCGAAAAGATGGCGTGTGGGGCCGGGGAAGATGGCGGCCTAGCGGGAGCGAGCGCGCTGCTGTTGGATCGGGGACTAGGCCGCAATGGCGCACTTGATGGAGAGCGGGGGAGGGGCGGGCGCTGGCTGTGCTCAGTGCGGTGTCTCTCTCTCCCGACCAGCGGCTTCTTCCTCGCGCCTTCCTTGCGTTCTATATTGTGCTTCTCTAGTGCATTGTTCTACCAGCGGCTTCCCTTTAGCCCGTTAGGCAGCAGAGCCATCAAGCCGCAGCTTCGTGCTCTCCTGAGCTCAGCCTTGTCTTCATGGGCTTGTGATAATGGCTTGTCAGTGCTTTGTACTACACGTGTCCTGCTTTCTGCTCTACGATAATATTTGCACTTACCTTTTAACTGTTATTAATAATACTAATAATGCTCTATGGGACCTTAGAACTGAGTGATCATTTCTTAACGTTCATGACAGTCAGACTCATTTATTATAGCTGTGATATTGTTTATTTTAGGGACCAATGAGCCACTCACATGTGACTGAAACTTCCAAGGTTTTAAGATGTTTAACCTGCAGTTCTCCAGTCAGTGCTTGAAGGGGACCTGTCACCAAAATAGTTATGGGGGGGGGGGAGAGAAAGTGTCAGGAATCAGAGCTGCACACAAGAACTACTATAAGTGCAGCTTTCTGGTGAGATGCAAATCATTACTTCTAGCCACCAGTTTCAGCAAGTCAGATTCTGGTAAAACTGCTGTTTGCTTCAGAAACACTACTATTGTTTATATAAATAAGCTGCTGTGTAGCAATGGGGGCAGCCATTCAAATGAGAAAAGACTCCTGTTACACAGCAGATAAGCTCTGTAGAACATAATGGTGTTATCTGTTATCCATTATTTAGCCTGTGCCATAAAGCCTTTTTTCAATTTCCACCAATGCTAAACAGCAATTTGTTTATATGAACTATAGTAGTGTTTCTGAAGCAAATAGATCAGTTTTACCAGTGCAGGACACCAGTCCGTGATATTTGAAAGTAACTTTAATTTTTTGGTGTTACTGTTCCTTTAATGTTCAATGTGGCCAATAACATTACATGCCATCTGATGGGAAATGCTGGCATGACTGGCTGGAATTCTTCATTGAACCACTAGAAGCTTACTAGTGGCAGCTCCATACATTTACCACTGCCCACCCTCCCATTTCATGGAATTACCCTGCCACCCACACTGCTTCATTTTGTGCAGTTCTTGTCCATGTACCTGGATTTAGTTTATTCACATCAGATTTTGTTTATTCAGACCATAGTCATGCCTAGCAGTTTTCTTTGACCAGTGGACAGTTTGGCTGAATTGCAATGCCCAGTTCACAGCTGGTCTGTGATGTTCGCTGGGTCCTATATTACTCGTTTGTATATGGGCATAACTATACACGGCCGATACTTGTAGTCTCTGACTAACTGTTCAAATGGAGCCATACATGGCATGTACCTTTCTATTTTTCTGATCATTTTCTGACCATTTGGGCTGGAATAATGACAAAAACTGAATGGAAGCTGCACCTCCTCTTCATTTGCTTTACACTGGCAGATCTGGTGTATGAGCAAGTTTGGTTTGTATTAATTTCCAAGCTGTGAACCAACAAGATATCTATAGTACATATTGGATTTATAGTATCAATATGTATGTGGTCAGCGTTCCCAGCACTTAAAGGGGTGGCTCATCTTCAAGTTAACTTTTTGTATGCTATAGAATGGCATAATCATAATTCTAAGATACTTTTCGATTGGCCTTGATTATTTATTTTTTTATTTTATTTTTTGAAATATTTGCCTGCTTCTTCTGACTCTTTTCAACTTTCTAATGGGGATCACTGACCCCCCTTTAAAAAAACAAATGCTCAATAAGGCTACAAATGTATTGTTGTTGCTACTTAATATTGCTCATCTTTCTATTCAGGCCTCTCATATTCAAGTCTTTTATTCAAATCAGTGCACAGTTGCTAGAGTATTTTGGACCCTAGCAACCAGACTGCTGAAATTGCAAACTGGAGAGCTGTTGAATAAAAAGCAAATAAATATAAAACCATGAATAATAAAAAATGAAAACCAAATGCGTATAGTCTCAGAATATCACTCTCTACATCATACTTAAAGTTAATTTAAAAAGCAACAATCTCTTTAAAGGGGACCTGGCACCCTAATAAATAATTCCAGCATACAGTCAGGTGCCATTTTGTGAGCAATGTTGTTAAGACAAATTAAGTATCACCCCAAAATCTTGTGTATGCACCAGAATGGGGGTCCTAATGCGTAGTGCCCTACACAATTATAGCGCCTTAGGAGGGAGGGGGAATGTGTGGAGTGCTAAGACATCTAGGAATTGCTGAATGGAAAGTGAAAGTAATTGACTGCCCCACCTCTATGCCTCAGGTAATGTTTAATTACAGCTCAAATATTAAAACCCTTCATAACAGGTATGGATATTTTAATTAAAAAAATAATTTGGGTTCCATTTTTAATTTGCAAAGGACTTTAATTATACAGCTTTTTATGTGTAGGTGACAGGTCTGCTTTAAGCTGGCCATACGTTATAAGATCCATTTGGCATCCTTCACTGATATGCCCGTGTTAAGGTGGGAGATATTGGACTGATTCGAATTGGCCCTCAGGGGAGGGGGGCTCATCTGACTTCAAGGTCTGACACAAAAGCAACTTTTCCCAATTGACATCTGGTTAATTTTCACCCAGATTATCTGTCAGGTAGGACTATCAGAGGGCCCCGTACATAGATAAGATGCCAAATTGGTCTGGAAGGGCAGAATCGGCAGCTTAAAGGGAACAGTTCAGTCTAAAAATATAAACTGGATAAATACACTGTGAAAAATAAACAATTTTTCTAATGTAGTTAGTTAGGCAAAAATGTAATCTATAAAGGCTGGAGTGACTTGATGTCTAATATAATAGCCAGAATCAAACTTCCTTCTTTTCAGTTCTCTAACTCTGAGTTAGTCAGCGACTTGAAGGGGGACATTATTGTTCAGTGAGTTTGCAATTGATCCCCAGCCTTCAGCTCAGGGTTGAAAAACAAGTCATGGCCTATGTGACCCCCCCCCCCTTAGTCACTGATTGGTTACTGCTTGGTAACCAGTCAGTGGAAACCAAGAGAGCTGAAAAGCAGTAAGCAGTGTTCTGTTATGTTAGACTTCCAGTCACTCCAGCCGTTAAACATTACATTTTTCTGTAACTTAATATATTAGAATTTTTTTTTATTTTGCACAGCCTATCCATAAAGGAGAAGGAAAGTTTAAAACCAATTAAGCTTTATCAGAAAGGTTTATATAAATACAGTAGTAATCCCTCAAAGTAAGGCTGCTCAGATTCCTCTGCCAAAATAAACACTGCATTTCTTTCCTTCTATTGTGTATACATGGGCTTCTGTATCAGACTTCCTTCTTTCAGCTTAGACATACAGGGATCTGCATGAGCATGCTCAGTTTGCTCCTACTCCCCTACCTGATGTAATCTGAGCCCAGAGCTTTGAGTGAGCAGGGAGAGACTCAGGCAGGAAGTGATGTCACACCAAGCTAATACTGCAGCTGCTATTCTAAACAAACACAGAGATTCTAGCACTGTTTACTCAGGTGTGGTAAAGCATTCTACAGAATAAATATAGTGTTCTAGCTTGCACTGTTGTAGCTAATCTATTGGCAATAATCTGCCTCATTATCTTTCCTTCTTCTTTAAATCTGCATCGTGCCATTGCACTAAGACCGCTGCCACACAAAGCTGTTTTTCCACTTGAGTTTATATCACACATCTTTACTGTGTATGTAAACGTCTTCTATGACCTAATTAAACCATGAATGGATACCATTATAGCTGCATTGAAGATTTATATTAAGTATCCAGGCAAACTCAATTTTTACCCGTGTGTGGTAAATACATGGCCATACATGGGCCCACCAGGTTCAGTACATAAATGTGGTGGCGTACCATACACTCGCATGTATGCTACATCAGCAAATAAGATTTTTAAACTCTTTTGCACAGGGCATTAACCTGGTCTATTCTGTGCTAAGGACTTAATTTTTTTCTGGTGCAGCTCATGTGTGGCTGGACCGGCTTGCTTCACCAGTTATCCAAGCAAGCAGATATTTTTTAGCACTACTGTAAGTATGCTTCTTTACATTAAATTTCAATACACACATGTAGAGCGGAGTCCTCAGATATACAGGTAGAAACAATAGAATTCAAACTGTACCCAACGATTCAGCACTAATAATGGGCGGTGTTCAGGTGCTTTCAAAGGCGCCTGATCAAAATTTTCCAGCCAGTCCGATAGACGAGCTGACCAAAATCAAAGTCTTCTGCCGATATCTGTCGGCTTGTCTCCCATCATACACGTTGTATGAAAATTTGTTTGTACTATACAATATTAGACCTGTAACCTAGGTCTTTGGGCTTCAGTTGTTGCTTAGTTGCAACTTCAAGCATTATCCAACATCAATGAAAGTTTTGTGGTACCTATTTCAATTACACAGATTAAACGGTCACAGTTTTGCTTTTCCTTGTTTATATGTAGTTAACTTGCGTAACAAAAAAAGTAAATGTATCTGCGAGCCTGTCCTGCGTGTTTTATGAAAATCCTGTAACTGAAGAATACCATTCTGCTAATACAGTGTGTCTCATGGTAATATGCAGTGCTGTGTAACATATATAATCACTTACATTATAGATTTTAGGGAGATGGATCTCCAGGTGTTTTGACTGGTGTTCTCAGGTGCCATATACCTTATTCCTTTAAGTTAACGTTTAGTGTGATGTATGCATTTGGTTTTATTCAGCAGCTCTCCAGTTTACAATTTCAGCAATCTGGTTGCTAGGGCCCAAATTATTGTACCGATTTGAATAAGAGACTGCATTGTGAATAGGAGAGGCCTGAATAGAAAGATGAGTAATAAAAAGTAGCAATCACAATAGATTTGTAGCCTTACAGAGCATTTGTTTTATAATTTTGGCCACAAATAATTCAAAAACTATACAAAAAAGATGCAGACCAATCAAAAGTTGCATGGAATTGACCATTCTATCATATACTAAAAGTTAACTTAAAGGTGAACCACCCCTTTAAAATTATTAAAATGAATAGTAAGAAGCAGTCTGCTGTGTAATCGGGATCTTGGATTGTAAATTCCACTGGTGCAGACAGGCACTGATGTGAATAATGTATAATATCTGTAAAGTATTGCAGAACATCAGTATAAATATTTTTTTGTTTGTTTTTAGATGATAAGAAAGACATTGACCATGAAACAGTAGTGGAAGAACAGATTATTGGAGAGAATTCTCCACCTGATTATTCCGAATACATGACTGGAAAGAAGTTGCCACCAGGAGGAATACCAGGCATTGATTTGTCAGATCCAAAGCAGCTGGCAGAGTTTGCAAGGTAATCCAGTCTTATTCTCTGCATTCCCATTATATTGCATGAAGAACATTTTCTACATTTTGCCCAACAGTTTTATTTATTTCATTAATTAAGCATTTTCTGCTATGAAATTAAGCATGCATACAAACTGGAACAGTTTCTGTACAATGATGCCTTTGTTCAAACCCTAGACCCCACTTTCTCACTTTTCTTTTATGGCCATCAGGTTACACTAGATAAGCGTACAGGTATATTTTTCTTTTGCTGGTGTCTTTCTATATTTGCACATGGTACTGCAGCTATTGTTTTGCCATGCTGCAGTTCACCATTACCAGATTTGTTCTTCTTAACTAGTGAAACGAGATGCACTAACAACATTAATGGGAGAAAAAAACAAGCACCAAGCTGGAGGTAACAAGTGAGCAACAAATGTTGATACTTTTGATTGTACCCTTTCAGTTAATTTATGACAATTGATGGTTTTCAGTCAGGTTATAGAAAACAGAAGTAGAAAGACTAGATTATGTATAGATGTGAATGATGTAAGAAAGTGGTAATAAGAGGGATCAAGTAAAACTCCCCTTCCATAAGTAATAAACAATTTACTTGGGGTGAGGCTATATTCTCTTATACAATTATTTTGTATGAAATGAACAGTGTTGGCAGGTGCGTTGTTTATTGGCAGATAAGGAAAGGAAGGGGAGTTGCAGCTGTTGGCCTGAATATTTGCCACTTCTAAAGTAGCCCAGTGAACACCTTAGTAAATTTAGCATATCATGGAATATGCGGAAGCAAAAACATGCTTTAATATTTTTTTTTAAAACTATATACAGCAATACATGTACAGTGCAAACAATATCATGTACATAGCATCAGTGTCACAGTGCATATTAGCAAGCTTAGCAGACAAAAAGGTGAGAAACCCCAACCTTTTTGAAAAAATACTTTTCTAAATGGAATATCCAAAGGAGTTTTTCTGAAACGTTGGGGTTTGTCACCTTTTTGCACATTGTCGGTTATATTTGATTATTTGCTCTGGTGGTATGTATATGCTATTATTGTTAATGTAGATGTATTTCTGTACAGGCATGGGGCATGTTGTTCAGAATACTTGGGATCTGCGGTTGCCCTCATTGGCTTGGCATCATTAGGATCTCCATACCTGAAGTCTACTTAAAAAAAAAAAAAATGAAACCCAATAGGCTTTTTTTTTTTGCCTCCAGTAATTATATATTGGTTAGGATCAGGTGCAAGGTAATGTTATTACAGAGAAAACGGTAATCATTTGATTAAAATGGGATATGGCCTTCTGTAATTCCGAGCTTTTTGTAAAACTGGTTTCCAGATAAAGGGTCCCAAACCTGTGTGCATTTTTAAATCTACTAAAGCCTGTTTTTGCTTTTGCATATACCATTTAGGGTAAGGCCAGACGAGGAGATTCGGGGAGATTTTGTCGCCTGGCGACTTATCGCCACGTCTTTTGCGCGACTATCTCCCCGAACTGCCTCCGCGTCTTTTCCGCATAGGCTAGAATAAAAAGTCGCCTGTGCTAATGCACACGCGGCGATGCGTTTTCAATAGTCGCCCAAAGTTGCCTCACTGAGGCAACTTTGGGCGACTATTGAAAACGCATCGCCGCGTGTGCATTAGCACAGGCGATTTTGCGTTGTAGACTATGGGGAAAAGACGCTGAGGCAGTTCGGGGAGATAGTCGCGCACAAGACGTGGCGATAAGTCGCCAGGCGACAAAATCTCCCCGAATCTCCTCGTCTGGCCTTACCCTTAGTGCTAAATTTACAAACGTGTACATTGGAGTTTTTTAAAGTTGTATTATGGTTTTTTTTTAGTCATAATTAACCCAAGGAAAAAGCCATGTACCATTTGCACCCATAATATATGTACGTGATTGATTTATTTTGTGAAAGCGTGCCCTTCTTACACTAGATTTAATTTTGCTGTATAAGCCTCCCTGTCTGACAGTTTGTATACCATGAATGTCAGTAAGTATACCTAACATAGTTGTAAAGCAAATAAACATCTTCAACTTTATTGTCTAAATGAAGCAGGTCTAACATGTTTGAGCCAGAGGAAGGTGAAAAAACTAATCTGAAGCAATCTTAATTTCAGTTACCCTGTATTTTCTCACTTTCTAAAAAGGCCTTCAAGCCTGTCTTAAAATGAATCCCAAAAACATCAATGAAAAAAGGTTACTGCAGAGTTGCTGTTATTGATATGTTAGTACTATTCTATATGCTGAAATACTAGTGCTAAATAAAATTCCTGTCTGAACCTGTATTGTTTTGTTTCTATTAAAGAATGAAGCCTAGAAAAATAAAAGAAGATGATGCTCCAAGAACCATTGCCTGTCCTCACAAGGTATGTACATACTTTTCAATTGCAGTTATGAAAATGAATAATACATTTATCATACACAAGCCATGAATAACTTGTAAAATATACTCTTAAAATGTTATTTAGTGATATAATTTGTCACATTACTATTTAACAATGTATTGTAAAAAATAATGCACCCACAAATGTTAAATAAAAATTAGGATATTAGATCTAGTGTTATTTATATAGGACCAACATATTCTATTGTAATTTGCAGAGATCATTCACTGAGGTGTGCAGCAAATGGGCAAGTTTGGGTTGCAAAATGTGTGGGCATGTTTAAAATATATATAATTTTATTAGATGTTGTTAATAACTGGATTTTCTCTACAGGGATGTACAAAGATGTTCAGGGATAACTCTGCAATGAGGAAACATTTACACACACATGGTCCACGAGTACATGTCTGTGCAGAATGCGGCAAAGCCTTTGTCGAAAGCTCCAAACTTAAGAGACATCAGTTGGTCCACACTGGCGAGAAGCCGTTTCAGGTATTAAACTAATATAATACCTCTATTTACAAGTTGACTGATGAGGCAGTTGTGTATTCATACTTGCTGAATTTACTTTTTTTCCTCCATTGAACAGTCTGTTTGAACTCGTATTTTGGGCACAGCCTTAAGGTGGCCATACACAGCCTTAAAAGCTGCTGGTGTAGCCCTTCTAGACCATGTCCACAGCTTATTGGGCTGTGTATAGGGCCCTTCAGTTGGCCAGCACAACTGAATCTGGCAGTTTGGAAAATCTCATCATGGGGTGACCATGTAGCATGTTGATGCAGGCCTTTCCAACAACTCTCCCTAGAACCCAATTATGATCGAACCTTTGACAAATAGGACTGCTAAGTGGGTCATACCAATTTGGCCCAATGCATTAGTGGCAGGTTGCCAGAGGGTGGATCTTTCAGTGTATGCCCAGCTCTAGAAAGAAGGTCCCAGCCTCATTTCCCAGTGCACTTTACTTTGCTTATATTACTCTCACCTGACAAATCAGAAGGTGGGCAGCAAGGTGGAAACCACAACCATGTTGTTGTGGTTATATGGCCACTCTTGCAATTCCTATGCATGCATTTCACATGCTGACAGGAAGATTTTATGTAGGAAGTCTCTAATAGTGGTAAGGAATAGTAAACATTTTAGCTTTGAGAAAGGGTCACAGACTTAGTTCATGCAAACACTATTTTATAACAATCAAGCTGTATCTTACTCAGATGGGACACTACAGGCCTGTAAAATAGGGAATGGGTCATGGGCTAAGGGAATGGGTCATGGAGATAAGAGCTAACCTTGAAAAAAAAACCCTCCTATTTTTATTAAAAAGCGTATTTATCAATGAATGAAAGTTGGAGTTCACCATGTGATAAATACGTTGTAAAAATCCAATAGAAATGAATTTGTCAGTGGTGAGTTTTTCTGTGGTGAGCTCTCTCACATTTTGATAAAGCTGTCCCTTAGTGCACTTGTTACATGCAAACAAACATCGTTTTAATACACTTAAATTGTATCTTAATGAGTAAAATATACAGTATAAACTATATAATATACTGTATTTTGGCTTAGGGACGTGTTAAGTTAAAATCACTAGTTTCCTTTTTTCTTTTAAAAAGACGGTATTTACTGGAGTGTTCAGAGCTGTACTCCCCACATCCAGTTGCACAAAGAGCAGAGCAAGCGGATGCTTCTTCTCATTAGCATAGCATCATTAGCATAGCATGCATCATATTGGCTGGCAATATGGTCTGTGCTACTGCCACATTCACAGTACTCCTGATGCTTAGGTTCCTTCCTACTACCCACTGCCAATCCCTGGAAATAGTGAAAGTAGGGTTCAACAGACCACCTCTGCTACTTGGATAACCCAGAATCCAACCTTGGGTAAACCCAGACATCCACTTAAACATTTGCAAGCTGACAAGCAACTGCCGCCCTACCATCAGGATTACTACTTTATGAAGTTACATGACCTTATTGAATGTGAAGCTACGCATTCATCCAGGTCATGGTATATCTATAGTAATAAGTCAAATCAACTGGACATGCTGTATTTCTTTTTTTCCTTGAAGACATTTCACTAGTCATCCGACTGGCTTTCTCAATTCAGAATAGTGAAACATCTTCAAGGAAAAAGATAAATACAGCAAGTCCAGTTGATTTGACTTATTACTATAGATAGACCCTATTGAATGTTTCACCTTTCTTCAGTAGCAAACTGTAGCTGTATGGCTAATTGTGTGCAGAAATATTTACTTTTGTTAGAGTTCTCTTACTGCTTACATCTTTACAGGTGAACCTCTACTGACCATGGATACTATTTCACCCACTGTGTGTCTGCCAATATTCACATAATGAATGCTCTATGTGCTGCAACCTGTGTGTGCCCTATTCTCTTCTTCAACCAGGGAAGGAAAGGACACACACGGGGGCAGCATTTATGTATCCTTCACTATATTTCTCTCTAAGACTATGATAAACACATGATAAGATCGCAAACACAATTTTTAATTTTCCTCTGTTTTCTTTACAGTGCACGTTTGAAGGCTGTGGCAAGCGATTCTCATTGGACTTCAATTTGCGTACTCATGTGCGGATTCACACCGGTGATAGGCCCTACGTGTGCCCTTTCGATGGCTGTAATAAAAAATTTGCTCAGTCAACCAATCTGAAATCCCACATTTTAACACATGCTAAAGCCAAAAATAACCAGTAAAACTACAGATGGAAAGACATGTTATCCTTCGTAGCACCCTTGCTGGTTTATGCTAAACAATACGCCTCCTTTGTATATGGTTTCCAGGAATAAATGAATTTTAAAAGAATCCTGCTCCGCCGAGAGACCGTTTTGATAATGTACTGTAGAAAACTTGTTAAAAGGAAGCCTCTTTATGATTCAGTGCTTAAGATGATCTGTTATCCTGTTTTCATGAGTGTTTTTGTAAAGTGCCCCTGCCTCTTCACAACCCCCTTTTCCAAGCAGGAGAACAATGTCGCCGAGGTGCATTGAATTTCTACCACCATATTAAATTTGGACTTTCCACACTTCGAAATGGACACACACCAGTTGTTCAAATTTTTTTTTAATTTTTTTTTATTTGTAATTTCAAGTGTGCATATTGTACACTTATTGGGGATATGCTTACTTCTGCTACGTGATTTCTTCTGAAGGTTGATAACTTTGCTTGCAGTAGATTTTCTTTAAAAGAATGGGCAGTTACTGTACTACATGCATACTTCAAAAGTATTTTCCTGTAAAAAAGAAAAAAAAACAAAACAAGAAAAAACTTTATAGGTTCTGTTTGCTCTCTTTATTTTGGTTGTATTTTTAGATGTTAACACATTTTGTATAATTGTATGGTATATAGCCGTATTGGAATCATGTAGCGCCATTAGATGTGATTTAAGCTAGTGTTCATTAAATCCATTTTAGTCACTTATGTTGGGGAAGGAGGACTGGCAGACACAGATGTATATTGTATTTTTATTTGCCTGTTCAGTTACAGAACTTGGTGCTCGGTGTAGAATGTATTTGTATACACACTGACCTTTTTATTCGCCTGACTTTCTGCATCACGTGTAATGGGGCAATAAAAGCCGGGTCTACAGTAAGAGGATCAATAATCTGTGTCGGCACGGAGGGACTCGAACGCAGATTTAACCCCCTCTTTGTGGCTTTTTTCCCTTAGCCAATCAATTGATTTATTTAATATCATTATGGTTGTATCGAAGTACTGTTTCTGGTTACATCTGAGGGTTTTTATTCTGCCTTGTTTGTTCTTGATGGGAACAGTAGTTATGCAGTTAGGCCCTATATTTTTAATTCAGTTGTCAAATCTATTTTGTACTAAGCAAACATAATATATAAAGCAAAATATTTAAAATTACATTGTGATCAGCATACTGACAATGCTCCTAATTTATTCCCTTAAAGTGTAAGTTAAAAAAAATAAAATGCCAGCACAGAGCAGCACCCTGCCATATTTGGCTGGAAAATGATCTGGTGTTTGTGCATGGCAGCTACTATATGCTGATGAGAGAAGATACTCAGCACTATCCCAGCATGGTTTAGGAAGAAACCACACCGTTTCTGATGCCTAAGGCTGGTCCTCTTCCTTCCTGCTCTCTTGCTATATTTTCTACATTTTGAAAAACCTTTATCCAGCATGGAAAATGTCTGGATATATACAGTATACATACAGTACATATAGCTAGTTATTGAATGATGTTGGTCAAGAAAGTTTCCTACCTGTGTTCCAAAACACTGGGCGTAATTTTTGTATTTTAATACTGTAAATACATTTATTTCCCAAAAATAATAGCGGTTTCTATTTTGTTTTGTTTAAGGATGAGGCAAACTTAGTCGTTTGCTTGTGGATGAGTAATGTGTAGAGACTGGTATATTTGTGTGAATGCAAAACTAGAGTGATACTAAGAAGGATGCTCTTTTATGTACAGGTGTCGGATCCATTATCTGGAAACCCATTATCCAGAGAGCTCCGAATTCCAGAATGTTATCTCACATAGACTCCATTATAACCAAATAATCCAAATTTTTAAAAATGATTTCCTTTTAATAAATAAAAATACCTTGTACTTGATCCCAACTAACATATTAATCCTTATTGGAAGCAAAGGCAGGTTATTGGGTGTATTTAATGTTTACATGATTTTCTAGTACTTAAAAGGGTTGTTCGCTTTCCAAACACTTTTTCCAGTTCAGTTGGTTTCAGATTGTTCACTAGAAATAAAGATATTTTCCAATTGCTACTTATTTTCTTTTTGTGACCGTTGTAATATGGCAGTGTGGAGTCTAATTTTTCACTTCTAAATCAGCTCTGGGAAGGGGGGTCGCCGACCCTCTAAACTGTTCTAAATGGATACATTTAGTCGATACATTTCTTCTTCATTCCTGCTGAGCTGAATCCCTGCATTTCATTAAAGTTAGCTGTTAGAATTGATACAATAGTTTCTAATACTCCAGAGATGCTGTTGAAAAATCAATGTTGCAAAATTGTAACAGTTCAGAATCTGCACCTGAATTTCTGAGCTACCAGACTGAAACACCAGAGACACAGGGACTTTAAACTTAGATTAGAAACGGTAAAAATAAAAGATTTAAAAGTAATTGAAAAAAGTCTTTATTTCTGGTGAACAATCTGAAAACAACTAAAAAAAGTGTTTGGAAGGTGAACAGCCCCTTTATGGTATGAAGATCCAAATAACACCAATGACAAGACCAGAAAGTTTCCTACCTATGTTCCAAAACACTGGGTGTAATTTTTGTATTTTAATACTGTAAATACATTTATTTCCCAAAAATAATAGCGGTTTCTATTTTATTTTGTTCAAGGATCAGTCATACTCCTAGTTGTTTGCTTGTGGATGAGTAATGTGTGGAGGCTGGTATATTTGAGTGTATGCAAACACCAGAGTCAGACCAAGAATGATGCACTTTTATGTAGAGGTATGGGATCAGTTATCTGGAAACTCGTTAGCCAGAAAGCTCAGAAATACGAAAATGTTGTCTCCTGTAGACTCCATTATAACAGAATTTTTAAAAAATTATTTCCTTTTTCTCTGTAGTAATTAAACAGTAGCTTGTACTTGATCCCAACTAAGATATAAATAATCCTTATCGGAAGCAAAACCAGGTTATTTGGTCTATTTAATGTTTAAATGATTTTCTAGTAGACTTAAGGTAAGAAGATCCAAATTCTGTAAAGATCCGTTATCCGGAAAACACCAGGTCCCGAGCATTCTGGGTAACAGGTTCCATACCAATATCTGTTTAAACAAGTTTCTGAGCGTTTGCTAAAAATGACATTCTCTTTCTAGCAGGAGTGAAACCATACTGTAAAGCCCGACTGTCTTGTCGTTGTTGCTGTGTGGATAAACTTCAGTAACGGGTAATGCACAGAGATTAAAGTATAGAACATTGTACTTGATGAAGGGAACTATCCGCTGAGTAGAATTTATAGGTTGGTTGCCCACACCAAAATCCTGGACAGCGCACTCTTCGGATCACATCAAGGAATCGCTTGGTCGTCAAATCATTGGTAAAAAAAACTTGATTTTATTTAAATATTCAACATCTTAACAAACTGTATAACCCTGTGCCATGAGGTCTGATGCGTTTCGTGTCACTGCACTTCATCAGAGACCTCACTTCCTACTGGCAAATCCCACACGAAATGCGTCAGACCTCATGGCGCAGGGTTATACAGTTTGTTAAGATGTTGAATATTTAAATAAAATCAAGTTTTTTACCAATGATTTGACGACCAAGCGATTCCTTGATGTGATCCGAAGAGTGCGCTATCCAGGATTTTGGTGTGTGCAGTATTTCGTTTCCCTTAGCGACGGACTCACAACGAAGTCTGGGTAAGACCATATATCCTTATATATCTGGGAAGCTGAATCCGGTGATTTTACCAGGGGTTTGGGGCTTTGTGCACCCGGACCAGCAAACTTGGAGGGTGAGCCCAAAACCGGCATTAAGCGTATTTAAATAATTAAATAAACCATTAAACAAATTAATAAATAACAAATGAAGTAAAAGTGTACCGCAGGACTCGTAGGAAGAGAAAAAATCTTTTGAATCCTAATAAGCAACGCTGAGAATTCTTTTTTGTGATATAGGTTGGTTGCCTACAAGTTAGCCCATGTGTCATTCTGCCTCCTATCAGACTCCTGTTCCAAAGAGTTATAAAGGCTCTATGGTAGATATCGGGGACATTTTGTTGAGTGGGAACCAATGGCAGATGAGGAAGTTGTTTAACTGCTTCAGTTCTCTATGAGAGCACAATGACAGTAAAAAAGACAGCCGTGCAACTGAACTGGTCTGATTTGCTCTTTTGAAGACCATAGTTAAAATGCCACCTTCTGTACTTTTTGCAAGATTGTCAGATGTGAATGTTAAGTATTTCTTACATTTGATTTCAAACCATTGGGAAGGTGTATAGTTATCCATGTAATGTGCCCTATTTGCAAGTTCACTGCGGGTAGCTAACATAAGGCTGCACTACATGGCCATTCCTAAAACAAGTGCATTAATATCAGGTCAGTACTCCACTGCTATAATGGCCTCTGTCCTTCTGGAAAGGATGGTCTCTACATGTTGGAGCATTGCTGGTGGCATTTGCTTCCATTCCATCACCAGAGCATTAGTCAGATTGATTTGTGGGATCTGGGTTGGCTTCCAGTTGGCTAAATTCTTCCTGCAGATGCACAGTTGGATTGAGGTCAGGGTTCTCTGCAGGACAGACAGGTTCTTCCATTTCAGCAAATCCATTCTGTACAGACATCACTTTCTACATGGGGGCACTTTAGTGCTGAAACCTTAGAGGGGGTGGCTCACCTTTGAATTAACTTTTAGTAGGATGTAGAGAGTGATATTCTGAGACAATTTGCATTTGGTTTTTATTTGTGTTATTTAGCTTTTTATTCAGCAGCTCTCAGTCTGCAATTTCAGCAACCTGGTTGCTGGACTCCAATTATCCTAGCAATCATGTGTGGATAAGAGACTGGAATATGAATAGGAGAGGGCCTGAATAGAGATAATAGTAAAAAGACACAACAACCGTAAGCCTTACAGAGCATTTGTTTTTAGATGGGGTCAGTGATCACCCATTTGAAAGTTGAAAAGATTCAGAAGAAGGAAACTAATTCCAAATCTTTGAATAAAATAAATAAAGACCAACTGAAAAGTTGCTTAGAATCGGCTATTCTTTAACATATTGAAAGTTAACTTAGGTGAACCACCTCTTTAAGTTTTGCTTTCAATGTAGCAACCAACCCACTTTTACCTTCTTAATTATGCATACAGACAGCTAGAGACAGCTGCTCTTCCACCCCCCCCCACCAGGGTCCCCACCCCAGATGCAAAGTGTCCTTTGGCCCCCTTCCTGAGCCACAACATCCCCCGCGCCTACCTTCGTTTTAGTTTAGTCATGCTGGGGTCCAGGGAGGGAAGTCAGAAGCAGGGCTGGGCCCACCAGATTTTTTTCCCTGTGTCTCGCCGGCCCAGTCCGACACTGTTCATAGTCTTTCCTTGTCCTTTAAAGAACACAATATATCATACAGATTCTCCTTGTTAAAGGGTTTTGATCACCTTTAAATGTACATTGAGTGTGATGTAGAGAGTGATATTCTGAGACAATTTGCAATCGGTTTTCATTTTTTATTATTTGTGAGTTATTTAGCGTTTTTATTCAGCAGCTCTTCAGTTTGCAATTTCAGAAATCTCATTGCTAGGGTCCACATTACCCTAGCAACCATGCATTGATTTGAATAACAGAAATATTGAAATATGAATAGGAGAGGGGCTGAGTAGAAAGATGAGTAATAAATAGTATCAATAACAATAGATTTGTAGCTTTACAGAGCATTTGTTTTTTAGATGGGGTCAGAGCCCCCATTTGAAAGCTGGAAAGAGTCAGAAGAAAAGGGCAAATAATTCATAAACTATAGAAAACAAATAATGAAGACCAATTGATAGCTTGCTTAGAATTGGCCATTCTTTACCACAGTAAAAGTTAACTTGGTGAGCCACCACTTTAAGAATGCTGGGGGTTGGGTCACAGTCTAGAAAACCCTATTGTCAAACTGCCAGTGCATCAGTGATGGCACCAGTTACAGTGGTGTGAAAAACTATTTGCCCCCTTCCTGATTTCTTATTCTTTTGCATGTTTGTCACACAAAATGTTTCTGATCATCAAACACATTTAACTATTAGTCAAAGATAACACAAGTAAACACAAAATGCAGTTTTCAAATGAGGGTTTTTATTATTTAGGGAGAAAAGGGAGAAAAGAAATCCAAACCTGTGTGAAAAAGTAATTGCCCCCTGAACCTAATAACTGGTTGGGCCACCCTTAGCAGCAATAACTGCAATCAAGCGCTTGCGATAACTTGCAACGAGTCTTTTACAGCGCTCTGGAGGAATTTTGGCCCACTCATCTTTGCAGAATTGTTGTAATTCAGCTTTATTTGAGGGTTTTCTAGCATGAACCGCCTTTTTAAGGTCATGCCACAACATCTCAATAGGATTCAGGTCAGGACTTTGACTAGGCCACTCCAAAGTCTTCATTTTGTTTTTCTTCAGCCATTCAGAGGTGGATTTGCTGGTGTGTTTTGGGTCATTGTCCTGCTGCAGCACCCAAGATCGCTTCAGCTTGAGTTGACGAACAGATGGCCGGACATTCTCCTTCAGGATTTTTTGGTAGACGGTAGAAATCATGGTTCCATCTATCACAGCAAGTCTTCCAGGTCCTGAAGCAGCAAAACAACCCCAGACCATCACACTACCACCACCATATTTTACTGTTGGTATGATGTTCTTTTTCTGAAATGCTGTGTTACTTTTACGCCAGATGTAACGGGACGCGCACCTTCCAAAAAGTTCAACTTTTGTCTCGTCGGTCCACAAGGTATTTTCCCAAAAGTCTTGGCAATCATTGAGATGTTTTTTAGCAAAATTGAGACGAGCCTTAATGTTCTTTTTGCTTAAAAGTGGTTTGCGCCTTGGAAATCTGCCATGCAGGCCGTTTTTGCCCAGTCTCTTTCTTATGGTGGAGTCGTGAACACTGACCTTAATTGAGGCAAGTGAGGCCTGCAGTTCTTTAGATGTTGTCCTGGGGTCTTTTGTGGCCTCTCGGATGAGTTGTCTCTGCGCTCTTGGGGTAATTTTGGTCGGCCAGCCACTCCTGGGAAGGTTCACCACTGTTCCATGTTTTTGCCATTTGTGGATAATGGCTCTCACTGTGGTTCGCTGGAGTCCCAAAGCTTTAGAAATGGCTTTATAACCTTTGAAATTGAACTCAGGTGTGATAAACCACAGTTAAGTTATTTTTTAACAAGGGGGGCAATCACTTTTTCACACAGGCCCATGTAGATTTGGAGTTTTTTTTCTCCCTTAATAACGTAAACCTTCATTTAAAAACTGCATTTTGTGTTCAATTATGTTATCTTTGACTAATAGTTAACGGTTTTTGATGAGCAGAAACATTTAAGTGTGACAAACATGCAAAAGAATAAGAAATCAGGAAGGGGGCAAATAGTTTTTCACACCACTGTATATAAAACACACAATGCATACTATGATTTCTAACCAGTAAATCAAGAACAACATAATTCTATATTTACATATTTGAACAACAATCACATGAAATTCTCAGAGTCTCTAAAAGTAAAGTGACCTACTGTCATTAGGGTCCCCACCTTTTCTGGAAAAAAAAAATACCGGTTTTCCTATATCTTTTTTCCCTATTAATAACATTGGGATCAGCCATTATTTTTACTGGCCAGTAGGGTTGCACCTTTGTAAAAAATTATTTTACCGGCCAGCAGGGGGACGGGAACTAAAGGGATGGGCTGTGACAAAAAAGGGCGGAGCTGTGGTGCAAAAGGGGCGGCCACATCACGCTAGGGCAAGATGAGGAAGGAAAGGTAAGTTTCCACCCGAGGGAAAGGCCTTTTCTTAATGGTATTACAAATTACCGGCAGCTACATTGCCGGTAAATTTGTAATGCTGGCAACCCTACCGGCCAGGCTGGTAAAATACCGGCCAGGTGGCAACCCCAAATGTCATGGGTTTTGTTTTAGTCCTGTACCGTGGGAATTCACCAGAAACCGGAGATCGCTTGAGATAAAGAGTTGAGTGGATTCTGTACTCGCAAGAACAAAGAATAAGGTGGGGGTTTTATATCCCTTCACACAATACACTGTTACATGATAAAAAAACATTGATGATGACACAATGGTGTGGGAGCCGTACGTAGGAACCTCAAAGGGGAGTTGTACCTCCCAATCGGGCCCCACAACCATAAAACTATGAAACCATACATAGTACTGATAAGATATCGCTCTTGAGATGTTACACCAGTGGTGCAGCATTGCAGGGTTCATTTATAACCGATTCACTGTGTTCTTGATAGTCGATTTGAGGTGGGCAATATTGGGCCCAATGATCGGATCATAACAAAGGGTAACGGGCGGTCGGATCTACGGGATTTTGTCTTGTCTGATCGACATCTGGCCAACTTTTGGGCAGATATCAATTGGGGAAGCCTGTCGGAGGGCCCCATACACGGGCCAATAAACTGCAAACTCAGTCTGTCGGCAGCTTTTATCAGCTCGTGTATGGCCACAGAACTGACTAGTGAAGGGGGGCATGAATCTGCAAGGAGGAGGAGGGCTCTCTATACTGAGTCAGGCCTGCTAAACAAAAGGCAACCCTTACAGTTAATTTAACCATTACACCTGTTTTTTGTGCATATTCCCGCTTCAAAGGTACAAGGGGTCTATTCATCAATAGACTAGAGTGCAAATGTTTTTCTAGTAATTACAAGGAGTACCAGGGCATGCAGGGGCGCTCCACCAATGAGGCGAGTTGAGACACTCGCCTCAGGCGGCAGCGCCCCCCTGGTTACCAGGGGCGGCAAAAATGCCGCTCCTGGTAACTAAGAGCCGAATTTCCGGTTTTCAACCCGGAAATTCGGCTCTTCTAGTGCAGAGAGCGCAATTGCGCTCTCTGCACTAGCGTCGTGCAGCGCCCCGACCCCCTACTGCGCAGAAAATGTGAGCGCCGTGAGGAGGGCAATGGAAGGCCGCCTCAGGCGGCATAAAGGCGCGGATCGGCGCTGAGGGCATGGACACAATGCTATTTGTAGATGTGGTTAAAGTGCACTGTGTTTTTGCCATGGGAGACATGAAGTATGTGTTCTAGAAATGCAGTATACTTTAAGTACCTCCCCATGGGTATTTATAAAGGGATTTTTGTGCAGTGTTGTACACATAACAACACCAATGCTTAAGGGGGTGCTTTCACTGCACATGCTCTGTGCTGCTGTCACTTATTGAGCTTAGGGGCCCACTCACAATATACTGTATATATATGAAATGTCACAGTATAAGGCTGATTAGTAATTAATACAGATAATTACTGCACGGCAGCACAGAAACCAGTGCAACTAGCATCAAAATTTAATAATCAGCCCTGTAACATTAGCTTATATTAGAGGCCAAACTCATTGTCTGCTTGATAATTAGTAACGACCCCTAAGCTTAGCTTCTCAACAGCTGCTCAGAGCCCACTGAGCATGTGAGTGTCACAGACACTTTCCAAGATGGTGACCCCCTGTGACAAGTTTGAAGTTCTGGATCATTGCTGCTATTTTAAGCTGGTGCAATAAAATCAGTATATAAAACATGACATTTTCATTTTTATAGTTTCGTTCTCCTTTAATAAGTACACTCAGTCTCAGTACTTAACATAGTGTATGCACTGCTGAAAACTGAGACTTCAAGTTCTGGAGAATGCTGGGAATTGTAGATACGCAGAATTTAGGCACTTTGCCTGTATCAATAATAGGGATGTACCGTATCCAGTATTCGGTTCGGGATTTGGCCTTTTTCAGCAGGATTCGGATTCGGCTGAATCCTTCTGCCTGGCTGAACCGAATCCGAATTTGCATATGCAAATTAGGGTTGGGGAGGGAAATCTCGTGACTTTTTGTCACAAAACAAGGAAGTAAACAATGTTTTTCCCTTCCCAGCCCTAATTTGCATATGCAAATTCGGATTCGGTTCGGTATTCAGCCAAATCTTTCACAAAGTATTCGGGGTTCGGCCGAATCCAAAATAGTGGATTCGGTGCATCCCTAGTATTAATTATTCAAAATACAATTTTTGTATTCTGAGTATTCAAAATAGTTGTTGTGTATTGCAGCTGAAGTAAAAGGGTTTTTTTGTGCTTTCCTGAGAGAGTAGTGCAATCCTGTTGAGGTACATTGCAGGTGGAAAAGCCCAGTAACTTGTCCTGTAATAACAAATAAAATACTTGCTGCTGCGGTTGCAGTCAATAGTGTAGCTCCTGGGTGAAATGCAGTTTGGTGCATTGGCAATGGTGTTTAGACAAGGCTAAAACTGCAAGATGAATCAGTGACACCTATAATAGCTGGGGGTTGGGTAAATAAAAGGCATCTGTACATTCATCTATTGATATGTTGTTGCACAAGTACAGAGGCAATATAAAAAATAAAGTACCGGTACAGGATCCATTATCCTGAAAACCATCATCCAGAAAGCTCCGACTTACAGAAAGGCCATCTCCCATAGACTCCATTTTATCCGAATAATCCAAATCCTGATTTTCTTTTTCTCTGTAATAATAAAACAGTAGCTTTTGCTTGATCCCAACTAAGATATAATTATTCCTTAAGGCAAAACCAGCCTATTGGGTTTATTAAATGTTTACATGATTTACTGGTAGATTTAAAGTACGAAGATCCAAATTATGGAAAGATCCATTATCCGGAAAACCCCAGGTTCCTAGCATTCTGGATAACAGACCCCATACCTGTACTGTCGCCACTTTGATTTTCTAGTTGATCCTCAGTTTGTATGTTCATATTTGAAATGCTTTAGAACCTGACAGATTTTAATTAAATAAAGAATAGCACCGGAACCTGCATTCAGTAGACATATTATTACAGTTTATTTATAAAGCAGCAAGGTTGTTTCACAGCACTGTACAAAACATTATAGAGAACAAAGAAAATCCATTTTGTGTCAAGATCAGACAGACCAAAAGAAACAGAGGTCCTGCCCATGACAGCTTACAATCTAGAGGTTTCATATTGCTCAATAGACCCCCTCAAAATGAGAAGAATGGACATTATTACTAAAAAAAAAAATATTCCCTTGGGGAAAGGGCATGCAGAAATCCCTACTAGCAGTAGCCAGGCTGCCAAAAGCACTACCATAAATTGCTTCTATGTAGAAAAAGAACACATACATAGTAACATAGTATTATTATTTGTCTCCTTATTCACACCTCTGATATTAATACAATGTATAGCTCCTACTAGGTCAAAAAAAAGACCCACCTGAATGTTCTGGGCCTTTCTACATTATGTAGTTCATAGTCGCATTGTCTGAATTCTATGGATCCTTATTACATTCTCACCCATAGTATTAGCAACTGACTGATCTGAATCTCATATGACCAAGTTGCATAAAAGTCTGTAATGTGAGAGGTCAAAGGCTGACCACACACTCACCAACCACCTTGTGAGAAGGTCCGTCACCTTGCATGCCTATTGGCTGGGAGGTATAAAATTGTAATGATCCCACTGTTGGCAAGAACCTGATTAAAGGGGAAGTACATCCCCCTTTTCAACATTATTGCCTTGAATAGGGTATTTGCTGTCAACAGTCATTCTGTATATTGAGCTGCTCCTTGTCTGAAAGTCTAACACACTGCAACTAGGGAAAAGAGGGGGTTTGTTTATACAAAGTGCTTCTCAGTTCTGATTTGTTTTCATTGTGCTTGGCAGAGTAGGAAGCAGAATGTGACTTTAAAGGAATAGTAAACACTTTTACTTTAGTACGTCCGGTCCCTTAGAATGTCAAAGGAGCTGATAAAATAAATTGCCAGTCCATTGAGAAGCCCCTGATAATGATCTGCTCAAAGGCTAATGCTTAGATAAGGGTGAGGGAGTTTGTAATCAATTGACCTATTTATAAAAGAAGGGGGTAAGGTCAGTGAAAATAGCCCAACTTTAATATGAGTGCTCTATAATGGCAAAAAATAGGAAAATATGGATATGCTTTTAAAATTTAAACAATAGGCAGAGTGTAATTTCAACACAAGTCTCATTTTAAGCAACGTTTTTTTAGGTGTATACTGTTCCTTTAATTTCAATTTCAGATTTTGCCCTTTTTAGTACAAAACCCATTTGATATTTCCTAATTAAAACAATAGGCAAAAAGCATGTTCAGCTCAGGCCTAGGCATGAAACAAATGCTGCAAAAGGTGGATATCATTATAAAAACTCTACTTTATCCAAGTCAGCCAATGAATAGCTTTTGCTAAAGTTGGGTTTTGGTTGTTCACACAATCTTAAGAACCCTAAAGGAGCACCTGAGTGGCCAGTAGTATCAATCTAGTTCCATGTATGTGTATGATTATTATGCTTGTATTGGGACAACATTGCATAGACTACAATACCTTCTGAGCTATTGAGTAATGTATTGAGCACTTCCAAAAGTTTGATAAGATAGCACTGGAGGCTCTGCATTGCCCTTGTCCTTTCAGTGCAGTTTGTATAGGACATGTAACAGACGGATTTAAGGTTGTGAAGTCAACAACTGGCTCAGTAGAGATAGGAATACAAAAATAAATAAATTAAAACGCAGGGCTGTGTTTAGTGTGGGGAACCATAAGTCAAATATATGATTGTATTTGCTCATAAAAGACCAGTAATAGCAGAAAATGTAAATGACTTCTGCATATTCACATTCTACAGCATTTTTAGAAAGCACATTTATATGTAAAATACTTTCATCTTGTAAGGCTTTCTGACCCAGGTTGTGAAGATGAAGCATCTGAACATGGATTTATTCACTATTTACATGGACACCACATACACAATGTCTGCAGACACTACAGCCGAGAGAAAGCACGCAATGTAATAAATAACAGGACTTTTGCTTCACATACAAGAAATTCATTCATATGCCATTTACATTTTGTTGTGTTACTGGCCATTTAAGAGAAGCAGCTTTATTTCAATGGTAATGACTGTTGATATGTGATACAGGTGTGGGATTCTTATCCAGAATGATCGGGCCTAGAGTTTTCTGGATAAGGGGTCTTTTGGATCTCCATAACTAAAGCCTTCTAAAAAAACAATTTAAACATTAAAGGAGAAGGAATGCTACAGAGGCATTTTATTGGCAGTAGATTAGATGCAGTAGTGCAAGATAGAATGCTATATTTATTCTGTAGAATGCTTTACCATACCTGAGTAAAAAGCTGTAGAAGCTCTCTGTTTGTTTAAGATAGCAGCTGCAGTATTAGCTTGGTGTGACTTCACTTCCTGCCTGAGTCTCTCCCTGCTCACTTATAGCTCTGGGCTCAGATTACAGCAGAGAAGGGAACAGTGTTTCTTGTGACAGAGGACTCAGAGCAGCACTTCTTTGAGGGTTCACTGGTATATTTAGGTGGACCTTTCTGATAAGGCTTACTTAGTTTTAACCTTTCCTTCTCCTTTAACTGCACCCAGAAGCATTGCTGTTTCTTCAATAAGGATTAATTATATCTAACTTGGGATCAAGAATAAGGTACTGTTTTATTTTTACAGATAATGGGGAATCATTTTAAAAAAATTTAATGATTTGATTAAAATTGAGTCTATGGGAGATGGACTTCCTATAATTTGGTGCCTTCTGGATAACAGGTTTCCGGATAACAGATCCCATACCTGTTTTATCTTTCTGGAACTGAAGACTGACTGTAGCATACCATGTAATGTAACATTTAGAATCAGCTGTAGCAGCTGAAAAGAGAATTTGGCATACATCAGTATGGATAACGGCTGTTCCCATATCTGGAGTAATCAGTGTCGGACTGTCCCACAGGGATGCCAGGAAAACTACCGGTGGGCCCAGGTGTCAGTGGGCCTCTTGCTTCTGACCATTTGGCCTATTTCTTTATGGGAACTTAAAAATGGAAGAATAAACCATAGTATGTAGAGAAAAGAAACTAGAAGAATAACGAGGTTGAGTGAGGAGAGGAGGTATAATAGTTTGGAAAGTGGGCCCTCAGCCTACGGTTTTCTGGTGGGCCCCTGGCATCCCAGTCCGACACTGGTAGTAATGAATGCATTGAGAGTAGCAGGAATTCTATAAAAATGGATATTGAAGACATAAGTTACTTTTTTGCTGGAAGGTCCCGATACCCATACCATACCTCAGCAACCTTTAGCAATACCCTCTACTGTAGTAGATCTACAAGGAATCTCCATAAATGTGACCTCCCCATTCCAGAAATATTTTAAATTAAGGCCTAGTCTATGATAAAACTAATGAGATGAAATCCTGTCTAAATGCATAAAAAAAACTATATATAATAGTTATGTACATCCAAATTATACAGCTCCCATATATAAAAATAACTCTCAGAGAATTATGGTCATATTTGCTAAAATGCATTCACATGCTATTTGGCTGCTGGATGGCTGGACCAGCCTCACATTCATTTACTTCATTTTCTCCTCTCATGTACATAAGGAACAGGGTGACTGTAGCAAATGTAGCCGCATTAACCGGAAAGGCTCGGAGTAAGGTAGAGGTCAGGCCTCGTGAAAACACTCTCCAGCCTTCCTCTTTGTAACTCTTTCGAACACAGTCCATTATCCCATTATAATTGTTCACTCCTCCAATGCCATCTGCCTGAAGTCTTGACTTGATCACATCAATGGGATAGGTGGAGAGCCAAGATACGATCCCAGACATTCCTCCAGCAAACAAAAGCTTGGGAATAATGAAAGTGTCATTGATTTCACAACTGAGATACCTTGATAGGTAATCGTATGTCAAGAAGTAAAATCCGAAACTCGGGGTCTCCCTAAGAAAGGTGGTTACCATCCCTCTATTAATGCCCCGTAGACCTTCCTTGCGGTAGATTTTCAACAGACAGTCCAGAGAATTTTTGTACGTTTTTGACTTTGATTTGTATTCCCCTGTTCCCTGAAGTTGCAGTCTTGTTTTAGCTAATTCCATGGGGCAACAGATGACGCACTGAATAGAGCCTGCGGCGGCACCAGCAAGAAACTGGTTTAATGGAGTGTCTTTGCCTAAATATCTTAGGGTGTTTCCTTGAACACCAAACACAAGGGCATTGATAAATGTAAGTCCCATCATGGGTGATCCAATTCCTTTGTAGAGTCCCATAGTCTTAAAATTAAAAAAATAAAAAAATTAACATGCGATTTAAACCAGAATTCATTATAAACTTAGATTTTTATAATATAAACTTATATTTAACTTATTTTTTATTCATAATGGTAAATACTAGATATAAAATAAATATTCTCGGTAGTACTGTGGTATATTAGGTCTACTGAGCCAATCAGGCTCATAACTAAAGAAGAAGCAGATGGGCCAGCAAAGGCTAGTTACACCACTGGAGCCAATCATATTGTTTTAACTGGTTTGTGAATCATGGATTAATCATGGAGAATACATGCACTTTAAAAATGGCTCTCCTCTCCGGACTCAGCTCTTAAAAGGAGCTAAAATATATAAGGGCTTTTGGGGGCAAGTTATAAACAAGTATTTATGGCTGTAATGCGCACAATGGGGTATGAGAATAGATCTTACAACAGTCAGGGACATCTCACAACTTTCTATTCACCAGTAAGGTTTTTTTTTTGGATATATTTATAAAAGGTACAAACAGGGTGAATATTATTGGGCAAATCTCCTCTGGTAAATTCCATTTGTATTGTGTCTCTTGTTCTTGAAGAAGACGTGAGAGAAGAGAGAAGGTAGAAGGAGGAGGTGTCTAATAAATACAATTTAGAGTGAAGTAGATCTGGTAGCTGTGAGACGAGATAGGAACTGAAGAGTAGGCAGACAGAAGGGTACCAAATATTGTACGATTTAGTCAAGGAGTTGCACCCGCACACCTGGCCTCTCCATTAATTACGTACGGTGCCTGGGGTATAAGAGGACGGCCCCTCCACGATTCAGTGATCAAAAGTAACTCCAGCACGTTGTTACTGTTGGATTGACATTAAACACGGGAGGAATCCATTGAGCAAGTTACGTGTGCTGGAGTTACTTTTGATTACCAAATATTGTATAAATTAAGAAATTCACAAGAAGAACGAGCAAGGAGTAGTGAAAGGGAAAAGTGGGGAAGAAATGAGAAGGACAGAGTAAATAGGAGATAGCCATGAAAGACACAATATAATTGATACTCTTAATTATGCCACTTCTATTTGCACAAGCAACTTACACTTTCTTGCTTGATAATGGACTGGAAGCAGTGAAGGGTCCCGCGATACTTGGCATTTGATACACTCTGAACTTGAAGACGTACCTATGAATAAAGGTCCACATGTTGAATAGGTTTTAAAGGCAAAGTTGGTCTTAAAGGACCAGAAGCTGATTTTACAGAAATTAAATGTATATTTCAACCATATTGGCAAGTTAAGGAATATATAGATTATTTGAATCACAGATATATGCAGATTTATGCTTAAAAACAGAACCATCTTGAGTGCTAAAACAAATAACACATATTACAAGACACAGAAATACATACTACACAGTGTTTATCTTTCCATGCACATTAACACTAATATAACCTGTTACATGACGTGCACAATAACCTTACTTCAAAACCTCTAGCAATGGCTTAAGAACTGTAGCTAAACGTAAGCAATATCTGGGAAGTTACATGTTCACACTAATTGGCTGCCTACCCCTGTTCCACATTCTAATGTTTGCCGGACCATGGCCTGCTCGCCCTAGTTGTGACCGACTGAGGAAAAACATCTCCAATGATTCAATGAGCTGTTTTTCTTGGTTATGGCAAATGGAGGTTTTTGATTAAACGGCTCATAACTCAGAAATCATATGAATGGAAGTTGTTAGGGCCTCATATCAAAATCATTTCTGGGTCCCCCTAAACTTTAGGAATAAGACATTTTTTTACAAACATGCATTTGAACTACTTATAAGCCTCCAATATCTCGCTTGGCCCTATAACTCCTGGGCCCCAAGCAGTTGAAGGCTCTACTTTCTCTATTTTGACACCCCTGAATGGGAGTACTTGTAGTAGCAATTACCCACCATGTGTAGGATGTGAATGTTTTGTTTTTTGTTTCCTTACGCTTTGCTCTTAAAGGGGTGGTTCACCTTTAAGCAAACTTTTAGCATGTTATAGAATGGTCAATTCTAACCAACTTTTCAATTTTACGTCATTATTATTTTTTTTTTTATAGGTTTTTAATTAATTGCTTACCTCTACAGACTCTGACTCCATTTAAAAACAAATGTTCTGTAAGGCTACACATTTATTGTTATTGCTACTTTTTCCTTACTCATCTTTCTATTCAAACAAATGTTCTGTAAGGCTACACATTTATTGTTATTGCTATTTTTTCCTTACTCATCTTTCATATTCCAGTCTATTATGTAAATCATTGCATGGTAAAAGTAACCAGATTGCTGAAATTGCAGATGGGAGACTGCTGAATAAAAGGCTAAATAACTCAAAAACCACAAATATTAAAACATTAAAACCAATTACAACTTGTCTCAGAATATCACTCTCTACATCATACTAAAAGTTAATTCAAAGGTTATTAGCTCCTTTAATGCTATGTTGTACTTGTCACATCTCCTCTCCTGTGCAGAGTGCGCTCCCTCCCACTGATCTTATGGTACTCCTCTATCCAATAATAATACTCAAGCACTCATCTGAACCTATCACTCACTTTCTTATATATCCATCTGCCTATAACTCTGTCCAACCCCAAATACAGTGTACTTATGTATAAGAATGCAAATAAATAAGGGCCCAGTCTTATCAACTACTGTTATCTTTTTGCAAGTGGTACTGATATGTACCCACTGGTAAAGCAAGTAATGATAACTAAACACAGACTCAAGTATATTCTTTAATACTGCATTAAACAAAGTTAGTTTGGGATAGTTCTACATTAGAGAAATGCACACTAAAATGTGAATGATAACCAGATGCATTGAACTTTCTCCCTTCTTGGCTGCACAGGAATTAGATAAAGGAGTCTCAGCCAAGGCCATTCCCTTCCAATGCCATAAGCAGTTAAACATCCCCCATTCCCAGCCTGACGTAGGCAAAGATAATATGCTGAACCCTGCACTGCAGGTATTTTTATGCTGATGGAAAATCTCATAGAATCCAAGGTTGCAGCAAGTGAAAACATTCAGACTTCTGGTTGAATACTGACACTAAAACAAGCATGTACAGAGGAGTTGACTAAGCCATAGGAGGAAGATACCAGTGTAGTACAGAAGTTTGTCAAAAGTACCAGATTATGTGTCATTTGTCCATATATTTTTGGGCAATATTGGGTTCACTGTCTGGATATTGACCAATTTGGCTTTCCACATGGATATATTTATTTCTCTAATTTGTTTATTTGTTTGATGGTGGGAATAAATGGATCTTAACAGAAGTTGGGTAGGGGTTGGACACCTACTCACTCCTGGATTTGCTGCTGCCTTATCCATTCATACAAGAGGTATCAGCCTATCAGCTCCCATACAAAGATGACACAGACAGGCAATACAGACTAAAACTAGGCAATGCTGACCAGAACATTTTTAGTCCAAAAAGTGCTCACACCAGGACTTTTGCCATTCAAGTGAATTGGAGCCACAGTAGGGGATGATTGGTATTTTTCAACCAGATGCAGCATGTCATTAGTCTATAGCAGGGATCTTCAACGTGTAGCTCTCCAGATATTGCTGAGCTACATCTCTTGATATTGCCACATAGCTAGAAGTGGCCAATCAACAATAGCTGGGAAATCACTAGCTAAAGAGTCAATGTAAATGTAAAATCTGAGACCTTCGAACTCTTGCAGAGTTACAACTTCCAGAACCTACTACCTCTCAGCACAAGATCCCCCACACTGACTGAAGTTAAGAGAGCCTGATAGCACTGAAAGGCAAGAGATAGCTATCACTGGTCCCCTAGGGCTAAAACACACTATACAAAGTTGGGGGAACTGGTTATAAACAAGAATTACCAGTGCAGCAGCTTGATACAATTATAAGCTATGTTTGCCAAAATAAGGTTACAATCAAAAACAAGAAAAGTTTTAATTGTAAAATAGACTGATTTATATTAATTCATATTTATCTAGAAGATAAAAATTAGAATAAATGATACTTAGAGAAACAGAAGTATTCACCTAGTCTATACTTACTTGGAGGTAACTCTCCGTGGGGAGGCTTATCTCTCATCTACAACAAAGTAACACTTTTGCTGTTAATGAAGACAGCCCCTAGCTTAAAAAGTAGAGGTAGTTAAAAGCAACAAGGCAATGTATCACAGTACACAAACAGTACACACACAAGAGAGAAGGGAACCAGCATTAATAAAACAGTAGTGGGCTGTATTTGTCACGGTAAATAAACATGTTGTTATAGCCAGGGCTTTGAATAGAGGTAAATGTAGGTAAGGCTAGGGGCACACGGCGCAATTTCGCCGCGATTCTGCGCTGGGCGAGTTGTCGCTGCGTTTTTTAAGCCGAAATAGCTTTGCTAACTTTGGCGCTGGCGTCAATGCAAATCGCGGCGAAATCGCTGCGCTAATTCACACGCGGCGATTCTTTTTCTACTGTCGCCCGGAAACGCCCAGCGAGGCAACTTCGGACGACAATAGAAAACGAATCGCCGCGTGTGAATTAGCGCAGCGATTTCGCCGCGATTTGCATTGACGCCAGCGCCAAAGTTAGCAAAGCTATTTCGGCTTAAAAAACGCAGCGACAACTCGCTTAGCGCAGAATCGCGGCGAAATCGCGCCGTGTGCCCCTACCCTAAAGGTCATAACAAAATTAAAGGTCTATAATACCTACAGTGAAATTACAAAATAAAATCATTGATTGAGGTTCATGAACCTGATTGTAGAAATTACTGGGGGAAAACATTACACATTTTTCTACGCCTTGGTGCACCTGCTCTGTTTGTACCATTGGAATTCTTACTGCCACGGTGTTGTATACTCCTCGAATTGAAGTCATTCAAAACGTTATTAATATTAATCTTTATGGAATGCTGGGCTTCCTAAGATTCTATGCATACACACAGCCACTAGGGTTACCAACTTTTCTGGAAAAAAATACCGGCCCTCCTATATATTAATCTTTTTTCCCTATTAATAACATTGGGATCAACCATAATTTTTACCAGCCAGGTGGCAACCCTAACATAGTTACATAGTTACATAGTTAAATTGGGTTGAAAAAAGACAAAGTCCATCAAGTTCAACCCCTCCAAATGAAAACCCAGCATCCATACACACACCCCTCCCTACTTTTAATTAAAATTCTATATACCCATACCTATATTAACTATAGAGTTTAGTATCACAATAGCCTTTAATATTATGTCTGTCCAAAAAATCATCCAAGCCATTCTTAAAGGCATTAACTGAATCAGCCATCACAACATCACCCGGCAGTGCATTCCACAACCTCACTGTCCTGACTGTGAAGAACCCTCTACGTTGCTTCAAATGAAAGTTCTTTTCTTCTAGTCTAAAGGGGTGGCCTCTGGTACGGTGATCCACTTTATGGGTAAAAAGGTCCCCTGCCATTTGTCTATAATGTCCTCTAATGTACTTGTAAAGTGTAATCATGTCCCCTCGCAAGCGCCTTTTTTCCAGAGAAAACAACCCCAACCTTGACAGTCTACCCTCATAATTTAAGTCTTCCGTCCCTCTAACCAATTTAGTTGCACGTCTCTGCACTCTCTCCAGCTCATTTATATCCCTCTTAAGGACTGGAGTCCAAAACTGAACTGCATACAGCCACACGTTAATATGTGACTTTAGGGTCAGGCTCCCTGCATGCTGCCGCTGATTCTAACCTCCCTACCGGCCCCCAGCTCGGCCGAAAAAAGAAAAATGTACTAGGGTACGTACTCACCTCAGGTAAGGGAGTTGCTGGGGAATTTCTATACCGCTATAGAGGAAGCAGACTGCATTCCAGGCCCCCTGTCCCCCAGCAATTGTGAGGTCTGCTTCCTCTCTAGTTACACCACTGTTAACTATTCTCATGGTATCCAATGGTTTAGACATAATGCCAAAAAATGTCTTACTGGTATACAATCTCTTAAAAATTCCAGTGGGCCCTAGAACACTTGCATATTCCTTGCACACCCAAACAAACTAGAACATACAGAACGCAATAACACATTATATATCCTAAACAAAAGGCACAATTTATAGTTATAACCAGCATATATATGTTCTGCATCATTAGCTCCTAGTCTCAATAAACTGCTCAATACAATACAGATTTCTTTAGATGACCACTAGCACATTCTTATGTGTCTGGAGCCAGATTTAAGACATTCTTTGGCATTTAAAGATAAATGAATAAACATATTGAACAAGGTATTGAGATAGAGTATGATGGTTGCTGCATATCTCCACTGACATTACAACTGATCTCTATTGCCCACATAAGCCAGCATGATACAGCCTACTGCGTTAAGCAAAAGAGGCACATCAGCAGTGAAATTCTGGGGGTTCACCTGTCTCCATGCTCTAGAGCTGACCCGTGTTCTTATAGCTTTACTATAAAATGTCACTCAGAGGGACAAGCTACACTGGTACATGACATATGACCAGGGGCATCTCTGGCACCTATGGGGTCCTAGTCGAAGGACAGAGTATATAAGTGTATCAGATCTAAAAACATTGAAAGCCTTATGATGAAACTATCTTTCCTGTTTACAAGAACATATCTGGAGTTTTCAAAGTTTATAATAATGCAACAGCATTGCTAAATCTCCAATGTGTTACTCTTTGTGCAGTAGTTGGCATAGGGTTATTGGACATTTAAAATTTGATTTTCACATTAAACAATAGAGATCAATATGACAGCAAATACCATGTAGACTCAGAAGATGAGTGGTACTTCTGACATCAACCCAAAAGCAGAATACTTTTCTACGGAAAACTGCAATTATGCTACATCTTACACCATCTTGCCATCCTTAATTATTACTTGTATCAAAAGCATCTACTGCTGTTTGAATTTGGATTTGAAATTGCAAGTTCATATTCAGATTGGCACAGAGGGTGTTAGTAACAAGAGTTTGTCACAGTGGCATAACTAGAATGCACTGGGTCCCCATGCAAAAAAATCTTCAGAGGGGCCCAGCGCACACCGATCACCATTCTCCCGCCCACTTCCCGTCCAGACTCCACCCACTCACCCGCCCAGACCCTGCCCACTCTTCACCCCGTGTCGACGTACTCTGCTTCTCCCACAGCAGATAAGAGAGCGGCTGGGGAAGGGGGGTTCTTATTAGCTATAGAGCAAGCAGACCCTCTATAGTTACGCCACTGGTTTGTTAGCGTGCTGCCACTGGTCAGCTTCACAATACAATATTGCCAAAATCCACATTTTCCTGAAGCTTTTGAAGCGTGAGATGTTATAACACAGAATCTGCTCAAACTATATTATCTGGGGATGACTCTGCCTTCAAGTAGGGTTGAAGTGTCTATATATTCCCACTAGAGAAATTATATTATAAATATAGAATATTTAATTTAATAGTGTTTTTCACAGTTAAAAGTGGATGATGCAGGACTGGCAGGCAGTTCTACTTATGGAACAGTTTAATTAAGGCCACCATCCCTAAAAAATTGTAAAATATAATTTTTATCCCCATGCCTTTCAACCAAAAAACACTAAACTTTTTAACAAAAGAACAGCTTCAACCTTTAAGTCATATTATTATCAGATGTGGATAAAGAATCAGATGTTAGAGTTTGGATTCTGCAGTCACATGTCAGCATGTGTTAGGTGATTAGGGCCATCCACGCAAGCTGTATTCGTACATATTATAATATTTGATCTAGTTTGGCATCGTTGTTTCTTTTACTGAACTAACATGTAACCTGATCAGTTTTGAGTCATCAAAAATAATCCTAACAAAACAAAACCTTAACTGTAGACTGCCTCCTGATCAAAATCTAAGGTGATTAATAATGCATGCAGAAAAAACTAAAATGATGAGGAACTACACTTATGTGTGTATATAATTGGATCTCATGGATATGAAAACGTGAACTCACCTTAACGGTATCAAATGGATGTCCAACTAGCACACCAGCTGCACCTGTATACAGAAACAGAAGGCACAGTCAATAACCAAGTGCATTTTACTAGACAATTATTCTAGTGAGTTTAGTTAAAATACATTTTCTGTATGTCCCACAAGATCAGTTAAATTTACACCATCATATATGTTCTTGCAAGTTGTCTATATATATATATTACATTGTTTTTGCTAGTGGCTTTTATAGGTATTTTAGATGAGCCTGCATGACAATCTGCTCCATTGAGGGGATATTAGCGAGGGACTTATGTTGGAGGTCCAGACATTGCAAGGGCTCTAAAAACAAATACTTACAACAGATTAAAGGAAAGAGGAAAACCTATTTAATCTGCGTAATGTTGTTACACATTTTGTGACATTGTAAATCGGATGAGTAAAAAGAAACTTGTCATCGGATTGAGGTAATTGTAGTCCAGTATCTGGGATTCTATGAATGTGATTTGTAATACAACAACAGCTAAAGATTTGTTGAACACCGAGATAATTTAATACATGCATTATAAAATGTTATTTTAAAAAGGCCCATAAAAAGATTGCATATGTTGATGTGTCAGACAGGCCAGGCGAGGTTACAATTGTGGAATTATGCTTAGATTATTATTACTGGCTGTGCTATTGGGTTTCCAGATAACAGTGTATTGGGATAAATGCCATGGTGGAAGAACATCTCTGCAACCTTTACCCAGAGTTGACCGTGTTTAAATGACCTGACCTGAACAACCCTTTTAAGGAAAATATACCCCATGTATAAGCTGGGTTGTTTGCCCACAAACATACAGTTGTTGGGTGTGATGAAAATAACCCCACTTTATGTGTGTGAATCTGATAATGATATCAGATTGTAAGCTCCACTACTGCAAGGAATGATTTGAATTGTTAAACTTTTTCCTTAGTGCTCTGAAGAATATATGCCAAAGCTATATAAAATATAAAAATAATATCAAGTAGGCCACATTGAACAGAACCCCCTGATGCAAATTATTACAACAATAAAAAAGTAGGTGCTTGTTTAACAAAGCGTAACTGAACTGAACATACCTCAGACATGAACCCTTAGCTTTTCAGTACAGGCACACATTCATACATTAACAACTTTTGTATTTAGAGCCTATATTAAGAAGGTACAATGTCTCTTTAAGGCATAAATCCATAAAAGTCTGAACTCTGCTAACATGATCTGATCAGTATCACACACAGCTAAAAGCAGGAGACTGAAAACTGATCCTCGCTCTCTTTTTACACCAGGGCATCTTGTACAGGAAGAAAATAAGAAACAACTCAGAGTGAAAGCTAGAAAGCAAAGCAATGCTGAAACTTTAAAGGAGAAGGAAGCTACTGAAGCAGTATAGGTTAACCAATAGGTTGGCCACAATAGTGCAAGCTATAACACTATATTTATTCTGCAGAATGCTTTACCATACCTGAGTAATCAGCTCTAGAAGCTCTCTGTTTGTTTAGGATAGCAGCTGCCATATTAGCTTGGTTTGACATCACTTCCTGCCTGAGTCTCTCCCTGCTCACTCATAGCTCTGGGCTCAGATCACAGCAGGAGGGGAGGAGGAGCAAAGTGAGCATGCTCAAGCCCTAGCCCTAGAGGTTTAAGCTGAAAACAGGAAGTCTGATACAGAAGCCCATGTGTACACAATAGAAGGAAAGAAATGCTGTGTTTCTTTACTTTCAGGGTTTACTGGTATCTTTATCTAGACCTTTCTGATACAGCTTACTTAGTTTTAGCCTTTCCTTCTCCTTTAAAGGGCACCTATAACAGCCAAAATCAAACACATATTAACAATCTGACCTAAACACATTTAATCAAACTACATTATAGGTTTTTGAAAAAACTGCAGGTTTTAAAAAAATCCCTTACTTTGTCAAATGGGTTCTTTCACTGAGGAGGCCATACTGTGACTATAACAGAGACTCTAATATGCAAATTTCAGGAGCATGCTCAGATTGTAACACTGCTTTGAGTATTCTACCCAGAATGCCTTGTTTAAGTAAACTCCTCCACTAGAAGTATCAGGAGATTTCCCTATCTTGTCCCCTGCTGGTGATGTCATTATGCAAATGAAGGGCACACACTAACTTCCAGCAGGTGGCACCACTACTGAACAGCAGCTAACAGAGGTTTGGCTGATTTGAAAATAGCTTAGAAGGGTTGATAAGCAAGCAAGGAATTTCAACTGAGCATGTGCGAGATTTTAGAGCTGCAGTTGGCTGGGAAGATATAGGTAGGAGGAGCCAGTGAAATCCAAGATGCCTGCCTCAGCTAGAACTGCAGGGGAGATAGGGGAGATCTTGCAGAAGGTATAGTGAGCTGATCATTTACATTATACAAACAATTCTAACTGTTTTAAAAATCGGATTTCTTGAACGTTCACATAGTGTATTTACTTAGTAAATGATTTTGATCATGATTGGTGCCCTTTAAGACAGATAGATCTATATACAATGAGTCAGAACTATATACCTTACAGCAGAACAGTGTTGTTTCTTTTTTGCCAGTATTTTCTCTCCCAGTATTACAATATACAAAGCAAAATGTTTCTTTTGAAAGAAGCTGGTTGTGGGTGGAATACATCCTGTTTTGTGCCCTTGGAGTCAAGTAGTGACAATACATAATGAGTTTTGTTTGGCAAGCAGGATCTTTGTTATACTTTATTTCAAAGCTATTAAACAACAATTTTATCCCCCCCCCATATAATGTAAAAACATAGTTGCTCCCATAAGAAAGTGGGCACAGTAGCATTGATAGGCACATGTAGATGTTCCTTTATCACATTAGTAATGCTGAAACATTTAGAAACATGATATATTTTTATTTCTGTGTAACTCTTCTCAGATGTTCCATGACCTGCAATACCTGGCCACCCACACAGACCTTTCACACAGTTCTGCCAATTTCCTAATGATCTGTATGATCCTCTGGAAATTATTCGTTTTTGGCAGATCAGTCTGCTTACAGACTGGCATTTGTTTGTTCCACCCTATGTGCTCTGCCTTCTGGTGCCTTCTGCCTTGGGACACGTGTGGCAATGGAATTAGGCCACAGAGCAAACACCTCTTAAAGCTGAATGGTCTATAATCTCATCTGAATGGCCAATGTGTACATATCTATTAGTAATGCAGCCTGCCTCCAGTGACAAATGATAAAGCCCAACACTACACTGACAATGCTGGGAATAGCAGTTTACAAAAGCCGAAACAGGGTGAGTAAGAGGGTTAACAGAAGAGGGCTTTAATCAACAAATTTAAATACTCTCTCTGCTATGCAAGCTGAAAAATATGCAGCAAACATTCCCCATATGTCAAGTGACGTTTTTCTTCCAGGGCATCTGTGATTGGTCACTTGGGGGGTGTGTTGAAACGTAGCACTGCCTGCACATCCCCTAGCCATACATTCCGTAACTGGCGTGGTTTACTCATTATTCCTTTTAGGACTGTTATTGTAATGCAGAGTTTCATTTCTGTAATGTCCTCACTGACCTCTCCTGAAAGGCAATGGCATTCCCAAACAAGGCAGCAGATAATAATGAAATATATATATATATATATATATATATATATATATATATATATATATATATATATATATATATATATATATTTATAGACAAAAAACGGCAGCACTCCAAGGATTTTAAACAAAAATCAAATGTGAAAAAAGGGAAAGTTCCAGATAGGAACTGAAAAGTTGGACTCTAATAAACGTTGGACTCTAATAAACCTGTTCTTATTTCACATTTGATTTTTGTTTAAAATCCTTGGAGTGCTGCAGTTTTTTGTCTATATATTTCTGTTCTGGTTGAAACACCCAGGTCTTGCTGCTGGCTCAAGGTGTGCGCTCCATTTTGCATTATATATATATATATATATATATATATATATATATATATATATATATGATTTTATTTAGAGGTTCAGATGCTGGAGGGAGTACTGGATTGGTGAGTGATAGGCATAGCATGGAACACGCATACTTACAAATCTACAACCTACTGCATCACCTAACCAGTTCCACTGCAATACAATACCAAGAAATATGATACAATGCTGGGAATTCTAGTTCAGCTACAGAGGCAGCAGCTGCAGATGGCAGTTCATTGGATATACCTTCCTTGGACAGTCAGGGAGCCTGCTAGTTACTCAGAACTTGAAGGAAGTGGTCACATATCTCCACTCTTGCATTGAGTGTACAGCAAATGATACAGCCACCCACTACTCTTAACCTCTAAAAAGCCACCCTCTTAAAAGATGGCTTTTAACCTGCAGGAAAAAAATGAAAAAAGAAAGCAGATTGCTATAAGGTCCTGCACCTGTATGTTTTGCCTCAGTAACATTGCAGTTTACTATAAAGCTCCACAACCAGAGTCAGTGTATACATTACTGTGCTGTAACATTATAACAAAAAACCAGACCTAATCACATATCATTCGTACTGTCTGTACAATTCTGATATTAAAGCATAAATAAAGGCTGGACTCTCTGTCTTTTCCTTTAATGCCTTATCTGATATATTAAAATGACCTATCACTCATTCTCTCCTGCTTAGTCAGTATATGGCTTCTATACTGTTTAGGCCTATAGGGATTAAAAATATGTTTTGACACTGAGTCCACTAGATTTCTATGGGGTTTGGCAGGCCAGCCCAACCCTGGCAGGAAGTGGATATGTGCAAGTATTGGGAAATGTATAATTGTCTGAAAATAGAATTGTAATAATAACCCACAACTAAGATTAGCAAAGACTGGATCTGTGCCCAAACTAGCCAGTTTGGGACTCCATCTGTGGAACAAAACTGGCCACAGATAAAAAAATATTTGAGGGCAAGTTGAAACAGCTGTATCTGTTCATACATGGCTGATAATATGACTCACTTCATGGGTGTGTGCATGTGTGTAGAGATTGGATGGAACATTGACACCTTCTCCATGAACCAGATTCCAGAATGTCTCTCATAGATAACAATGTTGCCCCAGGGCTGCTGTCCTAAATAGTTTCTGACCTAAGTCACATATGTGGTAACTCTTAATGACCCATGTACAAACAAGCCACTAATGCAGGCCTCACTTTCATTTTGAACAATGGATGCACCCCACACTCCCTCCCCTTTGTTGTTGATGCAAGCCAATTGTTTGCTTTATTTCTGCTTTTGATCCAGTACATTCTGCTTTCAATCTGATAGGGAGTCAATTTCCTCAGGCTGCAGCAACTTGTTAGCTGGCGTGTCTTGTGGTGCAGGAGGGCTGGTGAGGCAATAAATACAGAATATTTCTATGTTCTGTGGCAGCAACACCCGCCTGCTGCAACAAACTCACACACATACACCTGCCATGGGCAGCACCCAGCCTGCAGCAAACCCGCACACCAACCTTCCTGAGGTATAGCACCCAGCCTGCAGCAAACTCACACACTAACATTTCTGGGGTATCACCCAGTCTGCTGAGTCTTACACATCAACCTCTATGGAGTATCATACAGCCTGCTGAGTCTTACACATCAACCTCTCTGGGGTATCAGCCAGCCTGCCGAGTCTTACAGCGGCACTAGCCAGCAGCAGTCTCTCACAATCCCTCCTGACTGGGGGTAGTCTGAGGTCACAGACCCACCCCTGCAATCTGCATCATCTCAAGAGGGACTAAGTCTTCAGTCCAAGGAAGGCGACACGTGAGTCCGGGGTTGGCTTTTCCCGGTCCCCCTACTTTACGAGAAATACGTGGCAGTAGTGGGGCCGATTATTAGCACCTCATCAGTACCAGGCAGAAGCGGCAGAAGCCGATAAGTGATTTAATAAGTAGATAAAGCTCAAATGGTGCAACCCCTTCGCTAAGAGCCAGAGGCCACATGAAGCGGACATCACCCGGCACTTTGGACACCCAGCTGGCTCAGTGGATTGGCACACTCATCCCTCGTGACTGTGCGGGCACAATAATACCGCCAGCCTGCAGCTTCCCCATTATAGTACAGTCACGTCGCCTTCCCCGCCACATCAGCCAGGGCACTGGCCAATACCACTTTCCATACAGGGGGCTGAATGAGACCCTCCTACCTGAATGAGGGAACCCAGACCCCCGTCACCTGATGGTACACACCGTAGACGACACTATGCTCACTGCCAAGCTCTTACTCTCCTTTGTGCACCCCCCCCCCACACACACACAGACACACACACACAGACACACAGACAACACTGCCACCACCACTATGGGCCGATTTCTCCAGTAAACCACGAGCAGCCAGACAGCACCTAATCTGTCGCTTTGTGGCAGCCAGCATCCCGCAGTAAGCGGCAGTGTATGGTGAATAATTGATAGAGAATCGAGTCTGTCTCACCTCCTGCGCATCCTGCAAAGAAATCCAGCGCCATGCCTGCCGGCTACGGATGGAGATGAGATGGAAAGGATCTAATCGCCCAATGCCAGGGCTTCCCCTGTGCCAGTCACTTAACCCCAATCCCAAGGAGCTCTAGGGACAAGGCTCCCAGGTCACAGCTGCTCGATGGGCTCTGCTTCCCTTTGATCCCAGATAACAGAGAGATTGACACACGGCTCTCCCGGAGCAGCGCGGACCTCTCCCAGCAGCCACTATTAATCTGGACTCTTCTATTTCTGACGCCACCAAAGAAGGTGCAAATGTCCTTATTTAGGACACGAGTCTTGTCCAATGAGAGCGGGAGGAGAGGACAACACCCCCAGGCCCAGCCTCCTTGTAATGAACACCTCCTTCTCTTGGATGTAGCTGAGGTTAATTGCTGCACCGAGATGGAGGAGGAGGAGGAGGGGGAGGAGAAGTTTACCGGTACATGAAAGAGCTGCCCAAGGTGGAAGGGTGGGAGCCAAGGAGGGAGGGGATGACAATAGAGGGGAAAGGAATGTGGCGGGCTCAATTACGTTCATAGTAAACACTACAATGGGGCACATGGTTATGTCAAGGTTACCAATCAAATAATAAACACCATTGTACAGTTGAAGGCATTTACCACACAACGTTTTGCAGCTCTTGTAAGGTGATGGCCTGGTAATCTTTATTTTCTGTGTGATATAAACAGAGTTTCCATAGGAGTGTGCTTGCGCAACAAACATATTTAACATAGACTTTCAATACTAATGACACACAGCCCCTTGGTTTGGCTGCCATTTCTGCAGACTCCCCCCCATGTTTGGCTGGCAATTCTACTGATACCTACCAGGTTTGGATGCTAATTCTCAAGGAAAAGTGTTATATTGATATTGGTAGCTTGGTTTAGTAGAGCTTGGTGTAGAGTTGTGAGATTTTGGGACATTGCCTCCAGATATGTAGTAACATTCCTCCCATTGTTACACTCTTTCCAGTTTCCATTCAAATTTAATCCATCAAGTAAAAACTGGTCCATAATGCTCATCAAATAGTAAAACACTGTAAAACAATATTTTGTTTTTTTAACACATACACTGTTTAGGGTTGCCACCTGCCTGGTATTTTACTGGCCTGGCTGGTAAAAGTTAAGCTTCATCCCAATGTTATTAATAGGGGAAATGCATAAAAATATAGAAATTGTTTTTCAAGAAAAGGTGGCAACCCTAATTTTGGGCTATAATTGGTTTTGTAAAGGGCGCAAAAAAGAGAGGGAGGCAGAGGGGTGGATAATCCAGGCTCCTATTGAGATGAAGGTGAAGCTCAAGGGGAGGGGGGATGACAGAGAGCTCAGACAAACGGCAAAAATATCCCTGTGTTTCTATTGAGAGAGAAGGATAAGCTGCATAAGAAGATAATGCTTGGCTGAGAGGACAGGGACAAAGTGTAACTCCCTAAAATATAATTATATCTGCTATATAGTCCTTCTATGTTCACTTTTCAAATGTACAGTACCTTCATTTTGTAACTATTATTTATTGTGCTTTTATATATATATATATATATATATATATATATATATATATATATATATATATATATATATATTGAAAAGAGGGCCAGCACACTCTGTATGATTTAGTTGAAAACAAGTGTTGGTTTATTCACACATCATCCGACGTTTCGGTCCCACGTGGTTACCTCTCTCAAGGATGTGTCCCCATGTGGGACCGAAACGTCGGATGATGTGTGAATAAACCAACACTTGTTTTCACCTAAATCATACAGAGTGTGCTGACCCTCTTTTCAATATTGCTACAAACTTGGTCATGCACCTCTGGCTTCGTCTATGACCGAGTGCAGGCACTGTCTGACATTATATATATATATATATATATATATATATATATATATATAATATCAAAACAGGGGGGTTGTGGGAGCACTCTAAAGGCTTTAAAGTATATATAAGTATAATAAATGCTATTGCATATGTACCCAAAACAGGGGTTATTTTGTTACAAAGTTATGATCATAAAATTGATAAGCCACCATACCACGTCAAGGTAAACCCCGAATGGCGGTCCCTAACTTGTTTTATATTTTATGTGCATTTTAGCATTACCTGTAATCAATGTCCGTTGAACGCTGTTTTTTTCACTAAGGGCTAAATCCTCCCCAGCCAGCAATCAGGCTTTTAAAGGAGAGATATTCCCAAAACAAACGCCCAATTTTAAAAGCATAGGATATATATATATATAATATTTTATATTCTATTTTCTTCAATTTGCTTAGATGCCTTTTGTGTGGCTTTTTGATCATACAACCCTGTCACAATGCTGTGTTCCCTTAATAATTCAGAGACTTCTGGCAACTTAGGTTTTATTTGTTTGTATAGTTAAATGACTTCCTTCACTTATAGGGTATAACAGAAGCACCTCTTGATGCTAGATCAATGCTGTTATGCCTAGTGCCCCCCAAGCAACGACTCTATATACATAAACTTCTAGCATCAACCAGCTTTGACCACATTTTGCCAGAGAGAGAGTAATTCACAAGTGAAATGTATCAACCTCTATTGTGACCTCTATATATAACTGCCATTTTCCACAGCATGGTTGGGTATTTATAGTACTAGAACTTTAGACCCTGCCCCCATCTAAACCAAACCTGTAAACAAGCATTACTGTACTCACTGGTGGAAATGTCTTTTTGCCACTGCTATATAGCTTAATATATTTCAGCAAGTATTATTGTTACAGGTAAGTGTAGTTTTGCACATTTTTAAAAGTAGGATTTGGGTGGGCATGGCAGGTTATGCGTTCGTGTTAAACAGCTTCTTTCATTTATTCCCAGGATCTGGACAAGACAACCTTCCAGCTAGGTCCCAGTAAAAACAGCACAATATACTTGTCCACTCACTGGTGCCTTGGTGAGATTGTCTCCGGGATATGCTAATACAAATATTTCTACAGGTGTGCCTTACCCACACCTGCCACTTTCAAACACACAACTGCAATATGCTTTTATTGACTGCAATATTGGGGCAATTTCGAGGCATAGTGGAGGTACTCGTTTGTGGCAGCTTGTAGTGTCAGTAACAGTGTTCTTATTTTTAAAGTACTTAAATGGTCAGAATTGCAGGACAGTACTCACTATAAAACAGTAGCAAACAGCTGTTGGAGAACAAGGACTGCAAAACCAGATGTGCAATACTGGGCTGGAGGCAGAAAATAAGTAATCCCTGATTTGGTATAAAGACGGGGGCACCCAGCTGAAGGTTTAAAAGACATATGTCAAGCATGTCTAACCAAAAGACTTCCAGCATCTATCCTATAGATAAAGGTTAGAAAACATAATTGTCTGTCATTATGTTGTTGAACTTAATCCCAATGGCAGCTGGCTCTGAATAAAATATTTAATGGGTCTAATGCCTCTTAATGTATGATTTTAAAATCTAAAGGCAGATTTTAAAAAAGCTAAACATTGATAAATGCTTATGTAACACAACTTTGTCATTCTACTGACACGTCCACAGACTAATTGCAGTGATAAAGCACATAAAATATATTAAAGCAAAGTGCATACAGAACACATAGGGCTCATTACTAACATTGGTGTTAATTTGCACACCCAATTGTATTGTAATTAAGCACTCCAAAACAGGCCCGGATTTGTGGAGAGGCCACCAAGGCGGCAGGATTTTAGGGGGCAGCATGCTGCCCAACCACACCAACATTGGTTCAGAAACAACAGGGTTGTGCAGGAGATACAATAGTTTTTTAAATTGCCTGTGCACCAATCCCCATTGCTCTGATCCTGGTGAATAAAAGGTAGGGGGAGATGAACGACCGCAGGCCTAGGGGCACCTGCTATGTAAATCTGGTCCTGCTCCAAAACACCAACTTCTACAAACAATACAACATATTTTCTTTATACTTTGCTTGTGGCTCTTCCAGGCCTTTGTCATCACAATTTGCCTCCAGAAAAATGTGGCTGAAAGACTTGTGGCTGCAATTTTCTGCAACAATTAAAATTCCCATTAAGGTCAGTGCTTGGAGCATGAAGGGATTAGTAGCCCTCCAATCAAAACATCTGCCTTTCACACAGCCTGATTGGTTCTGCTTTAAGGCGAAGTATAGCTGCATATAGTCCATGCGTGCCAAAAAAAGGAAAGTGAAAGAAACTAGTTGCACTGGTTTCTGTGCTGCCATGAAGTAATTATCTGTATTAATTACTAACATTTATATTCTATGTGTACTGTATATTTTGAATCGGTCCCCAGGTTCAGTAATTGACAGAGGAACAGAGCATGTGCAGAAAATCAACAGAAAAAAAGATGGGAGCTTCATCATTGGAGACACAGATCTTCCCTGCAATAGGGCTGTGGTTACCTTGGGCTAATACAGAAGCCCAAAACATAATGTACAACATTTCTAACCTACTTTAGTTCAGCTTTACTTCTCCTTTAAGGGCAAGTATAGTCGCATATAGTCCATGGGGCCAAAACAAGGAAATTGAAAGGAAAATTTTACTGTGTTTGAAAATCATTTTGTGTACATAGATACAATGTGTGTTTAGTAGCACATTTACATTTTAAGGCAAAACATTCAAGGGTAACCATGAAACAATATAACAACAATATATAAGATCAATTCTCAAACGTAATACTACCAGGTTCCATTAATGACAGGTATTGTATCACTGCTAAAGAACTGCTGTAAGCATGGCTTACATGACTTGTGTTTGTAGGCATATTTGTCTTTATTCATATAAATGGTAGAAGCCAGAGTTAGCTTCAAGAGTTAATTGCAAAACAAGGGTTGGGGAGTATTGCAGTTCTTGATAAATCATATATCTTCATATCGTAGAGCAGTGCTTTCCAACTTCTGTGGTACCCAGGGCCACAATTTTTCTGTCGAATGTCATAGAGGGACAATAATGGAAGCCAGTGTTTACCATATTCTTATCTTATGTAATATTGTCTATATTTTACTCCTTTTAAAGTTTTGCAAAACTTGTTTCTGTCCCCACCCACTTTTGATGACGTCACTTCCAGTTTGCAGCAACATCACTTCCTGTTTGATGGTGGTCGGCGATTGCAGGTCGGGTTGCGGATAAGGCAGTTGCGGGTCCAGGTCGAGTAGCAGATCAAAGTTGGAAGTCTTTTGGAAATTGGTTTCACGCAGGACTCTAGAGTATGGCACACACAGGGAGCACAGGGCAGAGAAAGTATGGCACACACAGGGAGCATTGGACAAGCAGAGTATGACACACACACGGAGCATAGGACAGGCAGAGTATGGCACCGACAGGTAGTATAGGGCAGGCAGACTATGGAACATAGGGAACATAAGGCAGGCAGAGTATGGAACACAAGGGGCAGAGGGCAGGGAGCGGATGACACACACAGGGAACATAGGGCAGGTAGAGTATGGCACACACAGGGAGCATAGGGCAGGCAGAGTATGGCACACACAAGGAACATAGGGCAAGCAGAGTATGGAATACAGGGAGCATAGGGCGGCAGAATACAGCAGGAGACAGGGAAACATCAGGAACTTTTGCCCCTTCAGCAGTTTGTATGAAATGTGAACAGGTGAACAATGTGGGCATTTATAGTCTGGTACTGAGGTGTGAACAGTAGAGGGCTTTAGGGGTTTTAACAATAGAGGTGTCATAGGTGTGAACCATGCAGGGGGGATTAAAGGTGTGAACAATGCAGGGTTTTACTGCCTGAATTTGAGGTGGAAACAATGCAGGGGCCAGTTAATCTCTGTACCTTTTAAATCTTACATAAAATGTCAGCAGTCACAGCAGGCAGACTTTCATGTGGGGGCCACAGAAATAGGGGGTCGGCCCGCTGTTTTAGAGTGATTATAATATATTGTACCAATATAATATTTATACCTTTCCTATTCATATAATATGCGAGAGTCGTTAATAACCTGTAAAATATATCCTTGTAAAATTGGTTATAAAATTCGCATTCAGGTCACTCTACCTGTGGAACATGTATAGATGGAGTGCTTGGAACATGGAGGGGTTAGCTTAGTAGTCCTCCAATCAAAACACCTGCCTTAATATGGCTAGAAATTCCATATTTTATATACTGAACTTATTGCAGCAGCCTAAACTTTCAACTTCTCAATAGCAGCAATGATCCAGGACTTTAAACTTGTCACAGGGGGTCACCATCTTGGAAAGTGTCTGTGACACTCAAATGCTCAGTGGGCTCTGAGCAGCTGTTGAGAAACTAATCTTAGGGGTTGTTGCCAATTATCAAGCTTAAATTGAGGTTGACCTGTAATATAAGCTGGTGCTACGAGACTGATTATTAAATACTGATGCTGGTTGCACTGGTAATTATCTGTATTAATTATTAATCAGCCTTATATTGTAACATTTATATTCTATGTGTACTGTATATTTTGAATCGGTCCCTAAGCTCAGTAATTAACAGAAGAACAGAGCATGTGCAATGAATCAGCAGAAAAAAGATGGGAGCTACATCATTGGAGGCACAGATCTTCCCTGCTCAAGGGCTGTGATTACCTTGGGCTAATACAGAAGCCCAAAACACAATGTACAACATTTCTAGCTACTTTAGTTAAGCTTTACTTCTCCTTTAAAGGGAAGTATAGCCGCATATAGTCCATGGATGCCAAAACAAGGAAAGTGAAAGGACATTTTTACTGTGTTTGAAAGTCATTTTGTGTACATAGATACACTGTGTGTTTAGTAGCACATTTACACTTTTAAGTAAAACATCAAGGGTAACCATGAAACAACATTTCAACAATATATAAGAACAATTCTCAAATGTAATACTACCAGGTTCCATTAATGATAGGTATTGTATCACTATTAAAGAACTGCTGTATGCATGACTTACATGACTTATAATTGTAGGTATCTTTTTCTTTATTCATATGAGTGGTAGAAACCAGAGTTAGCTTAAAGAGTTAATTGCAAAATAAAGATTGGGTAGTAGGGATGCATCAAAACCAGAATTTGTTTTGGTATTTGGCCAGGATTTGGCCCTTTTCAGCAGGATTCTGATCCTTAAAATCATGTGACTTTTTGATACAGTACAAAACAAATGTTTTTTAGCTGCACGCTCTTTTTCCCTCCCCCTCACTGACTTGCATATGCAAATTAGGGTTCATATACGGTTTGGTATTCAGCCGAATCTTTCACAAAGGATTCGGGGGTTCAGCCAAATCCTAAATTTTGGATTTGGTGCATTCCTATTGGGGAGTAATGCAGTTCTTGATAAATCACATATCCACATATCTTAGGGTGATTATAAAATATTATACCCATGAAATACTTTTACATTCCCTATTTATATAATATACAAGAGTCATGAATAACCTGTAATATATATCCTTATAAAATTGGTTCTAAAATTCCCATTAAGGTCACTCTACCTGTTGAACATGTTTAGGTGGAGTGCTTAGAGAATTGAGGGGTTAGGTTAGTAGCCCTTCAATCAAAACATCTACCTTCCACACAGCCTGATTAGTTCTGCTTTAAGGGAAAGCTGCATATAGTACATTAAAGGCCAAAAAAAGGAAAGTGAAAGGAAAATTTTTAGTGTGTTTGAAAGTCATTTTGTGTACATAGATACAATGTGTGTTTAGTAGCACACTTACACTTTTCAGCAAAACATTGAGAGTAACCATGAAACAACATAACAACAATATATAAAACAATTCTCAAATATAATACTACCATGTTCCATTACTGATAGTAATTGTATCACTACTAAAGAACAGTAATTGTATCACTACTAAAGAACTGCATTAAGCATGGCTTACATGACTTAGTAAACATCTTTGTCTTTAGTCATATGAGTGGTAGAAGCTTCAAGAGTTAATTGCAAAACAAGGGTTGGGGAGTAATGCAGTTCTTGATAAATCACATATCCATATATCTTAAGAGTGATTATAATATATTATACTCATATAATATTTATACCTTTCCTATTCATATAAAATGCAAGAGTCATGCATATCCTGTAAAATATATTCTTATAAAATTGGATAGTGCTCAGTAATGTCACTTCTGCCATATGACTCATATAAACTTTTGTATTACAAAAATAATATACCACCTAATGTAAAATGTAAGGATATTAGCACTCAACTTTCATATAATGGTCATGGAACTACTTTAGCCATGAATATCCTGTAAAATCCTTTTAAGTGATGCTTAGTGATACAATCTATTGTAATTGGTGCTTAGTGATGTCATTTGTGTCACTTGACTTGTGTATTATAAAAAAGAAAAGGCAGCACCTGCTCCAAAATTTGAGATTATTAGATGGCACCACGGAGTTCAAGGACCTGTATATGATCATGGAACTCCTTAGCAATTTCTGTTATCCTTATATGTTACAATAATTCTGTATATAAAAAAAGCACACTTGGCTGGAAAGTAATGTTTTTTTAAAAAAAAAATGCTTTTAGTAAGGCTTCAATGGAAACAGAATTGGCAAGAATTCCCATTTTGGAAAAGCAATCATTTAATATGAAGATTACAGTAGACAGAGATTGTTGTTGGAATTGAAAATTGCAAATCCCACACACTTGTAAGGGGTAGAGAGAATTGAATTAGTATATTTTATTTAAATAGTTGTTATTGATATTCCAGTTACTATGGCACAGCTAAATTTAAATTGAGGAGGTTCTAGAGCAAGTTCTCCTTTGTGGTATTCAAAAGGGGGTTTTCTTATGGAAGCTATATAAGGGAGGGAGCAGTAGTCAACTTCCTCCTTGGCCAATGTAAAGATTGGATGTGTAACAAATAGTTTCCCTGGTGGTCTAGTGGCTTACCCTCTGGCATGCGGGGGTGCCCGCCGCATGTGTCCTGTCCCCTTCAGCGCCGGTTCTCCTCTGGCGCCCGGGGTTATGCGCCGGCGTGATGCAGTCATCGCGCAATGGCGCGGGATTCAAACTATTTAAAGGGATCTCAGTAGTTGTAACATTGCCCATTGTTAGGTCCAATTTAGGTTGTTCCTGGTGCTATTTCTATTTGATTCCTATTGATCTTCTGGTTATTGACCCTTGCCTTACCTGACTATTCTGAACTCTGTATCCTGACCCTTACCTGCTTGTTTATTCTGAACTCTCCAAGTTGATCCTTGCCTGCCTGATTATTCTACTCTCTCCAACCCTGATTCCGGCCTGTCTGACTATTCTACGCTCTCCAATCCTGATTCCGGCCTGTCTGTCTATTCCACGCTGTGCTTGTGCTGGCCTGGACTGCCTGTTCCACGCTGTGTTATCTGGCCTGTCTTCCAAGTTGTGTGATCTTCCATTTCCAGTATCCTTGTGAAACGATTGTGCACCTTTGCTCGTCCAGAACCTTTAGCTCTGCTCCTCTCTTAGTAAGACCTGGCAGCTGTTAAAGGCAGAAGCAAGAGACGAGACCAGGGAGCTTAGCATCGGTTCTGGATTTAGTGTGCCGAACGTGACAAGATGGAGACTGAGGTCAGCCACTTCATAGAAGCGAGTGTTAAGCCTGTTTTGTGGAGCTCGCTGTAGGTGGTGACAGATAGCGACAGGCAAGCTAGCTGAGTAGCTGAGGCTCCAACCTGGAGTAAAGAAGGGACCAGTACACTGGCGGTATCTCGCCAAGCAGGGCCCAGACTATTGAGCAAAAGCACAAATTGGATCTTGTTGCCGCATAGAGGGCAACCTAATGGAAGCTATCTCCTGTGCCAGATACCTGTGAGCCACAAAGCCTCCTAACCTAAATAGAAGAGGCAGGAAGGTAGGCAGTAGGAGGGGGCAAAGCAGCCTGGTAATCCTTGTAGTGTTTTGTTGATATTAATCTTCAAATATGCATGAGCAAATGAAATTGGAGTGACTAGCTGAATAAAGCTAAATTATTTTCGTCTGCAAGAACATGTTGCCCTCCAGTTTATCACTTCCTAAGTGTTCAACTTCAAGTCTCTTATTCTCTGTAAAATTGGTGCATCCATCAAAAGGATTTTGCACCACGTGACATACTGTATTTCTAAATTGAATACGTGTCAAAGAACAAAGTGTGCATTTTTTTTTTTTAAATATGTCTTTATTGAAATTTTTTTATAACAAATAAAATAAACAAATACAAAGGAATTTGGAATTACGAAAAGAAAAGAATGACGGACAAATCCATCGTTAATACATTTCAAACGTACACACGCAATGGAAAGTGTGCATTTTAAAACAGAAGATAATCCTGTAATCCAGTTTGAAGGAACATAGAAAATTGCTTATTGCATATTGCATAATTCCAAATGCTACTTCAAAAGATTCTGCACACCTTTACCCAAAATGAAGTGCATACTTTTAATGTACTTTAGTATTGAGCTTAGCTTCATGTTACAGAATCAACAGGCTGTGCCAAAAATGAAGGTACTGTATGTTCTTACCATGGATACCTGTGACATACAGATATGCCATTTCAGTTCATGATGTCTTAAGTCAGTCTCTTAAGGTTGCTGACATTAACCTAGAGACTCCATTCTTTTTCCGTGGTCCGCTTCATGTAGCTCTATGTGAGATGAAGAGATGAACCAGGACACATATATACATTATGGGGTGGTATGGGACCTGTTATCCTTTCTGCTAAAAAATAATTTAAGCAATAATTAAATGCAATTGTTGGATTGTTTTGGCTACAATAAAAATAAATTATACCTTAGTTGGGATCACGTGCAAGGTATTGTTTAATTATTACAGAGAAAAAAAATATGTCAATTATTTGCTTAAAGGAGCTTTCTGAGTAACAGGTTTCCAGATAATGGATCCCATACCTATGTATCATTTTTAATATGTTAATATTTTAAAATGTTATATTTAATTTTACATTTAGGTATTTAAGTAAATATGTAGTATAGAAACATTGCATTCTATACAGTTGTTACATATTATACACATATTCCACTTCATGTAATCACTTGGGACACATTTGGCTATGAGAAATATTATCTAAACCATGTCTACAGGCATACCAGATATTTTTTTTATGTGTAATAACCTTATTGGTAACTCTTTGCTTTCAATAAGTAGCATGTATTTTAATATCCTTTTTTGGAGATGTTGAATGATTTTTGTTAACAGATCTTTCTGTAATTTGGATCTTCATGTCTTAAGTTTACTAATAAATTATGTAAACAGTAAATAACCCCAATAGGCTGGTTTTGCTTCCAATTAGGATTAATTATGTCTTAGTTGGGATCAAGTACAAGGTACTGTTTTATTATTACAGAGAAAATGAAATAATTTTTAAACATATGGATTATTTGGATGAAATGGAGTCTATGGGAGATGGCATTACTGTAATTCAGCTCTTCCTGGATAATGGGTCGCCAACCAATTTTTTTCCGTACACCACAGAACGGTACTTATCCGTGCCTAGCATGCCACTGTTGTATCAGCATAATAAAAGTCAGTACTATGAATCTAAGCATCACATCTAATATATTATTAAATGATCATATTTCTGGAAATCATAATATGAAGCAATATTTTCTACCTCCTGTTGCAAAACAGTAGGGCTAATGACCAGTCCATTTAGTCTATAGAGTTTAGTTATGTGTTGAAGTAGAAATCCAGCCTGTTGATGCCATTGGAGATTAGAATTTTGGTCACTGCTGTTTTCTTTTACACTAATAATTTTTAATGAGTCAGTGCTAATTTACTATGACACAAGACAGCGAGAATTGCATGTGCATGGAAAACTGCTTCCCTCAGTATCATATTTCACATTTTCAGTTAATGGATGGATTGTTTTACATTCATTCTATTTTCAGTGCAGCAGTTCATACAAATGTTTCTGTCTTTCAGCAATAGTGTCCCTGTGAAGTCACCTTTATAACAGTGACGGGGAGTGTTGCTGAGGTGAAAGGGTGGGTAGGAGGCTGTACTGATTGTTCTGACCTCTAAAGATTGGCTTAGTACTTCATTGCACTCCGTACTGGACACACGTTTTTTTTCCTGGTCTGTGCTCTTTATTTTGATTTCATTCCAGGAGGAGGGAAGGTGCTTGTAAGCCAGGAGGAAATACAGGTCAGAAGTACATTGCCTGGAATTAATGCTATTAGAACAATCACTAGCTGAACAAGTTATCGGTGAAGGACTTGGATTTATCAGTGAGAAGGGAGAGACGCAGCAAGACACTGTAACTGGAGCACACTGACAGATGGCTGACTTCATTGCTGGGGCCTTGGGAGGTATAGTTACTGCATGTATATGTAGTTACACACTGAGCTACACACTTCTACTTACATACCAACACTCCTCTCCTGCACCTGTTTCACACAACATTACATTATGTTGGTGCTTTCTATTAACATTCTGCTTTCAGTCTTGGAAATATTACTGTACAGTTCTGAGTACATGCCACTTTGTGCTGTATCTCTACATTAAACTGTACTGGTAATTTGTAATTATGAATTACATCATAGTTACATTTTTAATCTTGACAAATGCAGACACCAAAACAATTAGCTTACAGTTAAACTTGGTTAATACACAGTATTCATTTTACAAGGCATTCTTTTCCCTAGAGTTTTATGCAAATATTCCTCAGTACAGTAGTTATGTTTGTAATCTTGTTGTTGGTTTACACATATGTATATGTCAGAGATACACTCTGAGTGAATTTGGTAAAGCAGTGTTGTACGAAGTTGTATTAAGTTTGTATATGAATGGCTATTCAGCCTAGCAGAGTTTTACTGGGTAGTGGCATTAGTACCTCATTTAGCCCTAGAGAATAAAGATGGCCATACATATCCACTCATTTGGCGAGGTTGCCAAACAAGCAAACCTTTGGACCCAGGACCACATCAATTAACCAATGTGTTTTTTGATCTCTTGGGATTTTTAAACCTGGCTGATTGACATCTGGCAGATTTTCGGCCAGATATCGATCAGGGGATGCCCGTTGGAGGGTCCCATACACTGCCCAATAAGCTGCTGTCTGTCTGCAGATTATATTGGCCCATGAATGGGGGGGGGGGCTTAAGGTACTGTAAGTACTATACTGATTGTTCTAATAATAAACTGCATTGACACACATTCTGTACTAACTGTACTATTATTATTATTTTTTTAAAGAAACACAGGCAACAAATGTATTGTTGTCCAAAGTGCTTATACATACGCCACATTGTATATTGGTCCATCTTGTAAACTATATGTGAGTCTTCTGGGCATAGGGGGCTCAGTGTAACTCATGCACTAATGTTATTGCTAGTCAGAGGGAAAATTGGGAGCACCTGCTAGTGTTGCAATGGTGTGTTCAGAGACCAAATAACTGTAAACTTAACTACCTAACTATTTTCCTTTATATTGGTTTTAATAAGAATAGGCATCACCTTTTCAAAGGAATCATATGTTTCACACACAGTTGACTACTGCAAAGGTCACCACCATTGTCCTCTGAAGGAATGGAAGCATGTCCTCTGGACTTATAAATGACCCTTGGCAGTAACAGTTTGGGGAATGCTCTTATCTATTTCAGCACAATAATTCTATGCTGCACAAAATCATACAAATGGGTTTGCTTATATGGGATTGGAAGAACCTGGCTGGCCTGCAGAGATCCCTGACCCCAACCCAACTGAACATCTGTTAAATGAATTGGAACACTGACTGTGAGCTAGGCCTGACCCCAACATAAATGCTTCATCACACTTATGCTATTGTGATTTAGCAAATCCCATCAACAATGTTCCAACATCTAGTGGAAAGCCTTCTCAGAGGAGTAGAGGCTTTTACAGCAGTAAAGCAAGAACCTCCACATTAATACCCTAATTTTTGGAATGAGATGTCGAACATGCAAGCATCTGAATCATTTTGGTCAAATGGTGTATGTCTGGGCTGAGCTGACAGCATAGGAGGGCTTTTAATCATTGAAAAGCACTGCTGCCTTTTTAAGCCATATGAATGTGATTGAACATGGCTGATAGGAATATGCCAGTATCACTTTAAACATTTGCCATTGCCTTTTTTTTTTTTTTTTCCTAAATGGTTGCTCTATAAAAGAGATGGAAATGATACAGGCTAAAATAAGTCAAATCAGGTAACCTAGCTCTATAAATATGTACAATGGGCTTAACCGAGAGGCTGTTGCTCTAAGGACTTTGTTAAAAAAAAACCTCTTTGTTGATATGGATCTTGATGACATTGAACTCATTTTACAAAACCTGTCCTTGATAAGACTTTTATCTGGTGAGCTTTTCACAGACCTAACCACTTTCCTAGGCTTGTCTTCGCCATATACAGTTTCTAAATATGTGTACAGGTTGCTAGTCACAGTTCACTTTTCTCATTCAGTTAGAAAGGTGATATAGCGGCCCCCTAAAGCTGGTGATATCGAGCTGATCTGATCATGGGCCCTAGGGCCGAACAATCGGATCATTACAAGGAGAAAACAGGCGGTCGAATCAAGGGAGGCATCAACGAACCGATTAATCTGTTGGCAGCTTATATTTGCCTGTGTATGGGGGCCTTAAGACATTTGACTGATACACATCAACACCACCAAGAATGCTGACCAAACTCTTATAGCAGAAACCATGAATTTTCATAATGGAAAGTGCAGCATCCAACTCTTGATTCCAGTCTGAATTTTGGCCTTATTATACTAAAGACCACAGATTTATGAATGTGTAACATCATGTTTTTGGTTCATTACACCAGGCAACAAAGCCAAACTAAATAAGTGGGATCACACAATGGAATGGCACTTTAAAACATCTAACAACAGACTAATTGATAGCATTTTCTTTTTACTGTAGGTGCTTGTGGGGTTATGGTTGGCTACCCTCTCGACACTGTTAAGGTATTATATCTATACTGCATAATCAAATATGTCATTTTATCATTTTGTTTTAGTGCTAACAAAAATATTTTCAATGTATGGCAACAGGTTCGAATTCAAACGCAAAAGAACTACAATGGAATTTGGCACTGTGTTCACTCAACGTACAAAATGGAAAGAGTAAGTCGGTAGTGCATTCTGCATTGTGCAAAGGAACTGCCAGAGGTTCTGGGTTAGTACATATTTTATAGCAGCACCCCAAACCTTATAGGAAAGTAGCCCAGTCAGATGATATTTCAGTATCATACCAGGTTATGAAACAGCTGATTAAATCCAATTAAGTTAGTAACAGAAATGTCAGTATAAGACTACATATAAAATAGGGATGCACTGAATCCAGGATTTGGTTCAGGATTTGGCCTTTTTCAGCAGGATTCAGATTCAGCCAAATCCTTGTTACTGGCCGAACCTAATTCGAATCCTAATTTGCATATGTAAATTAGGGGCAGATAGGGAAATCACGACTTTTCGTCACAAAATAAGATTTTTTTCCTTTCCTGTCCCTAATTTGCATATGTACATTTGCATATGCAAATTAGGATTCAGATTCAGTTTGGTATTCGGCCTGATCTTTCACCAAGGATTCTGGGATTTGGCCAAATCCCAAATAGTGGATTCGTGCATTCCTAGAATAAAAGCAGTGAAGCAACAGATCCTAAAAAGCCTAAAGCATTTAGGGGCACATTTACTAAGGGTCGAATATCGAGGGTTAATTAACCCTTGATATTCGACCCTTGAAGTAAAATCCTTCGACTTCGAATATCGAAGTCGAAGGATTTACCGCAAATACTTCGGAAAAATAGATTTTTAATCCAGCGATCGTAGGATTTTCCTTCGATCAAAAAAAGCTTAGAAACCTTATGTGGAAGGTCCCCATAGGCTAACATTGAAGCTTGGTAGGTTTAAAGTGCCGAAGTAGGTAGTCAAAGTTCTTTTAAAGAGACAGTACTTCGACTATCGAATGGTCAAACGATTTTTAGTTCAAATCGTTCGAAGCGAAGCCATAGTCGAAGGTCGTATTAGCCTATTCGATGGTCGAAGTACCCACATTTTTTTTTCAAAATTCAACATTTTTTTACTTTGAATCCTTCACTCGAGCTTAGTAACTGTGCCCCTAAGTGTGTTTCTCAGAGGAACTTAATTTAAGGAATGGGTAACAGTACACCCCTCCCTTTTCTGATCAATATCTATCAATACCTATCAATCAGTAAAAAATGGCAACGAGAGAGTCATATTAAAAAAACAAGGTGTTCTGTATGAGATTCTTTGTGCATGAAAGTAGTAGTTCCGTGACAGATAATGAGCCATGTGCTGCACATCCTTGTGTAGGTGTTATTTTCTCTAACTCTCAATGCTTTTCTTACAAGGTGTCTGGGTTTTTCAAAGGAATGTCAATGCCCATGTCCACAGTATCTGTCAGCTCATCTATAGTGTTTGGTGTGTATAGAAATGTTCTCCGCAATTTGTGCAAATTAAAATATGGAACAACAACAGTGAAGCCATCAAAGTTTGATATATTCCTCTCTGGCTATGCTGCTGGAGGAGCTCAGGTATGCAATTATCACTGGGTGGAGGGTGTTTTTTTTGGTTGGGGAGGGTTATTAAAGACATTTTCTATACTGATTTTTTTATAGAATCCAATGGCCAATTCATTATATAATTCCCCACAGGCCAGAATTTGTGGGAAGGCCACAAAGGCCTGGGCTTAGGGCAGCACATTTACAGGGGCAGCATGCCTCCATGCTGCATTTGCTTTCATCCAGAAAACTGGGAAATGGGCAAGCAGGATTTCTGACAGTTGTATAACTGTCTTGTGCGCCATTTCCCCAGTGCTCTAGGACCCAACGAGGCAGGCTTGGACTGGGAGTCAAAATAGGTAGTGATGGGCGAATTTGCGCCGTTTCGCTTCGCGAAAAATTTGCGAATTTCGCGCGAAATTCGCGAAACGGCGAAAAATTCGCGAAACGGCGCCGGCGTCTCGTTTTTGACGCCGGCGCCCGTTTTTTTCGACGCCGGCGCCCGTTTTGTACGCCGGCGTCCATTTTTCGAAAAAAAAAATTTTGACGCCGGCGAATTTTCGCGGGCGTTTCGCGAATTTATTCGCTGGACGCGAATCGCGCAAATTCGCCGCGAATTCGCGCCTGGCGAATAAATTCGCCCATCACTAAAAATAGGCCCTGCCATTCCAAGTACACAGAGGCACAAACAGCCCCCTACCAGCCCAAACAGCCCCTACCAGCCCACTCTATGGTAACTTTCTATGGAACCATACAGCAGCCCCTCTGGCATTTGCCAGAACCCATAGATTGCCAGTCCGGAGTGTCTGTGTTGGGGGAGTAGCATGCACAGGTAGTGTAAGTTGGCCAGCCTGAGGCGCACATATTTTAAATCTGAGGCTGATTTCCCCAGAACACATGGCAGGATAAATACAGTAGCAATTTCACATAAAACGCTTCCCAGAACTCCTTGTAGGATAAATGTAATTGACAATTTCTTATATAATACCCCAGAACACATGGCAGAATAAATACAGTACAAAAACCATATAAAAAGCCTCAGAACAAATTTGATAATACATTGCAAGCTCCATTTATAATAACTTCAGAACACATGGTAGCACAAGTGCACTGCCAACTTTATGTATAATACCTCCATCTTATTTGTTGAAGGTTGTGTACAGATAACAACTTCATAAATCTATCTATTTAGTCGACTAGACTAAGGAAGTCTACAGAGAACGTCAATATGACAACTCCAGGTCATATTGAGGGACAAACAAATGGGAGCATATTCAAATGTCTTTGCCTCTATTTTTACATTATGTTGTGATATATACCATGCTACCTATTTCTTGTATATATGTATACGTGCATAAATAGGTGTTTGAAAAACAAAGCACATATTTGTAGTTAAATGGCCACTCCATTTTCAACTGTTCTTTTGGATTCACTCAGTTGAAATTTTAAGAGCTAAGTGTATATTTATTTTCCCTTTATTCTTTGCCTACCACTACAGCCTCTTTAAAAGTGATAGTGGCTAGGAAACATTTGCACTGAGAATGAACATGACTGCCTACTTTACTGTATAAATTGCTAATCGAAACTGTTTCTTATTCTAGATTTTAGTCTCCTCTCCTGCTGACATGGCGAAGGTTCGTTTACAGACCCAAATGTGTCCATCTAATTCTACCACAAGCTCTTTGCTGACTGGGCCCAAGTACACAGGCCCGATTAACTGCTTGTTGACAATTGTAAAAGAGGAGGGATTTCTTGGGCTGTACAAAGGCTCCTCTGCTTTAATGTTCAGAGACTGCAACTCCTTTGCAACGTATTTCCTGTCTTATGCCATTTTGCGAGAATGGCTTCTACCATTTGAACAAAGTAACTCAGGTACTTTTCAAGGCAACATATTTGACATTATGAAAACTAATATACCTCTGTCTGAACTCCCACTCTCCCATCACTGAACAACAAGGTGAATTCTACTATCTTTATTGTTTAAAGTAGAGGGTAAACTATCCTCCAGATTTACAGTAGCCAACTGATTTCCCTTCATAATGTGCTCCTGTGAAATGCTCTGTTATATGTGTATATGTAAATAGTTTACCATTTAGGCCTATCATTGTTCGCTGATTCTTTTTATCTTTAGTTATAGCCAAAGACTAAGATGAATTAAAATCAGACTAACATCAATACAAGCCAAAGGGGTATATTTATCAAAGATTGAAGTTTGAGATCACCACAGTCCACAAGAGTGAAATATTACATAGTTACATAGTTAAATCGGGTTGAAAAAACACAAAGTCCATCAAGTTCAACCCCTCCAAATGAAAACTCAGCATCCATACACACACCCCTCCCTACTTTTAATTAAATTCTATATACTCATACCTATAACTATAGAGTTTAGTATCACAATAGCCTTTGATATTATGTCTGTCCAAAAAATCATCCAAGCCATTCTTAAAGGCATTAACTGAATCAGCCATCACAACATCACCCGGCAGTGCATTCCACAACCTCACTGTCCTGACTGTGAAGAACCCCCTACGTTGCTTCAAATGAAAGTTCTTTTCTTCTAGTCTAAAGGGGTGGCCTCTGGTACGGTGATCCTCTTTATGGGTAAAAAGGTCCCCTGCCATTTGTCTATAATGATCTCTAATGTACTTGTAAAGTGTAATCATGTCCCCTCGCAAGCGCCTTTTTTCCAGAGAAAACAACCCCAACCTTGACAGTCTACCCTCATAATTTAAGTCTTCCGTCCCTCTAACCAATTTAGTTGCACGTCTCTGCACTCTCTCCAGCTCATTTATATCCCTCTTAAGGACTGGAGTCCAAAACTGCACTGCATACTCCAGATGAGGCCTCATCAGGGACCTATAAAGAGGCATAATTATGTTTTCATCCCTTGAGTTAATGCCCTTTTTTTATGCAAGACAGAACTTTATTTGCTTTAGTAGCCACAGAATGACACTGCCCAGAATTAGACAACTTCTTATCTACAAAAACCCCTAGTTCTGCACAATTTAGTATCATCTGCAAACATAGAAATAGTACTTTCAATGCCTACCGCCTCTCTCCATTAATTTCTATGAGATATTTAAAGGCGTAATTATCAAAGGGTGTTAGTTCACCATTTGATAAATACGCCTTTCAAAATCCCATAGAAATAAATGGAGAATGGCGGTATTTCACTCTAGTGGACTGTGGTGATTTCTGACACTCTTTGATAAATATACCACATAGATCTACACAGCATATCCCTACATAAAAAAAACAAAAAACTTTCGTATAGGAATGGGATCCCTTATTTAGAATCCTGTTATTCTCTGAATTAGGGGAAGACTCCATTTAATCAAAGAATTCCAATTTTTTAAATTGTTTTCCTTTTTCTGTGAAATAAAGAAACAGTACCTTGTACTCAATTCCAACTCAGATATAATTCATTCTTAGAGGCGATACAATCCTATTGGGTTGATTGACAGTTCAAATTAATTAGGGATGCACCGAATCCTGGATTTGGTTCGATATTCGGCCAGGATTCAGCCTTTTTCAGCAGGACTCGGATTCGGCCGAATCATTCTGCCTTGCTGAACCGAATCCGAATTTGCATGTGTAAATTAGGGGTGGGGAGGGAAATCACGTGCAAGGAAGTAAAAAATGTTTTCCCTTCAGTATTCGGCCAAATCTTTCACAAAGGCTTAGGCCGAATCCATAAAAGTGGATTCGGTGCATCGCTAAAATTAATTGTAAGTAGACCGAATTACAAAAAATTATTTTTCTCTAAAACCCGCAGATCCAGAGCATTCTGGATAATACGATCAGTTATAAGGAAACCTGTTATCCAGAAAGCTAAGGAAAGGCCATTTCTAGGGATGGGCGAATTTTTTCACCTTGTTTCCCTCGCAGAAACGACGCCCATAGACTTGTATGGCATCAAGCGTCAAAAATAAATTTGCTGTGTGTCACAATTTTTTTGATGCCCATAGACATTAATGGGCATCGGCGACAGAATGGGTCAAATTCGCCCAAGCCTAGTCATTTCCCATAGACTTAAATAATTCAAATTGTTTTTTTTCCTTTTTCTCTGTAGTATTAAAACAGTACCTTGTAAACTGTTCCCAAATAAAATTAATCTATTTTGTCGGCAAAGCAATAATATTTAATTAATGTATACATGATTCTTTAGTAGACTTACGATATGGTGATCCAAATTACGTAAATACACATTCTGAATAACTAGTCCCATGCCTGTATAAGATAAGGGATTTACTGCAAATATAAATATATCAGAAGACACCTTGGAAAAATGTGATTTATATAAAAACATTTCATTGGAGATCTTCTATTAAACAATATGAGCTGAGATTTTTAAAAAACGTGTTACAGTCTAAGTTTCATTGCTATAAAATAAAAATATTACAGAGGATAACATGTAATTGTAGGATTTGTTAATCACTGCAATGTGTGGTCAAGGGTCTGAATACTTATAGGGTTATGTCACATTTGGCATATCTCCAGCCTGTGTCTGTTCAGCATTGACATGAATCACATCCACCTGTCGTTGTGTACACTGGATCTGGCCTGAAAACACAACACAGCATGTGACATAGTCCTTACAAGACACTGATATATATATAGACTGAAATATAACCTTAGGTAGATCATCATTAGAAATACTAGAGGCTAACTAATACCCACCTATGCTTACCATGAATGCAATCTTAGATAACTGTAATCCTTTGGTTTATTCATATGCTTTATTCGATAATCTATTTTTTTTAGACAAGCCCTCCTATTAACACTATAGAGGTATGGAACCTGGAATCCAGAATGCTTGGGACCAGGGGTTTTCATGATAAGGGGGTCTCTCTGTAATTGAGATCTCTATAACTTAAGCCTGGTAAAAAATAATTCAAACATCAATTAAGCCAATAAGAAATGTTCTGTCTCCAATATGGATGAATTATATTTTAGTTGGGATCAAGTACTAGGTACTGTTTTATTACTACAGAGAAAAAGGAAATACTTTTTAATTATTTTAATTATTTTATTATTTTAATTATTACTTTTTAACTTAAAGGTATTATTTAAATACCTTTAAGTTAACTTTCAATATGTTATACAATGGCCAATTCTAAACAACTTTTCAATTGGTTTTCATTATTTATTTATTTTTTTATAGTTTTTGAATCATTTTCCTTTTCCTTCTTTCCAGCTTTTAGATGGGGGTCATTGACCCCCCAAAAAACAAATGCTCTGTAAGGATAGAAATTTACTATTAGGGGCAGATTTATTAAGGGTCGAATTTCAAAGTAAAAAATACTTCGAAATTCGACCATCGAATTGAAATACTTCGAATTCGAATATCGAATTCAAACTTTTTTCATCGAATTTGGGTATTCTGTGGTCGAAGCAAATTGTTCGATCGAACGATTAAATCCTTCGATCGAACGATTTTACGTCTACTTGCTGTAGAAAGCCCCCATAGGCTAACATAGCACTTTGGCAGGTTTAATTTGGCGAAGTATTGAAGTCAAAGTTTTTTTAAAGAGACAGTACTTTGATTATGGAATGGTCGAATATTCAAACTATTTTACTTCGAAATGAATTTGAAGTCATAGTATCCTATTCGATGGTCGACATCGATGGTTTGACATTTTTTACTAAGAAAATTCCCTCTAATTCACTTCGACCCTTGATAAATCTGCCCCTTATTGTGTCTTATTACTACTGCTCTTTCTATTCAGACCCTCCACTTTTCATATTGCAGTCTCTTATTCAAATCAATGTATGGTAATTTGGACCCTAGCAACCAGATTGCTGAAAATACAAACTGGAGAGCTGCTGAATAAAATCACAAATAAAAAATGAAAACCAATTCCAAATACTCTCTGAATATCACTCTCTGCATACTAAGGGGCAGATGTATCAAGGGTCGAATTTCGAGGGGTTAAATCCCTCGAAATTCGACTGGGGAATAGAATCGAATAGGGAATTCGGGTGAATTTACGTGTTGGCGAATAGTCGAATGGGCGAATATTCGTCCGGCGAATAGTCGAGCGATCGAATATTCGATCGAAGGATTTCATTCGATCGAATGCCTTTTTATTCGATCAAAAACTTAGAAAAAAAACCTATGGGACTTTCCCATAGGCTTTTAAAGCAATTCGGTAGGTTTAATCTGGCGAAGTAGGCAGTCAAATGATTTTTAAAAGAGACAGTACTTCGACTATCGAATGGGCGAATAGTCGCAGCGTTTTTTCGCTCGATCTATTCGAATCATTCTACTCAGGCAAATTTACGCCAATTCGATAGTCGAGGAGCACAAAAAACTCGCGTTTTTTCCCCTCTATTCATTCACCCGAGCTTAGTGAATGTGCCCCCAAAAGTCAACTCAAAGGTGAAGAACCCCTTTAATTATTTGATTAAAATAGAGTCTATGGGAAATGGCCTTCATGTAATTTGGAGTTTTCTGGATAACGGGTTTCCGGATAATGGATCACATATCTTTATGAGTAACTGAGGATGCTTTTATTGTAAATCTCCAATATTTAAATGTGTCTTTGTCTTGTCCATCACCAATAGGATCATCATTATTCTAATGTCTCGGTGGGATTAGTTCAGTATTGAATTTTATAGACTCATCTGAATCGGCCATTGGACTATCTCTTGATGTTCATACTAGTCATGATGAACTAGACACATTTAAGTTTAATTTGTGGGGTGTATGCTTCCATTATTCATGTTTATTACATAATATACATTGTTTAATTCAAACCAGTGGATTTGTTTTTTGTTTTTTTTTCTTACAGAATTTATAGGAGTTTTATTTGCTGGTGGTTTTGCCGGAGTGGTGGCTTGGGGCATCGCTACCCCCATGGACGTCATTAAGTCTCGCCTGCAGGCTGATGGAGTTACACAGCAGAGATACAGAGGGGTGCTTCACTGTATCAGAGAAAGTGTGAGGCAGGAAGGGATCACTGTTCTGTTTAAAGGACTCTCACTGAATTGTCTGCGGGCCTTTCCTGTAAACATGGTGGTATTTCTTACTTATGAAGCCATATTGAGACAAATCAAACCATTTTCCGAATGAACTTAATTAGCTTTTGTTTGTTTGTTTTATATAGCATAAATATATATTCTGGTATATATTTCAACTCTAATCAGTAGAATAGCATACATCCTATTGTGAGCATGTTATCATGCATAGTTTGCGTTGATAAGAGGGCTCATAGAGGATTAAGGGACCAAGAAAGCAGAATTCTCTGTTACAGTAATTGCCAAACAGAACTGTGCATGGGCAGAGACAGTTGAGCTAGCACTTCTGTCTCACAGCACAAGGATCTTGAGTTTAATTCTGGCCAATACCCTAACTAAATATTAGGGTTTCTATATTTTCTTTGTTCCTCCCAGAACCCAAAAAATACTGGTATAAAAATAATCTTAGTTTGTATGTGGGGCCAGATATCTATATGTTAGGCTATTTGTCAATATTAGTTATTCATGATATATTGTAGGGTGAAGTGACCAGAGGAATACTCAAACTAATGCAACTCTGCCTGTCTCATACATGAGCCCATCTGCTCCACAAACCCCAACTGGCCAATGGTACATTGAAAGTGAGGAGCAATACAGGTAGGGGGAGACTTAGGGAATTGAAGAGAGGGCAAGGTTTATTAAAGGGATACTGTCATGGGAAAAAATTTTTTTTCAAAATGAATCAGTTAATAGCTCTGCTTCAGCAGAATTCTGCACTGAAATCCATTTCTCAAAAGAGCAAACAGATTTTTTTATATTCACTTTTGAAATCTGACATGGGGCTAGACATTTTGTCAATTTCCCAGCTGCCCCTGGTCATGTGACTTGTGCCTGCTTTCTGGCAGGCTGCTGTTTTTCCTTCTCAATGTAACTGAATGTGTCTCAGTGGGACATGGGTTTTTACTATTGAGTGCTGTTCTTAGATCTACCAGGCAGCTGTTATCTTGTGTTAGGGAGCTGCTATCTCGTTACCTTCCCATTGTTCTTTTGTTTGGCTGCTGGGGGGGAAAAGGGAGGGGATGATATCACTCCAACTTGCAGTACAGTAGTAAAGAGTGATTGAAGTTTATCAGAGCACAAGTCACATGACTTGGGGCAGCAGGGAAATTGACAATATGTCTAGCCCCATGTCAGATTTCAAAATTGAATATAAAAATATGTTTGCTCTTTTGAGAAATGGATTTCAGTGCAGAATTCTGCTGGAGCAGCACTAAAGTATCCCTTTAAGGAGTACAGGAGAGCAGAGGGACTGAAGTGACTGAGGGACAGAAAAAGAACAGGGAGAAAAGAAAAAGAGTATAGACAGCAAAAATGTTTGGATTGTAAAGTCGAGAGGGTCTGCACAGTGAAACGTGAAGGGTAAAGGTTAGAAAAAGAAGGAAAGTTTAAGGGTCATTGGAAATCAAGTGATTTTCAGTTTATTAATAGTCAAGTATTAAGTTTTGAATCATCACCAATATACTAAGAACAAAATAATTAATATTTGCCAAGAGAAATTTCTCCAGATAGGCCATTATAACGATAGAGCAGCCACTTTAGCATTTCATTATCTATGTCACCTCCTCCATGCTAATCTCCCACATACATCATTTCTTCATGTGAAAATTCAGAAAATGTGAATTCTCCATAATAAAATTGTATGAGGAAAATAACTCCAGTTCATGCAGGTAGAACACGACTTGATAAGTTCCACCTTTATTCAGCACTTACATGCGCCTCAATGAGTACAGCATAACTGTTGTGATTTAAAGGGGGGACTACTGGGAACATGAAAATGTAATATACACTTGACCACACTGAAATAAGAATATTTGTAAATACAATCAATTAAAAATTCGGCATCCTTTCCGAAATAATAAAGTTTATCTTCACTATCCCTCTACATCTGTTTCTCTTCATGCAGAACTAGGGTGTCAGATATTCATTGAGGGATAGATCCAATATATCTTATAGGAGCTTCCTTTCCTAGCAGATGAATTAGAGCTCACTCAAATAACTGATTCCAGTACAAAAAAAAATCTAACAAAATAACTGCCTTTTGCATAAGTCCCGCATGTAGAGAGACAGGATTTCTGGTGGGTTTTAATAAAGTGAGCTTTAATACATGCTCTAGGCAAAATGAGCCCCCCTATAAGATATATTGGATCTAAAGGTGGCCATACACGGGCCAATAAAAACTGCCAACAGGCAGCTTATTGGCCCGTGTGTGGGGGCCCTCCGACGGGCTTCTCGTTACCTTCCCATTGTTCTTTTGTTTGGCTGCTGGGGGGGAAAGGGAGGGGATGATATCACTCCAACTTGCAGTACAGTAGTAAAGAGTGATGGAAGTTTATCAGAGCACAAGTCACATGACTTGGGGCAGCTGGGAAATTGGCAAAATGTCTAGCTCCATGTCAGATTTCAAAATTGAATATAAAAATATGTTTGCTCTTTTGAGAAATGGATTTCAGTGCAGAATTCTGCTGGAGCAGCACTAAAGTATCCCTTTAAGGAGTACAGAAGTCGGCCAGATGTCGATCGGACAGGACTAAAAATCCCGTTGGATCGCGGCCGCATCTGTTCGTTGATGCGGCCCCGCGATACGCCCGCACGTTACCCATCATTAGGATCCGACATCGCCAAATGAGGAGATCTCTCCGTGTATGGCCACCTTAACTGTCAATGATTATCTGACACCCAACTCCTGCATGAAGAGAGAATGAAGATAAACAGATGCTGAGAAAGAAATGATGAAGATGAACTTGATTATTTCAGAAACAGGGCAGAATATTTAACGGATTGTATTTAGGTTTTTTTTTTTAATTTCAGTTTAATGAAGCTTATATTACATTTTTATTTTCACAATAGTTCCCATTTTAAAGAACTACACATTGATTAACTCTTTTAGTAATAAGAAAGAATTGTAATTGTTCCCATGCTCATCAGTAACAGGCTTAGGAATTCAGTGCATGAACAAACCTGGCAGAAATCTGCGACTATTCTATATATAACTCACACCCTGAACATCTTGTTCTTCGTCGGGGACAGTTTATCCAAAACACAAGCGTAGATGATAGTGCTGAAGAATGTTTTATCCTTGAAATCTATTTTTAAGGGAATGGAGTGAGTTGCTGGAAAGAATATTAGACGGTGACTAGTTCATACGATTTTGCAGAGTAGAAGTTTCTGTTGATCACATTACTGGTGGAACTGAATATGAAATCTTTATTAACAAGTGAAGTTAAGACATGAGGGGTTTCTGTCACATGCAGCTTTACTGTGTAACGGTTATGGCACTAAATGGTCTTATAGTGCCATGTTCTAAACATTGAAAAATACAGAACCGTGGACTTGATTCTGTAGAAGAACAGGACCAAAAGAAGAGGTTGTTTATTTTACTGCACCACAATGTGCAAAGTGCAATCGCAATGTTTTTTTTTACCCAAAATGTAGTGCTTTTTGCTATAATTCCCACAATCCTTCATGCAGCAGAATGTGGTAAATTTAGCATCCCTGCAAGCTCACTAGTGGTTGCAAATTACAAAGTTTGATTCTCCCGGTCATTGACATCCTTCCTCATTTTCTTAATACATGGACTACTGGCAGCAGTGAGAGGAAGGGACAAGCTCATTATCTCTCTATAAATGTATTCTGATCATTCAGTGGCAGTTAAAAGAAGCACACATTTATCATTTTTAATAAAACACAAACTTTGCATTACTTTTAACCATAGGAACACACAAAAGACAATTACAGTACATGCCCTATTTATCTAGATATGATAGTTATACAGTAAAACCTCAATTTTACAACCCCTGATTTTAAGAATTCCATTTTATTTTTGTATTGCAAATTGTTTTTTTTGGTCCCACCACTATAAACTGCATAATGCATTTCCCTGGTTTTACTTTATTTTCTTGGCCCCCTGAAAAACCTAAAATGGGAAGTTCTACATTAGTTCTTAAGTTATAGCAAAACTGGGCATAGACTGGCAAAATATCCAGATGTGAGTTACTGGTATCACTACCTTATGTATTCAATAGAATCTTGTTGAGTTGTCCTTTCTTTTAAATTATTGAATTCTGTAATAAACATAACAGATTCCAAATCATAGCAGGTTTATGTGTAAGTCTGTACTACTGGAAGAGCATATACTTGCTGCTAAAGAGGTTACATATATGTGCTCATTATGTTTCTTTATATTATAGTGCATTACTGTGCTAGGATCAGCCATAAGTTAGAAAGCTATACTTTTATGTAAACTAAAATATTCTGCATTTGCACAATATTATGCACTTCAAGAAACCAAAAAAAAAAAACACAGGGAAGATTACAAAGGGTCAATCACAAAACTGGCAGGCGTGTACCCCTCCAGAAAAAAGCCAAGATTGCAAATGCTAATTTTAAAATAAATATTGAACATCTATACTAACCACAAACATTCTTGGGAACACATTTTATATCCTGAAAAGAATATGTTTGCAAAGAATTGTTCTGGTTTCTGAAAACTTTATGCAAGCCCAAGCTACAGATGATTTTATATATATATACACACACACACACACACACGTGTGAAAAACTATTTGCCCCCTTCCTGATTTCTTATTCTTTTGCATGTTTGTCACACAAAATGTTTCTGATCATCAAACACATTTAACTATTAGTCAAAGATAACACAAGTAAACACAAAATGCAGTTTTTAAATGAGGGTTTTTATTATTTAGGGAGAAAAGAAATCCAAACCTGTGTGAAAAGTAATTGCCCCCTGAACCTAATAACTGGTTGGGCCACCCTTAGCAGCAATAACTGCAATCAAGCGTTTGCGATAACTTGCAACGAGTCTTTTACAGCGCTCTGGAGGAATTTTGGCCCACTCATCTTTGCAGAATTGTTGTAATTCAGCTTTATTTGAGGGTTTTCTAGCATGAACCGCCTTTTAAGGTCATGCCACAACATCTCAATAGGATTCAGGTCAGGACTTTGACTAGGCCACTCCAAAGTCTTCATTTTGTTTTTCTTCAGCCATTCAGAGGTGGATTTGCTGGTGTGTTTTGGGTCATTGTCCTGCTGCAGCACCCAAGATCGCTTCAGCTTGAGTTGACGAACAGATGGCTGGACATTCTCCTTCAGGATTTTTTGGTAGACAGTAGAATTCATGGTTCCATCTATCACAGCAAGTCTTCCAGGTCCTGAAGCAGCAAAACAACCCCAGACCATCACACTACCACCACCATATTTTACTGTTGGTATGATGTTCTTTTTCTGAAATGCTGTGTTACTTTTACGCCAGATGTGACGGGACGCGCACCTTCCAAAAAGTTCAACTTTTGTCTCGTCGGTCCACAAGGTATTTTCCCAAAAGTCTTGGCAATCATTGAGATGTTTTTTAGCAAAATTGAGATGTTCTTTTTGCTTAAAAGTGGTTTGCGCCTTGGAAATCTGCCATGCAGGCCGTTTTTGCCCAGTCTCTTTCTTATGGTGGAGTCGTGAACACTGACCTTAATTGAGGCAAGTGAGGCCTGCAGTTCTTTAGATGTTGTCCTGGGGTCTTTTGTGGCCTCTCGGATGAGTTGTCTCTGCGCTCTTGGGGTAATTTTGGTCGGCCGGCCACTCCTGGGAAGGTTCACCACTGTTCCATGTTTTTGCCATTTGTGGATAATGGCTCTCACTGTGGTTCGCTGGAGTCCCAAAGCTTAAGAAATGGCTTTATAACCTTTGATATTGAACTCAGGTGTGATAAACCACAGTTAAGTTATTTTTTAACAAGGGGGGCAATTACTTTTTCACACAGGCCCATGTAGATTTGGAGTTTTTTTTTCTCCCTTAATAACGTAAACCTTCATTTAAAAACTGCATTTTGTGTTCAATTATGTTATCTTTGACTAATAGTTAACGGTTTTTGATGAGCAGAAACATTTAAGTGTGACAAACATGCAAAAGAATAAGAAATCAGGAAGGGGGCAAATAGTTTTTCACACCACTGTATATATATATACATATATATATATACACACACACTTATATAGATAGGGCAAATATGTTATGCAATGTTGAACATAATTAAGCTGAGATTAGATCAGGCCCAAAATGGAATGATTTTTGGGCAGTTTGTGTAATTCTACATCACACTGAACATGACACTGAAACATTAGAATGGGCCATGGAACAACCACATTTTTAGCTTTGGTGCCAATCAGCAACACTGCCCATCTCTACCAATATAGAGGGTCAGTTAGCTGATATACTGTACTACCAGAATTGAAAACATTTGCCAGCCATTTACAGGACAATGACATGGGTGCAGGGATAGGGCAGACTATGGGCAGATTAAAGCAGATAAGGAGGCTGCTATGGGAATAGGATTTGGGTAGATTGTTGTGTTCATACCAGCCCTGACCATTACTAGTTCTTTACTGGCTAGCCAGGTGGATAACTGGCCAGGTGGCAACCCTACATATTAAAGGTGTGTGGGCCTGATTTTATCAAGATGATGATATTATATACAGCAGTCTTTGCAGCCCATGGGCAGACAAGCATTGTTTCTAAGATTATATCTGTTCTGTACAGTCTCTACACTGGAAAGGACATTTAGACAAAAAACAAGCTGAAACAAGAAAATAGGCTCCCCAACTGTGCGTGTGGGGCTCTAACTTTTATACTGCTGTGAGTACCCTGCCAGTGATATGTGAGTACTGCACCACTAGTGTAGTAAGTGACTTAATAATGGGTGTGCAGTGAAAAACTTAAATTGGAACTTACCAAGATCTGCCAAGATGTTGTTTCAGTGGAAAAGACAATGGAATAACCCTCTAAGTATGTTAAAAATCCCATATAACAAACCTTTTGTACTAAATGCAGCCACTGCGGAAGAGTGAGTGAAAGACTGGTGATCATTTTAATTAAAATATAGTTATGATTTCCACTTATGTACAACTGACTGATTAGTAGTTTGCTGTTATAATGTATTAACACTACTGAATAAGTAAGTGCAATCATAATTATTTTATTAGGTTAGTATTGGTTAGAATAGTTCAATAGCACAGATGCAAAATTATAAATATGAATTATGAAGAAGGTATTGATACCTTGGATAAGTTTCACTTTAAGTCCTCTGGGAGTGTGATACCAAGATCAACAAATCCACATAACTTGCCTTAAAACATGTCAATTTGACACATATTCCAAAATAAGTGGAAGGTGCAAATGCGATCTTATTTGGTTGATAATTCATTGTAGAGTACATTGTTGAATTGCAGAATCTTTTCTTTTAAAACTTTCTAAAAATCAAATGCCAACTTTCTAGGCATCATAAACTGTTTGACTGCTTCTTCTGTAATGTGTTTCCTTCTCTCCTGGTGTGCTGCGATCAATGGCTGCAGGGTTTCTATAAGGATTTTCTTAAGCTCTCCTGTTAGAAGGGCACCACTTGAATAATCCTAGAAAACAAACACAATCTTTAGTAAGGGGATAAATACTTAGTAGTAGAGTTGGCTGTTTATCCATAATATTGGTATCATCTCTAATAAGGCACAAACTTCCATACATTTTGAATTTGGTCCCTTGGACCCAGCACTAGCAAAACATATGGTGCCAAGATCTAGTATAAGGGGTTGAGTTTAAATCCCAGCAGTGGGGCTATTAAAGTATATAAGCATCTAGAAAAGGGGCTATACTTAAAGTAGTGCATGGATAAAACAGTAATATTTCCAACTCCAGCAACTGGCATGATTGGTTTTCACGGGTTACTGCCCAGGTAAAGGTTTGCCCAGTGTTTATAAAGGAAACCCACTTTGTTTGAATGTGTGTAGGTTCTTCAGTTTGCAGCGAAGTTTTTCTTGTTAAATACATTTCTGTGTACTGTTAAATTGGAAACATAAAAGTGATGTTTCTATTGGGTGAGGCCTGAGGTGAAAAATCGTCTTTCTCCAGTTTGTTCTGGACTAACATATATACCCAAGTATATTATTGGTTATATTAGCTAGGCAATGTTAGCCTTCAATATACACTGGCCTTAAGATGAAAGTGATGATCTACTTAAGGTTTACAAATGTTAGGTCTCAGTACCATGAAAGGCAGCTGGATATGAATGCCAGTTTTAAAATCACCCATTAAGTGACAGCATTAACTTGTGTAAAATGCATGCTTTAGTGGTTCTATGTTTTCTGCTCACTATACCACTATTATCTTTAGGGGGATGTACTGTAACAAGGGGATTTGTATTGCAACATTCAAGCAGGGAAATACCTTACCTGTTTTATTTGTTCAAGCCTCTCATCATCTTCAAGAAAGAACGTCAAGTACATATAAGAGACATCAACTTCCCAGTTGCCTCCAAATTGCCGGTGTTCTTCAATAGTGTCCTTTCCACCAGAGAAAGCATACTTGTTGATCTAGTATTAAAAAAGAAGTATGATTTTGGTAAGAGACTACTATATGGACAGTCAATGCAGGAAGAGACATGAACTCGCCTTTGCTAGGAATATGCACACACACATGCTACACTGTTAGAATTTTAAAATGTGCTACCTTATTTTTGATTTGCTTTGCTGTGTCTGTAAGGAATATAGAAGAGTTTGGATCACTGGCGCTCATCTTTGTCTGTGCTCCTTGAAGTGCTGGGAAAAATGTTGAGTGCATTAATGCAGGTTTAGGATAATTAATCCGAGGAGCAACATCTCTAGTCATGCGGAAATATGGATCCTATGACAGATAAAAGGACAATGTCATTTAGAGATAAAGTGATTAAATTAAAAAAAAACAAAAAACAACTAGACAACACACAGTTATAGGCTGCATCAACTCCCTCTCCCCTGATATTCACATAAAAGCACTCAGTAAGGGAACAAATGAGTATGTATTTGCAATATATTGGTAAAACATATAGGTGGTACTTTCCTTAAAGATGCACAACTGGTTCTAGTTAAGGTTTCACTATGTGGCAGACCAGAGAAAGTATAATTAAAGGAGAACTAAAGCTTAAGTAAAGAAGTAGCTATAAATGTTGTACATTGTGTTTTGTGCTTCTGTACCAGCCCAAGGCAACCACAGCCCTTAAGCAGTAAAGATATGTGTCTCCAAAGATGCCCCAGTAGCTCCCCATCTTCTTTTCTGCTGATTCACTGCACATGCTCTGTGCTGCTGTCACTTACTGAGCTTAGGGACCCACTCACAATATACAGTATTTACAGACTATAAATGTCACATTATAAGGCAGATTAGTACTTAATGCAGATAATCGCTACATGGCAGCTTGGAAACCAGTGCAATTAGCATCAGAATTTAATAATCAGGCTTGTAGCATCAGCTTATATTACAGACAAACCTCATTTTCTGTTTGTAAATTTGCGACAACCCCTAATCTTAGCTTCTCAACAGCTGCTCAGAGTCCACTGACTGTTGCAGACACTTTCCAAGATGGTGACCCCCTGTGACAAGTTTCAAGTCCTGGATCATTGCTGCTATTGAGATACTGAAATGTTAGGCTGGTACAATAAGTTCAGTATGTAAGATATGGCATTTTTAACCATATTCATTTTTATGGTTAGTCTTAAAACCACTTGCCCACAATGGAATATGAAGTTCATATACTGGGCCATTAAAGGAAGGTTATTCCTGTGGCTCCTCAAAATCTATGCTATGGGGCACCAGTGAACCTTTTTCCAATAATATTCCTTTTAAATTAAACGTGATGATCCTCACCTTTATGCCACAGAATAAAATGTTTTACATTTGCTATATGTATACATATATCTCATATCTGTATTCAAACATTCAGGAACTATTAAAAAGTTAAGACAGTGTACTTTAGTTTTTTTGTAGAGCAGCAGTTGTACAATGGATTTACATAAGTAGTTTTATACCTGGTCAATGGCACAAGGGATGAGGCACTGAATGTCTTTTCTACCCTTGAATATTTCTGGGAAGGAACTGCTGAAAGATGGAGCAGCTTGTATGGCTGGAAAGCTTATCTTCCCTATAAGCAATATAGTTGGTTAAATAAACATATTACGTCATCATACTTTTGAACTCAAAATACAATTGAACTTTTCAGAAAAAAATTCTGACCCATATTTCATTAGTATTCTCAAGGCTATTCTGCAAGAAAAAAAACTTACTGTTGTGTTTATCCCATAATAATTATTTCTTCCCAAAGTTCCCATATATCTTAGCCATGTCTATAATAATCCCCTTCTTAAACAAACAAGAGAATGTACGATCTAACAACCAGGGTTGACTAATAAAGCAATACTGTGACATCAAGAGATCAAGGAGTCATTGCATAAGAAGAATTTATAACTAAATTGTGCTATCAATCACATGCTGTTTGTAATTAATGTACAACTGACTAAAGTGGATGAAAACATCTGCTGCCCATGCTGAATTCATGTGCATGAGTAGGATCACTCAGTTACCAGTAGAAAGCCTCAATACTGACTGACTAGTTCTATAGCTCTGACTTTAAGCTTAACATTGCTGGTTATGACACTTATATTGCTTGCACAGATAGAGGTAATTGCCAAAGTAGTTCACACATACAAATTACTGCCATATAAACATAGCAAGGAGTCTGGAGTTCACATTAGGTCAGTCTTTAAGTCTGAGAATCACAGTTTCTGCACCCAAGAATGAATTGCACCATACTATTCTAAAGGATTAAAATGTATTCTTACCAATGCAGTCACTGTCTGTAAAGCCAAATATTCCTTTCACTTGATTGAAGGTTACATGTTTTTGAACCTTTACAACATTTTGGTAGAATCCTGAACTCTTCCTAAAAAAAAAAAAAAAAAAAAAAAAAATGTCATTAGTTGCAACTTTTAAAGGGGACCTGTCAGCCAGACACAAAAAGCTGTATAATAAAAGTCCTTTTCAAATTAAACATGAAATCCAATTTCTGTCATTTAAAATCTCAGCTGTCAATCAAATAGTGTCTGCCCCTCCTCTATGCTTTAGGCATTGAGGCGGGGCAGACAATTACTTTCACTTTCCATTCAGCACTTCCTAGATGTCACTGTTCTCCACACATTCCCATGTTCTCTTCACCGTTTAATTGTGTAGCCAGGGCATGGGGATGGACATCTGGTCCCCTAATCTAGTACACAAACAAGATTCTGAGTTGATGCAAGGCTTGCCTTAATAACAGTGTCCACAAAATGGCTCCTGCCTGCTTGCTATAATTATGAATTCCAAGACTGAAGGAAAAAAGATTCAAATAATTTATATGTTGTAATTAAAGTTCATTTTGTTTGACAATTGAGATAAAATAGGATTTTAAATAATTTTTTTGGGTGATGGGTCCCCTTTAATAGTAGCGGCATGTGACTCTGTGCCACTGTACTATAATTTTTCCTAGGTATTCCTCTAATCACAATTTCAAAAGCAGAATGTTGCATTTATTTTCCTTTTTTACTCCAAAAAACTATAATGATAATACTGCTAACCTTGCAGTCACTGACTCTCTCTGGCCAAATAAGGTGCAAGTCCAGCAAAATTGAACTATAGAACAAAAAACTCATACTCTCCTACCAAGTACAAATCAATCCATACCAGCAAGGAAATTGCCCCCAAAGAAAGAAAGAAAAGTTGGTCTAATTGCAATAGCCTCTAAAGATTCATAGGCAAAGTACTTACCCCATGTATTCAAGATCCGAAAAGATGAATGTTTTATTTACATCAAAGCCACATGCTATAATATCCTTGGCATTTTCTATTGAATACTGGTAAGCCTTTTCTAGTGTGAGATCCTTCCATAGATATTTCTCATCATCGGTTAATTGTACAACCAAGGGGACATTGAAAACTTCCTGCAGCCACCTAATAAGGGAAGATATAAGGGGGATTCAAAACAACATAAAGCAATAGCAGTAAAATGAATATCAGATGCACTTACAGGATAATTAGTACCAAATGCAGTTTATTTACATTTTCAGAAAAATATTAAGAATGTCTGTTAATAAGTGAGACAAATACATCAATGGTAGCATTCTCAAATTTCACATCTGCACTTACTTTGTGAAGATAAATGGAATGAGGTGACCCACATGCAATGCTTCAGAAGAAGGGCCCCTTCCTGTGTACAGGTAAAATGGCTTCTTGTTCTCATAAGCATCAAGGACCTGGTGCATATCCCTAAGCACAATAAAGGACATATATGTTACAGCTATATATATGTACTTAAAGGAGAAGGAAAGCTACGGAGGCATTTTATTACCAATAGATTAGCTGCAATAGTGCAAGCTAGAATGCTATATTTATTCTGTAGAATGTTTTACCATACCTGAGTAAAAAGCTCTAGAAACTCTCTGTTTGTTTAGGATAGGAGCTGCAGTATTAATGTGGTGTGACATCACTTCCTGCCAGAGTCTCTCCCTGCTCTGGGCTCAGATTACAGTAGAGAAGGGAGGGGTGGGGGGAGAGGAACAAACTGAGCATGCTCTTGCCCGGGGCAATGAGGTTTAAGATGAAAACAGGAAGTCTGATACAGAAGCCCATGAGTACACAATAGAAGGACAGAAATGTGGTGTTTCTTTTGACAGAGGACTCAGGGCAGCATTACTTTGGGGGTTTACTGGTATATTTAGATGGACCTTTCTGATAAGTCTTACTTAGTTTTAACCTTTCCTTCTCCTTTAAAGAGATATGGACACCAGAAATTGAACATCTATCATAACAATGTCTTTGCATGCCATTTATAATTTTGCCATAAAAGTATTTGTGTAATGCTTTCACATTACTTATTACTTATTTTTCCAAGCAAAGATACATGTTGTTTTAAAGCACAAACACGTCAAACCTTTTTATTTTAAAATGAACCGATATATCACAACAAATGTGCATTTGGCATTTTAAAATGACCTGCAGAAACTATACTTTGTAGCAAAATGCATCAATGTTATTGTGCTGCATTTCGACTATGGAAATCAGAGCAATAAAGCAAATATTAATTTTCCTGTTTCAGAAAAATAAAATAAATTAAATACCTGTGTGAAAAAAATATCCCTCTGCGTAAAAAGTGATGTGGCTTTTGTCCAGTGACTCGTTGTATTCGATCGACGAGTTCTTGATCAATCTTACTGCTCCCAAACCGTACTATAAATGTGAAATAAATAATACATTAATAAATGCAACACCTGCATGGAAAAATATGCAGAAGAAAGCTGGAAATTTCTCAATAACACTTTTCTCTTGTAATGAATCATTTATGATTGTGAAGATCCAGATCATTTCTCCAGGTCATGGTATATCTGTATTAATAGGCCGTTGTCCACTATGTCCTAATAAACTTTTTTGCACTTTTTTTTTTGGAGGGACTCACAACTATTGTTGTTTTCCTATGGATATGCACCTGTGAACTGTGGGTGAACTGTGTGTACACCCTCCCCTTTTACTAATGTTTTTTTTCTACTATAATTCTATTTATTTAGGTAGTGCATACAAAAAACAGCGATGTGGCAATGGCAGAGCTCATCCCATGCACACCAGCTCCTGCTAAGCCACAGCTCTTGTGATGTGTCGGCTCCTTCTGACCGGCTACTACATCAAACCACTGTTACCGCTGTGGAGCACTGATCAAAGCATTCTTGGAGTCTGGTAAGATTAATATCAATGTATCGGCTTTATTTGTGCGCTTTAAAAATTACAAAGGAGGGGATTTACATCTAACGGAGGGGATCTAACAGTGGTTTGATTTAGGTAGTGCATGTATTGGTTTTTGGCACCTGTCATTTTTTTGTTTTTGTTATCTTTAGTAATAAGTCAAATCAACTGGACTTGCTGTGTTTTTCTTGAAGACTTTTCACCAGTCTGACTGGCTTTCTCTATTCAGAATAGATAATGTCGCACCTCCTACCGCCTCTATTCAAACTTGGTTTTTCTGTTTTTTCATACATCGCTTCTTTAACACATCTTTTGAACCAGTTGTTCTCCAGGTCTAGAATCTGGACTTGGCAGTCTTCAAACTGCTGATTGGAGGAACATTCCTGGGTATTTATTCAAGAAAGATCTTCTTACATCCTGAATTGAGAAAGCCAGTGGGATGATTGGTGAAATGTTTTCAAGAAAAATAAAGCAAGTCCAGCTCATTTGAATTATTACTACAGATGAGCCATTTATGACTTCACATAAAAATAGAATCCACAGTCAATTAAAAATTAAAGTAAACTGCTTTCTAAACAACTTTGTGGTAAACCTTCATTTTCAGTTTTTTTTTAAGATTTAAAGAAAAATTATATCCCCAAAATGAATACTTGAGCAACAGATACTTTATATTTTAAATTAAGTGGCATATTAAAGAATCTTACCAAACTGGAATATATATTTAAGTAAATCTTGCCCTTTTACATCTCTTGCCTTTAACCACCATTTTGTGATGGTCTGTGTGCTGTCTCAGAGATCACCTGACCAGAAATACTGCAGCTCTAACTGTAACAAGAAGAAGTGTGGAAGCAAAAGACAGAACTCTGTCTGTTAAATGGCTCGTGACCTAACATGTATGGTTTGTTTGGTTTGTTCGTGTGCACCGTGAATCCTACGATCCCAGAGGGGCGGCCCTTATTTTTAGAATGGCAGTTTTCTATTTATGATTACCCAATGGCACATAATGCTAAAAAATTATATTATAATGAAAATGGTTTATTTATATGAAGCAGGGTTTTTTTTATAGAGACCTACATTTTATAGTTTTCCTTTAAAGGTATTCACAGTTTCCACTACAGCGACCTCTCTTAGGGTTTCTGGGTCGGTGGTGGCTGAGGGTTATCGATGCTCTCCCCAACTAATAGGTGACTTTAGACATTGATCGGGTAGGGGGAAAATTATAACCAGGGAATATTTTGACCCACTCCGCAAAAGGCCAAAGATCACCTTGTTTGACAGCACTGCCAAATGAGTGGATCTTCTCATGTCAATTTTTACCAAACAAATACGTTACCTTAAAGGAATTGTTCTGTATAAAAATAAAAAGTGCACAAATAGATAGGCTGCACACTACTTCCTGCTTTGCAGCGCTCTTGTTTCCACTGATTGGCTACCAGGCAGTAACCAGAAATCAGAGACTTGAGGGGGCACATGTGTCAAAACGGTTTGCTTTTGAATCTGAGCTGCATGCTAAGGATCAATTGCAAACTCACTAAACAGTTATGTCTCATGTGGCCCCCCTTAAAGTCACTGACTAACTGACTTGGAGAGATGAAAAGCAGGAAGCGATGCTCTATTATGTTCTGTTCGACATCCAGTCACTCCAGCCTTTATAGATTACATTTCTGGCTAATTAACTATATTAGAAACAGCCTATTTACCCAGTTTTTATTTTTACACTGAACTGTTCCTTTAAAGTTAAAATCAATGTAACAAAAATGTATACCAAAGGCAGAACAAAATTTCAATCCAAATTTTAAAAGGACAATGAAACAAAACACTGGGGGTGCCAATTTGTTAAGCACACTCTACTGGGCATAAACTACAGGCTGCAAACTTTGGTCAATCAAGTTCTAACAGCTACTCGCTTGGCAATATCGTCCAACTGGAAGATCTCGACGCCACCAACCTTGGCTGAAATAATTACCAGAGTAAATTCGAATAAAGCATTCGAAGCAGGTATAGCTCATCTGACCAACCGAATGGACCAATACACAAAAATTTGGGACATATGGGTTCTGAGAGGTTTGGTTGCCGGTACTCTACAGGGTCTCCCCCCTTTACCTGTTAGTTAAATTTGGAAGGTTACATATTCTAACATTTTTCGTGTTTCAGAAGGACCATATAGAAATGACCAATTTAGGTATAAGATACTGTTGCAGAATAACCAGCACTGTTATAATATATTATGTGTTTAAATACTTCAACAATGTTACTCAGATTATAGACAGCAATTTTGGGCATTTTACTTTTGCTGTTAGTAAAACTGTAAGCTTCCATTATCTACATGAAACAAATGATGTGAAAAAGGGTACATTTTTTGTATGATCCCTGTAAAATCAATAAAAAACAAAAATTTAAGTTACAAAAAAAAACTACAGGCTGGTGCAGTGCCTCTCTAAATATTCCAACCAGGGTTTAGGGATTGTGTGTGTGTGCATGGACAGCACCATGGCAGTGCCACATTCTACTTACCATAACCCAAACCAGTTCGTAATTTTGAAAAGTACTGTATTGGCTTGGAAAAAAAGCTTAATGTTTATACACACTATGGGCTTCTGGTTTGTTAAGCACCTCCTAGTGAGAATAACTATTTTAATTAACAGTTTTTATTGTCCTTCAATCTGTGGTGTTATTAACAAGGTGACTATACATTGACAGAATATTTAGATAAGGTAGTAACTCTGTAACTCACCAATAAGCTTGTCATAATCTACACCTTTTGCGCTTCCTGTTTGCACAGACCATGGATCAACAAAATCATCACCGTTATCTGTGGTAGATGGTCCATTGCTGTTAGTGGGCATGTCATCTGCTGGAGGAACGCCAGGTTTGTAATCCTGCCCAGTCACATTCTTATAATCCACTTTCAAAGCCAATAAGAGCTTCACAGCCACATCAATCTCTTCCTGAACCCAAAATAATAATTAACTTTTAGTATACCTTATTCTTCTGCCTCTTATTGATAGTTTTTATCACTAATTTTTTCATTCAGACCAACTCCTATTTATCTTTCCCTCAAATTCATTATTACATTAAAAGAGCATAAGTGGCTGCTGTGTAATGGATGCCCAACGCATTTTGGGAACATCCCTTAACCATAGGCCATGATCAGCGTCTGACTAGGACACCAGGGGCCCACCCAAAAACCTTAGACCAGGGGCCCACTCTCAGTACTATTATAATTCCTCTCCTCATGCAACCTCTCTTCTGCTAGTCTCTTTTCTTTACATGCTATAATCTATTATTCAATCTATTTAGTCTCTTTGTTCTCATAAAAATAGGTAATGGCCATTATATATGCCAAATGTATTGAAGCAGGAGGGCCCACTGACACCTGGGCCCACCGGGAGTTTTCCTGGTATCCCTGTGGGCCAGTCCGACACTGGCCATGATAGAAGCCTCTGATTAAGGGGTGTTCCTGTAACGCGTTAGGCGTCTTTTACACAACAGCCATTTGCACTCTTTTAATGTAACAATAAATAGTGGGTTTTACTTTATGAGGAAGTATGCCCTGCATTTTTCTTTTTTTCTTGTTCTAAAAGTATTTGGCAGCTCTGAGGTTGCCCTTTAGGGATACCGTAAATGCTGTTACTTAATGTCAACTGAATTTATACCGCAACATCAATGCTTCTATGTTGTAAGTTAACTAAGCAAATGCATGCAGTTCTATAATTAAATACCTTAGGAGCCTTTTCAGATTTGAGCACTCGAACTTTGTCTCCTTGAGCTGTTACTCTGTCATATAAGTCCATAGGTATGAGGGACCCAGATGCATCTGTTCCACTGTCAGACATAATGCTGAAGGCTGTGAAGATATGACAATTAATGGAATACAGTAGATAAAAGTCAAAAAAACATTTTTATATATATATCTATATATATATCTATATATATATATATATATATATATATATATATATATATCTATATATATATATCTATATATCTATATATCTATATATATATCTATCTCATGTGTACAGGAAAAACAGGGCAAAATAAGAATATCCTTAAATGCCAAATAAAAATCTCAATATACCTGAAAATTAAAAAGGGTGGCTTCTGAACATCTAACATTTTTGAGGTCAAGTGCCATTGAATTTCTAGCAAGCAGATTTTCTTTGGTTAAATGTTAATCTCTACCCCGTTTTTATTAACGCATAGTGTTCCCTCATTTACAATCTTTGTACCGTGTGACTGTGCCTTTGCCTACAGTACTTCATCAGTCTTTATGCAATTAGCTATGTGATCGTTACTTCACTTTTGTATCCCTAAACTCCTTCATCCCTCTTGTAAACTGATCCTTTTTGGTGTACCTCCTGACACAACCTAAAGATGAGGCTGCATAATAAAATATCAGTATGAAATCATCAGTAGAATTGCTTTTTGTAGTGGTTTCAACAAATGCTTTATATAAATGTCTGATTCCAGTTCAAGTACTATAAATGTCAGTCCTACAAAACAGCTCAGAGATATTTTGCAGCATAATTAGTAAGACTGGCTCAGAAGACTAATCAATGCAGATGGGCCTCGCCCAGCCGATTCATGTGTGATCCAAGGAGGGACTCTACAACAGAAATTGATGATTGTGCAGTTCAGTCACAAACTGAATTGTGTGTGTGTGTGTAACCCTGCTGCTCTGCAACTACTGCCATACTCAGCGCTGGACACTATCTACTCTGAGAGCAAAAGAGAATGTATAGAAGGAGAGTAAATGCATTCCAAGTGTGTAAATATAGAGGAAGTAGACCCTGCGACTGGTAGCGGGCTAGTGGCGCCACTGGAGAATAATTGATAAATATGATTTTAATAAATGGCACTCTCAGATTAAAGTTGGCCCAGTAATTTCTTTTTATATTGGAACAAAGTATATGGATTACATTTATATAATTATCTTCCCCTTTAAAATAAGCAGAATACTATAGAGGCATGGCATGGAGTTAAAGTGCAATATAGGCCTATGACTAAGTGTTACACGAAACGCGTAAGGCTGTCTTTCTGTATAAAATAAACTGCTTTCCAATTGTACAGTTTAGGCAGGGGGTTTGGTTTTTGAGTGCCTGTTACTACATTACTGGTGTCAATTCTGCTGCACTAGCGGAAGGCACTGGACTACTGTTGCCATATCGACGATTCATTTGCCCTCCCATTGGTTTGCAGGTTATGTCCCTAGAGGTAACTGCTAATAAAGGGCATTTGGACGCATATTTGCCAATTAGAGATAATAAAGCAGCTGAGTGTTAAAGTTCAACAAGCCACACTATGCACGTGTCCATCTCTGGGCAGCAGCCTGGGACAGACATATGTCAGCATGTGAGCTCAGTATACGCACCCCGCGACTTGCATTCCTGCTGCTCTGCCCTCACATTCCCTACTGTTACACTTATCCCCACCACCAGCTCCCGAACTTAGGCTCATCAACGAACAAGTCTGCCGCTTCTTCTCACCGTGTGTCCAGCAGTTGCCGGTTCTCTGTCTGCTGCAATCCCTATGTCACCACGCAGCCGGCCAGCATTGGGTGCAACACATAGTGGCACCGATCGGAAACAGTGACACACGTGATAAGATTCCGATACAGTATCAGCCCTTCCACTGCTGTATCCGGTAAAGCGCGAGTCTAATCAAGGAATGCCGCTACTTCCCGTGTTACGCTACAGCCCAGCCCTCTCTAGCCTCTAAAGCGGCTCTCACTTCTAACACCTGGGAGGCCATAGAATGCAGTGACAGGATTTATTTGTAACTTGAGCAATAGCGTGACAATTTAGGACGTGTTTTCCATTATTTCTGCTGGAACTTGTATCACCGCCTCTTGTTTCCGCACGGAGCGGAAAGATGTCGGAGCCAGTGTGTTTTGACAGCCAATGCTGGTAAGTATTGATGAAATACTACTGTAAATTGCTCAGCCCCCATGATAAACGTACAGGCTGCAAGCATGGGACGCGGGGCTTGTTTGTGTAATACTATCCTATACATTTTGCTTGTTGGACAGACATCATACACGTTGCCCCTATCTTTTCGGACCCCAAACCCCCAAAAAAAGGAGTTCGCTATTAATGTATGTATGTATGACTTTGTGTAGCACGATAGGAATACGCTTGTATTAAAATGTGTTCTTCTAAAAACCCCAAAACTGGTTTTGTTTTGTTGCCTAATAAAAAAATGTCATTTTAATCAGATTTTCAATTTCAATGGTTTATCATTGTATTTGTAAATGCAATTGAAAACGCTGTTTGTTTTCTTTTCTCAGGTTCTGACTCAAATGTAACAGTACAGGTCCGGACTGAGAATCAAAATAGGCCCTGGCATTTCAGGTACCCAGAGGCCCAAACAGGCCACACGGTGGCCCAAACAGCCCCCCACCAGCCCACTAAATAGTGAGTGTCTATGGTATCTTACAGCAGCCCCTCTGGCATTTGCCAGAACCCACAGATTGCCAGTCCGAGCATGGTGTGGCAGAATTTAGTTTTCCTCCAGGTCTGTTAATCAGAGCTTCTGCTACATTGTTTCAGGAGTTAGGGCCAGAGTAGCAGAAAGTATATGCGGCCAGAGAGATACTGCTCACAATCATCATTTCTGGTACACATAACTTTAAAATCATTTAAAACATGTATTGTATAATAGATATGGGAAAGTTGTTTAGAACTACATTTTATTTAACGAAAAAACAGGTTTAAAGTGGGCCCCCCTTGAACTGAAGAAAATAACTTGTGCTCCTTGCATCTTGGGCTCTGGGTGCAACACAAGCTTGCCCTGACTGCCTGCCATACTCACAGCCAGCACCAGCCACATAATTCTTTGGTTTAAAATGTCTTTATTGGAACATGGGCTCTGACTCAGATATTTCGCTAAATATCTACTTGCTGACTGCTTGACATAGCCTGCAGTGTATTCATTTAGGATGTGAAGGTCCTTGTGATCTATTCTGTACCTTTGGGTAATCACTAGGGGGCAAGGAGCAAAGTGAGAAAAACAAGGAGGCATTGGTCTAGGAATGTTAATTGCGGTCTCCTTTAACTCATTTCCCTCTCAAAATTGTTTTTGAAAACCAGCATGTGGGATCAAGTGTAAAACTAACATCATTTCAGTTTCCTTGCTCAGCACTGTTTAATGAACACATAATAAAAATGTATAGGTTTTTTATTAAAGGCAAAACGAGTTTTCAGTAAAAGCTCTTGATCGTTATGCTTATGCTTTTAACACAGGTGAAACTTTGGTGTAACTTCAGGTAGGAGACTGCCTCTGGGGTCACTGAACAGCATTAACCACATCTGCTCATGTGGTCGTGTTGCTTTTTGAACAGTTCATTTTTAAAGTGATACTGATATGTTCCTATAAAAATCATAGGAACGTGTCAATATAAAGAAAATGCTGCACACGTAATGGTTCCCCGCAAAACTGCCCCGTGAACCTGTGTGCTGCAGACCCGCTGACACTACTAACTGATCTGGGCTGGGGGCGGAGCAATCCTTCCATAGACTGAATTCCTGTTTTCATTCGTAATCAGCCTATGGAAGGATCGCACCACCCCTAGCCCATCATCACTGAAACGGCTCAGAAGGACTTTTAGCAGTGTCAGAGGGTCAGGTGAACGCAGGTTTGCGGGGTCTGGGGGCGCTTTGCGGGGGACTTTGAGGGGAACGATTACGTGTGCAGCATTTTACTGACACGTTCCTATGATTATTATAGGAACGTGTCAGTATCGCATTAAATCAACGTGTTTGTGTTTGGCTAAATTTGCAATTGTCCCCAGAATGCATATTTGGGCAGATGCAGGCCTTACCTAGTCACCCATAACAATCAATCAGAAGTTAACTTTTAAAGGAGAAGGAAAGGTTAAAACTAAGTAAGCCTTAACAGAAAGGTCCATCTAAATATACCAGTAAACCCCCAAAGTAATGTTGCTCTGAGTCCCCTTTCAAAAGAAACACTGCATTTCTTACCTTCTATTGTGTACACATGGGCTTCTGTATCAGACTTCCTGCCTTCAGCTTAACCTCATTGCCCTGGGCAAGAGCATGCTCAGTTTGCTCCTCTTCCACCACCCCTCCCTTCTCTACTGTAATCTGAGCCCAGAGCAGGGAGAGACTCAGGCAGGAAGTGATGTCACACCATGTTAATACTGCAGCTGTTATCCTAAACAAACAGAGATTTTCTAGAGCTTTTTACTCAGGTATGGTAAAACATTCTACAGAATAAATATAGCATTCTAGCTTGCACTATTGCAGCTAATCTATTGGCAATAAAATGCCTCCGTAGCTTTCCTTCTCCTTTAAACAGGAGACCAATAAATGCGATCTGCTGATTGGTTGCTTTAGGTAATAAGAACTGTAGCAAACTTTGCAACTTTTATTATAGTACTCCTAATACCTTGTACTTAGGCCTGTTATCACCTTCTATGGCTTTTCAGTAATACAAAGGACTTAAAAATGCCTGCGTGTCCGCATCTGTCCTGCAAACGTAAGCAGGTATGAGTGGCTGCTTCTGTGTAGGACCATTTATTTAGGTAGATCCATACCAAACTTTTTAGTCTTATGTACTGTTTAAATTTGTCCTCCACCTACCAGGACTTGAAGCTGTGTTGGCAACCAACACAAGTCTGTAATGTGGTACTGCAGGGAGTAGGGAGGTGACTGGAGGTCTGTGCAATGGCAGCAAAATCATTTTTTAAAGGGATAGTGACACATTTGATAGTTCGATAATTCACTCATTGATGTAATGTGTGTCTCTGCCATCACACTACATTTTTTAGAGCACCATTGACTTTGGTTTAATGAAACAAAATTATTATGTCTCATAGGTACCCACTGACGAAGAACTGGAGACATCCTGAACCCATGCAGCTTTAATAAGATTCTGTTTTTATAATTGCCCACAATGAATTCACTGGTGTCTTATGATGATTCTGATTCAGATTCCGAGAGGACAGAGAATTTAAAAGTCCGTGGAAAAGAACAACCTGTTAAAAGCTGTACCAGCTTTGCTGTCTCTTTTCCATCAAGAGTTTATGAAGATGACAACTTTTCTAAGGAGAGGGCTTCCTACATTGGCAATGACCTTCCTAGTACCGGCAAATATGTAAATAGAGCTGGCAGTAGTAATCACGCAAAAAAATATTTTCCAGACACAAACTATGCTTCCTTAGTTCATTCTACAAGTTCTTCTGCCAATACCTTAAGGGACACTTCTTCATATGCACCTAAAAGACCACCAAGTGGTGATGCAGACAGTAATATAGCTATTAAACCATATATACCAAAACGACAGAGACAGGAGCAGATGCCCAGTAATGACAGTGTGGGGGGAGCAGTTACAGAAAGTCATACACACTTTTCCAACAGCAACATATTGGAAAATGTGTTCAGAGTATCTGACTACCTGAAACCCTTCTTGCTTTCAAAGTATACTTCCACTGAGATTCCTAGAAACCTGGTGTTTCAGATGAATGAGCATACAGGACCAGTGAACAGAGTCCAGTGGTCTCCTGTACAGCAGTACAGCCACCTTCTCCTCTCTGCATCAATGGACACAACTATCAAGGTAATGCCTCCAGCTTATATATTGATGTCAATGTGTCTTTTCATATTCATATAGGTTTGCTTACCTGAGGTTGGATCAAGCATTTGGGCTTGTAAATCATAAAATTCTTACTGCAGCCATCAGTTCTCCTTGTTCATTCACCTCGCAAAATATATATTCAGGACATATGGCCATTTGATCAAGTACAGCTATATATTCCAAAAGGCACATAATAAATGTGCCTAGAGTGGTTTATATGTACAAATCATTTAAGAACATTATTGTTTGAGTGCACATCCCATCTGCAAGGTGTGTTGCCAGCTACTGGCAAAATTAAAAAATAAAACGGCACATTTTTGTGATATTTAGGTTATTCTAAAAACTATACTATCCGACTTTACATTCTAGCTATAGAGGATCAGATTTGGAAGCATCCTGCAAATCTCATGCTGTTGCATGTTGTTGAGTGGTGTTGCATGTTGTTGAGTGGTGTTGCATGGCACGATCAGATCAAAATCTGATCAATATCAGATCAGGTTGTTTAGCCGTAAACCTTGTTTGCCATTGATATCCCTATAGATTTCAGGTGAGATAGAAGCATAACTGATAATAATTCATATAGCACAAAAAGTGTAACATGCTAAACATGGAATTCATCTTCTAGGAACTACATGTTGTAATAGTTGAATTCATGCTGTGAAAGCCTCCATAACAGTTATGTCATCAGCAGTAGTGATGTGAGGGTTCAGATATTCTGGACCCGCACCCAACCCTAACCTGGTCCGATCTGGCCTGGCTCCTCAACTGAAAGACCCCCACCCGCCCTGCAGTGCTGTCACGAAAGGGGCGGAGCAGGTGCAAATCTATAGCCCAAACCCGCCTCGCTCGGCTGGCCCATACATAACGAATCACTAGATCCGCAAGGCAACTTTGGCCGACTTCGGAAAGCTGAAACAATTTGCTTGTTTTTTTGAGTAGGTTAATCTCAGGGTGACTAACCTCCTTGTTCGTTTGTTGATAAAAGCAGAGTTGTAGCCAGCTTCTTAATTATCTGAGCCATCAGTCTTACTGTGTTGTGCCAGAAGTTAAAAGTTATGTTAAAATGTATGTTTAATGCTTATAGGCTTACCAATTATTATGCTGCCACCTAGTGACCAAAGCTATATGGCAGGCTCTGTATTTCCTTGTTTGTAAACCCTCCTCCTGTTCCTTCCTCCTGTGTTATATCCGTTTCTCCCATCATCCTCTTGCAGGGTTGCCAGCTTGGCTGTTTTCCAGCCAAATTGGGCTACTAATTTAAAGCCCAGGCGGGTTTTGAAAGTACAAACTAGCCAAGGTACGGATTTGGGCTACTTTTTGGACCTTTGGCTGTTTTGTACTTGGGAAAGTTTTTTCATGCCCTAATGTGCCATGCCTGTGTCTCCAAATGCATGTTGGGTAATGTAGTTTTTAACAATTTTCCGACTGTCAAGTTTAATGTAAGACTACAATACCCAGGATGCAATGGGACTGACTTGTGTAGAAGTCGGGAGTTACCAGAATCTGGGCTCTTGTACCCCAGTCTCCTGTCACTCTTAAGCATTCTATTTTCTGTTTACCAATATTTATTGAAATTGTATATGTATTAGGGCCTTATGGGGCCACTCTGTGGTTACACCCCTGGTGACAAATGAATCTGTCCCATTTTGCTTCATGGAAAATTTTGAAAAAGGCATATTTTCATATAAAGTTTTTTGCTCCCTGTGTTCCATCTGAACTGCATTTTTGTATCATTCTAACTCATGACCTCTAATATTTCCTCTTATAAATATTGAAAAAAAACTGCAGTAGGGCCTTGGGCAGTGCCCCACTCCAGCATTACCCTGCCCCTCTTTAATTCTGCTTAACCATTAAAGATTGGCCCGCTTTGTTGATGCTGGGCCCCATTTGAACTATAGGATGCAAATTTCCTCTACCTTTTTTTCTTTAATTTGCCTTTCTGCTTGGCAGAATGGGAGCCCTCTCAAAACAGGGATAATCCGATATTATTAAACACAGAACAATGCATTATTCCGATTACCAGTGCTAAAGAGAATTTTTCATATTCATATTTATATTTATAGCAGCAGCACGTGTTTTAGCTTTAAGAATATATGGTAGGTCTCACAATATTTTATTATTTATGTGTCAGACATGGCTTTTGTGCAGTTCAACTAAATTGAATGGTGGAACTATGGTTCTTATATTCACTGAACACTTGTCCTTCCTCCAAGGATCCTGTTCTATATTTATTTATTACAGAAACCAACCAATCAATATAATAATTAATTGAGCCTAACACCTGTGCTGTAGAGAACTTTCATATGTTTCAGAATCAATTACAAAATAGCTGTGACATCTGTGCTGTATAAAGCAGCATGTAATCAATAGCAGACAATGTCAGGAGCTCCAGCTACTGGAAAACTAAAACATGGAATTCCTTTAATCTCAGTCACCTTGTTTAAGATGGGGTTTATGGGATTTAAACATAGAATGTAGGATGCAAATTTAGTTTTTCTGTGCAGGTGGCATTTGCTTTCAAACCGTTCTAAAAAAAAAAGCAGAACTCACTTTGGATGTGCAGAGCAGTTTGTACTTTGTTGATCTCTAACATGTGTTCAAATATTGTTTTCTGCACTCTGTACTGTTGGCATGACCATGTTTTTAATAAGAAGATTAGTAATTAAACATACAACTTGGAACAAAAGCTCCATAGGGTCTATAGATCACCAGCCCCCGTCCTAGTATGGTCTGTATTTGTAGGACCAGGTTCATAGGTTCCCTTCTACAGCCCCCTCGTTTATTTATTAGGGAGTACCAATTATACATTTTGGGTCTCTTCACTTCTATTTCTTGCCACTGGAGATACAGTCGTATGAAAAAGTTGGGAACCCCTCACAGCCTGCATAATAATTAACTCCACTTTCAACAGTAAAAGATAAGTGGTATGTCTTTCATTTCCCAGGAACATCTGAGTACTGGGGTGTTTTCTGAACAAAGATTTTTTAGCAAAGGGTATTCATTGTTTCACATGTGAAAAACTGTGAAAAACTGGCTGTGCAATTTGGGTCATTCTGCTAATTTAAATGCATGTAACTGCTCAATACTGATTACTGGCAACACCAAATTGCCTTGAACTTCATAGGCAGGTGTGTCCAATCACGAGAAAAGGTACAGTATTTCCAGTAAGGTGGCCAATTGCAAGTTGTGCTTCTGTTTGACTCTCCTCTGAAGAGTTACAGCATGGGATCCTCAAAGCAACAAAACGAAAGATCCTCAAAGCAAAGCAAAACAAAGATTGTTCAGTATCATGGTTTAGGGGAAGGCTACAAAAAGCTATCTCAGAGGTTTAAACTGTCAGTTTTAACTGTAAGGAATGTAATCAGGAAATGAAAGGCCACAGGCACAGTTGCTGTAAAACCCAGGTCTGGCAGGCCAAGAAAAATACAGGAGCGGCATATGCAGAGGATTGTGAGAATGGTTATAGACAACCCAAAGATCTTGCAAGAACATCTTGCTGCAGATGGTGTATCTGTTCATCATTCTACAATTCAGAGCAATTTGCACAAAGAAAATCTGTATGGCAGGGTAATGAGAAAGAAACCCTTTCTGCACTTACGTCACAAACAGAGTCACTTTTTGTATGCAAAAGCTCATTTAGACACGCCACAGTCATTTTGCAACAAAGTGCTTTGGACTGATGAGACAAAAATGTAGTTATTTGGTCATAACAAAAAGCTCTTTGCATGGCAGAAGAAGAACACCACATTCCAAGAAAAACACCTGCTACCTACTGTCAAATTTGGTGGAGGTTCCATCATGCTGTGGGACTGTGTGGCTGGTTCAGGGACTGGGAACCTTGTTAAAGTCGAGGGTTGGATGAATTCAACCCAATATCAACAGATTCTTCAGGATAATGTTCAAGCATCAGTCACAAAGTTGAAGTTACGCAGGCATTGGATATTCCAACAAGACAATGACCCTAAACACACTTACAAAAGCATTTATGCAGAGAGAGAAGTACAATATTCTGGATTGGCCATCACATATCTTTGAAAATCTATGGGATTATTATTTTATTTATTGTTAACATGTATTTATATAGCGCCAACATATTGCGTAGCACTGAAAAGGCTGCATACATTTTAATTAATTGATATTGCAAAATTGCTTGAAATTATATTTACTTTACAAAAATCTTAAAGGAAAACAATACCCCACTAACAATGTAGGGCTCTATAAAAAGATATTGCATAAAACAGCTCATATGTAAAACCCTGCTTCATGTAAATAAATCATTTTCATAATAATATACTTTTTTAGTAGTATGTGCCATTGGGTAATCCTAAATAGAAAACTGCCATTTTAAAAAAATAAGGGCCGTCCCCTGGGTTCATATACTTCACTGTGCACACAAACATACCAACAAACTAGACTTGTTAGGTCACACAAGCCAATTAACAGTTCTGTCTTTTGCTTCCACACTTCTTCCTTTTATAAGTACGTTTTTGCTATTTTTTGAACTGTAATTATCCCTTCTCTAATCCTTTCACTAAGATTTGATCACATCACTAATTAGGTATCTATTAAGATGCTGAGTAATTTATTTGGTATCTATTGTCCAGATACCATTCCTAATTTTAGGGGCTTACCATATATCCATCAAAAGTAGAATAGTTCACATAGACTGTTGGGATGGATGATTTGAAACAGGCTGTCCCAAGTATTGATGTAATATCTCTGTTTGGGTGCCCAAATTTATGCACCTGTATAATTTTGTTATGATGCATATTTTCTGTTAATCCAATAAACATTATGTGACTGCTGAAATACTAATGTTTCCATAAGGCATGTTATATAAAAAGGAAGTTGCTACTTTGAAAACTCAGCCAATAATAAACAAAACTCCAAAGAATTAAG